>NC_082720.1:8132339-9435464 GCF_030144855.1 Hypanus sabinus
GAAGACCAAGAAAACTTTCCGAGAGAACTGCTTGTAGGATTGCTAGAAAGGCAAATCAAAACCCCTGTTTGACTGCAAAAGACCTTCTGGAAGATTTAGCAGACTCGGGAATGGTGGTGTGCTATTCTATTATAACCATATAACAATCACAGCACGGAAACAGGCCACCTTGGCCCTCCTAGTCCGTGCCGAACCCTTAATCTCACCTAGTCCCACCTACCCGCACTCAGCCCATAACCCTCCACTCCTTTCCTGTCCATATACCTATCCAATTTTACCTTAAATGACACAACTGAACTGGCCTCTACTACTTCTACAGGAAGCTCATTCCACACAGCTATCACTCTTTGAGTAAAGAAATACCCCCTCGTGTTTCCCTTAAACTTCTGCCCCCTAACTCTCAAATCATGTCCTCTAGTTTGAGTCTCCCCTATTCTCAATGGAAACAGCCTGTTCACGTCAACTCTATCTATCCCTCTCAAAATTTTAAATACCTCGATCAAATCCCCCCTCAACCTTCTACGCTCCAATGAATAGAGACCTAACTTGTTCAACCTTTCTCTGTAACTTAATTGCTGAAACCCAGGTAACATCCTAGTAAATCGTCTCTGCACTCTCTCTAATTTATTGATATCTTTCCTATAATTCGGTGACCAGAACTGCACACAATATTCCAAATTTGGCCTTACCAATGCCTTGTACAACTTTAGCATTACATCCCAACTTCTGTACTCAATGCTTTGATTTATAAAGGCCAGCGTTCCAAAAGCCCTCTTCACCACCCTATCTACATGAGACTCCACTTTCAGGGAACTATGCACAGTTATTCCTAGATCTCTCTGTTCCTCTGCATTCCTCAATGCCCTACCATTTACTCTGTATGTTCTATTTGGATTATTCCTGCCAAAATGTAGAACCTCACACTTCTCAGCATTAAACTCCATCTGCCAACGTTCAGCCCATTCTTCTAACCGGCATAAATCTCCCTGCAAGCTTTGAAAATCCACCTCATTATCCACAACACCTCCTACCTTAGTATCATTGGCATACTTACTAATCCAATTTACCACCCCATCATCCAGATCATTTATGTATATTACAAACAACATTGGGCCCAAAACAGATCCCTGAGGCACCCCGCTAGTCACCGGCCTCCATCCCGATAAACAATTATCCACCACTACTCTCTGGCATCTCCCATCTAGCCACTGTTGAATCCATTTTATTACTCCAGCATTAATACCTAACGACTGAACCTTCTAACCTTCCATGTGGAACTTTGTCAAAGGCTTTGCTGAAGTCCATATAGACTACATCCACTGCCTTACCCTCGTCAACATTCCTCATAACTTCTTCAAAAAATTCAATAAGGTTTGTCAAACATGACCTTCCACACACAAATCCATGCTGGCTACTTCTAATCAGATCCCGTCTATCCAGATAATTATGAATACTATCTCTAAGAATACTTTCCATTAATTTACCCACCACTGATGTCAAACTGACAGGTCTATAATTGCTAGGCTTCCTTCTAGAACCCTTTTTAAACAATGGAACCACATGAGCAATACATCAATCCTCCGGCACAATCCCCGTTTCTAATGACATATTAAAGATCTCCGTTAGAGCTCCTGCTATTTCTACACAAACTTCTCTCAAGGTCCTGGGGAATATCCTGTCAGGGCCTGGAGATTTATCCACTTTTAAATTTCTTAAAAGCGCCAGTACCTCCACCTCTTTAATTGTCATAGGTTCCATAACTTCCTTACTTGTTTCCCATACCTTAGACAATTCAATATCCTTCTCCTTAGTGAATACCGAAGAGAAGAAATCATTCAAAATCTCTCCCATCTCCTTCGGTTCCACACATAGCTGACCACTCTGATTCTCTAAGGGGCCAATTTTATCCCTCACTATCCTCTTGCTTTTAATATAACTGTAGAAACCTTTCGGATTTACTTTCACCTTATTTGCCAAACCAACCTCGTATCTTCTTTTAGCTTTTCTAATCTCTTTCTTAAGATTCCTTTTACATTCTTTATATTCCTCGAGCAATTCAATTCCTTTACTCCATGCTGCCTATATCTATTGTAGACATCCCTCTTTTTCTGAACCAAATTTCTAATATCCTTTGAAAACCATGGTGCTCTCAAACCTTTAACCTTTCCTTTCACCCTAACAGGAACAGAAAGATTCTGTACCCTCATAATTTCACCCTTAAATGACCTCCATTTCTCTATTACATCCTTCCCATAAAACAACTTGACCCAATCCACTCTCTCTAAATCCCTTCGCATCCCCTCAAAGTTAGCCTTTCTCCAATCAAAAATCTCAACTCTAGGTCCAGTCCTGTCCTTCTCCATAATTATATTGAAGCTAATGCTATTGTGATCACTGGACCCGAAGTGCTCCCCAACACATACATCTGTCAGCTGACCTATCGCATTCCCTAACAGGAGATCGAACGCTGCCCCATCTCTACGGTACTTCTATGTATTGTTGCAAAAAACTATCCTGCACACATTTCACAAACTCTAAACCATCCAGCCCTTTTACAGAATGAGCTTCCCAGTCTACGTGTGGAAAATTAAAATCTCCCACAATCACCACCTTGTGTTTACTACAAATTGTGGAACAAATTGTGGAATAGTACTTCATGGAACAGTCATCAGAAGAAAACCTTTCCTGCGTCCTCACCACAAAATTTAGCATCAGAAGTTTGCAAAGGAACATCTAAATATGCCTGATGCATTTTGGAAACAAGTCCTGTGGACTGATGAAGTTAAAATAGAACTTTTTGGCTGCAATGAGCAAAGGGATGTTTGGAGAAAAAAGGGTCCAGAATTTCATGAAAAGGACACCTCTCCAACTGTTAAGCATGGGGGTGGATCGATCATGCTTTGGGCTTGTGTTGCAGCCAGTGGCACGGGGAACATTTCACTGGTAGAGGGAAGAATGAATTCAATTAAATACCAGCAAATTCTGGAAGCAAACATAATACCATCTGTAAAAAAAAGCTGAAGATGAAAAGAGGATGGCTTCTACAACAGGATAATAATCCTAAACACACTTCAAAATCCACAATGGACTACCTCAAGAGGCGCAAGCTGAAGGTTTTGCCATGGCCCTCACAGTCCCCCGACCTAAACATCATCGAAAATCTGTGGATAGACCTCAAAAGAGCAGTGCCTGCAAGACAGCCCAAGAATCTCACAGAACTAGAAGCCTTTTGCAAGGAAGAATAGGCAGAAATACCCCAAACAATAATCAAAAGACTCTTAGCTGGCTACAGAAAGCATTTACAAGCTGTGATACTTGCCAAAGGGGGTGTTACTAAGTACTGACCATGCAGGGTGCCCAAACTTTTGCTTCAGGCCCTTTTCCTTTTTGGTTATTTTGAAATTGTATAAAATGGAAATAAAAAAGTGATCTTGTTTAAAATATTAAAGAAATGTGTCATCTTTAACTTTATGCCTTTTGGAAATTAGGTCATCTTTTACTCGCTCAGCTATTCACAGTAACAGAAATTTTGACCAGGGGTGCCAAACTTTTGCATGCCGCTCAATTTAGAAATTTTAGAGAAGAATTTTGAAGAGCTGGTGCCAACACAGTGGCTGTAAGATTCAGTGGATGATCAGCCTCTCTCTCTCATATTCTCTCTCTCTCTCTCTCTCTCTCTCTCTCTCTCTCTCTCCCTCTCCCTCTCCCTCTCCCTCTCCCTCTCCCTCTCCCTCTCCCTCTCCCTCTCCCTCTCCCTCTCCCTCTCCCTCTCCCTCTCCCTCTCCCTCCCTCCCTCCCCCCCCCACCTCATTCCTTCCCTCGCTCTCCATCCCAATTTTAATTTTATTACTTTGGTTAAGAGATAAGCAAAAAAGAAATTGCTCGAAGATTTCTGTAACATATAACATTACTGAAAGTGAACAAGGAGGGAATGTGTTCCTGATGTAGGGAAAGGGTAATGTCTAACCTGTCAGATGAAAGCATGAAGAGGTTTTCCCTTTTCCCCCCTAATAGTTAGTGTTGCCTTTAAGTTTACCTTGTAAAATATTCTTGAGCACTGAAGTGCTTTTAAAGATGTGGTCAGATTTCAGGAGGAGTACCTGACAGATCATATAGTATTTTTCCTCCCCGCTTGTAAAATAATATTGGGTTGATTCTGTGGGCTTGTTCTGTAAAGTTGGTTAAGTGAAAAAGATTGGGGTTAGAACAGAATCTAGATCAACTGGGAAAGTAGGCAAAGGTATGTCAGATGGAATTTAACTTGGACAAGTGTGAAGTGATATATTTTGGTAACAAAGCAGGGAAAGACAGTGAATGGCAGGGCTCTGTAGTTGTTGTAAAACAGAAAATACCTTGGATTATAGAGTTTTATAAAATCATGAGGGGTTTAATAATGTGGAGGATTTCAAATTTTTTCCAGGATAAGGGAGTCTAAAACTAGAGGACTTAGGTTTAAGATGAGAGAAGAAATTTTAAAGGGAACCTGTGGGGATACTTTTTCATACCAGGAATAGTAGCCATACAGGAAAAACTGACAGAGGCAGGCACAATTACAATGTTAAGAAGACATTTGAACAGCTACATGGATAGGAACTATTTAGAAGGATGCTTTTTTTCCTTTCTTTTTGTACTTGCACAGTTTTTTGTCTTTTGCACATTGGTTGTTTGTCCATCCTGTTGAGTGCGGTCATTCTTTAATTCTATTGTGTTTCTTGTATTTACTGTGAATGCCTGCAAGAAAATGAATCTTAGGGTTGTATGTCATGACATATATGTACTTAGGTAACAACACACACAAAATGCTGGTGGAATGCAGCAGGCCAGGCAGCATCTATAGGGAGAAGCGCTGTCGACGTTTCGGACTGAGACCCTTTGTCAGGACTAACCGAAAGGAAAGATAGTAAGAGATTTGAAAGTAGTGGGGGGAGGGGGAAATGCGAAATGATAGGAGAAGACCAGAGGGGGTGGGATGAAGCTAAGAGCTGGAAAGGTGATTGGCGAAAGTGATACAGAGCTGGAGAAGAGAAAGGATCATGGGACGGGAGGCCTCAGGAGAAAGAAAGGGGAGGGAACGCCAGAGGGAGATGGAGAACAGGCAAACAACTAAATATGTCAGGGATGGGGTAAGAAGGGGAGGAGGGGCATTAACAGAAGTTAGAGAAGTCAATGTTCATGCCATCATGCCCTTCTCAAACGCATCTCTCCCATTTCCCGCACATCTGCCCTCACCCCAGCCACCCGCCACCCCATTCGGGATAGGGTTCCCCTTGTCCTCACCTACGACCCCACCAACCTCCAGATCCAACATATAATTCTCCATAACTTCCGCCACCGCCAACGGGATCCCACTACCAAACATATTTTTCCCTCCCCCACTCTTTCTGCTTTTCGCAGGGATCAGTCCCTACACAACTCCCTTGTCCACTCGTTCCCCCCCCCCCATCCCTTCCCACCGACCTCCCTCCTGGCACTTATCCTTGTAAATGGAACAAGTGCAACACCTGCCCTTACACTTCCTCCCTCACCACCATTCAGGGCCCCAGACAGTCCTTTCAGGAGAGGCGACACTTCACCTGTGAGTCGGCTGGTGTGGTATACTGCGTCCGGTGCTCCTGGTGTGGTCTCTTATATATTGGTGAGACCCGACGCAGACTGGGAGACCGTTTCGTGGAACACCTACGCTCAGTCCGCCAGAAAAAGCAGGATCTCCCATTGCCCACACATTCCCATTCCCATTCCCAATTCCATGTTCCATTCCCATTCTGATATGTCTACCCATGGCCTCCTCTATTGTCAAAATGAATCCAAACTCAGGTTGGAGGAACAACACCTTATATACCGGCTGGGTAGCCTCCAACCTGATGGCATGAACATTGACTTCTCTAACTTCCATTAATGCCCCTCCTCCCCTTCTTACCCCATCCCTGACATATTTAGTTGTTTGCCTGTTCTCCATCTCCCTCTGGTTCTCCCCCCATCCCCGCTTTCATTCTCCTGAGGCCTCCTGTCCCATGATCCTTTCCCTTCTCCAGCTCTGTATCACATTTGCCAATCACTTTTCCAACTCCTACCTTCATCCCACCCCCTCCGGTCTTCTCCTATCATTTCGCATTTCCCCCTCCCCCCACTACTTTCAAATCTTTTACTATCTTTCCTTTCGGTTAGTCCTGATGAAGGGTCTCGGCCCGAAACGTCGACAGCGCTTCTCCCTATAGATGCTGCCTAGCCTGCTGTGTTCCACCAGCATTTTGTGTGTGTTGTTGTTTGAATTTCCAGCATCTGCAGATTTCCTTGTGTTTGTACTTCGGTAATGAGCTTTGAACTTTGAAGTGAAATGTCAGTTTAGATAATACAGTGGTCAACTTGGGTGAATTGGATTGAAAGGCCTGTTTATTACTATCAATGAACACTTTGTCTTTGGTACAAGAGAGACAAGTTTTTGTGAACCAGAAACTTGCACTTTTCACCTTGACATGTGACACCGGTTCCTGCCACTTGAGAGTTTGAATTCACCTACTTCTTTTTGGAGGAGTTCACGATCTTGAGGCTGGAGAGTCATTGGGACCATGATGTGAAGGGCTGTTTGACTTATTGTTCTGCTGAACTCTTGCAGCTTGATGCTCAAGTGCTGTGTGTTCTCATCCCCAGGTGCCAGTGCTGAGACCCATGGATCTAATGGTGGAGGCCAGTCCAAGAAGAGTGTTTGCCAATGCTCACACGTATCACATCAACTCCATTTCAGTTAACAGCGACTATGAGACCTACATGTCAGCCGATGACTTGAGAATAAACCTTTGGCATCTAGAGATCACAAACCGAAGTTTCAGTATCCTTCATACTGAGGTTGCAGCCCCTCTTTGAGTATTTGAAGGGGCTATTTCTCAAGTTCTGGTTGCACTCAAGTCATATAGTACTGACCTTTTGGCAGGAGGGGTTGTTTGGCAGGAGAAGTTTCATGGAGTGGTGGGAGAGTTGGTTGGAGGACCTCTTCATCAACCTGTTTTGAAACATACAGTGAAATGCAACATTGTATTGCATTAACACCAACACAACTAAGGATATGCTGGGGCTCCTGCAAGTGACTCCTCATATTCCAGCACCAACATAGTCTGCCCATAATGCTTGGCAGAACAACACAGAACACAACAAGCAATAGAACAACTCCCTTACACACTCACACACGCAGAGACAGACAGACAGACACACACACACACACACCAGGCCTCCAGACTCCAGTCTTTTAATCCTGTTGACCTTCGGGCTTCAATCTTCAGTATAGATGCCAGTCTAGGCGATGACAGAACCTCGAACTCTAGGCTCATCGATTGACTGGTCCTCGTGCCTTTTTTTGCACGGATATCCGACCTCAGACCCACCGACTTCTCCCAGCCTGACATCCACAATGTCCTTCATCACCCATCCACATCTCTGGCTTTCAAGCACAGAGTGAAGGCCTGGACTCTGATTCTCTTTCATCACTTTACCACATCGATGGACTTTGAACACAGAGCGGAGGCCTGATGTCTGATTCCTCCAGGTCCCTGGCTCCAAACCCTAATCTGACTCCTATCTCCCTTCTCTATCCCCAACACCATACAACTGATCACTACACTTTACAAACCATATCTCTTTGTGCATTTAGCCTCCTGCCATGGGCTAGTAGTCTGTGTGTCGTAGACTGTTGTTTACTTACAAGGCTGCCCTTTTAATTTCAGATTGGTTACTGCTTGTAATTTACATTAAAAACTGAAAGCTGGTTCTTGTTTGAATTAATATCTGATATATTACGGAATTCTATAACTCTTGAAATCCTGACTCCGTATTTACTGGCTCTTGGGAGGCTTTTCAGAAAGTTTGGGCACGACAGGTGCTGGAGAGCATCCTGGACGAGGATAGTCACATTTTAATATGAGAAATTTGTAGATAATTTAATATAAGTTAGAAGTAAGTATTTTTTTTTAACAAAAACCTTTTTTACAAAATGGAAGTGAAAACTTTCCAAAGGGAAAGAGAGGCATTTGGGTGAAAAGAGGTGGTGACTTAGCCATACAACCCCTTACTATGCTGACCCAGTGTGGTATGAAGGTCTAATTCAAGTCAGTGACAGCCTCTGGTTGTTATGGGCAATTATTGACGCTGATCCCTTGACAACTGGTTACGTTCTATCTGGCACTAGTCTTTTCAGACCCAGTATGAAGAGTCATTGAATCACTACTTTCTCATCACAAGGAACTTGCAGAACTCAGAACTGCAGTAGGTATAGATCAGGACAAGATCTCCCTTAAGCTTGACTTGAATATATGGATTATAGCTCCCTACTTGAGTGAAACAGCAGAGAAGTTGCCATCACTTCTATTTGCAGCTATTTTTGCTTACTTGGAAAGAACATCATTTTGACAGAGGCACAGTTATCTCCATTATCTCTCCATTTAGGATTCTCTAGTCTAATGGCAAATTTTCATGCAGGTTCTGCCATTTAGCCTCATACCTGCAACTGCACTAACATTGATCACCCAGCATTCCATCTTCAGTGTGTACCACCTTCCCAAAGCCAATGGCACAGGCTGTAGAGCTGTTGCCTCACTGCACCAGCACTCTGACTTTGATCCTGATATCGAATGCTGTTCATGTGAATTTTATACTTTCTCCTTGTGACTATCTCTTTAGTGCTCCAGTTTCCTCCCACATCCCAAAAATGTACATGTTGCAGATTGCAAATGATACCACTGTAGTGGGCCACACACTACTAGTGGGTCAGAGTACAGTAAGGATATAGAGAGCTTAGTGACATGGTGTTCTGACAACAACCTTTCCCTCAATGTCAACGAAAGAACTGGCTGTTGACTTCAGAAATGGGGGTGGTGCACATGCTCTTGTCTATATCAAAGGTGTTGAAGTTTAAAGGGTTGAGAGCTTCATGTTTCCAGGTGTGAACATTGCCAATAACCTTTCCTGGTCCAACCATGTTGATGAAACAGCCAAGAAAGCTCACAAGTGCCTCTATTTCCTCAGGACGCTAAAGAAATTTAGCATGTCCCTGTCAACTCTTACCATTTTTTTGGATGTACCATAGAAACTATTCTGTCTGGATACATAACAGTTTGGTATGGTATCTGCTCTGCACATAAGACCATAAAATATTCAGCTACTCCACTATTTCATCATGGCTGATCCCTTTCCCTCTCAGCCCCAGTCTCCTGACTTATCCCCATATCCCTTCATACCTTGACTAATCAAAAATCTATCAGTCTCTGCCTTATATATACCCAATGACTTGGCCTCCACAGCTGGCTACAGCAATGTATTCCACAGATTCGTCACTCTCTGGCTAAAGAAATTCCTCCTCATCTCCATTCTAAAGCCGGCTGGTGGTGTAGTGGCATCAGCGCTGGACTTTGGAGACTTTGGCTCCCAAGTTTGAATCCAGCCAGGTCCCTTGCACAATTTCCATCCATGCTGGGTTGAGCATCAAGCTAGCAACTCGGCCTTGTAAAAACAAGAAAGCCTACTAAAAAAAAACACTGTCACGACAGCATCCCGATTACTCCACTTCAAGTTAATGTTTTTCTTCTTCTTCTTCCATTCTAAAAGGACATCCCTCCATTCTGAGGCTGCGTCCTCTGGTCTTAGACTCTCCCACCATAGGCAACATCGATTCTATCAACAACACACACAAAATACTGGTGGAACACAGCAGGCCAGGCAGCATCTATAAGGAGAAGCGCTGTCGACGTTTCGGACCGAGACCCTTCGTCAGGACTAACCGAAGGAAAAGATAGTAAAAGATTTGAAAGTAGTGGGGGGAGGGAGAAATGCGAAATGATAGGAGAAGACCGGAGGGGGTGGGATGAAGCTAAGAGCTGGAAAGGTGATTGGCAATTCTCCCTATAAATGCTGCCTGGCTTGCTGTGTTCCACCAGCATTTTGTGTGTGTTGTTGTTTGAATTTCCAGCATCTGCAGATTTCCTCGTGTTTGTATCTATTCTATCAAGGCCTTTCAATATTTGATAGATTTCAATGAGGTCCACCACCCCCCCATCCTTCTGAATTTTAGTGAGTAGAGGCCCAAAGCCATCTAACACTCCTCATATGACAAACCTTTCAATCCTGAAATCATGTTTGTGAACCTGCTTTGAATGTCAATGTATCCTTTTTTAGATAAGGAACCCAAAAAAGTGCTCACCTGGGCACCAGTATCTCAGGATCTACTCTGCACCCAACATGCTGATGCAAATGTGAAGAAAGTATGCCAACAGTTTTACTTTGTTAGAAGACTGAAGAGATTTGGTATGACACTAAAGCTTTTTATAAATTTCTATAGATGTACAATAGAGAACATTTTGACTGGTTGCCTCATAGCCTGGTGTGTAGTCTCCAATGCACAGGATCACAATAGGGTGCAGTAGGTTATAGATTCAGTCCATTACGGGCACATTCCTTCCCACCATCGAGGACATCTCCAAGAGGCTGTGCCGCAAATATTTGCATCCATCACTAAGGGCCCTTACCATTTGGTTCATGCTCTCTTCTCATAACTAACACCAGGGAGGAGATATATGAAAACCCTTATTCAACAATTCAGAAACAGCTTCTTACCTCTCTGCTATCAGATTTTTGAATTGTTTTTTGCACTAATTTTGCACCATGTATTGTAATTTTATATCATTATACTGCTGTCTCAAAACAAATTTCACATCATATAATTTAGTGATAATAAATATGATTCAAATTCTGATAGAATAAAGTTTGGGAAACTAGTTTATTCAACCAAATAGTCCATCCACCTTTCCTCTGGCTTAGGGAGGTTGGTATACTATGAGGATTGACATGCTAGACAACGAGTGGTAGGGCCATTGCTGACAAAAGTTTAAATGGAGAGCCTCTAAGGAAAATTCCAAAGAGACTGAAGAGCCATGAATAGAAAGAGAGTATGAGGAGGACTGTGCCTTTGTTAAAATTATGTTTCTGTGAAAATGGTGAAAATAGCTTTGAATAGAATCACAGGGCATCTTTCCCAGCTTTCCAGTTAAGAGGCACATCAGAAGTAGTGTCAGAATCAGAATCAGGCTCAGTGACGGAAGGAGGTTTAGAGTTACTGCCCGCCACCTTCCATTGCCCTAAGAATCTATTAGTGTATCCAGAGTACGGGAGTAGAATGTAACATTGTACTTGGAAATCTGATATTTTACCTTAGTCTTGTTGCTGCCTTAATCCATAGCTTTTCAGACATTGTAGATATAAAGCCTGCCAACATGGAGGAGTTAACAGAGGTGATAACAGCAGCAGAATTCCACCCGCATCACTGTAACATGTTTGTGTACAGCAGCAGTAAAGGAACAATCCGACTGTGTGACATGCGGGCCTCAGCGCTGTGTGACAAGCATTCCAAGCGTGAGTACCCATCTGATTCTTTCACTACGTCAATTGCTGGTGGTTTGGATTATACACGACCGTCTCACTTAAGATCGTTGTGGTGACCGTTGCAAGATGTGGGGTACAAGAGGTTGATGTGCAGGTATAATCTACTCCCCCCAGCAGTGCTCTTGGTTTCAGTCACAGCCACAACTGACCAGCTGTATTCTCCTAAAGAAACATGGCACAGTGGCTCATCAGTCAGAGTCACTGCCTTTCAGCTTCACCTTCAAAATTCAATTATGATCTCTGGCATAGCATATGTGTAGTTTGTACATTCTCCCTGTTTTCCTCTGGGTGCTCTGGTGTCCTCTTAGATCTCATCCTGAAAGATATGCTTCTAGGTTATCTATCTTCTTCAAATTACCATCAGTGTATGGCTAAAGAATCAAAGGAAAGTTGATGGAATGCAAAAGAGGATAAGTTGCATTGGTCCAAGGATATAAGGGGAGAGGGGATGGGACTGATTAATTGGTCTGCTGAGAAATCGGATAGATCCAATTATCTAATTGGCTGTCCCCTATGTTGTTGTAAATAAATGAGACAGGATGAACTACTGGATCAACAGTTACACAACACTGAAACTGAAAAGCAGTAAAGGTTCAGATCAAGTGGGAAGTGTGGAGTAACAAAGTGAGGAGCTTACACCAGAAATTTAAGATGTTGGTGATTAACCATTTAAAAACTAGAGGAATAAGTAGTGGGGAAGAAAAGAATAAAGGGAAGGTGAGAAGGACAGAATGATGATGAGAAAAGTAAGGATATAAAAAGCAGATGATATTAGAACAGAAAAAGAAGCAAAACATAGAATATTTGCACACTAATTCAGATAGAGTTATTTGTAATAAGCTCTTTGTTCTCTACTGCAAGAACATGAGACTTAATTATCAATCATTGTTCATAAATATTAGCAATGTTTATCATCCTACCCCGTCAGATGAAGAATATTATTAAAGGATCTCGTGTCTCACTAGATCACTATTTTTAGTGTTTTGTCATTCATAGTTTATGGAGATACCAAGCAAATGAAAGCTGTGATTTTTTCTTCTTAATCAAAAAACCATTCCAATAAATAAATGCAACATTTAAAGTGAAGCAGATATATCATGTACAGTAATTGGAATATATTGTACAGCCAGATGTTTAGAATATATTGGTGTGTATTATCCACATAACTCATGCATGTTTTTTTAATTGAATTAAACATCCTGAGAAGTGAGATTTGAGGAGACTATTGTTACATTGAGCTGTTGTGATCTTAAGTGCACTGCCTGACAGATGTAGTGGAAGCAGATTCAATTTTAACTTTTCCAAGGGAATTTAATAATTACCTGAAGGAATAAAAGCAGTAGGGGTATGGAGGGAAAGCAGGCAGTGAAATTCAGCTCTTTGCTCTCCTGGCTTGTCTGATGGGTTCAATGCTATTTTATAGGTTCTGTGTTGTAAAGCTGAAAGAAAATAAAAATCAAAATAAAACTGTCAATAAGGGTATTCTTTTGAACAGCAATCAGAGGGAAAAGTGGAATATAGAAATATATTATGTCCACGTTCATGAAAGTCAAGGGAGAGGACTTCATATAAATAATAAAACTACAGATATAACTAAGCTCCTTTTGTACCCAGTATATGCATCAATTATATATAAACGTTCCCTATAATACAACAGTAAGATATAGGAGCAGAATTAGGCAGATCAGCTCATCGAGTCTGCTCAGCCATTCCATTATAGCTGATTTATTCTGCCTCTTGACCCCAATCTCCTTGCTTCTCCCCATAATCTTTATCCTTTCTATCAATATCTGCTTTAAATATACCCTGTGACTTGCCCTTCACAGCTTCCTGTGGCAATTAATTCAACAGATTCACCACCCTCTGGCTAAAGAAATTCCTCCTCATCTCTGTTGTAAAGAGATGTCATTGTATTCTGAGGCTGTGCCCTCTGGTCTTAGACTCCCCCACGAGGGAAAGCATCCTTGCCACAGTCACTTTATCCAGGACTTCCAATATTTGATGTGTTTCACTGAGATGCTTCGTCATTCTTCTAAGCATCGGTGAGTACAAGACCGGAGCCATCAAATGTTCCTTATACATTAACCCTTTCATTTTCGGGATCTTACTCACAAACCTCCTCTGGTCTTTCTCCAATGCCAGCACATCATTTATTGAATAAGGGGCCCAAAACTTCTCATAGTACTCCAAGTGTGGTCAGACTAATGCCTCATAAATCCTCAGCATTAATGTCCTCTTGAAATTAATGCTAACATTGCATTTGTTTTCCTTGGCACCAACTCAACCTGCAAGTTAACTTTTAGGGAATCCTGCACAAGGACTCCCAAACTGCTTTTCACCTCTGATTTCTGAATTTCTGAACATATTCCTTTATTCCTTCTATCAAAGTGCATGACCATACACTTCACAACACGATATTCCATCTGCTACTTCTTTGCCCATTCTCATAATCTATCAAAGTCCTTTTGCAGACTCCTGCTTCCTCAACATTACCTGCCCTTCCACCTGTTTTTGTATCATCCACAAACTTAGCCCCAATGTCAATTCCATTGTTCAAATCATTTACATATAACTTGAAAAGAAGTGGTCCCAACACTGGCCCTTGCGGAACATCCCTGGTCATCAGCCCCCCCCCCCTTTTAATTCCACTCTTTACCTCTTACTAAAAAGCCAACTTTCTATGTTAGTATCATTTCTGTAATACCATGGGCTCTTATCTTGTTAAGCAGCCTCATGTGCTGCACCTTGTCAAAGGCCTTCTGAATGTCAAGTAAGCAACATCCACTGACTCTCCTTTGTCTATCCCGCCTGTTATTTCCTTAGAGACTGATTTGTCAGGTAAGATTTTCCCTTAAGAAACCATGCTGACTTCCCATCCTTAATAATCAACTCCAACATCTTCCCAATCACTGAAGTCAGGCTAACTGGCCTATACTTTCCTGTTTTCTGCTTTTTCTTCCCCCCTCTCCCCCTGTGAAAAGAATGGAGTGACATTTGTAATTTTCCAGTCCTCTGGAACTGTTTCAGGATCTAGTGACTCTTGAAAGATTATTACAAGTGCCTCCATAATCTCTTCAGCTACCCTTTTCAGAACCCTGGGGTGTAGGCAATTTGGACCAGGTGACTTATCCACCTTCAGACCTTTTGGCTTCCCAAGCACCTTCTCCTTTATAATAGCAAATTACACTCACTTCATCCCCTCCAAAACTCTCGAATTTCAGGCAAACTACTGGTGTCTTCACATTGTCAACGGACACAAAATTCTTAGTAGGTTCTTGCCATTTCTCTGCTCCCGTTACCGCGATATCTGATATCAGCAGATATCTTCAACGAGGGGGTATTTCTTTACTCAGAGAGTGATAGCTGTGTGGAATGAGCTTCCTGTAGAAGTAGTAGAGGCCAGTTCAGTTGTGTCTTTTAAGGTAAAATTGGATAGGTATATGGACAGGAAAGGAGTGGAGGGTTATGGGCTGAGTGCAGGTAGGTGGGACTAGGTGAGATTAAGATTAGATAACTAGGTGAGATTAAGAGTTCGGCACGGACTAGGAGGGCCGAGATGGCCTGTTTCCGTGCTGTGATTATTATATGGTTATATGATATCTACTCTCTCCTCTCTCTTACTCTGTATATATCTGAGAAAACGTTTGGTATCCTCTTTCATATTATTGACTAGCAAAACTTCATAATTCACCTTTTATATCCTGATGGCTTTTTAGTTGGCTTGTTTTGATTTTTAAAAGCTTCCCAATCCTCAAACTCTGCACTACTTTTTACTACAAACGTTTGTATATTATATGCTCTCTCTTTTGCTTTTATACTGATTTGACTTCCCTTGTAGCTGCAGTTACTTCATCCTCCCTTTAGAGTAGCTTCTTCTTTGAGATCTATCCTGTGCATTCTGAATTGTTTGCAGAAACTCCAGCCATTGCTGTCATCCTTGCTTATGTCCGCTTCCAATCAACTTTGGCCAGCTCCTCTCTCATGCCTCTATAATTCCCTTTACTGCATTGTAATACTGAGATATCTGATTTTAGCTTCTCCCTCTAAAGCTGCAGGATTAATTCTATCACATTATGAGTACCGCCTCCTTCTTTACTTTAAGCTCCCTAATCAAATCAGGTTCATTGCACGGCACCCAATCCAAAATTTCTTTTTCCTTAGTGGCCTCAACCATAAGCTGCTCTAAAAAGCTATGTCATAGCCATTCTGCAAATTCCTTCACTGAGGGTCCAGCACCAACCTAATTTTCCCAATCTACTTGCATATTGAAATCCCCATGATAATTGTCTTTTCTACTCCCATTGTAATTTCTACCCCACATGCTGGCTGCTGTTTGGAGGCCTGTATATTTTAGATTGTTTTTACCTTTGCCCAATTGATCCATGTTGACCAAGATTCCCCATCCAAGCTAGTCCCATTTGCTAGTGTTTAACCCTTCCAAACTTTTCCTGTCCATGTGCTCATTCAACTGTCTTTTAAAAGTTCTAATAGTACCTCCCTCAGCCACTTCCTCTGGCAGTCTATTCTCTCTCAACCTCTTCCAGTAACTCAGTCCCTCCATTCCTGGCCATATCCTTGTAAATATTTTCTGCATTCTGTCCAGTTAATAACATCTTTCCTATAGAAGGGCAACCAAAACTGAGCGTGATACTCCCAAGTGCAGTTTTGCCAGTGTCCTGTACAATCGCATCATAAACTCCCAACTGTTATATCCACCAGAACTGAGCCAGACACTGATATTCATGGGGATAGTAACTAGAGGTGGCCCTGCCCTCCTTTTCTCTGGAACCTTACAGTCCATCAGCAATGGGTGCCTCACAGGTGTGGTTTTGGACAGGCCATGCAGCCACTCAGCATTACATATAGTGCACAGCGTTTCACCCCGAGCAATGTGAACCCTCATTAGGGAATGGCAGAATCTGCTCCATATGTTAACATATCCAGATGCTACCATTTCTCCCATCACCCCCTGTTGTATGTGATAGAAGATGGTGTCTCCCTACCTCTTCATTAGTTTGCAGTCAGACTTCCCACCCTAGAGAGCTTGTTACCAGAGAGCAATCACATTGTGCACACAGCAAGGAGAGGCAATGGCAGTCCGCAGCACTGGCCCACCAGGAAGCATCATGGAGCAGAGGCACCAGTCATGCCAGCCTGCCTAGAACCAGTCCTTTCTACTCTGAGCCATTGCTGGAGGCATGGCAGCAGATGGCAGGAACTCCCACGAGGATTCCAGCCCAACAATGCACAAGAGTGGTTTATAATTGTTTGTACTGGAGGAACACAAGTGCTGTAACAAATCAGCTCTCTACAGGGTAATGCTAAGCAGGATAACAGTGTGATAACCTCAGTATCTGTATATTTAAACACACAAGTGAAGCTCTATTCCTTACAATGTAGCTGAAGGTATTGTGAAATTAGTTATATGAATTCCCATTATAAGACAGAATGTTACCTCTCAACAAAGGTCATAACATTTTACTAATGCTGACAAGGTTTCTTTTACTTGTTTTGCTATCTTCCACTTTCTTTATTTCAGAAATGAACTTCATTCATACAGATGTATATATGCAAGAAATCCTGTGCAATCATAATGCATCCCTCTTTACATGGTGTCTTCACATCAATGTATTCTATTCACAGATCACCTGTGCCATTCAGTTCTCATATTGCTTTGGTGTGTTACTATCCAGCAACAATGAATATATAATTGAGACAGGTTTTTTATATCAAATAAAACATTTATTAAAGACTGATTTTAAAAAATCCCAAAGTAAACAAACGACTAACTTAACCGGAAGTTGGCTGCTATACGGCAGCTCAAACAGTTCTTAAAGCAAGAAATGCGAACTCAGTTCTTTAAAGTAGTATTGCAAAAAGTCCAAAATGATTTACAGTCAGTTAGGAGAGACTTTGCTTGAAGTAATAAATTCTCTTTCATGACGTCACTGCTGATCCCAGCCAAAGTACCTTGCCTGAAGGATTTACGATGCAGGAAATAAAACAGCTTAAAGGCACTGACCTCTCCTTGTCAAAACTCTGCATCCAACTCTTACTGCTCTTTTAGCAGGAGCTATCTCGGACACAGGTTACTAACTCCTTGTATGAGGATTAAATAAGGTTGAACCTGTTTTACCACCGACAACATCAACTTTCCTCAATCCTTCAGCTTCCCGAACTTCAATAATTCTTCACTCTCCGACTGAGCTTTAACTGGCAGTGATTTTCAGAACTGCCAGCACAACAATTCTTATGGTAGAAATTAAAACTCCACTTTTAAAACGAAACTGCGTCATAAAATCAAATACGCAGCAGAACGGAGTCACTGACGACTTAAGCCACGAACTTAGCTGTGTCACAGGGAGGGGTTCTCCTTTTATACCCTGTTGGAAAAAAAATCACATGACCTCTCACTGGCGGGAAAATTACATCACTCCACCATCACAAGACCATTACATCATGCTCAGCAGAGCCTCAATTACATCATGGTCATGTGACAGATGTAAGACCAACCAGTTTCAGGCAGACTAAAGATTGCCTTTCACTGGGTTGATGATTTAACAGAGTATTTAGTCCACTTTTCTAGCTTGCACAAAAATGGATAGCAATATTTGGGTGCACTGTCCCCAACCCAACCTTCTGCCTTTTGTTATTGTAAGACAGCATTTTACAAACAGATGCTTGCATTTATTTGAGCAACACACATAAAATGGTGAAGGAACTCAGCAGCTCAGGCAGCATCCATTAACAGGTTTTATACCCCTGGGACATCTGAGGTGTTTAAAAACTGATGAAATGAGATTTCAAAGCATCCTGACTGTTGCTAACTGGACATTAGTGCCGCAGATGATGTAGGACCCTCCCTTGTTGCTTGTGCTGATTTCACAGCCTAGATTTTGTGCTCAAGTCCCTGGAATTTTATTTTATTCATTTGAGGATGTGGCTGTCATTAGCAGTGCCTGCATTTGTAACTCATCCTTAACTACTGTTATGATTATAACTAACTGATTCATGACTGGCACCATTGGCCGATAAACAGGAGCCAGAAATTGAGAGGATGATAGACTAGAGTGTGTAAAAGGATTTGAGAAACACAGCTGGTATCGTGGGTGGCAGTGTTCAATAAAATGGTTTGGAGTGATCAATTGGACCAGAGGGAGCAGTGAAGAGAATTGGGGAAGCTTTGGATAGGAAGATGAGATCAGCAGAGAAATTTTTGCTCAAGGCAAAAGCAAGAGAGACAAAAGGCAGAAATTTCTCATTCGATTCCTGATTTCCTGTCATTTGCATTTTTGCTTTCTCTTTTAATCTCTGCTAATTATAGATTAATTGCAAAGGCGTTGCTTAGTTAAAACTGAAAAAATGCGTCAACGTTGGTCCTATTCATAGGTGCCAGACTTCTAATCCAGTTTTCTTGTATAGAATTAACATCCTTAATGTATTCTCTCACTCCAGATCCTCCAGAGAATGTATTTAATCCTTTCTAGCCCTCACAAACTGAACTGATTCAAATGTTTTGGCAAGATAACACTGCAAAAGGCAATGGGTTTCAGACTAAAAATATAGTACTGTAGCATAAACAAACCCTGATTTATCACCTAATTTTGAAGTGGGGATGTATTGTACATCCTGGTGAAACTGTGGTAAATAATGACAGTATTATTCAGGAAATCTTGCGAAAAGAAAATTTACTATTACAACAGATCAAGAAGTGGGCAAAAACCAGCCATTTGGTTAGGAAACAAGTGGATTCATTGTTTTTGCTGCAGAGAGACCCATTAAGGAATGACGAATGAAGAGCTGACTGAGACGTGTGAGTAGGTAACATGGCTTCTGTCATGTTTCAGCAACACTTGTGTTATTGCCCAAAGCACATCTCTATTTCCCTCCTGTTCCTCCTCTGCTGAAGTTGTTGATTTATCTAAGCATCCTGTCCCACGGGTTTCCGCTGCCTTTGGGCTCTGTGCCCTGATGGGCTGTTTTCAATGATGAAGCACTTAATGTAAGTATGAGCAGTGTAGAGCAGAACAAACTTGAGGAGCTGAAAGGATGTTCCTTCTGTATTATTCAACCATGAGGACTTACCTCGTCCCATGCACGCAGCCCTAGGGACAGCTGCAGTAGAGGGACAGTCACCCACCTCTTCGCAGACTAACAGGGTGCGGAAAAGGATGCAAGGATCCTTGTCTCTGTTTATCCCAAACAGCTGCACAACAATCACTGACCCAGAGTGAGGTTCCAGGTTGCTGTAATCCATTATGGCACACCCAATGGTGATCAGCACAGCCTGGAATTTGAACATGGCCAACTATAATCTTTCCCTGCCCCCTACTAGTCTCTTTCCTCGGATGTGTACCCCCAAAGGTGTAATGCGAAATTACTTTATTCAGTGAGTTTTTATGATTTGACCAAAAAGATGGTGAAAGCAGATTCAGGCGAAAACTCAAGTAGCAGAATAGTGATATATACTGGTAAATGAGGCATTTTCAGGGCAGGGGAGAAGTATTAATTGGATTGCTCTTTCAATCAGCTGGAATAAACATGCTGTGCTGAAAAATCCTGCTGTGTGCTGTACCGATTTTTGCACCCTCAATATAGCAAATAGAAATTAATTGTTCCTGTCTGTGTTGTCAGACTTGAGCTAGCTGTGGTGGTTTTAATTGGCAGTCAGTAATACATGTTGCTTAGAGGTCTTGGTGTGCATACCACGTTTCCTACTGGACATTTAAACATGATGAAAGAAACACAGGGATATGCTGACTGCATGCCCCATCCAATTAGCTTTAGTCAATAACGTTGAGAACCTCTTACATTGACAAAGTTTACTCAGGCCAAGTAGTGTTGACAAAAGCAGGTTGGAACTTTATTATATAATATTGCTTTATATTTGCACATCCGATTAAAACACAACAGTTAAGCAATTGTACAAAGTCTAAGTGATGGTCAGTAAGTGCTGGCCAGTGATACCCATATCCTGAGCATTATTTTTAAAGCCTGTGTCCTTTATGCCCAATGAGAGAAAGAAAACAAAAAGCTCTGTAGTACATATGACAGCTTTGAAATCATTGATATGTTCCAAGGATTATCACAATCAGTGAATTGCTTTCATATGTAAATTACAACATATGGAAATCTCCCTCAAAGAGCGTTTGGGTAAATGGGCACATCATCTTTTTTTAACTGTTTTGACTGAGATAAATGTTAGTGAGGAAACAGGAGAAAATTTCCCCAGGCACTCTGTATGGAAAGCAGTGGGACTCTTCCTTCCTTCCAAAAACAACCATGTAGAGGCTTGGTTTATCACTTCATCTGAAAGACAGCTTGAAACCACAACTTCCCAACTCAGAGGCGAGTCAGTCTCCCGAGAGCCGGAGTCTGCTAGGAGAGGAGATTAACCAACAACGAAAGTGAACAATGCAGCCTGTCATCTAAACAAATTGAACCCCACATTTTGGGGCTCCCACAGCTGAGAATTTTAAAAGCTGAAATAAATTGGAGAATTTCAGCATGACTGTACTGATTGTTTTTTTTTATAAATATAAAAACATTTGTGATTGTGTAACATATTCTAAAGCAACAGCCAGGATCAATCTCAGCAAATTTACAAATTTACACTCTTCAGACTAACTACCTTACACAGGCAGTTTATTTGGGCATCACTGTCTGTGGCACCATCTGCTTGGGAACCATGGTGTAAATTGAAGGATTCTCATTAAAGTGTGTCTGAGCAGGAAGACATGCTCAGTGACCAATTTGAATTTTCCTACACAGGTTATTGTGTCAGGAATCATAAATGGTGTGAAAGTGCCAGAGTCATCTGCACAGAATGATTGCATTTCTTTGAGCCTGGATAACAGTGCTCTGAAGAGGATTCTCAGGAGATTTACAAGAATGTTACCAGGGACAGAGCTTTGAGTTTCTCAGTTGCTTCTGATTTCAGAGGCTTGAGAACCTCTTTTAAGCAGGAAAGGATTTAGAAAAATGTTCAAAATCAATTTAATAGAGTAAATAAGAAAAAGCTGATTCTCCTGATAGAGTGGATGGTTACCAGAGGGTGCACTTTAAGCCTAAGGAGCAGAAATATGATGAGATTTTTTTTGGACATTTGAGTTACACTAGACTTGAATATAATTCTGTAATGGTATAGAGCAACTGGAGATGACAGTAAATCTAAAAGGGGAAGTTATTTGTATGCAAAATGGAAAAGGGAAGATTTACAGAATGTTCAGAGGAAGGCAAAAGTAGGACTGAATGGTTAAGCATTAGAATCTACAGATGCAGGAAATCCAAGCAACACACACAAAATGCTGGAGGAACTCAGCAGGCCAGGCAGCATCTATGGAAAAAAGTACAGTCAATATTTCAGGACGAGACCCTTCGGCAGGACTGAATGGTTAGCTGTTTCAAAGAACTGGTGCAGGCAGTTCCTCCCTAAATGTTGGTAATTGTTAAACTTGCTCAGATCCACTAAAGCTACTGGGGGTAAAGAAGGTGGTATCACGGCAAGTCCTATCATCAGACAGCATGGTCATGAGTACAGGATCATCATTGAAAATTGAAACTAGAAACTTCTGTTAATTTATCGGTCTTTATGATTGAGCTCTGATCATCAAGATCAGTTGAGATAGCACAAGTCAAAGATTGAATGAAAAATTATCCAGATAGGTTTGTTTGCCTGATCAGCTTTGCTTCCAAGAATGCATTTTTCATTTTTTCCACATGTGAATCCTCTTTCTATTATCTCTCAGTTTAGCATTTTACATTGTTGTAATTATACCTATCTATTGCAGCATGGCATCTTGGTTATGGGTGGGAGGTTAATAGCTTGAAAAAGTCCATTGCAATTTCCCAAACATTGATTGGCATCTCCCTTGAGCAAGGGGTTTAGATGGGATAGAGTTTGTTAGGTGTGTTCTGGAAGGTTTCCTGACACAATATGTACATTGGCCTACAAGAGGAGAGCTGTACTTGATCTGGTATTGGGAAATGAACCTGGTCAGGTGTCAGGTCTCTCAGTGGGAGAGCATTTTGGAGATAGTGATCACAACTCTGTCTCCTTTACCAAAGCATTGGAGAGGGATAGGAACAGACAAGTTAGGAAAGCATTTAATTGGAGTAAGGGGAAATATGAAGCGATTAATCAGGAAGTTGGATGCATAAATTGTGAACAGATGTTCTCAGGGAAATATACGGCAGAAATGTGGCAAATGTTCAGAGGATATTTGCGTGGAGTTCTGCATAGGTACATTCCAATGAGATAGGAAAAGGATGGTAGGGTGCATGAACCACGGTGTACAAAGGCTGTTGAAAATCTAGACAAGAAAAAAAGGGAAGCTTACGAAAGGTTCAAAAAACTAGGTGATAATAGAGATCTAGAAAATTATAAAGCTAGCAGGAAGGAGCTTATGAAGGAAATTAGGAGAGCCAGAAGGGGTCATGAGAAGGCCTTGGTGAGCAGGATTTAGGAAAACCCCAAGGCATTCTACAAGTATGTAAAGAGCAAGAGAATAAGATGTGAGAGAATAGGACAAGTGTGATAGTGGAAAAGTGTGTATAGAACCGGAGGAGATAGCAGAGGTACTTAATGAATACTTCGCTTCAGTATTCACAACGGAAAAGGATCTTGGCAATTGTAGGGATGACTTACAGTGGACTGAAAAGCTTGAGCATATAGACATTAAGAAAGCGGATGTGCTGGAGCTTTTGGAAAGCATTAAGTTGGATAAGTCACAAGGACCGGATGAGATGTACCCCAGGCTACTGTGGGAGGTGAGGGAGGAGATTGCTGAGCCTCTGGCAATGATCTTTGCATCATCAATAGGGACGGGAGAGGTTCCGGAGGATTGGCGGTTTGCAGACGTTGTTTCATTATTCAAGAAAGGGAGTAGAGATAGCCCAGGAAATTACAGACCAGTAAGTCTCACTTCAGTAGTTGGTAAGTTGATGGAGAAGA
Organism: Hypanus sabinus; assembly: GCF_030144855.1. NCBI lineage: Eukaryota > Metazoa > Chordata > Chondrichthyes > Myliobatiformes > Dasyatidae > Hypanus > Hypanus sabinus. The sequence goes on from NC_082720.1 coordinate 8,155,714, forward strand.
TCCTGAGAGGCAGAATTTAAGAACATTTGGAGAGGCGTAATATGATTAGGGATAGTCAGCATGGCTTTGTCAAAGACAGGTTGTGCTTTATAAGCCAGATTGAATTTTTTGAGGATGTGACTAAACACATTGATGAAGGTAGAGCAGTGGATGTAGTGTATATGGATTTCAGCTAGGCATTTGATAAGGTACCCTATGCAAGGCTTATTGAGAAAGTAAGGAGGCATGGGATCCAAGGAGATCCTTGAATTTGTAGATCCAGAATTTGCTTGCCCATAGAGTGGTTGTCGATGGGTTATATTCTGCATGGAGGTCAGTGACCAATGATGTGCCTCTGGGATCTGTTCTGGGACCCCTTCCCTTTGTGATTTTTATCAATGACTTGGATGAGGAAGTGGAGGGATAGGTTAGTAAATTTGCTGATGACACAACAGTTGGGGGTGTTGTGGATAGGGTGGAGGACTGTCAGAGGTTACAGCAGGACATCGATAGGATGCAAAACTGGGCTGGAAGTGGCAGATGGAGTTCAATCCAGATAAGTTTTTTTTAATATATATTTTTTATTCAATTTTTGATAATTACATAGAATGAATAGAATAATAGAGTATAATATCAGCCCTCCCCCCTCCCCTTAACCCTTCCCCCCTAACATCCCCATCTGGAAAAAAAGGGAAAAAAAGAAAGAAGAAAGGAAGAAAGATTGCCTGGATATTGGAAGATCCCCACATGCTCCATGGAATTGAAAATAACTTTAATATATATATTTATTTCTTTCCCCAAATGGCTAATAACTTTATCTTCAAAGGGCCTATATATTTATTCCTTGTATATATTTAATCCTATCTTTTGTAAATAAGGATGCCAAATTTTCAGAAATATATCATATTCATTTCTTAAATTATAAGTAGTTTTTTCAATCCAGTTAAGTGTGAGGTGGTTCATTTTGGCAGGTCAAGTATGATGGCAGAATATAGTATTAATGATAAGACTCTTGGCAGTGTGGAGGATCAGAAGGATGTTGAAGTCCGAGTCCATAGGACACTCAAAGCTACTGTGCAGGTTGACTGTGTAGTTAGAAAGGTTTACGGTGTACAGGCAGTCCCCGGGTTATGCACGAGTTCCGTTCCTGAGTCCGTCTTTAAGCCGGATTTGTACGTAAGTCGGAACAAGTACATCCAGTATTATTTAGTGTCAGTCAGTCAAACGTTTGTCTTAATATATATATATATATATATATATATATATATATATATATATATATTTAACCTTTCTATGCATATAAAACACTTAAGAAACGTATGTATTCCAATAGTTGTTATTGTGTTGCTTAGTAATAATTGTAGCTTTCATTGGGGCAGGACCTTTCACATGCTCCATTATTCTCACTTTATCCGTTATCCTTTAAAATTGTTCCGATCGTTGACTAGCTCTAGCCTAACGATTTTCCAGTGACCGATGGCGTTTCACCTTTTTCCATATGCTTTATTATTGCCACTTTATTTTCAATCGTGATTGCTTCCCGTCAATGGAACAGAAACACTGTGGGCGGCAGGTCCCGAGGTCTACTGGGTCCTAAGGACCACTGCACTAAATTCCCCGGGTCCTAAACTCCACCGCACTGAAACAGGTTAAATGGAACAAGTGGGGGCTGTGCTGGGTTTGGGTATTTGATCCTCCACAATATTCCACGTGGGAATTTAAACTGGACGTGGCAGTGTTTTTTTTACGAGATTGAGTTGTGAGCTCGACATCAACCTGGTATGGGAGCAGTCTGTCACTAAATCAAACTCGGGAACCTCTGTTCTCCAGCCCGTCGCTGATCTCACTGCGCCACCAGCTGACTGGAATGGGGGGGGCGGATGCAAGGTCACGTTGAATCTTACTAAGAAAATTTTAAACCAAATGCAAAGTTAAACACTCAACACAGTGTCAACAGCAATGACTTAAAATGGCAGACGGCATCGCGATCCGACTTAAAAATGGTGGACAGTGTCACAATCTGACTTAAAATGGTGGATGGCGTTCTCCTTTCTCGGTTCGTAAGAACGAGTTGTCCGTAAGTCAGACGTTCGTAACTCGGGGACTACCTGTATTTGCCTTCATCAACCATGGGATTGAGTTCAAGAGCTGAGAGGTAATGTTACAGCTATGTAGGACCCTGGTCAGACCCCACCCTGTTCAATTCTGGTCACCTTATTACAGGAAGGATGTGGAAACCATACAAAGGGTGCAGAGGAGATTTACAAGGTCTGTTGCCTGGATTAGAGAGCATGACTTATGAGAATAAGTTGAGTGAACTCAACCTTTTCTCTTTGGAGTGATGGAGGATGAGAGGTGACCTGATAGAGGTGTATAAGATGCTGACAGATGCTGATGTGTGGATAGTCAGAAAGAGACTTTTTCTCACAGCTGAAATGGCTTACACGAGAGTGCACAGTTTTAAGGTACTTGGAAGCAGGGACAGAGGAGATGGCGGGTAAGTATTTTTACGCAGAGAATGGTGAGTGTGTGGAATGGGCTGCCGGCGACTGTGGTGGAGGCAGATATGATAGGGTCTTTTAAGAGACTCTTGGTTAGGTACATGGAGCTTAGAAAAATAGAGGGCTATGGGTAACCTGAGGTAATTTCTAAAGTACGTACATGTTCAGCACAGCATTGTGGACCGAAGGGCCTGTATTGTGCTGTAGGTTTTCTATGTTTCTAATATTCTTTAGCAGGAATACAGTATAAGGACCATTTTTTCTTCCATTTGTTGCTTTTTGTAAAATCATTTTCTTTTTTGGATGGATCTCTTCATCCTCCATATCAAAGATTAGGGAGGGGCACAAGGAGTATCAAAACATTAGGGATGCAGAATAAAAAAAGAATAGCAAGGTCTTGTATCTAAATGCGTGTAGTATAAGAAATAAGGTGGATGATTTTGTTGCAATATTTCAGATTGCCAGGTATGATGTAGCCATCACTGAATTGTAGCTGTTGTAGTTGGGAGCTGATTGTCCAAGGTTACGCTTTATATCGGAGGGATAGGAAGATAAGCAGAGGGCGTGGTGTGACTCTACTGGTAAAGAATGGCATAAAAAAAATCATTCGAAGAGAAAAAATGAAATATGAAAGTAAGCTAGCAAATAATATTAAAGTGGATAGTAAAAGTTTTTTCAAGTACATTAAAAATAAAAGAGAAATGTGAGTGGACATAGGACCGCTAGAAAATGAAGCAGGAGAAATAATAATGGGGGACAAGGAGATGGCAGATGAACCAACTAAGTAATTTGCGTCAGTCTTCACTGTGGAAGACACTAGCAGTGTGCCTGATGTTGTAATGTGTGAAGGAAGAGAAGTGGATGCAGCTACTACTACAAGGGAGAAGGTGTTCAAAAAGCTGGAAGACCTAAAGGTACATAAGTCATCTGGACCAGATGAACTGCACCCTAGGGCTCTGAAAGAGGTAGTGTTAGAGATTATGGTGGCATTAGAAATGATTTTTCAAAAATCATTGGATTCTGACATGTTGCCAGAGGACTGGAAAATTGCAAATGTCACTCCACTCTTTAAGAAAGGACAAAGGCAGAGGAAAGGAAATTTTTGGCCAGTTAGCCTGACCTCAGTGGTTGGGAAAATGTTAGAGTCAATTGTTAAGGGTGAAGTTATGGAGTGTCACTTGGTGGGACAGGACAAGATAGGACAAAGTCAGTAGGGTTTCCCTAAGGGAAAATCCTGCCTGACAAACCTGTTGGAATTCTTTGAGGAGATTACAAGTGGGATAGTTAAAGGGGATGTTGTGGATGTTATATATTTGGACTTTCAGAAGGCCTTTGACAAGGTGCCACACATGAGGCTGCTTACCAACTTAAGAGCTCATGGTATTACAGGAAAGTTGCCAACCTGGTTAGAGCTTTGGCTGATTGGTAGGAGGCAGCAAATGGGAATAAAAGGATTGTTTACTGGTTGGCTGCCAGTGACTATTGGTGGTCCACAGGGGTCGTTGTTGGGACCGCGTCTTTTGATGCTGTATATAAGTTATTTTGATGATTGAATATATAGCTTTGTTGCCAAGTTTGCATATGATACGAAGGTTGGTAGAGGGGCAGGTAGTGTTGAGGAAATAGTTAAGATGCATAAGGACTTAGACGGATTAGGAGAATGGGCAAGAAAGTGGCAAATGAAATACACTGTTAGAAAATACTTGGTCATGCATTTTGGTAGTAGAAATAAATGAGCAGACTATTTCCTAAACGGGGAGAAAATCCAAAAATCTGAGATGCAAAGGGACTTGGGAGACTTTGTGTAGAACACCCAATGGTTAACTTGCAGGTTGACTTTGTGGTCAGGAAGGCAAATACCATATTAGCGATCATTTCAGGAGGTCCAGAATACAAGAGCAAGGATGTGATGCTGAGGCTTTATAAGGCACCGGTGAGGCTTCACCTTGAGTAAACATGAGGAAATCTGCAGATGCTGGAAATTCAAACAACAACACACACAAAATGCTGGTGGAACACAGCAGGCCAGGCAGCATCTATAAGGAGAATCACTGTCGATGTTTCAGGCCGAGACCCTTCGTCAGGACTGACTGAAAGGAGAGATAATAAGAGATTTGAAAGGAGTGGAAGGAGGGGGAAATGCGAAATGATAGGAGAAGACCGGAGGGGGTGGGATGAAGCTAAGAGCTGGAAAGGTGATTGGCGAAAGTGATACAGAGCTGGAGAAGGGAAAGGATCATGGGACGGGAGGCCTTGGGAGAAAGAAAGGGGGAGGGGGGAGCACCAGAGGGAGATGGAGAACAGGCAGGGTGATGGGCAGAGAGAGAGAAAAAAACAAACAACTAAATATGTCAGGGATGGGGTAAGAAGGGGAGGAGGGGCATTAAAGGAAGTTAGAGAAGTCAATGTTCATGCCATCAGGTTGGAGGCTACCCAGCTGGTATATAAGGTGTTGTTCCTCCAACCTGAGTGTGGATTCATTTTGACAGTAGAGGAGGCCATGGATAGACATATCAGAATGGGAATGGGACGTGGAATTCAAATGTGTGGCCACTGGGAGATCCTGCTTTCTCTGGTGGACCGAGCATAGGTGTTCAGCAAAACGGTCTCCCAGTCTGCGTCGGGTCTCACCAATATATAAAAGGCCACACCGGGAGCACCAGACACAGTATACCACACCAGCCAACTCACAGGTGAAGTGTCGCCTCATCTGGAAGGACTGTCTGGGGCCCTGAATGGTGGTGAGGGAGGAAGTGTAAGGGCAAGTGTAGCACTTGTTCTGCTTACAAGGATAAGTGCCAGGAGGGAGATTGGTGGGAAGGGATGGGGTGTTGTGAACAGTTTTGGGCCGCTCATCTTAGAAAAAATGTGTTGGCATTGGAGAGGGTCTAGAGGAAGGTTCCAGGAATGAAGGGGACGTTTGATGGCTCTGGGTCTGTACTCGCTGGAATTCAGAAGGACGGGGGGGGGGAGGGGATCTCATTGAAACCTTTCGAATGTTGATAGCGTAGATGTGGAAAGAATGTTTCCCATGGTGGAAGAGTCTAGGACAAGAGGTGACAGTTTTAGGATAGAGGGCCCTTTCGAAATAGAGATACAAATAAATTTCTTTTTAGCCAGAGGGTGGTGAATTTGTGGAATGTGTTGCAGAGGCCAGGTTGTTGGGTGAATTTAAGGCAGCGATTGATAGGTTCTTGATTGGACACAGCACTAAAGTGGAGAAGGCCAAGAACCGGGGTTAAGAAAGAGAAAAGAAAGGATCAGCCATGATTGAACTGTGGAGCAGACTCAAAGGGCCAGAAGGCCTAATTCTGTTCCTATATATTGTGATCTAAGACTAACCGACCACCTGGGAATGATTAACAAGAAGAAAAAGATGATTAGTATACAAATGTAGACCATACCCAGTTGGTTGGAACTGGACCTCAAATTTATTCACAAATATGGTATCATTAATGACCCAAATCTCATTATGTCTGTGCCAATCAGGAAAGAAAAAAATTACCCAGGCTAATTTCAGCTCAAGGTGCATAGCCTTGCAAGTCAAGGCTTAAGTGAATATTCAGTTTTTAATGAGGGCTTATCAAACTGCAGAGCTGAGGTTCACCTACCATCCCACCAGCCTCCGCATCCAACACATAATTCTCTGAGCAAACACGAGGGAACCAAGGGTGTAGCCATAGGCACCCATATGGGTCCCAGTTATGCCTGCCTTTTTGTTGGCTTTGTGGAACAGTCCATGTTCCAACTCTATACAGGTATCCGTCCCCCACTTTTCCTTCGCTACATTGACGACTGCATTGGTGCTGCCTCCTACACGCATGCTGAGCTCGTTGACTTCACTAACTTTGCCTCCAACTTTCACCCTGCCCTCAAATTTACCTGGTCCATTTCTGACACCTCCCTCCCCTTTCTTGATCTTTCTGTCTCCATCTCTGGAGACGGCCTATCTACTGATATCTACTATAAGCCTGCAGACTCTCACAGCTACCTGGACTATTCCTCTTCCCACCCTGTCTCTTGTAAAAATGCTATCCCCTTCTCACAATTCCTCCGTCTCCGCCGCATCTGCTCTCAGGATGAGGCTTTTCATTCCAGGACGAAGGAGATGTCTTCCTTTTTTAAACAAAGGGGCTTCCCTTCTTCCACCATCAACTCTGCTCTCAAACGCATCTCTCCCATTTCCCGCACATCAGCCCTCACCCCATCCGCCTGTCACCCCACTTGGGATTGGGTTCCCCTTGTCCTTACCTACCACCCCACCAGCCTCCAAGTCCAACGTATAATTCTCCGTAACTTCCGCCACCTCTAACGGGATCCCACTAACAAGCGCATTTTTCCCTCCCCCCCCCCCCCTTTCTGCTTTTTGCAGGGATCACTCCCTACACGGCTCCCTTGTCCATTCATCCCTCCCATCCCTTCTCACCAATCTCCCTCCTGGCACTTATCCTTGTAAGCAGAACAAGTGCTACACCTGCCCTTACACTTCCTCCCTCACCACCATTCAGGGCCCCAGACAGTCCTTCCAGGTGAGGCGACACTTCACCTGTGAGTTGGCTGGTGTGGTATACTGTGTCCAGTGCTCCTAGTGTGGCCTTTTATATATTGGTGAGACCCAACGCAGACTGGGAGACCGTTTCGCTGAACACCTATGTTCGGTCCGTCAGAAAAAGCAGGATCTCCCAGTGGCCACACATTTTAATTCCACGTCCCATTCCCATTCTGATATGTCTATCCACGGCCTCCTCTACTGTCAAGATGAGTCCACACTCAGGTTGGAGGAACAACACCTTATATACCGGCTGGGTAGCCTCCAACCTGATGGCATGAGCATTGACTTCTCTAACTTCTGTTAATGCCCCTCCTCCCCTTCTTACCCTATCCCTGACATATTTAGTTGTTTGTTTTTTTTCTCTCTCTCTGCCCATCATCCTTCCTGTTCTCCATCTCCCTCTGGTGCTCCCCCCTCCCTCTTTCTTTCTCCCGGCCTCCCGTCCCATGATCCTTTCCCTTCTCCAGCTCTGTATCACTTTCGCCAATCACCTTAGCTTCATCCCACCCCCTCCAGTCTTCTCCTATCATTTCGCATTTCCCCCTCCTCCCACTACTTTCAAATCTCTTAGTATCTCTCCTTTCAGATAGTCCTGACGAAGGGTCTCGGCCCAAAACGTCAACAGTGATTCTCCTTATAGATGCTGCCTGGCCTGCTGCGTTCCACCAGCATTTTGTGTGTGTTGTTTACATAATTCTCTGCAATGTCTGCCATCTCCAATGGGATCCCACCACCAAGCACATCTTTTCCTCCCCCCCCCCCCACCACTTTCTGCTTTATGCAGGGATCATTCCCTTAACAACTCTCTTGTCCATTCGTCCTTCCCCACTGATCTCCCTCCTGGCATGTATCCTTGCAAGTGAATCAAGAGCCACACCTCACTACCATTCAAGGCCCCAAACAGTCCTTATAGGTGAGGCAACACTTCACCTGTGAGTCTGTTAGGGTCATCTACTGTACAAAAAATGCTGAAGGAACTCAGTAGACCAGACAGCATCTATGAAAAAAAGTATAGTCAATGTTTTGGACAGAGACCCTTCTGAAGACCCTACTTTTATCCATATTGAGTGTGTGGCTTGGAGTTCCAGCATATGCAGATTCTCTCTTATTTGTGACTTCAGCTGTGAATCAGTTGTGGTCATATACAGTATCTGGTGCTCCTGGTGGCCTCCTGTATATCAATGAAACCCAACATAGATTGGGAGACTGTTTCGCCAAGCACCTGCCAGAAGAAGTGGGATCTCCCAGTGGCCACCCATTTTAATTTCACTTCCCATTCCCATTCCAGTATGTCAATCCATGGTCTTCTCTCCTGTCCTGATGAAAGGTCTCGGCCCAAAACGTCAACTGTACTTTTTTCTATAGATGCTGCCTGTCCTGCTGAGTTCATTTTCTGTGCATTGCTGAGGTGAGGTTCAGTATCAGTCAGATCTTGTCAAGACCAGTGTGTTCAATTTTAAGTATTACAGCATAGGAAGTCATCGAGCAGGTCTAGGGCAGATCAAGACACTCAGTTTGCGTTCTGTGCCCTGAATTTTTGTGAGTGTAGAAATTCAAGGGGTGTGAACTGATTTAGAGTTAGATAGATACAAAGAAGCAGTGTCCTCTGTTGGGGCAAACCTATAGAATAAAAAGATCATCATAAAGAGAGACCATTTAGGAAGCAAATGAGGAAGTTCTTTCTCCAGACAAAGATTAGAAAATGTGTTTGCATTTAAATGGTCAGTCTCAGAGGAGGACCAGTAACATAATGCAGATATTTAACACCCACCCACCCTGAAAAGCTCTTTATATACAAGACACAAGAGACGGCAGATGCTGAAATGTGGAGCAACACATAAAACTCTGGAACAATTCAGCAGGTCAGGCAGCAGTTTTGGAGGGAAAAGGACTGTTGTCGACTCCTTCAGTGTTTCAACACAACAGCACCTCTTTCACCTCAGATAGTTGAAGAAGTTCAGAATGAATCTCCAAATGCTAAGGACTTTCTGCAGGGGCACAATTCAGAGCATCCGGACTGGCTGCATCACTGCCTAGTATGGGAACTGCACTTCCCTTAATCGCAGGACTCTATGGGTGTGAATTTCCCACTATTCAGGACATTTACAGTGACAGGTGCATAAAAAGGGCCGAAGGATCATTGGGGACCTGAGTCACCCCAACCACAAACTGTTCCGGCTGCTACCATCTGGGAAACAGTACCACAGCATAAAAGCCAGGACCAACAGGCGCTGGGACAGCTTCTTCCACCAGGCCATCAGACTAATTAATTCACGCTGATACAATTTGTAGTTCTAAGCTATATTGACTGTTCTGTTGTATATCTTACTGTCCATACTATTTACTACAAATTACTATAATCTTCACATTCAGATGGAGATGTAACTTAAAGATTTTTACTCATATATGTGCAGGATGTAAGTAATAAAGTAAATTCAATTCAATGCATTTGTGAGAAATGAATCTGAACTTTCCATTTCCTTCCATAGCTGTAGCCCATGACTGCGTCCTCTCTAACACTGGCTGCAGCTCTTCATGTAAACTGTCATTGCTGCTTCCTTCCCTAGGATTCACAAATTCATACTGAAGCTTTTTCTAAAGACCCACACTATAAGGTTGAGTTGAGAACAGGTCATGTCAAATACTGCATTAATTTAATTTGAACATAGATGCAGCTGAAGCAGAATTTATTATCACTGACATATGTCATGAAATTTGAGGTTTTCTGACAGCAGTGCAGTGTAATACATAAAAATTGCTATAAGTTACAATAAGAAATATAAAAATAAGTACAAAAAGAGAGCAAAACAGTGAGATTGTATTCATGGAACTTTCAGAAATCTGATAGCAGAGGGAAAGAAGCTGTTTCTAAAACACTGAGTGTGTGTCTTAAGGCTCCTGTACTGCCACCCCGATGGTAGTAGTGAGAACCGGGTATGTCCAGCATGGTGAGCATCCTTAATGATGGATGCCACTCTCTTACTTTGAAGAAATCCTTGATGGTGTGGAGGTTAGTGCCCATGATGGAACTGGTTGAGTCTACGACCCTCTGCAGATTTCTTTGAACATGTGCACTGGAACCTCCACACCAGGCAGTGATGCACCCAGTCAGGATACTCTCTATAATACATCTGTAGAAATCTGCTCGGGTCTGCCAAATCTCCTCAAACTCCTAATGGAGTATACTCACTGGCATGTCTTCTTTGTGATTGCATCAATATGTTGAGCCCAAGATAGATCCTTTGAGATGTTGGCACTCAGGAACTTGAAGCTGCTCACCCTTTCCACTGTTGATCTGTCAGTAAGGACTGGTGTGTGTTCCTGACTTCCCCCTGGTCTTACTGACAATGAGTGCAAAGTTGTTGCGACAAAACAATTTTTATTTTTGAGACATTGTCTGCTCTTATTTCTAATATTCTTTTGTTCCTTTCAATGAAGGACTGCTAACGTGTACATTTAACTTTTATTCTTCTGACTGTGATGATCTCCAGTTTTCGAAGAGCCAGAAGACCCCAGCAACCGGTCGTTTTTCTCTGAAATCATCTCTTCGATATCAGATGTGAAGTTCAGCCACAGTGGAAGATATATGATGACAAGAGATTACCTCACCGTCAAAGTCTGGGACTTGAACATGGAGAACAGACCGTTGGAAACGTACCAGGTACTTGTTGAATGGAGTTTCCAATAAAAACTAGAACGTGCTGAAACACTTGTGGACCTGTGGAGAGAGGGTCAGGACTGAGAGACTGAAGAAGTGAGTTTTGTTTAAATTGCAGAGAGAAGGTGTAGAACAATGGGTGAGGCTAGTGCTGCTGATGTTTTTGTGGCTATCTAGTTGACAAATTAATGAGGGAAGTTAGAAAGAGAGAAAGCAAACAGAGGCATAAAAGCTGTGGAATGCAGGTCTAAGCTGCTACTAAAACCTGAAACCAAATGGAGAATTTTGGAAATGCACAACAGATCAGGCAGTGTCAGTGAAGGAAGAAAAATTGAGTTAATGTTTACAGATGGATAACCTTCCAGAAGAACTGGCTACTTCTGATACAGATGAAAAGCAAGTTATCTGAAATTTTTGAATTCCAATTGTGCCGAGTTGGAAATGAGTTGCTGTTCTTCAAGCACACGTGTCTCATGACAACCATGTAGGCTGCCACTGATAGACAGATCAGAATGGAGATTGGAACCTTGCAATTGTACGTTAATGGGCAGGATTCCCAAGGGACCAAAACTGAATTATTAGAGAAAACATGTTTCATACTTACATTAAATGCAAAGTTGAAATGAGCCTTAGAGTATTCTGTCTGATGTCAGAAATGCATATTTAATACAACATCAACAGTGGTTTCAGTTCGAAACTAAAGCACTTGGCAAAATTAGATTAAACCTGTTCACTTCAATAAGTTAGTCATTAAGTCGAACAATGCAAAACCAGACCAACACACACAAAATTCCAGAGGAATTCAACAGGTCAGGCCACATCTATGGAGAGGAATAAATGGTTGATGCTTCGGGGCAAGACCCTTCATCAGGACTGCAGAACCAGGTCCTTAAGCCCACCAGTATCAACCAAGTAATACTACTTTTTCTGGTAATTAGAAATATGGAATCACATGTACCAAGAAACAATGAAAAACTTTGTTTTGCATGCCAACCATACAGATCATTGCATTATATCAGTGTACCAAAGTATTACAAGGGAAAACAACAATACCAGAATACAGAATATAATGTTGTAGTTACAGAGAAAGTGCAGTGTAGGTAGACAATAAGATGCATGTCATGACAAGGTCTTCGCAGTGGTCACTTTAAAGTACACCTTTATGCTGCTGGTTAATGCAAATATCTAATCAGCCAATCATGTGGCAGCAACTTAATACATGAAAGCATGCAGACATGGTCAAGAGGTTCAGTTGTTCAGACCAAGCATCAGAATGGAAGGAGAAATGTGTTCTAAGTGACTTTGACCATTGGAATGATTGTTGGTGCCAGATGGATTGGTTTAAGTACCACAGAAACTGCTGATCTCCTGGGATTTTCACACACAACTGTCTCTAAAGTTTAAAGAGAATGTTTTGAAAAACAGATAAAAACAAAAATATGAGTGAGCAAAAATACCTTGTTAATGAGAGAGGTCAAAGGACAATGGCCAGATAGGAAGGCGACATTAAATCAAATACCTCCTGTACCTTATAAAGTGGCCACTGAGTGTCAATTGTGAGTTCAAGAAGTCCATTCAATAGTCTTAGAACTGTTACGTAGAAGCTGTTCTTGAACTTGATGGGATGTGTTTTCAGGCTTTTGTACCTTCTGCCTGATGGGAGAGGGGAGAAGAGAGAATATCTGGGTGGGAGGGATCTTTGATTATGTTGGCTACTTTAGTGAGGCAGCAGGAAATCTCCCCAAATTTCAATCAACTACTGTAGATTCTATCATTCATCTATACAATAGTGTTATTTTGCAGTTGGCCAATTAGTTTACAAGGAAACTAGAGCATTTAGTGGAGATCCAAGTGATCACAGAGAGAATGTCTGCACCTTGACGGTACAAAAGGGTCAGGATTGAAGCCAGATTTCTGGATCTGATAGCCAGCAGCTCTACTTGTTACGCCAATGTGTTGTCTTGGTGTGTAAGTTATTTCACATGCTAATACAGGCTGCTTTCTGATCAGCTGGCTCTATTTCCGTTATAAACTGAACTTTATCCTCATCAATCTGGCCACTTGTTTACAATGCCTCAATAGAATAAGCAATTTGCAAAACCCTGCCTGTTTGCTGCTCCTGGACTCTATGCCCAGCAGATAATGCAATGCTGATGGAGGAGAAAAAGCTGAGCTAATATCACATATGGATAACTTCCAGCAGATGTGGCTAGTTCTGATACAAACAGAAAAAATCAAGTTATCCACGTTAGTAAAATTTGATATTGAATCTGGAATGCTTCAGTGTTTCCAATTAGAAATTGGGTCCAAGTGTACTTTGGAATTATAATAGTGCAGGACTGTTAGAGAATTAAAAGGCAGTTAACAAGAATCTGCTCTGAGCATGCGCTCCACAAAAGCTCAATTTATCTTAATTTCTCCTTTATAGACAAGACCATATTGTTAACACTGGATGCTTGAAGGAAGTGTAATTGAATTGCTGCTTCATCTGGAAGAACCTGGATGGTGGGGGTGATAAGAGGTGAATGAACAGTGTTGCATTGCCTGCTGTTGCTGGGGTTAGTGAGGTTGGAAGAGCAGACAATGGAGTCTCTAAAGGAATGATCCCCTTGCAATGCTGAAAGGGAAAGGAATGTATAGTAGAATCTTGTTGGAATTGGAAATTGTAAAAGCTGTTCCATTAAATGCAGAGATTGATAAGGTAGAAAGGAAGTACCAGGGTAATCTTGTCCTTGGTCTGTCCAGGATAGGACATTAAAACAGGTTGTGATGTGGTCAAGGACTCTATCCACTATGATGGGCGGAAGCTACAGTTGAGAAAGGAAGACATGTTGGAAGCATCTAAAAAGAAATGCACATCATTGGACCAAACCCAATGGAGAAAGGGGAACTGGGAGAATGGCGTGAAGGCTGTCTACAGTAGCTCTACTGGGAGTGAGTATGGTCAAGGTAGCTGTAGGCTTGTAATGAATGTTTGTTGTTAGCCCATCTTATTAGACAGCGATGGAAAGAGATACGAAAGGAGAGGAAAATTTGGAGCCAGTGAACTGAATCCACACTGGAATAATGTATTACAGTGAGGAATAATCTGGCATGGGAGGTTGGGGAGTGAATAGGGAAGTTAGAGAGATACTCAATTAAATTTGAAACAGAAATTAATATTCCAGCAATGTTGTTTCATTTATCCCTTCTCTTTATTCATTTCTTCTTGTCAGGAGGACAGATTGGAGCTTTACGCTCTTGCTACTCCACAGGTAGAGAGTGCAAGAGCAGGACTGGGTTCTTCTTGGCTTTTGAGAAGAGTATGTGGATTTAGAAGTGCAATCATTGAGCCTTTTTACTCTATCATTATATGACTGTAAATGATTTGGTTAGCTACATCTTCCAGCTCAATAGACCATAATGCCATAAGATTATAGGAGCAGTAGTAGGCTATTTGGCCTATCAAATCTGTTCTTCCATTCAATCATGTCTATTTGTTTTTCTGATCCCATTCTCCTGCCTTCTCCCAAACACCCTTAATGCACTTCCATATGAAGAACCTACCAATTGTTGCCTTAAAAACACCCAATGACTTGGCCTCTGCAGCAATATGTGTTGACAAATTCCACAGATTCACCACCTTCTGGCTGAAGAAATTCTTCCTCATCTCAGTTTTAAAGATGATGTCCCTACATTTTTGAGGCTGTGCCCTTGGATCCTAGACTTTCTTACTAATGGAAACACCTTCTCCACATTGACCTTTCCCAGGCCTCTTCACAACTCAGCTGAACAAGTTCATCCTGGTATAACTGAAGTGTCTTCCATGTTGTGAAGTTCACAGGATCCGGTTCTCAACCAAGGTTTTTATTCTGCATCAATCACCCACCATCTGTGCAGAGAGAAACAAAATTATTTTTTTTTTCAGGCTAAAGTTCCTTTTCTCCCTTCACAGATGCTGCCTGATGCATTGGGTGTCTTCTGGATTTACCACTTTTATTTCAATGTTTTTGGCATCTGAAGAGGTTAGCTTACCAACCAGTTTGGAATTTCAGTACCATGAGATTGCAGCTGGTGAACGGCACTGAGAATGGAAAGTCTCAGACTATTTAAAATTGATTAGCTAGAAAAGTATTCTTTTTCGCAGCTAAATTAGTTACTTAACAACAGTTACATGCTTTTTTCACATGTAACATTTGATTTCATTGACTCAGTTCCTTGGAAAAGATAAAGTATATTTACATTCTGCCAGTGTAAGTAATTTATATTCTCTGCATATTAACTTCCATACAATTTTCCAGATGCTTCATTGTCTTTGAAACCATAAAAAATGGAATGGCCCAGAAATCAAGTGTGCATCACTAAAAAATTGCTTCTTTAATCTTTAAGGGAATTTCTAAGAGACTAACAGGGCACAGTTGAGTTAAAAGTGTGTGGAAACCAAATACGGAAGAGATGGACAAAAACACCTAGCATTGAAGTTCATTCAGGCACAGCCATGCAGATCTCCTAGTTGCCAGTCATTCAAATTATGCCTGCTCCCATACTGACTTGTCTATCCTTGGCCTGCACCGCCAGGATGAGGCTAAACACAAACTAGAGGTACACCAACTCGTATTCCACCTCGTTAGTCTACAACCTGACAGCACAAACATTGAATTCTTAAAATTTCTGTAAATCTCTCCCTCTCTATTCCTTTTCATCTCTCGTGATCTATCCAGTTTTTCCTACACACAATCCAGCCACATCACCTGGTTTCTCTACCCTCTATCACACATATCACTTTCCTATAATCATACATTCCTTCCGCTGATTTTCCTCCCCCATTATTCCCCTCTCCCCCATCCTCTCTCATTTGATTCCATGGTCCACATTCCTCTGCTATCATCTGCAGCCCTTTGTTGTTTCCATCTGTCAACTCCCAGTTTCTGGTGATATTCCCACATTTCCCTTCCTACCTCTTAAAACCTTTTCTGCACCTTTTTAGGTTGGCTATTTCCCCTCTATCTTTCAGTCCGGGTGAAGGGTCACAAAACGACTTGTTCAGTTCTCTCCACAGATGCTGATTGCCCCACAGAGTACCTTCAGCATCTTATATGTTTCTCCAGGTTCCAGCATCTGCAACCTTCTGTGGCTTGACTGGAGTATGTAAGATTGGAATTCAAGAAAGTTAATGAACCAACTCCAGTGCCATTAGTAAATAATTTCTTTCCCTTTTCTATTTTCTAATTATGATTTAGAATTTAAATTTTTATTATATTTACTTTGATTTGTACTTCAGGGAGCGCAAAGTGCAGAAACAAATATCACTGTGATGATTGTATGCTCTAGTATCAATTGTTTGGTGACAATAAAGTAAAGTATAAAGTATAAAAATTCCTGTTATTTTACATGGTGGATAGCTATATATCATGGTGCAAATAGCAGAGAATTTCAAACTTCCCAATAATTTAACATTTCCAAATATTTAGAGGGTTCTTATTGCTGAGCAGATGAGTAATTGAATTGTTCTTCATACAGTTTCACCAAATAACTTGCATTTGAGTTCATTTCCCAATGTTTGTCACTGAAAGATAATTCCAGGCACCATGGTTGAAAATGGGTTTTGTTAGAACATTCTCTCTACACTACAGCAACACACAAAGCACTGGAGGGACTCAGCAAATCAGTTAGATCTATGAAGAGAAACAGACTGGCAACATTTCACATTCAGATGAAGGGTCACATCCCAAAACATTGACTGTGCATCTCCCTCCATAGATGCTATCCAACCCATTGAGTTCCTCCAGCACTGTGTGTGTGTGTCCAGATTCTAGCATTTGTAGCCTCTTGTGTCTCAATTCTACTCTCCACACTTCTGGTCAAAGTTTTGTATTCCTTTATGGATTATGGCACTATTAATTATGCCACCATTTGATATCCACCCAATCTCTTGTGAAAGTGGTGGTGAGCCTCCACCTTCATCTGAAGATGAAAGTACATCTGCACTTTTGTTCAGTAGGGATTACCAGTTTGGCCCAGTGACAGCAAAAGCCACTTAAAAGGATCGGCTAGACAGAGACTTCAACAACAATAGCCAGGTGTCAAACTTCAAACAGAAGTACTCCCAAGTCTCCCCCTTCCGACCTTGGCCAATCAGCTCAATCAGTTTTATTGCTGATTTAATAGACAATCAACATCTAACTCTTCTCATTTCCTCTAATCCTGATACTCTGAGCTCCTACCCAGCTCCCTTTCACAATTACTTCAATGTCACCATCTCCTCTTCACCCTAGCTCCATTCACCTTCTTTGGCCTTCCCCACCTCTTTACCCCTGTCTCTCCATCCCACCCTGAAGCAAAAAGACATTCACAAACTACTTGGAAAACCTGGTAGTCTAAGGAACTGTGCCAATCGGCTAGAAACTATCTTCACTGAGATATTTACCACCTCCCTGCAATTATGTGAAGATCTGGAATTCTTTAACTTTGCTACAATCATCCCAGTTCCCAAGAAAGACAAGATTACTAGACTCAATTATTATAGGCCAGTTGCTCTGACTTCAGTAGTTATGAAAACCTTTGAATGTCTGATGTTGGCCTACTTTAAGCCCACTACTGATCCTCTTCTTGACCAACTAAAGTTCAAATTGCTCAGTTGAGGATGCAGTTAATTTATGCCTTCATTATATTCTTCAACATTTGAACTCCCTCATCTCCCATATGAGGATCTTGTTTGTGGATTTTAGCTCCATCTACAACTCTATTGTTCCAGAGTTGCTCCATAGCAAGCTAACCCAGCTATTATAGTATCTGTTAGTGGATTATGAACTTCTCTACAGGAAGGAAGCAGTATGTAAGGCTGGCTCCTGCTTGTCTGATCCTATGTCTATAAGCACAGGCTCTCCCCATGGCTGTATACTTTCATCCCTGCTGTTCTCATTTTATGCAAATGACTGTACCTCCTCGGACAAATCCAAATAAATCTTGAAGTTCATGGATGCATGACTGTAGCTGGTCTCATCTCTAATAATGAAGTGCTTGTAACAGCTTAGAGCTTAATACTATCAAAACAGTGGAAAGAAGGATTGAATTCCAGCAGCAACCACCCTACCTGCCTCCCTCTCAGAAATTAATGGTCAGGCTATGTCTATGGTTGAGTTATTCAAGTTCCTGGGACTACCAATACCAATACATTGAAGTGGGACAAGCACTAGGAAAGCTCAGCAAAGATTTCTCTTCCAGTTTAGCAAACTTAACATCTCATGGATATTTACTCAGTCATCATTGAGAGTGTTATGACCACCTCTAGCACCATTTGGTTTCCTGCCACCTCCTTCCTCTCCAAGTCCAGGTTGCGGATTGTGGTTCACTCAGCAAAGAAGATCATTGACTGTCAGCTACAGATGTTCAAAGACTTGTTCATCACCAGGACAACGAAAAGATCTGGAAAAAGTATTCTTTCTTGTAGCTATCCAATGTCTCAACAAAACTCACTCTGGCGTAATACCCTGACTGTCCCTGCACAACAAATCAGTTATATGGTCTTTCCTGCTCCTCTTGTTCTGATGATAATTATTTAGTCTATTTATATGTTCACATTGATTTAATGTTGATTATTGACATTTGTGCTAATTGTTGATTGCTCATGGCTGTTTGTATTATTGTCTTTCTTATAAATTGTTGGTTGCTATTGTGCTGTCTGTTTTGGTGTTTTATGCTTGGCACCCGACCATAATCAATTCTGGTATGTTTCGCATACTGGCAATAAAGTGATTCTGATTCTGAACGGCAATGTATTTCCAAGACGGAGTGGGACATTGCTTTAAATTTCAAGATGACTTTATTCCCCATACATTTTCTGCAGGCATCCATCTTGCACTGCACCCCCTCTTTACAGCCTCAGTAGACATGTTTTTCCATAATCACTGGCTCTCTCTTCATTGTCAATGTCAGAATTCAGTGTTTTGTGATGTCTGGTGTTGTAAAGATGTCACAGATAATACAGCTGCCAAGGCTGTTTTTGACCATGTGAAGAAATACCGTCTGTTGACGATCCTATTGGGTCTTCTCATACATTTTGTTCTATAGTCTGGTTGTCTCTCAGAAGACTATTCCAAATTAGTTTTTGTCTCACTTTTGGAGCAGCAGCATGCCTTTCTTCAAGTTCAAAGATCAGGCTTCAAGCTGTCATCTTGTTCCCTTGAAGCATATGATGTAACAGCCCTTACATTCAAAGTCCAGAGACAGTAGGCCTCTACCAACCTGCCCCTGCCTCACAACATGGTCCTTCAACAATAAATCTTCATCATGAGTTCCTGAAAACTTTGACCAGTTTGGAGACTTTTCTCATTGCAGGCAGACATCAATGATGAAATTCACCAAGAAAGTCTCTGTTGTAGCACATGTTTTGTCTGTCTGGGCAACAATGTCTTTAAAAACCTGGACCTCAAACTTCAAAATCAAACAAGGAGCTTGTGGTTTATAAAAAAGCCTAAAAAATTCTTAGAAATGTATTAGGAAATTCAGGAGGAACTATGAAAACTCCTTAGCAGGTAGGATTAGAGAAAATCCCATGGCATTCCACCCACATTAAGAGCAAGAGGATATCTAAGGAGAGGGTAGTACCACTCAAACATGAAGGAGGGAACGTGTGCTTGGAGGTAGAGGATTTGAGTGAGGGTACCAAGGAGTAAGATGTTGAGGATAGTGAGATCATTGTGAAGCATGCTATATGCCAGGGCATTTTTGAGGTTAAGGAAGAGGTAGTGTGTTGGGTTTCTTAAAAAAAAACATTAAGGTGGATTAGTCCCCAGGGTTCAATGGGACAGACACCAGGTTATTGAGAGGGGCAAGAGCTGAGACTGCAGAAACCTTGACAAGGTATTTATGTCCTCTCTAGCTCCAGGTGAGGTCCTGGAGGACTGGTGAGTAGCTAATGTTGTTCGATTTTTTCAGGGAAGGGAAATGTGAATAATCCTGTTAACTCTAGACTGATGAATCTCATGTCAGTAACAAGGAAATTATTGGAGAGAATTCTTAGGGATACAGTTTAAGGCTATTTGGAAGGCCATGGCATAATTAGGAACAGTCAACATGTCTTTGTGCAGAGCAAGTCAAGTCTTTCTAACTTGATGGTTTTGACGAGGTGACAAAGATGACTGATGAAATTAGAGCTGTGGATATTTTCTACATGAAAGTTAGTAAGGCATTTGACAAGGTCCTTCATGAGAGGGTCATCCAAAAGACTGAGATGCATGGGATCCAAGATGAATCGGTTGTTTGGATAATTGTGAGGTTATCCACTTTGGTGGCCAGAACAGGAAGGCAGATTACTATCTAAATGGAGTCAAGTTAGGAAAAGGGAAGTACAATGAGATCAAGGTGTTCTTGTACACTAATCAATGAAAGCAAGCATGCAGGTACAGCAAGCAGGCAGTGAAGAAAACTAATGGCGTGCTGGCCTTTATAACAAGAGGAATTGAGTATAGGAGTAAAGAGGTCCTTCAGCTGTACAGGGCCCTGGTGAGACCCCACCTGGAGTATTATGTGCAGTTTTGGTCTCCATATTTGAGGAAGGACATTCTTGCTATTGAGGGAGTGCAGCATAGGTTTACAAGATTAATTCCCGGAATGGCGGGACTGTCATATGTTGAAAGACTGGAGCGATTGGGCTTGTAAACACTGGAATTTAGAAGGATGAGGGGGGATCTGATTGAAACATATAAGATTATTAATGGATTGGACTCGCTGGAGGCAGGAAGCATGTTCCTGCTGATGGGTGAGTCCAGAACTAGAGGCCACAGTTTAAGAATAAGGGGTAGGCCATTTAGAACAGAGATGCGGAAAAACTTTTTCACCCAGGGAGTGGTGGATATGTGGAATGCTCTGCCCCAAAAGGCAGTGGAGGCCAAGTCTCTGGATGCATTCAAGAGAGAGTTAGATAGAGCTCTTATAGATAGTGGGGTCAAGGGATATGTGGAGAGGGCAGGAACGGGGTACTGATTGTGTATGATCAGCCATGATCACAGAGAATGGCGGTGCTGGCTAGAAGGGCCGAATGGCCTATTCCTGTACCTACTGTCTATTGTCTATAATTAGCTTGTCCGTAGAAGTAGTCAATGACTTATTCTGGTTGGAGGTCCATGGTTAGAGACACTCCACATGGATAAACACAAGCAATTCTGCAGATGTTGAAAATCCAAAGGAACATACACAAAATGCTGGTCAGGTCAGGCAGTATCCATGGGATGGAAGAGGAAAGACACCAAAATAAAAAGATAGGGAAAGGGGAAGAAGGATAGTAGGAAGGTGACAGGTGAAGTGAGGTGGGTGGGAAAGGTAAAGAGCTGGAATTGAAGGAACCTGATAGAAGAGGAGAGTGTACCATAGGAGAAAGGGAAGAAGGAGGAGGACCACTAGGGGGAGGTGATAGGAGGTAAGAAAAGGTAAGAGGCCAGAGAAGGGGAGGGGGAGGGAATTGTTTTTACTGGAAGGAGAGTCAATATTCATGCCAAGTTGGAGGCTACCAAGATATCACCTCTCCCTGGGTCCCTTCCACCTTCCCTTTCTTCTATGGCATGCTCTCCTCTCCTATCAGATACGTTCATAGAGCTGCTGAACTGTAGTGATTAGGATTGGTACAAAACTGAACGGTTGAAGGAAAGTAACTGTTAGAAGCATAGAAACATAGAAAACCTACAGCACAGTACAGGCCCTTCAGCCCCCAAAAGGGTCATCTCCAGCCCTTTACCTTTCTGACCCACCTAGCTTCACCTATCACCTTCCAGCTAGCCTCTTGCCCCTCCCCCCACCTTTTTATTTCAGTCTCCTTCCCCTTCCTTTCCAGTCCTGAGGAAGGGTCTTGGCCCGAAACATCACTGTTCATTCATTTCTATAGATGCTGCCTGACCTGCTGAGTTCTTCTAGCATTTTGTATATTTAGCTGGGGTATCTAATACTTTTGCAGAGTACTTGGATGAAAATGTGGATTCTATATCATTACTGCCACTCATTTTTAATCTTTCTTTCCTGTTGGGGTCATTTAGGTGCATGAATACCTGAGGAGTAAGCTATGTTCCCTCTATGAAAACGACTGCATCTTTGACAAGTTTGAATGTGTGTGGAATGGCTCTGACAGGTAGGTAGTCCTTTTGATCTGCCTTTGCCTTCAGGCATTCACTACAAATAAAACACAGGCAGGAGTAGGCCTCTTTCTCCGTGGGCTGGAGCTGTCATTGAAATGATCTCTTGTAGGTCAAAGTGCAATTACTTCAGCGGCTTCTATACGATGTAGAAGAAATTGAAAATGGGAAACACTCTCTAGGCCGCATATAAACAGCAATCACTTGACATGAGATGCCATATCCTGGCAAAAATCCAGTTTTCATATGGGGAGGTCTTTTGCTGAAGAAATCTCAGGGCCTACCTAAAGGGAAACGGACAGATCTTGTATGTATGAATTTTCAGAGGGCATCTGTTAAAATGAGAGGTTTGTTACAAAATTATAAGCAACAATATCAAAGGGGCAACATCTTAGAAATGGCTAAAACACAGAATGAAAAGGAAAAGGTGAATGTCGAATGAGGTAAGAGGTGTTCCTAACGACCTTCCACACTCTTGCTCTTCTACTTGTATTGAAGGTTTGAACCAGACCCATGAAAAATAGTATTGAAATTTACTGATACAATCAAGATAAAGAAGGACATAACTGCTTGTGATTAAATAGACTGCACAAGGAACAACGCAGACAGGAAAATGTACAAGGACAGAGGGCAGATAGAGATTTTTGCTGTGAAATACATGGTACATTTTGTTGATAAGAATATTTGTGCAGTTTAAGGGATTAGACAAGCAGATCATGACTTGTGAAAAAAAGAATGATTATAATGATTATGAGTGATTATAAATAGTCTACTTTTACATTGTTCCTTAAACAGCAAATAGACTTGAGACACTTCAAATGAACATTACACTGGTAAACAACAATGATTTTGCTCCCTGAATACCTTTGGGTGTAGCTTATGGATTTTGGGTTGATGATCATGAAACTCACCATTAAATTTCCCGATCATGCACCAGTTTTTTTTTAAATTGCCTATATTTGCTATTTCATAATTCAAGTCAATTAAAATGTCGCCCACAATAGAAGCTGAAAGGTTTTCTATCTTGTCAAGGCATGCCTGGGGCATACTTAGGCAGGGTGGATGCTGCATGGCAGGACGGGCTTTAGAAAGTCAATAAAGACATCATGTACACACCATTCTATGCATGTGTTTACATGTATATTAGTTTGAGATCACATTGATGTGCATACTCTATGCACATAACATATTGTGCATACTCATTATAATAAAGTATTTTCAGGAGTAATTGTGTTAGCAAAATGTCTACTGTAGATTCCGGACTACAGAGCGCACCTGATTAAAAGCCGCACGCTCTAATTTTAGAAAGAAAATCAATTTTGTACTTGTACAGGCCGCACCGGATTTTAAGCCGCAGGTGTCCCACGTTGTAATATGAGATATTTACACAGAAAGATATTACATGTGAGGTTTTTTTAACTTTTAATTAAATCCGTATGGTAACATAAACAAATACATATTGAAAATGCTTTTTTTCGAACAGTGCCTGTAACACAGCTACTTTTAAATATACATACATATCGGTATCACACAAATTACGTTGCGTATACTTTTTTACTGAACAGTGCACAAACAACATTCCAATATCTCCTAACGACTGGTAAAAAAAATATATATACTGCAGCCTACCAGGAAAAGTTATTGATCGCCTTTAACTTAAAAGCTGCATCATATGCTTTTCTTCGAGTGTTTTCCATGTTGATGAGGGTGAGTACAAATGACTGATTTACAATAATTTAATTGTGAAAATGCGCTTGATTTATCATACAATTTCATTGGACCTCTGTGAACTACTCATCTATTTTATTGGTCTTGCTATGATCCCAGCCCCCTCCTTTGTGAGAATCGCAAGAGCACCCGTCGAGGGGGGCGGGGGTCAGTAGACCCAGTAGGAGAGAGAGAGAGAGAGAAACGTGCCAAATTGCACGTCCCACCCGGGACGACAGCGACTATTGTCTCATGGAGACCACGTGAAAAGCCCTCGGGCAAGGTGGGCTGGTTGAGAGAGAGATTGCATCATCCCAACCTGATTGACACCTGCGACCCCGTGAGGAAGTATAAAGGAGAGTCTCAGGGGGACAGCCCCCTCAGATGCACCAAGAAGACGCGAGAGAGTGATCCCGCAGCAGCAGGAAGCCATTCTGAAGGAAGCCACGTGCGTTAGATTCTGGGATTGGAATTTGTGGCTGGAATCACAGAAAACCGCTTTTAACTAACATCGGGGTGAGGAAACCAACTCAATTTCATGGAAGATTCATCAAGACTCAGCAAGTTCTTTCTCTTCTCCCCCAATCTCTCTCTCTCGGTCGCCCCACGTGAAACTCAGCGATTTTCAAAGGGCTGAGGGCTGCAGACTTTCTGAGTGACTTTTATATTTCCAACGGACAATCTATTAACACCTGGACAACAGCAGAGCTCACTTAATGATGATTATTACTATACCCACGCTTTAGATTGAGTGTTGACGATGTGCACTATCTGAATGTATGTATTAACCCTACTTTTGTGTCCCTTTATAAATAAAACGTTTGAAAATAGTGACATCAGACTTCAACGGACCTCTCTATCTTTGCTGGTAAGTTCTCCAGTTACGGAGTTCTCCAGTTACAGTCTACTATTACGAGGCAAAATGTTTTTGGCGGCATGAAAAAAAACATGCATTAGCCGCACCGTAGTATAGGCCGCAGTGTTGCTGCAGTATTCAAAGCGTGGGAAAAAAGTAGCGGCTTATAGTCTGGAATTTACGGTAATTGTGTTAGCAAAATGTCTCACCAATGTTGTGTTAGCTGTGATACTTCCTGTTATGTTTGTGGCGAGTTTATGCTTAAATCTCAAAGACTGAGCATGATTCCTCTTATTAGGAAAGCCTATGAGCTTAACTTTGGGTGTCAAATTGATGACCAAGATGAAGCCCGGGCTCCTCATGTTTGTTGTGCAACATGCACTATTGATCTTAGAGCTTGGCTCAGAGGTACTTGGAAGAAAATGCTGTTTGCTGTCCCAATGATATGGTGAGAACAGAAGGATCATGTGATAGACTCTGCTTCTGTCTGACCAGTGAGTCTGGCTTCTCTACTAAAAATAAGAAATCCATTGAATACCCCAGTCTCCCTTCAGCCACGAGACCTGTGGCGCATGACAATAGTCTTCAACCACCGAAGCCAACCAGAGACATGGAGTCTAGAGGGGGCAAAGACACCTTGATGCACAAGCCAGGAATGGAAAACGACATTGATACTAATACAGATTTTTTAACTCTTTATTATGAGTGACCTGATTGGACTTGCATTTGTCAAAGGCAAAAGCAGAATTACTGGGTTCAAGACTGCAAGGATGGAATCTGCTGTCACCAAACACAAAAATTTCCATGAAGGATTTTGATGTTTGAGACAGATGTTTCCAGAATAACTGATGCCAAAATTAAGGAAGGCATTTTTATTGGTCCACAAATCAGATCATAATAATCAGGTCATCAATGATAGGCATTTCAAAGAACTTTAAGTGGGACCAGAGAAAATTGCATGAAAGGCAATCAAAGATGTTGTTGAACATTTTCTTGGCAACTACAGTGCACCAAGCAATATGCAGCTGGTTGACAACATGCTTCAAGCATTCAAAATCATGAAGTGTACATGTCACATTTTCTACATTCCTGTTTAGATTTCTTCCTTGCAAATCCTGTCACTGTCAGTGACGAGCATGGTGAAAGGTTTCACCAGGATATTGTGGTCACGGAAAAATGGTATCCCGGCAACTGGAATCCATCAGTGCTGGCTGATTATAGTGAGAAGCCTCAGACACTCGGTACAATGAAAATCATCAACAAAACATTTTTAGCTTAGTTGAACTATTGCAAAATGTCAGCACCATTATGCAATTAAACACATTATATTCAATAAAAGTTCTTGTTTCTGCAAATTATAAATAGTGATATAGTACTTTTAATTACAATAGTCTGAAATTATAGCAACACACACCCGAAACGTCGACAGTGCTTCTCCCTATAGATGCTGCCTGGCCTGTTGTGTTCCACCACCATTTTGTGTGTGTTGCTTGAATTTCCAGCATCTGCAGATTTCCTCGTGTTTGAGTCTGAAATTATATTTGTGTTCAGTTTCAAGCTGAACATAACCACAAAAAATGTCTGAGGAAGCAACACCTTTGAAAAAAATTTTCTGTTCAGTGTACTCAGTGTGGATGTGGTGGGTTGAATGGCTTGTTTCTGTGCTGCATGATCCCCTGACTCTGTCCAATGGATTATACCAGAGAAACTGGGGATTGTTCTTAGAGCAGAGATTCAGAGTCATGTATTCATAGAAAACACAGCACAGAAACAGGCCCTTTGGTCCATCTAGTCCATGATGACCATTTAAACTGCCTAGTCCCATTGTCCTGCACCTGGACTATAGCCATTCATACCACTCCAACCCTCCATCTATATATCTATCCAAACTTCTTTTAAACATTGAAATTTAAATCTCATTCATCACTTGTACTGGCAGCTTGTTTCACTCTCTCACCACCCTCTAAGTGAAGAGGTTTCCCCTCAAGTCCCCCTTAAACAATCACTATATACCCTTAACCCATGACGTTTAATTGTAGTCTCACCTAATGTCAGTGGAAAAGGCCTGCTGACATTTACCCTATCATAATTTACCACTCATAATTTGTATTCCTCTATCAAATCTCACCTCAAACCTCTACACTCTAGGGAAGT
This sequence comes from Hypanus sabinus, assembly GCF_030144855.1. Classification (NCBI taxonomy): domain Eukaryota; kingdom Metazoa; phylum Chordata; class Chondrichthyes; order Myliobatiformes; family Dasyatidae; genus Hypanus; species Hypanus sabinus. The sequence goes on from NC_082720.1 coordinate 8,182,223, forward strand.
TCTAACCTATTCAACCTTTCCTTATAACTTAGGTCATTCAGTCCCAGCAACAGCCTTGTAAACTTTCTCTGCACTCTTTCAATCTTATTTACACCTTTCCAGTAGGCAGGTGACCAAAACTGCACACAATGAACTTCCAACTCCTATACTCAATACTTTGCTTATTGAAGGCTAATGAGCCAAAAGCTTTCTTTACGACCCTCTCTACCTTTGGCTCCATTTTGAAGGAATTAAGTATCTTTTTCCCACATCCCTTTGTTCTACCATACTCCTCAATGCCCTTCTGCTCACTGTGTAAAACCTACCCTCGTTGGTCCACCCAAAGTGCAACACCTCACATTTGTCTGCTTTAAATTCCATCTGCCATTTTCAGCCCATTTTTTCAGCTGGTCCAAATCTCACTTCAAGATTTGATAGTCCTCCTCGCTGTCCACTACATCCCCTATCTTGGTGTTGTAGCCTTCGTCCGTCCCCCCAGTTGACCCCCCGTTTGCCTACGGTAAACCGCCGTTCCCCTGCCGGTAGTGCAATACTTCTTTGTAAATACAGTGTAATGCCCCCCCCCCCCAGTACACACTCACAATACAAATACCAGACAATACCCAAAAGCGAGTAAATAATTGCAACTTTATAGTGATTTCTTAGTGATGGGTTAGTAGAAACAGATAACCTAAAGGCGCCAAAGTAATAATCAGTTTGTCAGTTTGTGCACATATTTTAATATGTTGGAGCTCACGCTTCCGGTTCCTTTTCCGACCCTTTGGCACCGTCCGAACTGCCAATGTCTAGTATCTGTCACTCTGGAACCGCTGTCCACTCCACACACGTCCATCCTCCTCACGCTCCTCCCACAAAAGACCGCGAACTCCCACTCAGCTTATACAGACAAGATAGCATAACAATTCTCCATTGGTTAGTTTTCCCCTTATCAATACTCATAACCCAAACGTACGAGACACTGGGTCCTATTACAGCACTGCAGAGAAGCCATTTTATTATAAAATACGAAGAAGCCATTTTGTTAGCCTGAACAGTTAACACCACTGTTTCTGGTACTGAGAACCCTACATTGTCATTCACAAATTTGCTAATCCAGTTAACCACATTATCATCCAAGCAACACACACAACATGCTGGAAGAACTCAACGGGCCAGGCAGCATCTAGGAAAAGAGTACAGTTGACACATCGGTCCTAAACCCTTCGGCAGGACTGGAGTAAAAACCTGAGGAATAGATTTAAAAGATGGGGACAGGGGACAGAGAAACACAAGGTGATTGGTAAAACCTGAAGGGGAAGGATGAAGAAAAGAGCTGAGAAGCTGATTGGTGAAAGAGACAGAAGGCCGTGGAAGAAAGAAAAAAGGTGGGGGGGGGGGGGGAGACACCAGAGGGAGGTGACGGGTGGGCAAGGAAATAAGGTGAGAGAGGGAAAAGGGGATGGAAAATGGTGAAGGGGGAGCGGGTGGGGGGCATTACTGGAAGTTTGAGAAATATACTGTATGTTCATGCCATCACGTTGGAAGCTACCAAAATGGAATATAAGGTGTTGTTCCTCCAACCTAAGTGTGGCCTCATCACGACAGAGGAGGAGACATATGGGAATGCGAATGGGAAGTGAAATTAAAGTGGGTGGCCTGTGGGAGATCCTGCTATTTCTGATGGATGGAACATAGGTGCTCAGTGAAGTAGTCTCCCAATCTATGTCAGGTCTCACCAATATACAGGAGGCCACACTGGGTACACTGAACACAGAATATGACTCCAACAGACTCACAGGTGAAATGTCACCTCACATGGAAGGACTTCTTAGGATCCTGAATGGTAGTGAGGGTGTAGCACTTGTTCTACTTGCAGGGATAGGTGCCAGGAGGGGTCAGTGGGGTGGGACAAATGGGCAAGGGAGTTGCGTAGGGAGCGATCCCTGTGGAAAGCAGACAGTGGGGGAGGGCAGGTGGGAGGGAAAGATGTGCTTGGTGGTGGAATCCCGTTGGAGATGGCAGAAGTTGCAGAGAATTATGTGCTGGACATGGAGGCTGGTGCAGTGGTAAGCAAGGACAAAAGGAACCCTATCCCTGGTAGCGTGGCAGGAGGTTGGGGTAAGAGCAGACATGTGAAATGGAAGAGATGTGATTGAGGACAGTGTTACTGGTGGAGGAAGGAAAATCCCTTTCTTTGAAAAAAGGAGGATATCTCCTTCATTATAGAATGAAAAACCTCATCCTGAGAACAGATGCGGCAAAGATGGAGGAATTGAGAAAAGGAGATGGTGTTTTTACAAGTAACAGGGTGGAACGAGATACAGTGCAGGTAGCTATGAGAGTCCATGGGTTTATAATAGATGTTATCATCCAGATCATTGATATAGGTGACAAACAACAACAGACCCAACACCAATCCCTGTGGTACACCTATAGGCACAGCCCTCCAGGGAGGCAATCATCTACTACCACCCCCTGTCTTTCCCACAAAGCCAATATCTAATCCAATTTACTACCTCATCTTGAATGCCAAGCAACTGAACGTTCTTGACCAACCTCCCATGTAGGAACTTGTCAAAGACCTTGCTAAAGTCCATGCAGAGAGCATCCACTGCCTTGCCTTCATCAACTTTCCTGATAACTTCCCAAAAGACTTATGTAAGATTGGTTAGATACAATTTACAAGCACAAAGCTATGTTGACTGTCCCTAATTTATCTCTGTCTATCCCAATGCTTATAGGACCAGTCCCTTAGAATACTTTTCAATAGCTTTCCCACTACTGATGTCAGGCTCACCAGCCTAAAATTTCCTGGTCCAGTTTTAGAGCCTTCCTTAAACAGCGGAACAGCATTAGCTATCCTCCAGGATCTCCCTTGTCACTAAGTATGATTTAAATATCTGTGCTAGGATTCCTGCAGTCTCGGCACTTGCCTCCCGTAAGGAACACCTTGTCAGGTCCTGGGGATTTGTCCATCCTAATTTGCCTCAAGAGAGCATACAGCTTCTCCTGTGTATTCTGTATAGGGTCTATGACCTCACTGCTGCTTTGCCTCACTTCTATAGACTCTATGTCCGTATCCCGAGTAAATGCAGATGCAAAGAATCCATTTAAGTTCTCCCCCAACTCTTTTGGCACACATATCCCTTGCAATCCTTTTGCTCTTAACATATCTATAGAACCCTTGAGGATTCTCCTTCACCTTGTCTACAAAGGCAACCTCACGCCTTCTTTTAACCCTTCTGATTTCTGTAAGTGTGCTCTTCCATTTCTTATACTCTGCAAATACCACACTTGTTCCTACCTGCCTGTACTTTTTGGCACCTCCTTTTTTTCAATATCTCTCGAATACCAATGTTTCCTAAATTGTTTATCCTTGCCTTTTATTCTGATAGGCACATGCAGTCTTTGTACTCTCAAAATTTCAGTTTTGAAGGTCTCTTACTTACCAAGTACACATTTGCCAGTCTACACCTGTCAGATCCTTTTGATATCATCAAAATTAGCCTTTTTCCAATTTAGAATCTCAACCTGAGGACCGGACCATTCCTTTTCCATAATTACCTTGAAAAGAATGGCATTATGATCACTAGATGCAAGTGTTCGCCTATACAAATTCGTCACCTGCCCTGTCTCGTTCACTACTATGATGGTGACTCTGCACGTGCTCTCCTGAGCAAACTGCCCTCTACACTATCCTATACCCGAGAAACCCTTCTAAACCTCCAATCTGCTACATCTAGCAAGATCAACAACACCCTGGCGAAGCTACTGACCCAGCTGGAGATCATCAACACGCCAGAATTTCTTCTTCAATTCCGGACCACACCTGGACCCGATCAGCAAGGCCTGGTCCGTTGGTGGCTATCCACAGTTGCTGGAAGTGAGGCCTCCACCGCTGACCTCAGAAATCGAGCCCGGGGCTCGGCTAAAGCGGAGGCCTCCGCAACCGTGACTCAGTTCACAGACTTGTTTCAGCCGGCAGCCCGGCCCTCCGGGATTAAGTGTCGGCTTTGGGGCCCAACCCGATCGACAGCCCGGGCCCCCGGCAGTTGGAAGTGACAGCGGAGCCTCCCCCGTCACTCAGCGCGACCTGGAGCGCCCAATGATGCGACCCGCCGATCGATCCCCGCGGGATGCGTCCACCAACCTCAAAGAGTTGCCAACAACACACTGCATCGATGGAAACCTGGAAAGATGCACTATTTACTGAGGAAGCGTGGGAAAGGAACTGGGCTGCTGGTCAGATTGAAGTGGAAGGGCTTTAGGATCCCTCTGCCCACCATCCTACCAGCTAATGTGCAAGCCATAGAGAACAAAGTGGATGATCTTAAAGGGAGACTCACCTACTGCAGGGAGATGCAGAACTGCTGTGTATTCTGTTTCACAGAGACCTGGCTCTTCCCTGCTACCCCTGACTGTGCCATCGGACCAGAGGGATTTTCAATCCATCGGATGGACCGCACGGCGTCTTCAGGCAAGACGAAGGGAGGTGATGTCAGCCTACTGATCAACACTGTGTGGTGCTCGGACACACTGGCACTGACAAGCTCCTGCAGTCCAGACCTGGAACATCTGTCGGTGAAGTGTCGTCCCTATTATCTGCCACGGGAATTCACCTCAGTCATACTGACAGCGGTCTACATTCCCCCCCAGGCAGATGTGGAGTGTGCTGTGAATACACTGTATGCCTGCATCAGTGAACTTGAGACCAGGTATCCGGAGGCTTTGCTCATTACAGCCGGGGACTTTAACCAGGCCAACCTCAGAACAGTGGTGCCAAAGTTATACCAACATGTCTCCTGCTCCACTAGAGGCCCGAATATACTTGACCACTGCTACACAGCAGTCAAGGATGCCCACCGTTCCGTCCCATGACCTCACTTCGAAAAATCGGGCCATTAGGCCATACTCCTCCTCCCGGCTTACAAACAGAAACTGAAGTGGGAGGTGACGGTGTCAAAAGTGGTTTCGCGTTGGACAGAGGAAACGGATGAGGTTCTCCGTGACTGCTTTGAATCGGTGGACTGGGACTCAAGGACTCGGCAGCTAATCTCGATGAGTATGCCTCAGCTGTCGTGGACTTTATCTGGAAATGCACAGAGGACTGTGTGTCTCGCAAGACGATCTGGGTATTCCCTAACCAGAAACCTTGGATGAATTATGAGGTCCAATCCCTTTTGAAGGCTAGAGCTGCGGCTTTTAGGTCTGGGGATATCAGTCGCCACACAGACAGGGTGCAAGCTCTCCTCTACAATCCCTCTGAGCACCGGTGCCTCACAAGGCTGTGTACTCAGCCCCCTGCTGTACTCACTGTACACCCATGATTGTGTAGACAAGTTTCCATCGAACTCAATATATAAGTTTGCTGATGACACCACAATTGTAGGCTGTATCTTGGGTAATGATGAGTGGGAGTATAGAGAGGAAATTAAGAACCTGGTGGCATGGTGTGAAGACAATAACCTATCCCTCATAGTCTAGCAAGACAAAGGAATTGGTTGTTGACTTCAGAAGGAGTAGCGGACCGCATGACCCCATCTACATCGGTGGTGTGCAGGTGGAACAGGTCAAAAGCTTTAAGTTCCTCGGGGTGAATATCACAAATGACCTGACTTGGTCTAACCAAGCAGAGTCCACTGCCAAGAAGGCCCACCAGTGCCTTTACTTCCTGAGAAAGCTGAAGAAATTTGGCCTGTCCCCTAAAACATTCACTAATTTTTATAGATGCACCGTAGAAAGCATTCTTCTAGGGTGCATCACAACCTGGTATTGGAGTTGTCCTGTCCAAGACCGGAAGAAGCTGCAGAAGGTCGTGAACAGAGCCCAGCACATCACACAAACCAATCTTCCATCCTTGGACTCACTTTACACCACACGCTGTCGGAGCAGTGCTGCCAGGATAATCAAGGACAAGACCCACCCAGCCAACACACTTTTTGTCCCTCTTCCCTCCGGGAGAAGGTTCAGGAGCTTGAAGATTCATACGGCCAAATTTGGGAACAGCTTCTTTCCAACTGTGATAAGACTGCTGAACAGATCCTGACCCGGATCTGGGCCGTAACTTCCAAATATCCGGACCTAACTTGAACTACCCCTTTTCAATTTTCTAATTATGATTTATAATTTAAATTTTTATTATATTTACTTTGATTTGTACTTCAGGGAGCATGAAGCGCAGAATCAAATATCGCTGTGATGATTGTACACTCTAGTATCAATTGTTTGGTGACAATAAAGTAAAGTATTAGGAGATCAAATATCGCACACTCTCTTGATGGGACTTCTACGTACTGATCAAGGAAACTTTTCCGAGCACGGTTGACAAACCCTATCCCATCTAGACTTTTCACAGTTTGGGAGTGCCAGTCAAAATATGTACAGTTAAAATCACCCTACTATTACAACTTGCTGTTTTTTGCAACAGTCTGCAATATCTCTATAAATTTGTCTCTCTAAATCCCATGGACTGTTGGGTGGTCTGTAATATAGCCCTATTAACATGATATTCCTTACTCCTTAATCTTCATTTCTACCCATAAAGTCTCACTGGATGAGTTCTCCAGTCTGCCCTGACTGAACGCTGACACGACGTTCTCCCTGACTAGTAATGCCACCCTTCTCCCTTTAATCACTCTAGAACAACACAACAACAGAATATTGAGCTTCAAGTCCTGCCCCTCCTGCAACCAAGTCTCATTAATGGCTACAATATCACAAATGCATGTGTTGATCCATGCCCTGAGCTTATGTACCTTTCCTACAATACTTTTTGCATTGAAGTATACGGAACTCAGAACATTAGTCCCACCATGTTGAACCTTTTGCTTCCTGACTTTGAGGTCGTAACAACATCTGTCTACACAACCGCTCCACTATCTGTTCTGGCACTCTGGTTCCCATCACCCTACAACTCTAGTTTAAACCAGCCACCCCTGTGCAGTACTAGCAACCCTTCCCACTAGGATATTAGTCCCCTCCAGTTTTGGTGCACTGTCTACACTGCTCACTCCAGCACTGTCCAGTCTTTAACACTGTCACTCCAGCACTGTCCACTCCAGCACTGTCCACTCCAACACTGTCACTCCAGCACTGTCCACTCCAGCACTGTCCACTCCAACACTGTCGACTCCAGCACTGTCGACTCCAGCACTGTCCACTCCAGCACTGTCCACTCCAGCACTGTCCACTCCAGCACTGTCGACTCCAACACTGTCGACTCCAGCACTGTCCACTCCAGCACTGTCCACTCCAACACTGTCGACTCCAGCACTGTCCACTCCAGCACTGTCCACTCCAACACTGTCACTCCAGCACTGTCCACTCCAGCACTGTCCACTCCAGCACTGTCCACTCCAGCACTGTCGACTCCAGCACTGTCGACTCCAGCACTGTCGACTCCAGCACTGTCCACTCCAACACTGTCGACTCCAGCACTGTCCACTCCAGCACTGTCCACTCCAGCACTGTCGACTCCAACACTGTCAACTCCAGCACTGTCCACTCCAGCACTGTCCACTCCAACACTGTCGACTCCAGCACTGTCCACTCCAGCACTGTCCACTCCAACACTGTCGACTCCAGCACTGTCGACTCCAACACTGTCCACTCCAACACTGTCGACTCCAGCACTGTCGACTCCAACACTGTCGACTCCAGCACTGTCCACTCCAACACTGTCGACTCCAGCACTGTCGACTCCAACACTGTCGACTCCAGCACTGTCCACTCCAGCACTGTCACTCCAACACTGTCGACTCCAGCACTGTCCAGTCCAGCACTGTCGACTCCAACACTGTCGACTCCAGCACTGTCCACTCCAGCACTGTCACTCCAACACTGTCGACTCCAGCACTGTCCACTCCAGCACTGTCGACTCCAACACTGTCGACTCCAGCACTGTCCACTCCAGCACTGTCCACTCCAACACTGTCGACTCCAGCACTGTCGACTCCAACACTGTCGACTCCAGCACTGTCCACTCCAGCACTGTCCACTCCAACACTGTCCACTCTAACACTGTCCACTCCAACACTGTCCACTCCAACACTGTCCACTCCAACACTGTCAACTCCAACACTGTCAACTCCAGCACTGTCCACTCTGACAATGGTAGCTCTGACACTGTCCACTCCAACACTGTCGACTCCAATGCTGTCCACTCTAACACTGTCCGCTGTAACACTGTCCACTCCAACACTGTCCACTCCAGCACTGTCCACTCCAGCACTGTCTACTCTAGCACTGTCACTCCAACACTGTCACACCAGCACTGTCCACTCTAGCACTGTCCGCTCTGGTACTGTCCACTGTAACACTGTCCACTCCAGCACTACCCACTCAACACTGTCCACTCCAACACTGTCGACTCCAGCACTGTCCACTCCGACAATGGCAGCTCTGACACTGTCCACTCCAGCACTGTCCACTCTAGCACTGTCCGCTCTGGTACTGTCCACTGTAACACTGTCCACTCCAGCACTACCCACTCAACACTGTCCACTCCAACACTGTCGACTCCAGCACTGTCCACTCTGACAATGGTAGCTCTGACACTGTCCACTCCAGCACTGTCCACTCCAGCAATGTAGCTCCGACAAAGGCAGCTCCGCTTGCCCCGCCTTATTCTTATTTGCTCTTGCTAATGAACCCTAATCTCTGATTGGCCACTGTCTTTGTTAAGAGATTATTACTGCTTTATACAGGGTAGCTAGAAGGAACACATTCCCATTACAGGACCAAAGGAGCTTGAAAAATGGAAAGGAATTGGTGGATAATCAAGAGGTGTGGATACCCAATTGGATAAGTATTAGTAGGGAAATAATCTGTAGGGCTATGGAAAGAGAGAAAGGCAATGAAACTGACGTGATTTTTCAACAGCACAAACTCATTGACCGACTAGTCTCTTGTGTTCAGATCTTTAGTCATTCTGAATAGGCTGCCTATCCCTGTTCTGGTTAAGCCCCTGTGCAGTCTTGCACAGTGACTCTGGCTTCCAATTGGTGGGGGGGTGTTCCAGTGGGTTCACCCTTCACAGGTAAAATCACAGCTAGGAAATCTTAAGAACATTGGGCCGTCCTGTTGGAAGCCCAGTGGAATCCACTGAAACAAAGCAGGGACAGGCAGCAAGGCAGAAGCTGTCACTCCCAACTTAACCCAGTAGCAGGCCTCTGCTAGGATACATGGTTATATCCTGGTATTAGTATAGGCGTCAGGGAATGATTCTCAGCAAGGGAGAGAAATTAGGCAAGACAACCAGCAACTTAACAAATATCATGAAAGAAGGGAAAGAGGCTCAGAAACAGAGCACTTCAGAGAATTCTAGAGTGGAGGTAGCTTTCCTATGTGTTGGTAAACAGGAGTCATCTTGCTAGGATAAAGGAACAGATGATTACCAATCATTTAAAAAATTGTGCTTTCACAATCCTCTGAGAAATCCACAAGCACATTTCTTTCCCGGCATGTGCTATACAATTCACCTTCACCTCATAATCTACCCCATTGTGACCTGGCACCTTAGTGTCCACCTGAACTGCACTTTCAATGTACTGTAGCACTTTATTCTGCACTTTTTCTGCACTTTGTTATTGTTTTACCTTGTGCTACCTTGTGCACCATTGTAATGAATTAATATTCATGGACAGTATGCAGGACAGGTTTTTCACTGTATCTTAGTACATGGCAATAATAAACCAATTTACCTATATTTAACATTAATTTCAATCTGTTCTCTATCCTCATGCATTATCTCATCACTACTGTCCATCAGTCTCCTGTGTCCATTATCACAGATAGTCATCACTCTTTGCCTTTAATTATATCACTAATTTTAAATCTTATTTCTCTTGGATTGGGAGTCCAAAACATCCACAAAAATGCAAGAATACTTAACTGTCCTTAAAGCAAAACCAGCAATAACACGGCACTTTAAAACTGGGTTTGTTGGAAGAATGTGGACTTGGCCTTTTGGATGTCACTGAAAAGAAAAGAGTAGAGGCAGATATATACAGAAGTCAAAGAATACAGCAAAGATTAGCTAAAATGTTATCTAGAGAAAATATTTATAGCACTGAATACAATCAATAAAGGTTTTCAATGTTGAATAATTTCTTGAGAGTGTATCCTAAAAGATTATTTCCTCTAGTTGATCCCATTTTATTTGGGGAATACTGTTTATAACATAGCCAATCTGCCAGTAAGCGATTAGTTGGTGGTCACTGTGCCTTGGAGGAGGTTGAGGGGCTTTGGAAGGATGTTATGTCACACATGCATTTGTTCTTCCTCCACAGTGTGATCATGACTGGCTCATACAACAATTTCTTCAGGATGTTCGATCGCAATACAAAGCGCGATGTCACGCTGGAAGCATCACGTGAGAACAGCAAGCCCAGAGCAATCCTCAAACCCCGCAAAGTATGCATGGGGGGCAAGCGGAAGAAAGATGAAATTAGTGTCGACAGTTTGGACTTCAGTAAGAAGATTCTGCACACAGCATGGCACCCTTCAGAGAATATTATAGCAGTCGCTGCCACAAACAACCTCTATATATTCCAGGACAAAGTGAACTAGAACATTTGTTTGACTGGTCACCTTAACACTGCATATGATTAAACATCAAATTATTATTTTTCAAAGGAAAATCTGTCCTCTGGAAATTAACCCAAACAATAGCTTTGTCAGGTTGTCTGTCTTAATGAAGCTGTGGGGTGCCTTTTGTTGTGTGGATTCAGAGTTCCTTTGATGCATCCGTTCTAGAACAAACGGCTTCTGTTCGTAAGATTTCCATCTACTCCTTCTGGCTTTTAAGGGTGTAAATATTCAACACTGTCTTGTATATTTTCCTTTATTTTCCTCATAGAAATGGGGGTAAAAAGCTATGTTCTGTATTTCTTCTGTTCAGCTGTCAACGCCTTGGATATGTTTATCCAAATAACTTATTTGCACCAATTGACAGCTGCTTCCAGAGAGCATCAAATCTTAAACCAAGTTTATATTTTTTACTTTCCTTTCTCCATAAGATGCGCCCTCCTGTTTCTACACACTCTAGGATTGAGAGTAATTCCATGCACCCGCCAGTATCCTACAATGAATGAAGTTTAATGAATCAGGGAATTTTCAATCACAATTCCTTTAACTAAAGTCTCTCTTATTTGTGAAGTGACCCGGAAAATTTTGTAGCTCAGTATACAAGAGAATGAAATGTTGTTGAACAAGCAAACTAGAAAGCATTTAACTGTATTAATGCCAATTTGAAAATATAGATTTTTAAAGCCCTGAGGCTCTCAAGGCTCTTGTAGGTAGTGTTTTTCAAGTTTTACAACTCTTATGATGGGAGTAACTGCTTATATCCTAAAATTTTACTTTTAAATTGTATCCTATTTATGTCAGATCTCAAAATGTCTTTTTGCCCTCCCCCCAGCTTCCCAATGATGAAGAATTCAGTTCTGGTAATTGATTTCTTTGTAATAAGATCATAAGACATAAGAGCAGAATTCGGCCATTCAATCATTCCATCGTGGTTGATTCATTATTCCACTCAACCCCGTTGTTCTGCATTCTCACCATGACCTTTGACACCCTGACTAATCAAGAACCTATCAACCTCCACTCTAAATACACCCAATGACCTGGTCTCCACAGCCATCTGTGGCAATGCATTACACAGATTTATTACCCTGGCAAAAGAAATTGCTCTTTATCACTGTTCAATATGGCCATCCTTCTATTCTGAGTCTGTGCCCTCTGGTCCTCGACTCACCCACTATAGGAAGCATCCTCCCCATATGCACTCTATCCAGACCTCTCAATATTCAATATGTTTCAATGAGATCACACCGTTCCCCAACCATTCTTATAAACTCCAGTGAGTACTGGCCCAAAGCCATCAAACTCTCCTCATACTGTACATTAACCCTTTCATTCCCAGGATTATTCTTGTGAACCTCCTCTGGACCCTCTCCAATACTAGCACTTTATTTCTTAGATAAGGGGTTCAAAACTTATCACAATACTCCAAATGCAGTCTGACCAATGTCTTATAAGCCTTCAGCATTACATCCTTGCTCTTAAATTCTAGACCTCTTGAAATGAATGCTAACATTGCATTTGCCTTCCTTACCATATACTCAACCTACAAGTTAACCTTTAGGGAATCCTGTACAAGAACTCACAAATTCCTTTGCATCTCTGATTTTTAAAATTTCTCCCTGTTTAGAAAATAGTCTGCACCTTCATTCCTTCTACACAAATTCATGGCCATACACTTCCCTACATATTCTATCTGCCACTTCTTTGCCCGCTAACCCATTTTGTCTAAGTTCTTCTGCAGAATCCCACCTTCCTCAATACTACCTGCCCCTCCACCTATCTTCATATCACCCACAAACTTAGCGACAAAGCTTTCAATTCCACCATCCAAATTATTGATGTGTACTGTGAAAAGAAATGGTCCCAACACCAACCCCTGTGGAACACAACTAGCCTGTAGAAAAGGCCCCCTTTATTCCCACTCTTTGCCTCCTGCCAATCAGCCAATCTTTTATTCATGCTGATATCTTTCCTGTAATACCATGGGCTCTTATCTTTCTAAGCAGCCTCATTTGCATCACTTTGTCAAAGGCCCTTTGAAAATCCAAATAGGCAACATCCACTGATTCTCCTTTGTCTATCCTACTTGTTATTTTCTCAAAGTATTACAACATATTTGTCAGGCAAGATTTCCGCTTAAGGAAACCATACTGACTTTAGCTTATTTTATCATGTGACTCTGTACTCTGAAACTTCATCCTTAATAATGGACTATAACATATTCCCAACCACTGAAGTCAAGCTAACTAGCCTATCATTTCTTTCCTTTTCCTTCCCTCCCTTCTTAAAGAGTGGAGTAACATTTGTCATTTTCCAGTCTTCCGGAATGATTCCAGAATCTAATGATTCTTGAAAGACCATTACTAATGCCTCCACAATCTCTTCAGCTACCTCTTTCAGACATTGTAATGTCTTCTGTTAATATTATCCTGGCAGTTTGCACAGGTTCCTCAGTTTAATACTCGTATAGCTAGGCATAGAATGTGGAGTTTCTGTTTCTAGTAGTATTTAAAAACAGCAGTATTCATTTACACCAGAATACTGTAAAACTACACTGTCCTCTCTGTATTGTTGGAAGGTTTAACTAAGTATGCAAGTTTTTTTTTGTATTTATGACCATTCCTCTGACTTTTATTTGTCCCTAAGTTTTGCTATGTTGATTGAAGCTTAAAGGAGGTTTGGTGCTTTTACTATGTAGCTGAGTGGGTTAAGGGAGTGGGCAATGTAATAGTACATATCAATTTTCTCGGTTTGTATTGATCTCATCCACGTTCACAGGTAAGTTACTATCCTCCCTACAACTCCAGCTCCTGGGTTAGGGAAGGAGTGAAAAGAAATCAGTAAAAGCTTGCAATCAATGTACAGAAGCCCTGAGTAGAAACTGGTCTTGTAGTAATGGACAGGTGGATGGATACTGAGAGCAGGATCAGAATTTAAAGAACTTGGGTTCCATCACAAAGAATTCATCAAGGAATTGGAAGTGCCTGCCATCCTTAGAACCATGCAACAGAGAAAGCAAACACATTCAAGAGAGGGAGAAACCATTATTCTTAAAATGAATCAAATAATGTTACTACCACAATCCTTGGATCTCAAGAATTAATTTCTTTTAATTAAATTCACCAAAAGAAGAATTATTATTTGGAATTTGTCTTAACATTTTGAATGATGTGCTTCTAATAGTACAGCAAATTAGATCTGTTGTTCAGCAAACACTGTTGGAATGTTTAGTTTTAAAAAATGATGTCACTAAATTCTGCAACGTACCGTCAACTACTCTAAAAAGTAAGCTTATCAATTCTTAATCCAATGAGATAATTTTTTTCAAGTATTAGTTGCACCAAATTTTCTTAGATTTAGACTGAACTCTACCCTTCAATATCCAGAGTATGAAGTGGACTTGAGAATCATATTGACTGTCTCCTGTTGAATTGGGAATGACTTCATTCTTTACAATTTTCTCTTCTAATATGCCTGTAGTACTAATTACCACGTATAACATGGTTGATCTGGTCTGCAGTGATTCATCATTTATAACATAACTAAACTAGTCAGAGTCAATATCTCCCAGATAATAGGCACTCGCCAAAATTTTGTTAAGCACTCATTAGACATGTTACAGGTGATTATTCAACCACAGGGTTTGAAGTTAAACATGATTTATATATATGCAGCAGTCACTGGACCATTGACACCACTGTCTCCGAGCTTAGCTCCTCATCCTCATTCTTCATTGCATTGCACTTGGAACAGTGATGGTAATGTCTCACCTCACTTCATTAGACCTTCCAGCAGTGATCATTGAATAACAATCTAAGATGGGAATATGGATGATATAGTATTTATTTTGCCTGTACCATTTTCAATGGCACTAAGGCCAGTTGAAGCATGAAGAACTGTTCTTGACTCATGAACTCTGATTAGAGTAACTGACTTGTATCAATGGGGTAGCAGAAAGCCCCGTAAGTAAAAAACAGAATGAGTTTTTCACCTTATTATCTGGAAATTAGATCTCATTAAGCTGCTTATTTCAGGACATCCCAGTTGAAGATGTGTGGCCCACAGAGTGGGAGTGATAGCATCATTCTCCAACCACTTTACATCAATCCAGAATGCGGATGGACATTACCCATTATGGCCCTGTCTGCCCAGCTGAGACAATGCCAAGGTTGGATATGAATTTGACTATGGACTTCCCCACCCTATATTATTTTTGTAGAATTACGGTGGAAATTAGATCATGTTAAACTAAGATATTGATATCCATCAATGGGCATATAAGGTCTTGTGGCTCTTGTCCAGACTGGGTCCCATCCTCAGTTGATTACACTTTGGTACCTGAATTGCATTGCCAATTGCCCTAGGCCCAGATCAAGAAATATACAATGAGATTCCCATCCACTAATTGCCCTTTGTCCCAATGCTAACCTGGTCTCAGGCCCCAATACCAATAATATGTAATTGAGATAGATGAGGCTTGCACGATACAGCTCCTCTCTTTCATTGCATGGCCCATCACCAAATCATCCCTCTCCCCTTTCCATCCATCCTCTTCCCCAAACTCAGCCTCTTACCTGATCAGTAATCTGACTATGGCCATACAGCAAACCCAATTAGAGTTTCAACTTACTGTTCTTTGAGTGAAACTTTCACGCCAGATGGAGCCATCATAGTGTAGACCTGATTCACTCAAGAAAATGTAGGCTTGTGTTGATTTTGATATTTATGTGCTTTCATATGATCTAAGCCACAGTAGTTTGCTGTGCCAAGCTCTGATTGCGATACAGTGAAAAGCTTTGTTATGCATGCCATCCGGACAGATCTTTCCATATAAGAAGCACATTGAGCTATTTGGAATGCAGAATATAGTGCTACAGTTACAGAGAAAGTGCAGTCCAGGCAGGCAAATAAAGTTCAAGGGCATCTTCTACTGTATGAGAGGTCTTTTCAAAGTCTGATAACACCTGTTCAGAAGCTGCCCTTGAGCTTGGTGATGTGTGCTCTCAAGCTTTTATATTTTCTGCCCAATGGGTGAAGGGAGAAGAAAGGAAGACCAAGATTGGAAAGATCTTGGATATTGTTGGCTGCTTTCCTGAGCCAGCATTGCCAGCGACCGGGGTTCATTTCCCGCTGTTGCCTGAAAGGAATTTGTACATTCTTCCCATGACCTCCAGGTACCATGGTTTCCTCCCACAATCCAAAGACATACCGTTAGGTTAATTGGTTACTATGTAAATTGTCCCATGATTAGGCTAGGATTAAATCAGTGAATTGCTGGATGACACGACGTGAAGGGCAAAAAGGGCCTACTCTACACTGTATCCCAATAAATAAATAGAAGTGTTGGTGAAGCCAGCGGAGAGGATGGACTGGGGTGAGTTCACAACTCTGTGTTTTCATATGATCTTGGTCACAGTAGTTTGCTGTGCCAAGCTGTGATGCATCCTGATAAGAGGCCTTTGCTGGTGCTTCTGCGAAAGATGTTAACATTTAGAACCATAGAACATTACAGCACAGAAACAGGCCTTTTGGCCCTTCTTGGCTGTGCCAAACCATTTTTTCCCCTAGTCCCACTGACCTGCACCTGGCAACATATCCCTCAATACACCCCTCATCCACATACCTGTCCAAGTTTTTCTTAAATGTTCAAATTGAACTTACAGACTCCATGCTGCCAATTGTCTCTTGTCAAATTTTAATCCCTCTTCAGCCCTTTTCACTACCTCTTCTTTAAAACAATTACCTGTTTTACTTCCATTATCAGTTATCATTTGCCTTTGCTCCCTATACTAAATCGTTACTTAGTCCTTATTCCTTATGTACCAATGGTTTTCAAGAATAAATCTCTCAAATTCACCTTTTATTCTATTCAGCTTCTAACCAATTGGAAATAATATTCACCATTCACCTATTTTTTTTCCCAAAAGACCAGTTTTCTTGTATATGATCTGCTGGTGAAATCTAGTTTCCAAAAAACAGATGAGAAATACTTTTGGAGCTGACCATTGGCTTTGTTAGGGCACCAACATTAGTGTGCTTGTGTGGTGCTGCATAACTTTGACAGAAGCCAAATGTTTAACCAATTTATTTTAAATAGGTCAGACCAACTCCATTTAAACTTTGAAAATGTGGTTTGAAGACTTAAAGCATTTGTTCTCTACTCTTGCCAGAAGTTCCTTTGGAAATTATAGTACCAAAGGACTGGCTCAAGCTCAGACTAACTTCAGTAGGTACTTTCATGGATCCCAAAACAGAAAACCTTTATTTCAGGGACCACTTTAAAAGGACACTGCATGTTTTTCCAGTGATGGCTTAACAAATTCCAGAACCAAGATACAAGGCACCTGCCTGCTGCTACCTAATCAATGGGAAAGATGCCAGAGTTGGTGTTTGATGCCATATACTTGTTTCCACACATGTATGTTTAAAAGAATGAGGGGTTGGTGGGAGAACTGGACAATTTCAGTATTTTCTTTTAAAAAAAACTCAAGTGAATTTGCAGTAAATTATTCTCTTCTGTATTACAATGTTTTTTATTGCATGCTAATTGCCATGCCCTTTTTTGATGGGGAAGTTGGTGGGGGGAGGGGGGGAGAAGAGATGGGGAAGTGGGGAGGGTTGTCATGGATGTGACTAAAGTACTGCTCTGAGCTTTAGGACATGCTGTGGCTGTTTTGTGTTAGGGGTTTGACCACCTGATACAAGTGCTTTATATATTGGGAAGGGAAAGGGCAGGTGAGATTGGCTCTTTATTGTATGGGTCAAACAATTCAGCTGATGTACCTTCGTCCTTGTTACTGTCTGCTTTTTTTCTTAATGAATAAACTGCAGCTAAGTCTGCTTCAATGAAGTGCAAGAGTTTCAGTTCTTTTTCAAGTGATGGGACTTTCTTGATTCAACTGTGGCCATCAGAGAAAGAAGCACATTTGCACATCCCATTCTAGATTCTCATTGCAGCATAAGAACTGTCCGACTGAGTATAGGGGGTTGCCAACTCCATTTACACACATTCATCACATGACTGTATGCTTCCCAAATCACCTTCTTCCGTTCCCATCACTGGTCACCCAACTCATTCACCATGGCTATCCACTGAAAACTCAGCGTTACCCATTCTTGTGATGCTTTAATGTCAGTCAGATAAAAACTCTTCCCAAAGCCACTTTTATTGTGTTTAAATACAAAGAGGTTTTAAGTCCATTTCTGCTGATGCTATAATTCTTTCTGTTGCAGTGGCCTGAGAAATTACCTACTATAAAATCTCGCCAGCTATTTCCCATTTTGAAAATGTTACTGCATTTATTTCATTGTTTGTAAAGTGATTTGGAGAGATTTTTGGGTTTTAAATGGAGGCCTATATGTCCTTTCCCCTCTCCCACCTTATTCCATCTGCCCAATATTCCTCCCTTACACGGTTCCAATTCCCAGTTTCTGTACTTATCAGATATCATCACCTGCAGCCCTCTGTTGTCTCTTTGAATCGTCAGAAAGAAGCAGTCTGTGAAAAAAACTACCTTTCAGTCCGGCCCACATACATAATTTAATAAGCAAAGCTTTGCGGCAGTTTTCTCTGGATTGGACAATTGGCGTAAAAAGACTGCCAATCAATTATCAATGATCACGTATCAATGATCTGGATGAAAACGTGGTAAACTGGATCAGCAAATTTGCTAATGATACAAAGATTGGAGGTGTAGTGGACAGTGAGGAAGGTTTTCAAAGCTTGCAGAAGGATTTGGACCAGCTGGAAAAACGGGCTGAAAAATGGCAGATGGAGTTTAATACAGACAAGTGTGAGGTATTGCACTTTGGAAGGACAAACTAAGGTAGAACATACAAGGTAAATGGTAGGGCACTGAGGAGTGCAGTAGAACAGAGGGATTTGGGAATACAGATAGAAAATTCCCTAAAAGTGGCGTCACAGGTAGATAGGGTTGTAAAGAGAGCTTTTGGTACATTGGCCTTTATAAATCAAAGTACTGAGTATAAAAGTTGGAATGTTATGGTGAGGTTGTATAAGGCATTGGTGAGGCCGAATTTAAAGTATTGTGTGCAGTTTTTGTCACCGAATTACAGGAAGGATATTAATAAGGTTGAAAGAGTGCAGAGAAGGTTTACAAGGATGTTGCCAGGACTTGACAAACTGAGTTACAGAGAAAGGTTGAATAGGTTAGGACTTTATTCCCTGGAGCGTAGAAGAATGAAGGGAGATTTGATAGAGGTGTATAAAATTATGATGGGTATAGATAGAGTGAATGCAAGCAAGCTTTTTCCACTGAGGCTAGGGGAGAAAAAAAACAGAGGACATGGGTAAAGGGTGAAGGGGGAAAAGTTTAAAGGGAACATTGGTGGGAGCTTCTTCACACAGAGAGTGGTGGGACTGTGGAGTGAGCTGCCAGATGAAGTGGTAAATGCGGGTTCACTTTTAACATTTAAGAAAAACTTGGACAGGTACATGGATGAGGGGTGTATGGAGGGATATGGTCCAGGTGCAGGTCAGTGGGACTAGGCAGAAAAATGGTTCGGCACAGCCAAGAAGGGCCAAAAGGCCTGTTTCTGTGCTGTAATGTTCTAAAAAGAGCTAGCCTTCAATCAGGATAGGTGATCAAGATTTTAAAGACAGAGCTTCATGACAGTTTCCCTGAGTTGAGGAGTGACTAGTCAGCAAAAGAAATTCATTATAAAGGGCCTATAAAACTAGTACAGGTGCAAACGGAGCAGCCATTATTTTGGAGTGTGCCATTGTTTAGTGTAGTTTTGGCTCATCAGGCTCAGATGAGGTAAAGTATCATAAGTTACTCTCTTTTTGTTCTTATTTGTTCATTCCTTGTAGTTTAGTGAGCATGACGCCATAGGCAGTATTTTGTACTCTGCGTGGGATGTGGGAAATCTAGGAGACCTCCAGTCTCCCGGATAAACACATCTACAGTAGATGCACTGAGCTGCAGCTCCCCTGAGAATGTATTAGGGAAATGGAGTTGCAGTTTGATTACCTTTGACTCATACAGGAGAACAAGGAGTTGATAGAGGAATTCAGCTCTAGATTGCAGGAGCAACACGCACAAAATGCCGGAGGAACTCAGCAGGCCAGGCAATGGAAAAACAAAGTACAGTCAACGTTTCAGGGCAATTTTTCTCTTGTTCCAAGATTGCAGGAGACGGGTAACTGGGTGACTGTCAGGAGAAGGAGGGAAAATGCACAGCCAGTACAGAGTACACCTGTGGCTGTTCCCCTCAATAATAAGTCTACAACCTTAGATACTATTGAGGGGGACAACCTAATTGGTGGGGAGAGCCACAGTGAGCAGGTCTCTGCCACTGAGTCTGGTGCTGTGGCTTAAAAGAAGAGTGGTGAAGAGAACTGCAGTGTTGATAGGAGATTCCCTAGTTAGAGAAACAGAGACTAGGGTCTGTGGACACAATAGAGACACCCAGATAGTATGTTGGTGCCAGTGCCTCAGATCAGGTCCATGGCATTCTCAAGGGTGAGGCTGAGCAGCCAGAATTTTGTGCATATTGGCACCAGTGACATAGACAAAAGGAGGAGGTACTGAAGAGAGATTTTAGGGAGTTCAGTAGAAAGCTGAGAAAAGAGCTAGCTTTTGATCAGGACAATCGAGGTTTTAAATGCAGAACTTTGTGGCAGATTCACTGAGTTGACGAGCAACGAATCAGCAAGAGGCAGTGTATAAAAACCTGAGAAACAAGACCTCCAGGGTAGTAATTTCTGGATTGCTGCCTGTGCCACTTGCCAGTGAGGGCAGGATTAGGATGATTTGGCAGTGCCTGAGAAAGTGATGCAGGAGGCGGGGGTTCAGATTTATGGATCATTCGGATCTCTCCTGAGGAAGGGACAACCTGTACAAAGGGACAGGTTACACCTGAACCAGAGGGGTTCAATATCCTTGGGGGCAGACTTGCTAGACTTGTTTGGGAGGATTTAAATGAATTTAGCAGGGGCAAGGGAACTGGAGCGATGGTGTTGAAAATGAGGTGGTTGGTTTATAGAGGCAATGTATAGTCAGGAGAGATTGCTGATAAGATAAAATTGCAGTCAACTGGATGAGGTGCAGCATAAAAGATGAACAAAATCTAAAAGGATGAATACAGGACTGAAGGTGTTATATTTTTAATGCACACAGTATATGGAATAAGGGAGATTAACTTGTAGTGCAGTTACAGGTTAGCATGTAAGATGTTGTACACCACGGAATCATGGCTGAAAGAAGATTGTAGCTGGGAGCTTAATGTCCAAGGTATCAGGAGGACAGGCAGGGAGGGCTTGTTGGTAAAAATTGAAATTAAATCATTAGAAAGAGGTGACATAGGGTTGGAAGGTGTTGAATCATTGTGGATGCAGCTAAAGAACTACAAGGGTAAAAATACCCTGGTGGGAGTTGTATTCAGACCCCACCCCCTATACAGTCATTAAGGAGAGCCTTCTCCAAAACAATGATTCCTTTGAAGTGTTACCAATGTGGAGCAACTCTGAGGGGCCGAAGGGTGCAAAGTTGCCCCCTCCTTTTTGAGAATTGCAAGATCACTATTATTTCGGGTCTGATACCCAGGAAATGAGAGAGATACACATCATGTCAGTAATGAGAGAGAGATGCAGGAATACACAAAAAGTGGAATGTCACCTAACAAAAAGCAGAACGGAACCACTGATTACTGCTATTGTCTCTTGGAGAAGGAATTGTGTATTGAGTACCGTACTATTCATTGAAACCTCTCAGAGCACAGCCAGAGTGGTCTGGTTGAGGGATTGCATCATCCCAACCTGATTGACATCGGAGACCCCGTGAATGAGGATAAAAGTCAGGTCTGGGGAACACCCCTCAGACACACCAGGAGAGACGCTAGAAATCCAGTGACAGCGTTTTATAGCGAAAGTCGGTGAGAGCTCATGTGTGTCCTCCCTTGCCCGGGTGGCCGGCTCATCATGGAAGAATGGTTTAGCTAAAGGAGAGGTCATGTTTGAACGGCCACGACAATGAGACACCGACGGATCGAAATCATAAAGGAAGGTTGGCAAAACCAGTAGCGGTAACTGTTCCCATTCTTCTATCTCTCTCTCTCTCCAACAATTGCAATGCAGCGACAAACAAATACCGCTGCCTGTGTGAACTGAAACGAACTTTATATTTCCATCGGACAATTCATTAAACCCCTAGACAACGATAGAGCTTATTTCTTATTGATTATTATTATACCCGTACTTTTAGATTAAGTATTGATGACGTATATTATCTGTATATTCGCATTGATATTATTTTTGTGTATTTTTACTGATAAATACTGTTAAAAATAGTATCACCAGACTCCAACGGATGTCTCTATCTTTGCTGGTAAGTAACCCAGTTACGGGGTTCGTAACAACTTGAGGCCTTGTCTCAAGATTTGATACCAAATTGGAGGGCCAGTAAATCAGGCTTTGAAGTCCAAATTTGGATCTGGTTGCGTGGATAGCCAGACAGGAAACCAGCAAAGATGGACATAGAGGAATTTATAAAAAACCCGACTCTGGAGGCGCTAGAGGCTGCCACAAAGTCGGACTTGATAAACATTGCGAAAGGACTAAACCTCGCAGAGGTGAGGTTGTCAATGAAAAAGTGGGAGGTGTTGAGGGCCGTAACCCAGTATTATATTGAGAAGAATGTGTTTTTGGCTGAGGTAGTGGAACAGATCCCTGAAAAGGTACCAGCTAGTGTGAAGGTTCAGTTAGAGTTGGAAAAATTGAGACTGGATGCGGAACAGAGGAAGAGGGAGCATGAAATTAGGTTAAAAGAGCTGGAAGCAGCTGAAAAGGAGAAGGAAAGAGCTGAAAAGAGTATGAGGTGAAGGAGAAACAGAGGCAGCATGAGCTGGACATGGAGAAGTTAAGGAAAGAGCGAAGAGCTCAAGGGCCAGATGGAGGAGAGATTTAATGTCAGTAGGGAGTTTAGGTTAGTACCTCCGTTCGAGGAGATGGATGGTGATAGTTATTTCTTGCATTTTGAAAAGGTGGCAGAGAATCAGAAGTGGCCCAGAGATCAATGGGTGGCGTTGTTACAAAGTGTGTTAAAAGGGAAGGCACAACGGGCATATGCGGTGTTATCTGTGGAAGAGGAGGAGTATGAGAATTACGAGGAAGTAAAGTAGGCCATTCTTCGGGCCTACGAATTGGAACCTGAGGCCTATAGACAACAGCAGAAATTTAAAGGACGTGTGGAATCAGAAGTATGCAGAGTTTGCCTATGAGAAGGGTGTGCTCTTGGATCGTTGGTGTGCAGCAGAAAGGGTGGAAGAAGATTTTCGGCGTCTCAGGGAGTTAATTCTGATTGAGGAATTTAAAGGTTGTGTTTTGGATGATATCCGGATGTATTTGAATGAGAAGCCGAATAAGTCCATATCCAAATTTGCCAGGTTTGCAGATGTATATGCCCTAACCCACAAGACAAAGTTTTCCTCGAATAAGAGTTACCAGAAAGACTGTAGGAATGGTAGAGAAAGCCCGTCGGCTGAGGCAGAGATTCAGCCGGGAGCTAGTGGTAAAAATAAGGATGAAGAAAGGCAAGACGGCAGGAGGGGTCCTGGCTTGACCTGTTTTAATTGTGGAAAGGTGGGTCATATTGCATATAAGTGCTTTGCTCCGAGGAAGGAGACAGGAAAAGGGAAAGCAGCAGTCCCTACAGGGTGTTTTGTGTTGATCAGTAAATTGACGAGAAAGCCCTAGGTAGATAGAATACGAGAGGGGCGCGAGAAATTTATTTCAGAAGGGACTGTGTCTGTGAAAGAGGGAGAAACACCAGTTCCAGTGCAGATCTGGAGAGATACTGGAGCTGAGCAGTGATTGATTCTCAGTAAGGTACTAGATTTTGGTCCTGAGACAGGAGAGGTAGCTTTGAGAGGCATAGGAAAAGGGACAGAAGCTGCGCCTTTGCATAGGATCATTATAAATTTTGAGCTGGTATCTGGACCAGTTGAAATAGGGGTGCAATCAGAATTTCCGAGAGCTGACGTTGACGTCCTTCTTGGTAACGATTTAGCCGGTGGTGAGGTTTGGTCAGCCATGGAGCTGACGAGCCAGCCTGTAAGTGTTGAGGTCCCGCCCCTAGGTTCCAAGATCTATCCCGCATGCGCGATCACTCGCAGCATGTCGAGAAAGGCAACTGAGAACGAGACCAGTTTAAATCAGTCCAGTGTTGATTTGGCGGAGACGTTTTTACAGACCCTGTGCCAAGAGGGGTTAGAGGGTGGTAAAACGGAGAACAGGGAGGTGAAAGAGAGTAAAGGAGAGGAGGTAGACCTGCCCTTAGCCAGGAGGAAATTTATAGAGGCACGGAGTAAAAATGAGAAACAGATAAGACTGTTAGAAGGTCCAGAGTTGGACATGGATGATCTGCCTGGCTTGACAGAACTGTTTGAAGAAGCTGAAGAATTTAAATGTGTTCCCAATAATGAAGTAAGGGCAGTCCTAGATGAAAAGGATGCCATTACGTTGAAGGAGTCTGCTGGGTTGGCAGATGAGGTTGTTTCAGCCCGCAGGGTTGAGTTTACACCGGAATGGAGTTGCCCAGGGAGTAACTGGGAGGATCAGGGGAACTTAGAATTTGGAAAGGAGACGGGTATTGAAAGCCTGGAAGAGGCAGAGGTCCCATTTGAGTGTGTTCAAGATGTGGATGCACATGGTACTGAACCTAGTAATGAAACTCAGGAGAAGTCTGAGGTGTCTGATTCAGTTGAAAAGGAATACAGTCTTTGTGGGTCAGATGGACTTGGTTCAGTGAAGAAAGGGTTAACTGTGGTACTAGTGGGAAGTGAGAATTCCCAGTTGTTTGTGTTCGAAGGTGTGTTAAAAGTTAGTGAGGAGATAAAAGGTGGTGATGTGGATATTATTATTGAAGGAGAAGGGAAAAGTGTAGTTCCTAAGTTGACTGAAGATAATGTAAAGTCTGGATTGGTGTCAGAAGCAGTAACCAGGCTGAAGGGACAATGGTTTGTTAACACGGTGTCTGCGAATCAATTACAGTTTGATTTGGAATGTAAAGGTGCCCCATGTGCTAATGTTATTCAAGGGTGTGCTGTGAAGAGGCAGAATTTGAAATGTTGTTTGGACAAAGAGGGATCGCTTGCAGATATTAAACTGAAAACCAATAGAATAAAGGGTCCTGAAGATAAAACTAACAACTTCCTTAAAAATAAAGAATTGTGTGGAAGTTTAGAAAATGGGCTAAGTTTGGAAAACATTGTTGATAAAATAACTCCTATGAAAGGAGCATGCAAAAGCCTATTCCACACTGGTAAGCAAGCTAACCACATGAGAGTTAACTGGAAAAGGGGTGAGGGTTGATGGGATGCCACTTTAAATAACAGGATCTGGTTTTAAGGGATTTCAACAAAGCATGTAAATAATAAAGACAACACCATGGAAGATTGACTGTTAGGTTTGAAAGTAAAATAAAGAGTAGTATTTGCATAAACTTTTGTAATATACACGTAAGCTAAGATCACAACTCTTTAGTTTTGTTTTGCTGAAGAAAAGGAATAAAAATAAGTGGTTATTAAATTGGAGTCTGATGCTACAGGAATTTATTAAGGTACAAGATATTAAGATATAGCATATTAAAGGAAGTGATCATTTGCTCGCTGACTGTTTATCTAGATGCTGAATTGAATGTATCACTGTATTACTCTGTAGTGAAAAAAAGCTCATTTGTATTGTGTTAGATTCTGAAATTCTGTAAGACTCTGTATTAGTTAATTTTTCCCTGTGATAAAAATCCTTAGAAGGATAAGGGTGTTATGAATATGGAGCAACTCTGATGGGCCGAAGGGTGCAAAGTCGCCCCCTCCTTTTTGAGAATTGCAAGATTGCTATTATTTCGGGTCTGATACCCAGGAAATGAGAGAGATACACATCATGTCAGTAATGAGAGAGAGACGCAGGAATACACAAAAAGTGGAATATCTCCTAACAAAAAGCGGAACAGAACCACTGATTACTGCTATTGTCTCTTGGAGAAGGAATTGTGTATTGAGTACTGTACTATTCATTGAAACCCCTCAGGGGACAACCAGAGTGAGGGATTGCATCATCCCAACCTGATTGACATCTGAGACCCCGTGAGTGAGGATAAAAGTCAGGCCTGGGGAACTCCCTTCAGACACACCAGGAGAAATGCTAGAAATCCAGTGACAGCATTTTATAGCGAAAGCCGGTGAGAGCTCATGTGTGTCCTCCCTTGCCTGGGTGGCGGGCTCATCATGGAAGAATGGTTTAGCTAAAGGAGAGGTCATGCCTGAACGGCCACAACAACGAGACACCGACGGATCGAAATCATAAAGGAAGGTTGGCAAAACCAGTAGCGGTAACTGTTCCCATTCTTCTATCTCTCTCTCTCTCCAACAATTGCAATGCAGCGACAAACAAACACCGCCGCCTGTGTGAACTGAAACGAATTTTATATTTCCATCGGACAGTTCATTATCCCCTAGACAACGACAGAGCTTATTTCTTATTGATTATTATTATACCCGCACTTTTAGGTTTAGTATTGATGATGTATATTATCTGTATATTTGCACATATTATTTTTGTGTATTTTTACTAATAAATACTGTTAAAAATAGTATCACCAGACTCCAACGGACGTCTCTATCTTTGCTGGTAAGTAACCCAGTTACGGGGCTCGTAACAGAAGTAACGATGAATCTACCAATCCCACAGCCCGGACATGCCTTGTTCGAAGAAATCACAAGGAAACGAAAGGAAATTACCTTTGGACTAGAGGGTGGTCACTGCACAAACCTTCCTGACCTTGCAGGGGTTTAACTCAAATGCTCATGCTACAATTCCTGAACGAAGTCAAAGGTCTATCATTCCCCAAAACGCTGAACGACATTAACTTTATCCAATCCTTTGAACTCGGATAACTCCAGTAATGCCTTCACTCTCCGATACTGGACTGTAAGGGAAAATAAACGTGCAACAAACAAAACTGGTGGAGCCTCCACACCTCCGACTGGCAACAACGTTGCACAAAAATAAAAATGAGAACTGTGTCACAGACCGCAGGCTTTGGTTTAAATACCATTTGGAACATGCCTTCACATGACATAACATCACCCCACGGTCATGAACAATTATATCATCCCACTCACAAGACAATTACATCATCCCACTGTCCCATGTTCAAACTGTGGGTATGTAACACCTCCCCCCCCCCACAAAAAAGGGGAAATTTTGGTCTATTTACAAATAAAATATACAAATGTATAAAACCCTCAAAATGTACACATAATTTTTATACAGCAACTTACAAACTAATATACAGTAGGAGTGTTACAAATATTAAAATTCCACTCCATAAAAAAATTACAATTTAAAATTAACATCTGAACAGACAATTGCAATCACCTTATAATATGCCTTTAATATGCATTATTAATATATCATATCACTATAAAATTAAGTTTTGTTCTAACATTAAATTGGAGTTTAATTAACCATTTCCATTTTAACCAGTTGGAATGAGAAAATCAGAAATTGCCTTAATTTTTGCCCTGTTAAATGGAGGAAGCAATTTAACTCCCTAACTAGCAACAAACTGTCTCCTAGAACCAGAGGACTGATTCTCAGACCTTACCTTCACTATTGCTAGCTCAAAATCCCTTTGTTTTTCTGCAGCTTCTAATCGACTTTGTTCCAAGTCAGCTTCTGCTCTAAGCTTCTCGAACGCTACCAGTTCCAGGTGCAACTGGATCACCTCCTTACTGACAGGGAACTTATCTAACCCTGCTCCAGCAAAATCTCCTGAATTTGTATAGTGTTCCGTGATTCTCTGAATTACTGGCTTAGTTCTAATGGTCAGTATTCCTTTATGCTTCAGATCTTTAGCAATTTCCCACACCTCACCCATTACTGCATACACTAATGCCACAGGGGTTGGTGACGTCAGAAAATTATTAATATCCATTGCTGCTAACCCACACACAAACCAATCAAACAAAAAAGGATTTCCCCTTTTCCAATCAGATCAATAATTAAACAAGCAATTAAGCTCAAAATAGGTTCAAATTTGGATGAGCTCCTACATTTGTAATGAAAGCAGCAGTAATGAATATGAAACTGAGACAGGGTTTAAAACAAATCCCGAGATTTATTAAACTCTGCTCAAAAGTTAGAAAAGTAAACAAACGACTAACTTAATCGAAAGTTAATAGGCAGCAATATCTAACAAACAGTCAAACTTAGAAACTGTTCTTAACGAGTTCTCATCCAAGCACAGACTTAAAGTAATAAATTCAAAAAAAGGTCCATGTGATTTATGCTGTCTTTAAGGAGAGAAATGGGCTAAGTTTGGAAAACATTGTTGATAAAATAACTCCTATGAAAGGAGCATGCAAAAGCCTATTCCACACTGGTATACAAGCTAACCATGTGGGAGTTAACTGGAAAAGGGGTGAGGGTTGATGGGATGCCACTTTAAATAACAGGATCCGGTTTTAAGGGATTTCGACAAAGCATGTAAATAATAAAGACAACCCCATGGAAGATTGACTGTTAAGTTTGAAAGTAAAATAAAGATTAGTATTTGCATGAACTTCTGTAGTATACACTTAAGCTAAGATCACAACTCTTTAGTTTTTGTTTGCTGAAGAAAAGGAATAAAATAGGCGGTTATTAAATTGGATTCTGATGCTACAAGAATTTATTAAGGTACAAGATGTTAAGATATTAAAGGAAGTGACAATGTGATCGCTAACTGTTTAGATGCTGAATTGAATGTATAACTGTATTACTCTGTAGTGAAAAAAACTCTTTTGTATTGTGTTAGATTCTGAAATCCTGTAAGACTCTGTATTAATTAATTTTTACCTGTGGCAAAAATCCTAGAAGGAAGGGGGTGTTATGAATGTGAAGCAACTCTGAGGGGTGGAAGGGTACAAAGTCGCCCCCTCCTTTTTGAGAATCCCAAGATCGCTATTAATTCAGGTCTGGGACCCAGGAAATGAGAGAGAGACACTTAGAATACACAAGGTTTGGAATGTGTTCTGACCTCAGTGGAACGGAACCACTGATAACGGCCATTGTCTCTTGGAGACGGAATTGTGTATTGAGTACTGTACTATTCATTGAAACCCCTCAGGGGACAACCAGAGTGGGCTGGTTGAGGGATTGGATCATCCCAAACTGATTGACATCTGAGACCCCGTGAGTAAGGATAAAAAACGGGTCTGGGGAACAACCCCTTTGGACGCACCAGGAGAAACGCTAGAAATCCCGTGACAGTGTTTAACAGCAAAAGCCGGTGGGGGCTCGTGTGTGTCCTCCCTTTGCCTGGGGTGGCGAGCTCACCACGGAAGAATGGTTTAGCTAAAGGAGAGGCCACAAGTGAATGGCCATGATAACAAGACTCCTGACGGATTGAAATCATAAAGGAAAGCCGGCAAGTTTTTCTCCAAATCTCTCTCTCTCTCTCCAACGATTGCAACCCAGCGGTCCCCAAAAGCTGCAGCCTGCATGAACTGAGTGAACTTTATATTTCCATCGGACAATACATTATCCCTTAGACAACGATAGAGCTTATTTCTTATTGATTATTATTATACCCGCACTTTTAGATTTAGTATTGACGACATATATTATCTGTATATTTGCATTGATATTATTTTTGTGTATTTTTACTGATAAATACTGTTAAAATAGTATCATCAGACTTCAATGGACTTCTCCATCTTTGCTGTTAAGTGACCCAGTTACGGAGTTCGTAATACTTAAAAGACCCTATTGTATCCGCCTCCACCACCATTACCATCAGCTTATCCCACACACGCACCACTCTCTGTGTAAAAAAAACTTATCCCTGACATCTCCTCTGTACCTACTTCCAAGCACCTTAAAACTGCCCTCTTGTGCTAGCCTTTTCAGCCCTGGGGAAAAGCCTCTGACTATCCATACACAATCAATGCCTACTGAGCAAAACTATAGAACAGTAACTATGAACATCAAGAGCTGTAAACAAACTGTGTAAATGCAGATAATAAATAAATAGCAATAAATAATGAGCATGAAATAACACGAGTCCTTAAATGAGTGTAGTTATCCCCTTTTGTTCAAAAGCCAGATGGTTAAGGCATTGTAACTGTTCTTAAACCTGGTAGTGTGAGTCCTGAGGCATTTGTACCTTTTACCTGATGGTAGCAGCGAGAAGAGGGTGGTGAGGATTTTTGATGATGGATGCTGCTTTTCTACGGCAATGTTTCATGTACATGTGCTCAGTGGTTGGGAGGCCTTTACCCATAATGTACTGGGCTAAATCCACTTCCTTTTGTAGGATTTTGCACTCAAAGGCATTGGTGTTCCCATGCCAGTCAGTACCCTTTCCAGCATATGTCTTTAGAAGTTTGCCAAGGTTTTTGATGATATGCCGAATTCCTGCAGACTCCTGATGAATAGAGCTACTGCTGAGCTTTTGTAGCATTATATTTGTGTGATGGGTCCAGGCTAGGACCTCTGAGGTAGTGACACTCAAGAATTTAAAGGTACTGCCTTCTCCACCTCTGACCCACCAATGATTACTGACACATGGACCTCTCGTTTCCCTCTCCTGAAGTCTACAATCATTTCTTTGGTCTTATTGACCTTGAGTGGGAGGTTGTTGTTATTACATCACTCAACCAAATTTTCAGTCTCCCTCCTGAATGCTGATTCATCACCCCTTTGATATAGGCCATAACAGTGGTGTCATCAGCAAACTTGAATATGGCATTGAAGCTGTACTTAGCCACACAGTCATGGTTGTAAAACAAGTAGAGCAAGGGCTAAGCACACATTCCTGTGATACTCCTGTACTAACAGAGATTGTGGAGGAGATGTTTTTGCTATCTGAACTGACTGGGGTCTAGAAGTGAGGAAATCCAGGATCCAATTGCACAAGGGGGTATTGATGTTCAGGTCTTGGAGTTTACTGATTAATTTAGAAGGGATGACGATATAAATGCCAGGCTGTAATCAATAAAGAGCATTCTGATGTATGCATCTTTGCTGTCCAGATGTTCCAGGGTTGTATAAAGAGCCAACGAAATAGCATCTACTGCAGACCTGTTGCTTTGGTCGGTGATTAGGAGCGGATCTAAGTCACTACTCAGACAGGAGCTGATATGATTCAACACCAGCCTCTCAAAACACTCCATCACTGTTGATGTATGTGCCACTGGACGATAGTCACTTAGACAGGTTTCCATGCCGGTTTGAAGTAGGTGGGTACCACACACTGCTGGAGTGAGAAGTAGAAGATATCCATGAATACACTAGCCAGTTGTTTTGCTCAGGTCTTCAGTACTCAGCCAGGGTCTCTGTCCAGACCAGATATTTTCCTTGGATTCCCTTTCTTGAAGGCAGCCCACATGTCATCTTCAGACGCTGAGACCAAAGGATCGTCAGGAGTCATGGGGCTGTGATGATCCTTCCTGTTCTGATGGTCAAAGCGAGAATGGAAGGCATTGAGCTCATCTGGAAGCAAAGCTCTTGTGTCACAAGATTTAGCTTTGTAGGACATTATTGCTTTCAAGCCCTACCACAGCTATCTAGCATCCCTCTTTGATTCCAGTCTAGTCTGGAATCTCTACTTCACCCGAGAGATGGCTTTCTCGATATCATGCAGTTCCTGTAGCTTTCTTGATCTCCAGACTTGAATGCCTCTGATCTGGCTCTCATCAATTTCTGGATTTCCTTACTTATCCAGGGCTTCTGATTGAAAGGGTGGGGGGAACCCCGAACAATTTCATGAGGACACACTCATCCACAGCTGTTTTAATAAAGTCTGTAATACCTCCAGTGTAGTCATTCAAGTCTTCAGATGAGTTCTTGAACATGGCCCAGTACACTGACTCAAGGCCATCCTGTAACCATTCCTCAACCTCCTGTGACCACCTTTTAGATGTCTTGATCTCTGGAGCCTTGCTCTTTAGGCTCTGTCTGTATGCAGGTAGTAGGAGTACAGCCAAATGATCCAACTTGCCAGAATGTGATCTCAGGATGGAACGATAGGCATTCCTTATTGTAGTGTAGCAGTGGTCCAGAGTGTTGGGACCTCTGGTGCAACTAGTTACATGCTGGTGATGATTGAGCTGGGTTTTCTTCAAACAGGCCTGGTTAAAGGAATAAACTTTTCTCAGGCTTCCAGCCAAGTACAGATATTGATTGTACAGCAGAAACAGCAGAAACATGTTGCCATTTCAGATATCTTTACCATTAAGCAATATGAATAACAATTAGCTGCCAAGGGGAGAAAAAGTGGTGTCTGTTAAGTGTTTCTGATATCTTTTAAAAAACGGAATATTTTGAATATGTGAGATACAAGTAGAAGGATTGTATTTGCGTTCCCGCATCAGGAGCAAAGTGCTCCTGAACTATAGTTACTGCAGTATTGAAGGAAACACACTGGCTAACATGCATGGCAAGATCCCATCAACAGCAATGATCAGGTATTGTCTTTTTGGCTGAGGAATGACCATAGTAGTAAACGTCTGCCTTCACATCCACTAAGGCAGAGCTTCCAACAGCGCAGCACTCCCTTAAGACTGCATTGGTGTGACTGCACTGGAGTGTCAGTCTAGATTCTATGTTCCAGTCAATGGAGTGGAGTTGAACCCGTAACTCAGGCAAGAGTGTAGCTATCCTTGACAATCATGCACTATTTCACTGTATAATAAAGTACGCCATGTATATCAGGAAGTGGGGCTGCGGAATGTTTATCGGAAGTATTGTTTCCTAATATAGACAGTGCAGCTTCAGACTGCACCTCTGCAGTATGACACAAAATATTGGCTGGGTTTGTGACAAACCGCTTAGGCTGAGGTGAAAACCCTCCTTCTGCTTGTATCCCACATATATGGTGTTACGTATTCAGGCAACAATAAATATATGAGTTCGGCAAGGGTTTCTTATAACAAACAACCCGTTTATTAAACACAGAAAACAAACCCCCCAAAAGTAAACAAACACTACCGTAACCGGAAACAGCTGCTGAGCGGCTGTTCAAACAGTTCGTAAAGTGATATTCCAAAACAGTTCTTTAAAGTGATATTCCAAAACAGTTCTTAAAGTGATATTGCCAAAAGTTCGATATGCTCACAGTCCATTTAAAAGGAGAGACTTTACAGGACGATTTAAGTTATCTTTCACGTCGTTTGCTTCGATTCCCGACGTCGAAATTCCCACGAAGAATTTACGAAACAGAACGGCTTAAAGGCACTGACCTTTCCTTCTCCACTACCTTCAATCCTTTCTAGGTAAACCTAGGGATTAGCACGAAGATAGTCAACGAAATCCTTCCAAATAAGGATCAAAGGTCGCCCCCGTTTCACCGTAGAAAGCGATTCTCCTCGATCTTTAACTTCCAACCTTGAATCTTCACTCTCCTCTAATTCTCAAACTAACAGAATCATAAAGAACCTGTTGGCATTAACCTTTTAAACTTTAGGCATTAAATAAAAACTTCATCCTTCAACTAAACTGCGTCATCACTTCAAACACGCAGTGGCATGAAGTCAACTTGGCAAATCCAGCCACGAACTGCCCCTCCTCACAGGGTGGGGTCTACCTTTTATAATCTGTTAAAAAAAACCCGTCACATGATCTCTACTGGCGGGAAAATGATGTCATTCCACCATCACAAGACCATCACCTCAAGTCCAGTACAGCTTCAACCCCAGTCACATGACAAGGGCACCACCGTCATGTGTCACGAGTACGTAACAATGGATTATAAATAATTCATGTTAATTTAACTTGTGTTAACAAATTATTTGTCATCTAGTAATTTACTGTGCTGCTATTGCTAAAAGCTAATTTTTATGTCTAATGAACTTGAACAATTTTGACTTGATTGATGGTCAATTAGTAAAAGATCAAAAACTGTATCCTAGGGTAGTTTTCTCAGTTGTTGGAAACCCTCTGTTATGGAGTCTGAGTATGAGGAGTGGGTGTGCACACGTTTATACATAGTATTAAAACTACCTGAGGGAAAAGTTCTGCGGAATAACTCAGCTTCTGCCTAACTTCCAGGAGCATTTCTTGCTGAACTAGCTATGATGAAATTAAGAAATGAGAAGGGTTAAGAGGAAACATAAAATATACTTGGCAAGTAGGATTAAGGAGAGACTCCAAGTACTTTATGCATATCTTTGGAGCCAGGAGGTAGCTGAGGAAAGGATAGGTCCACTCGAGGACGATAGAGACAGTAGAAATTCTGCAGATGCTGGAAATCCAGAGTACCGCACACAAAATGCTGGAGAATTCAGCAGCTCAGGTGGCACCTATGGAAAAGATGTTTCGGGTTGAGATCCTAATCAGGATGAGTATTGGTATTCATTGGTATTCACCAAGGAAAGGGACTTGTTTGAAATCGAGATTGGGAAGGGATAAGCAGATGTTCAAGAGCATGTCAATATGAAGAAAGCAGGATTTGTTGGGTGCTTGAAATACATTGCTGTGCATAGGCCTCTATAAACTGATGAAATCTATTCCAGAATATTGAGTGAAACAAGTGAGGAAATTGACCATAAGATATTGGAGCAGAATTAGGCCATTTGGCTCATCCAGTCTGCTCCACCATTTCATCATGGCTGGTACATTCCCCTCTCAGCCCCAGTCTCCTGCCTTCTCTCTGTATTCTTTCATGCCCTGACCAATCAAGAACCTATCAATCTCTGCCTTAAATATACCCAATGATTTGGCCTCCACAGTGCCTGTGGCAATTAATTCAACAGATTCACCACTCTCTGGCTAAAGTGATTCCTCTCCAACTCTATTCTAAATGAACACCCCTCATACATTCTCTTCTCTCTCCTGCCGTCTGGGAAAAGGCTCCGAAGCATTCAGGCTCTCACGACCAGACTATGTAACAGTTTCTTCCCCCAAGCTATCAGACTCCTCAATACCCAAAGCCTGGACTGACACCTTGCCCTACCGTCCTGTTTATTATTTATTGTAATGCCTGCACTGTTTTTGTGCACTTTATGCAGTCCAGTATAGGTCTGTAGTCTAGTGTAGCTTTCTCTGTTTTTTTTTTAAATTACGTAGTTCAGTCTAGTTTTTTGTATTGTGTCATGTAACATCATGGTCCTGAAAAACGTTGTCTCATTTTTACTATGCACTGTACCAGCAGTTATGGTCAAAATGACAATAACAGTTGACTTGACTTGACTCTATTCTGAGGCTGTCCTCTGGATTTAGGTTCTGCCACCAGAGGAAACATCTCCACATTCACTCCATCAAGGCTTTTCAGCATAGGTTTTAATTCTTTCTTCTCATTCTTCTGAATTCCAGTGAGTGGAGACCCTCTGAAACATTGACTATCCCATTGCCTCCACAGACACTGCTTGAACCATTGCTTTTTTCCATCAGCTTTTTTTCACTCCAGATCCCAGCATCTGCAGCTTCTTCTGTCTCCAATGGATAAATTTGAATAGTTTTTTCTGGAGTACCAGAGGCTGAGAGGTGAACTGATGAATGTATATAAAATTATGATAGGCATGGATAGGGGGTATCAGAGTCTTTTTCCCAGGAAGGAACTGGCAAACACCATAGGCCATAGGTTTAAGGTGAGAGAGAAGCCTTAAAGGAGATCTATGAGGCAATATTTTTACACAGATATGCTGCCAGCAGTGATGGTGGAAGCAGATATAATAGCAACTATTGAGCACATCACATGAAACACTGTCACAGAAAGGCAATATCCATCATCAACGATCCTCACCACCCAGGTCATGCTCTCTTCTCGCTGCTGCCATCAAGTAAAAGGTACAGGAGCCTCAGGACTCACACCACTAGATTCAGAAGCAGTTACTATCCCTCAGCCATCAGGCTCTTGAATAAAAGAGGTAATTATGCTCCCTTGCCCCATCATTGAAATGTTCCTATAATCAATGATCTCCCTTAAGGACTCTTCATCACATATCTCAAGTTCTTCTTATTTTTTGCCATTTATTTATATTTGCATTTGCAAAGTTTGTTGCCTTCTGCACTCTGGTTGATCTTTCACTGATCCTGTTATAGCTACTATTCTATAGATTTACTGAGTATGCCCACAAGAAAATATACTTTGAACTCTGAACATTTAAGACAGACACACGAACAGACAGGGAATTGAAAGATTTAGACTCCACAGAGGCAGATAGGATTAGTTAGACTTGGCATTATTGCTGTTTGAACATAGAACATTACAGCACAGGATTGTCCATTCAGCCCACAATGTTGTGCCGAACCAATTAAAAAGCAAATCAAAAACACCCAAACACTAATCCTCCTCCCTACACCATGTCCATATCCCTCCAGCCTCCTCACATCCATGTGTCTATCCAAACATCTCTTAAAAGCCTCCAATGTATTTGCCTCTATCACCAGACCAGGCAGCACACTCCAGGCATCTGCAACTCCTCTCAGTAAAAAATTTACCCCTCATATCTCCTTGAAACTACCACCTCTCACTTTCAATGCATGCCCTCTGGTATTAGACATTTCACCTCTGGGGGGAAAAAAGATGCTCTCTGTCCACTCTACCCCTGCCTCTCATAATCTTGTAAGCCTCTATCAAATCTCGCCTCAGTCTTTGGAGCTCCAGAGCAAACAACCCCAGGTTATCCAGTGTCTCATGGTAGCACATACCCTCTAAACCAGACAACATCCTGGTAAATCTCTTCTGCACCCTCTCCAAGGCCTCAACATCCTTCCTATAGTGGGGGGGACCAGAACAGTACACAATACTCCAGATGTGGCCTACCTGGAGTTTTATGAAGTTTCAACATAATTCTTGATTTTTGAACTAAATGCATTGACTATTAAAAGCAAGCATTCCACAAGCCTTCCTAACCACCTTATCAACCTGTGTTACCACTTTCAAGGAGCTATGAACTTGGATTCCAAGATCTCTCTGCTCAACAACACTTAGGATCTTGCCCTTAAAAGTGTACTGTCTCCTTGTATTTGCTCTACCAAGGTGAAACACCTCACATTTATCTGGGTTAGTTAAACTCTATCTGCCATTTCTCTGTCCATATCTGCAACTGATCTAAATTGTGCTATATTCTTGGCCAGAGTTCTACACTATTCTCAAGACCACCAGTCTTGGTATCATCCACAACCTTACTAACACATCCATCTACATTTTCATCCAAGTCATTGATATACATTACAAATGTGTAAAGGTCCCAGCACAGATCTCTGTGGAACACCACTAATTACAGACCTCCAGCTCAAATAAGTCCCTTTAACCACTAACTTCTGTCTTCTATGTGCAACCCAATTCTGAATCCAAACAGTCAATTCACTGTGGACCCCATGTATCATAATCTTTTGGATTAGCCTCCTGAGGGACTTTGTCAAATACCTTACTAAAATCCATGTAGTCAACTTCCACTGCCTTACCCCCATCAAAAAACTCAATTAAATTGGTAAGTAACGACCTGCCACACACAAAGTCATGTTGGCTCTCCTTAATTAGACCCTAGGTCTCCTAATGCTCATATATCCAATCCCTAAGTATTTTTCCAGCCATTTCCCTACAACTGTTGTGAGATTCACCTGTTTATAGTTGCCAGGATTTTCCCTTGTTCCCTTCCTAAATAGAGATAAAACATTAGCCACCCACCAGTCCTCTGGGACCTCGCCTGTGGCTGGAGAGGGTATGAAGATATTGGTCTAGGGCCCAGCAATCTCATCTCCTGCTTCCTTCAAAAACCTGGGGTAAATCCCATCAGACCTTGGGGACCTATCCACCTGAATACTCATGAGGAGGCCTGTCCCACTGCTCCACTATCCTGCGCTCTAGACTCTTTTGTGTGAGCTCCAAAGATTCATTACAGCACCTTCTTCACAGACATGCAGAAGAACACTGCTAAATCTCAAGTTGAATTTACATTGTTATTGTGAAATCATAACCACTCCCAATATCATGATTAAGACCAGAGGTAGCCAATTAATTTATCATTAAGTTGGCCCTGTGTGGTTTATTAATTTTTATAGGAATTCCATATTTTTGACTCAACTCTGCCACTGCACATTTCATGCATCAGGGAATTAACATAGCCTTAATGTGGTCTGCAATGAATATTTCATTTCACACTGTGTACACAAGGTCACCACCTGGGAAATGGTCCAGCCTCACTGACCTTCCAGCTTTAAATGTTCAGACCTGATTTGGAGTTTAATATCTTGTGACTTTGGTGATCAATACGTAAATGAAAGAACTCTTGTGTACTATAAAACAGAGATCTGTAATTGTGTCTTTAGCCCCTCTTTTCAGATATGTGGACTATTTGTGTTTATAAACTGCTTTATATATGTGGAGAGGGGCAAAGTAAATGTTTACACCTCATTCGTTCCCACATGGATCCTGATATCTGTTCACTTTTAATGTTTTCTTCACTTCACCTTCATGTCCCTCTTAGAAGCAAAAAACCTGGAGTGTGTATTTCCAAGTGCCCCTGGAAACAAAAATGTGTCAGGTCAAATCATTGAAAAGACTTTCAATAAGTTTAATTACCAAGGAAATGAAATCCTTCTGTTACTCTGGGTTTATTTTTCAGAAACATAACCTGATTAAAAAAAAACAACCAGGTGTAAAAGCATTTAAACCTTATCATTAACTGCAACTTCATTGCAGTAATGACTTCCCAGTGTTTTTGCAATTGATTGCATTGACTGAGAGAGAAAAGAAAGAGTTTCTCCTTTCAAGTTGATGGTTGTGATGTACATACAATAAGACTCTGTCCTTCCATGCTTGTGCAGTTACAGGCACTGATTTTCCTCTTCATGAAGTAATTGATTGTGCTTAGCCAGACTTGAATGTGGAGAGAGTAGAACAGGTTAAGCATGCATCCCTGAGGCCTGCCTCTGTTGATACAATGTCCACCAGACTGGGAGTGGGCTTCACGGGAAGTGATAGGTGCATTGATTATTTTGAATAAAATATTCACAGATGTTTGGACATCTGAAGCCAGTACTAATTTGGACTTCAGGTTGCTTGTGGAAAAACATCCTCTGGATTAGAATTTGTAAAAGCATCTTTCTGGTAGTATATTTCTTTTTCCAGAACACTGTGATCTTTACCCATTATTCTGACTGAGATGGAATGGAAGGCTCATGCAGTAATTGTTTTTACAATACATCTGGCTCTGATAACTGCTCTCGATGGAGCCATCGGCAAAGGCTTTCCTTTGCTTTCGGTAATATTTATCCCTTTAAAACTTCCCATGGATCCTGTCCCTACCATATTTTGCAGAACAGCTGCGAATGTCTTAGTAATTCTCCAATAAATATTCTTAACCTTCAATGCCACTCACCAAGGCATCAAAATAGTTTTCCTTGATCTTTACTGAAGTATGTAGCTTGAGCCTTCCTCCTCGTTCAGCCTTGCTCTTAAGCCTTTCAGGAAAATAGCCACAGTTTAGTCTTCCACACCGCCAGATATCTCTTATCATTTCAGTGGATTCTTGACACCCACTTCACATGTTATCATCCTGCCCCCGTGAAGTTTGACACAATCTCCAGAGCATATCAACTAATTATCTCTGTGCTGTTGTACACCTTTTCCTCTTTTCTTTATAACAGTTTTATCTGTTTATCTACTTGAACCTCAACACAAATTGGATAATATTATCCACCAAAACAAGTACATTTAGATAGGGTGGGATTTTAAAATGAAAATGTCTATAAATATTTTCTTCAAATTAACTGACTCCACCCATCACCAACCAGTTTAACAGGGCTCTGAAGATGGTAGATACTTGATAATGTGAGCTTCCTTCCTCCTGAGAGTCTTGGTATAATCCAAAACTGCAGACTCAGCCCTTATACCACGGGTTAGAGATGAAGCAGGGCTGCTAAGGCTTTTGATGTCATCATTACAATGGATAAATCTGTCTCAGCTTTGAGGTAGCAGCGCGGTTTATTATTGTACCAAGCTTGCCTTGCCTACTGTTCATACAAACTAAATCACTCCACAGTGTATTGAGGTAGAATGAAGTAAAACAATAACAATGCTGAGTAAATTGTAGGGCAGATAAACAATAAGGTGCAAAATCATAACAAAGTAGGTTGTGAAGTCAAGAGTCCATCTTGTTGTACTAGAGAACTATCTAACAGTCTTATATCTGCAGGGCAGTGAGATTGCTATTGGTAAAATGCCTTCTGTTCTGTCGGGAATGCCCTCACAGGGAATGTAACATTGCTATGCTAACCCTGAGCCTATATCACTGAAGGACACGGAGGAATGGTTTCCTATAACTGGCACAATAATAACTCAATGAATTAATACTTAAGGAGCCTCAGGCATATATAATGGAGAAGTAAGAATTACTGGAAGCAAGCACATGCCATAATGTTTGTCATTCCAGTTGCAAGCTCACTAGGCATTGAAACAAAATGATTGCAAACAGCAAATCTGTAGATTCTCTGCTGTAAGACCATAAGACATGGGAGCAGAATTAGACCATTCAATCCATCAAGTCCGTACCAGCATTCCATCATGGCTGATCCCATATCCCACTCAACCCCATACACCAACTTTCTCGCTATGTCCTTTGGCAATAGACAATAGGTGCAGAAGTAGACCATTCGGCCCCTTGAGTCTGCACCGCCATTCTGAGATCATGGCTGATCATTCACCATCAATACCCAGTCCCTGCCTTGTCCCGATGCCCGAATCGATCAGGAAACAATGACATTCTGCCTTAAGTAGACATACTTGGCCTCCAGAACCGTCTGTGGTAATATTCCACACATTTACTACTCTCTGGCTAAAAAAATTCCTCCTTACCTCTGTTCTAGGAAATTGCCCCTCAATTTTAAGGCTGTGTCGTTTAGTTCTGGATTCCCCCACCATAGTAAACCTCCTCTTTACATCCATCCTATCTAGTCCTTTCAACATTTGGTAGGTTTCAATGAGATTCCCATGCATTCTTCTAAATTCCAGTGAATACAGACCCAAAGCTGCAAAAAGCTCTTCATATATTAACCCCTTCATTCCTGGAATCATCCTCATGAACCTCTTATGGACTCTTTGCAATGACAACACATCCTTCTGAGATCTAGGGCCCAAAACTGTTGATAATACTCTAAGTGTGGCCTTATAAAGCCTCAGCGTTATCTCCTTACGTTGATATTCTATTCCCATTGATTTCAGTGCCAACATTGCATTTGCCTTCTTTATCATAGACTCCACCTGTAAATTAACCTTCTAGGAGTCTTGCACAAGGTTGAGACAGATTTATCTGTTATTATGATGTCATCAAAAGCCTTAGCAGCCCTGCTTCACCTCTGCACCTCTGATGTTTGAACCTTCTCTCCATTCAGATAATAGTCTACACTATTGTTCCTTTTACCAAAATGCATTATCCTGTATTTCCTAACACTGTATTCCATCTGCCACTTTTTTGCCCATTCTTCCAATTTGTCTAAGTCCTGTTGCAATTGCATTACTTCCTTAGCACTACCTACCCCTCCACCTATTTTGCCACAAAGTCAGCAATTTTGTTATCATTGTTATCATTGCAATTTTGTTTACATTGACAAGCAATGTGAAAGTAACAGTCCCAATTCTGACCCCTGAGGAACACCACTAGACACTGGCAGTCAATGAGAAAAGTAGATTGCTTCTTTCCCACACACTGCCTCCTGGCTGTCAGCCATTTCCCTATCCATGCCAGTAACTTTCCTGTAACGTCATAGGATTTTATCTTGTTAACAAGCCTCTTGTGTGGCAGCTTATCAAATGCCTTCTGAAAATCCAAGTAAATGACATCCACTACCTCTCCTTTGTCAACCCTGCTTGTTGCTTCCTTGAAGAACTCTAATAGATTTCTCATTTAAGATCTCCCTATTCATAAACCATGCTGGTTTATTTGAGATATTTTATCATTAGTCTCCAAGTACCTGGAAACCGCATCCTTAATAATAGACTCCAGTACTTTCCCAACAATTGAGGTTAGGCTAACTGGCCTATAATTTCCTTTCAAAGATTTCAAAGGTATATTTAATGTCAGAGAAACATATACAATATACATCTTGATCTGCTTTTTCTTCGCAACAGAGGAGCGCCCCAAAGAATGAATGACAGTTAAATGTTAGAACCCCAAAACCACCCCAGCTCCCCTCTCCCACATGCAAGCAACAGCAAGCAATGACCCCCCTCCCCACCAGCAAAAAAAGCATCAGCAGCCCCCACTGAGCACTCAATCATGCAGTAAAGCATCAATAAAGACACAGACTTGCAGAACCCCAATGACTACTCATTCACCTGGTAATTCAACATTCCACAGGCTCTGTCTCTCCATAATAAAGTTAAAAGAGATGTCCCCTTTTCACAGCAAGAGGGGAGACATAACAAACAACTCGCTGATTTATAATGTTAAAAATCCATTGCAGCGCTTTTTCCGAGTTCTGTGCCCAAAGAACTCAGGTCTCTGGGCACACAGCCAGCAGCCAGCAGCCAGCTTGCTGCTTTCAATCTTCAGTCTGCCTCAACTCACTGATTCCCTGCAGAGGCACTGACCATGAGTCTGCCTGCATCCAGAGCCACGAAACCCCGGAACTCCAAAGGCGAGCTAATCTTCTAGGCTGCATCCTTGGTATCTTGAATAACAGCCGGTTGCGAGACCCTATGAGGGGGTCCCATTCTTGCAAAGAACCAAAGTCAGAGTGTAACTCCAGGTAAGGGTCTTCAAAAGAATCCTGAAAGGGAAATAGAGATATTAACGATAGAAGTAGAGCTGTTTCCGAAGATGCAAGCAAAGGAGTCACCGTTAGGCGCCATTAGCTCCTTAGCTCCACCTTTCTTTTGCTTTCCTCCCTTCTGAAAGAGAGGAGTGATATATGCAATCTTCCAGTCCTCCGAAACCATGCCAGAATCAAGTAATTCATGTAAGATCATGGCCAATGCGCTTATTATCTCTTCAGCAACCTCTCTCAGGACACTACACTGTAGTCTATCTGTACCAGTAGACTGATCCACCTTAAGACAATTCAGTTTGTGTAGCACATTTCTGGTAGTGGCTTCACTGCCAAAACAGATTCTTAATTTGGGACATCTCTTTAGCGCAATCTGATGCCACTGTTGTTAGTTTCTCCATGTTGTAATCCCACGGTGAGATGTCAGACTTTCCATACGAGTGATCCCATGGAGAGGTTGTCAGATTCTCTATACGCGTAATCCTATGGAGTGATGTCAGATTGTCCATGTTGTGATCCCATGGTGAGATGTCAGACCTTCCATACGAGTGATCCCATGGAGAGGTTGTCAGATTCTCGATACTGGTGATCCCATGGAGAGGTTGCCGTTACTCAATTCAGAGGCTTCAGCTCTCATTTCCTCCTTGAAGCTAGTGTTCTTCCAGACTGCACGTAAAGACAATCTTATTTCTGTACCCCCACTCACTGCAAGCATGCAAAATGATGTTTTGCCAATATGTCTGTAAAGTCTTTGGACCTTGCTTCTAAATGGAGTTCATTCCTTGCAGTAGTTGAGATTAGGGATCCAACACTGAAAGGAAATGCACCTGCTTGCATGGGTTGCACTTGAATCTGAGTGGGACAAATATCCTGGAAGGGAGGTTTGTTAATGCTATCGGGGAGGGTTTAAACTAGATTTGCAGGGGGGTTGCAACCAAAATGAAGAGGCAGAAGATGGGGAAGCTGGAACACAAATAGAGACAGCTTATAGGGAGTTTCTGAGGAATGATTGGCAGATGTTAGGGCAAAGATGTACTCAGCTTGATGGTTTGAGATGTGTCTACTTTAATGCAAGGACCAATCAAGTATGACA
Source organism: Hypanus sabinus (assembly GCF_030144855.1). Taxonomy (NCBI): domain Eukaryota; kingdom Metazoa; phylum Chordata; class Chondrichthyes; order Myliobatiformes; family Dasyatidae; genus Hypanus; species Hypanus sabinus. The sequence continues at coordinate 8,225,596 of NC_082720.1, forward strand.
ATGGAGAAGTGTGTATGGAACTGGAGGAGATAGCAGAGCTACTTAATGAGTACTTTGCAATTAGTATTCACTACAGAAAAGGATCTTGGTAATTGTAGAGATGACTTACAGTGGACTGAAAAGCTTGAGCATATAGACATTAAGAAAGAGAATGTGCTGGAGCTTTTGGAAAACATCAAGTTGGATAAGTCGCTGGGACCAGACGAGATGTACCCCGGGCTACTGTGGAAAGAGAGGGAGGAAATTGCTGAGCCTCTGGCAATGATCTTTGCATCATCAACGGGGACGGGAGAGGGTCTGGAGGATTGGAGGTTTGCGGATGTTGTTCCCTTATTCAAGAAAGTACGTAGAGGTAGCCCAGGAAATTATAGACCAGTGAGTCTTACTTCAGTGGTTGGTAAGTTGATGGAAAAGATCCTGAGAGGCAGGATTTATGAACATTTGGGGAGGCATAATATGATTAAGAATCATCAGTATGGTTTTGTAAAAGGCTTGTCATGCCTTATGAGCCTAATTAAATTTTTTTTGAGGATGTGAATAAACACATTGATGGAGGTAGAGCAGTAGATGGAGTGTATATGGATTTCCGCAAGGCATTTGATAAGGTACCCCGTGCAAGGCTTATTGAGAAAGTAAGGAGGCATGGGATCCAAGGGGACATTGCTTTGTAGATCCAAAAATGGCTTACCCACAGAAGGCAAAGTGTGGTTGTAGACGGGTCATATTCTGTATGGAGGTTGGTGATTAGTGGTTTGCCTCAGGGATCTGTTCTGGGTCCCCTACTCTTCGTGATTTTTAAAAATTTGCTGATGACACTAAGGTTAGGGATGTTGTGGACAGTGTGGAGGGCTGTCAGAGGATACAGTAGGACATTGACAGGATGCAAAACTGGGCTGAGAAGTGGCAGGTGGAGTGTGAGGTAGTTCATTTTGGCAGGTTAAATATGATGGCAAAATATAGTATTAATGGTAAGACTCTTGGCAGTGTGGAGGATCAGAGGGATCTTGGGGTCCAAGTCCATAGGACACTCAAAGTTGCTGTGCAGGTTGACTCTGTAGTTAAGAAAGCATATGGTGCATTGGCCTTCATCAATCATGGGATTGAGCTTAGGAGCCAAGAGGTAATGTTGCATCTATATAGGACCCTGGTCAGACACCACTTGGAGTACTGTGCTCAATTCTGGTTGCCTCACTAGAGGAAGGATGTGAAAACCATAGAAAGGGTGCAGAGAAGATTTACAAGGATGGCATACCTTATGAGAATGGGTCGAGTGAACTTGTCTAGGTCATTTATAAAAATCACGAAGAGCAGGGGTCTTGGATTGGGGAGCATGCCTCATGAGAATAGGTTGAGTTACCCTTTTCTCCTTGGAGCAATGAAGGATGAGAGGTGACCTGATAGAGGTGTATAAGATGATGAAAGCCATCGATCATGTGGATAGTCAGAGGCTCTTTCCCAGGGCTGAAATAGCTAACACGAGAGGGCACAGTTTTAAGGTGCTTGGATGTAGGTACAGAGGAGATGTCAGGGGTAAGTTTTTTATGCAGAGTGGTGAGTGCGTGGAATGGGCTGCCGGCAGTGGTGGTGGAGGCGGATATGATAGGGTCTTGGGTAGACTCCTGGGTAGGTACATGGAGCTTAGAAACATAGAAGGCTATGGGTAACCCTAGGTAATTTCTCAGGTAAGGACATGTTCGGCACAGCTTTGTGGGTCAATGGGCCTGTATTATGCTGTAGGCTTTCTATGTTTCTATGAGTATCATAAACTTAGAGCATGGGTGAATTTGTGGAGCTATGACTTGTGGCCATCACAGAGACTTAGATGTCTTAGGAGCAGGAATGGCTGCGGAGAGTGCCAGGCTTTAGATGTTTCTAAAAGAACAGACGAAGCAAAAGAGGTGGGGCTGTGGCATTGCTAATTGGAGATAATGTCACAGCTGCAGAAAAAGAGAAAGCCATGAAGGGGTGATCTACTGAACTGGTGTGGGTGGAGGTGCATTCAGCTGGACTGGCTGTGAAAGGGAGATGCTGGAATCTTTTATAAGGAAGTGCTGATAAGATGCTTGAATAATCATAATAACCCTTGACAGAGTCAAAATGGATTGATAAAAAGGAAATATAACCATATAACAATTACAGCACGGAAACAGGTCATCTTGACCCTTCTAGTCCATGCTGAACAATTACTCTCACCTAGTTCCACTGGCCCGCACTCAGCCCATAACCCTCCATTCCTTTCCTGTCCATATACCTATCCAGTTTTACTTTAAATGACAAAATCGAACCTGCCCCTACAACTTCTACTGGAAGCTCGTTCCACACAGCTACCACTCTCTGAGTAAAGAAGTTCCCCCTTGTGTTACTCCTAAACTTCTGCCCCTTAACTCTCAACTCATGTCCTCTTGTTTGAATCTCCCCTACTCTCAATGGAAAAAGCCTATCCACGTCAACTCAATCTATCCCCCTCATAATTTTACCTCTTTCAAGTCCCCCCTCAACCTTCTATGCTCCAAAGAATAAAGACTTAACTTGTTCAACCTTTCTCTGTAACTTAGGTGCTGAAACCCAGATAACGTTCTAGTAAATCTCCTCTGTACTATCTTGTTTGAAATCTTGTTTGATAAATCTTTAGGAATTCTTTAAAAGTTGCAGCCTATGGAATAGATAAGAAAATGTGTTGGTACAATGGTATGAACTGTGGGAAGATGTCATTCAGAGATATGAGTTATAGTTATAAAGTTGTATAGCACAGAAATAGCACCTTTGCCCACCACATCCATACCATTAGGTATGTCCTTTACATGTCTTGCCTATTTAACTATTTGCTGAAATGTTTCTTAAAAGTCCTGCTTGTATCTGATTCCAACACTTTCTCTGGCTGGGTGTTCCAGATATCAATCAAATTTGCAATAAAAAAAAACTACCCTTCAAATTCCATTTAAAATTGCTTCTTGTGTTTGGTAACCCTGACATTGGAAAATGATTTGAATGTCTACATTTATAAGGCTTTCTACATGCTTTTCTACCTTATATGTGCACTTCATGTTCATATTCATCTGCCAGATCCCCTCTCAGCCTCCTTTGCTCCAGAATTAAAAATATATTAAAGAAAATATTAAAATATTAATATTAAAATATTAAAATATTAAAATATTATAAAATATTATAAAATATATTATATATATATAATATATTATATATATATAATATATATAATATATAATATATATTATAATATATAATATTATAAAATAATATTATTATAATATATATTATAAAATAAATTAAAATATTATAAAATATATAAAATATTAAAATATTAAAATATTAATATTAAAATATTAAAGAAAAGTATGCAGCATTGGGAGTGGATGGATTAATTGACAGATTGCAGAAAGCTTTTGGGTTGGGAGGCTATTCATTTTCCAGGAAGAATTAGAAAGGTAGAGTATATTTTAAATGCTGAGAGATTGTCATATTAAATGTCAGAGGGTGATGAGTGTCCTTCCACTTGAATAACTGACAGTTAACATGCAGGTTCAACAAGCACATAAGAAAGCAGACAGAACGTTGGCCTTCACTGAAGGAAGGTTTGAGTACATGAGGGGAAACATCTTGCCCTGATTATATAAACACTGATGAGGCCATCTCTAGAATCTGTGTATAGGTATGCAGCAAGGATATCCTTGCCATTGAATGAGTGTAACAAGATATCACCAAATTGATTCCTGAAATGACTGGTTGATTTCCATAGAAACTTTAAACAGAGTAAGTGATCTTGTTGAAGTGTGCAATGTTCTCAGGGTCTGTTTTTAATATTCATTTTGGCAATCTGGATGTCACTGGCAAAGAAGAATTTACTGCCCATTCCTAATTGCCCTTGAGAAGGTGAGGATGAGCTGTTGCAGTCCTCTTGGTGAAGGCACTCCCACAATGACATTGGGGCAGTAGTTCCAGGATTAGAACAGTGATGCTAAAAGACTGGCGATACATTTTCAAGTTCATTTATGGCGCCCCAACCAAACAGCAGCAGATACTTGAAAATTCTGGAAACACTGAGCAGGAAAGGCAGCACCTGTGGAAAAGGAAACAGCCTGACAAAACATCTTTGATCTGAAATGTAATCTCTCTTACTCTTTCCACAGATGCAACCCGATCTGCTGAGCGTTTCTATATTTGTTTTTTTACAACTTAACTATACCCCTTCCCACCCTGTCTCCTGTAAAAGAGCTAATCCCTTTCCTCAGTTCCTTTGTCTCTGCCGTATCTGTTCTCAGGATGAGGCTCTCCTTCACAGGACATCCTCCTCCTTCAATGATTGGAGTTTCCCTTCCTCCTTCAATGACTGGAGTTTCCCTTCCTCCTTCAATGATTGGAGTTTCCCTTCCTCCTTCAATGATTGGAGTTTCCCTTCCTCCTTCAATGATTGGAGTTTCCCTTCCTCCTTCAATGATTGGAGTTTCCCTTCCTCCTTCAATGATTGGAGTTTCCCTTCCTCCTTCAATGATTGGAGTTTCCCTTCCTCCACCATTGACACTACCCTCACCTGCATCACGTCCAATTCCCAGACATTCGCGCTCACCCCATCTTCCCATTGATAAAGTTCCTCTTGACCTTACCTACCACTCCCCGAGCCTCTGCATCCACCACATTATTCTCCACAACTTCTGCTATCCCCAAAGGGAACCCACAACCTAGCACAGCCTTACCTCCCCCCGCTCCTTTCTGCAGGGATTTCTCCCTCCATGATTCCTTTGTCTACTCGTCCCTCCCCGCTAATCTCCCACCCAGCACTTATCCTTGCAAGAGGCCAACATGCTACACCTGCCCATTCTCCTCCTCCCTCAGCTCCATTCAGAGCCTCAAACTGTCATTCCTGATGAGGCAAACTTCACCTGTGAATCTGTTCGGGTCATCTATTGTGTCCAGTGCTCTTGATGTGGCCTCCTCTATATTGGTAAGACCCGATGTAAATTGGGGGACCACGTTGTTGAACACCTCTGCTCCATCTGCCAAAAGTGCAACTTCCCAGTGGCCAGACATTTTAATTCTGATTCCCATTCCTATTCCTACATGTCAGTCTATGGCCTCCTCTTGTGCCACAGTGAGGATGGAGTGCAATGCCTTATGTTCCATCTGGGTAGCCTCCAACCTGATGGCATGAATATTGATTTCTCCTTCCAGTTAAAAGAATTCCATTCCACAGCCCTCTTCTCCTATTCCCCACTGTGACCTCTTACCTCTTCTCATCTGTCTATCACCTCTCTCCTATGGTCCACACTCCTCTCCTATCAGATTCCTCCCTCTCCAGTCCTTTACCTTTCTCACTCACCTGGCTTCACCTTCTAGCTATTCCTTCCCCTCCCACCACCTTTTTATTCTGACATCTTTCCTGTTCCTTTCCAGTCCTGAAGAAGGGTCTTGGCCTGAAACGTTGTCTGTTTGTTCATTTCTATAGATGCTGCCTGACCTGCTTAGTCCTCCAGCATTTTGTGTGTATTGCTTTGGATTTCCAGAATCTGCAGAATCTCTTGTGTGTATGTTTGTTTTTAAAGCTGATTTCCAAGCATCAGATTTACAAGGTGGCATTAACACCCCCATTCTCTCATATTGTTTCAATTGTTTCACTTTGTTGCTTGAACCATAATTTAATTTCTGCTTCAGCTGCGACTCCCTGACAGATTTCCATGCTGCACTAAATCAGCAGGAGTTCTGTGCCTTCATTCTCCATTTCACCAGGAATGTTTGCCAATCGATATCTTATTGTTAAACTCCCCAATGATACTTGTTTCTTCAATGCTTCCAACGATTCCAAATGATCTCTGTCAGAGCATTTGATTCTGAATGAAGCAGGAAAAGAAGTGTGTGTTTCGCATCACTTTCTTTTGTAAGGTGCTCGGATAAAAATGAATAAAGATGCAAGCAATTATCTGAGACCGATTCTGCTGGTATGAGGAAATAAATTGCAATTCTTTGATAATATGCTCTGTTGCACCCTGATCCACAGGGTTTGTGCTTGAGCCGCTTCTTTTCATGCTAAATATCAATGATTTTGATGATGGAATTGAATGTTTTGTGGCCAAGTTTGCAAACAATATAAAGATAGGTGGAGTCGCAGGTAGTGTTGAAGAAGCAGCGAATCTGCAGAAGGACTTAGCTGAATAAGAAGAATGCACAAGTAATTGGCAGATGGAATAGAATGCAGGGAAGAGTATGGTTATGTACAATGGCAGAAGGAATAAAGGCATAGACTAATTACTAATCGGGGAGACGATTCAGAAATCAGAGGTGCAAAAGGATTTCAGAGATCTTGTGTAGGATTTCCTAAAGGTTAACTTGCGGGTTGAGTTGATGGTAAGAAAGGCAAATACAATACTTTTGAGAGGGTTAGACAGAAAAACAAGGATGTAATGCTGATGCTGAAAATCCATTGGTCAAACTATACTTACAGTATACTTACAGTATTGTTAGCAGATTTGGGCCTCATATCTAAGAAAGGATGTGCAGACATTAGAGAGGGTCCAGAGGTGGTTCATGAGAATGATTCCAGAAACGTAAGAGGAGCATTTGATAATTTTGGGCCTGCCCTCGCTGTAATTTAGAAAAACAAGGGGTGGGGGAATCTCATTGAAACCTAGCAAATATTGAAAGGCCTAGATAGAGTGGATGTGGAGAGGATGTGGGTGAGTCTAGGACAAGAGGACGCAGCCTCTGTTCCCTTTGGAACAGAGATTTTTTTTTAGCCAGAGAGTGGTGAATTTGTGGATTTTATTGCCACAGACAGCTGTGGAGGAAGAGTCATTGGGTATATTTAAAAGGTTATATCAAAGGCAATAGAGAGAAGGAAATGAATTCCAAAGAACTGATCTACTTGACCCGAAAGAGGAGTGTGTGGGCCATGAAAGTCAAAGCTCAAACTGGGCACGGCACCTGATGATGATGATGAATAGAGAGAAGGGAAGAGAATGGGTTGAGAGGGATAATAAATCAGCCATGATGGAATGGGGAGAAGACTCAATGGGCTAAAAGGCCTAATTCTGCTCCTATGTCTTAAGGTCTGTATATAGTTCATAGTCAATATTCCATACCTCTTTATGGCATAGAAGGTCACTTAGCCCATCAAGTCTGCGACAGATCTCAGAGCAGTTCGCTTCCCCCACTGTAACCTTTACCTCATGCATGTCCATTAACAACCCCTTAGGTCTCCATACCCTCCATCTATGTATTCAATCACCAACACATCTTAATATCATATGAGAAAAGTGAGGCTCTGGGAGAAATCTGCACAGTCCCAGGGAGAACATGCAAACTCCACACAGACAGCACCCAAAGTCAAAATCAAACCAGGCACAGCTGTGAGAATGCTGTACTCCTGGACTGGGGATGGGCTGTGGATAGTCTGAAGATAAACAGCAGATGGACTATGGATGGACTGGATAGACTGTGGACGAACTGCAGATGGACTGTGTATGGACTGTGGACGGACTGAGGATAGACTGTGGATGGGCTGTGGATGGACTGTGGATGGATTGTGAATGGACTGTGGACGGACTGAGGATAGACTGTAGATGGACTGTGGACGGACTGTGGAGGGACTGAGGATAGACTGTAGACGGACTGAGGATAGACTGTGGATGGACTGTGGATGGATTGTGGATGGATTGTGAATGGACTGTGGACGGACTGAGGATAGACTGTGGATGGACTGTGGACGGACTGTGGAGGGACTGAGGATAGACTGTAGACGGACTGAGGATAGACTGTGGATGGACTGTGGATGGACAGGATGGACTGAGGATGTACTAAGGAAAGACTGTGAATTGACTGTGGAGGGACTGTGGATGGACTGAGGATAGACTGAGGATAGACTGTGGATGGGCTGAGGATAGACTGGGAGAACTGTGGATGGACTGGGTAGACTGTGGATGGACTATGGAAGGACTGTGGATAAGGTCCTTGTATGAAAGCACCAGTACTCAAGAATGGAAATGGCTTCAAAATGTGTGGATGCACCCTAGTCCATTGCAGGAAACTCCCTCCCTACAAGCAAGCAGAATCCATCATTCAGTACCCCCACCATCCATACTATGCTTCCTTCTCACTGCCGCCATTGGAAAGAACCACCTGTTTCAGGAACAGTAATTAAAACATCAGGCTCCTGACCCAGTGTGGACAACTTCACTCACCTCAACTGTGAACTGATTCCACTACCTATGGACTCACTGTGAAGGACTCTTCAACACACGTTCTTATTTATTCTTGCATTCATTTGTTGTTTTATTTATTATTTGTTTGTTTACTTATTTATTTTTTGTTTGTGTTTACCCAGGTTGTCTTTCATTGCTCATAGTTTGCTAGTCTTTATTTGCATGTAGTTTTTCTTTAATTCTATTTTGTTTCTTTGTTCTACTGCGAATACATCCAACAAAAGGAATCTTAGGGTTGTATATGGTAAAATATACATACTTTGATAATAAATTTTCATTGAACTTTGAATTTTGACCATGATTCTGAGAAACATCCTGACCAATGATTACTGGTGAAGATTTCTGCAAAATACTGTACTTGTGAAACCATATGGTCAGGTGGCACTGCCAGTAAATGGAAACAGGTACCACAGGGACTTCACACAGACTGGCAGAGTTCATAATTTCCATCCTCAAAATTAGTGGGTGTTTAGCAGGTGCACCGCAGAAGATAGCCATTCAGGAAGAGAGTAAGACTCCTTGCCATTGAACCTCCTGTTGATCTGTCTGTTGGTTCCCCCAGCCTTGTCTGCAAAGCTGTTTGTGCTCCAGGGATGAGCTTTGCTTTCCATTCCTTATGGTTTCTCCTGGTCTTGAAGGTATGGAACTTTGCTGGGGTCCCACAACTGACTTCACTGACATTGAGGTTGGTTGATAGAATAGGTTGGAATGCTCAGCAGGGGCCTCCTCTTTCTCCCACCCAACTCTTTTTAAGCTTACACCCCTAGCCCTCTGCTGATGTCAATTCCCCCTACCCCCAGCCTCAACTCCACACCTGGCCCATCTCCCTCCTCCCTCCTCCCCTATCCTAAGTTCCCTTTGGACTTTCTCTTTGCTCTCCCATCTATGACCCCACAACTCAACCTAACTCCAAGATCTGCCACGTCTTCACCATCCTCTTGCCAACCATCCACTCTCTGAGGTAGGATGCTTTATCCTCAGAAGAGGCTTCACCTTTGATCTGCCATGTTCATGGAACCTACAGGGCATCGAGCTCTTCTTCTGCTGGTTTTCTGCCTATTTCTTAGCCCAGGTATACTCATCCCCCATGAATCATCTATTGTTTGTGCAAAGACTTTCCCCTCAAATCCCCTTTTAAACTCTTCCCTCACATTCAACCAATGTCTTCTGGATTTTTGATATCCTAGAGCTGGATTGAAAAGACACAAGCTGTGAAAGTTTCAAACATGCAGGTGGACCTAAATCATTTACATTGTGCACATTCCATCTTGTCCTTAGCCTCCTCTTTTAATAACTTACAAAATTTGGTAATTAAGGTTGCATATAAACCTTAATCAATGTAGAAATCAGCCACCTTAAAGGAAATAAGTCTGAAGTGCTTAATCTCAATCTTATAGATTCTAAGTGTATCATTCATTTTGCACTTTGCCTTTGCCTCAGGTCAAGTAATCCATTTTTTCCTTCCACTTCCCCTGAATTTGATTTGAATTTACATTTTCTCCTCTGAAATTGGTCTTGGGTTTTTTTTAGCTAGTTAACTAAGAATCCAGAAGCCGCATTGTCCTCATAGTCTCATACAATAGTACTTGCTGTAAGTATTTGAGCTATTGTTTGCAGGAACCTAGAACCATAGAACACTACAGCACAGTACAGGCCCTTCAGCCCTCCATGTTGTGCCGACCTATATAATCTTTAAAAAAAAGTACTAAACCCACACTACCCCATAACCCTCCATTTTTCTTCCATCCATGCACCTGTCCAAGAGACTCTTAAATACCCCTAATGTTTTAGCCTCCACCACCATCCCTGGCAAGTCATTCCAGGCACTCACAACCCTCTGTGTAAAAAACTTACCCCTGATGTCTCCCCTGAACTTCCCTCCCTTAATTTTGTACATATGCCCTCTGGTGTTTGCTATTGGTGCTCTGGGAAACAGGTACTGACTATCCACCCTATCTATGCCTCTCATAATCTTGTAGACCTCTATCAAGTCCCCTCTCATTCTTCTATGCTCCAAACAGAAAAGTCCCAGCTCTGCTAACCTTGCTTCATATGACTTGTTCTCCAAACCAGGCAACATCCTGGTAAATCTCCTCTGCACCCTTTCCATAGCTTCTACATCCTTCCTATAATGAGGTGACCAGAATTGAACACAATACTCTTTCTCACTAGAGATTTGTAGAGTTGCAACATGACCTCTCTATTCTTGAATTCAATCCCCCTGTTAATAAAGCCGAGCATCCCATAGGCCTTCTTAACTGCCCTATCAACCTGCGCAGCGACCTTGAGGGATGTATGGATTTGAATCCCAAGGTCTCTTTGTTCATCCACACTCTTAAGTAATTGACCATTAATCCTGTACTCAGTCTTCTGGTTTGTCCTTCCAAAATGCATCACCTCACACTTGTCCGGATTGAACTCCATCTGCCACTTTTCTGCCCAACTCTGCAGCCGGTCTATATCCTCTTGTAACCTTCGACAACCTTCCACAACTCCTCCAATCTTCATGTCATCTGCAAACTTACTCACCCATCCTTCTGCCTCTACATTCAGGTCATTTATAAAAATCACAAATAGCAGGGGTCCCAGGACAGATCCCTGCGGCACTCCACTAGTCACCATCCTCCAGGCAGAATACCTTTCTTCCACAACTACCCTCTGCTTTCTTCCTTTAAGCCAATTTTTTATCCAAACAGCCAAGGTTCCACTTATCCCATGCCTCATGACTTTCTGGATGAGACTCTCATGAGGGACCTTGTCAAATGCTTTGCTAAAGTCCATGTAGACCACATCCACTGCCCTACCCTCATCAATTTCTTTTGACCTAAACATATAAAATCTAATCAATGGCACACACCACCCTTTTGTAACAGTCACACAAAAATAGCCCTGTTTTCTATTAGTACTACACACTATTGAAGCAGTTATCCATCTTTTTTAGATTTCCATCACTGCTGATGCAATATTAAAAGATTCTCCTTCCAAATTATATAATTAATGAAAAGCAGCAAACAATTTGCTTTAGCAACAGGCAATTTACTAGAGAAACGCAGCTGGTCGAACAGCATTTGGGAAGGAGAGGGGGTAGGAATTGCTGATATTTCAGGTAGAACCCCTGCATCGATCTGAAATCCTAATGATTCCTTTCCACACAGAAGTGCTGCTCAACCTCCTGAGTTCCTCCAACGGATGGTTGTTGAACCAGATACCAGCACCTGCAGACTCTTATATCAGTAATGTACTTTATTTTCATTACAGAGTCTTTCTTAGAAATTCCAGGAGAAATAGTGTTTCAGAATGAAATAGATGACGTGTCTCAGTAAAGCAGCCAGAAAGACCCCACCCTCCCCAGACATTCTCTCTTTATCCTCCCAACACCCATCAAGCAGAAGATGCAAAAGCCTGAAAGAACCAGTCCAAAGACAGCTCCATTCTGTTATAGGACAATTGAATGGTACCCTAATATAATGAGATGAACTTTTGACCTCATTATGACCTTGCACCTTATTATCTGCCTGCACTGCACTTTTCCTTGTAACGATGACATTTTAATCTGCATCCTGATATTGTCTTCCCTTGTATTACTTCACTGCACTGACATAATAAAATGATCTGTATAAATAGTAAACAAAATAAAGTTTTCCAATGTATCTCACTACACGTGACAATAATAAACCAGGCTATCAATTTAAATTTACCAATTTTAACAGATCAGTAAGCAAGGCCTGGAGCCTTAATGAGCTGATTTCTTTCTTCTCATCACCATCTATAATTCTGCCAACAATGTCATCGGCAAATTTATACTGTAGATGGTATTTGAGCTGTGCCTAGCCACACAATTTTCAGTGTAGAGAGAATAGAGCTAAACACACATCCTTGAGGTGCACCAGTGTTGATTGTCAGTGAGGAGAAAATACTCTTCTTGATTTGCACTGACTGTGGTCTCCCAGTGAGGAAGTCAAAGATTCAGTTGCAGAGGGAGATACAGAGGCCCAAGTTTTGAAGCTTGTTGATTAGAACTGAGGATGTAATTGTGTTCAATGCTGAGCTGTACTCAATAAACAGCAGCTTGCCAGAGGTATTGCTGTTGTTCAGGTGATCCAAGGCTGAGTAGAGAACCAGTGAGATTGCATCTGCTGTGGACCCATTGTGGTGATAGGCAAATTGCAGCTGGATCCAGGTCCTTGCTTAGCCAGGAGATGATTCTAGTCATGACCAACCTCTCAAAGCACATTATCACAGCAGATGTGAGTGTCACAGTTGATTTTTGATGAGGCAGTTCACCCTATTCTTCTTGGTCACTGGTATGCCATTCTGAAGCAAGTTGCAAGTTATAATTCATAACACTTCACTATTTTAGTAGCTCAGCATTTGCTGCTATTTAATGGTCCACCTCTCAGGAGGTTTGTCAGCTCTGTAAATGTTCCCTCCAGGATTTGATAGAATTACAACTTTTTGTTCTAACTTTCTTTGAAGGAGGTCTTTTTATCCTATAACTGACATGAAGTGGATTCATTAGTTCAAATGGCCTCAGAATCTGGCCCTGTGGCTCAGAAGGGTAGGGAAAGGTACAGGAAGGCAGCAGTGATAGGGGACTCTATAGTTAGGGGGTCGGACAGGTGATTCTGTGGACACAGGAAAGAAGCACGGATGGTAGTTTGCTTCCCAGGTGTCAGGATCCAGGATGTTTCTGATCGCGTCCATGATATCCTGAAGTGGGAAGGAGAACAGCCAGTGGCTTTGGTACATATTGGTATCAATGACATAGGCAGGAAAAAGGAGGTCCTGAAAACAGATTACAGGGAGTTAGGAAGGAAGTTGAGAAGCAGCACCTCAAAGGTAGTCATCTCGGGATTACTGCCTGTGCCACGTGATAGTGAGTATAGGAATGGAATGAGGTGGAGGATAAATGTGTGGCCAAGGGATTGGAGCAGGGGGAAGGGGTTCGGATTTCTGGATCATTGGGACCTCTTTTGGGGCAGGAATGAGCTATACAAAAAGACAGTTTACACTTGAATCCCAGGAGGACCAATATCTTAGCGGGGAGCTTTGCTAAGGCTACTGGGAAGAGTTTAAACTAGAATACTTGGGGGGTGGGAACCAAACTGAAGAGACAGAGGAAGAGGCAGTTGGCTCACAAGTCGAGAAAGCTTGGAGACAGAGCGAGAGGGAGGATAGGCAGGTGATAGAGAAGTGACGTGCTCAGACCAATGGTTTAAGATGTGTCTATTTTAATGCAAAGAGTATTGTGAACAAAGCAGATGAGCTTAGAGGGTGGATCAGTACTTGGAGATATAACGTGGTGACCATTACAGAGACTTCGATGGTAGCTTTAGATGTTTCAGAAAGGACAGGGTGGGAGGCAAAAGAGGTGGGGGCGTGGCACTGTTGATCAGAGATAGTGTCATGGCTGCAGAAAAGGAGGAAGACCTGGAGGGATTGTCTACGGAGTCACTGTGGGTGGAAGTTAGAAACAGGAAAGGGTCAATAACTCTACTGGGTCTTTTTTATAGTCCACCCAATAGTAATAGGGACATTGAGGAGCAGATAGGGAGACAGATTCTGCCAAGTTGCAACAATAACAGGGTTGTTGTGGTTGGAGATTTTAATTTCCCAAATATCATTTGGCATGTCCATACTGCGAGGGATTCAGATGGGGTGGAGTTTGTTAGGTGTGTTCAAGGAGGTTTCTTGATACAATAAAGTGGAAAGCGGCCAGTGAGTGAGTGGGCCAGTGAAGGAGTGGAGATTTGAGGCTTTGACTCGAGAGACTTTGACGAGAAGAGGCGGAGGATGAGTTTGTTCCCAATTGGTCTTTACAATGCTTCCTGAGACGGTGATGTGCCACTCCTGTGAGATGTGGCAGTCTTGGGGGAACTCCCCTCTCCCGCAGAGTCACATCTGCCAGAAGTGCTTGCGGCTGGGTGATCTGGAAGAATGTGTGAGGAATCTGGAGTAGCAGCTGGATGACCTTCGACTCATAAGGGAAAATCAGGCAGTCATAGATGAGAGCTACAGGGAGGTAGTCACACCTAGGCTGCTGGAAGCAGGTCGTTGGGTGACAGTCTGAGGGGGGAAAGTGAAGGAGAGTAGACAGGTAGTGCAGGGCACCCCTGTAGCCATTCCCCTAAATAATAAGTTTACTGTCCTGGATGTCATTGGCGAGGACGACCGACCAGGTGTGAGCCACGGTGGCAGGGCCTCTGGCACTGAGTCTGACCCTGTGGTGCAGAAGGGTGGGACGGAGAAGAGGAGAGCTGTCGTCATTGGAGACTCTATAGTCAGGGGAGCAGACAGGAGATTTTGTGGACGTGAGAAGGAGACCTGCATGGTTTGTTGCCTCCCGGGTGCCAGGGTCCGGGATGTCTCTGACCAGGTGCATGACATCCTGGAACGAGAGGGAAAGCAACCAGAAGTTGTGATACATGTTGATACCAACGACACAGGCAGGAAGAGGGATGAGATCCTGAAGTGTGAGTTTCCAGAACTAGGCAGAAGGCTGAAGAACAGGACTTCAAGGGTGGCGTTCTCAGGATTGCTGCCAGTGCTACGTGATAGTGATGGTAAGAATTGGAGGAGATGGTAGTTGAATGTGTGGCTGAGGTGTTGGTGCAGGGGGCAGGGTTTTAGATTTTTGGATCATTGGGATCTCTTCTGGGGAAGGTGGGATCTGTACAGATTGGATGGGTTGGACCTCAACTCAAGGGGGAGCAATATCCTTGCAGGTAGGTTTGCTAGCATGGTTCGGGAAGGTTTAAACTAATTTGCAAGGGGGATGGGACCCTTGATAGAGGGTAGAGCAGTGAAAGAAGTGCATTGAGTAAAGCCAGATCTAACATATAGAGAGGCTTTGAGGAAAGAGAAGCAGAATAAAGGGTGTAAAGGTAGTAAGGTAGAAGGGCTAAAGTGTGTGTACTTCAATGCAAGAAGCATCAGGAACAAAGGTGATGTACTGAGAGCTTGGATACATACATGGAATTATGATGTAGTGGCCATTGCAGAGACTTGGCTGGCACCAGGGCAGGAATAGATTCTGAATATTCCTGGATTTCAGTGCTTTCAAAGGGATGGGGTGGGGGGGAGGGGAGGAGGGGTGACTTTACTGGTCAGGGATACTATTACAGCTACAGAAATGGTGGGTAATGTAGCAGGATCCTCTTTTGAGTCAGTATGTGTGGAAGTCAGGAACAGGAAGGGAGCAGTTACTCTGCTGGGGGTATTCTATAGGCCCCCTGGTAGCAGCAGAGATACGGAGGAGCAGATTGGGAGGCAGATTTTGGAAAGGTGCAAAAATAACAGGGTTGTTATCACGGGTGACTTTAACTTCCCTAATATTGATTGGCACCTGATTAGTTGCATGGGTTTAGATGGGGCAGAGTTTGCTAAGTGTGTCCAGGACGGATTCCTGTCACAGTATGTTGACAGGCCGACTAGAGGGGATGCCATATTAGATTAGGTAGCGAACCAGGTCAGGTCACAGATCTGTCAATGGGTGAGCATCTGGGGGACAGTGATCACTGCTCCCTGGCTTTTAGCATTATCATGGAAAAGGATAGAATCAGAGAGGACAGGAAAATTTTTAATTGGGGAAGGGCAAATTATGAGGCTATAAGGATAGAACTTGTGGGTGTGAATTGGGATGATGCTTTTGCAGGGAAATGTACTATGGACATGTGGTCGATGTTTAAGGATCTCTTGCAGGATGTTAGGGACAAATTTGTCCTGGTGAGGAAGATAAAGAATGGTAGGGTGAAGGAACCATGGGTGACAAGTGAGTTGGAAAATCTAGTCAGGTGGAAGAAGGCTGCATACATGAGGTTTAGGAAGCAAGGATCAGATGGGTCTATTGAGGAATATAGGGTAGCAAGAAAGGAGCTTAAAAAGGGGCTGAGAAGAGCAAGAAGGGGGCATGAGAAGGCCTTGGCAAGTAAGGTAAAGGAAAACACCAAGGCATTCTTCAATTATGTGAAGAACAAAAGGATGACAGGAGTGAGGGTAGGACTGATTAGAGATAAAAGTGGAAAGATGTGCCTTTGTGGCTGTGGAAGTGAGTGAGGTCCTCAATGAATACTTCTCTTCGGTATTCACCAATGAGAGGGAACGTGATGACGGTGAGGACCATATGAGTGAGGTTGATGTTCTGGAGCATATTGATATTAAGGGAGAGGAGGTGTTGGAGTTGTTAAAATACATTAGGACAGATAAGTCCCCGGGGCCTGACAGAATATTTCCCAAGCTGTTCCACGAGGTGAGAGAAGAGATTGCTGAACCTCTGGCTAGGATCTTTACGTCCTCGTTGTCCACAGGAATTGTACCGGAGGATTGGAGGGAGGCAACTGTTGTCCCCTTGTTCAAAAAGGGTAGTAGGGATAGTCCGGGTAATTATAGACCAGTGAGCCTTATGTCTGTGATGGGAAAGCTGTTGGAAAAGATACTTAGAGATAAGATCTATGGGCATTTAGAGAATCATGGTCTGATCAGGAACAGTCAGCATGGCTTTGTGAAGGGCAGATCATGTCTAACAAGCCTAATAGAGTTCTTTGAGGAGGTGACCAGGCATATAGATGAGGGTAGTGCAGTGGATGTGATCTGCGTGGATTTTAGTAAGGCATTTGACAAGGTTCCACATGGTAGGCTTATTCAGAAAGTCAGAAGGCATGGGATCCAGGGAAGCTTGGCCAGGTGGATTCAGAATTGGCTTGCCTGCAGAAGGCAGAGGGTTGTGGTGGAGGGAATACATTCAGATTGGAGGGTTGTGACTAGTGGTGTCCCACAAGGATCGGTTCTGGGACCTCTACTTTTCGTGATTTTTAATAACGACATGGATGTTGGGGTAGAAGGGTGGGTTGGCAAGTTTGCAGACAACACAAAGGTTGGTGGTGTTGTGGATAGTGTAGAGGATTGTCGAAGATTGTAGAGAGACATTGATAGGATGCAGAAGTGGGCTGAGCAGTGGCAGATGGAGTTCAACCTGGAGAAGTGTGAGGTGGTACACATTGGAAGGACAAACTCCAAGGCAGAGTACAAAGTAAATGGCAGGATACTTGGTAGTGTGGAAGAGCAGAGGGATCTGGGGGTACATGTCCACAGATCCCTGAAAGTTGCCTCACAGGTAGATAGGGTAATTAAGAAAGCTTATGGAGTGTTAGCTTTCATAAGTCGAGGGACAGAGTTTAACAGACGCGATGTAATGATGCAGCTCTATAAAATTCTGGTTAGGCCACACTTGGATTACTGTGTCCAGTGCTGGTCACCTCCCTATAGGAAAGATGTGAAAGCATTGGAAAGAGTACAGAGGACATTTACCAGGATGCTGCCTGGTTTAGAGAGTATGGATTATGATTAGAGTTTAAGGGAGCTAGGGCTTTACTCTTTGGAGAGAAGGAGGATGAGAGGAGACATGATAGAGATGTATAAGATATTAAGAAGAATAGATAGAGTGGCCAGCCAGTGCCTCTTCCCCAGGGCACCACTGCTCAGTACAAGAGGTCATGGCTTTAAGGTAAGGGGTAGGAAGTTCAAGGGGGATATTAGAGGAAGGATTTTTACTCAGAGAGTGGTTGGTGCGTGGAATGCACTGCCTGAGTCAGTGGTGGAGGCAGATACACTAGTGAAGTTTAAGAGACTACTAGACAGGTATATGGAGGAATTTAAGGTGGGGGGTTATATGTGAGGCAGGGTTTGAGGGTCGGCATTATTATTCATTGTTATAATTGTACATCTTTTGGTCAAGTGAATCCACATTGAGATCTACAAGGAAATAACAACTACAGATTTAAAAAAAACTGAAAGAACTCTTCTGTTTCTGGATGAAATCTAAACAGAATTAGAGTGAGTACAGTTGATCATCTACACTGAGATATAATGTGAATTTAGCAACAAGAATGGCAAGGATTTTAAATAATGGAACAAATAAATGGACACTGTGTATCTGCACCCCTCAACAATCTGAGCGGATGAAGTCCTAGTGCTCAAAGTGGAAAATACCATGTACAGCAAGAATTCCCTTGCTGTTACCAAAGTGTTTTAAATTGCATTGAACTTAAAATAAAGAGGGGTGCTAGATGATTAATCTATCACTGATGATGACTAACCACAATCACATCAATCAGTTCCACTAACCGCAGGGAAAGGGAATACAAGTGCTGTATAGTTGTATCATTTCTGGCCGACCAGCTTCTCTAAGATCAAGTTTCAAGTTCAAGTGTATTGTTGTGAGCATAAATACCCAGGATATAAATATCCTTAAAATGAACTTTTTGCCACAGTCGCATGGTGCATTACAAATGTTACAGAGAGTACATAAACCTAAACTAACATGAGTTATTTATAACTGACATGACAAAATAAGCAAAAATAAACAAAACAATATTAATTCAGGTTGTGGGAAATAAATGTAGTCTCAGTTGAAATTCAGCTTTGCTGGGTTAGTTCAAGAACCTGAGAGCAGTGGGGAAGAAGCTGTTGTCCAGGTGGTCCAGTCCAGAGATTGTGTCTACTATAAACCCGGAAAGAATCAATAGGTCAAAGTATTCTCCATATCAGATGCCCAGTTAATTGAGTAGTCAGGAGACTCAATCGTTCAGGGACAGTAGATGATCGTATCAAACCAGAGTCTTGAGCACATAATATAGACTGATGCTCCAAGTTTATCGGCAGATTTCTAGATTTTGACTTTTGATGGGATAATGCGAGAGGACATCAAGTTAACTCCATCTATGCTCTTGGGAGGCATCCAAAAGATTCCATTTTGTCCTTCCCATAAGATTTAAAAGGGACCCAAGGAGAATTTTGTTTTACACAAATGGTGGTACGTATTTGGATTGAGGCACCTTTCTGAAAAATCAGTGGCTTCTTCACACATTCTTTTTATCTCTCCTAGCATCCTCCCACTTACTTGCATTCCAACTAACCTCTCAACTGATTTTATTTGGGGGGGATGACGTCAGATGAATTCGGAGCACTTGGAGGAAACCCATGCAGTCATAGGAAGAATGTGCAAGCTCCACACTGACAGCAGCAGACATCAGGTTTGGACCTTGCATTGCTACTCCAAGGAAGCAGCTCTACCTCTGCACCACTGTACTTCCCAAAAACAGAAAGGGGGGGGGGGTGCAGAATTCTCCAAGTTCATTATAAAGTTACAAGATGATTCCAGACCTGATAAAGTGGCTAATAATGGAGAAAGGTGATATAAACATCAAAATTACATTGGCAAGAATGGGTAAGCATGTGGTTGAAAACAAAATGGAGGGTTATGGGCTATGTAGGACAGAAAGGCTAAATCGATCAAGGAGTAGATTTAAACACGTAGGTCAGCACAACATTATGAGCTGAAGGGGCTGTACTGTGCTGCACTGTTCTATGTTCTATCTCAGTCAGCAATGATCAGTTGGGCTACAGGATTGTTTCAGTTCTGTGTAGCTCTGTGACTCCATAAACAGCATTGGAATTCTCCCCAACATTTATCCCTCAACCATCGGTAATTAAATGTCCGCTGTATCCTTTGGAGTTCCCTTTGAACAATCAGATGTTGTATATTCTGCATTTCAACAGCCACAATATGAAAAAATGGTAACCTGAAGTCTTTACAACACCCTGGGGTGATGAAAAATGGCTTAGAAATGCAAGGTATCTGTCTTACTCTGATTAAGTTGAAAACACAAATAATGTTACAAAATTGACCTGAAAAAGAATATCTATTACCCTATACAGCTTTCAAAGTTTCATCTTTTTAAAAAAGGATCACTTGGGTGGAACTGTGCTCAGTTTTGGTCACCTCACTACAGGAAGGATGTGGAAAAAGGAGGAGGTCTACAAGGATGTTGCCTGGATTGGGGAGCATGCCTTATGAAAACAGGTTGAGAGAACTCAGCCGTTTCTCCTTGGAGCGACGGAGGTTGAGAGGTGACCTGATAGAGGTGTATAAGATGATGAGAGGCATTGATTGTGTGGATAGTCAGAGGCTTTTTCCCAGGGCTGAAATGGCTAGCACGAGAGGGCACAGTTTTAAGGTACTTGAAAGTAGGTACAGAGAAGATGTCAGGGGTAAGTTTTTTATGCAGAGAGTGGTGAGTGCGTGGAATGGGATGCCAGCAACTGTGGTGGAGGTGGATACAATAGGGTCTTCTAAGAGACTTTTGGATAGGTACATGGAGCTTAGAAAGATAGAGGGTTATAGGTAACCCTAGTAATTTCCAAGTTAGGGACATGTTCGGCACAACTTTGTAGGCCGAAGGGTCTGTATTGTGATGCAGATTTTCTATGTTTCTTTGTTTTTTTCTATGAAATATTAAAAAAAACAGATTTGCTCAGGAAGATTATTCTGTCTTGTAACGTCAAAACATTAAAACTAATTGAAAGCAAAACAAGGGAGCCAAGAGATGCAAGTTTTAGTTTTTTTCAAAAATTTAAGCAGGGCGTACATTTTCGTCTGGTAGCATTATGACATATGCAGACTTATTTTTACAGATCACAATAATGAATTATTTAAGCAAGCAAGCAAGCAAGAACATTTAATCAAACAATATATTCACAATATTACTGAAATAATAAATACACACCAATGAGAATCTGCCGAGGATTAGAATTTCCAGAGAGAGGAGGAAAAATAGGTGGCAGTGGACAACAAAGGTATTGTTTCCTGAATACATCCTATGGATTTTGGGCTGCTGATAAAAAATTCACCTTGAAATTTTTCTATCACACACAATTTTTTAAAAAATCACTTACAATTGTTATTTCATTTCATAATTCAAGTCAGAATAATTGACACCAAGATTAAGAAAGGCATTTTTGTTGGCCCACAAATTAAATGGGACATCAATGACAGATGATTTCAAGAACTTCTAGTGGGACCAGAGAAAATCACATTCAAGGATGTTGTTGAAAATTTTCTTGGCAACAGAAGGGTACACGAAGGAAGAGGATGGCAGCAGTGATAGGGGACTCTATAATTAGGGGGTCAGACAGGTGATTCTGTAAACATAGGAAAGAAACGCAGATGGTAGATTGCCTCCCAGGTGCCAGGGTTCGGGATGCTTCTGATTGCATCCACGATATCTTGAAGAAGGAAGGAGAAAAGCCAGAGGTCGTGGTACATATTGTCACCAATGACATACAGTAGGCAGGAAAAGGGAGAAGGTCCTGAAAGCACCCTACTGGGAATTAGGAAGAAGGTTGAGAAGGAGGACCTCAAAGTAGTCATTTTGGAATTACTGCCTGTGCCACATGACATAGAAAACATAGAAAAACCTACAGCACGATACAGGCCCTTTGGCCCACAAAGTTGTGCCGAACATGACCCCAACTTAGAAATTACTAGGCTTACCCATAGCCCTCTATTTTTCTATGAGTGACAGTAAGTATAGGAATGGAATGAGGTGGAGGATAAATGCGTGACTGAAGGATTGGAGCAGGGGGCAGGGATTCAGATTTCTGAATCATTGGGACCTCTTTTGGGGCAGGAGTGACCTGTACAAAAAAGACTGTTTGCACTTGAATCCCAGGAGGACCAATACCTTAGCGGGGAGGTTCGCTAAGGCTATTGGGGAGAGTTTAAACTAGAATTGCTGGGGGGGGGGGGTGGGAACCAAACTGATGTGATGGAGGTGATTGGAGACAGTGTGAAAGGGAGGATAGGCAGGTGATAGAGAAGGGATGCACTCAGACTGATGGTTTGAGATGTGTCTATTTTAATGAGAGGAGTATTATGAACAAAGCAGATGAGCTTAGAGTGTGGATCAGCACTTGGAGCTATGATGTTGTGGCCATTACAGAGACTTGGATGGTGCAGGGGCAGGAATGGTTACTTCAAGTGCCAGGCTTTAGATGTTTCAGAAAGGACAGGGAGGGAAGCAAAAGAGATGGGGGCATGGCACTGTCGATCAGAGATAGTGTAACGGCTGCAGAAAAGGAGGAAGACATGGAGGGATTGTCTACAGAGTCTCTGTGGGTGGAAGTTAGGAACAGGAAGGAAACAATATCTCTACTGTTTTTTTTAATATATAGACCACCCAATAGTAACAAGACATCAAGGAGCAGATAGGGAGGCAGCTTCTACAAAGGTGTAATAATGACATGGTTGTTGTGGTCGGAGATTTTAATTTCGCAAATATTGATTGGCATCTCCCTTGAGTGAGGGGTTTAGATGAGGTGGAGTTTGTTAGGTGTGTTCAGAAAGGTTTCTTGACACAATGTGTAGATAAGCCTATGTAGCAACCTTGCCCCCAATTTACCCTCGTTCGCCTAGGGTGAACCGCTGTCTCCCCACCAACAGTGCGATACTTTGGTGTAAATACGGTGTAATGCCCCCTCAGCACACGCTCACAACACAAATATCAGACAATACACCAAAGGCGAGTAAATAATTGCAACTTTATAGTCATTTCTTAGTGATGGGTTAGTCAAAACAGATAACCTAAAGATGCCAAATCAGTAAGTTTATCAGTTTGAGCACATAATATTTTAATACGTTGGAGCTCACTCCTCTGGTTCCATCCACAATGACCTTCCGAGCTTTTGGCCACTGTCCGAACCGTCGACATCCTGTATCCACCACCCTGGAACCACTGTCCACTCCTCACACATCCGTCCTCCTTGCTCTCCTCCCGAAAAAGACCGCAAATTCCTGCTCAGCTTACACAGACAAGTTAGCATAACAATTCTCCATTGGTTAGTTCCCCCCTTATCTGCAGTCATAACCCAAATATTCCAGACACAGAAACCCATTACAGCATTAAACAACATTACAGAGAAGCCATTTCATTATAACAATACAGAGAAGCCATTTTGTTAGCCTGAACAGTTAACACCACAGTTACTGGTACTGAGAACCCTACATCCTCTCCCCACCAAATATAGTCGTGCCCTCATGACACTCAGATAATTTGCCAACCCTTCCTGCAAAGCACAAAGCCCAACCCAAGTGCAGAAAGCAGTGACATAACTCCCCAAAACAGTAGAGATCACACCCTGTTCCCTAGGTGCTACATAGTCCAACCTATCTGGGGGTGTGCCTACTTCTCTGAGACCTGTGCACTCTTTCTTCTAACTCCTCCACCTTGGACACTACGGGAGACTCATGGAAACTATGAGGCGAACCCTCCCTCGAGTGGTCACCCAAACCCCTCTGCACCTCGGAACCCTCTATCTCTTGCTCAGGCCCCACACACTCCCTGCCGATGCCCTGTGGTACTCCCGATGGCCCATCACTAGCCCCCCTTACCCCATCTAACCCAGTGAGGGAAGGGCCAGGAGCCTCCTCTTCCTCCATCACGGGGAGCATCAGTAAACATCAGCATGTACCAATCGTCCGAGTCATCATCCTCCAAGTCAGTATCCCTCACAGGGTTTGGGCCCAGGCCCGACTCTCCCGGTGTGGGCTCTTCCTCCACCTTGTGTGGATGCAAAGTCCTGGTACGAGGTGCAGCCGGCACCTCAGGCTCCTGCTCTACTTGTACATCTCGCCCTAGAGGCAGTTGATGATTCCAATGGAGAATTTTGATGGGCCACACTTGGGAAACTGGTAAATTGGGCAACTGACTCTCTGCCACATAGGGCGTGCTCAACCAGTGATCTGCCAGCTTGTGTTTCCCAGGCAATCCTAAATTCCTTATGAGGACTCAGTCTCCCAGCAGGAGTTGGGAGAACTTCACTTTCTGGTCATACCGCTTCTTATTTCCCCGATTCTGCTTAGCGGCCTCCTCCCCTGCCAACTCATAAGCCCTTTGCAGCTCCTTCTTCATATCAGCCACATACTTCAAGTAAGGCTTCGGAGATACTTCACCCGCGGCCATCCCAAAATAGAGGTCAATGGGCAACCCTGCCTCGCACCCAAACATCAGATAATAGGGCCAGTACCCAGTAGCGTCATTGCATATACAGTTGTAACAGTGAACCAGATGTCCAACATACTTTACTTAATTGTCACCAAACAATTGATACTACAGTGTACAATCTTCAAAGCAATATTTGATTCTGCGCTTCGTGCTCCCTGAAGTACTATTTTAAGTAAATATAATAAAAATTTAAATTATAAATCAGAATTAGAAAAATAGAAAAGGGAAAGTACGGTAGTGCAAGTCAGTTCCGGATATTTGGAAGTTACGGCCCAGATCCGGGTCAGGATCTGTTCAGCAGTCTTATCACAGTTGGAAAGAAGCTGTTCCCAAATCTGGCCATATGAATCTTCAAGCTCCTGAACCTTCTCCCGGAGGGAAGAGGGACAGAAAGTGTGTTGGCTGGGTGAGTCGTGTCCTTGATTATCCTGGCAGCAGTGCTTCGACAGCGTGCGGTGTAAAGTGAGTCCAAGGATGGAAGATTGGTTTGTGTGATGTGCTGGGCTATGTTCACGATCTTCTGCAGCTTCTTCCGGTCTTGGACAAGACAACATCCATACCAGGTTGTGATGCACCCTAGAAGAATGCTTTCTACTGTGCACCTATAAAATTTAGTGAGGGTTTCAGGGGACAGGCCAAATTTCTTCGGCTTGTTGACTCCATTAACATTAATATGTTGACTCCATCAACTCTTTTTGCTAATCCCCAGAGTCCCGAACATGTCTAGCCGGGTCCGATTAAACCTCTCCAGCTGAGGGTCACCCAATGGATGATAGGGCATAGTCCTTGATTTCTCAATTCCCAGCAAATCCAGTAACTCATACAACGTTTGTAGATGAGCTTACTCTCGAAGTCCCGTCCCTGGTCACCATGTATCCTCCGGGAAGGCCATTATGAACAAAATACTTCTCCCACAGCACTCTTGCCACTGTAGTCGCCCTCTGATCCTTGGTGGGGAACGCATGAGCATACCTGGTGTAATGGTCCATGAGGACTAAGACATTCACCGTGTTGTTGGTGTTAAAGGGGGTTTCTTCTTTTTTTCTTTGTTACTGTGTATGTAATCAAAATGGCTTCTTTGTTTTGTTAAAAGCAGAAATGCTTCTTTGTTGCGAGAGAGTGCTGGAAGCTTGCTTGGGTTAAAATTTACTGATAACGAGAATTGTATTCCTTTGTAAACCAATTGGGATTAATGTTGTTCTTTCTTCTGAGTCTGTAAGCTATTGTTGGCGGGCTTTTGGGGAGATTGGCGCGAGGGGGTGAGAGAGAGAGGACACAATGCTGTAAGCTGGGCGAGGAACGGACCCCAAGCGGGGGTCCGAGGCCAGGAGGTACTCCAAGGAGAGGAGATGAAGCTAGATGTGCTTGGTTGACCACTTCGGATGGTCCTAAGCTGCGAGTCGAGGAGTTCGGAGGGGATCGAATGGTGGCCAGAAGACTTCAGTAATTGAGCTCCAACGGTTGTGCACGAAGTGGTTTGGACTTTAATAAGTTTCGCGCCTTTATCTTTATTTTTTTTCTTCATATATACTGTATTGGTATTAATCACTTAGTTATAGTAACCTTTATAAATTGTACTCATTTAATCGCATATGGTGTACTGTCTGTTTTTGGGCGAGGCGGGGACATCACACAGTATCCACACCAGCTGATTACCCAGTTTGGCGGGGCCGAAGGCTGCTCCCCCTAGACGAGAACGAGCTGAGCGAGCCTGAGGCGACCCAGGGGGTTACACTGGTATCGGGTTCTATGGCCAGGAAATCCATACACACCAGGTCCAAAGGCCCCGCACTCTGCAAGTGTGACAACGGAGCAGCCTGCACGGGCAGCATCTTCCGGCGTATGCAACGTATGCAGGACTTGCAATACTCGTCGACCTCTGACCTCATTTGGGGCCAATAAAACCAGTCCTTGAGCAACCCATAGGTCCTATCCACCCCCGAGTGTCCAGAGTCATCATGCAGGGACTTTATCACAACCCTCCAATATTTCAGGATCAGCTGCCAACGCTGAGGTCATTCCAGGGCGTTACCCAGTATAACATTCAGTTCTTCAACCTCAGCCGAGGCCACTCTCTCAGTAACAGAGACACGGAGCCGTGTTGTGTCTTCTCCACCTGGGCCACGTCCCCCTTCTCCACTGCTTACCAAATAGTGCCAATGCCAGGGTCATCTCACTGAGCAGCTGTAATTTTCCCAGGACTCAACTCTGGCAGCTGCGGGGTCTTCAGAGGGTCACATCACAGTAAACTAATGCGTCCACTGCACGATCTGGCCTCTCCTTCTCCTCAGCCTGTGCGGTGATAGCAAACTGGCATATGGCCTTCACCCCAGATGCAGGAAAGCTCTCCCATTCCTCGTTCCCCTCCAGGTCCTCATGCCTCCATCGAGACAGAGCGTCCACATCAACATTCTGGCTCCCCAGCCATTACATCAGGCTAAAAGCATATGCAGACAGGGCGGCCCACCAACGATGACCGGTGGCGTCCAGTTTCGCCAAGGTCAGGATGTAGGTAAGCAGGTTGTTGTCTGTCCGCACCTCAAACTTGGCCCCATAGTCACTCAGCTTATCCACCACCACCCATTTCAATGCCAGAAATTCCAACTTGTGGGTGAGGTAGTTCCTCTCGGAGGGAGACAAACTCTGGCTGACAAATGCTACCGGCCTCAGCCCGATGCCCTGATCCTGATACAAGACGGCCCTAACCCCTCCCGACTGGCATTGGTGTGTAGCACATAGGGCAATTGGGTGTCTGCAAAAGCCAGCATCGGCACCTGAGTCAGTATCTCCTTCAGTGACTGAAAAGCCACTTCACATTGGTCATCCCATCTCTGTCCGAAGGGCTCTGCGGGTTCAAATATCCTCCAGCCTCCTGTCTTCCTCTCCCTTTCTGTCCCAGAGGAGGGTAGCCAGGCAGAAGCTGGTTTAAGGGATGGCTCACCTTGGCGTAGCCCTTCACGAATCTCCAGTAGTATCCACAGAGCCCCAAAAACGAGCGCAGAACACTCACAGTCTGGGATCTCGGCCAGGTGGTCACTGCTTCGATTTTACTCAGATCTGTAGCTACCCCATTCCACAGGATTATATGTTCAACACAGCTAACAGACGTTTGGCAAAACTGGCACTTGTCCAGGGAGAGTTTTAACCCTTCATCCTTCAGCCGGTTGAGCACCTTCATTAGTCTCGCTTCGTGTTCTTCCAAGGAGGATCCAAACACTATCAGGTCATCCAAATATACCAGCACTTCAAGCAGGTTCATATCCCCCACCGTCTTCTCCATGACCCTCTGGAAAGTGGCAGGGTCTCCCGATATGCCCTGGGGCATCCTTTCGAACTGGTAAAATCCCAGAGGGCATATAAAGGCCGTCTTCTCCTTATCCGCCTCACTCATTGGGATCTGGTAATATCCACTCCTCAAATCCAACACACTGAACCACTTCACCCCACTCAGACAGGCCAGCGCGCCTTCGACCCTGGGGACCATATACTGGCCAAGGATGGTGCGCCTATTCAGGGTCCTATAGTCCACACACATACAAATCTTCCCATTTTTCTTCCTGGCCATGACTATCGGGGACACATACTCCGAAATGATCCCAGCTTTCTTCAACTTACTCAAATGTTGCCGTACATCCTCCACATCTGCAGGGGCCAGTCGCCGCGACCTTTCTCAAAACGGGGTGTCTTCAGTCACCCGGATGGTGTGGCGAGTGATCCTGGAACAGCCCACGTCAAACTCATCTAGGGAAAATACATCTTTCAGCATCAATATCTTCTCCACCATCTTCTGCTTCCAACTCTTCGGCACAGGCAAGGCCCCAAAGTTAAACACCCCAGCGGTCAACTTACCCCTGTTTTCCAAAGGCCCTCCCCCAGTGAGCCTCACAGGGGGCACTATGCATCACCGTCACTGGGAATAAATGCGCCAGGGGCATCCCTTGTTTAAAAGTGACCTCCCATTGCGTGGTGTTCCTGACGTTCACCACCACCCGGCGTGCCTGCACCACCGAGAGCTTCGGCAGCTCGGGTCACACCAGCACCTCAGCTGGGAATCTCGATTCCGCCTCGAGATTCCTCCGTGGTGTCCACTAAAAAGGCTTCACCCTCAGAGTATCTGGGGATCCTCATCACTCTCGCTACTTCACCAGCCGTACCACCCTGGGTTTCAACTGGGCGTACCATACAGTTCCTCTTTCCAATGTCGTGTCCCGCCCCATGCGACCACACACCTCCTTAAAGGCAGCTTGAAACACTGGGTGCACTGACAGGGTCTCCAAAAAGTCCTCACCCACCTTCTCCTTGCAGGCCCCCAGCAGTCTCCGCACAATAAGGGTGTTGGTCCCTACCAGAATCGACAGACCTCCAGTCGCAACTGAGTCTGGGCAAACCAGCACAAAGAAGCTTTTTCATTATAATAGTACAGAGAAGCTATTTTGTTAGACTGAACAGTTAACACCACAGTTACTGGTACAGAGAGCCCTACACCTACAAAAGGAGAGGTTGTTCTTGATCTGGTATTGGGAAATGAACCTGGTCAGGTGTCAGGTCTCTCAGTGGGAGAGCATTTTGGAGATAGTGATCACAATTCTATCACCTTTACCATAGGAGTGGAGAGAGATAGGAACAGACAAGTTAGGGAAATGTATAATTGGAGTAAGGGGAAATATGAGTCTATCAGGCAGGAACTTGGAAGCATAAATTGGAAACAGATGTTCTCAGGGAAGTGTACAGAAGAAAATACGGCAAATGTTCAGGGGATATTTGCTTAGGGTTCTGCATTGGTATGTTCCATTGAGACAGGGAAAGGATGGTAGGGTACAGGAACCATGGTGTACAAAGGCTATTGTAAATCTTGTCAAGAAGAAAAGAAGAGCTTACAAAAGGTTCAAAAAACTAGATAATGAATTATAGGAAAGATGTACTGTGTACAGTTCTGGTCACCAAATTATAGGAAAGATGTCAACAAAATAGAGAGAGTACAGAGAAGATTTACTAGAATGTTACCTGGGTTTCAGCACCTAAGTTACAGGGAAAGGTTGAACAAGTTAGGTCTTTATCCTTTGGTGCATAGAAGGTTGAGAGGGGACTTGATAGAGGTATTTAAAATTATGAGGGGGATAGATAGAGTTGACGTGGATAGGCTTTTTCCATTGAGAGTAGGGGAGATTCAAACAAGAGGACGTGAGTTGAAAGTTAAGGGGCAAAAGTTTAAGGGTAACACGAGGGGGAATTTCTTTACTCAGAGGGTGGTAGCTGTGTGGAATGAGCTTCCAGTAGAAGTGGTAGAGGCAGGTTCGGTATTGTCATTTAAAGTAAAATTGGATAGGTATATGGACAGGAAAGGAATGGAGGGTTATGGGCTGAGTGCGGGCCAGTGGGACTAGGTGAGAGTAAGCGTTCAGCATGGACTAGAAGGGCCGAGATGGCCTGTTTCCATACTGTAATTGTTATATGGTTATATGATAGGGATCCAGAAGATTATAAGGAGCTTAAAAATGAAATTAGTAGAGCCAGAAGGGGCCATGAGAAGGCCTTGGCAGACAGGATTAAGGAAAACCCCAAGACATTGTACATGAAGAGCAAAAGGATAAGACTTGAGCGAATGGGACCAATCAAGTGTGACAGTGCAAAAGTGTGTATGGAACCAGAGGAGATAGCAGAGGTACTTAATGAGTATTTTGCTTCAGTATTCACTACGGAAAAAGATCTTGGCGATTGTAGGGGTAACTTACAGTGGACTGAAAAGCTTGAGCATGTAGATATTAAGGAAGAGGATGTGCTGGAGCTTTTGGAAAACATCAAGTTGGAAAAGTCACCGGGACCAGACAAGATGTATCCCAGACTACTGTGGGAGGCGAGGGAGGAGAATGCTGAGCCTATGACGATGATCTTTGCATCATCAATGAAGATGGAAGAGGTTCCAGAGGATTGGAGGGTAGAGGATGTAGTTCTCTTATTCAAGAGAGGGATAAAGATAGCCCAGAAAATTATAGGCTGGTGACTCTTACTTCAGTGGTTGGTAAATTGATGGACAAGATCCTGAGAGGCAGGATTTATGAACATTTGGAGAGGTATAATATGATTAGGAATAGTCAGCATGGCTTTGTCAAAGACAGGTTGTGCCCTACAAACCTGATTGAATTTTTTGAAGATGTGACTAAACACATTGATGAAGGTACATGCAGTGTATATGGATTTCAGCAAGGCATTTGATAAGGTACCCCATGCAAGGCTTATTGAGAAAGAGAGGAGGCATGGGATCCAGAACTGGCTTGCCCACTGAAGGCAAAGAGTGGTTGTAGACAGGTCATTTTCTGCATGCAGGTCAGTGACCAGTGGAGTGCCTCAGGGATCTGTTCTGGGACCCTTACTGTTTGTGATTTTTATAAATTACCTGGAAGAGGAAGCAGAGGGATGGGTTAGTAAGTTTCCTGATGACACAAAGGTTGGAGGTGTTGTGGATAGTGTGGAGGGCTGTCACAACAGGACATTGATAGGATGCAAAACTCGGCTGAGAAGTGGCAGATGGAGTTCAACCCAGGAAAGTGTGAGGTAGTTCATTTTAATAAGTCAAATATGATGGCAGAACATAGCATTGATTGTAAGACTCTTGGCAGTATTGAGGATCAGAGGGATCTTGGGGTCTGAATCCACAGGACACTCAAAGTGCAACTCAGGTTGACTATGTGGTTAGGAAGACATACGGTGCATTGGACTTCATCAATCATAGGATTGAGTTTAAGAGCCAAGAGGTAATGTTGCAGCTATATAGGACCCTGTCAGACCCCACTTGGTCTCCCTCAGTCTCCAAGATGTTGTGGTCACTTATGCTGCTAATAAAAGCCTATTGTTTGCCTCCCGTCTCCCAGAGTTATCATCTTGGAGACTGAGGGAGGAGCAGTGCCTCCAATCGCCTTTATACAGGGTTCTGTGGGAAGAGCCACAGGAGCAGTCAGCAGAGGGGCGTGCCCAGACAGGTATACACATAGTTTACCACATTCACCCCCCCCCCCCCTTTGTTTTAAAAGAGAGTCCCCACGGGGTGAAATTTCCTACAAGTATATTTACAGGTTAAGTCTATCAGGTTGTCGAGTCTGTCGCTGCAATCTACGTAGCACCGGTTGTGATTGCACCAGTGCCGGTGGTGATTGCACTGGTGACGGTGGTTGTGCTGGCTCCGGCCTGACCTGAGGTGCCAGCCCGTTAGGCATCAGTAATCCCTCATGCGTGTGCGCCCTCACTACGCAGACATGGCCCGCCCCCTGGTCAAGTCCACCACATTTCCCCTCTCAGCTGAGGCCCACGCGGCCTTCAGCCGCATTAAAGGGGACATTGCCAAAGCAACGATGCATGCGGTGGATGAGACCATTCCCTTCCAAGTAGAGAGTGACACCTCCAACTTCGCGCTGGCTGCTACCCTCAATCAGGCAAGAAGGCCAGTAGCATTCTTCTCTCGTACCCTTCAGGGCCCTGAAATTCGGCACTCCGCGGTGGAGAAAGAAGCCCAGGCCATAGTGGAAGCTATTAGGCACTGGAGGCACTATCTCGCTGGCAAAAGGTTCACCTTGCTGACTGACCAGCGCTCAGTTGCATTCATGTTCAGCAACCAACAGCGGGGCAAAATCAAAAATGATAAAATTTTGAGGTGGAGAATAGAACTCTCCACCTACAACTATGACATCCTGTACTGGCCTGGAAGGCTCAATGAGCCCCCTGATGCCCTATCCCGGGGAGCGTGTGCCAGTGCACAGCTCGACTAGCTATACGCCCTCCATGCAGATCTTTGCCACCCAGGGGTCACCTGATTTTACCATTTCGTGAAAGCCTGGAACCTGCCATACTCCCTTGAGGACATCAGGACAATGACCAGGGACTGACAAGTCTGCACTGAGTGCAAACCGCACTTCTACCGTCCTGAAAAGGCACAACTTATCAAGGCCACCCGCCCCTTTGAGCGACTGAGTGTTGACTTTAAGGGCCCCCTTCCCTCCACCGACTGCAATGTCTACTTTCTCAACATTATCGACGAGTACTCACGGTTCCCCTTTGCCATCCCCTGCCCCGACACCACTGCCATGTCCGTCATAAAAGCCCTGCGCCAACTCTTCACTCTGTTCGGATATCCCTGCTATATCCACAGTGATAGAGGGTCCTCGTTTATGAGTGCCGATCTGCGCCAGTACCTGCTGGCTAGGGGCATTGCTACTAGTAGGACCACGAGCTATAATCCCCAGGGAAATGGACAGATGGAGAGGGAGAATGCCACTGTCTGGAAGGCCACACTCTTAGCCCTTAAGTCAAAGGGATTGCCGGTCTCTCGCTGGCAAGTCCTCCCCGAGGCATTCCACTCCATCTGCTCCCGGCTATGCACGTCCACCAATGCCACCCCTCATGAGCGACTCTTTTCTTTTCCCAGGAGGTCTGCCACTGGGACCACTCTACCGGCTTGGCTAACCAGTGCTGCTCCGGAAACATGCGAGGAGCAATAAATACTCCCCGATGGTCGAGAGGGTTCACCTACTTCATGCGAACCCCCAGTATGCCTCCGTGGTCTTACCTGATGGGCGGGAGGACACAGTCCACCGTCCATGACCAGGCGCCTGCAGGAGTACCAGACCCCTACTCTGAACGCTCCACGGTGACTATGAACCCCGTACCCACTGATGTATATACCCACGAGACATCGCGCACACCAAGCCCTACACAGACTCCTCACGACACTATCATACCGGGCGCTATGCACACTCATGAGAGATTACTGACACCTAACGGGCTGGCACCTCAAGTCAGGCCGGAGCCAGCACAACCACTGTCACTGGTGCAATCACCACCGGTGCTACGTAGGTCGCAGCGACAGACTCAACCACCTGATAGACTTAACCTGTAAATATACTTGTAAGAAGTCTCAGTCTCCAAGATGTGGTCACTTCCACTGCTAATAAAAGCCTATCGTTCGCCTCCCATCTCCGAGAGTTATTGATGGTGCATCAGTGGTGGAGGTGGAAACGATAGGGTCTTTTAAGAGACTCCTGGATGGATACATGGAGCTTAGAAAAATAGAGGGCTATGGATAAGCCTAGGTAGTCCTAGGGTAGGGACATGTTCGGCACAACTTTGTGGGTCGAAGGGCCTGTATTGTGCTGTATGTTTTCTATGTTCTATGGTCTACTACTGAGCACCAAACTATGTGCGGCTGGTTGACAACATGCTTCAAGCGTACAAAGCCATGAAGTGCAACATGTCACTAAAGATTGATTTTCTGCATTCCCATTTAGACTTTCTGGCAAATCTTGGCGCTATCACTGATGAGTATGGTGGAAGGTTTCACCAGGTCATTGTGGTCAAGGAGAAACGGTCTCAGGGCAACTGGAATCCATCAATACTGGCTGATTTCTTGTTGAACACTTAAGCGAGATGCCTCAGGCTCTGAGCACAAACGAGCATCTTCAACAAAACATTTTTAGTTCAGTTGAACTATTGCAAAGTGTCAGCACCATTATGCAATTTAATGCATTACTGTATATTCAATAAAAGTTAATTTCTTGCTTCTCCAAATTCCTATGGATACAAGTAGTCTGAAATAATGTTTGTGTTGAGCCTCAAGTGGTCACAGAACCACAAAAAATTTCTGAGGAAAAAACACTTTCGAAAAAATTTGTTATAATTGTGAAAAGAAATAAAGTAATGCTCTTCCAGTTTTCAGTTCCTTAAAGATTTTCATTGTCATTGCCTTTGAAAGTTACACTACAATGGCATGCTTTTTGTCATCAAAACTTTGTGCTTACAATGGAGAGGCACCTCCAACAGTTTTCCATGCCTTTAATGATGCTGTCAGTAAATATCGACAATTAACCGTTTTTTCTGGGTCCCTGGTAAGGCATCCAGCAGGCTGGATTCAGATGAATAGGCCTGATCTTGTTTCCAGTATAATGCTGTTTTTCATGTGAGAACACCTGGAAATGCAAAATTAAGTAGACAAAATGGTTAAGTAAAATCTAGTGAAGTTGAATATTCATAAGGATAAGAATGGTGACACGAATGCTTCCAAGGATATTAGAGAGTTGCACTTTGGGAGGACAAACCAGGGCAGGACTTAAATGATGAGCGGTACAGCACTGCAGACTGTGGAAGAAGAGGGATTTCGGAATACAACTCCATCATTTCTTGAAAGTGATGTCACAGATAGATAGGGTTGTAAAGAGAGTTTTTGACACATTGGCCTTCATAAATCAAAGTTTTGAGTACAGAAGTTGGAATGTTATGATGAAGTTGTGTA
Organism: Hypanus sabinus; assembly: GCF_030144855.1. Taxonomy (NCBI): domain Eukaryota; kingdom Metazoa; phylum Chordata; class Chondrichthyes; order Myliobatiformes; family Dasyatidae; genus Hypanus; species Hypanus sabinus. The sequence continues at coordinate 8,259,918 of NC_082720.1, forward strand.
AGACATCGGTGAGGCCTAATTTGGAGTATTGTGTGCAGATTTGGTCACCTACCTACAGGAAAGATGTCAATAAGATTGAAAGAGTGCAGAGAATATTTACAAGAATGTTGTTGGAACTTGAGGATCTGAGTTTGTGGTGAACTACATATACCTGTCAGGACACGCTCCCTGCTGACTGCTCCTGTGGCTCCACCCACAGACCCCTGTATAAAGGCGATTGAGGTCTGAGCCCGACCTCTCTGTCTCCAGGATGTAGTATGGTGGTCAACCACTGCTTGTTCCTTCTTCCAGTCAATAAAAGCCGATATCTCGCCTTTACGTCTCAGAGAGAGTTATTGATGGTGCATCAGAGTTATAGAGAAAAGTTGAATAGGTTAGAGTGTAGGAGAATGAAGGGACCTTTGATAGAGGTATATAAAATTATGAGGGGTAAATGTAAGCAGGCTTTTTCCACTGAGACTGGAGCTAGAGGTCATGGGTTAAGGGTAAAAGGTGAAATGCTTAAGAGGAACAAGTGGGGGAATTTCTTCACTCAGAAGGTGGTGAGGGTGTGGAATGAGCTGTCAGTAAAGTGATGGATGTGGTTTCGATTTCAACATTTAAGAGAAATTTGGATAGGTACATGGATAGGAGGGGTTATGTTCCAGGTGTAGTTGATGGAACAGGCAGATTAACAATTTGACACAGACTAGACTGTTTCTGTGCTCTACAGTGCTATAGCTCTGTGGCTTAAGGAAATTACACAGAGTTTACAGAGTTTTGATAAATTTCCTTTACAGCTCTTAAGTAAACTGGATAAATTGCAGATTGCTGTAAAACAGGTAGCATTTGTCCAATTGACCCTGCATTTTTATTGCAATGGTACTTTCCACAGGAAACAAACCCAAGTGTACTTAATCAGTGTAAGTAATCATTGTGGACTTAATGAAGTAGGTCAGACTGAACAATTCAACAGGAACTCAAGTGGAGCTGGTACAGTACTTGTTTCCTTGAGAATCACCTCTCCAGTTAATTTTGAGGCATCTTGGCTGAAATTCATCTACAGAGACAATTCTACTGTATAGAAAGCTGAGTTACATAAGGTGGGCTCAACATTGTCAACATTATTCAAGATTCTTTTCCAGTAAGGAAGTAGACATCAAGACACTCCATCCTCCCATGCCCTGACAGATATTAAGATGACAGTATTTGTGATGAGGAGAGAACAGAATTTGAGGCGAAAATAAAACTTTCTGGAGTTTTATAAATATAACATGTTGACTAGAAGCAGAATGTTTGTTCTTAAAATCTGACTTTCAGAAAGAGATACTGAAAATTGTTTCAACAAAAACAAATGGATTAAATGGAAGAGATATTTACAGAGTTCTGTGTGTAAATGAATTGTAAATGAAAAGGGCTTGCAGAGGAATGATACAACAAATTGTCATTTCCTGTTCTCTATCATTTGCTTGGTGTTAAACAAATTGTTGATGTTTATTACTTGAAGGAGAATCATGTTCTATGTTGACTTCTTGCCAAGTTTGTGAAATTTATCTTCTTGAGCAGCACGAATATGAGAGTGGGATGTTCTGGTCCCTTTGGGTAGAGTAGGATTGCTGATATGCTTTCCCTCTCAGGTGCTCCGCGTGCTTGGTGGAGAACTTGTACCATTATATTCTCCATGACTTCATATGGTAAGCATGTGGTAAGCACCACTCCATTAATTTCTATTTCCTGTAGGTAATGCCATGTATCTCAAAGGTGAAAACCTATATGCTGAAGCCACACATTGAAATTGCTGAAGGTCAGTATTGCCATACAGTACCATTTTCCTGATATGCATTTTATGACATGAATGAAGATGGTAAGTTAAAGGTCCTAGAACTGAACCCTGTGAATCCTCTTGTAGTTTATATAATGTTGTACCTTTCAGGATGTCCCCTGAAGGATTGTGTTATGTGACTACATTCTGGGCTCTGTATATAGAAGGTTCTAGGGTGGTCAATAAAAATGATGCACCCTTTGAACAGAAGGTACCAGAAACATTCAGTGAGACAGGTAATGTTTGTGGATAGAGGGACAGTAACTTTTCTGATGCAAGTCTCTTCATCAGAATCTCTTCTCCAGTTCTCATTGAAGAGCCCTAGATCTAAAATGTTAACTGTTTCTCTTTCCACAGATGCTGCTTGATGTACTGAGTGTTTCCAGCATTTGCTGACTTTGTTACAGATTTCTATCATCTTCAGTTTTCTTTTCCATAAGATCTCTGAGCAGTCCACGAACCTATGGGTAATACCTCATTATTTCTCTCTTCTTGTAATTTGTACTAATTTTATATCAAATAAACTATCCTCAGGGCTTCCAGGTGCCGATTTTAACCAGTGTTTTTTAACTTTATAGGTTTGACTAATCTGTACCCGGCTGGAAGCCTGAAAAGAGTTTATTCATCAAGGGTGGCTAATGTAACCCCACTTTTTAAAAAAGGAGGGAGAGAGAAACTGGGGAATTATAGACCAGTTAGTCTGACATCGGTGGTGGGGAAAATGCTGGAGTTGGTTATCAAAGATGTGTTAACAGCACATTTGGAAAGAGGTGAAATTATCGGACAAAGTCAGCATGGATTTGTGAAAGGAAAACCATGTCTGACGAATCTTATAGAATTTTTTGAAGATGTAACTAGTAGAGTGGATGGGGGAGAGCCAGTAGATGTGGTATATTTAGATTTTCAAAAGGCTTTTGACAAGGTCCCACACAGGAGATTAGTGTGCAAGCTTAAAGCATACAGTATTGGGGGTATGGTTGGCAGACAGGAAGAAAAGAGTGGGAGTAAATGGGACCTTTTCAGAATGGCAGGCAGTGACTAATGGGTACCGCAAGGCTCAGTGCTGGGACCCCAGTTGTTTACAATATAAATTAATGATTTAGATGAGGGAATTAAATGCAGCATCTCCAAGTTTGCGGATGACACGAAGCTGGGCGGCGGTGTTAGCTGTGAGGAGGATGCTAAGAGGATGCAGGGTGACTTGGATAGGTTATGTGAGTGGGCAAATTCTTGGCAGATGCAATTTAATGTGGATAAATGTGAGGTTATCCACTTTGGTTGCAAGAACAGGAAAATAGATTATTATCTGAATGGTGGCTGATTAGGAAAAGGGGAGGTGCAACGAGACCTGGGTGTCATTGTACACCAGTCATTGAAGGTGGGCATGCAGGTACAGCAGGTGGTGAAAAAGGTAAATGGTATGTTGGCATTCATAGCAAAAAGATTTGAGTACAGGAGCAGGGAGGTTCTACTGCAGTTGTACAAGGCCTTGGTGAGACCACACCTAGAGTATTGTGTGCAGTTTTGGTCACCTAATCTGAGGAAAGACATTCTTGCCATAGAGGGAGTACAAAGAATGTTCACCAGATTGATTCCCGGGATGGCAGGACTTTCATATGAAGAAAGACTGGATCGACTAGGCTTATACTCACTGGAATTTAGAAGATTGAGGGGGGATCTTATTGAAACGTATAAAATTCTAAAGGGTTTGGACAGGCTAGATGCAGCAAGATTGTTTCCGATGTTGGGGAAGTCCAGAACGAGGGGTCACAGTTTAAGGATAAAGGGGAAGCCTTTTAGGACCAAGATGAGGAAAAACTTCTTCACACAGAGAGTGGTGAATCTGTGGAATTCTCTGCCACAGGAAACAGTTGAGGCCAGTTCATTGGCTATATTTAAGAGGAAGTTAGATATGGCCCTTGTGGCTAAAGGGATCAGGGGGTATAGAGAGAAAGCAGCTACAGGGTTTTGAGTTGGATGATCAGCCATGATCATACTGAATGGTGGTGCAGGCTCTAAGGGCCGAATGGCCTATTCCTGCACCTATTTTCTATGTTTCTATATATGGTGGGAAAGCACTAGATGCTTTTTTTAAGGATTTTATGTCTTTACGCCATATATGTCCAACTTAAGGCCCGCGGGCCAAATCTGGCCCGCAGTGGAATTATCTTTGGCCTGCGAGATAATATCTAATTACTATTAAAGCTGACCCCAGTAATCGAAGCGCCTATGGCGTATGATATGGCTAATGCTGAGTTTATTCAGGTACCAGGTTTTCAGGGTTTTTAGTGTTTATTCGGTATCCCTGGTTTATTTCCTGAATATCATTAATGAATAAATTTTTTTTCTATTAGAGCTGGCCCGCCGGTATATTGCATGCACCACTAATACTACAAATCCCACAATGCACTGCCAGTGCATTGCTTGCGCTTGCCTTACTCTCTCATCAGCATCCTTATGGCGCTAGTCACGTGTGGTCAACTTTCAGCTATCCCTCACCCCAAAAATGGCTGAACGAAAGGTGGACTTTGAAAACAGGGCAGGTGGGAGGCAGAGTATATGTTCACAGATATAAAGGGCAAACCTGTTTATCTTGTGTGCGGAGATGGTGTGGCTGTAATTAAAGAATATAACGTAAGACGACACTATGAAACGAAACACCACGACAAATACAAGCATCTGGACAAGAAACAGAAGCCCGCGATGTGCAGTCAAAAGAGTGGATTGGTGGGCAGGATCCCGGAGAAGATGCGGGAGGAAAACGGCGCAGGTGAGCTGACAGCTTATCACTGCATCATACACCAGGAATCGTTGTATGGCAAAGCCTTGAAAATGGAACATATAATGAGCACCATAACATGAGCAGTTAACTTTATAAGAGCCAAAGTTTTAAATCACCGCGAGTTCAAGTTGTTTCTGGAGGAGTTGGGTTCAGAATATAATGATTTTCCCTATCACACAGAGGTGCGATGGTTAAGCCAAGGAAAAGTGCTGAAAAGATGTTTCGAGTTGCATGAGGAGATCTGTCAGTTCATGGAAAGCAAAGGGAAAGACACAACAGAGCTCTGGGATAAAAAGTTGCTTTGTGAAATGGCGTTTCTGTGTGACATCACGAGCCATCTCAATGCTCTCAACCTTCAGCTTCAGGGGCGGGGTCGTGTGATCACAGACATGTACGCTGCAGTGAGGGCTTTTAAAACCAAGCTATGCCTGTGGGAGACGCAGATGCAGCAAGAAAACTTGAGCCATTTTCCGTGTTGCCAAACTATGAAAGAGCAGGTTTCTACCATAGTGTTCCCACGTGCAAAGTTTGCTGAAAAACTTAGCATACTTGGTGCCGACTTCACACGGCGATTTGCCGACTTTGAAGCCCAAAAAAGCAGGTTTGAACTGCTCAGTAATCCATTTGCAGCTGATGTGGAAAGCGCACCAACCAACATACAAATGGAGCTGATTGAACTCCAATGTAGTGACACACTCAAGGCAAAGTATGACTCGGTGGGCGCTGCACAGTTTCTACGTTTCATTCCCAACACAATACCCCAGCTGCGTACCCAAGCTGCTCAAATGCTCTCTATGTTTGGCAGCACATATCTGTGTGAACAACTGTTCTCTTTGATGAAGATAAACAAAACATCACACAGGAGTCATCTTTCTGATGAACACCTTCACTCAATTCTGAGGATTTCCTCAGCTCAGAGCCTGACTCCAAACATTGATGAACTTGCATCCAAGATGAGATGCCAAGTATCTGGCTTAGACTAGTGTGAATCACAGAGTGTTGGCCTGTGGAAAAATGTTTTCATTAGAAATTACTCGGGAAAAGCTGCAGATAAAGCCATAAGAAATAAATGCAACTGATTTTTTATTTATTTAATGTTCAATGTTGTTTTTGTAGGCAATAACCTAAGCTTTGTTAGTTCCAGGTTAATATGTGTAATAAATTCATTTCAATAAGTTTTGCAATAAACGCTGAACCAGTCCGGCCCTCGACTTGTACCGATTTTTTAAATTTTGGCCCACTGTGTATTTGAGTTTGACACCCCTGCTTTACGCTGTACCACTGCTGCAAGACAGCAAATTTCATTTGACAATAAATCTGATTTTGATTTTATTTTCACACTTTGACCACACTTGGGATACAGCACAGATCCAAGAGAGCGGCGCAACGCAGCTTGCAGCGGCCACTCCAGAGCTGATATCTGTTATTTGTTTAGCAGGGTGTTTATCAGAGTTTTTGTTGTTCCCCTAATTGAGTGAGATTCATAATTGTGCCTGTACTTTCTTGGAAGTTTGTGTAAATAGAGCATGTCACAAAAAATGCAGATGAGGGCCCCACGGTAGCGTAGTGGTTAGCGTGATGATATTACAGCTCGGGGTGTCAGAGTTCAAAGTTCAATCCAGTGTCCTCTGTAAGGAGTCTCTGTCCATCCCTCCTGTGGAATGCATGGGTTTTCGTCAAGTCCTCTGGTTTCCTCCCACAGTCCAAAGAAGTAACAGGTAGGTTAATTAGTCATTGTAAATTGTCCTGTGATTAGGTTAGGGTTAATTGGAGTTGTCAGGGGTTTGCCAGATGTTGCAGATCAAAGGGCCAATTCTGCACTGCATCTCCAAATCAAATGAACAAACAACTAAATATGGCAAAACAAACAACTAAAAACTTCTGTAAATGCACAGTAGAGAGTATCCAGACCGAATGTATCATTGCCTGGTGTGAAAACACCGGTGCCTAGGAATGGAAAAATCTACAGGAAGTGGTTGTTACAGTCAGTGCAACAAAGGCAAACCTTCCCCACCACGGTGTGCATTTAAATGGAGCACTACCACAAGAGAGCTGTATCCATCATCAAAGGCCTCCACCATTCAGGCCATGCCCTCTTCTCAATACTACCATCAGCAGGAGCTACAGAAACTTTAGGTCCAACACCATCAGGTTAAGGAACAGTTATGATCCTACATCCATCAGGTTCCTGAACTGACATGGATAATTTAATTCTCAGTACTCTGAACAGTGAGTAAGTGTAATACTGAGACAGGAAATGCCTTCGCCTCTGGGCAAACAGGTCAACAATTCAAATTCTAATCAAGACTAAACATGTTGATGAGGGTAAAGCCATAGATGGAGTGTATATGGATTTCAGCAAGGTATTTGATAAGGTACCCCATGCAAGGCTTATTGAGAAAGTAAGGAGGGATGGGAGCCAAGGGGACATTGCTTTGTGGATCCAGAACAGGCTTGCTCACAGAAGGAAAAGAGTGGTTGTAGATGGGTCATATTCTGCATGGAGGTCGGTGAGCAGTGATGTGCCTCAGAGATCTGTTCTGAGACCCCTACTCTTTTATAATTGACCTTGATGAGGAAGTGGAGGGATGGGTCAGTATATTTGCTGATGACACAAAGGTTGGGGCTGTTCTGGATAGTGTGGAGGGCTGTCAGAGGTTACAGCGGGACACTGATAGGATGCAAAACTGGGCTGAGAAGTGGCAGATGGAGTTCAACTCAGATAAGTGTGAGGTGGTTCATGTTGGTAGGTCAAATATGATGGCAGAATATAGCATTTACAAACAAGCTGGATGAACTCAGCAGGTCGGGTGGCATCTGTTGAAATGGGCAGTCAATGTTTCGGGCTGACCTGCTGAGTTCATCCAACTTGTTTGTACGTGTTGATTTGACCACAGCATCTGCAGTATACTTTGTGTAGAATATAGCATTAATGGTAAAACATTTGGCAGTGTGGAGGATCAGAGGGATCTTGGGGTCTGAGTCCATAAGACATTCAAAGCTGCCACTCAGGATTACTCTGTGGTTAAGAAGGCATATGGTGCATGGGACTTCATCAACCGTAAGATTGAGTTTAAGAGCCGAGAGGTAATGTTGCAGCTACATAGGACTCTGGTCAGACCCCACTTGGACTACTGTGCTCAATTCTGGTTGCCTCACTGCAGGAAGGATGTGGAAACCATAGAAAGGGTGCAGAGGAGATTTACAAGGATGTTGCCTGGATTAGGGAGCATGCTTTATGAGAATAGGTTGAGTGAACTTGGCCTTTTCTCCTTGGAGCAACGGAGGATGAGAGGTGACTTGATAGAGGTGTATAAGATAATGAGAGGCATTAATCACGTGGAGTGTCAGAGGCTTTTTCCCAGGGCTGAAATGGCTAGCACAAGAAGACATAGTTTAAGGTGCTTGGCAATAGATACAGAGGAGATATCAGGGGTAAATTTTTTTTTAACTTAGAGAGTGGTGAGTGTGTGGAACGGGCTGCCAGTGGCAGTGGAGGAGGTGGAAACGATACGACCTTTTAAGAAACTTTTAGATGGCTACATGGAGCTCAGAAAAATAGAGGGCTATGGGTAAGCCTACGTAGTTCTAAGGTAGGGACATGTTTGGCACAGCTTTGTGGGCCAAAGGGCCTGTATTGCGCTGTAGGTTTTCCATGTTTCTCTGCTTCTAAGATGTCTGAATGCAAGTTTGACCAGTGTTCACATTGTGGTTGTAAAAGGATGTTAGTCTATAAATCTTTCTGATAAGATTTTGAACCAAGGCTGATCTGTCCCCTTGGGGGATGTAAATAATCACACTATTTTAACACAGATCAGATTACCCTCTACACATTCATAACCAATAGACATTTCTTGCAAGATGTGGCTCAAAATCTGTTCATCTAATCACAATAATATGGCTTTTAGTGGGATCTTGCTGACTGAAATAGTCCTCTGCATTTTCTATGATACAATGGTAGTTGCAAAAATATGTCTTTGGTTTATAAAGGCTTGTGGGATGTCGTGATATGAAAACAATCTCTAGCAGTTATGTAGTTTTCCAAGGAGAGAAGATAATGATGATGATGAGATGATGTTGTGTGGATTGGTAGAAAACATTAAAGTGTCTTGATAGATTTCCCTATACAGAAAATTCTACCAATTCTTTCCTGCTTGCTTTAAATGCATTTTCCTAGTTCTGTCACACTTCTGGTTCGGACTCTCCCTGATGTGATGTTCCGTTTGGTCTTTATTATAGCCTGTGTCAGCAAAGGATGAGTCAACAACTATTCAGATCATTTAAAACAGATCAGAACATATAGTATTCCCAATTTAACTTCTAATTCAAAATGTGAGCATTTAATGTAAAATTCCAATTAAGTGTATATAATGATTGCTTCGTTACATCTGCTGTTCATCAGCTCAATGCTGACAGATACTGTTAGCTAACTTTCCCTGTGTAAACTAGTCCATGTCTTGCAGTCATCCAGAGTTTCTAATCCATTACACACAACTCAGCATGAGTGCTTTCACTTCACTTTGAATAGAATCACAACATTGTGAAGAGTTTCAATGCACAGAATCTCAAGTAAATTCTAAATATGCCAATGGATTCTTGCATTGCCTTCCAAAACTTTTGACTCCAATGTGATCCTAAAAATTTTCAGTTAAAATGTTGATACAGCTTTCTGACAGCAGCAGTGAAACAGGCCATTTCACCCATCTTTTCCATGCCAACCATCAAATGTCCATCTGCACTAGTGCCATTTATCATGAGATGTAGGATTCTGCCTCCAAGCAGGTGGCATCTGGGGGTTTAAGGTCACCAAGTAAAGAGCCATAAAGCAAAAGAGGAGCATGTGTGGCTCTAGACCAGAACTTACTGAGATCTCCATGAAGTAATTACCCCATAGTCCCACACTTGTCCCTGTTAACAATTGGGCATCAAGGGCTGCATCATGGCTGAAGATGGCTACCACTTCCTCACTACAAGTGATTGCCTTCAATCTGCACAAAACCTGTGGAAACGTTGCTGCTGGATGCTCCATCCACCTTAGCATATCCGGAGTCAGGTTTTTTTATTCAGAGTCAAGGTAGTAGTGGGGGACCAGGAAATGGTGGACAAGCTAAATAAGTATTTTATATCCATCATCACTATGGCAGACACTAGCAGTATGCTGGAGTTCGAGAGTGTCATGGGGTAGAAGTGAGTACAATTGATTTTTCTAGGGAGAAAGTACTTGGGAAGCTGAAAGACCTGAAGGTAAATAAGTCACCTGGACCAGATAGAATACACCCCAGGTTTCTGATAGAGGCAGCTGAAGAGATTGTGGAGGCATTAGTAATGACCTTTCTAGAATAACCAGATTCTAGTATGGCCCCGGAGGATTGTAAAATTGCAAATGTAAGTCCACTCTTCAAGATAAAAGGGAGGCAGAACAAAGTTAGTTTCACCTCATTGGTTGGAAAAATGTTAAGAGTCGATTGTTAAGGATGGGGTCTCAGTATACTTGGTGGTGCATGATAAAATAAGACATAGTCAGCATGGTTTCTTAAATGAACAACCTTGCCTGACAAATCTGTTGCAATTCTTTGAGGAACAAGTAGGATCAACAAAGAAGCATCAGGACGCTGTGTACTTCAATTTTCAAAAGGCTTTTAACAAGGTGCCACACATGAGGCTGCTTAACAAGATAAGAGCACGTGGGCTATTACAGGAAAGATACTGGCATGGATAGAGGATTGGCAGGTGGCAAAGTGGGAATAAAGGGTACCTTTTCTGGTTGGCTGACAGTGACTCATGGTGTTGCACAGGGGTCTGTGTCGGGACCGTTTTTTACATTATATGGCAATGATGGAATTGATGGCTTTGTGGCCAAGTTTGCAGACAGTACTAAGACAGGTGGAGGTGTAGGTAGTGCTGAGGAAGCAGGAGGCTGCAGAAGCACTTAGACAGATTAGAAGTGGCAGATGAAAACAGTGTAGGAAAGTGTATAATCATACACTATGACAGAAGGAACAAAAGCATAGACTGTTTTGTAAACAAGCAGAAAATTCAAAAATCCTAGATGCAAAGGGACTTGGGAGTCCTTGTGCAGGATTCCCTAAAGGTTAACTTGCAGGTTGAGTCAGTAGTGAGGAAGACAAATGCAATGTTAGTATTCATTTTGAGAGGACCAGAATATAAAAGCAAGAATGTAATGCTGAGGTGTTATAAGGCAGTGGTGAAGCCTCACTTGGTGTATTGTGAGCAGTTTTTGGCCCCTTATCTAAGAAAGAATGGGCTGATATTGGAGAGGGTTCAGAGGAGGTACATGTGAATGATTCTAGGAATGAAAGGGTTAACAAATGAGAAGCATTTCATGGCTCTGGGTCTGTACTCTTTGAAATTTAGAAGAATGGGGGGAGATTGTGTTGAAACCTATCAAAGATTAAAAGGCCTAGATAGAGTGGATGTGGGGAGTCTTGGAGCAGAGGGTGAAAGGAGGAATTTCTTTAGCTAGAGGGTGGTGAATCTGTGGAATTCATTGCCATGGGTGGCTTTGGAGGCCAGGTCATTAGGTGGAGGTTGATAGGCCCTTGATTAGTCAGGGCATTCAAGGTTATGGGAAGAAAGCAGCAGAAGGGGTTTGGGGGGAAAATTGATTAGGCATGATGAAATGGCGGCGCAGACTCATGGCCTAATTCTGCTCCTACATCTTATGACCATATTCTATTATTTTGTTCTCGGTCTTCTGTAGACCACTAATCACGGTCCAAATTTGTTCTCTAGTGCACACCGCTTCAGTGAAGCTGCCATTCAGTGAAATGACACGTGCCCTTTTTGAGCCCATGCTGGTTATCTAACACTTGTGTTGAGTGTTATCGCCACCTGAGCAAATGACTGAGTATGTGGCTGTGTTTTATCTGTACTCTCTGGAGCTTCTCCTGCACTATCCAGACTCATCTGAAGAATGATAAAAGGAGAAGGGTGTATTTGTATTGCGGGTAAGGGTATGGATTAAGGGGTGCACGCTTGTTCTGTCTGAGCTTGCAAATCAAAAGCAAGTATCACATGTAAGATAGGGTTGGTTGTGTTACTTTTGATGGTTTCATTCGTTCATTCTGTGCCGTGTCATATGACAGAGGCGATCACGGTCTCTCCATGACCATGATTATTCTTGTGTTACGAACCAGCAGCAATTGATATGAAACCGAGACAGGGTTTATAAACAAAGCACGAGATTTATTAACCTCTGCTCAAAAACATTGAAAAGTAAACAAATGGCTAACTTAACCAGAAGTTAACAGTTAAGCAGCAATATCTAACAAACAGTCAAACTTAGAAACTGTTCTTAATGAGTTCTCATCCAAGCACAGACTTAAAGTGGTAAATTCAAAAGTCCATGTGATTTATACAGTCATTAAGGAGAGACTTCCCCGAAACAACGATTCCTTCGAAGTAATGACAAATCTGCCAATCACAGCTGAGAGATGCCTTGTCCGAAGAAATCACGAAGAAATAATGTGTCCTAAAAGAACTGACCTTTTCTCTGGAGGGTGGTCACTGCACAAGCCTTCCCAACCTTGCAGGGGTTTAACTCAAATGTGCATGCCACAATTCCCAAGTGAAGATTCAAAATGGTCCATCATTCCCCAGAAGCTGAACAACATTAACTTTATCCAATCCTTTGAACTCGGATAACTCTGGTAATGCTTTCACTCTCCGATACTGGACTGTAAAGGAAAAATAAATGTGCAACAAACAAAACTGGTGGAGTCTCCAAACATCTGATGGGCAATAACAACGTTGCACAAAAATAAAAATGAGAACTGCGTCACAGTGGCAGGCTTTGTTTAAATACCATTTAGAACATGCCATTATGTGACATAACATCACTCCACGGTCACGAGACAATTACATCATCCCACTGTCCCCTGATCAAACTGTAAGCATGTAACATTAGGCAAATTTTTCTATGGAAGTGGCCTTTGCCTTCTGCTGGGCAGTGTCTTTACAGGATGGGTGACCCCAGCCATTATCAATACTCTTCAGAGATTGTCTGCCTGGCGTCAGTGGTCATATAACCAGGACTTGTGATATGCACTGGCTGCTCATACGACCATCCACCACCTGCTCCCGTGGTTTCACGTGACCCTGATTGGGCAGCTAAGCAGGCACTACACCTTGCCCAAGGGTGACCTGCAGGCTAGTGGAGGGAAGGAGCACCTTACACCTGCTATGGTAGAGACATACCTCCACCTTGCCACCCTTTGATAGCCTTAGACCCAACAGGATCATAGTTTCCACAAGTCTTCCCAATAATGGACATGCTTAGCGTGAAGGTGAAGTGAATGACTGTTAGGTACGAGTCCTGCTTCATAGAGAATCTTAGTGGCTTAGTGAGAGTTGATAGTGTCACCGAAGTCACAGGTGAAATCTGTCCATAGGTACCAACACTATTCTCAGGAATGGTGTTTCTAAAGGGACCAAAGCTTCTTCTGGTCTAAGTCTCACCAAAGGCCCCGGCATTTCTCTAGATTCTAGTAGTTCTCCATTTATTTTAGATTGACTTTTTCTGAAAGAATCAAAATCAGGTATAGAAACAAAGAAAACCTACAGATCAATACAGGCCCTTCAGCCCACAAAGCTATGCTGAACATGTCCTTACCTTAGAAATTACCTAGGGTTACCCTTAGCCCTCTATTTTTCTGAGCTCCATGTACCTGTCCAGGGGTCTCTTAAAAGACCCTATTGTATCCCCCTCCTCCACCGTCACCAGCAGCCCATTCCACGCACTCACCACTCACTGTGTAAAAAACCTACCCCAACATCTCTCCTGTACCTACTTCCAAGCACAAAACTGTGCCCTCTCGCGCTAGCCATTCCAGCTCTGGAGAAAAACCTCTGACTATTCAAATGATTAATGCCTCTCATCATCCTATCAGGTCACCTCTCAACCTCCGTACAAGGTATGTTTTTCTACCAATAATCCTGATTCTGTTTCTTTCTTTTTCCATCTTTTTATTATCATTATTAATAACAACAAAATAAAATTGGTACATAGATAATGGGATTACAAACGTACATATTTCAACTAACTATAAAAGATTACAAAAACAATGATTACAGCATAAATGAGTATTCCCACATTGTAAAAGATACAATATGCAAATAGACAAGGCAAACCTAGGTGTATCATAATATAGAATAAAAAGAAAAAATAAAAAGGAAAAAAGAAAAAAAATTCATTATGCAAAAAAACTAATCTAAAAATCTAATAACTAATAGAAGAAAAAAAACAAAAAAGAAAAAAAAGAGAAAATAAAAAAGAGAGAAAAAAAGGGCTGTTTATAATATCTCACAAAAATACAAAATCATCAGTGTCGTCAACTCCGATCCTCTTGACATATATGAAATCAAAACTGGAAAATCAAATAGGCCTGGAACAGGGTCCTATTACATCATATGAAAATATTGAATAAATGGTCTCCATATCTTTTCAAATTTAGTAGAATTGTCAAATACACCACTTCTAATTTTTTCTAAATTTAAACATAACATAGTTTGAGAAAACCAATGAAATACAGTAGGAGGATTAATTTCCTTCCAATTCAACAAAATAGATCTTCTAGCCATTAGTGTAAGAAATGCAATCATTCGACAGGCGGAAGAAGATAAATGAAGTGAGTCCATCATTGGAAAACCAAAAATTGCGCAGAGATAATATCAAAAATATCTTTCCAATATTTTTTCAAAAGCGGACACGACCAGAACATATGAGTTAAAGATGCTGTTTCAGATTGACATCTATCACAAATAGGATTTATATAGGAATAAAAATGAGCCAATTTATCCTTGGACATATGTACAACCTATGTACATATGTACATAGGCCCTATGTACAACCTTAAACTGTATTAGTGAATGTTTGGCACATATAGATGATGTATTAACTAATTGAAGAATTCTATCCCAATTCTTAATAGGAATAATAAGGTTAAGCTCTCTTTCCCAATCATTTTTTGTCTTATAAAGGGGCTCTGAACGTATCGTCATAATTATATTATAAAGTTTTGATATAAGCCCTTTCTGAAAGGGGTTTAATTCAAACACATTCTCCAAAATACCTGAAGACACAAAATTTGGAAAAGTAGGAAGTACAGTATTTAAAAAATTCCTAATCTGTAAATATCTAAAAAAACAAAATCTAGGCAAATTATATTTATTAGATAATTGCTCAAAAGACATAAAACAATTATGCAAAAATAAATCAGAAAATCGTAGTAATCCCTTAGTCTTCCAAGCCGAATAAGCTTGGTCTATAATTGAAGGGAGGAAAAAACAATTGAATACAATAGGAATATTTAAAACAAACTGAGTCAACCCAAACAATTTCTGAAATTGAAACCATATGCGTAAAGTATGTTTAACTATTGGGTTGTCAATTCCTTTCGGCAATTTAGAAAGAGCAAAAGGGAGAGAAGTCCCCAAAATAGAACCCAGTGCAAAACCTGGTACCGATTTAATTTCCAGGCTCACTCAATGAGGGCTAAAAGATCCATCCCAATCTTTCAACCAACATATCAAATATCTGATATTAACTGCCCAATAATAAAATCTAAAATTAGGCAATGTTAATCCACCTTCCTTCTTTGCCTTCTGTAAGTATATTTTACCTAACCTGGGATTTTTATTCTGCCATATATATGAGGAAATTTTTGAATCAGCATTAGTAAAAAAAGATTTCGGAATAAAAATTGGTACCGCTTGAAAAATATATAAGAACTTAGGTAAAATAACCATCTTAATAGTATTAATCCGACCTATCAGAGATAAAGATAATGGTGACCACTTAGTAAACAAGCATTTAATCTGATCAATTAAGGGTACAAAATTAACCTTAAATAAGTCTTTATGGTTTTTTGTGATTTTAATCCCTAAGTAAATTAAAGAGTCATTAACTAATTTGAAAGGTAAGTTGCCATAAATTGGGACCTGTCTATTTAAAGGAAACAATTCACTCTTATTAAGATTTAATTTATACCCAGAAAAATCACCAAATTGAGCCAACAATGATAAAACTACAGGAATGGATTTCTCAGGATTAGCAGTAAATAAGGACTTAAAAAAATTAGGACAATCCACATTTGGAGCATAAACATTAACCATAGCAACCTTTTTATTAAAAAGTAAGCCCGTAATTAACAAAAATCTACCATTCGGATCCGAAAAGATATCATGTTGGACAAATGCAATAGAGGAGTCAATAAAAATTGAAACTCCCTTTACTTTGGCATTCGAATGGTACTGTTGGCCCCGCCAAAACCTAAAAAAGCGATAATTATCCTCCTTCCTCACGTGAGTTTCTTGTACAAAAATGATAGGAGCATTAAGTCTTTGGAATACTTTGAAAATCTTCTTTCGTTTAATCGGATGGTTTAAACCATTAGTATTCCAAGACACAAAATTAATGGTCTGAGCCATATTTCTAAAATCAACCCTTTGGTATAAAAAGGGTTAACCAAATTATAAACTCATGCACCCGGAAGAGGAACAAAAATAAAGAGCGGACCCAGAAGTGATGACATGGTGGACATATTTGTATTTCAAAAACAGCCCAAATGAAAAAACTAAAACAAACTGGTAAAAGAAGTATAAAATTAGAAAAAAGACCACCCCCCCCCCTTCCACTCAAGAGAGAGAGAGAAAACCACAGCCAAAAATAGGCTGGGAAAAGGAAAAAATGAAACTAACTCTACCCCCATATCAGTGGAAGACCACTCCGTATATAAAGGATATATATTAAAAAAATCCACCAGAACTTTAAAAATTATAATCACTATACTAAAACCAAACTTGGTTGTAAAAAAAAACGAAAAGAATATAATCACTAAAAACTTATAAATCGGGTTAAAACCCAAACAAACCAAAAAATATTTAAACTGTGATAAGCGATGCATTGTAGAATGAAGACGAGAGAAAAAAATAGCGCCATCTTAAAAAAAAAACCAAAAATGTTTTTTCAAAAAACCACCATCTTAGTAAAAAAAATTCACCTTCGAAGGGTTAAAAATACACCTTCGAAGGAACAGAAATAATAATCAGCGATATAGTATAATGGTTAAAGTGTGTAAAACAAACTGATTAATATGTCGAAAGAACACTTTAACTTGAGTATAAAGTATAGAGTAAACCTACACCAATAGCCAGAAACAAAATCTGGTTTGGGGAATCAAAAACCATCTTACACGATCAAAATCACTCATTTATTAAGCATGAGAGTCCGTAGCAGTAGGGAAGTTCTCTTTCTCGCTTCAGATGTAGAAAGGAAAATCCTGCGTGGAGCGTTCGGCGGCGACCTGATTCTGTTTCGACATATCCCTAGAGTCAGGTCCCTCCAAAGGCACTAAAAGTTCTCTGGGAGAGGGTCAATCCCTGCAAACAGATGCTGGGCCTTAGCCACAGCATTGACCCTATGGCTATCTGCTGTTACGACCTTCTCAGAATTTTGCTCCTCTTCAAGTGCTGCAGAAAGTAGTGAACACATCCAGCATGGGTACATCCCTCCCTACCATTGACAGCATCTAAAGAGGGTGTTGTCTCAAGAAGATGGGATCTATCTATCGAGCATCCCCACCATCCAGATCATGCCTTCTTCTCACAGTTAACATCAGGCTGGAGGTACAGAAGCCTGAGTTTGCTTTCCTACAGCTAGCAGGTTCCTGAACTGAGCTGCAGAACCCTAACACTACCTTAGCACTGGAGTTATTCCTCTTGAACTGGAGAGCTGTATTTGATTGCATCTTTTTTTACACTAAGCTTTTTCACTAGGTGGTATAATTTTATATAATTTCTATATAATCTACCTACTCTGATGCTGCCACAAGCAACTTTTCATTGTATCCGTATCTCACTGTAATTGTGCACATGTCAATAAACAACTTGACTTAACTCACACTTCTCTGTTTCAAATTCCATTTGCCACTTTCTGCCCAGACCTTCTATATCCACTGACATGCAAGGCTTTCCTCACATATGCAATTCTTGTATCAACTGTAAACATCTTAACAGCTATCCAGTCACAGAAGATTAACCTTGCCCTCCAAGTCCTGAGCCAGTTTTAGATCCAAGTTATTTTTTTCTCTTCTAGGCATTTACTTTTTGACCAGACTAACATGCTGGACCTTGTGAAAAACCTTGTTAAACTCCATGAAACTACATCAAAGACACTTTCCCCATCCAGCTTCTTTGCTTCAAAGGCTTAATCAAATTCCCCAAACCAATGATTATTTGGAAAGAGCTGTCAGTGGAGGTGGTGGAGGCAGATACAACTACAACATTTGCTCACATATTTACACAGGAACAACATTAGATGTCCTCCAAACCTCCAGGACCTCACCTATGACTAAGGATGTCTTTAATATCTCTGTTAGGGCCCCTGCAACTGCTGCACAAGCCTCCCACAAGATCTGAGGGAACACTTTATCAGGCCCTGGTGATTTAGCCATCCTAATTTCCATCAAGACAGCAAGCACCTCCTCCTATATAATCCGTATATGGTCCATGCCCTCACTACTGTTTTGTCTCACCTCTGTAGACTCTGTTTACATCTCCAGAATAAATACAGATGCAAAAAACTCCATCTCTTTTGCCTCCATTTACAGATGACCACTCTGATCTTCACGAGAACCAATTTTGCCCTTTGCTATCTTTTTGCTTCTGATATATCTGTAAAAGCCCTTGGGATTCTCCTTCACCTTGTCTGTTAGAGAAGCGTCATGCCTTCTTTTAGCTCTCCTGACCTCCCTTTCAAGTGTTCTCTTGCATTTCTTATACTCCTCAAGTACCTAGTTTGTTCCTTGCTGCCGATACCAGCTATGCACCTCATTCTTCTCCTTTACTAGGGTCTCAATATCTGTCAAAAACTTTGATTCCCCAAACCTGTTATCCTTGCTATTTATTCCAACAGGAAAATACAAACTTCATAATCTCAAGACTTTACTTTTGAAGGCTTCCCATTTACCAAGCTCACCTTTACCAGAAATAAACTATCCTAATCCACACTTGCCAGATCCTTTTTGATACCACCAAAATTAGTTTCTTTATGTTAAGCTCCCTAATAAGATTTGGGTTATTACACAACACCCAATCTAAGATAGCCTTTCCCCTAATAGGCTCTAAAAAGTCGTCTTGTACGCACTCAACAAATTCTTTCTCTTGCAATCCAACACCAACCTGATTTTCCCAATTCCCCTGCATTTTGAAGTCCCCCATTACAACTGTTTCATCACCCTTATTACATGCCTTTCCCAGCTCCTTTTGCAATCTCAACTCCAAATCTTGCCACTATTTGGAGGCCTATACATGATTCACATAATGGTTTTTTTACCCTTGCAGTTTCTTAACTCCATCCACAAACATTCAACATTCTCTGACCCTATGTTACCTCTTTATAAAGATATTATTCCATCTCTTACTGACAGAGCCACACCACTGCCTTTGACTTCCTGCCTGTCCTTTTGATACAAAGTATATCCTTTGATGTCAAGCTCCCAACTATGACCTTTTTCAGCCACAACTCAGTAATGCCCACAATGTCAACCGACCAATCTCTAATTGTGCCACGACTTATTCCAAATGCTACGCACAATTAAATACAGCACCTTCCGTCCTGCTATCTTTGCCCTTTTGAATTTTGCCTCTGTGGTACAATTTACTCTTTGCTCTGTCCGCATTTGTACCCCATCATTGGCTTGTCCTTCCTTACATTCATGTTACACCCATCATCTGCTTGTAAACCTGCTGGCTCATCCTCAGCTCTGTCATACTGGTTCCCACCCCACTGCCATATTAGTTTAAAGCAAGGATATTGGTCTCCGTCGGATTCAAGTGCAACCTGTCCCTTTTGTACAGGTCCAACCTGCCCCAGAAGAGGTCCCAATTATACAGAAATCTGACTCCCTGCACCCTGCTCCAATTCTTCAGCCATGCATGTATCTGCCACCTCATTCTATTCGTATTCTCGCTGTCGCGTGGCACAGGCATTACTGCCTTTATGGTCCTGTTTCTCAGTTTTCTTCCTAATTCCCTTTATTTTATTTTCAGGGCCTGCTCCCTTATTTTACCCATGTCCACCAAACATCATGGATCCTGGCACCTGGGAGGCAAACTACCATCCATGTTTCCCTTTCACATCCACAGAATCACCTATCGGTCCCCCTAACTACAGAGTCCCCTATTGCTGCTGTCATCCTCTTCAATTCCTTACCTTTCTGAGCCACAAGGTCATAGTGACAGAGGTATGGCCACTGTTGCTTCCCCCAGGTAGGTTGTTCCCCCCCCACCATAGTATTCAAAATGGAGTAATTGTTGAGGGGGACAGCCACTGGGATGCTCTCCACCATCTGACATTCTTCCTTTCCTCTCCTGACAGTTACCCATTTATCTGTCTCCTGTAGCCTTGGGGTGACTACCTTCCTGTATCTCCTGACCACACTTTCACAAGCCAAAGGTCATCCCTAACATGACCTCTAAGCAGCTGCATCTCGACGCACCAAGCACAGATACTGCCATCGGGGAGGCCAGGAATCTCCTGGAAATCTCGCATCTGACACCAAGAACAGAACTCTGGCTCTATTCTCTCTAGAGTTAAATAAGCAATAAGGAATGAACTTACCTATACTCTGCCTCAATCAACGACGATGATGACCTCACCCATAATGACACACTAGGCGGTACCTCTCTTTTGCAGACACTGGGTTTTTAAAGCTCTTTGCTGGACCTGAGCAGGAATGATTCTGTTTCATCTGTACGGTACTCCAATTAAAGACTCCCGCCAAAGAACATCCTGCTTTTTAAAGTCCTTTGCTGGACCTGCGCGAGAATGCTTCTGTTCCATCTGTGTAGTACTCCAATCAACTCTAGTCGTGCCCCTCCTGCAACTATATCTTACTAATGGCTACTTCTATGTACTGATTCATGCTCCAAGCTCATCAGCATTTCCTACAATGCTTCTACATTGAAATAGATGCAACTCAGAACATTATTCACACCATGCTCAACCTTTTGATTCCTGCCTTTTGTATGTAGGTCAAAAACATCTTTCCCTACAACAACTCCTCTATGATCTCTGGCACATCAGTTCCCAATCCTAGCAACTCTGATTTGAATCACCCTTCTCTCACCCCCATGCAGCACTAACAAACCTTTCTGAAAGGATATTGGACCCTTCCAGTTCAGGTGCATTTGTCCAGGTTCCATCTTCCCTGGAACAAAGCACAAAGATCAAAAAATCTGAAGCTCTCCCTCCCGCATCATCTCCTTAACCATACGTTAAACTGTATTATCTTCCTATTTCAGGTCTCTCTAGAATGTGGCACAGGTAATAATCCTGAGATCAGAACCCTGGAGGTCCTATCCTACAACATAGCATCTAACTCACTGGACTCATTTTGCAGGACTTTGTCAACCTCCTACCCTATGTCATTGGTACTGATGTGGACCGTATCTTCTGGCTGCTCACCCTTCCTCTTAAGAATGCTGTGGACTCAATCAGAGATGTCCCTGACCAGGCACTGGGAGGCAACATAAATCTGGGGTTCTTATTAAAGACCTCCGGCACCCAGGGCATGCCCTTTACTCACTGTTACCATCATGTAAAAGGTACAGAAGCCTGAAAGCACACATTCAACAATTCAGGAACAGCTTCTTCCCCTCTGTCATCCAATTCCTAAATGGACATTGAAGCTTTGGACACTACCTCACTATTTTAATATACAGTATTTCTGTTTTGGCACATTTTTTAAAAAACCTATTCAATACACATAATTGATTTACTTGTTTATATTTTTTTCTCTCTCTCTGCTAGATTATGTATCGCATTGAATTGCTGCTGCTGTTAAGTTAACAGATTTCACGTCACATGCTGGTGATAATAAACCTGATGCTGATTGACCACAGAACCTCCCGACTGTTTCCCCTAACCATTGGAACTCCTATAACCTCCTTCCCTTCAGTGCCACAGAACCTGACTCAGTACTAGAGATCTGACCACTGTGGATTTTGTGTGCTAGGTCACCCCTCCCATGGCATCCAAAGGGGTATTCTTGTTACTGACGGGAACAGCCATTTACCTTGGTACTGCACCTTAGAAGTAACTACCTCCCTGTATGCCCAGTCAATCAACCCCTCAGCCTCCCAAATAATTCAACGTTCATCCAGTTCCAGCTTCAATTCTGTAACATGGTCGGCAAAAGCTACAGCTGGATGCAGTGTTTGGGCAATATCCTTCCACATTTCCTCTAGTTATTGCTTGTACATTGCAATGGAGGCACAACATAAAGGTTTTTACTCCTTTGGATGTAAGAAATAAAGAAATACAAATACCTCTTGTAGGTGTAGTCATCAGGGATACTTCTGGGTTCCCTGCCTTCCCACACCCCACAAGAGGAGCATTCCATGATCCTGCCTGCATTCACACTGCTCTAACCGTGCAATAAGAAAGAAAGTTACCTGAAATCTCCCAATATCCTCTGCCCCACCCCACCAATGCCTCTCTGAGTTGAAGCCTCAATTCCCCACTCTGAGTCTGGCCTACTCCCACAATGGCAGCTCCACTTAAATCTAACTTCTTTTTATTGTCCCTTGCTGACTGCTTCATTACCCCACAATCTGTGGTGCTCAGAATGGCCAGACTGCCCCACTCGATTCTTTTCAGACGTCGCTCTTGCTATGCACAATGACATGGCTCTCGTGTTCTCTGGCATGCAGACTATCCCCACTTGCTTCTTTTCAAATGTCAGTCTTGCTCTTCAACATCAATCCAATGGCTCTATGTAATCTGTGCATATTATAACCTCGAGAAAGTCTGTAGGTGCTGGAAATCCAAAGTAACACACACAAAATGCTGGAGCAACTCAGCAGGTCAGGCAGTATCTATGGAAGGCCCTTCTTTAGAACTTGTGCATATGACAATAAACATAACTTTGACTTTGATTTCAGCACAAGAGAGAGGCCTACACTGAACAATTATTCATAGTAAATAATGAATATATTAATATTTGCCTTTGTTAGGCTTTGAATTGTTTTTGACTTTGGATTTTACATCGGTGTTGTATGTACCACTGCACACAGCTGAAGTCTTGTTCAGTTCCATGATCAAGCTATGGAAAAGATTGCCTTTACAATCAGAAGAATAACATGATAAAATGTGCTAAGATTTTACAACAAGGGTTCTGTTGCATGATAACAATATTTATTATTACATCAAATGCACACACAGATATAGATTGATTGGTCTATGTAGTGTTATAAGTTTCTTACCAGCTTCAGCTGTCTTTAGCATCAGAGCCTTCTGAGTTTGTTCATTTCGGTTGCCCTTTCATATGGCAGTGAAGTGACTTGCTGTCTGAACAAACAATACAGTTGAGAGGGATAATAAATCAGCCATGATGAAAAGGTGAAGCAGACTCGATGGGCCAAATGGCTTAATTCTGCCTTATAGTCTTTCATCACTCTCCCTCCCCTTTATCTCTTGTTCTTTTTTACTTACCTGAAATTTTTCTTCCTTCTTTTTCTATATTATTTGGGAGTGAAAGCCGATTCAGGGAGCTAAGAAATATCTGAAAATATATGGATAGCTTGCAGTAATGCAAACTCATACAGACATTTGCCCAACAACATTAGGGATGTGTTTGAATGTCCTTCAAAAACCAGTCAAATTAACTTTTTCCTTATACTTCTGATACACCAAAGGGCTGCTTCAACAAGCACTTTTCTTGTTTACTGAAGACCATTCTACACATCATCCCCCTTCCTCCTATAGAGACCGCAGATGCTGGAATCAGAAACAGAAAAACAAACTGCTTGATGAACTCAGAGTGCCTGACAGCATCTACAGGCAGAAATGAACGGTCAACACCTTGGTTTGAGATACTTCGTCGGGACTGAAAAGTAGAGGGGAGAAAGCCAGTATAAAGAGGTGAGGAGAAGGAGCTGACAAGGAGCTGATGGATCCAGGTGAAGAGGGTGGTTAGGCAGATGGAGGAGGGGGAGGGAGAGTAGAAATAGTGCCATTGGCTGGGCGCAGGTAGGTGGAGGCAACAAAGGATGGCAGATGGTCGAATCTGATAGGCAAGGAAAATGGAACATGAAGCCAAAAAATGTTTGTTTTGTTTTGCTCTTTTCTCTGTGGATTGTTCTGTGTCTCACTGCCTGTAGATTGTAGTATCCCTGTTTTAACTTCCACCTGCACTCTTCAAGGCCTGAGCTCAGCCTATAGCCACCTATGACCGTAGGGCCGGCCAACACTACGGGCCTTGTTTCTTCCAGTGTAACAAAGGGACATGCATGGAATATTCATCATCTAGCCTTAATGTTCCGAAACAGCACCAGTTCAATTCAATGCTTTGCATTTTTATGGACCAGCATAACTGCAAATTGTCAATGCATCACATCAGTAATCTTTCACACATTAACTCCTGCTCATAAATTTTTTCATTTTATGTAAGCACTTTCAACTTAGAATGAAACAGCCCTGAGCAAAACTGGAAGGTAATGGACTTTTTAATTCACAATTTTCGACAGAGAGCTTGGTTGCCTGGATTTTCTTTTTATTCATTTTTGGGATTCAGGCGTTGGTAATAAATTAACATTTATTGCCCATACCTAATGTCCTTTATTTGATGGTGTTGAGCTGGCTTATTCAATTGCTGCAGTCCTTGGTGAATGTTCTCCCATGTGCTTTTGGAGAGCAAGGGTTCCAGTATTTAGATCCAGTAACAGTGAAGGACTGAAAGGTATTTCCAAGGCTGCATGGTGTATATAGGGGAACCTGTTGATTGTTGTAAACCTCCGCATCCTAATTGCACTTGGCCATAAGACATTGGAGCAGAATTAGTACATTCAGCCCATCGAGTCTGCTCTGCCATTCCATCATGTGGACAGCTATGTGTGGAAGCCGAAAGAGATAGGGGAGATTTTGAACAACTTCTTTTCTTCGGTATTCACTAAGGAGAAGGATATTGAATTGTGTAAGGTAAGGGAAACAAGTAGGAAAGTTATGGAAACAATTATGGTTAAAGAGGAGGAAGTACGGGTGCTTTTAAGGAATATGAAAGTGGATAAATCTCCAGATCCTGACAGCATATTCCCTAGGACCTTAGGGAAGTTAGTGTAGAAATAGCAGGGGCTCTGACAGAAATATTTCAAATGTCATTAGAGACGGGGATAGTGCCAGAGGATTGGCGTATTGCTCATGTGGTTCCATTGTTTAAAAAGTGTTCTAAGAGTAAACCTAGCAATTATAGGCCTGTCAGTTTGACGTCAGTGGTGGGTAAATTAATGGAAAGTATTCTTAGAGATGGTATATATAATTATCTGGATAGACAGGGTCTGATTAGGAACAGTCAGCATGGAATTGTGCGCAGAAGGTCATGTTTGACAAATCTTATTGAATTTTTTGAAGAGGTTACTAGAAAAGTTGATGAGGGTAAAGCAGTGGATGGTGTCTATATGAACTTCAGTAAGGCCTTTGACAAGGTTCCGCATGGAAGGTTGGTTAGGAAAGTTCAATCGTTAGGTATTAATATTGAAGTAGTAAAATGGATTCAACAGTGGCTGGATGGGAGATTCCAGAGAGTAGCGGTGGATAACTGTTTGTCAAATTGGAGGCCAGTGACTAGTGGTGTGCCTCAGGGATCTGTACTGGGTCCAATGGTGTTTGTCATATACGTTAATAATCTGGATGATGGGGTGGTAAATTGGATTAGTAAGTATGCAGATGATACTAAGGTAGGTGGCGTTGTGGATCATGAAGTAGGTTTTCAAAGCTTGCAGAGAGATTTAGGCCAGTTAGAAGAGTGGGTTGAACGATGGCAGATGGAGTTTAATGCTGATGAGTGTGAGGTGCTACATTTTGGTAGGAATAATCCAAATAGGACATACATAGTAAATGGTAGGGCATTGAAGAATGCGGTAGAACAGAGTGATCTAGGAATAACGGTGCATAGTTCCCTGAAGGTGGAATCTCATGTGGATAGGGTGGTGAAGAAAGCTTTTGGTATACTGGCCTTTATAAATCAGAGCACTGAGTATAGGAGTTGGGATGTAATGTTAAAATTGTACAAGGCATTGGTAAGGCCGAATTTAGAGTATTGTGTACAGTTCTGGTCACCAAATTATAGGAAAGATGTCAACAAAATAGAGAGAGTACAGAGAAGCTTTACTAGAATGTTACCTGGGTTTCAGCACCTAAGTTACAGGGAAAGGTTGAACAAGTTAGGTCTTTATTCTTTGGAGCGTAGAAGGTTGAGGGGGGACTTGATACAGGTATTTAAAATTATGAGGGGGATAGATAGAGTTGACGTGGAGAGGCTTTTTCCATTGAGAGTAGGGGAGATTCAAACAAGAGGACATGAGTTGAGAGTTAGGGGGCAAAAGTTTAAGGGTAACACGAGGGGGAATTTCTTTACTCTAAAATTTGAAAAAAACGGTCCTCATCCTGTCTCCATATATGATTTTCTTGCGCAAAAATAATATCTACGTTGTGTTTTTAATTACTTAAAAATCTTTTTACGCTTAATAGGATGATTCACACCATTCAGATTCCAAGAGATTATATTAATTATATTAACATCTATGTTTAAAATTTAATTTAATATTTTATAAAGAAAACTATTGCACAAGTGCAGATTAATCCAAAAGGTACGGATATGATTAGAAGGAATGACGTATTTGCGAAAAAAATGTCCATCAAAAGAACTGCCCAATCGAGAAAGACCTATTCTAATAGCTCCCCCCTCCACAAAGCCAGAAAAACAGCAACCAATAGGCTGGTCGCATGCTAAACTAGTGACCCTTGACCCTATCCTCCATTTTGCAGCTACGTATATTAAAATTAAAATATTAATCTCATCCAATATAGCTTTAATAAAAGGGACAAAATACAAATACTACAATGTTACGCCTAACAGTAATAAACACATAACTGGCGACGGCCATCTTAAATTCATCTAAGGTATATTAATCACATATTCAAAGAAAAGTAAATCCAAGCAAATAATATTACAACTGAAGTTCTTTCTTTCAAAAAGAAAAAAAAGAATATATATATATATATATATATATATATAACAAACTTAAAATTATATTAATGTTGAAACAAACAAAAAAATAAAAAGAGTAGTTCACGGCAGGTCCTATACAGACCTCTATAGTATAATACTGTAAGAGTTCCCTACAAAACAATTGTAAGTATATACTAAGTATTAATGAGTAAAAAAATTAATCAGCCACATCCCATACCAGAGATTCAAAAAGCATAGAATAAACTTTACTCAGGGCATCTATAAACATCTCATACATCAGAATTACCTCTTCAGCAATCAGCTTAACTTTAAGATTTTTAATGTTCTCCCATCCCTCCTGTGGAGAGTAGATTCTCAGTGACTGAGACCTTTCAGGAAAGATTATCAGCCGCACTGGATGCCAAAAAGATGGATGTAAATTTAGCTTATACATCTCACTCATGACATCTCAGTATTTCCTTCTTTCAACATAAGTCTCAGGAGGAAAATCCTCGACTATACGAATCTCTGTTGATTTGAAGATCATCTTCGACTTTCTTCTGGCCTTTTGAAGTATGGCTTCTTTGGTTGTATAATGATGCAAACAAAGTACAATTGGCCGAGGATGTAACTCAGATGAACGCCGAAAACTTGGAACTCTATGGACTCTATCGCATAAAGGGCTAGCTTCCAGGGTCTCACTAAAAAGTGAGTAAAGCATGTTTGAGAAGAACTTTAACAGATCACCAGCTTCAGTATTTTCAGGCAGTCCTGGTATACGCAAATTCCTCCGACATGCTCTACTATCTAAATCAATCATTTTTTTCTTTGTTTTAGATGGTTCTGTAATTTCATTAATTTTCTTTTCCATCGAAGACATTTTCACTCCTTGTTCATTAATAGTTTGCCTGAATTGTTCATGTTTGTTCTCAATTCAATTTGTAGTTTGCTTAAGCATCTGAAATTGAAAGTCCAAATTCTTCAGAGATTCTTGAACATTAAAGATAGATTTTTCAAGCTTCCTGTTGGTATCGTCAGCTTATCAATCTTAGTACTGAGTGATCCAAATTCAAACTTCATGTCTTGTATTGAAGAAAATATTCCTGCTAAAGTAACAGGTTCCTCCGATTTCTTTATTTGTTTAGTTTGCTCCGTTTCAGGAAAAGTCTTGCCGCATCTCAACCAGATCGACTTCCGGCCATCATATTTAAATTGTAAATCCTCCAGCAGAAGTAATAAATCATCAAAATTAAAAGAAATCTGTCAGTGGGGTGTAAAATATAAAGAAAAGTGGAGCCACTGTAAAAACGCATCTTACTCCATGCGCTGCAAAATGGCAGATCTCGGATGACATCTTAATCTTCTCCCACAGTCTTCAGGAACATACCCACCATGTCTGTCAGGTTCTTCAGAGGCTTTTAGAGAACAAGCTATTCATTAAGGCAGAGAAATGCGAGTTCCATGCCCATTTCAGCAGTTTCCTGGGGTATATCATTGACAGCGGGCAAGTGAGGGTGGATCCCGAAAATATCTGGGCGGTGGCAGAATGGCCAAAACCCACGATTCTCAAACAACTCCAGCGATTTCTGGGGTTCGCAAACTTCTACCTTCAGGGATTACAGCTGGGTGGCAGCGCCCCTTACTCGACTCACCTCTCCTGCGACCTCTTTTCACTGGACCCCCGAAACAGACTCAGCCTTCTTGGAGCTGAAGAAGCATTTCACTTCCACTCCCATCCTGGTCCAACCTGATCCCTCTCACCAATTCATTGTGGAAGTCGACGCCTCCGACTCTTGGGTGGGAGCAGTCCTCTCCCAATGCTGTGGCCCAGACCAGAAGTTCCATCCCTGAGCCTTCTTCTCTTGTCATCTATACCCTGCCAAACAGAACTATGACATTGGGAACCGGGAGTTACTGGCCATCAAACTCCCTTTGGAGGAGCAGAGGCACTGGCTGGAGAGAGTTGAACATGAATTCATCATCTGGACGGACCACAAGAACCTCACATACATCCAAACCACCAAATGCCTGAATTCCCGCTAAGCCCGATGGGCATTATTTTTTGGTTGTTTCAAATTCACACTCACCTATCGTCCTGGCTCCAAGAACAGGAAGTCTGATGCTCTCTCCCGTCAATATGTCTCCAAAGAGGGCCTTCCCAATTCTGAGACCATCCTTCCACCCTCCTATGTGGTGGCTGTCCTCACCTGGAAGACTGAATCCATAGTCAAAGAGGCCCTGTGGACTCAACCTGACCCAGGCAATGGACCCCCAAATCGCCTCTTCGTGCCTGAGTCTGTTCGGTCTCAGGTTCTCCAGTGGGGGCATTCTTCTTGTTTCGCCTGCCATCCCGGACTCGATCAAACTCTGTCCGTTCTGAAGTGACATTTCTGGTGGCCACCATGGATGCTGACAGTTACTCTTTTGTCTCTGCCTGTTCTGTGTGTGCTCATGGAAAAGCCTCCCACCGACCTCCTGCTGGGCCACTTCGTCCCCTACCTGTCCCTAGCCACCCTTGGTCCCACATTGCTCTGGATTTTGTTGCTGGACTACTCCCTTCACATGGGAACACTGCTGTACTCACCGTGGTGGACTGCTTCTCCAAAGCTGTGCACTTCATAGCCCTTCCCAAACTCCCTACAGCTCCGGAAACAGCCAACTTCCTTGTCCATCAGGTCTTCTGCCTTCATGGAATTCCCTCTGACATCATTTCTGACCAGGGCCCCCAATTTATCCCTCAAGACTGGAGATTCTTTTGTCAAGCCCTTGGGGCCTCAGTAACTCTGTCTTCCGGTTTCCATGGTTTCCATACACAGACTTACGGTCAAACGGAAGGAGCAAACCAGGATTTGGAAGCAGCATTATGCTGCATAACTGCAAACAACCCGTTAGCCTAGAGCACCCATCTCACTTGGGTGGAATATGCCCACAACTCCCTGGTCAGCACCGCCACCGGAACGTCACCCTTCGAATGCTCCCTTGGTTACCAACTCCTGTTTCCTGCCCATGAAAACAACATTGCTGTGCCTTCAGTTCAGGCCCATCTCCACTGGTGCCACAAGGTCTGGAGGGATGCACATGTGACCCTGCTCCAGTCAGCTGACCGCAACCGGAGGATTGCCGATCGGCATCGAATTCCTGCACCCAATTATTGGCCTGGTCAGAAGGTTTGGCTCTCTTCAAAATACATCCTCCTCAAGAATGAATCCAAGAAACTTGCCCCTCACTATCTGAGACCATTCAAGATTGAGAGTGTAAGCAACCCCTCGGTGGTCAGACTCAAACTGCCCAGACCCATGCACATTCATCCCACGTTCCACGACTCCCCACTAAAACCTGTGTTGGTCAGCCCTTTGTGCCCTCCTGCTGAACCTTCTCCACCCACCCGGGTCATTGACAACTGCCCAGTTTACACTGTCCGGCGAATACTGGATGTGTGCTGCCGAGGCAGGGGTCTCCAGTACCTGGTCGATTGGGAATGATATGGTCCTAAGGAGCGCACCAGCATTCCCCGCTCCTTCATCTTAGACCCTTCCATCATCCGAGATTTCCATCGAGACAATCCGGACAAGCCTGGTGGTTCGCCTGGAGGCTCTCATTGAGGGGGGTTACTGTCACGGTCCTGATAGTTAATTCCTCATTTTCTCCTAATTCCCTTTGATTATGCCACGGTTCTGACTGTTAATTCCCCATTTTCTCCTAATTTCCTTTGAAGGCATAGTTGGTTTTCATCAAGACCTGCAGCATAAGAACATGACAGGGCCTTGGATTGTATTATAGAACAGAGGGGCCTAGGGTGCAGGCAATATTTCCGTGAAAGAGGCAACACAATAGGGTAGTGAACATGATATTTGGCATGCTTGCCTTCTTCAGTCAGAATACTGAGTCCAGGAGTTGGAACATCATGCTACAATTGTACAGGACATTGGTAGGACCAGCCTGTGTACAGATAGCTCTGCTATAGGAAGGAGCAATTAAATTGAAGAGGGTGCAAAAAAAGATTTACAAGGATGTTGCTGGGACCGTAAAACTTGAGCTAAAAGGAGAGGACTAGGTAGACAAGGACTTTTTTTCACTGGAGTTTAGGAGGCTGTGAGGTTATCTTGTAGAAGTTTATAAAATCTTAAGACCATAAGATATAGGACCAGAATTAGGCCCTTTGGTCCATCGAGTTATTCTGCATATCATCATAGCTGATCCATTTTTCCTCTCGGGCCCCATCTCCTGTATCTCTTCATGCCCTGACCAATCTAGAATCTATCAACCTCTGCCTTAAATATTCCCAATGACTTGACCTCTACAGCCACCTATGAATTCCACAGATTCACCACTCTCTGGCTAAAGAAATTAGTAACAGCTTCGTGGTCGGCAGCACTATAAGAATTTGGAAGCAGATTCAACTACGCATTAAGGCTCCAAAAACTTATATTGACACTCCAATCCCTGCTGGCCTGAATGATACTGCTTTTTCCCCCTGACCTATATATTAATGGAAACTTTGCCTCATTTATGCAGTTACAAGCTGTTTACAATATCCCTGCAACTAGTTTTTTAGATATTTACAAATTTGAGATTATGTTAGGAAATATGTACCTAATTTTGAGGTTTTAGACAAACATGAGCCCCTGGAGGCAGTAAATAAATTTGATCCTGTTACTCATAGTGCGGTACCCTATTTTTATGAGATCCTACATAATGAAGCTCGGGTGAACACTGCAGGTCTTAAGCTGGCATGGGTGGATGAATTGGATATAGAATTGACAGAGGAGGTCTGGGATGAGAGTATACATGATTGTTCGGTCAATGTCAGACACAGACTTATATAGTTTAAAACAATACATAGACTCCATTATTCCAAAGAAAAGTTACACAGCTTCTACCCTGAAGTTTCACCAGTCTGTAAGATGTAAATCTGAGAAGTAACTCGTCACATTCATTCTGGTCATGTTGTAAGCCTTATGCATACTGGAAAAGTATTTTTCACTGTTTCTCTGAGGCTTATGGGAAGCAGTGGGAACCAGACCCACTCATAACCATCCTTGGAGCAACAAGCTCCCTATCTTCAGCCAACAAGTATGAAAAAATAGCTGTATTATTTGAACATAGAACATAGAACATAGAATAGTACAGCACATTACAGGCCCTTCGGCCCACAATGTTGTGCTGACCCTCAAAACCCTGCCTCCCATATAACCCCCCACCTTAAATTCCTCCATATACCTGTCTAGTAGTCTTTTAAACTTCACTAGTGTATCTGCCTCCACCACTGACTCTGGCAGTGCATTCCATGCACCAACCACTCTCTGAGTGAAAAACCTTTCTCTAATATCCCCCTTGAACATCCCTCCCCTTAACTTAAAGCCATGTCCTCTTGTACTGAACAGTGGTGCCCTGGGGAAGAGGCACTGGCTGTCCACTCTGTCTATTCCTCTTAATATCTTGTACACCTCTATCATGTCTCCTCTCATCCTCCTTCTCTCCAAAGAGTAAAGCCCTAGCTCCTGTGGTAAAATATGTACACCTGTCTGGACACACCCCTCTGCTGACTGCTCCTGTGGCTCCTCCCACAGACCCCTGTATAAAGGCGATTAGGGCACGGTTCCTCCCTCAGTCTCCAAGATGTTGTGCTCCCTTTTTGCTGCTAATAAAAGCCTATCGTTCACTTCTTGTCTCCAAGAGTTATTGATGGTGCATCAGCTCCCTGAATTTCTGATCATAATTCATACTCTCTAAACCAGGCAGCATCCTGGTAAATCTGGTAAATTGGAATGGTGATTGCTAAGAAGTTAATCCTGCAAATGTGGAAAATGGACTCTGTGCCTATGTACGATCTGTGGCTGAGAGAACTGGCAAATACTTTACATTTGGAGAGACTGAGACTATGTAATGAGGACAGAGGGGACATCCTTGAAAGGATATGAAGCATGTATTGGACTTTCTTACAGGGTGAGGACTGAGATTTTTTGGTGCGGTGCACCTATGTTTACTCTTTGCCTTTATATTTTTTCTCTCTTTTGCTGCTCAATATTTAATTTGATTTTGTAATGGTTGTGGTTTTTGTGGTTGTGCTGTATTTTTTGTCATCAGTTTTTTTTGTTAGTTTTTTCCAAGTTTGTTCACATAAAACAATAAAATATATTTAAAAAAGAAATTCCTCCTCATCTCTGTTTAAAAGGATGTCCCTCTATTTTGAAATGAGAAAATCTGCAGATGCTGGAAATCTAAGCAACTCACACAAAATGCAGGAGGAACTCAGATGGCCAGTCAGCATCTTTGGAAAAGAGTACAGTAGACACTTTTGGTGAGACCTTCCTCCAGTCCTGCTGAATGGTCTCGGCCTGAAACGTCTACTGGACTCTTTTCCATAGATGCTGCCTGGCCTGCTGAGTTCCTCCAGCATTTTGTGTGCATTCTTTCTATTCTGAGGCTGCGTCCTTTGGTCATAGACTGTCCCACCAGAGGAAACATCCTCTCCACATCCACTCTATCAAGGCCTTTCTACATTTGATAGGTTTCAAAATCAGGAGGGACATTGATAAGGTGAGGTATGGCCACAGAGGAGTTAGGGGAGTCAAAGACAAGAGAACATGGGTTTAAAATGAGAGGGGAAAGATTTAAAATGGACCTGTGGGGGATCTTTTTCCCACAGAGAATGGTGAATATATGGAATGAGCTTCCAGAGGAAGTGATAGAGGTTAAAAAGCATTGGAAAAGCTACATGGCTAGGAAAGGTTTAGAGGCATGAGGCAAACACAGGCAAATTAGATTAATCAGTCAAGTATCTTGGTCTGAGCAGCTGAGTTGGGCTGAAGGGCTTATTTGTGTGCTATGTAGCTCTGTGACTCTGACTGTTTCCCTAAAAGGAATTGTCACTTTCTGAAAACAGATCCCAGAGGAAAATGAGATAATTCCATCTCTGATCCTTGGTAACATGCTTTGTCAAATTCAGTAAATTACAGAGAGCCGATGATCTGTAGCAATAAATCTCTTGTGACAAAATATTCAGTGCAATTTAGCTTGGGACATACATATGACAGATGAGTGGCTTGCAGAACCATTCATTACCTGTAGCAATAACAGAACCAGCAATGAAAAGGAGGCTTAAATAAATAATAAATTTGTAAATTGTGTTGCAGTAATTGTTTGGGGATTGTTAACTGAATCCTGAGGTTAGGAGTGAGATTGTCTGTAATGTAGCCCACACTAATAGCCCACATTGCAGCATCAATATTTTGATGACAAAATCTCAGAGGCATTGATTCCTTATGAGATAATAGGGCCGATTATTAAAAACCAATGGAAATATATAATCAGTAAAAAAAAATTGCTTCCAGTTGAGCTACATGTCAATTAAAGCGAGTGCATTTAGGCCCTCAACCTTTAACAAACTTCAGAAGTTGGTAGGTAGATCTGTGTTAAAGTAAGCTGCAATCTGAGGATATGCAATGGATAAACCAGATGGAAGACATTCTCTACACAGATCCCTCACAATGTCAGGGCCATGGGCAATGTGTATTATTTTGACCACTATCTGCACATTACAGTGAGAGGGAAAAGAAAAGTACATCTGTTATCGCTATATATCAACCAAACTCCAATGTAAAACCAGCAGATGCCTTGTTGCTACCTTTGGGCATTCCAATCTACATCACCTGCGTCCTATAATTTGGATAATTGGCTTTACTACCTGCTAAGCCATATCTGCACTGATACAGTACCATAATGTTTTTACCATAATGAAATTATACTGATATTCTACACAAATAGAGTTAGCTGATACATAATGGGGAAGATGTAAAAACAATTCACATGATTTCCAAAATGGTCAGTTAACACTGCTTTTTTGCAATTTAGAATTTTTTAACCAGGCTCGATGAATTAATGTATATAATAGTGATTAATTTGTTTCTATAATTGTGCGTGTGGACACAGGCACACACTTTAATGTCATATGAACTGAAGGATCGATACGTGTTACAGGAAATCTTTTAAGTGTCGCAGAAATGAGATTGAGTCTGAACTGGTGCACATCAGTTTCCAGAATAAGTTGCTAAAAATGTACAATCCCTGAAATTGTAATGTTGTCAGCTTTTGATGTATACATGGAAAATGGCAACTCAGAGCTGAGCTGGATGCTTGATTTACCCAGTTAAGATTTCCAGCAAGGCTTTCTCCCTTAAAGTGCTGAAAATTTGATTTAAGAAGATCAGCTCTCACAGTGTGTGGAATGAGTCGCAGCTGAGAAGAGCTTGGAGGTACGTTTACCCTACTAGTATGCATTCATTTAGATTTTACAGCATAGAATGGGAGATTTAGCCTAGGGGGCTCCTGGAGCAATAATACTCCACAATTTCCACCATTCAACTCCATTAAATTTCACTTTAAAATTCTGGGAATTAGCGTTTTGGATGACCTGTCAAATATCACTTGACCTGTCCTGGGTTCAGTGACAAATACAATCACAAGTAAAGAGCATCTTTACTTTTTCAGAAGTTTAAGGTGGTTTGGCATGTCACAAATTTTCTAATAAATGTCCTCAGATGCACTGTTGTAAGTATCTTGGCTGGTTGCATCATGGTCTAGAATAGCAATTCAAATGTGTGGGTATATAAGAAGCTGCCAAAAATAGTGGACTGAGCCTAGTAGTATGTCACAGGCTCATCCTCCCCACTGTAGTCAGTACATTCCTGACGATCTGCCTCAAAAAGACAACGTATGTTATCAAAAGTGTAACTGTGCCATCTTCTTTCAGCTACCATTGAGCAGGAGGTACAGAAGCCTGAAGTTCCACATCATGAGGTTCACGTTACTTCCTTTCAACCATTCTGTTCTTGAATGACCCTCCACAAGGCAAATCACTATCTCAGTACAGTAACACTAAGACACTTTCTGACCACTTTGTATGCAATGTACTTGTTTTGTTCTAAATATATCCTTGTATAATTTATGTTTTGCTTCCTAATGTGTATCTGATGCTATGAACATATATGCTGCTACAAGCAGATTTTTTGTTGCACTTGTCTATGTACTTAAGAATATGACTTCACTTTGACTTTATTATGCACCACTTCAGCATCATGCTTATCTACTTGGTTCTCACTGGTGTGTTTGTCTAGTTGCCTCACAGATGGACCTGTGTGACTCATCACAACAGTCCTCCCTTTATTGATACCTACCCCTCTCTCAACAGCCCACAACTCAATGCTGTATTCAAGTGGACTTTCTGTCACCAAAGCAATAGATTTTTTCTTTATTTTTCCTCATAACTCCTTCAAAAAAACAAGCCAAAAGCTATTCAGCAACATCCCATAAAAGAACAGACTGCAGCATAAGCGGTATATTAGACAGCATCCAGTTAGATAGTCAGTTTCGTTCAGGGAATTTGCACATCCAAAAACAGGCATGGCCAGTGGAAATGGCTGCAAAGGCAACCACAGAACTGCTTGAATCTATTACAGGCATTCCTACACTGACACGGCAATACAACCAAAACACCTTCTTGAAGACATTGAAAGACCTTGTTTCACTGGAGGCATAATGACCTGTAAGTTCTGCAGAGAGTTGCCTGTTTATCCATTGAAAGTTAAATGGAAACCTCAAAGGGAAGATTGATGCACCTGGTGGAAGAATTGTCTAGTTTGCAGATTGTACCCATCCAACATTTCACAGTTGCATGGACTATGTACCCTGATTTGGTACTTGGTTTGTATTTTGGCTTTTATTGAAAAGATGGAAGGTGAGGCAAATCGAAAATTTTTTTACAAAAATTCTACATAGGTGTCTTATAAGGGGCAGTCAGGAGTATAGAAAAAGCAGAACTTTCCTTTTTTGTTTATTTCCATGGGTGTGAAATTGCCTTAAAACAAGGAATTGTGCAGGTGAGAAGGATGATCATGGTAACTTGATCACATAATTGATACTTCATCGAGTTAGGCGTAGGGCCCAATCTGGCTTATGTTCAGGATCCACTTGAAGAGAAAATGCAGTTGTCATGGTATCTTGTGGCTTCTCATATTCAGAGAATCGAAACACACAGCACACTAATTAGTGACTCCCCCTGCATTATCTAAGATAAAACAAGTACACAGATAGAGGTGGAGCAACAATTAATAAAAATGTGTTCTTGTTTTGCCAGGCAACCACTATGAAAACATGAGTAGGGTATAATTTACAGACAAGTTTCATTAGGAATACAGTAAAGTACATCAGTATAATCTTTTATCACCCTATACTTAACTATCTGAGAGGTTGTAAACTACTGAACAGTAAATGGAGTGCGTGCAACAAAACTAACACAAACATTAACATCCAGGACTGCTGCTACAAATTCAGTACAAGGGGAAGAGGGCATTGGGGCAGGGGGAGGGTGGGTGAGAGAGAAACAATAGAAGAGGGTACTGAAGGAATATGGGAGGGTAGAGAGCTCCATGTCAGAGTCTGCATTCAGTCCCCCTTTCTACTGGATTACAGGTCACAACCTCTTCAGGTTATGACAAGGTTCTGTTTCTGAGAACTGTTTGCATCCTGGAGAGTTATCAAGTTGAAAGTACAGCACTGACAATAAAAATCAAGGGCAACATGTATGTGAACCAAAATGATTAACCCAGCCATTCAGAGTTCCTGACCCCCTGCTGACTTATACTCTACCTGTGCTCATCCGGGTACTTTTAAATGCCATAAAAGTAATTTCAAACCTTCACCATTCAAACAGACCCTAAATGCTCTTTAGGTAAAAATATTCAAGAAGGTAGCATCCACAATGACACTCGCCATCGA
This sequence comes from Hypanus sabinus, assembly GCF_030144855.1. NCBI lineage: Eukaryota > Metazoa > Chordata > Chondrichthyes > Myliobatiformes > Dasyatidae > Hypanus > Hypanus sabinus. Next base: position 8,297,305 of record NC_082720.1, read on the forward strand.
GAAGAGAAATGTTGAAGACAATTTGTAGGATCACCCAAGCCCAGCGCTTTCAGATCACATAAGCTGCAATGTCCTAGACTTGCCCATCAACCTGCAGTCCCCATCCTCCTGCATTAACTCCTTTTTGGCACCAAGGACTGGCCAAGCTGAACTTCACTTCTTGAGAGTGATCCCAGAACACAGTGTAGATCCTGTACCTCAATTGCGCATATGGTATCAGATCTACACAGCCACACCAGAATGTCCTGACAACCAGTAATGGGCAACTACAGGGCAAAGCCTTTGGGAATGCATCTTAAAATAATGGGGCAGAGATAAAATGTGCTAAGAAAGGAAACCATTTACATTTCTAGCTCATCCAGGGTTGATGACCCCATTCCTACAAATGGACAAGGGTTCTTACACCAGCCAGAGCTCATGGATTGGAGGCAGAGTATATGGACTCCCATTCTTATTTCTGCACCACAGGGCTCAGTGGTGAGCCTATTGACAGGCAAGGGGAAGTTGTCTTCCAGGCTCAAACCTCCAGCTCCAAACTGACTTCCTTGTTTGGCCACTTGCATGTGGAACTCCGAGCAGAGAGCTGATGGTACTATGCAGATCTCCAGCTACAGGCAAGCTGGATACTGACCATTATGCCACAGTTAAATATAATGAGCTTATGAGGAAAAAGAAACAAGTATTCATCACTATCCAGAGACCTCTGCTGGTGAGAATGTAAACGCTTTGAAGCCTCTTTACTAAACAATGCAAGCTGGAATGACTATCCACCTTACGGAAGATTGAAAGAACATGAGCAATCATATATTACCATCAGTACTCACTCAAAGATGGCTTGAAAATAGCAGACTCTCTGTAGCTGAATAAATCGGCACATTTCCAGAATGTACAGCATTCTGTTCAATCAAACGTGTGGGCTCCAGATGGCTTGGATTAGTGGCGTTTGCTTCAGCTGGGCAGTTTAATTCTCAAAGCTCTTAAATTCATTCCGGATCGCAAAACAGGAAAGGTAAAGAAATGTACCAGATTATTCTTCAAAATTCTGAAAACATGAATAACTGTAAACCAACAGTTTCACAAAAATCTTGACTATATCTGGGCAGATCAGTGACAGTTCTCTGTCTCTAGTGTCGCTGCTATAGGTGCCATTAAACTAGTATCTGCTAATACATTCATTAAATAGGTTTCCGTGACTTGTCCATAAATTACAATCACTTATTTATGTGGCTGTAATAAAGTTGTCCCTGTGCTTTGTCCATTCTTCATTACATCAGTATGACACTTGGCTAGATCTAAATCAGGGCTAGAAACAAGGGAGGACCAATTTAGCCCCACAAACATAGCCTGCCATTCAATTAGACCAAGACTAATCTTCAACTTAGTTCCAACCACCCATCTTGGCTCAATAACTTCAAATAACCTTCACTAATCACACATCAGTCTTGCTTTTCACATTGTCAAGAAACCTAAGCTTCAAGAACATTTGAGACACAAATTCTATATTGTGGTGAACTATGTGCCTGTCTAGACACGCCCCCTGCTGACTGCTCCTGTGGCTCCTCCCACAGGCCCCTGTATAAAGGCGATCTGAGGCCTGACGCTCAGCCTCAGTCTCCAGGTCATAGTATGATGGACACTCACTCCTGGTTCCTTCTTCCAGTCAATAAAATTGATGCACCATCAATAACTCACTCTGAGACGTAAGGCGAGATATCGGCTTTTATTGACTGGAAGAAGGAACCAGGAGTGAGTGTCCATCATACTATGACCTGGAGACTGAGGCCGAGCGTTAGGCCTCAGATCGCCTTTATACAGGGGCCTGTGGGAGGAGCCACAGGAGCAGTCAGCAGGGGGTGAGACACAAATTCTATATTTCAGTTACCTTTAAGATAAAGAAGAGATTTTTGATATCACATGTAAAATATTTAGTTCTGATTTTAACATTACAAAAAGAAAATGGAAGACCTCTTTCCAATATATCAATTTCATAATCTTCTTAAATATTTCAATTAAATTGTCCTTTTTCTCCACCTAACTCTCAAATTTTTCATCCACGTAAGAGTTTCAAAAACGTCCTTAAGGTGTCTGCCTCTACCACAACCCCTGGCAGTGCGATCCATGCACTTACCACTCTCTGTGTAAAAAAACCGACCTCTGACATCCCCCCCCCCCCAATTACCCTAAAAGTATGCCCTCTCATATTAGCCACAGCACCCCTGGGGAAAAAAAGGCAATGGCAGTCCAGTCTACTTTCTTTATCTAATAAAGTAGCCACTTGAGTGTATGTTCATAGTGTTCTGCTTCTGTAGCTCATCCACTTCAAGGTTCGATATGTTGTGCATTCAGAGATGCTCTTTTGCACACCACTGTTGTAACGTGCGGTTACTGTTGCCTTCCTGTCAGCTTGAACCAGTCCGGCCATTCTCATCTGACCTCTCTTATTAACAAGACAATTTCATCCACAGAACTGTCTCTCATTGTTTTTTTTTGTTTTTTGCACAATTTTCTGAAAACTTTAGAGATGGTTGTGTGTGAAAATCCCTGGAGATCAGCATTTTCTAATTATGAGAGAAATGCTCCAGTTCTCTAAATTGCAGCCTACCAGAAAAGGCTTTCTTTATTCCCACTCTTTGCCACCTGCCAATCAGTCACTGCTTTATCCATGCTAGAATCTTACTTGTAAAACCATGGGCTCATAGCTTGTTAACCAGTCTCAAGTGTGGCACTTTGCAGAGGCCTCATGAAGATCCAAGTACAGAACAACAACCAATTCTCCTTTGTCGATCCTGCTTACTTCTTCAAAGAGTTCCAACAGATTTGTCAGGCAAGACTTTCTCTTGAGGAAACCATGCTGACAATGGCCTATTTTATCATGTTCCCCTAAGTACCCTGGGACCTTAATAATTGACTCTAACCACTTCCCAACCACTGAGGTCAGACTAACTGGCTGAGAGTTTCCTTCCTTCTGCCTCTCCCGTTTTGAAGAGTGGAGTGACATTTGCAATTTTTCAGTCTTCCTGATCCATTCCAGAATCTAGTGTTTCTTGAAAGATTGTTACGAGTGTCTCCACAATCTCTTAACCCACCCCTTTCAGAACCCTATGTGTAGACCATCTGGTCCAGGAAACTTCAACCTTTCCCAAGAACCTTCTCTCTAGTAATGGCAATATCACACACTTCATGACCCCTGACACCTGGAACTTCCACCATTCTGCTAGTGTCTTCCACAGAGAAGACATGCAAAACATTTATTCAGTTCATCTGCCATTTCGTTGTCCCCCATTATGACCTCTCCAGCATCGCTTTCCAGTGTCTGATATCCACTCTCACCTTTCTCTTACACTTTATGTATCTGACAAAACTTTTGGTATCCTCTTTAATATTATTGGCTAACTTACTTTTGCATCACGCCTTTATCTTTATCTTCTTAATGACTTTTTAGTTGCCTTCTGTTGGTTTTTAAAAGCTTCCCAATCCTCTAACTTTCCACTAACTTTTTGCTCTATTATATGCCCTCACTTTGGCTTTTATGTTGGCTTGGACTTCTCTCGTCAGCCATAGTTGTGTCATCTTGCCTTTCAAATACGATTTCCTCTTTGAGATGTATATATCCTGTGCTTTCCGAATTGCTTCTTGAAATTCCAGCCTTTGTTTCTGATTGAACACAATCTCACTTCTCAGCACACTCCACATCCTATCAATGTCCCATTGTCCCATTAACCTAAGACAATCTTCTGCACTATCCACTGCACCTCCATCCTTTGTAATTCTATTCTTCATTCTGTCTTGCAATGACTCCAAAATCATAATCCTGAGATTCAGTGCTGTAAGACTGAATATAAAACTCCAAAAGACTTTTAAAAGAAGTTTTATATTGGCAGTATGATGAAAAACTGAGTTTTATTCTCCTTTTACTTTAATTCAGTTTGGATTTTTTTGACTTAATCATAGTTTGTTTCAATAGCACAATGCTTTACAGTACAGGTGACCAGGTTTAATTCCCACTGCTACCTCTAAAAAATTTGTATGCTCCCCACCCCGTGACTATGTGGGTTTCTTCCAGGTGCTTTAGTTTCCTCCCACAGTCCAAAGACATACTGTTTGATAGGTTAACTGGTCATTGGAAATTTTCCCGTGATTAGGCTAGGATTCAATCGGGGGTTGCAGGGCGGCATGGGCCTATGCTGCGCTGTATCTCAATAAATAAATAAATAATGGCTTTATAATGATCTATAACTAAACAGATAATGACAGCACTACCTATGCATTCAGAGTCATTTGCTGTTTCTTTTGCCAATGCGGATTTATCTCAACAGGGGTTCTTGTTGCATCATAGAGCAGCATTTTCTATTAAATGTGCACAAGCAGACTTGATTGGTCAAGGTTTTAGGTAAAACAGCTGCAATTTAAAAGGACACATTCTTAAAGTAAAATGTTTAGTTAGCTTTATAAGACATTTGGCTAATTTGGAGTTTCATTGGTTTAAAAATATAAAGATTTTATTAGATCCTCTCAAGGATACAAGAAAACAGCAGCACGAGTAGTTCACGTGGTCCCATCAGCTTGTCCCACCATTCGGCATGATCTACCCCAAGTGTCAATTTCTCTTGCATGAAATTTCCCCATAATGTTCAATCCCTCAGTCTTTTATTTATGTGTCTTCACGTTAAATACATAAACATTGTAGTCTCCACAACCACCTGGGCTAGTGAATTCCAAATGTTTACTCTCTGAGAGAAGACATTTCTACATACCTGTTTTAAGTGATTGGTCTTTTGTCTTGTATGTCCCTTTGTTCATGATTCTCCCACTTGTGAAAACATCCCAAGACTCCTTACGATCTTATATAAGGTCATCCCTCTTTCCACTGAGCACTAAGGAATAGAGGCTCAATCTATTTGAGTTTATGAAGATTATGGTGGCATAGACAGTGTAGACAGGCAGTATCATTTTTCCACAGGGTTCTAATACCAAGGGCATGCATTGAAGGTGAGAGGGGGTACTTACTGGTGAGAGTAGTGAATGCCTGGAATGTGCTGCCTAGTACGGTGCTAGAGGCAAGTACATGAGAGGCTTTTAAGAGACGTTTAGACAGGCACATGAATCTAAGAAAGATGGAAGGAAAGGGACATTGTGTAAGTAGGGGGGATTAGTTTTTGATTTACTTTTAGCTGGCTTGGCACAAAATTGTGAGCCAAAAGGTCCATTCCCATGCTGTACTGTTCTATGTTTTATGTTCTATGTTTTATCTATCCTCTCCTGATAGGAAAACCCTCTCATCTCAGGAATTAGTCTGGTGAATCCCTTTTGGACTGTCCCCAATGCTACTATATCCATTCTAAGGTAACACTGCCTCGCTAACAGCATGTAAATTGTAACCATACCTCCCTATTTCTAAACTTCAACCCTTTTGCAATAAAGGGGCTTTTGCTTATAATTGGCAATTAAGTGAAAAATTAACATACTTTCCTAAATCTTAGCACATTGTATTTGGAGTCATAGAGAAGTACAGTACAAGGACAGGCCCTTTGGCCCATCTAGTCCATGCCAAAACCATTTAAACTGTATGCTCCCAATGACCTACACCAGCACAAAAGCCCTCCCATATCCCCACTATCCATGTACTTATCTAAACCACTTAAATGTGGAAATTGAGCTCACATGGACCACTTGTAGCTCATTCCTCACTCCCAAGACCCTCTGAGTAAAGATGCTTCCATTCATGTTCCCCTTAAATTTCTCACATTTCATCCTTAACCCATGGCCTCTGATTGCAGACCACACCTGCTTACATTTACCCTGTCTATACTCATCATAATTTTGTATATCTCTATCACATCTCTTCTCAGTCTTCTATATTCTAAGGAATACAGTCCTAACCTATTCAATCTATTCTTATAATTCAGATCAGACAGAGCCAATAACATCTTGCAAATTTTCTCTGCACCCTTTCAACCTTGTTTACAACTTTCCTGCAGATAGGTGACCAAAACTGCACACAATACTCTAAATTAGGCCTTATCAATGTCTTATAGAACTTCAACATAACATTCAATCCCCTGTACTCTATACATTGATTTATGAAGGGGAAGGTGGCCAAAGCTTTCTTTATGATGCTACTTATCTGTGACACCACTTTCAATGAATTACCTGCATTCCCAGACTACCACACTCCTCATTATATTACCATTCACTGTGTACAACTACCCAGTTAACCGTATTATCATCCAGATCATTGATATAGATGACCATAAATGATCCAGCACTGATCCATGTGGCACACCATTAGTCACAAGCCTCCAGTAAGAGAGGCATCTCTCTTCTACCACTCTCTGGCTTCTTCCACAAAGCCAATGAATAATTCAGTTTACTACCTCATCCTGAATGCTGAGCAACCTAATCTTCTTGACCAGCCTCCCATGCGGATCTTTGCCATATGCCTTGTCCATGTTGACAACACCCGCTGCCTTGCCTTCATCCACTTTCTTGGTAACTTCCTCAAAAACTCTATAAGGTTGGTTAGACATAACTTATCTCACACAAAGCCATGCTGACTATCCTTAATCGTCCATGTCTATCCAAAAACTTATATATCAGGTCCCTTAGAATACCTTCCAATAACTTTCCCAGAATGGATATCAGACTCACCAGCCTATCATTTTCTGGTTTCTGTTTAGAACTTTTTTTAAACAGGGGAATTACATAGACTATCCTCCAATCTTCTGATACCTAAGGATGTTTAAAATATCTCAGCTTGGGCACTGGCAGTTTCTGCACTTGTCTCCTGTAGGGCCCACGGACTTTTCCACCATAATTTGCCTCAGGGTAGCAAACACATCCTCCTCTGTAATTTGTACAGGGTCCATGAAGTTTATATCACCTTGCCTCACATCTATAGACTCTGTGTTCACCTCCTGAGTAAAGCCAGATGCAAAGAATGCATTTCAGATCTTCCCCATCTATTTTGGCTCCACACATGGATTACCATTCTGATCTTCCAGAGGACCAATTTTGTCCCTTACAATCCTTTTGCTCTTAACATATCTGTAGAATCCCTTAGGATTCTCCTTCACCTTGTCTGCTAGAGCAACCTCATACCTTCTTTCAGCTTTCCTGATCTATTTCTTGTGTTATTTTGCATTTCTTGTACTCCATAAGTGCCTCATTTGTTCCTACTTGCCTATACCTGCAATCCTGCCCAGGTTTGCACCCTGGAGAAGACACAGTCCACCAGAGGCACAAACTGATTCCCTGGGATCGACGGCTGCCTACTACTACTAATACCAGCAATGTGCCTTCTTGTCTCCCTTAAACAGGGCCTCAGTATCTCCTAAAAACCAAGGTTCCCTGCATTTGTTATCTTTACCTTTTATTCTGACAGGCACACACAAGCTTTGTACTTTTGCTTTTAAAGGCTTCCCACTGTCCAAGTAAACCTTTGCCAGAAAATAGCCCCAATCCACACTTACTGGATTATTTCTGATACCATCAAAATTGTTTTTTCTCCAGTTTGGAATCTCAACCCACAGACCAGACCTATCTCCTTACATATGAGCCCACACAATAAAACTAAACAATTATTAGAATTTAGAAATATAAAGGTTCATCCATCTACAAGATTTTGAAATTTTTGTACATGGACCATTAAATCTTTTACCTTTTTCAGTTTCTTGCTTATTAGTTTTTAGAAAATGCTCTTTCTTGATTTTATTTACTCATTCTTTGAGATCTGTGTATTAGTGGCAAGGCCAACATTTATTGTGCACCCTTGGTTGTTTCTGAGAACATCATGGTGAGCTATTTTCTTTCATCGCTGCACGCCTAGTGAAGGCTCACACTGTTGTGGAGGGATTTCCAGGATTTACACCTGGTGACGATGAAGAACTGGTGATAATTTTCTAAATAGGTGATTTGAAAGGGAACCTGCAGGTGGTGGTGTTGTTCCCATGTGCCTGCTGTCCTATGTAACAGAGATTCTGGGTTTGAGAGGTGCTCTTGGCAAGTAGCCCATGTGCGTTTTTAGATGGTAAGCCACTGTCTGACAGTAAGCATTTAGGGTGGTTAATGAGTCATCAGTCAAGTAGGTTGCTCAGTATCAAACCTCTTAAACGTTGTTGGATCTATACACCTCTAGACAGGTAGAGGATATTTCATCACATTCCTGATGTGCCATGTAGATGGTGGAAAGCTCTGGCAGGCTAGGAGGTGAGTTATTCTTTTACAGGAGACCCAAGCTCAGACCTCCACTTGTGACAAATGTATCTGTGTGGTTGGTTAAGTTTAGCAATGTTGACCACCCCTCCTCCCCCCCCCCCCCTCCACCCAGGTTATTGAAGGTGGGGAATTTAGTAATTTGTTGAGGACAACTTCTCTGGAATTCTACTCTGGTCCAGATTCACAAGTTCTGCATTTACATGGTTGCCCTCCTTGCTGAAGAAACTCAGTGCTTTTAATCACTTTGATGACCAGATCATAACCTTGGAGATCATCACAGTTCCCGAAATGTCTTATCTACTTTCAATGAAGTACTTGTGGGAGTAGATAGCTGGGAAGGGGCTGACCACTCTTTTGACCACCTAAACATCTTCAGCAGTCAATTAGTGTGGGAGGCATCTGCAGAAGCATGTCTGATGACAGGCCCCCCCAGACTGTGCTCCCACTGCTAAGCAAATGTTGTTTCAAGTATGCTTCAGAACATTGTCATGTCAACTGTATGCATTTTCACACCACACACTGATGGACTGTATTGGGTAGATACTAATTTATGACTCTTAGATTAAAATTTCACATAAATTTATGCCAAAGATTATAACCTCAATAACTCTGACTCTTTGGAGTTTCTGGAATTGTGTAAAACCGGATAATTAGTAATGATTCAGCAAAGTTTTCCTTCCACTGAAGGAAAGATCAGAACAGATATACATGGAATTTTCAGTTCTCAGCTACAAGCTCTTGTCAACAAGTAGAGAATGAGAATATCTCTGCTGATGCATGGCAGTTCAGACAGAACAGTACCATTCAGTAAACTAACACAAAAAAAAACTACTGCTGGTGTTGGGTATTTGAAATAAAGACAAGGAATGTTGAAAATTTCAGTGAGTCGGGCAGTATCTGTGCAAAGAGAAGTAGTTCTGCAGCAGGGAAATTAACTATTTCTCCCTCCACTGCGTGTTTCTGGTATGTTCAGTTTTTACTTCAGATTCCCAGCATTTGTATTTGTTCAGGTCTAACCAGTCTATTTTTATGCTGCATGTTTCACATCAACCTCTGGCATGGTGGTGCAACAATTATGTCTTCCATCCCACAGCTCCAGTGATCCAGACTTCTGATGAAGTCTGTCTGGAGTTTCTGCACTCTTTTGGTAATCATACAGTGTTCAATTTTCCTTCCACTTTTCCAATACATTCTAATAGGTAAACTAACAGAAATCTATTTCCCCTTGGTGTAGCTAGGCAGCAAAAGATTCAAATTGGGAACTTGGTAGGGATGTGAATGAGAATGAATTTCAGAACCATAGGATTATGACATTTTTCTGTTGGCAGTTGGCACAGAGTTTATGGGCTGAATGGCCTTCTCTGTCATAATTATGTTGCAGGCACTGAGATTGTATGGCTTAGAACTACATTGGACTTTGCATTTCCCAGTAATTCACAAAGAGTTTAGTTAGAGATTATTCTAAACAAAGGCTTTCGAGTGTGGCCTTAGCCAGCTGGAACCTTGCCATTATCATCAGGCCGAGTATATATGTTGAGTCAGAATATTAGTTTCAATTTGCATAATGGTGATGTGGGTGTTGAAAACCTCAGAGAGTACCAGCGCTATTTAAGGACAAATCCAACACTGAACAAAAAACATATTCCGATCATTAAGCACAGACTGTGAATGTTAGGCTGATGCATTTAGTACAGTTTCTTGACATAGGATCACATCTGCTGGGGATTATTGCTGAAGCTTGCACTCAGTTACAAATCTTAAAAGGGGCAGGCATCTCATCAATGATCTAATAACAAGTGAAGCAAATGCCAGTGAAATTAATTTTAAAGCATATCCCGAGTATTGCTCAGCAGAGTCCCACACACTTTGCCAATGAGATGATGCTCACCTTGTCAGCTGTAGTTAGTAAGCAACATTCTCTCTTCAGAATCCAAGTGCATTAAATACAAGCCTCATTCCAGATATTTAAGCATCATCACTCCAAACAGCAGTTACCTACTGACAAAGGCACAAAAGACCTCAGATGCCGGAATCTGGAGCTAAAAATAAGCTGTTAGTGGAACTCAGCAAGTTAGGTGGGAAAGGGACTGTCAACATTTCAGATCAAGACACTTCACCTGGACCGAAATGTATTAGGAATACTGTCATATACAACCGTAGGGGCAAAGGATGGAGAAAGAGCTAGCGATCAATAAATGGTTCTTGGTGAGGTGAAATGATAGACAGATGAGGAATGGAAATAGCAACTGAGGGTGGAAGGTGTTAGTGAAGGCAATAAAGGACTGTAGGTGATGGAATCTGACAGGAAAGGCAAGTGGAGCATGGTATCAAGTATGTCAGGTGGGTGGACAGTACCGAGGGAGCCCTACACTACCTGGTTGAGATGTTAAACAAAGACCATTATTCTCCAGTGGACAGAGTTATCTTCTGCTGCACGTTCAGAGAAGAATGGCATTATTTTTCCACTAAGAATTATTTCTGCAACTGGCTTCAGGAAAAACAGAAATTCCATTACTTTGGTTACAATGTGTTCATAAACATTTTACCTCCTTTGTTAGAGGATTGGTTAACCAATAGAAGGCATAGAATTGTTATAAATATATTCCTCAGCAATTTCCTCAAGTTTTATACACGCTCTGCTTTTCCCTCGTGATCTGAAAATTTTCCTTCCTCAACAAGACATCGAACGGAAGACACTCCAGGGATGGACCCATAGTTATGCCCATCAGAGGTTAATCACTTCAGTCCCAGGGAATCAAGGAAGGAGTCCTCAGGGCGTCTTTGAACCCAGATGCTCTCATCAATGACCTTCCTTCTATCATAACATCAGAAGGGGGATGTTCAATGTTCAATTAAATCACAACTCCTTAGTAAGTGACACAGTCTCTGCCTACACATAGCAAGGTCTAGACAACATGCCAGCATGGAGTGATGAATGGAAATTTAATTTGTTCCACAAGAGTACCAGGCAGCAAATGTCTCTAACAAGTTATTTATGATATTTGATGGTATTACCATCACCAAGTCATCACCGCTTGCAGTCTTGTCTGATTTTTGCTTTCTGCTCCCTAATTTGTAACTTTCCACCATTTGTAAAGGTACTGGATTAAAATGACACTTTAAACTCTCTAACAGCTCAGCGAAAGGAGCATTGCCTGCCCTGTGCAGCATCAAGAGACTATTTCCAAGCTGGTGTAGTTGGTGCCAATGCTCTTACATGACTGCACGTTGAGTAGGCAAACTTTTACCCCCATTCTCAGTTTTAATAAGTCTCTTTCCCCTGAACAGTGTCTCCATTCCATTCCAGCTATAGCCAAATTGGGTCCATGTTAATACTTACAATACTCATACTTAACAATTTAATGCATGGCTCCTTCTGCCTTCTTTGCTTGGCTCTGGTCAAGGTCTGTTAATGCAAGTTTATGTGTTGAAGTTACAGTGACTAATTTCAGAATCATTTGACCACTCAATGCATTCTGTCCTCCTGGTCAGAGCATGTTCCTATGGATATGATAAAGCAACATGCAGAGCATACAGAGTGATATGTGGAAAACAGAGAGCTGTGGACATTCTTATCCCATGCACACATCATGACATTACACACCCTACTATTTCATTCCTTCAATCACTTCACAAGACAATGTCCTCAATATTCTCCCTTCTCTCTGTACTAAGTAGCCTGATTTGCTGATTATATTCAGTAGTGACCACCTGCTGAGATGTTGGGAAAGGCCTTACTGCAAAGAATTTAATACATCTGGGCAGTGCTCAACACCCAGCTGTCTTCTTGCGGATGGGTCGGGAAGTGCTGGGGTGTAGGCATTAGACCTTCATATGTTTAGGAGTGAAACGTTTTGAGGAAGTGATGCAGAAACTATAGTTTTCATGACTTGGCATGTCTTCCTTTCAGTCAAAACACTGGGGAGGCATGGTGGCAGAGCAGGTGGGTTGCTGCCCACAGTTTTATTCCTGGGCTCCTGTGTTCTGTGGAATTTGCATATTCTCCCTGTGATCATGAGGGTTTCACTGAGGTGCTCCAGTTTCCGCCCAGGTCCATATGTCACGTAGGCTGGTTGATTAATAGGCCACTGTAAATTGCCCCTAGTATGTGCGTAAATAGTTGAGGCCCTCTATTGGTTGAAGATTATGTCCTAGCAGTCTACATGAAACACAAGCCAGTGCACAAGCCGGGGCAGTGCGATATGGAGAGCAAGCTGTTACCCATGCAGCAGGCTCCCCCCTTCCATGCAGCTGATGAATCCAAAGGAATGGCAGAGACTGAAACAGTTTGGCACTAGTGGCATCGCAGTATTTGCCAGTCAGTGTAGAATTCAACATAGGAATGTCTTAGGGACTCCAGCTCCAGATTTTTCTTTGTGGTTTAATCCCGAAACCTTCCCCGTGAGTGGGTACAGCCACAAGGTGAGGAGGTTTGTGGTCATTGTTTTCTGCCCCTTTGAGGTGTTTTGTTTCATGTAAATTAGTGCTGAGTTGGGGAATGGAGGCTTTGCCCAGGTGTTGAAAATCTTCAGGGTGTAGGGAAGTGAAACTTGAGGGACAAATGGGGCTGGAGATTCTTGAACGAACAGGTAGGATCAGTGGACAATGCAATGGTTTCTTGACAGAAAAATGGCACAGAAGACACTCTGGAGGAGAATTTAGTTATCCTGCTTAAGATATTCCCGGTAGGACTGACTTATTAATTTTTTCATGAATAGTCTTGGATCTTACTATCATTCATGGTTGAATCTATTCCAAGATGTTGTAATTGCATGCATGATTAATCAGTGTTGATGTGGCTGAAATGAGAACAGTTCTTCCTTGGCATTCCTTTCTCCCAGCATCGACAATTCTATTCTCAAAGTTCAAATTAAATTCATTATCGAAGTACATACACAGTATGTCACCATATATGTACAAACCTCAGTTTTGTTTTCTTGTGGGTGTATGCAGTAAATCCAAGAAACACAATAGAATCAATGAAAGACCGCATTAACAACCAGACAGCGATCTGTACAAGTACTAAAGGCCAAATAAATAAATAAACAAACAATAATAATTCTGTTATTAAATCATCTCAAGATATTTCATAAATCCAAAATAGGGTATGGTTTTGGCATACTTCAGAATTTCAGGCTAGTTATGTTAAATTCCATCAAGTTAACCCGGCCATTCTTTTAATGGATACAACTGCTGTGTGTGATAGTTATTGAACTTTAAAGTGCTGATTGAATGTGAAAGTTGCTGCATGTATATAAATTGAAAATAGTTTTTAGACTCAGAGAACTGTGACTTCTTTCATGAAAAGAGAAATATATCCAAAGAATCACAGTGATACTGGAATAACTGCACAAGTCTTCAGAAGCTGACATTTCCCTCGTCCCGACCAAGTGGTGAAGCAATGGGAGAGCAGTCATCTTCCTCTGGGCTGTCTCGCTCACTGTACAATATGGACCCCGATGTTGCACAACAGGCTGAATTGATGTTCAACTGTTTAAATCAGCACAATTTGTAAATTCTCACGGCTTTTATGAGGTGTTTCAGGTATTACCCATAACACCCCGAGGGAATGCGGCAGCTGGGCACAAAAGCAGTTTAATCATTAGTGCAAGCATCCTGCTTCCTTTCAAATTTGATTCAAAAGAGTTTATTTTATTTTTTAGTTCTAAACAGATGGTGGCATAGAAATCCCTGCGTTGGTCTCTCTTGGTCTCTCACTTTATCTGTGTCTCTTTCTCTTTCCTTTTCCTTCTCTTCTTCATTCACCCCCTCATATCTCTGGAGAGACCAGACCTCTATGTATATTGCAAGCATTATTTTATAAAGTGTTCTGTCAGGTTGGACCTGACAAATATTACCCCCTGTAGCAGTAAGAATAAAACTTTTATGCCATAACTTTAAAAATACGGGTTAGCTTTATTGCTCTTTGGAGCTCTATTATTCTCTTTCTACACCAACACCTCTTAGTCTCCATGATGTTGCCGCAGTGTTGATTCATCTCTCTGTCCAACTCACATTTTTCTTTCTTGTTTGAAAAGCTGCACTCTTAAACTTTATCTCCACCAATTTCCTGAGCTCTGCAGCCATTTTCCTTTCCCTTTTACTCTATTTTGCTTCGCTTGCACTCCATTTGTGTTCCTTTTCATGATGCTTTCTATCCCTTCCACTGGTTATCAAGGATTTTGAACTGGATCTTGCTATCAACACTCACTAATGACTCCCATCGGACGACTGCCTCACGTATTCATCCTTGTTGAACTGAGATCCCTCGCCCTTCCGAAATTTTCTCCAGACATTCAATTGATTAACAGATAGAGCATCCATTCCTTTTTTGCTACTCCTCCTCTCTTCTGCAACCATGTTTAAATACAGATCACTCATTTCAATTCATTCATGGGATGTAAGTATCATTGTCTGGGCCTCACTAGGAAGGTGGTGGTAAAGACGTTGTCAGAGGTTTGCATTATAAGCTTTGTGACCCCACAGTAATAATGAACCTGCAATACATTTTCTAGTTAAAGTGACTTGTCTTGAATATGGTAATCTTCCCATTTGCCTGTTCTTCATGTGGATATCATGTGTGGCAGGAAGCTGCTATTGATGCAGAGGTGTGATGTTTCAATGCATCTGGGATATAATACGTTCCAGGTTACTTATTCCAGTAGAGGAAGGTATTGTTCTGTATTTAATATTTCAGTAATATTTCAATAAGCTTGATTTGTTTTTGTTTGATTAAGCTTTCTTTGTTTAAATAATTCATTATAGGTTATATGTAGAACTACGTGAATTGCGTACATCATCATAATGCCATGACATTACAAGTACGCACCTTACTAAAGAGAAGTTACTTGTAAATGAATAATCTGGGCACCCCAGTTTTTCATTGGATTAGTTTTATGTTTGGAATTACAAAACAAAACAAGGCCAACGAGTAAACTTTAAAAAGAACCTGAGATGACTCCCTACCTGTTGAAGCACACGAGATGCTCAAGTTAAAAAAACACAGAAAAAGAACAAAGTTCATATGCTCATAAATAGTGAGTACCGGGTGAAATTAATAATTGAAAAAAGAGCAGAAATGGCTGTCTACATCAGAAAGATAGATACATTTGATTGCACCAAAGCTAACTGAGTGAATTGAGTAGTATTTTAAAGCAGCTGGAATAGCCAATGAAAAATGTTTGGCTGAGTGCAAATGGCGGAAGAGCATATGGTTTGCTTAGGAGTTTAACTGCTCCAACCAAAGCAGCTGAAATTAGCTTTGTTGATATCATGAGTGTAATCGAAAGACCACAGTTGATTACAGAACACTTTAGGTTTCATAAGTGGAATCAGAAGGAAGGGGAGTCCATTTCAGCTTACGCGGTTGAATTGAATTTAAAAACGCAAACACGAGGAAATCTGCAGATGCTGGAAATTCAAACAACACACACAAAATGCTGGTGGAACGCAGCAGGCCAGGCAGCATCTATAGGGAGAAGTATAGTCAACGTTTCAGGCGGAGACCCTTCGTCAGGACTAACTGAAAGAAAAGATAGTAAGAGATTTGAAAGTGGGAGTGGGAAGGGGAGATCCGAAATGATAGGAGAAGACAGGAGGGGGAGGGATGAAGCTAAGAGCTGGAAAGATGATTGGCAAAAGAAATACAGAGCTGGCGAAGGGAGAGGATCATGGGACAGGAAGCCTTGGAAGAAAGAAAGGTGGAGGGGAGCACCCCTCCACTCGCCACCCCACTAGGGATAGGGTTCCCCTTGTCCTCACCTACCACCCCACCAGCCTCCGTGTCCAATATATAATTCTCCGTAATTTCCACCACCTCCAACGGGATCCCACCACCAAGCACATCTTTCCCTCCCCACTCTTTCTGCTTTCCGCAGAGATTGCTCCCTACGCAACTCCCTTGTCCGTTTGTCTCCCCCCCCCCACCCCCATCCCCATCCCTACCACCGATCTCCCTCCTGGCAATTATCCTTGTAAACAGAACAAGTGCTACACCTGCCCTTACACTTCCTCCCTCACTACCATTCAGGGCCCCAGACAGTCCTTCTAGATGAGGCGACACTTCACCTGTGAGTCGGCTGGTGTGGTATACTGCATCCGGTGCTCCTGGTGTGGCCTTTTATATATTGGTGAGAACTGATGCAGACTGGGAAACCATTTCACTGAACACCTATGCACGGTCTGCCAGAGAAAGCAGGATCTCCCAGTGGCCACACATTTTAATTCCATGTCCCATTCCCATTCTGATATATCTATCCATGGCCTCTTCTACTGTCAAGATGAAGCCACACTCAGGTTAGAGAACCAACACCTTATATTCTGTTTAGGTAGCCTCTAACTTGATGGCATGAACATTGATTTCTCTAACTTCTGTTAATGCTCCCCTCCCCTTCTTACCCCATCCCTTATTTATCTATCTATCTATCTATCTATCTATCTATCTATCTATCTATCTATCTATCTATCTATTTATTTATTTATTTGTTTATTTATCAATCTGTCTATCTTTTCCTTTTTTTCTCACATATTTCTCTCACTGTCCCACTCACAATCACTCCTTGCCTGTTCTCCATCTCCCTCTGGTACTCCTCTTCCCCTTTCTTTCTCCCGAGGCCTCCCATCCCATGATCCTCTCCCTTCTCCAGCTCTGTATCACTTTTGCCAATCACCTTTCCAGCTCTTAGCTTCACCCCAACCCCTCCGGTCTTCTCCAATCACTTCAGATCTCCCCTTCCCCCTCCCACTTTCAAATCTCTTACTATCTTTTCTTTCAGTTAGTCCTGACAAAGGGTCTCAGCCCGAAAGGTCGATTGTACTTCTTCCTTTAGATGCTGCCTGGCCTGCTGCGCTCCACCAGCATTTTATGTGTGATGGCTGAATTGAAATTGTCTGAGCATTGTCGGTTTTTGACTGGGCTTAACGATGAACTGAGAGATTGTTTGTTTGAGGAATCTTCTAAGAAAGCATTCAAAAACAGCCCCTAGCTGAGCACAACGCTCATTTAAAAGATCAGTTAAAATTGCTGTATCAATGAAAACGGCAGCCACAATTGAGTTGTAGTCAGGAATGAAAGTGAACATGAACAAAATTACAATGTTTAAACAGAAGGTTACCTGGCTGAACAAATTGTGGCAGTGGGCTCACATACACCTGACCAATGCAGGTTTAAAGGCAAAACTCGCAACAAGTGCTACAAAGTAGGACACATACAGTATAAAGAGCATGTCAGATAGTCAAAATAAATGGACTGCATGGGGAAGAGATAAAGATAAAAAGTCAAGATGCAGTTTCAAAACGAGCACTAATCTGCATGCTGTTGTTGAAAAATCTGATGAGAGTGACTTGGGACTGGGTAGCCTTGAGACCATAAAAAGGTTTAAAAAATGTTTCAAGATTCAAGGTACACAAATCTGAGATTCTTCTTCTCCAGAAAGCCATGAAAGTAAAAAAAAACAAGAAACATGATTATCAACCCCCACACTTCCTCACCCACATGAACGACAACAAGAATATCTTACCCCAAATACCCCTCTCCCTGAACAAAAAAACCAAAAACGCAACAAGAACATCAACCCGCAACCCCCACCCCCACATGAAAAGCAAAAAGAACATCAGACTCTAAATCCACCCTCACTGTAGAAAGAAATGAACAAAAAAAATGCAACAAGAACATCGATTCCCCCATCCCCTGCCCCGCATACTAATGCCACAAAAATATCAACCCCCAAATCCCCCTCCCCGCACAAATGCCACAGAACATTGACCTCCCAATTCCACTCCCTCACAGAAAATGTCACAAAGCATTGACCTCCCATTCCCCTCCCCCACAAAAAACGCTATAAAACATTGACCCGCTTAAATCCCCCTCCCCACACAAACTGCCATAAACACTCACCCCAAATTCCCCTCCTTCACACAAAATGCCACAAGAACATCAGTCCCCTCCCCCTGCTCAAAAGCCAACACAATAAAGAACAGGTGAAAACACAGAAAATAAAAAAAAACTATAAGACTGAAGAAAATTTAATATTTCATTAATATTGGGTAACATTGTAAATATATTGTTTGATTAAGCATTATTTGTTTAAATAACTCATAATGGGTCAGATGTAAAAATATGTGAATGGCATATGTCATTGCGCCACCACGTCATAAATGCACGCCTTACGAAGGAGAAACTAAGTGTACACAAGTATTCTGGGCTCCTGTGTTTTTATTTCAATTAGTGTTATTTTTGGAGTTACAAAATGTGACAGCTATAAATGTGTGAGGTTCTAGATCGACTACTCCAGCAGTATACTTTAATTTGGATGGTCCTTAGTGGATCTATTCATTGTGAAACTCACAGGGAACAAAGTGAACAGACTGACTCACAGTAATGCCGGTCCACAGAACGTCAGGCACATATCAAGAGTTTGGTTCAGCCAAATCTGGAATGAATGGTAGAAAGGTCACCGAAAGAAAGCAAACAGCACAACCTAATTCCCCGTCCAAAAACAAGGAGTCTTCAGAGCCAAATCACCACACGTTAGTGTGTCTGAGCTGTAGCCAGGTGAGCAACGTCCTCTCTGAGAAACTAAATTCCCTGATTTCTGTTGCTGATTGACTGAACTTAAATTTGTCAGATGCTGTGGTGGAGATTGAAAACTTCACTGCATTATTTATTCTGACTCTGAAAGCTATTGAATAATTTAATGATTGTATTATTGTATCTTAGCCAAAAGGCCGCACCTTTGACAGTACATGTCCTGAGATGTAAAATTCACACTCCACAACTACAGGACTGCTGGTGCACAAAAGGATCAGCACCAGCCATTGTCTGGTTTAGCCATACGCAGAAGGGAAGGTGGAAGGAAGGTCAT
Organism: Hypanus sabinus; assembly: GCF_030144855.1. NCBI lineage: Eukaryota > Metazoa > Chordata > Chondrichthyes > Myliobatiformes > Dasyatidae > Hypanus > Hypanus sabinus. Next base: position 8,316,381 of record NC_082720.1, read on the forward strand.
TCAAATTAAGCAGACACCACCATACCTACTAGAGTACAAAGGGATTTGGATTATAGAAACATAGAAAACATACAACACACTACAGGCCCTTCGGCCCACAAAGCTGTGTCGAACGTGTCTTGACCTTAGAAATTAGCTAGAGTTACCCATAGTCCTCTATTTTTCTGAGCTCCATTTACCTGTCCAGGAGTCTCTTAAAAGACCCTGTCATATCCACCTCCACCACTGTCGCCAACAGCCCGCTTCACGCACTTACCCCTCACATTATATGGTGCAGTTCATGAACCATAACCACCTTTTGGGTGAGATTGAGAAGATATTGTGGAGGCTTGCAGTTCCCAGAATAACCTTCTAAGAGAGTTGGAATTCAGAAAGACTCACATGACCATTTGATCTCAGTGCAGGGGAATGGTGAGAAAGATGATGAAAGTCCTCCTGTGGTGCCTCCTACAGGACATGGAGATGACACCTTCAGTGAGCGAGAGAAGGACACTCCTTTAGCAACAACTGGAAAGTTTCCAGCCTCAAAACAGAACATCAATGGGAATTTAAAACTCAATTGCATTGACAAACTTGTAAATCTGTAACCATTAAGCTACTTGCATTCTTTATTTTATTTTGAAAGGCAGGTGACATTACTGCATGATGTAATAGAATCAGACGTGGAACATGGAAACAGCCACTTCAGCACTTGGAGTCCATGCCAACCATTGGACATCAGGCCTACACTAATATCATTTTATTCCCCCTTTTAGTTCTATCAGCTCTCTCCTTTTTCTAACACTTATTACGGAAAACTTACAGTAGCTAACTAACCAACCAATTATATCATTAGTTTTGATCATATGTGTAACATTATGTACATATGCAAAGTCTAAGAAGGTCTTCAAATAAACCAGACATTCTTTTTTGAGCTCCCTGTGTCTCTTGTATTTTTCTCTGCATGGTACATTACTGCAGACTTGAAAGCAACAGGGACAGACATGGAGTCAAAACAGTGGAAGTGTAGACAGATAGGGTGAGATGCTGACATGAATTTCAAGAAGATAAGTTGTCCTTTGCTGGGGTAATTGTGTAATTTACGAGCAGCTGGTGAATGAAAGTACTCACAAGTGAAGCTTTTGCTGAACCCATGTGTTACTTCTCCCTCGAGCAAACTTGTTAGAAAAACTCTATCTCAGAGATTCATTCCAGAATTCCAGAACCTGAGTTCTGTTTTGCTTTTTGTTCTCTTTACCTAAGATCATAATCAAAAAGGTCAAGAGCAAGAATAGTTTCCTCACTTTATTATTTTATGTCTCATATTTTCTGATGACTTAGGGGGCCATTCAACCCATCAAGTCTATGCCACTTTTAAGAGCAATTATATGATTCACAGTGCTATTCAGTAACTCTCTCACACACTAACATCAACTTCCCCCCATCAACTCTCCTACACCGCCCCCACCACCTACAAAATGAGTAATTTACAGCAACCAAATAATACAAGAAGAGATGCAGTATGATCTCCAGAGAGCAATCTCACAGGTGAAGTGAAAGTTCCTGACCAAACTGGAATCAATGAGGGATGCTCAAACGTTGTGGCAGGGTTTGAACGCTATAGCCACCAACTAAATTAAATCAAGTGACATAGGGGACAATCAAGCTTCACTTCCAGATGAGCTCAATCCCTTCTATGCTTGCTTTAATCATCAGAATAGGGAGGAACTATCACGAACCCCCACATCTCCTTTGAGCTCAGTATCTGAAGCTGACGTGCTGGCTACCTTCAGGAGGGTGAATCCAAGGAAAGCATCTGGTCTGGATGGAGTACCTGGCCATGTACTAAAGACCTGTGCTGACCCACTGGATGGTGTGTTCACTGAGATCTTTAACCCTTCACTTCAGTAGAGTGTGGTATGCACCTCCTTCAAGCAGGCTTCAATTATAACAGTGCCCAAGAAGAGCGTGGTGACCTGCCTCAGTGACTTACATCCACAGTGATGGTGTTTTCAGAAGCTGGTGATGAAACATATGAGCTCCTGTCTGTGAGATCTGCTCCAATTTGCCTACTGAAGCAAAGATCCACAGCAGATGCCATTTCATTGGCTCCTCACTCAATCCTGGAACATCTTGCATACATCAGGATGCTCCTTAATGACTAAAGATACCATCATCCCCTCAAAACTAGTCAATAAGCTCCAAGACCTTTGGAGTCAATACCTCCATGTGCAATTGGATCCTGGGTTTCCTCAACCTGGATTGGCAACATCTCCTCCACAATCTCCATCTGCACAGGTGCACCACAAGGCTGTGTGCTTAGTCACCTGCTCTACTCGTTTTACACTTATGACTATATAGCTAAGCACATCTCCAATGTCATATTCAAGTTAGTTGTGGGCCAAATCAAAATCAGCAAACAGGAAGGAGATTGAAAATTTGGCTGGGTGGTATCATAACAACGACCTCTCACTCAATGCCAGCAAGACCAAGGAACTGATTGTAGACCAGGAGACAGAAACCAGAGGTACATGAGCCAGTCCTCACTGGAGGATCAGAGGTGGAGAAGGCTTTCAAATTTAAATTCCAAGGTGTTACTATTTCAGAGGACCTGTCCTGGACCCAGCACGTAAATGCAATTGTGAAGAAAGCATGGCTGTACTTCTATTTCCTTGGGAGTTTGTGGAGATTTGGCATGACATCTAAAACTTTGACAAACTTTTATGGGTATGTACTGGAAAGCATATTGACTGGCTGCATCATGGCCAGGTATGGAAACACCAATGCCCTTGAATGGAAAATCTTGGAAATGGTAATGGATTCAGCCCAGTACATCATGGGTAAACCCTCCCAAACATGAAACACTGTTGTAGGAAAGCAGCATCCATCATCAGAGATCCTCACCACCCAGACCATGCTCTTTTCTCACTGCTGCCATCACGTATAAGGTACAAGAGCCTCAGGACACATGCCACCAAGTTGAAGAACAGTTACTACCCCTCAAGCATCAGGCTTTGAACAAAGGGGATGACTACACTCATTCATTGAGGTGTTCCCACAGCCAACAATCTCCTGTTAAAGAATCTTTATCTTGTTATTTCATGTTCTCATTATTTATTTCTATATACTTATATTTGCATTTGCACAGTTTGTTGTTTTCTGCACTTGGGTTGATCGTGTTATAGTTACTATTCAATAGGTTTGCTGAGTATGCCTGCAGGAAAACGAACCACAGGGATATATGCGGAGAGATATACTGTATATACTTTGATTATAAAATTTACTTTGAACCAATCCTCATCTCTTTGCAATGTGGAAGGAAACAGGAGCAGCTGGCAGAAACACACACAGTGACAGCAAGGGTTTGTCCAAAACCCTTGTGTGCAGTGTTGGATATCAGAATCAGATCTGGTTGACAGCAACACTACCTCCTGCATCACTGGGTTAATTTCAGTGGAAGTCAGCATCAAGTCTTTTGCCCAAGTTTTTTCTACCTTTCACCCGAGGTTCAAGCAATAAAACATTTTGGGATATGCTGAAATGATCTTGATAAATACTTCCCTCCTTTCCTTCCTTACCTAATGATCAGGTAATATCACGATAAGGAATATATCCCACCCCTCCCCCACACACTGAAGTTAGTTGCATGTTGATATAAATGTGGAATTTACAAAGATCATCTTTTGTGCAATCAAACAGTTGCCCACAGGAGAGCAGAGCAGCTAAGCTCTTATACCTTATATAATTTTGCCAGCTACACCACTGCTATTGAAAGAATCACAGGTGATGATGAATCAGTCTATAAGAATGCGATAGTCACCTGGTTGAGTGGCACTACAACAACAATCTCTTGCTCAATGTCAGCAAAATTAAAGAGCTGATTTGTTGACTTCAGGAAAGAGAAGGAGAGCAAACATGCTCTCCTCTAGAAGGAGAGCTAAATTGGGCACTGGCAGTGGAGAGAGTCATCAGTTTTAAATTCCTGGGTATTTACTTATCAGATGACCTATCCTGGCTGCTATGTCTTGTAACTTTAAACACAGGAGTCCAAAATGTGCTTTTAACTTTTAAGTTTTCTTTAAGCAAGGCATGCTCATTTCACTTGGTAGTATAGTATGAGGACATATGCAGTTTACTTATTTATGCATGTAACCTGTTATTAATTATTTAAAAGAAAAAGGATGCTTACTCATACAATGTAGATACGTTACTCAAATATTACTGAAAAATTACATACACAACACTCCTCCCTGTTTAGCTATAAACTCCAACTCAATAGAGTCATAGAATCATAGCGAAGTACAGCACAGAAACAGGCCTTTCAGCCCATCTAGTGAATACCAAAAACATTTAAACTACCTACTCCCATCAAACTGTACCGGGACCATAGCCCTCCATATCCCTACCATCCATGTACCTACCAAACTTGCCTTAAACGTTGAAATCAAGCTCACATTCACAACTTGGACCAGCAGCTTATTCCACATTCTTATGACCTTCTGAGTGAAGAAGTTTCCATGTTCCCCTTAAATTTTTCACCTTTCACCCTTAAGTCATGACATCTGGTTGTAGTCCCACCCAACCTCAGTGGAAAAAACTTGCTTGCATTTACCCCTCAAATTTTCTACTCACCTATTAAATCTCCTCTCAATCTTCTATGCTCTAAAGAATAAAGTCCTAGCTATTCAATCTTTCCTTATAATTCAGATACTCCAGAACCAGCAACTTCCTTGTAAATTTTCATTGTATGCTTTAAACCTTATTTATAACTTTCCTGTAGGTTGGTGACCAAAACAGCACACAATACTCCAAATTAGGCCTCACCAACATCTTATACAACTTCAACATAACATCCTATATCCTGGACTCAAGACAGTGATTTATGAAGACCAATGTGCCAAAAGTTTTCTTTACAATTCTATCTACCCGTGATGCCACTTTCAATGAATTATGCACCTGGATTCCCAGCTCCCTTTGTTCTACTGCACTCCTCAGTGCCCTACTGCTCACTGTGTAAGACCTACCCTGTTTGGTCCTCCCAAAGTGCAACACCTCACACTTGTCTGCATAAAATTCCATCTGCCAGTTTTTCAGCCCATTTTTCCAGCTGGTCCAGATCCCTCAGCAGGCCATGATGGCCTTCCTCATCATCCACTACACCCCCAATCTTGGTGTCATCCACAAAATTGCTGATCAATTAACCACATTATCATCCGGATTGTTGATATAGATGACAAACAATAATGGAACCAGCCCCGAATCTCACAGCACACCACAAGTTACAGGCCTCCAGTCAGAGAGGTAACTCTCTATTACCACTCTCTGGCTTCTCCCACAAAGACAATGTTTAATTCAGTTTACTACCTCATCCTAAATGCTGAGCAACCAAACCTTCTTGACCAGTCTCCCACGCAGAACTTTGCCAAATGCCTAACTGAAGTTCATGTAGTCAACACCCACTGCCTTGCCTTCATCCACTTTCCTGGTAACCTCCTTGAAAAACTCTAAGATTGGTTAGACATGACCACACAAAGCCATGCTGACTATCCTTAATCAGTCCATGCCTATCCAAATACTTATATATCAGGTCCCTTCAAATACCTTCCAATAACTTTCCCAAAACTGACATCAGTCTCACCAACCTAAAATTTCTTAGCTTCTGTTTGGAGCCTTTTTTAAACAGGGGAACAACACTGGCTATCCTCCATTCCTCTGACACTTCTCCTATTCCTAAGGATGTTTTTAATATCTCTGCTAGGGCCCAGCAATTTCTGCACTTGTCTCCTGTAGGGTCCAAGGAAACAGCTTGTTAGGCCCTGGGGATTTATCCACCCTGATTTGCCTCAGGGTAGCAAATACCTCCTCCTCTGTAATCTGTACATGGTCAATGAAGTTGATGCCGTTTTGCCTCACGTCTATAGATCTGTATCCATCTCTTGAGTAAATACAGGTGCAAAGAATGTATTTAAGCTCTCCCATTGGCTTTGGCTCCACACTTAGATTACCATTCTCGTCTTCCAGAGCACCAATTTTATCCCTTGCAATCCCTTTGCTCTTAACATATCTGTAGAATCCCTTAGGATTCTCCTTTACCTTGTCTGCTAGAGCAACCTCATACCTTCTTTTAGCTTTCCTGATTTACTTCTTAAGTGTTATCTTGCATTTCTTGAATTCCATAAACATGTCATTTGTTCCTACCTGCCTATACCTGCAATGTACCTCCTCTTCTCTCTTAAGCAGGGCCCAATATCCCTTGAAAACCAAGGTTCCCGAAACTTGTTATCTTTATCTTTTATTCTGACAGGCACATACAAGCTCTGTACTTTCAAAATGTTGCTTTTGAAGGCCTCCCATGAACCAAGCACAGCTTTGCCAGAAACCAACCTGTACTATTTCACACTTGCCCAATCATTTCTGATATCATCAAAATAGTGAATGCATCTCAACTACATACACAATATGTTATATAATACAATTACTATATAGAGACATCCATAACATAGTACATTTTAAATTGTCTCATTCAGACCTTAAGATTTAATCGCCGTGGAGCATTTCTTACTCTTGTGGGATGATGCCTTTCCTGACAAAGGGGATCACTCTGCTCAGCAGGTGAGCTTGTGGCTGTGAAAACAATCTCAGGTTCTGGGCCCTGCTCTCTGGTGGTTGTAGGAGTTGACTCTGCGACTGCTGGAAGTGGTTCTGACAGCTCTGGACACTTTTCTTTTCTCTGCTTTCTCTTCTTCTGGTTTGTGCATCTTGATCTTGGGAAGGCTTATTTAGTTCACTGGAGTATTCTCTTATTAATCCTTCTATTGCTCCCTTTACAAGCTGATCTCTCCTCTTGGTTTCCTAATCCACAACATTGCCTGATGAATCCTCTGGTTGTGTATCTCCATTGACTCCTTTCTTTTTGGCCTTCCATTCATCCAGTTGGGCTTAGGTCTTTGCATCTACTTTTAGAAGCAGCTTGTTGTCTCCCACTTGAATTTCATTCAGTAACCTCAATGCACACAGAGTAGATTCTGGCTCTTTATGCTCACAAAAGCCGAATGCTTGCAACTTTCCTGAAGCTCTTTGAGCCAATCCATATTTCACAAATAACTACCTGATTAACATATCAGAATCTTTCTCAGAAACATTGACTGCAAAAACTGTCCAGTCACTGCCGTCATCACTTTCATGCTTCCTCTGAGCAGCATGGCCTTCCTTTGCTCCAACCAGAGGCACAGAGACTGGCACCTACAGTTGCTTGTCCTGTTGGGAAGCAGCTCATGGAGACAAATGTGGCATCAACTAGTGCCTTTCTTAACTCACCTTCTGTTGGTTTCATTGCAGGGAATGTGGCATGCAAATTGTGGATCAAGTTGTAGTGTCTCAGCCACTCACAATCCCACAATGGTGATCTTCCTGTTTTTTACCACATACAAGTTCAATGTGGCTTGTTGGTTGTATTTCACTGTCATTAGTGTTATTCCCTCAGAAGTTACCATTACTCCCATGTAAGTTCTTAATTGGATATCTGTAGGCACCAATGTCCAATTCCATTTTAAATAATTTGCTGTTAATTTCTGGAGTATGCCATATTGCTGGTCTATTGTTTGCTTTCACATTGTAAATCTCAAGTCTATCCAGTCCAGTTTCACTCTCATTGTTATCATATTTTTCTTCAACAGCATGCAGATTAGTGCTCTTTTTGAAACTGCAGCTTTACCTTTTAGCATTCAGAAATGGCTCCTACCTGAAGCACAACTCACGTTTAAAAGAGCAGTGGAAATCACTGTTTCAATGGAAATCGCAGACAGAGAGGCAATTGAGTTGTTTTTTTCCTAGTTTTTTTTAAAGTTTTTTTTCTCTTCCCTGAGCAGTTATTTCTGCTGCCCAACATTTTCTTTGTATGCAGTTTATTGCATTTTCTGTAAGTTTCACCATTAAACATATATGTGTTTGGTGAATGTGAATCCCTGCCATAATGGTAACATGTGCAGCCAAACCAGGTTCTGATTAGATGTTGCAATTTTGTTCACGTTCACTTTACTTTCTGACTAAAACTCAATTGTGTCTCTGTCTGCGATTTCCATTGAAACAGTGATTTCCACTGCTCTTTTAAATGTGAGTTGTGCTTCAGTTAGGAGCCATTTCTGAATGCTTTCTTGTTAGATTTCACAAAGTAAACTATCTGTCAGTGCATCTTTAAGCCCATCAACAAACTGCCAATGCTCAGATATTCTTGTGGTGGTCCACACACACGGGACTCGAACCTCCATCGGGAGCCGAGGCAGACGCGTGGGCTACTCGGGGCAGACCTTCCGGGGACGGTCTGACGTCATGTCCGCCCGCTGGTCGCCGGGACCCATGGGAGGGGAGATTTAAGCCCACGAGTTTGAATCAGTAAAGTCATTCCAAGTTCAGCTCTCTCTGCTTCCGTGTGCTCCTTTCGTAGCACTTTGCGCACAACTACATTGGTGACCGTAATGTTCCAGACGGCATCTGGAACCAGCAACTCAGCGACCAGCCATGAATCTGAGCAATTCGCACAGCGCAGTCGCTCTGAAGCTTCCGACTTTCTGGGCCACAGCCCCACGTTTGGTTCAAGCAGGCTGAGGCCCAGTTCAATATCAGAGACATTACAGCTGACGCTACGTGGTATTACTACGTGGTCAGTGCACTTGACCAGGAGATGGCAGGCCGGATCATCGACCTCCCCGCACAGCCCTCAAGGAGGGCCTGGGCACCTCCTCTGCAGAATTGGTCTACGGCACCCCCCGATGGTCCTGGGCGAATTCTTACCAGAGTCCCGAGGTTCAGTTGAAACTCCAGCAGTGGTGCTAACGAGGCTGTGGGACAAGGTAGGGACCCTAGCACCAGTCCCGATCTCCAGGCATGGTCCCACGCCATCCATCACCCCTAGAGACCTCTGAGACTGTGAGTATGTTTTTATTCGCAGGGGCATGCACAGGTCACCTCAACAGCGGCCGTACGAGGGACCATTCAAGGTGATCCGGCATAATGGAACCATGTGTGTTGTGGAGGTGGGTAGCCAGGAAGAGACTTTTACAGTGGACCGCCTCAAACCGGCGCACTTGGACATTGAGCAACCAGTGAGGGTACCTGCACCGCGCCAGCAAGGCCGGCCACCCAAGCAAGCCACACAGATTGGGGGCTCCACTCTCCCGATGGACATTTCTTGGGGATGGGGTGGTGTGGCGGTCCACACACGTGGGACTCGAACCATCATCGGGAGCCGCAAGCAGACACGGAGCAGACTCTCCGGGGACGGTCTGACGTCACGTCCGCCTGCTGGTCACAGGGACCCATGGGAGGGGAGATTTAAGCGTGTGAGTTTGAATCAGTAAAGTCTCCCTGCCTCCGTGTGTTCCTTTTGTAGCACTTTGCGCGAGACCACATTCTCTTCAATTTAGCCACATACGCTAAAATGAACTCCTTTTAATTCTGCTTATGAAACCTAAAGCATTCTGCAATCAACAATGGTTTTGGTTCTAAATGTTCCTGCATTACTTTGAATATATTAGCAAAACTCATTTTGGACGGTTTGATTGAAGCAGTCAAACTTCAAAGCAAACTGTAAGTCTTTAAACACAATGCACTCAGCAAAACTGGCACCGGCTTCTCATTGGCTTTTTCAGTTGCTTCAAAACACTGTTCAGTATGCATGAGCCAGTTACCCATTGTGTAATCAAATGTATCAATCTTTCTGACGTAGCCAACCATTTGTGCTCTTTTTTATGATTACTATCACCGAGTACTCACTATTTATGAACCCTGAATTCTTCCCATTTGCCGCCTATTTTTTATACTCGATTGGGTCTTTCCTCCCAAAGAACACATGCTCTGCTGTTTTTTTTAGAATTGACCATTCTTTGCCATACTTTTCTTTGAACTCAAACTTCTCAGAGCACTTGATCAGGTCGGTGGCTGTCCTGGGTTCATTTTTAAAATACCTCGCTGCTAATGTTATGTTTTGTAACTTCAAAACATTAAACTGATTCAAAGGAAGACTCGAGAGTCAGAAATGTGAGTCTAACCACTGATTTATTTCAAGCGAAGAGCTCATGTATCACGTGGTAGCATGATGACATATGCAATCACATTTATATATATACACACACACAAGATTACTCAAAGATAACTGAAATATTAAATGCATAACACTGGGGAAAACACATAGGAGAAATTTCAAAGAAAACGTACAAGCATTTTTACATTCTGAGGAAGCTAAAGAAGCTTAGCTTGTTATTAAACACTCTAACAAACTTCTATAGATGTACCGTTGAAAGTATCCTAAATGGTTGCATCATGGTCTGGTACAACAATTCAAATGCACAAGAAAACAAGAAGTCGCAGAGAGTGGTGGACTCCTTACAATACATCATGAGCACATCCCTCCCCAGCATTGGTAGCGTCTACAGGAGATACTACCTCTAGAAAGCAACATCCTCCATCTAAGATTCCCACCATCTCCTTGCAGCTGCCATCAGGCAGGAGATACAGAAATCTGAAGTCACACATCTCTAGGTTCAAGAATAGCTACTTCCCTTTACCCATTTGGTTCTTGAATTATCTCGAACAATTCTGGAACGCTACAGTTCAGCAACACTATGACCCACTTTGATCACTTTGCACTAAAATGGACTTTGTCTCTTTTTTGTTCTAGTTATGTTCTTCCTTATAAAAATTGTTTATAATTTATATTTTTCATGTAATTGCTCTTTTTTGATGCTATGTGCCTTTGATGCTGCTGCAAGTAATTTTTTTAAACATAAATTGCTCCTGTGCATACATATACCTGTGCATACATATACCTGTACATACATATACCTGTACATACATATACCTGTGCATACATATACCTGTACATACATATACCTGTACATACATATACCTGTACATACATATACCTGTGCATACATATACCTGTACATACATATACCTGTACATACATATACCTGTACATACATATACCTGTGCATACATATACCTGTACATACATATACCTGTACATACATATACCTGTGCATACATATACCTGTACATACATATACCTGTACATACATATACCTGTACATACATATACCTGTGCATACATATACCTGTGCATACATATACCTGTACATACATATACCTGTACATATGATAATAAGCATGACTTGCAGAGCAAAGGTGCTGGGAACCAAGAACAACCATGACTGAACTGATTATGAGGACTCTAATCACTGCAACATCTCCATGTCCCCTCTTCACCCAAAGCAAACATTTCTTCACTCTGCCCAGCTTCAACTTGAAGTGTCTTTGAAAATGCCGAAGTGGATGCTGTAGTTGCCAACAAGGAGAGCAATAAGATCCTGAATGAGTCTACAGTAAGTTTGTGGAAGGAGTAATACTCCATCTACAGGTGTAAGTGCACCCTGGCACCCTCAGTCTACATCTTTTTGCATGCACCTTTTTCTACTTCAAAATATATATACATAATAAATAATCTTTCTCTACACTTCTATTCATTAACAGGAAAGATGTCGAGGTTTTTGAAAGGCTACTAAAGAGGTTTACCAGAATCCTACCTGGATTAGAGGCAATAAGTTTTAAAGAGAGGCTAGCCAACTTGAGTTGTTGCTCTGAAGTGTCAGAGGCTGAGGAGGACCCAGTAGAAGTTTATAAAATTATAAGAGGCAATATAAGACAGGGTAGACAAGAAAGATCTTTTTTTCATGGTAGAAATGTCAAGAACAGGAGGATATATAAGGTGAGAGAGGAACATTTTCAGATATGTGGAGCAAATTGTCTATGCAGAAGGTGGTGAACGCCTGGAACAGGCTCCCATGGATAGTGGCAGAGGAAAATGCGATGGTGGTGTTTAAGATACTGTTGGATGGACACATAAGTATGCAAGGATTAGAGGGATTGTGGAAATTTAGTTTAATTCAGCATTTGTTCAAAGTTTCAAAGGTTCAAAGCTCCAATTGAATGTCAGAGAAATGTATACAATGCACATCCTGAAATGCTTTTTTCTTCACAAGCATCCATGAAAACAGAGAAGTACCCCCAAAGAATGTGCGACAGTTAAACATGAGAACCTCAAAGTCCACCCTCCCAGGTCCCCACACCCGCACGTAAGCAGCAGCAAGCAACGATCCCCCTCCCCCCAGCAAAAAAAAGCACACCCGCTACCAAGCACAAGCGTGAGCTAGGCGATAGCAAAGACACAGACCTTGCAGTTACCCCAAAGACTATCGCATTTCATCCAGCATTCGACAAACCACAGGTTCTCTCTCCCTAATAAGGGAGAGGGAGGTGTACCCCATTTTCACAGCGATCGGGAGGCATAACAACAACCCACTGGTTTGTGATGTTAAGAAGTCCGTTTCACCACATTTTACGATCTCTGTGCCTGAAGATTGCAAAGATCTCGGGTCTTCTGACCCGCAGCAAAAGATTTTCTGGCCTCCCCATTGACACATGTCTCCTGCAGTGACATCAACCCTTGATCCGCCCGTCTCCAGAGGCCTGAGATCTTGGGCTTAAGTGAGACTCTTAGGCCTAACCCTTGGCATGCCAATCATCGGCTGGTCCTGAATCCTCAAGAATGGGTCCCATTCCCGCAAAGAACCGAAGTCTACATGTAACTCCAGGTCAGGGTCTTCAAAAGAACCCTGAAAGGGAAAAATAAAGATATTAAAGATGGAAATAGAGCTGTTTCTGAAGATGCAAGCAAAGGAGTCACCATTTAGTGCCATCATAACTCCGCCTCCAATCTCCTTGTAATGTTCAGTGTAGACATTACAAGCTGAAGGGCCTGTTCCATTCTAATTGATTACATGTACTTAAAATTCATCAATAGCATTCGTGTTTCCTCCCACCATACATCCATGACGTGTCTGTGAGGTTGTTTCACAAGAACCAGCCCCTCAATCTCCAGTGTAGCCAGGAGCCTAATGGTGAAATTTCCCCACAGTGTCTTTGTGGTGAGGTGCACTGAGCTTCCTCAGCACTTTGTAACATGCCAGTCAACAGCATCCATTTGAGTGTATGCCAGGTGGAATTTCCTTTACAATAAATGCCACATCGGCATCCCAGGAGCAGACACATGTAGTTTGCTATAATCAAGCTGGCCACTTCTGATGGAACAAAATATAAGCCCCACCTTTGAGTAAAACTCCATCATGTACTGACTAAAATCACAAAAGCACTCTCACAGTATGGATATTACAAAGCCACAGTCATTAGTATTGTCAATGGCAGGGGAGAAGAAAATTACTCGAAGCACTTAAACAGCAGGTAGAGTGTAAGGAACATGATTGTAGGGGAGCTCTTACAGTGCAAATGGAGCTCTCGTTACAACAGAACGTACCAATGGCTTCATCATTTTCTTCAAGACCTGTGGCTTTTTAAAATTAAAAAGTTAAAGCTTGAAGTGGAGTGGTGGAAGGAGAGACAATCCTGTGAAACTTAAACATCAAGTCTGCAAGGCAGTGAATGATCTGAAAATGATAGATGGAGGAACTGTTGATAAAGCTGGTTGGTCTCACCTATCTAAAGGGAGCTTTCTTTCCCCACTGGTGTGCAGAAGTGCCACCGAGCATGGATCAGACTGTTGACTTGGCCACCTCCAGCCTGGTGTTTACAGAGAAGCAGAATGTTCAGAAAACTTATTGCATTGGATTGTTTCAGCGCATTTCAAGTCAATTTGCTTTTTATTGTCCTTTCAACCATAACTGCAGGTACAGTACAAAGTAAAAACAAGACAACACTTTTCCGGGCCGATGTGCTACATGAAACAATACAAAAACTACACTGAACTATGTAAACCAACACAAAAACTACATTAGACTACAGACCTACCCAGGACTGCATAAAGTGCACAGAACAGTGCAGGCATGACAATAAATAATAAGCAAGACAATAGGCACAGCAGAGGGCAGTAGGTTGGTAGTCCGATGGCTTGGGGGGAAAATCTGTTACATAAATAATCAGCTGAATGGCAGCGCCCGGGATTCTGTCCGTTTCTGTACTCCTGCCGAGTATTTTGTTGCCGCAGATGTAGTCAATTTAATGTCCAATTGAGAGCAGAATGGACTGGAGGGCCGGCCAGCTAGGGCTTGCTGTTTTCCTGGCACGGACTCCTGCCCTCTCGCCTTGCTTCCGTGCACGCCACTTATGCTGTCCCCACTTCCGGCCACCGACATAAGGCAACTCCGAGGACTACAAGCCTGATTCCCTCAGCAAGCGGACATTGGAGAGCAGCATGGACAGGAGGCCCAGCCGACTAGGGTTTACTTTTTTCCTGGCATGGACTCTTGCCCACTCACCTCACTTCTGCTTCCTCACACACCGCTTACAATGTCCCCAACTCCAGCCACCGGCCTCAAGCAACTCCAAGGACTGCAGGCCCGATTCCCTCAGCAAGCCAGGGTCACTCAATCTACCCAGCAGGTTTTCATGAAGGTTTGTTTTTGGGTGAACTCTGTATTGTAGCAGTAACTGGCAATTGTAAATAGTCACTCTGTTATCCATTGCCCTAAACTCTACCTGTGCCTTAAAATTAAATTTTAAGATTAATTTTTAAAAAACTAAATTAAAGTAGCACCAGATCTGAAAGGGCGCTGCTGCCGTGTGCCGTGCTGCCTACTGGCATCCATTATCCATGCCTCAGTTACCTCTACACTAAACTATTTCAACATTTCCTTCTTCTACCACCTGCCTATAACACTGCTGCCTGTATTCTAACTCGCATAAAATGCCAATTATCTGCATCCCTGTGTTCAAACCTGTCCATCATTCATGTTTTTCTTTTTTTGCCTTTTACTTAGTCAGTCTGTCAGGTTCTCGCATAGGCCAGAGATGCCCAGAATAAACGGGGATATTCCATTTCTTCAAGGAGGCTTTAAATTTGTTTTGCTTCTTCTTCTAATGATCACTTCCCTCAAAATAGGTTGCTTGTTTCTGGACCTATCACGGTAATCGCCGACAGAATTTCACCCTTCCACTCTGACTTCTATTGGCATGGAAACCATAGAGTTCCCAGTGCAGTCCAATCCATCACAGAAACCAGCCACCCCTCTGTTGATGGTCTACACTTCACACTACCTCAGGACAGCAGCCAACGTAACGAAGGACCAGTCCCACCCCAGACATCCTTTGTTCCCACGTCTCCCATCAGCCAGAAGATACAAAACCCTGAAAACACATACCTCCAGATCCAAGAGCCGTTTTTATCCTGCTGAAATCAGACTCCTGAACAGACCTCTGTATGCTGGTTTTTCATGTACTAATATTAGCCTGAATTATGGTATCTGGGATTTGCATATCCCTATCAAGGTATCAAAATTGATTGCTAACCCAAATGCATAAACTCCATTTAACCACACAATCACACCAGATGAAGAGTTCAGGGGTGTTATTGCAAAACACACAGCATTATGGGCACACTATTGAAGTAATAGTTCTCGATGTCAGTCAGCTGCCAGTTGGGTTCCCACATCCTCACCACACTCCAGAAGAAGAAAAGCCAGTCTCAGCCAAGTCGTCAAGCACAAAAGAGCCCTCCTGTGAGATGAGATAAGGTGGTTAGCAGGTGAAAGGGGTTGGATACCTAGTGGGAGTTTCAAGTCAGATTGTACTTGAATAATCTTCCTATCCCCTATTCCCAACACCACTATCAAAGTCTCCTAGAATTGGCTGCCTATAAAATATCAGCAAAAGCTGTTCAGAGATGGGAGCCAAGCTATTATAAGGCAGCATTTAGCATGAAATAGGAAGTAGCCCATGTCCCTGAAAACCAGCACAGCCTGCTCCAGTTATGATTTTCCATTATCAGATGAGTTTTGCTATTCAGTTGTTTTTGATAACTTGCTGATGGGGAACTCTAACAGATTGATACCCAGCAATTGGTCTTAAAAAGCAGGCATTACATAATCAAGCAAGTAGACTGACAACTAGGTACAGGAGCCAATATTTTAGTGGGTATACAAACTACAAGCTGTCATACTTGGTTCTGATAACCACAGGATGGAAGATGGGCAAGGTTTTCACTAAAGGTGTGAGTATGAAGTTGGTCACTGATTGCTACACAGCTGGAATTTCTGCTGCTTTTGCTTGGCAAGTGCCACTGATCCTGGCATAGAGCCAATCACTTTGGGCTGTTACAGAAAAGCAAAACAAATGAATCATTCCACACTCTGTGAAGAAGCTCCACCTAATGTTCCCTTTAAACTTTTCCCCTTTCACCCTTAACCCATGTCCTCTGTTTTTTTTTTCTCCCCTGGCCTCAGTGGAAAAAGCCTGCTTGCATTCACTCTATCTATACCCATCATAATTTTATATACCTCTATCAAATCTCCCCTTATTCTTCTACACTCCAGGGAATAAAGTCCTAACCTATTCAACCTTTCTCTGTAACTCAGTTTCTCAAGACCCGGCAACATCCTTTGAAACCTCCTCTGCACTCTTTCAACCTTATTAATATCCTTCCTGTAATTAGGTGACCAAAACTGCACACAATACTCCAAATTTGGCCTCACCAATGCCTTAAGAAGTAACTGAAATTAGCTGTGCTACATCATCTTCTTTACAGGCATTTGTGGTCTGAGATCATACAACAGCACGTTATTTGGCTGTTCCTAAATGCTGTTTTATGCGTACGGTTTGAGAAGCATGCTTGTCTTCCTCGGTGCGTAGAAATGTCAATAGTTCAGTAAACTATGGCGTGTTTTGTTTTTTCTGTCCCAGTTGCAGCTCCATCATTGGGGAGTGATCCCAACATCCCCTACAAAACTGCTTTAAGAGATGCTTGTTAGCCTCAGTTTCGGCAACTCCGCTTCACTTTACAATCACTGTCAACACTACCAGTAGCCACTGGAGGTGGGCGGACAGTTTTTCACCCATTTTGTCCCATGTTCATGAATTTGCTAAATAATTCATCTCCGTTTTCCATGGTGGCAGAAGTTGAATCTAGGAGTTGTATATAAATAGCGGGTGAAGCTCCAGGGCTAATTCACTTGATTATGTCAAAAGCTGGTGGAAAAATACTTTCACATACTTTCCGTGTTCTATGAAGATCAGACACACTTGGGTCTTGCAAAATCAGTTCATTGCTAGCACACCAAGTCTCATAATTCATCTCATTAGGTCGACAAGGGGTTCTACCAGAAAAGATTCGGAGCCTTACTGGTGGATTGTCACGAGCCATCAAGTCATTGATACACACAATGTGCTCCACTACAACTCTTTGAATATCTGGAGGGTTTAGATCACTAGGAGAGAGAATTGGCTTCACTGAAACTCTATTAGTTTGTATTTCAGGGATTGAGTTATTCTGAATGGCAGCTAGAGCCTCTATTCTGAGTAGCTGCTCTGAATTGAAGAGTTCTGGTCTTATTATGTATATCTTCAGCAGTTTGAACAGCGACTGTTTCCCTACTCTCAACAGATCTGTTAACATCTCTCTCAGGATTTCATAATCTTTCCCACTGCACTTCGTCAAGGTATTCAACTCACCGAGAGAAGCTTGAGTGGTATCTTTTCCAACTTTGTGAATGTAAACACTGGCTAAAGTAACTACATGGTCACCTCTTGCCTGTTGAGTGTATGGTAGCAAGGGCTGGAGATCTTGCATGGCAGAACCAAAATTGTACTCTACTATGGGGGACATGGGAAATTCTGCACCAGGGTCAGTTAGAGGAATAACTCTGGCAACTGAGCCATATTCTTTTAGAAAGTCTAGTATTTCCTCATCTTCTTCTGTTCCTGTTATGCCACTGACTAAACAATATTTGGGATTTTGACACCCAAATATCCATTGTAACATTCTCAGTATTTACATAAGTAAGAACAATTCAAAATTCCACCATTCTGTTTAAGTTCCAAATCAACAAAAAACAAATCTTGTTTAATTAGAATCAGTGATATTCATGAGAATAACCTTTGTTACTCCAATTTCTCTAACTAATTAGATCTAGTTTTATTCCCTATTTAAAGGTTTACAGACTAACCTTTCCCTTTTATTTATCCCTAGTTAGAAAACTAATTAAATTCCTATTCTTAAGTATTATGGTTAACTTCAGTTTCAGTTCAGGTCAGCATGTCTACAAATTGAAATTCAAAAATTATATATCTATGTAACACTTACCCACAGGCTGGTATATGTCTAGGGGAAAAAGGGATCCAGCCACTCTCCAACCCACCTCCCGTACACGCAGGTGCTGTGAGAATCGAGTTAATGCCTCGCACCCGCCAACAGTATCAAATCCACAACAAATACCGTTATGAAATACACTTTAAAGAGTTTACTAAAATTAAAAAGAGTAGTAAGCAATACAATATATATACACAAGGAAAAAAAACAAAAGGCGCCACTTATCAAAGTTCAGTCTGTTTAGTGCACTCGTTGGAGCTCAATCAACGAACCAATCGACCCATCCGGCCGTCGCACCTGGGACCACCCCGGTGGTCTTACGAGCAGTCCAGCACACGTCCACCTTCTTCCATGTCTTCCTCGGCCTCTCCCAAAAAAACCCGCGAAAACCCCTCTCCCAAGTTCCCAGCATCACAAGACACAATGACATTCCCCATTGATTAACAAATGAATACAATTACCATATCAGCCATTCTAAAGTGAAACAACGGCTAGAGAAACACTTATCCGACAAAGAAACATTCCTACTTGTAACAAACCAAAGAGGCCATTTTGAGTAACATACCCAGGACATTGTACATTCTCTCCCCACCAGCAAATGTCATGCCCTCATGGCATTACTAGAGGTCCCCAAAGCTTCTTGCAACACACAAAACCCAACCCAGGTGCAGAAGGCAATGACATAACTACCCAGAGCAGTAGAAATCACACTCGGTTCTCCCGGTACCACATATGTCAACCGCTCCGGGGGGCGCCTAATCCTCTGAGATCTCCATACCCCTTCTGCCCCACTGGGCTTCCTCGTCACCTGCGAACCCACTGTCTCGGACACCCCAGGTCTACCTGACAGACCCGCACCCCCTTCCTCACAGGGGTCCTCCCTCACCCGAGATCTCTCCGGCTCACGCTCAGATTCCACCCTCTCTCCCACCAATGTAGGCTGCCTCTCCATCTGACCCTCAAGACCTTCCCTCCTCTCACCCAATTCAGTATGGGAAGGGCCAGGAGCCTCCTCTCCTGGTACTGGAGCACTAGCGAATGGGAACAGGACCCACTCATCTGAGTCGTCCTCCTCTGAATCGGTAGCCATTCCCGAGTGAGGGACCCGTCCCCGCTCTTCAGCAGCGGGCTCTTCCCGTTCTCCGCTCCCTCGCAGAGTCCTTGTACTGGGCGTAACCTCCCACTCGGGCTCCTTATCCACCTGCACCGCTTGACCCAGTGGCAGCAGGTGATTCCTGTGGAGTACCTTGATAGGCCCTTTTCCATCCTCGGGTTTCACCCGGTAAACTGGCAGGTTCGGCATCTGGCTCTCTATTACATAGGGGCTGGCCGCCCATCGATCTGCTAACTTGTGCTTACCAGGGAGTCCCAAATTCCGTAAAAGGACCCGGTCGCCCGGTAATAATTGTACAAACTTCACCTTTCGATCATACCGCATCTTATTCCGCTGATTTTGTTTGGTAGCCGCCGCCTCGGCCAACTCGTACGCCCGCTGTAACTCCCTCTTCATGTCGGACACGTACTTTAGATGGGACTTCCCGGGAAATTCACCCACTCCACCTCCAAAACACACGTCAATGGGCAACCTCGCTTCCCGCCCAAACATCAGATAATAGGGTGAATACCCTGTAGCCTCATTGCGAGTACAATTGTAACAGTGAACCAATTGTCCAATATGACGACTCCACCTGCTTTTCTGCCCAATCTCCGGCGTCCCAAGCATATCCAACAGGGTCCTGTTGAATCTCTCTGGCTGAGGATCTCCCTGTGGGTGGTAAGGGGTAGTCCTGGATTTCTCAACCCCAAGCATAGTCAGTAATTCCTGGATAAGGCGGCTCTCAAAGTCCCGCCCCTGATCACTATGGATTCGCCTGGGAAGGCCGTAATGCACAAAGTACTTCTCCCATAGCACCTTCGCCACTGTCGTCGCCTTCTGATCCTTGGTGGGAAATGCCTGAGCATAGCGAGTGTAATGATCGGTGATGACTAATACATTCGCGGTGTTGCTGGTGTCAGGCTCAATCGACAGGAAATCCATACATACCAGGTCCAGAGGTCCCGCACTCTGCAAGTGCGACAGTGGAGCCACCGACGCTGGCAGGGTCTTCCTCTGGATGCAACGACGGCATCCCCTACAGTATTCTTCGACGTCCCCCCTCATCCGGGGCCAGTAGAACCGGTCTTTGAGTAATCCATATGTCTTTTCCACCCCCAAATGTCCAGAATCATCATGTAAGGCCTGGAGTACAGTCTGGTGATACTCCTCTGGCAGGACCAGTTGCCAACAGCGGGGTTGGTCCGGAGGCGTTGTTACCCGGTACAAGATTTTGTTCTTTAACTTCAACCGAGACCACTCCTTCAACAACAGAGGCACGTATGGGTGTTTCGCCTTCTCAGCCAACGCCCCATCCCCCTTCTCGACCGCTCTCCACACTGTGCCAATGCCCGGGTCATTTTGCTGAGCAGTTGCCACTTCCCCCGGACTCAGTTCCGGCAACTGTTTAGTCCCCAGAGCGGTCAGGTCACAGTAAACTAGGGGTATGGCGTCGTCAAAAACCCCCAAATGGTCCACGGCTCGTTCCAGCCTCCCTCTTCCCTTGGCCTTCACGGTGATAACAAACTGACACATCGCCTTCACTCCAGGGGCAGGGACACTCTCCCACTCCTCGTCCTTCTCCTCCTCCCCCGGCTCCCGACGAGACAATGCATCCGCATCGATATTCTTGCTTCCGGGGCGGTACCTCAGGCTGAAATCATATACCGACAATGCCGCCAGCCACCGATGTCCTGTGGCATCCAGCTTCGCCGAAGTCAAAATATAAGTGAGAGGATTGTTATCCGTTCTCACCTCAAACTTGGCTCCGTAAAGGTAATCGCCCAGCTTGTCCACCACCGCCCACTTCAGCGCCAGGAACTCCAACTTGTGAGTGGGATAGTTTCTCTCCGATGGCGACAAGCTTCGGCTGACAAAGGCTACCGGCCTCAATGCTTTGCCATGCTCCTGGTACAGAACAGCCCCGAGACCCTCTCGGCTGGCATCCGTGTGCAGCACATATGGCTTCTGGGGATCGGCAAAAGCCAACACCGGGGCCTGGGTCAGTGCCCTTTTCAAAGATCGGAACGCCTCTTCACATTGATCATCCCATCTCGAGCCAAAAGGTTCCGCCAGGTTCCAGTATCCTCCAGCATCCTGCCTCTGGTTCCCCGTCCTCTTCTTCCCCACCGGGGGATAGCCACACAACAGCTGAGTTAACGGGTGACACACTTTGGCGTATCCTTTCACAAATCGCCGGTAATACCCACAGAACCCCAAAAATGAGCGCAGAGCACCCACTTTCTGCGGTCTCGGCCAGGTGGTCACAGCCTCTATCTTGGTTGGATCAGTAGCCACTCCCTCTCGCGAAATGATATGGCCAATGTAGTTAACCAACGACTTGCAGAACTGGCATTTGTCCAGGGAAAGCTTCAACCCTTCTTCATTAAGCCGGCCCAACACCTTCAACAGTCTCTCCTCATGTTCCTCCAAAGTCGATCCAAACACTATCAAATCGTCCAGGTACACCAGCACCTCCAACAGATTCATATCCCCCACAGTTCTCTCCATGAGCCTCTGGAAGGTGGCTGGGGCTCCGGATATGCCTTGGGGCATTCGTTCGAACTGAAAGAACCCCAGTGGGCAGATAAAAGCGGTCTTCTCTTTATCGGCCGCACTCATCGGGATCTGGTAATACCCACTTCTTAAATCCAGCACACTGAACCACTTTGCACCGCTCAGGCAGGCCAACGCATCCTCGACTCTTGGGACAGTATATTGATCAGGGACAGTTCGCCGATTCAACGTCCTGTAGTCAACACACATGCGCACTCGCCCATTCTTCTTCCGTGCCACCACTATTGGGGACGCATAAGGACTTCGAGACTCAGCTATGATTCCGGCCTCCTTCAACTTGCACAAGTGCTGTCGCACGTCCTCAACATCTGCCGGAGCCAGCCGCCGGGATCTCTCTCGGAACGGGGTGTCCTCCGTCACCCGGATGGTGTGGCGAGTGCTTTTGGAGCAGCCAACATCAAACTCGCCCCGAGAAAAAACAGCTTCCATCTTCAGCATCTTCTCCACTAGCCTGCGTTTCCACTCCGGCGACACTGGGGAATCCCCGAAGTTAAAGGCTTCAGCGGTCAGCTCCCTTCGATGCTCCGATCCCTCCCCGTTAGGGGTCCGCACTAGTGCGCTGGACATTACCATCACCGGGAACAGATGTGCCAGCGGCATTCCCCTCTTAAAGGTGATTTCTCTTGCCGTGGTGTTCCTGACACTTATAGCTATACGCCTCGCATGTACCACCCCTGGTCTCTGCACTTCGGGCCTCACCAGCGCCCCCGCCGGAAATCGTGTCTCCCCTTCAAGATCGTCTGGGGCATCTACTAACAGGGCTTCTCCTGTCGGCACTCCTGGGAATCTGGGGGTCCCCATCACTAGTGCTACCTCCCCTGGTTGGATCACCTTGGGCCTCGCCTGCGTACACCACACCGTCCCTCGTTTACACTCCGGGTCCAGCCCTTGGGAGTCAACCCCTTCTTCGAACACTGCTCGAAACACTGGATGCACCGAGAGGGTCTCCAGAAAGTCTTCCCCCCCTTTCTCCTTACAAGCTCCCAGGAGCCGTCGCACAACTGGGGAGTTAGTCCCCACCAGGAGGGCAGCACCACCGGTTTCCACCGGGTCAGGACACACCAACACCAACGTCTCAATAGCTTCCGACACTCCCACATCGCCCTCCGAGAACTCCAATCTCACCGATAGGTACCCATCGTACGGGTAGTCACCCTCGCTCACACCCCAAATCTGCAGGGCGTCAAATGGTGTTACGGGCAAATGCTTTAGATGTTGATTGTAGAAAGACCGGTACAATAAGGTCACCTGCGATCCAGTATCAAGAACGGCTTTTGCGTAAACTCCCTCTATCCGTAGACCCACACTGGCACGGGGTCCTACCAGCCCATCCGGAACAGAGGCGTGGGCACCCGGTGGTCTTCCGGCTGATCTCTGGGAACGTGTTCCTCCAGAGGCTCCAGTCCATTCCCTCACTGAGCCTCTCCTAAGTTTCCCCGACACCTCTCCCTTCTTAGTCGCAGGGGGGCTTGTCCTCCGCGGGACTCCTTGTCTCTCACAATCCCACCTAAAGTGACCCTCCTCTCCACAGCTATAGCACACCCTTGGCCTTCCACAGTCCCGCCTGAAATGCCCCTCTTTCCCACAGTTAAAGCACACACTGCCGGCTGCCCCTCCTCTCCCAGGACGGCTCCTGCTCCCAATCCACTGCACTGATCGCCCCTGAGAGTAGGTACCTCCCCTGTCCCTCCCCTCCAAAGGGGGTTCCCTACTCCCCGGGGGTTTGTCATTCCTCCACTCAGCCACCACTTCCTGTATCGCTGAGGATCGCTCCCGTAGGCCCGTGCCCCTTTTCCGCCCCAATGCTCTCTCTTCCTCTCGCACCTCTCTAATCAGTTGCCCGAAGGATGGAGGGGGACCTTTCCTATAAGCCTGCCGGATAGTCCACGCCACCTTGTCCTCCTCCAGAGAGCCACTGAATAGCTGACCCATCCTCACGCTAGCCACGTCAGTCGCCTTCACTACCCCTCGGCGCCGCAGCCCCGAGAGCATCCCCTCCATCCTAAATATGTACTCGGAGAGCTTTTCCCCTCTCCATTGTTCCAGGCGTTGAAACTCTGCTAAAAGCAGCCAGGGTTCCCCTGACAACCCAAACGCTCCCTCCAAAACTTCTAGGCAGTCCTCCACTGAGGCCCCAGGCTTCTCAGCTTTCAACTCCCGGATGGTTGTGGCTGCTAAACCCCTCAAACTTCCCAGCAATCGCTGCCTCTTCTGCTCCTCCGAGCCTGGCCACTCCTCTAACATCAAAGACGTATGCTCGATCCAGGTCTCATAGTCCACCTCCCCATCCGGAGTAGGCTTGGCTCCGGAGAACACCCCCAGCTTCAGCCGTGGCCTCTCGGCCACCCCCACCAGGGAATAAAGTGCGGCTGCCAGCTCCGAGACTTCCACCCTACCTGGGGAGCGGGGCTTAGTCACGACTCCCTCCTCCCACCTCCCTTTACTAGTGCCGGGCACCTCTTTGGGGTCCACCTCTAGCTCTAACTCTTCCCCCGATGTCTCCTCAGCCTCATCCTTGTAGAAGTGGAGCCCCCACGGGCCCGCCTCCCCCGGTACACTGACCGTCGCCGGCAGTCCCACTGTCCTGACTTCAGCACTCGTACGAACCAACACCCAGCTAGACCCCACCTCTTTACCACACCGTCTAGCTACCAATTCTACCTGCCCAATACCCTTCACGAACTTAAACCCCGCACTATCACGTCTCCTGAAACTCGAAAATCCACTCCGCTCACTACGCATGCGTACTGTACCGGTACATCTTCAAACTGGCACCAACAAACAAACTTATCTCTGTCCATCTTCCTCTGCTGCCTGCGCGACTCCACAGCCCCTGACAATCCAATCCCGGACGAGCCCCCACAAATGTAACACTTACCCACAGGCTGGTATATGTCTAGGGGAAAAAGGGATCCAGCCACTCTCCAACCCACCTCCCGTACACGCAGGTGCTGTGAGAATCGAGTTAATGCCTCGCGCCCGCCAACAGTATCAAATCCACAACAAATACCGTTATGAAATACACTTTAAAGAGTTTACTAAAATTAAAAAGAGTAGTAAGCAATACAATATATATACACAAGGAAAAAAAACAAAAGGCGCCACTTATCAAAGTTCAGTCTGTTTAGTGCACTCGTTGGAGCTCAATCAACGAACCAATCGACCCATCCGGCCGTCGCACCTGGGACCACCCCGGTGGTCTTACGAGCAGTCCAGCACACGTCCACCTTCTTCCATGTCTTCCTCGGCCTCTCCCAAAAAAACCCGCGAAAACCCCTCTCCCAAGTTCCCAGCATCACAAGACACAATGACATTCCCCATTGATTAACAAATGAATACAATTACCATATCAGCCATTCTAAAGTGAAACAACGGCTAGAGAAACACTTATCCGACAAAGAAACATTCCT
The DNA here is from genome assembly GCF_030144855.1 of Hypanus sabinus. NCBI lineage: Eukaryota > Metazoa > Chordata > Chondrichthyes > Myliobatiformes > Dasyatidae > Hypanus > Hypanus sabinus. Next base: position 8,341,588 of record NC_082720.1, read on the forward strand.
ACTTGTAACAAACCAAAGAGGCCATTTTGAGTAACATACCCAGGACATTGTACATCTATATGCCCTAACTCCTTTCACAGCAATTCTCCAACATCACAACTTCTAAACAAAGTAAATCTCATTCAGTATCTTTGCCAAAATAATCAGCTCTTGCAGAAATTGTGGACCGTTGTCTGACACGACTACGATTTGTCTGGGAATTCTGTGGCTCAGAGGTTCAGGTTGATTTTTGTGCAGTGTTCTGCATGCTTCACGATGCTTAGCAGAATCTCCCAGCTGTGTGCTCAGACCAGGCCACTGCACAGAATGTCTTGCTGTTAGGTGACATCTTTGATGCCTTGATGTGTCTGGAAGATTTGACTGATGATTTTGGTGTGCATAGAAGCAGGAATGATGAGTCTGGAGCCCTTCAGCAGCAAACCATCAAGAATGTTGCATGTGTCTCTTTCAGGTCAGTAATGTCTGAGTTTGTGAGCTTCCTTTGGAACAACTGGCCATCCATGTTTACAGTGTTGCATGATCTTGCTGCAGATTTGGTCCTTTTTCAACACAATGACTTTGTCCAGTTAACTCTGTGATGCAGGAAAGCTTTCATGTACCTGAGCTAAGTAGATATTGTTATCTTCCATGAGGTGGAGCCAGCTTCCATCCATTCAGTTTTGTAGGGGATCTCTGACAAAGTGTCTGGTATTGTGAAACATTGGTGTTGTGAGGACATGTTCAACATCATAACCCTCATTCTGAATCTTTGCAGACGTGGAGGCAAGTCATCCAAGTCGAGCTGAGAAGGCTGACAAGTGGCTTGTGGTCTGTTTCAAACAGGAATTTCATACCTATCAAGCACCAGCTGAAGTGTTCACTAGCCCACACGAGAGCCAGGATCTCCTTTTCGATTTAGGCCTAGTGCTGTTCAATAGAAGTCAGTGCTCTTCATGCATATGCCACTGGTTTCCATACACCACTGCAGTTTTGCATGAGTATTCCCTCTTGGCCAAAGGAAGAGACATCTGCTGAGACCCTGGTTGCTTTGTTCGGATCAAAGAATGCCATTCTTGGGGTAGAGTGGCATGTAGTTTTGAGGAAGCAGAGAGGATGCAGAGTGACTTAGATTAGAAGAATAGGCAAAGCTGTGGCTTTGTAGATGGAATACAGTTTTGTGGAAGTGTATGGTCATGCATTTTAGTAGAAGGGAAAAAAGCATAGACTATTTTCTAAATGGGCATAAAATTAAAAAAAATATGAGGTGCAAAGGAACTTGGGAGTCATTGTGCAGGATTTTCCAAAGGTTAACTTGCATGTTGAGATGATGGTGAGGAAGGCAAGTGAAATATTAGCATTCATTTTGAGAGGACTAGAAAGTAAAAACTAGGATGTAAGGCCGAGGGTTTATAAGGCACTGGCAATGCCTCAGTTGGAGTATTATGTGCAGTTTTCAGCATCTCAACTAAGAAAGAATGCACTAACATTGGAGAAGTTGGAAGAATGATTCTGGGATTGAAAGGGTTATCATATGAAGAGTTTTCAATGGCTCTGGAACAGTGCTCATTAGAATTCAGAAGAATGGGGGTGGGATCTCATTGAAACCTATCAAATGTTGAAAGGCCTAGATAGAGTGGATGGGGAAAGGATGCTCCTATAGTGGGGGTGTCTAGGACCAGAAGGCACAGCCTCAGAATAGAAGGACATCCATTTAGTGGGGAGGAGTCTCCTTAGCGAGATCATGGATAGCTTATGGAATTAATTGCATAGGTGGCTGCGAAGACCAGGTCTTTGGGTGTACTTAAGGACCCAGGACATCTCAGATCAAGTCCTTAGCATTAACTGAGCATGTGAACAGTCAAAACTTGTGGTATGTGGAGGTACCAATGACTTGGGTAGAATGAATGATGAGGTTCTGCATAGGGAGCTCGGAGTTAGGTGCTGAGTTAAAGGGCAAGACCTCCAAGGTTGTGATCTCAGCATTGCTATCTGTGCCACATGCTAGTCAAGCCAGAACTTTGAAGATTATAGAGTTTATAAGTGAAAGAAGATTACAGCTGGGAACTTAATGTCCAAGGATACACAATTTATCAAAAGGACAGGTAGGAAGGCAAAGGAAATGATGTTGCTCTGTTGGTAAAAAATGAATTCAAATCATTAGGAAGAGGTGTTGGATCATTGTGGATAGAGTTAAGGAACTGCAAAGGTAAAAAGACCCCAATGGGAGGAGTATACAGACCCCAAGTCAGTAGTAATGATGTGGTCTACAAATTACAGCAGGAGATAAGAAACGCATGCCACATGGACAATGGTAAAATAGCCATGGGGGATTTCAAAATGCAGGTAGATTGGGAAAATCAGGTTGAAATGGATTCCAGGAGAGGGAGCTTATAGAGTGCCTTTGAGATGGCTTTTTGGAGCAGCTCGTGGTTGAGCCCACTAAGGGATCAGCTATTCTGAATTGGCTGTTGTGCAAAGAACCAGAATTGATTAGAGAGCTTAGGGGAAAATGGTCATAATATGATTAAATCACCCTGAAATTTGAGAAGGTTCAAAGGTTTAAAGGTTCATTTATTATTAAAGTATACAACTCTGAAATTCTTCTCCAGATGGCCACAAAACCAAAAAGAAAAGAACAGCAGCACTGTCATCAACCCCCAAATCCCTCCTCCCCGCACACAAAAAAGTAAGGAAGATGGGGTGAAAAGCACAGAACACAAAAAACTATAGGAATGAAAAAAGCCCACATCCAGAACACAGAAAACTTGAGCAACCTTCTCCCTCTCCATAGCAGAGCGATCCCACCAGTAATAAAAAGGCAGTCTGCCCTCTCCGGCAGTAGAATCTTTCCCCAGCAATTAAAAAGGCAGGGATCCAGCATTTCAATCTCCCTTATAGCTTTAATTGGTGAACAATGGAGGCTTTAATTGGCAAAATGGAGTTGAACATTGCAGTCTTCTTGCCACAAGGTTCGGCTCACTGCCTCTGCCTCCTGGAATCCACGCAGAGACTACAAAGCACTGAGACACTCAAACGATCTCCAAACTGCAAATCACAGGCTGCAACAGTTCCAGAATCACATTCAAGATAAAAAAAACAAACATAAAAGAATTGAAATATATTATTTCACCTTCATAAGTTCACTTAGTATATGGTTTCACTTACAGATGTTCACTTTTTATGGAGAAGCCAAGGTCAGATGTATCAGTATTACAGTGGAGGAAGGGGAATTACAGAGGCATGAGAGAGGAGTTGGCCAAAATCGATTGGAAAAGAACATGGGCAGGGATGATGGCAGAGCAGCAATGGCTGGAATTTCTGGAAGCAATTTGGAAGGCACATGATATATACATTCCAAAGATGAAGACTTATTCTAAAGGCAAGATGCCATGACCTTGGCTAATGAGAAGTCAAAGCCAATATAAAAGCCAAAGAGAGGGCATATAATAGAGCAAAAATTCGTGGGAAGTTAAGGGATTGGGAAGCTTTTAGAAAACCAACAGAAGGGAACTAAAGAACTTATTAAGAATGGTAAAGATGGAATACTAAAGTCAACTCACCAGTAATATTAAATAAGATACCAAAAGTTTCTCCAGATACATAAAGTGTAAAAGAGGCAAGTGTTGATATTGGACCACTGGATGCTGGAGAGGTAATAATGGGGTACAATGAAATGGTGGATGAACTAAATAAGCATTTTGCATCATTCTTCACTGTGGAAGACTCTAGGAGTATGATGGAAGTTCCAGGTGTCAGGAGTGATGAAGTGTGTGAAGTTACCACTACTAGAGAGAAGTGAAGGAGCGACGGATGATGAGAGGACCTGATAGAGGTGTATAAGATGATGAGAGACATTGATCATGTGGATAGTCAGAGGCTTTTTCCCAGGGCTGAAATCGTTGCCAAAAGGGGAGTAGGTACAGAGAAGAAGTCAGGGATAAGTTTTTCACTCATAGAGTGGTGAGTGCGTGGAATGGGCTGCCAACAACGGTGGTGGAGGCGGATTACGATAGGGTCCTTTAAGAGATGTTTGGATAGATACATAGAGCTTAGAAAAATAGAGGGCTATTAGCAAGCCTAGTGATTTCTAAAGTAGGGACATGTTCGGCACAATTTTGTGGGCCAAAGGGCCTGTATTGTGTTGTAGGTTTTCTATGTTTTTTTTCTATGGAACTAAAAGGTCTAAAGGTAGATGAGTCATCTGGACCAGGTGGTATACACCACAGATTCCTGAAAGAGGTGGCTGAAGAAATTAGGGAGGCATTGGTAATTATCTTTTGGGAATCACTAGTTTCTGAAATGATTCTGGAAGACTGGAAAATTGAAAGTGTCACTCCACTCTTCAAGAAGGGAGAAAGGCAGAAGAAAGGAAACTATTGGCCAGTTAGTCTGATCTCAGTGGAAGGGAAGATGTTGGAGACGATTATTAAGGATGAGGTCTCAGGATACTTGAAGACACATGATAAAATATGCCATTGTCAGCATGGTTTCCTAAGGGAAAATTTTGCCTGACAAATCTGCTGGAATTCTTTGAGGAACTAACAAGCAGGCTGGTCACAGGAGAATTGGTTCATTTTGTATACTTGGATTTCCAGAAAGCCTTCGACGAGGTGCCACACATAAGACTGGTTAACAAGCTATGAGCCCATGGTATTACAGGAAAGATTCAAGTGTGGATAAAGCAATGGCTGATTGGCAGGAGGCAGAGACTGGAAATAAAGGAAGCCTTTTCTGACTGGTTGCCGGTGACTAGTGGTGTTTCATAGGGGTGTGTGTTGGTACCGATTCTTTTGTTTTACCTTATCTGTTAACAATACAGATGACGGAATTGATGGCCTTGTTCAAAGTTTGCAGCCGATATGAAGAGAGATGGAGGAGCAAGTAGTTTTCAAGAATTAGAGAGGCTACAGAAGGAATTAGACAGAGTAGGAGAATAGGCAAAGTGGAAAATGGAATGCAGTGTTAGGAAGTGTACAGTCAATCACTTTGGTAGAAGAATTTAGAGGGTTGACTATTTTCTAAGTGGAGAGAAAATACAAAGCACTGAGGTGCAAAGGGACTTGGGAATCCTTGTGCAGGATTCCCTGGAGGTTAATTTGCAGGTTGTTTGCAGTGAGGAAGGCAAATATGATTTTATTCATGTCAAGAGGACTAGAATATAAAGATGTAATAATGAGACTTTATAAAGCACTGGTGTGGCCTCACTTGGAGTATTGTGAGCAGTTTTGGGCCCTTATCTTAGAAAGGATGTGCTGAAACTGGAGAGGGTTCAAAGGAGGTTCATGAAAATGATTCCAGGATTGAGTAGCTTGCCGTATGAAGAGCATTTGATGGCTCTGGATTTGTATTCACTAGAATTCAGAAGAATGAGAGGTGATCTCATTGAAACCTACAAACTAGTGAAGGACATTGATAGAGTTGATGCACTATCAATAACTCCAAAAGACTGGAAGTAAAGTAAACACTGAAAGGCTTTTATTAGCAGTAAAATGGAGCACGTCCATGGCAGATGACTGCCCTGGACTGTGGGAGGAGCAGTGACACAATCACCTTTATCCAGGGGTCTGTGGGAGGAGCCACAGGAGCAGTCAACAGAGGGGCGTGTCGAGACAGATATACATGGTTTACCACAAGAGTGGATTGGGGGAGGATGTTTCCTATGGTGGGCGAGACTAAGACCAGAGGACACAGCCTCAGAATAGAGGCAGATGCTTTTAGAATGGAGATAAGGAGGAATTTCTTTAGCCAGAGCCTGGAGAATTTCTGAAATTCTTTCTGGTGGAGGCCAGGTCTTTAAGTATATTTAAGGCAGAGGTTGATAGATTCTTGATTGGTCAGTGTATGAAGGGATACAGGGAAAAAGCAGTTGATTGGGGATGAGAGGAAAATTTGATCAGCCTTGATGAAATGGTGGTGCAGACTCAATGAGCCAAAATGGCCTAATTCTGATCCTAAATCTTATGGTCTTATAACAAGAGGCTGGACAAACTTGGGCTGTTTTATCTGGAGCAGCAGAGCTGAAGGGAGATGTGGGTGAGAATTATAAGATTGAGAGGCAGAGATAGAGTAGACAGTAGACAGTAGGTAGATAGTAAACAGATAGAGTAGACCCTTTTCCAAGGGTTGAAATGTATAATACCAGAAGACAAGCATTTAGGAGAAAGAGGGTAATTTCAAAAGAGATGGGAAGGCCAGGTTTTTACCCAGAGAGTGTGGTTGCCTGATGTGGTGGTAGAGACAGAAACATTAAAGACCTTGAAGAGTCATTTAAATAGACACATAAATGTAAGGAAAATGGAAGAATATGGACATTGTTTAGGCAGAGGAGGTTGGTTTAGTTAGCCATTTAATTATCATTAGATCATTAGATAATCATTAGAAAGAGGTGACATAGGGTCAGAAGATTACAATGGGAGGTAGAAGATGCATGCCAAAAGGACAATGTTACAATAGTCATGGGGGATTTCAATATGCCGGTAGATTGTGAAAATCAGATTGGTTCTGGATTCCAAAGTGCCTATGGGATGGTTTTTTAGAGAAGCTCTTGGTTGAGCCAATTAGAGGATCAGCTATTCTGGATTGAAAGTTGTGCAATGAACCAGAATTGATTAGAGAGCTTAAGGCAAAAGAACCTTTAAGGGAAAGTGATCATAATATGATTGAATTCATCCTGAAATTTGAGAAGGAGAAGTTGAAGTCAGATGTATCAGTATTACAGTGGAGTAAAGGGAATTACAGAGGCATTACAGAAAGGAGTTGGCCAGAATTGGTTGGATAAGAATACTGGCTGGAATTTCTGGAAGCAATTCAGAAGGCACAAGATATATACATCCCAGAGAGGAAGAAGTATTCTAAAGGCAAGATGACACAACCGTGGCTGACAAGAGAAGTCAAAGCCAACGTAAAAGCCAAAGAGAGAGCGTATAATAGATTTTTAAAATTAGTGGAAAGTTAAAAGAAAGGGAAGCTTTTAAAAATGAATAGAAGGCAACTAAAACAGTCATTAAGAAGGTAAAGATGGAACACAAAAGCTGGCCAATAATACGAAAGAGGATACCAAAAGTTTCTTCAGCTACATAAAGTACATAAGAGAGGTGAGAGTGGATGTAGGACTGCAGAAACCAATGCTGCAGTGATAGTAATAGGGGACAACGAAATGGCAAACAAACTGAATTTTGTGTCAGTCTTCACTTTGGAAGACACTAGCAGTACGGTGGAAGTTCCAGGTGTCAGGGGTCATGAAGTGAAAGGTCTGAGGGTAGATCAGTCAGCTGGACCAGATGGTGTAGACCCCAGGATTCTGAAAGAGGTGGCTGAAGAGACTGTGGAGGCATTAGTAATGATCTTTCAAGAATCAATAGATTCTGGCATGGCTCCAGAAGACCGGAAAATTGCAAATGTCACTCCACTGTTCAAGAAGGGAGAGAGGCAAAAGAAAAGTCTGACCTCAGTGGTTGGGGAGATGTTGGAGTCAACTATTGAGGATGAGGTCTCAGAGTACTTGGAAGCACATGATAAAATAGGACATTGTCAGTATGGTTTTCTCAAAGGAAAATCTTGCCTAACAAATCTGTTGAAATTCTTTGAAGAAATAACACACAGTGTTAAGGAGAATCGGTTCATGTTGTGTACTTGGATTTCCAGAAAGCCTTTGATGAGGTGCCACACATAAGACTGGTTAACAAGCTACGAGCCCATGGTATTACAGGAAAGATTCAAGCGTGGATAAAGCAGTGGCTGGTTGGCAGGAGACAGAGTGGGAATAAAGTGAGCCTTTTCTAACTGGCTGCCAGTGGTGTTCCACAGGGCTCTGTGTTGGAACCAATTCTTTTTACATCATATATCAATGATTTAGACGATAGAATTGATGGCTTTGTTGCAAAATTTGCAGACGATATGAAGATAGGTGGGGGAGCAGGTAGTTTTCAGAGGCTGCAGAAAGAATTAGACTGAGTTGGAGAATGGGCAAAGAAATGGCAGATGAAATACAGTGTCAGGAAATGTATGGACATGCATTTTGGTAGAAGAAATGAAAATGTTTACTATTTTCTAACTGGAGAGAAAATACAAACACCTGAGGTACATGGGGACCAAGAATCCTTGTGCAGGATTCCCTAAGAGTTAATTTGCTGGCTGAGTCTGTGGTGAAGAAGGCAATTGCAATGTTAGCATTCATTTCAAGATGACTGGAATATAAAGTCAAGGATGTCATGTTGAAACTTTATAAACCACTGGTAAGGCCTCAATGAGTATTATGAGCAGGTTTGGGCCCTTTATAGAACATAGAATAGTACAGCACATTACAGGCCCTTCAGCCCACAATGTTGTGCTGACCCTCAAACCCTGCCTCCCATATAACCCCCCCCCCCCACCTTAAATTCCTCCATATACCTGTCTAGTATAGAATCTTAGAAAGAATGAGCTGAAACTGGAGGGGGTTCAAAGGAGATTCACAAAAATGATTCCAGGATTGAATGGCTTGTCAGATGAAGAACGTTTGATGGCTTTGGGTCTGTGTTCACAAGTATTCAGAAGAGTGAGGGATGACCTCATTGAAACCTATCGAAAGGTGAAAGGTCTTGATAGTGGATGTGGAGAGGATGTTTCCTATGGTGGGGGAGTCCAAGACCAAAGGACACAGCCTCAGAATACAGGGACGTCCTTTTAGAACAGAGATGAGGAGGAATTTCCTTAGCCAGAGAGTGGTGAATCTGTGGAATTCTTTGCCACAGGCAGCTGTGGAGATCAAGTCTTTATGTATATTTTAGGCAGAGTTTGTTAGATTCTTGATTGGTCAGGGCATGAAGGGATACAGGGAGAAGGCCGGTGATCAGGGCTGAGAGGAAAATTGGATTAGCAATGATGAATGGTGGAGCAGACTCAATGGACCAAATGGCCTAATTCTGCACCAATCTCTAAGGTCTTAAGGTCTTACGGTCTTATGATTAATAATTTAGTTGGTTTGGCAGAACGTTCTTGTATTGTTCTGTTCTATGCTCTATTCTCCTTCTCCAATGTCATCATGTTCTTTTTTAAATAAGGGGCTCAAAACACTCTCAATACTCCAAGTGCTGTCTAACTGGTGTTATATAAAGCCTCAGCATTACATGCTTGCTTTTATATTCTAATACTCTCAAAATGAATGCTAACAGTGCCTTCCTTACCATTGAACCAAACTGCAAGTGGACCTTTAGTGAATCCAGCTTGAGGATTTCCAAGTCTCTATTTCTGAATTTGCTCCCCATTTAGAAAATTGTATATGCATTTGTTCCTGCTACCAAAATGCATGACCATACACTTCCCTACACCGTGTTCCATTTGCCTCTTCTTTACTTATTCTCCTATAATATGACCCGTCTCCCTCCAAGTACCCCGAAACCTCATCCTTAATAATGGAGTCCAACATCTTTCCAACCACTGAAGTCAGAATAACTAGCCTCTAATTTCCTGTCATTTACCTCCCTCCTATTTACAATTTACAATTTTCCAGTTCTTTTGAATCATTCCAGAATCTAGTGCTTCTTGAAAGATCATTACCAATGCCTCCACAATCTCTTCAGTTACCTCTTTCAGATCCCTAGCATGTAGTCCATCTGGTCCAGGTGACTTTTCTACCTTCAGACCTTTCAGCTTCCGAAGCACTTTCTCCTCAGTAATAGCAATTGCACTCACTTTTGCCCCATTCAGAAGTTCTATGTTGCAAATGTCAAGAGTAGAAAGTGGAAATAAGCAGGAGAGAGCCCAGTGAGTGAAAGGACATGTCAGTTTTCCCCAGTGCTTGATTATTTTCTCTCACTCATCAACTTTCTGCAGTGTGGTGCAATGCAAAATTGTATAATTGTAACCTACTATTAATAAATTAACCTTTTCCTCTTCAAGTATGCCCATGAATGGTGGTATTCCACATGGATCTGTACAAAGACCTCCACTGTTCTGAGATGCACTGTATATAGAGTGCAACGTAAAATTCTTAGGCACCCATGTATAGCCAGTCATAAACATGAGAAATTCTACAGATACTGGAAATCCAAAGCAACCCACACAAAATGCTGGAGGAACTCAGCAAGTCAGGCAACATTTATGGATTGAACAAACAGTCAAAGTTTTGGGTTGAGAGCATTGCTCTGGGCTGGAATGGAAGCCAGGAGGTTGGAAAAGGTAAAGGGCAGGAGAAGAGAAAGCAGATAGGAGAGGAGAGCAGACCATAGGAGAAAGGAAAAGGAGAGTGGTCCATAGCAAAAAGGAAAGGACAAGGGGCCCTAGGGGGTGGGGGGCTGAGAGGCAGGTGAAAAGAGGCAAGAGTAGGGATTAGAAGAAATGGGGCTGGGGGATTTTTTTAACTGGAAAGAGAAATCAATATTCATGCCATGAGGTTGGTGGCTACCCAGATGGAATATAAAATTTTGTTATTCAACCCTGAGGGTGGCCTTACCTTGGCACAAGAGGAGGCCATGGACTGACACATCGGAAATGGGAATCAGAATTAAAATGTTTGGCCACCAGGAAGTTGCACTTTTGGTAGATGGAGCAGAGGTGCTGGATAAAGCCGTCCACCAATTGACAATGGTTCTCAGCAAGGTCGAGGAGGCCACATCATGAGCACCAGACACAATAAACAGCAGATTTGCAGGTGAACTATTGCCTCACCTGGAAGGATTTTCTAAGACAAAAGTATTTCAAGCCTGCATTACACTGACACCATGTGGCTGGAACTGACTTTGCAAACAGTTCCCGGAGCAATGCCTGGGACTTGTATTTCTCGCACCTTGCTCAGGATTCTCTCTACCTAGACAAATGATTGCTTAATTCTTCCCATTGCCTTGGTTCCTGTAGAAGTAGTGACACAAATTTTGAGTTGCTTTTTCATCAACTCCATGATCAAAGAACTCAGGGACCCTGTTGGGCATATATTGAAACCACAGCTCAGCCAAGGCAAGGTGACTTGAGTGCTGGAGATGCCAGCAAATCTAAGAAACCATCTCCCATTGCACCACACTGCATCGAGTGAGGGGGAGGTGGGATCAGACCACAGGACGAGTCTGCGATTTAAAAGGGGTCTTTTAATAAGGATGAGAGGAGACTGGGGATGCACTGGACAGATTATGATGGCTGAAAGACATGAGATTATGAAAGATTATGAGAGTGAAAGGAGACTGAGTTTAAATTGCAAGAATATGGGAAGGATGTGGGAAGGAGACGAAACTGGAATTTAAACTGAGTTTACAAATAAGGAAGCAGGAAGACTCATAGATGTGCTGAATGACTGCTGGAAGAGTGAGGGCTGGAGGTGGCAGTACAAAGGACCGAAACCATATGATCCACCACCAGCCTCACCTCACTGCCCTGTTCAGTGGCTCCCTGGTTCATCTGATTGTCAGCTGCAGTGACCAGTGAGAGGGAGATACCTTCCTGCTGCCAGCTAATTGTGGCCCAACCACTCAGCATGAGTACAGGCAATTGGCCATGTTATTAACTCAAGTTTATTATTGTTTAAACTATATACCTGTTTATAATATATATAACCATATAATGTTTCTCCAAACCAGAGTGTAAAAACAGTAGTACATATAACACATATGACACACATATAGAGCATTCCTGATAAATGTTGCCGATGGATGGTAAGCAGACCTTTGTGATCCTCTCAGCTGTTCTCACAGTCCTTTGTAGAAACTTCCGGTCTGATGCTCAACTGCTTGTATACCAGATGGAGATGCAATTTGTCAGGATGCTCTCAATGGTGCTTCTATAAAATTCAGTTAAGATGGGGCTTGCCACAACCTTCTTAGGAAGTGGAGGTGCTGCTCTGCCCTCTTGTTCAAGGAGGTGATATTAAGGGACCAGGTGAGGTCATCCATGATGTGAATCCCAGGAACTTGGTGCATTTAACTCTCTCTATGGAGAAGCCATGTATTTGCAGAGGAAAATGGGTCATCTGCACTTTCCTGAAGTCAGCAATGATTATCTTGGTCTTCATGTTCAGGCTTACATCAATTCCCCAGCCATTCTCCTTCCTCTCTCTTCTTCAGCTCTTCATTGTTGTTGATGAGGCTAACCATGTTGTGTCATCCGCAAACTTGACACAGTTTGAGCTAAATCCTGTGACACAGTCATGTGACACAACAGCAGTGTGAACAGCAGCAGGCTGAGCACATAGCCATGGGGGGGGGGGGGTGCCAATGCTCAGCGTAATGAGACAAGAGATGTTGCTGCCCACACGGACTGACTGTGACCTTTAAGAAGTCCAGTGTCCAGTTGCACAGGGAGATGTTGAGACCCAGCAAGGACCACCAGGTTCTGGAGTATAAACACTGAACGGAAATCTATAAACTGCAGTCTGACATATGAGTGCCCATTTTCCAGGTAAGACAGGACAGAATGGAGGGCAGAGGCTATTGTCTAGCCAGTGGATAGATTCAAGCGATAAGCAAACTGGAAAAGGTCCAGTGTTTTAATGTGCTCCATGACCAGCCGCTTAAAGCATTTCATAATGGTTAATGTTAATACCACGGGGCAATAGTCATTTAGGTTACTGTCATCTTCTTTTTCACTGGAATTGCTCCCAGAATATTGGTCTTAAACATCATTACCACCATAGTTTGAGGAGCGAAAATACAATATTTCTGCACCACTTCAAAGCCCACATCTCATAGCATAGATCCTCTACCTGGGTGAAGGCGAATAATGCCTGCTCTTATGGGTGTACAATGGATTCTGCATTTAAATGCCATGCATCCAACTATATCATCCTGAAAGACTGGTTACTCATCAGCACAAGTACTCTTCGCAGCCTATATCCAGCCTTCTGTTCACTGTCGGCTTATCTTCACTGTAATATACATACTGGGAAATGACCTTAGACAATGAAAAAATAATCACCCTCAAACCCCTGCATCATCCAGGAATCAGGTTTATTAAATGCAAAAATGAAGCAACAATAGAGCAGAATTGACTAGATGGCAACGTTTAATTTGAAGTCCCTTTAATCAATGTTAGGGCAAGCAGTACTCCAGCTTGGATCAACATCGACAGCATGACATTTAGATTCAAACCACTTTCTGCTCTGCGAAAGTAATTATAATGTGTGAACACTGGACCAATTAAATAAAGCTGATTTGGAATCTCAGTTTCCTCCTGAAACTATCATTAAATACTGCATTCACCTTCTGCTCTCCTCTGGCAACTGCTCACTCATTCAATAGTACTTTCCTTTGAAAGTGCTGCAAAAATTAGGGGTAGTTGTCAGGGAATTCTCAGTGGTGTCTACTCCTTAAGAAACAGATGTCATTCCCCCCACCCTCATAGCCATTCCTGCTTCAAACAGTGCAGTTTACTGCAATCAGAGATCAAGATCGTCCATCTTTGGGTAACAAACACCCAACTTACAGACACCCCTACATATGACCAAACTCCTATCATATTATTAAATTCAAGTCCAAAGTACATTCATCCCTATGAATATTACTTACTGCCTGCTATACCACTGGCGTTTAGGGTAGCAATGAAGGCCACCTCTTGCAGTGTTCAGGGCTTCCTTCATTGTGTCAGTAGCTCTGTTTTCACCACTGCTTTACCAGACAGGATCGTTACCCCTGGGCTGAACCCCCTGAACCTGGAGGACTGGCGGAGACTCTTACACTGGCCTCTACTCTTTGACCTGTTTGGCATGGGTAACCCTAGCTAGTGCCAAAGCACGAAACCCTGACCCCAGCAGCATAGCTCTCTGGGTTATTGATAGACACAAACCTCCAATCCCTACGACAAGGTTGTGGTCCTCTGAATATTACAGATGGTTTAGTCTCTTTCCATCTTTTAGTAACTGCCCTTCCTTGTTAGTTTTATACATTTTGGTGCTATTCATTACAGCACTGTAGAGCTATGGTTCTTGTGTATTTTCTGACCTATGGACAAAATTGACTTAAGCAGGTTTACAGAAACCATTTGCTGGAGACACTCACAGATCAAGCAGCAGTACTGGAAAGTGGAACAGTATTAATCTTAAATCTTGGACCTGAAATGTTAACTGATTCTCTCTCTACAGAAGCTCTCTGACCTGTTTGACTTGGCAACTGGCTGAACTGTTTTGTTCTATATGTCCCTCCATGGGTCTGGTTTTCTATTCCTCATTCAAATTTACAACATTTTTGCTTTTATTTGCAACTGATGTCTTTCAAGGATGGATATCAGCCTGTTTCACCTTCTCAGACCTAACGTGATTCTGAGTCTAGATTATGTGTTACTGAGCTCTCTCTACACTTGGGTAAAAATGAGAAAGCCATCAGTGTTGCATTCTCAGTCCAGTGTCAGCCAAGCACAGGCTGTTCCTGGGTAACAAATGGTTTCACGAACAGCATTAGGAATAGATAAACGGATTGAAGTTCAAAATACACCCCCACAGACACAATTACACCCATGTTTGTTTTCATTGGAGTGGCAGAGGCTGAGAGGAGACCTGATGGAGGTTTTATAAACTTACGAAAGGCATAGACAGAGTAGAAAGGGAGTATCTGTTTCCCAGGGTTGAAATATCTAATACCAGAGACTATGCATTGAAGATGAGAGAGCATCGCTTCAAAGTGGATGTGAGGCGTAAGTTTTTTACTCTGAGTGATGGATGCCTGGAATGTGCTGCCTGGTATGGTGGTAGAAGCAAATATGGAAACATAGAAAACCTACAGCAGAATACAAGCCCTTCGGCCCACAAAGTTGAATACAAGCCCTTCAGCCCACCTTAGAAATTACTAGGTTTACCCATAGCCTTCTATTTTTCTAAGCTCCATGTACCTATCCAGAAGTCTCTTAAAAGACCCTATCGCATCCGCCTCCACCATCGTTGCTGGCAGTCCATTCCACGCACTCACCACTTGGCGTAAAAACTTACCCCTGACATGCTCTCTCTATCTAATCCCCAGCACTTTAAACTTGTGTCTTCTTGTGGCAACCACTTCAACCCTGGGAAAAAGCCTCTGACTATCCACACGATCAATGCCTCTCATCATCTTTTACATCAGGTCACCTCTGATTATCCATCGCTCCAAAGAGAAAAAGCTGAGTTCACTTAACCTGTTTTCATCAGGAATGTTCCCTAATCTAGGCAACATCCTTGTAAATCTCCTCTGCACCCTTTCTATGGTTTCTACATCCTTCCTGCAGTGAGGCGACCAGAACTGAGCACAGTACTCTAAGTGGGGTCTGTCCAGGGTCCTACATAGCTGCAACATTACCTCTCGGCTCCTAAATTCAATTCCACGATTAATGAAGGCCAGTATGCCTTAATGAAGACCACAGAGTCAACCTGCTCAGCTGCTTTGAGTGTCCTATGGACTCAGATCCCAAGATCCCTCTAATCCTCCACACTGCCAAGAGTCTTACCATTAATACTATATTCTGCCATCACATTTGACCTACCAAAGTGAACCACTTCACACACATCTGGGTTGAACTCCATCTGCCTCTTCTCATCTCAGTTTTGCATCTTATCAATGTCTCGCTGTAACCTCTGACAGCCCTCCACACTATCCACAACACCCCCAAACTTTGTGTCATTAGCAAATTTACTAACTCATCCCTCCACTTCCTCATCCAGGTCACTTACAAAATTCATGAAAAGTAAGGGTCCCAGAACAGATCCCTGAGGCGCGCCACTGGTGACCAACCTCTTTTCTGAATATGACCCGCCTACAACCACTCTTCGCCTTCTGTGGGCAAGCCAGTTCTAGATCCACAAAGCAATGTCCCCTTGGATCCCATGCCTCCTTACGCTCTCAATATGCCTTGCATGGGGTACCTTATCAAATGCCTTGCTGAAATCCATATACACCATATCTACTGCTCTTCCTTCATCAATGTGTTTAGTCACATCCTCAAAAAATTCAATCGGGCTCGTAAGGCACGACCTGCCCGTGACAAAGCCATGCTGACTATTCCTAATCATATTATACCTCTCTAAATGTTCATAAATCCTGTCTCTCCGGATTTTCTTCATCAGCTTACCAACCACTGAAGTAAGACTCACTTTTCTATAATTTCCTGGGCTATCTCTACTCCCTTCCTTGAATAAAGGAACAACACCCGCAACCCTCTAATCCTCCAGAACCTCTCCTGTCCCCATTGATGATTTTGAGATCATCATCAGAGGCTCAGCAATCTCCTCCCTCACCTCCCACAGTAGCCTGGGGTACATTTCATCTGGTCCTGATGACTTATTCAACTTGATGCTTTCCAAAAGCTCCAGCACATCCTCTTTCTTAATATCTACATGCTCAAGCTTTTCAGTCTGCTGCAAGTCATCACTACAGTCACCAAGGTCCTTTTCCATAGTGAATACTGAAGAAAAGTAATCATTAAGTACCTCCGCTATTTCCTCCGGTTCCATACACACTTTCCCACTGTCACACTTCATACGTCCTATTCTTTCACGTCTTATCCTCTTGCTCCACATACTTGCAGAATGCCTTGAGGATTTCCTTAATCCTGCCCGCCAAGGCCTTCTCGTGGTCCCTTCTGGCTCTCCTCATTTCCTTCTTAATCTCCTTCCTAGTAGCTTTATAATCTTCTAGATCTCTAGCATTACCTAGCTCTCTGAACATTTTGTAAGCTTTCCTTTTCTTCTTGACTAGATTTATTACAGTCTTTGTACCTTACCATAACTTCCTCATCTCATTGGAACGTACCTATGCAGAACTCCACACAAATATCCTTTGAACATTTGCCACCTTTCTTCTGTACTTTTCCCTGAGAACATCTGTACCCAATTTAAGCTTCCACTTTCCTGCCCAATAGCCTCATAATTCCCTTTACTCCAATTAAACGCTTTTCTAACTTGTCTGTTCCTACCTCTCTCCAATGCTTTTGTAAAGGAGATAGAATTATGATCACTATCTCCAAAATGCTCTCCCACTGAGAGATCTGACACCTGACCAGGTTCATTTCCCAATACCAAATCAAGTACAGTCTCTCCTCTTGCAGGCTTATCTACATAGTCTGTCAAGAAACTTCCCTGAACATACCTAACAAACTCTACCCCATCTAAACCCGTTGCTCTATTATATTATATTGGAGACTTTTAAGAGATGTTTAGATAACCACATGAATATGTGGAAGATGGGGGGATATAGACATGGTGTAGGTAGGATGGATAAGTTGTTGGGCGTTTTTGATTTACTTTTTAGCTGCTTTGGTACAACATTATGGGCCATAGGGCCTTTTCCTGTGCTGTACTATTCTATGTTCTATGAAGGTAAGCTAGCAAATAATATGCAATTTTTTCCAGAGATATAAAAAGTAAAAGAGAGACAAAGGGGTATATCTGACCACTGAAAATGATGGCAGAGAGGTAGTAATGGAGGACAAAGAAAAGGCAGATGAACTTAATATATATTTTGCATAAATCTTCACTGTGGCAGACAGCACACACTTGGACCGGATGGTCTACAACCCAGGGTTCTGACAAAAGGTGGCTGAACAGATTGTGGAGGCGTTTGTAATGATCTTTCAAGAATAGTTCTAGAATAGAGGACTGCAAATGTCACTCCACTCTTTAAGAAGGGAGGAGGGCAGAAGAAAGGAAATTATAGGCCAGCCAGACTTCAGTGGTTGGGAAGATATTGGGCACTATTATTAAGGATCCAGTTTTTGAGTACTTCGAAGTACATGATAAATTAAGTTAAACATTTTTATAGGGGATATCTTGTCTGATAAATCTGTCTGAATTTTTTGAGGAGAAAACAAGCAGGATAGACAAAGGAGTGTTGTGGATATTGTTTATATAGGATTTCAGAAGGCCTTTGGCAAGGTGCTCCACATGAGGCTACTCGACAAGATTAGAGCCAATGATATTACAAGAAAGATACTAACATGGACAATTTATTTCAGTATTCACTATGGAAAAGGATCTTGGCGATTGCAGTGATGACTTGCAGTGGACTGAAAAGCTTGAGCATGTAGATATTAAGAAAGAGGATGTGCTGGAGCTTTTGGAAAGCATCAAGATGAATAAGTCATCAGGACCAGATGAAATGTACCCCAGGTACTGTGGGAGGTGAGGGAAGAGAATGCTGAGCCTCTGACGATGATCTTTGCATCGTCAATGGGATGGGAGAGGTTCCGGAGGATTGGAGAGTTGCAAATGTTGTTCCTTTATTCAAGAAAGGGAGTAGAGATAGCCCAGGAAATTACAGATCAGTGAGTCTTACTTCAGTGGTTGGGAAGTTGATAGAGAAGATCCTGAGAGGCAGGATTTCTGAACATTTGGAGAGGGATAATATGATTAGGAATAGTCAGCATGGCTTTGTCAAGGGCAGGTTGTGCCTTACAAGCCTGAATGAATTTTTTGAGGATGTGACTAAACACATTGATGAAGGAAGAGCAGTAGATGTAGTGTATATGGATTTCAGCAAGGAATTAGATAAGGTATCCCATGCAAGGCTTATTGAGAAAATAAGGAGGCAAAGGGACATTGCTTTGTGGATCCAGAACTAGCTTGCCCACAGAAGGCAAAGCGTGCTTGTAGATGGGTCATATTCTGCATGGAGGTTAGTGACCAGTGGTGTGCCTCAGAGATCTGTTCCGGAACCCTTATTCTTCATGATTTTTATAAATGACCTAGGTGAGGAAGTGGAGGGATCGGTTAGCAGGTTTGCTGATAACACAAAGGTACAAAGGTTGGAGGTGTTGTGGATAGTGTGGAGGGCTGTCAGAGGTTACAGCGAGACATTGATAGGATGCAAAACTGGGCTGAGAGGTGGCAGATGGAGTTCAACCCAGATAAGTGTGAAGTGGTTCATTTTGGTAGGTCAAAATTGATGGCAGAATATAATATTAATGGTAAGACTCTTGGCAGTGTGGAGGATCAGTGGGATTTTAGGATCCAAGTCCATAGGACACTCAAAGCAGTTGCGCAGGTTGACTGTGGTTAAGTAGGTATACGGTGTATTGGCCTTCATTAATCGTGGAATTGAATTTAGGAGCTGAGAGGTAATGTTGCAGCTAAATAGGACCCTGGTCAGACCCCACTTGGAGTACTGTGCTCAGTTCTGGTCGCCTCACTACAGGAAGGATATGGAAACCATAGAAAGAGTGCAGAGGAGATTTACAAGGATGTTGCCTGGATTGGGGAGCATGCCTTATGAGAACAGGTTGAGTGAACTCGGCCTTTTCTCCTTGGAGCAACGGAGGATGAGAGGTGACCTGATAGAGGTGTATAAGATGATGAGAGGCATTGATCGTTTGGATAGTCAGAGGCTTTTTCCCAGGGCTGAAATGGTTGCCACATGAGGACACAGGTTTAAGGTGCTGGGGAGTAGGTACAAAGGAGATGTCAGGGATAAGTTTTTTACTCTGAGTGTGGTGAGTGTGTGGAATAGGCTGCCAGTAACGGTGGTGGAGGCAGATATGATAGGGTCTTTTAAGATAATTTTGGATAGGTACATGGAGCTTAGAAAAATAGAGGGCTATGGGAAGCCTAGTAATTTCTAAGGTAGGGACATATTCAGCACTTTGTGGGCCAAAGGGCCTGTATTGTGCTGTAGGTTTCTATGTTTCTATATTCCTAATGTTGGGTAGCTGGCAGAAGGCAAAGAGTAGGAAGAAAGGGGAGGCTTTTCTGGTTGGCTGCTCATAACATGTGGAGTATCACAGAGGTCAGTGTTGGGACAACTTCTTTTCATATTATATGTCATTGATTTGGATGAAGAAATTGATGGCTTTGTGACTATGTTTGCAAACCCAAAGATAAGTACTATAGATAGATAGAGATACTTTATTGATCCCAAAGTAAATTATAGTGTCACAGTAGCATTGCAGGTGCACAGATACACAAATATTAGAAGAGAAGGATAGTTGGGGAGTCGGTAGTGTTGAGGAAGCAGGACATGGACTGGGGCTGTTGAGACTGTGCATAAACACATATATATTAAATAAAAGCACGCACATTGCTAATGGCTTTAACTGTTGCATTTATATTGTAGTGAGAGAGAGAAAGAGAGAGAACAACAGATCAATAGAGATCAATATGTAGTGCCGGGCAGTGTGGCCATTGCTCTAATCCGTACATTACAGTTCCTTCCCCTTTAGATTAATGCAACATGAAACTGTATATGTACAAAATAGTCAATTTCTCTTTCATAAACCCATATTCCAAATAACCCTGTTTTCACAATAACTAACTTCACTGTTCTAAAGGTTCAGTCTTTTGGGTGGCTCTCTGTTTCCTTCAGTATGGTGCCTCTGGATTTGAGGTGTGGCATCAAGTTTGGCAGGTGCCTTGACAATGATAACATTCTTGGCGCACCTCTGGACCTGTGGAGTGGTATTCGGTTTGGTACATGTCTTGTCTAAGACAATGTTCTCAGTTGCTGATGTCACATTGTTGTCACTGACATCTACACTGAGAGGTAAGTGTGGTGACTGTAGTCTGTCCATCTTGTTAGATGCAATCAACTCAGGTGTGTTCTTCGGTTGAGAATCCAGTATCTGGTCCACATGATGTCTCAATGTCTGATCTCCAGCATCCACTGTGCGCATCGGTGGTCCAGTTCTTGTAGCTATCTTACCGGGTGTAAACTTGTCTTCTCAGCAATCATGAGCTAGGGTTTTCCATCCAATCTCAAAGCTCCTTGCTGCTTCACTTGGCAGCTTCCTAAACTGTTTGTTCTGTACTTCACTCCATAGATCTGGTTTCAGGAAGTCTATGCAAGATCTCAGCTTCATAAACAACATTTCAGGTGTTTAATTTGTCATCACATGAACAGGGTTTCAATACACAAAAAGAAAGTTGTCCACCCTGTGCTATAGAGAAATGTCTTTCTTGTCCATCACTTTAATGCAGTTGTCCCCAACCACCAGGCCGCAAAGCATGTGCTACCGGGCCGTGAGGAAACAATATGATTTGGCGATATGAAACGATATGAGTCAGCTGCACATTTCCTCATTCCCTGTCACGCCACTGTTGAACTTGAACGCACGCGAAGTCATTACCCACGCGAGATCGTCAGTCACCTAAATGCAGTGATACCCTAGCTAGCACCAGGGATCACTGGTTGGCCTCGGGTAACCGGCCACCTCGCGCAGCTGGCGGGAAGTGCCGTTGTTACTGGCTTGGAGCGCAGACAGATGGGTGCCGCCTCTAAACCACACCGAGTGTTCGTGGGGAACCCAGTGCTAAAATATTCGCAGAGGACCTAATTCAAGCTCAGGGTTTCACAAATAGCAGAGCAGCAAAAAGTCATAGCTCAAGCCAAACGTTTGTGGCCGATAGATCCTACCTACCTACAAGGGGGCGGGCATGTGCTCTGTCGCACTCCTCCTCACTCACACGGTAGGTCGCTCTCTCTGGACTGCGACCGCCGCAGCCCTGGCACAGGGACCTCCGGCCCTTACTTTGTCCTCTCACTGCACCTGGCCAAGGCGTCTGGCGGCAGGCAAGCAGGAAGCTGGAGTTCAGGCCCAGAGCCTATCTAATGAAGCAATGAAGCCCTCATAAGGAACCCCCTTCGAGTATCGCTGTCTCCCATCACCCCTCAATGGGACCATCTTGTTGCAGGGAAACAAGCCCAGGGCTCCCACTGATTCGGCGATATTTGTGTGTTGCAATGATTTTATATGTTCATACGAGGAAAATATGCGCTGTGTTTAATATCCAAACATTACTTAAAGTGTTATGATGCTATTGACTTATTAGTGACTTATAATTGACTTATCACTATATTCATGCGAGGAAAATATGCGCTGTGTGTTTAATATTAAATTCATTAGATAAACCCTTTTAGAAATGAAATTGAGTGTATTAGCTTATAAGTGACTTATAGTTGACTTACCACCTATATTCCGGTCATGATTAACACCCCCCACCCCACTCCCCGTCGGCCAGTCCGCAAGAATATTGTCAATATTAAACCGGTCCGCAGTGCAAAAAAGGTTGGTGACCCCTGCTTTAATGGAATTCTTGAAGGTTTGGATAAACTTTTCAGCTAACCCATTCATTGCTGGGTGGTGAGGAGCCGACTTGAAATGTCTGATGCCATTTTTCTTCATGAACAGTCGGAATTTTTCTGACAAGTATTGTCACTCACTATTTATTCTGGTAAGCTGTTTCTGGTGAAAATAGTCTTCAGAGCAGAGATAGTTTTTGGTTGACTTTATTGTATAACCTCCGTACACTTCGAATGAACATCCACAGCAATCAGAAACATGGAGTCCATGAATGGCCCAGCAAAGTCAAAATGTAGTCTTTGCCATGGTGATGAAGGCCTCTCCCACATGTGTAACAGCGCTAGTGGGTGTGCATTTTGAACTTTTTGGCACTGCAAACAGCTTTTGGCCAAGTCTTCAATCTGTTTATCTCTTCCAAGCCACCACATGTAGCTCCGGGTGAGACTTTTTCATCTTGACTGTACCCGGGTGTCCTTCATGCAAATTTTCTAACACCCTGGTGCAGATGTTTAGAGTGAACCACAACACATCAATATTCTTTGACACGGAGACAGTTGGCCTCAACTCACTGAGAAAGGAATGGAGGGTTATGGGCTGAGTTCAGGTCGGTGGGACTAGGTGAGAGTAAGCATTCTAGAAGGATGGACTAGAAGGGCTGAGATGGCCTGTTTCTGTGCTGTAATTGTTATATGGTTATAATTATATCATAAGACTGGGCTCCAAGGAATAGTGCTCAATGTTGTAACCAGGTAGCGGTCATCACTGGAATTCCCTTCCTGGGATTGAAAATGGACACAAGGGGCTGGTGATCTGTCACCAGTGTAAACCAGTCTTCAGAGGTTCTGGTGAGACTTTATTCCCTATACTAGATAAGGGCCTCTTGGTTGATCTGTGTAGTTGTTGTTCTGTGTTCATCATTGATCTTGACGCAAACACATTCAGGGTTTAGGTCCATCTTTCATAGTGTGTGACAAAATGGCTCCAATGCCATAAGGGGAAGCAAGTTTGATGGACAGGGATGGGTCCTAATGGGTGAACAGTTCATCAGATGTTATTAGTCTCTTTGTTTCCTTTAATGCTCTTTCACATCTTTCTGATCATTCCCACTTTGCTCCTGTCCACAACAGTAGGTGCAGCACTGTCGCAATGTTAGGGAGAAACCGGTGGTAGTCATTTACAAGGTCAAAAAATAACCTGAGTTGTGACACATTGTCCAGTTTGGGTGCCTGTAGCTCTGCTTCAGTCTGCTCTTGTGACTTGTGTAAGCCAGGCTTGTCAATGACATGTCCACAATACGAGATTTCTTCCATGAAAAACTCACATTACTCTCTCCTTATATGCAGACCATAAGCACATCACCAAGATTCTGGAGGTGCTCTTCATCATTTTTGCCAGTCACAATGATGACATCAAGGTAACATTGTGTTCCTGGGATATCTTGGAGCACTTGGTTCATTGCTCTTTGCCAAATTGCTGGGCCTGATGCAGCGCCAAAGTCTAAATGAATATACTGGAACAGTCCCTTTCGGTGCTGATTATGAGGAACTTCCTGCTTGATTTCTCAATCTCTCTTTGCTTGTGACCGCCAAAGAGGCAAAAATGTCTTCTATTGATGGCAGGGGATACTGCACAATATGGAGCACAGGGTTGATGCTCACCTTGAAATCCCCACATATGCAAATAGCTCCAGCCTTCTGTTTCTTGATAACTGGGACAATGGGCGTAGCCCAATTGGTCCTCTCAACCTTGGAGAGATGTCGAGATGTCTCTCAGCTCTACAGTTCTGCATCCATTATAGGACATCATTCGTAAGGTACTGGATGTGCTTTATGGAATCTTGGTGTTGCTGCATCATCCAGTTCATTTCTAGCCTTCGTGCTTTAAAGTTTACCAATCCCCTTCTCAAACACCTTCTTATTAGCATTAAGCAGCTGTGCCAGTCTCTGGTTAGTGCTACTATCTGGGCTGTCATTGCCTGTTGATGTCACACTGAGAGCTTTGATTGGCTGCCAATTTAGATGGATTTTTCTCAACCATTCTAGTCCAAGAAGTGCTAGCCCTCCACTTTTAATTTTTTTTGTAATTTTTTTTATTGAAGTTCATAAAACAAACATTTCCATAAGATGTATTTCAGACATTGTACATATATATCATATAATCATATATATCACAAAATCTCCACAAAGTATTTATCTGGGGTATACACTTATAGAAAAGAGTGGAAAGAAAAAACAAACAAAAGAAAGAACTATGTACAAGTAGGGAGTGATCTTTTTTTTACAACAGATTCATTGATTTGTGAGAATAAAATCAGGCCTATGAGGCATTATGTAGTTAAACCATTTTTCCCAGAATGAATCAAATTGTTCCAGCTTATGATTAACAGATGCTGTTATCTTCTCCATTTTGTAAATGTCGATTGTAATTTCCATCCATATATTTAAAGTTGGGCTCTCCTGTGATAACCATTCCTAGTAAGAGTCTTTTTACCAGCCACCAACAGTATATTCATTAAATATTTATCTCTTTTCAACCATTCTTGAGGTATATATCCAAAATATATGGTCTTACTCTCCAAGGATATTTCACATTTAAAGATGTAGGGCAATGTGTATCCCCCTCCAATAGTTTTGGATAACAGGGCAGTCTCAAAAAATATGATAATGATTTGCATTTTGATTTCCACAATTTCTCCAGCAAACAGGGAGGTTACTATCATAATGGGATTTCTGAGAGGGTGTAATAAAATATCTTATCAAGTTTTCCGATCCAAACTCCCTCCATTTCTGTGAATTGGTACACTTCCATTGATATCTCCATATTGTTGTCCATTCTTCCTCAGATATAATTATCCCTCCTTCCTTCTCCCATTTTGTTTTAATGCATGAAGTCAAATGTGTTTTAAGATTTGACAATCCCTTATACATGCTTGAAATGATTCTACTACCATTATCTGAATTATATGCTTTTCTAAAGAGCTCTATCAAGCATGTATTTGCCATGGTTACATTTTTAAGCATCTTATTAACATATTGTAACATCTGTAAATACCGATAAAAATCTTGTTTTTCTAATAAGTGTTTCTTTTTAAGCATTTCAAAACTGAACAGTGTTCCTTCTTTCATTATGTTGCAAAGAACTGTTATTCCTTTAGCTGTCCAGTCCTTGAATCTAGCATCCAATTTACTTGGTGTAAAATCAGAGTCATATGCACACCATTTAAGAATTGCAATATCTCCCTCTAGATTATATTCTTTTATAGCAGTTTTCCATATTTTAAGAGTCAATTTCACCCATGGGTTATCAATAGTATTTATGTACCTTTGCAGGTTGTTATCAGCCAAAATTGCTTGTATGGGGATGGGAAGTACCCGCTCCTCAATGTTTTTCCATTGAGCGTCATATGATGGGTTGCACCAACATATCACAGCTCTCAACTGTGCTGCAAAATAATAATCTCTAAGAGAAGGCAAGCCCCATCCCCCCTTTTCCTTTGCTAATTGCAACGTTTTGAGATGAACTCTAGGCCTTTTACCCTGCCAAATATACCTTGAGAGCATCTTGTTCCATTCATTGAATTGATTTTGATTAATCTCTATTGGTAGGGTCTGAAAGAGATATAACAGTCTGGGCAGTATATCCATTTTAATAGACTCAATCCTTGAACTGAGACTGAAAAAAGGAATCAGGTTCCATCTTGCCAAATCTTCCTTATTTTTTTTTATATAAAGGCTGAAAGTTACATTCTGATAATTTTGCCAAATCTTTTGGCATAATGATGCCCAAATATTTGAAAGACTCTGTGTGCCATGCCCAGGGGTATTGACTTTCAGTTTCTCTTGGTGGGCTATAGTAATATGAACGTAATTGGGTTTTATCTATGTTGATCTTGTATCCTGATAATTGACCATATTGTTCAAAGGATTGCATCAATTTAGGTAAAGAGTATGTTGGTTGCCCTAGATAGACTCAAAATGTCATCCGCATAACAAGCCAATTTATGCTCTGTCCCTTTAATAGTAACTCCCCTGATATCTTCATTTTGTCTGATGTATTGAGCTGATGGTTCCAGATATAGCGCGAAGAATAGTGGTGACCATGCACAGCCCTGTCTTGTGCCCCTTTCTAGGGTAAGACTATTTGATAAGTATCCATTGATTTTAATCCTAGCAGTAGGATTGTCATATAGTATCTGTATAGTTTTAATAATTGTATCTTGGAAACCAAATCTATGTAAAACTCTGTAAAGAAAATTCCAATTAACCGAATCAAATGCTTTTTCAGCGTCCACGCTTATCACTTTTGCTTCGATTTTATTTTTTTGTATATGATCCATAATGTGAAGTGTCCTTCGTATATTGTCTTGAGTCTGGCGTTGTTGTATAAAACCTGTCTGATCATTACGTATCAGTATGGCTATTATCCTAAAGAGACCTAACCTTGGAATAGGCATTGACCTTTGTGGTATCATTAGAGACGCAGGAAAGGATACAGCAGAACAAAGAGACTAGAATGTGAAATGCACAAAATGTCCCTGAATGGTGCAAAAAGCCAAAAATATTGTTGATTTGGCAAATCCTCTTATTATGCAAATGACTGTTGGTTCAATGAAAAGGTCTGTAGAAGGTGGGACAGACAAGGTCACATTGAGCGAGTGTGCAAGGCAGAAAAAAAGCACAGCCAAAGAAAAAAAAACACTGAGTGAAAAGTTTCACATACAAAAATAAGAAAATGTATAAAGTGACTGAATGTAAAATAGACAATACAGAGACTGATGAAGGCAAGCTGTCATGCCTAGAACTCCATAGTATAACTGAAGCAGATCACAAAATCATATTGATCACAATAGATGTGTTCAGTGTAAGACTGAAAATGGAACTGGACACAGGGTCAGCATTGTCTTTAATTTCAGAGGTTGTTTTCTATGGTATCATTAGAGAAGACCTCAGTGATGCTAAAGACCTACACAAGTAGAAAAGTGTCTCTCAAAGGCAAACTGAAAGTGAATGTGACATATGGAGGCCAAACACAGCAGTTAGGACTTCATATTGAAATGTGGAGGGCCAGCAATTTTCGGATGTGTATGGCTGAGAAAAATCCAACTGGATTGGCACTCAATCAAAGCTCTCAATGTGGTAGCGACAGCCCAAATGGTAGCACTAACCAGAAGCTGTTACAGCTGCTTAATGCTAATGATGAGGTGTTTGAGAAAGGAATAGAAAACAACCCAAGTTTGTCCAGCCTCTCATGACAGCACATGCCCTCTAAACCAGGCAGCATCCTGGTAAACCTCTTCTGCATCCTCTCCAAAGCATCAACATCCTTTCTAAACTGAGGTGACCAGAACTAGTCCTAAATAGTGTACTGTCTCCTTGCATTTGCCCTACCAAGGTGCCATATGTCACATTTATCTGGGTTAAACTCTATCAGTTTCAGTATGATACTGTAATTGATAGAGTAATTGTCATTACTCTGCCAACATCTGCAACTGGTCTATACCGTGCTGTATTCTATGCAGGTTTTCTATACTATCCACAATTCCACCAATTTTGGTATCATCCGCAAACTCACTAACCCACCCATCTACATTTTTATCCAGGTCATTTATATCCATCACAAACGACAGAGGTCCCAGCACAGATCATTGCAGAACACCACTAATTACAGACCTCCAGTTTGAATAATTCCGTTCAACCACTACCTTCTGTTTACTATGCACAAGCCATTTCTGACTCCAAACAGGCAATATGCCACGTATCCTATGTATCTTAATCTTCTGGATTAGCCCCCCCAAGAGGCGCTTTATCAAACACCTTACTAAAATCCACGTAGACAACATCCACTGTCCTACCCTCATCAATCCTTTTTGTCACCTTGTCAAAAAACTCAAGCAAGTTTGTAAGGCAGGACCTGCCCTGCACAAAGCCATGTTGGCTCTCCCTAATAAGGCCATGGGTTTTCAAATCCTCATAAATCCTAACCCTAAGAATTTTCTACAGAAATTTCCCTACAAAGGACATGAGACTCACTGGTCTATACTTTCCATGATTTTCCTTGTTCCCTTCTTAAATAGAGTTACAGCATTAGCTTCTTGCCAGCCTTCCAGCATGTAGCTAGAGAGAAGCTAAGATGCAGGTCAAGGCCCCAGCAATCTCGTCTCTTGCCTCCTTCAATAATCTGGGGTAAATCCCATCAGGCTCTGGGGACTTACCCACTTTAATACTCTTTAGGAGACTCAACACTTCCTCCTTTTTGTCCTCTAAACTCCCCAACATATTTATACTCTCAGCACTGACCTCCTGGTCCTCCATGTTCTTTTCCTTGGTAAATAATGAAGCAAAATACTCATTAAGTACCTCACTCACATTCTCCGTATCCAAGCAAATGGTTCCCCCTTTATCCTTTAGTGGCCCTACTCTCTCCCCAGTTATCCTCTTGTTCTTGATGTATGTATAGAACGCTTTGGAATTCACCTTAATCCTGCTTGCCAAGGACTTTTCCTGTCCCCTCCTGACTTTCCTCTTCTTTCATTCTTTTCTGGCTTCTTTATAATCCTCATGTGCTTCGTTTGATCCAAACTTCTGGTTTTACATTCTTTTCCATTTTCTTCTTGACTGAATTCATCACCTTCATCACCCCCCTCCCCCACCTGGAACATCCAAGGTTCTCTTATTTTTCCATCCCCATCCTTTCTTCTAACTGAAACATACCTTTTCTGTACTCTGTGCAGTTGATCTTTAAACACTCTCCACATGTCTGATGTGGACTTGCCAGAAAAGTGGTGTTCCCAATTAACACTCCATAGCTCCTGCCTAATGCCCTCATAATTTGACAAACTCCAATTTAAAACTCTCCTGCAAGGACCACACCTATTCTTATCCTGAAAGTTAAGGAGTTGTAGTTATTGTTCCCTAATTGCTCTCCCACTGAAAGGTCAGTCACCTGGCCAGGTTCATTGCCCAGTATTGGTCCAGTGTGGCCCCTCATATTGATTTCAGAAACCCTCCTGGACACACTTAACAAATTCTGCTCCATTCAAATCCCTTGCACTAGGGAAGTTGAAATCCCCATGATAACAACCCTATTATTTTTACACATTTCCCTAATCTGATTATATACCTGTTCCTCAATGTCCCAGTAGCTATTGAAAGAGTCAGTAGTACAATCCCATCAGTGTGATTGCACCCTTCCTAATCCTGAGTTCCACCAAAATGGACTCACAGTTTGGATTCTCCATGACATCTTCCCTGAGTGCAGCTGTGATATTGTCTCTGATTAGTAGTGCAACAACTCCCCTCCCACCCCACCCCAATACTTCTACCTCCTTCTTTATCATTTCTGCAACTTTGAAAACTCAGTACATTAATTACCCAGTCCTGCCCCTCTCTCAACCAAGTTTCAGTACTGGTGGCAATATCATAGTTCTATGTACTAATCTATGCTCTAAGTTCATCACTCTTAACCATAATATTCCTAGCATTAAAATACACACACTTCCAACTATCTGATCCATCATGCCTGTTATTTCGATTTTGCCTTTCAATACTATCCCTGACATCTACCTTCTGATCCGATCCTTCACAAATTGAACTGGTGCTGCGGTTTCCAACCCCAGGTTAAACTATCCAGAGAAGCATTAGCAAACCAGGGTATTGTTTCCCTTCCAGCTCAGGTGCAACCCGTCCTTCTAGTGCAGGTCACCACTTTGGCAGAAAAGATTCCAATGATCCAAGAACTTGAAACCCTGTCCCTTGTACCATCTCCCCAGCCATTCATTCAGCACCTACTTGCACTAGCCCATGGCACTGGGAGTAACCCAGAGATTACTAGCTTCTCTTTGGCCTCTTTCTTAACTCTATACATTCACTGCATAGGACCTCTTCCCCTTTCCTGCCCATGACATTGATGCCAATATGCACCACAATCTCTGGCTGTTTCCTCTCCCCCTTGAGAATATTCTGCAGCAGCTCTGATACATCCTGACCCTGGCACCCAAGAAGCAATGCATAATCCTGGCATCTCTATTGTGGCCACAGAATCTCCTGTCTGTTCCCCTAACTATCAAGTCCTCTTTAAGTACCACACTGCATGACTTTACCCTTTCCTGATGAGCCTCAGATCTGGCCACAATGTCACCTACCTGACGGCCGCTGCTGCCATGATCTAGTGGGTCATCCCCCACCCTTCAGCAGCATCCAAAGGGGTATAATTGTTGCTGAAGGGAATGGACACAGGGGAACCCTACACTGACTTCTTAATCCCTTTACTTCTCCTGATTGTCACCAATCTACTGTCCAAAGCCTGTATTTGTGTAACCACTCATTCAGAAGTCCCATCCATAATATCTTCAGCCTCCCAAATTATCCTTAGTACATCCAGCTCCTTGACCGAGTCAGTCAGGAGCTGAAATTGAGTGCACTTCCACAGATGTAGTCATCAGGAAAACTGTCAGGTATCCTGAATTCCCAAATCTGACAGGAGGAGCATTCCATCCTAATTGTTCTGTACTCAAAACAAACTTACCTCTTCTTATCTGCATTTCCACTTGTTCTCACCAAAGTCTGTTAAGCCAAAGCCTTCCCACTCTATCACTGGCATATTCCAACAATGGCCGCTCCGCTTGACCCTACCTTCCTTTTACTTGCTGCTGTGTTTAGGCATCTGTCACTGACACAACTGAAAAAGACCAACTTTACTTAACTCTTTTCTCTTTTTATAGCATTTTTATTTGCCTGTTGTTTATTAAAAGCTAACCAATCCTCTACTTCCCCACCAATCTGTGCAATATTATATGCCCTCTCTGTTGCATTTATGCTGTCTTTGACTTCTCTTGTCAGCCGTAGTTGCATCATCCTTGTTTTTTTTCTGCAATATATCGTTCCTGCGCCTTCCAAATTCCCCCCAGGAACACCATTCTGCCATCATCCCTGCTAATGTACCCTTCCATTTAATTGTGGCCAGCTTCTCTCTCATGCCTCTGTAATTCCCTTTGCTCCACTGTAATAATGACACATCTGATTTTAGCTTCTCCTTCTCAAAGTGCAGGGTGAATTATATTTTATTATGGATCCTTGCCTCCCAAGGGTTTCTTTGCCATATGTTCCCTAATCAAATCTGGTTCATTACACAATATGCAATGCAGAATTGTCATTCCTCTAGTGGGTCAACCACAAGCTGCTCTAAAAAGCTATCTTATAGGCATTCTACAAAACCCCTCTCTTGGGATCCAGCACCAAACTGATTTTTCCAATCTACCTGCATATTGAAGTCCCCCATGATTATCACAACACTGTCCTTTTTACATGCCTTTTCTATCTCACATTGTAAATTGTACCCCACATCCTGGCTACTATTTGGAGGCCTGTATAAAATTCCCATCAAGATCTTTTATACTCTTGCAATTTCTTAACTCTACCTGCAAGGATTCTGCATCTTCCAATCCTATGTCACCTCTTCCCAAGTATTTGATTTAATTTATTACCAACAAAGCCACCCCACCCACCTCCTATATATACCTGCCTGTCCTGTCAATACAATGTGTATCCTTGGATGTTACACTCCCAACAATCTTCTTTCAACCATATCTTAGAGATGCCTGCTAATCTCTATCTGACAATTTTTTTCTATGCTGCAAGATCATCTACCTTATTCCGTATACTGCTTGCATTCAGATATAACAACTTCAGTCCTGTATTCATCACCCTGTTTGATTTTGGCCTCCGTTACACTTTAACTCAACCCAAGCCTGTCCTTGCTCAGAGTCTCACTGATTCCATGATGAGATGCCAAATCTTCACAAACTTCTAACACGGTAGAAGTACTGCCATGCCTTCTTTGTTATGGCACCTACAGTATATGCTGATATCAGGACAGATCCTCCAAAATGATAACATCAGGAATTTGAAATTACTGATCCTTTCCACATCCAAGCCCAACTGAGGATTGGCAAATGGACCTCCAGTGTCCCCCTCCTATACTTAATAATCAGATCTTTGATTTTGATGAGTTTGAATGAGAGCTTGTTGTTGTGGTACCATTCAACCAGATTTTCAATCTCCCTCCTATATGTCAATTTGTCACCACTTTTGAATCAGCCAACATCAACAAACTTAAATAAGGCATTGAAAATGTACTTGGCCCACAATCATAGTATTAAGTGAATAGAGCAGGGGGCCAAGTACACAGCCTTGTGGTGCACCTGTGCTATGGAGATTGTGGAGGAGATTTTGGTGGGAATTTGATCTGACTGGGATCTGCAAGTGAGGAAATCGAGGATTTGGTTAAACATGGCAGTATTAGGAGCTAGGTCTTGGAGCATATTGATTATTTTTGAGGGGTTGATAGTGTTGAATGCTGAGCTCTAGTCAATGAAAAGCATCCTGATGTTTGCCAGTTCACTGTCCAGATGTTTCAGGGCTAGAATACGGGCTAATTCACTCATGATAAACACAACAATTGTTCACCATGAAGCCCATTCACATAAGAAACAGTGAGAATTGTTGACTTTGGTGGCAACGTTAAGGAGAGATGTCATCTGATCTGATATAATCTGAGACCTGATTCTGATCCATCTAGGGCTCTGTGTTGTTCCAAGTCAAGCCATGAGATCTCCAACATCCACCAAACAGAAAGCAAAACCTAGATTAAATTCTTCACACCATCTCCATCAGTGCAGTTTAGTATTGAAAACCTAGTTTAGCAATGAAAGCTAAACATGCTAAAATTCTGAAGGAAGTCCCATATGCTTCTCACTCAAAGTTGCCAAGTAGGCAAAGTTGAGAAAGTGAAGTAAAATTCCTGTAAGCAACCTGTGTAAGCCAACTGGGAAAAAAGTTCAGAATCACTTCTGATAATGGGAGGAAAGACTCTACAGAAACCAGGGACAATAAAGTGATACCAACAACTACCAAAGTTGGTTGATTGCAGAAGAGTAACATCTCTTTACTCTTGTACTCAAAAATCACCTTGCATGAAATCCAATATATAGTTTCCTGTCTTGCTTCATGTATTTATTTATTGAGAGATACAGCACAAAATAGGTCCCTCCAACCCAAAGAGCTGCACCTCCCACAACCACATATTTAACCTTGGCTTAATCACAGGACAATGACCAATTAACCTACCAACCAGTATGCCTTTGGACTGTGAGAGGAAACTGGAGCATCCACCAGAAACCCACGTGCACACAGGAAGAACATGCAAACTTTCCTATAGAGGACGCTGGAATTACACTCCAAAGTCCAACGTCACAAGCTGGAATGGCGCACACCAACCGCTGTGCTATTGTGGCACCCAAGGAGATTCTTAATGCTAACACTTTCCAATCTCTCAGCAGTTGCAATATTTCATACTTTCAAAGATATCAGTTTTCTACCCTTTTCTACATTATGGTCCACCTGCCACATCTTGCCCACTCATATAATCTAGTCATATCCCCTCAAAATTTCCCTGCATCATGCTCATAATCCACACTACAGCCACCTTTAAACAACCAGCAGACTTGGATGCATTGAACATGAGCCCTTGTCCAATCATCAGTAGAATTGGTGAATGGAGAAGACCGAACATTAACAACTGTGACAACCCATCAGTCGTAGGCTTCAAACTCAGAAGAAATCCAATTACTCCTGTCTATTTTTTGTCTGCTTAATGCACACAAGGGCACTTCCCTAATCCCCTGTGTTCTGAATTCATTTTATTTACTTCTGAATGTCACCTTATCAAAAATTCCTTAGAGTTCAAATTCACCACATGTAGTGACTTCCTCCTTATCTCTGTTTTTCATTATCACTTCAGAAAGCGAGTTTCCAATTGTTTGCTCTGCCGAATCCTGTCAATATTTTCAGAACAAACTGCTAATTCTTACTTAATAAAGATTCCACCAATATCCCTACCACAGATATTAGGCTAACTGGTCCCTGTCTTCTTTCTCCCTCCTTTCTTAAATACTAGGATTACATTTACTGTCTTCTAATCTTTGAGGATTGTTCTATAGTCTATGGAATTTTTCAGGAGGATGGCATGCGTAACCTTTACAACATAGGGCAGGTTCTGAGAATTTAACTACTCTCAATCTCATGAATTTCTGCAATACTTTCATTTATCAATGTTATAAACACAAGAGCTTCCATAGATGCTGGAAATCTTGTGCAACACCATCAAATTCAGGAGGAACTCATCAAGTCAGGCAACATCTATGGAAGTGAATAAACAGTTGATGTGTTGGGCTAATGGAAGGTCCTGATGAAAGGTCTCAGCACGAATCTTCGACTGTTTGTTCCCTTCCTTTGATGCTGCCTACCTTGCTGAGTTCCTCCTGAATTTTGTGGGTATTTATCAATGTTACTTTCTTTGGGAAATAATGATGCATTCCACCAACTTGCACTAGTACGTACGTAAATAATTAGGGTATGGGACAAAGCCAGGCATTTCACCTAATATGTAGCTATAGTAATCTCAGTAATGAAAATATTAATACATGGCAGTTCAAAATAATTACAAAGTGGCTTCATTTCTTAGAGTGTAAAAACAAAATCCCCTCTCTGAACTCTCAGAGTCATCATCCAGTCATATAATAGTGCTTATGAAGGATCTTAGCATGAAATATCGACTGCCCATTTTCTTCCACAGATGCTGCCTGGCCTCAGGAGTTCCTCCAGTTCTTGTGTGTTGATTCAAATACCAGGTGTAAGCAGATAGATTTCCTTCAGAATAAAATGTAAAATTTGATTATATGCATCCAAGGCATTGGCTCGAGAGGCTTTGGCAAGGAGGCACAGGAGAGCAGTAAGTAAGAACTAGTAAGTCTTTCTTTTAACTAAAAAGATTTCAAATCAAACAAAGTGCATGATATGGGAGCTGGTGGACTCTTTGTGATTCTTGCTGACCATGTCTTCTACAAGCTGTTAGCTATGTGAGAAACTCACAGTCAAAATTGATCCATTGAACTCTGAGCTTCAGACAGTGCAATGTTTTAGGGAGGGTGAGAGTTACTCGTTCACTATATTTCAGGAGGCAGTTACACCCATTAGATTAACTGCTACACATCTGGTCTGTAGAAAGGGGCAAGAGGGTGTGACTGTGAGTCAGGGAGGTAGGGGGATCCAAGGCGTAGTGCTGAAGGAGCCTCTTCCCTTGATCTTTGAACAGTAGTCAGGATGTGGGCAACAACTTTCAACAGGAGATAGAAAAGGCATGCAAAGATGACAATGTTATGATACTCATGTGAGACTTCAATATGCAGGTAGATTGTGAAAAGTAGATGCAGATGCTGGGGTCAAAGCAACACACACAACACAAATACTTACCACAACAAGTTCCCCTTGTCATCACCTACCACCCCACCAGCTTCCAGATCCAGCACATTATCCTCCACAACTTCCACCACCTTCAACAGGACCCCATCACGAAGCACATCTTTCCCTCTCCACCCCTCTTCACTTTCCTCAGGGATTGCTCCCTCTGCGACTCCCTGGTCCACACGTCCCTCCCCACGGATCTCCCACCTGGCACTTACCCTGCAAGCATAAGTGCTACACCTGTCCCTACACCTCCTCTCTTACCACCATTCAGGGCCCCAAACAGTCCTTCCAGGTGAGGCAACACTTCATTTGTTAGGGTCATCTATTGGATCTGGTGCTCCCGGTGCAGCCTCCTCTACATCGGTGAGACCTGATGCAGATTGGGGGACCGCTTTGTCGAGCACCTCCAATCTGTCCGCCACAACAGACAGGATCTCCCCGTTGCCACCCACTTTAACTCTCCTTCACATTCGCATTTGGCTATGTCCATACATGGCCTCCTCTACTGCCATGATGAGGCCAAACTCAGGTTGGAGGAGCAACACCTCATATACCATCTGGGTAGTCTCCAGCCCCTTGGCATAAACATTGAATTCCCCAACTTCCAGTCATTCCCTCCCCCTCCCTTCCCCCATCCCAGTTTCCCTCTGCCTCCTCCTCCAGCTG
Source organism: Hypanus sabinus (assembly GCF_030144855.1). Lineage (NCBI taxonomy): Eukaryota > Metazoa > Chordata > Chondrichthyes > Myliobatiformes > Dasyatidae > Hypanus > Hypanus sabinus. Next base: position 8,377,464 of record NC_082720.1, read on the forward strand.
CCTATCACCTCCCTCATGGTTCTGCCTTCTTCTACTACCCATAGTGCTTTCCCCTTACATTCCTTCTTCACCTTTCCTGCCTATCCCCTCCCTGCTTTCCCTCCCTCACCCCTTGATTTTTCCCCTTACTGGTTTTTCACCTGGCACTGACCAGCCTTCTCCTCCCCACCCTCCCCCCACCTTCTTTATAGGGCCCCTGCCCCCTCCCTCTTCAGTCCTGATGAAGGGTTTCAGCCTGAAACATTGACTGCTTGTTTCCACGGATGCTGCCCAACCTGCTGAGTTCCTCCATCATGTTGTGCGTCCCACTTGGAGTACTGTGCTCAGTTCTGGTCGCCTCACTACAGGAAGGATGTGGAAGCCATAGAAAGGGTGCAGAGGAAATTTACAAGGATGTTGCCTGGATTGGGGAGCATGTCTTATGAGAATAGGTTAAGTGAACTCGACCTTTTCTCCTTGGAGTGACAGAGGATGAGAGGTGACCTGATAGGGGTGTATAAGATGATGAGAGGCATTGATCGTGTGGATAGTCAGAGGCTTTATCCCAGGGCTGAAATGTTGCCACAAGAGGACATAGGTTTAAGGTGCTAGAGAGTAGGCACAGGGTGAGTGTGCAGTAGGCACAGGGAAGTTTTTTACTCAGAGAGTGGTGAGTACGTGGAATGGGCTGCCGGCAATGGTGGTGGAGCAGATACGATAGGGTCTTTTAAGAGATTTTTGGATAGGTACATGGAGCTTAGAAAAATAGATGGCTATGGGTAAGCCTAGTAATTTCTAAGGTGTGGACATGTTCGGCACAACCTCGTATTGAAGGGCCTGTATTGTGCTGTAGGATTTCTATGTTTCTATGAATGCCTCATAACCTTTGCATCATGGTGCCACTGCAGAGAATAATTATGCTCAAATTGACAGAGAGGCCTTGAGTCTGGTTTAGGGTGTAAAGTGTTTCAACCAGTACCTGTATGGGAAAGAGTCTACCATCATTACTGATCATCAACCACTAGTGTCCATTTTCAGTCCAGAGGAGGGCATTCCACTGACAGCAGCAACATGAATACAGATATGGGCTCTGCTTTTTGCTGCACAAAATTACAAGATTGAATTCAAGAGAACAATTAATTGTGGAAGTGCTGATAGATTGTCCCATTAATCGTGGGAAAAGGAAGTTCCTGAAAAATATACAAAACAGACAAAAAAGATGACTGCGGAGAAATTTGTTGAGTTGAAATACTTTCTATATTGAGTTGGGGTTTATAGCTAAACAGGGAGGAGTGTTGCATAATCAGTATTTCAGTAATATTGTAAATGTATTGTTTGATTAAGCATTCTTTGCTTCTATAATTCATTATGGGTGATACGTAAGAAGAACGTGAATGGCATACATCATTATGTATGTGCAGTATTATGTGATTGCAGTACTTAAAAAAAGAACAAAAACTAAGTATCTATGACTTTTGATTAGTCACTGTTGCAGCCTCACTTGATATACTGTGAGCAATTTTGGGCCCCATATCTGGGAAATGATGAATTGACATTGGAGAGTGTTCATAGGAGATTCTTAAGAATTATCTCGGGAATCAAAGGGTTAAAATTTGATGGCTCGGGGCTTATAAAACCATAAGATGTAGGAGCAGAAGTAGGCTATTCGGCCCATCGAGTCTGCTCCTCCATTTGATCATGGTTGATCCAATTCTTCCAGTCATCCCAACTCCCCTGCCTTCTCCCCATATCCTATACTCTCTGGCGTTTAGAAGATCAGGGTTGGGGGGGTATCATTGAATATAAAGGCCTTGGTAGAGAGGATGTTTCCATTGTGGGAGAATTTAGGAACAGAGAGCACAGCCTCACAGTAAAATGTTGTCCTTCATTATAAAACATTATCCTTTAGAAGAGATGAGGAGGAATTTCTTTACCCAAAGGGTGGTTAGCCTTTGGAATTCATTACAGATAGCTGTGGAGGCCAAGTCATTGGATATATATAAAGTGGAGATTGATAGGTTTTTGATTAGTAAGGACTTCAAAGGTTACAGGGAGAACACAGAAAAAATGGGGTTGAGAGAGAAAACAAGGGAGAGTAGACTTGATAGGCTGAATGGTCTAACCCTACTCCAATGCCTTAAGTTCTTATGGAGAATCTAACCTCCACATTACGTTGCAACTGATAACTCAGAGGTGGCCTTTTGTTTCATTTGCTCAGCAGGTTTCTCTGAACTCTTTCATGGTGCCCTTTTGAATATTGACATTTACTGGGTATTTATTGCATCTGTCTACTTGGATTCTAGTTAATACGGGAATCGATTGCACTGAAAAACCGCACACTTCTGATTTAAAATTCTGTCGATATCATACAGCACATTAAAAAACCCCTGCTCAACTGGTCCATACCAAATAAAATCCCCATATTAGCTTGACCCATTTTCCCAGGTTCTTTCTGGGTAGTCTGTTGGTCTGAAAAAAAACATTTATAATAATTGATGCTGAGAATAAATTTGATCATCATTAAAAGGCAATCCAATCAATGCATTGTATAACTCCCGTTATTGGCAGGTGTTTTATCATATATTTTCAAAACACTGTCACATGTCTGCAAACTGAAAATGGCAAGCTGCTAATAGTTTCCATTTCAATTCCTTGTAAAGAGAAATTTAAACCATCTTTACATTGATTAACTTAAAGGATAAAATCCCAAACTTGTGCACCAGCTGGAGAGAAGTGTTGCAAAGAGGTCAAAATTCCAGCGTACATCACAGTTTAGTGACCTTCAATTAAAATAGCTGGAAAATCATGTACGATACAGAGCTCAGGTTTTCAATCACCTCATCTGGGCTCAGAGCGTTGGTTTTGACACACTAAATGTTTGAGGTTTCTACCCAAGGGAACAGTGTTTAGTGGCATGATATTAACTTCTGTTTGATGTGTTACCAAAAAAAATTGTTTAACAATAAAGAAATAATTTTGTGATAAATTCATTGTTCTTCCCCTACCCAAATCATGCTAGATATTGCTTGAAATAATTTGAATTTAGTTTGGAGAGGTGGTGCTTGATATATTTGAGGTCTTTGACCTGAAACACACTCTTTCACACTGCACAAATTCTGCCCAATCTGCTAAGCGTCACCAGCACGTCCTGGTGTTATATTTTCATGCATTAGGTGCTGGTTCTCAAACTATTCCTATCACATCTCCAAATTACTGATCAGGGAATTGACACTCTTATTCCTTATATAAAAATTGCCTGCTGGTTTCAGGGAAACTGAAATGGTTGCTTAAATGTACAAATTCAGAACTTGCTGTCAGAGTGGTGCAATTAATAGCATGAATTTTGTGTTTACAAGACAGATGAAGTCAGGGCTTATTCATTTCAATTTTCCAATGTCTCTTCAACAATATGAAAAGTCTTAATTTTTGCAAAACACCATTGTGACGATGTAAATTAACTATTGCATGGGGTACCTCTTTAGGTCTTCAGATTTAATTGCGATTGGAATTTTCTTTAAAATTAATAGTTTACTTATTTATTTCAGACAGACAGACATACTTTATTGATCCCGAGGGAAATTGGGTTTCATTACAGTCACACCAACCAAGAATAGTGTAGAAATATAGCAATATAAAACCATAAATAATTTAATAATAATAATAATAATAAAAATAAGTAAATTATGCCAAGTGGAAGTAAGTTCAGGACCAGCCTACTGGCTCAGGGGTGTCTGACTGTATGACGGAGGAGTTGTAAAGTTTGATGACCACAGGCAGGAATGACTTCCTATGACGCTCAGTGTTGCATCTCGGTGGAATGAGTCTCTGGCTGAATGTACTCCTGTGCCTTACCAGTACATTATGGATTGGATGGGAGACATTGTCCAAGATGGCATGCAGCTTGGACAGCATCCTCTTTTCCAATACCACCATCAGAGAGTCCAGTTCCACCCCCACAACATCACTGGCCTTACGAATGAGTTTGTTGATCCTGTTGATGTCTGCTACCCTCAGCCTGCTGCCCCAAGTTTTTATTCTGATGCAATTCCTCTTCTCTCTCTATTTTGCTTACTGTATGTATTGATATTGAATCAAACAGCTAGTTCATACTTATAGAGTCATAGTTCACTGCAGCACAGAAACAGACCCTTCAGCCCATCTAGTCTGTGCCAAAATATTAATCTGCCTCATCCCATCGACCTAAACCAGGACCAAAGCTCTCCATGCTCTAGAGAATAAAGTTCCAACTTATTCAACTTTTTTTTATTACTCAGCTTTCAAGTCCCGGTAACATCCTTATAAATTTTCTTTGTATGTTTTCGATCTTACAGCCAGTTTTCCTGTAGGTAGGTGATGAAAACTGCACACAACACTCCAAATTAGGCCTCATCAACATCTTACACAACTTCAACATAAAAATTCTAATTCCTGTACTTAGTACTTTATTTTATGAAGGCCAATATACCAAAAGCTTTCTTTACAACCTTATCTAGCTGTGATGCCTCTTTCAAAGAATTATTAATTTGTATTCCCAGACCCCTCTGTTTAACTGCACTCTTCAGTGCCCTACCATTCACCACGTAAGTTCTATGCTAGTTTGACCTCCTAAGGTGCAACACCTCACATGTATCTGCATTAAATTCCAATTTCCATTTTTTCCAGCTGGTCCAGATCCCTCTACAAGATTTGATTGTCTTTCTTGCTGCCCCCCTAATCTTGGTGTCACCTGTAAATCTACTGATCCAGTCAACCACATTATCATCCATTGATATAGATGACAAACAACAATGGACCCAGCACCGATCCCTGCGGCACATCAGTCACAGGCCTCCATTAGAGAGGCAAACATCTACGACTTCTCTCTGGCTTCTCCCATGACACCTTTGTCTAATCCAATTAGTAAATTGGACCTCATCTTGAACGCCAAGTAACTGAACTTTCTTGACCAACCTTCAATGTAAGACCTTGTCAAAAACCTTGCTAAAGTCCATGTAGACAACATCCACTGCCTTGCCTTCATTGACTTTCCTGGTAACTTCCTTGAAAAAAATCTATAAAAATCTATAAATCCAACCTACTATGCAGAAAGCCATGTTGACTACCCTTAGTCAGTCTCTGTCTTCCCAAATACTTATAGATCTGGCCCCTTAGAATACCTTCCAATGGCTTACCAACTATTGCTATCAGGCTCCCTGGCTTATAATTTCCTGACTTATTCTTAGAGCCTTTCTTAAACAGAGGAAGGCTCCAATCCTCGAATCCTCCAGTACCTCACCAGTCACCAAAGGTGATTTAAATATCTCTGCTAGGGCCTCTGCAATTTCCCACAGGGTCCAAGGGAACACCTTGTCAGGCCATGGGGATTTATCCACCCTAATATGCCTCTAGACAGCAAACTCTTCCTCCTCTTTAACCACTCTACAGTCTATGACCTCTTTGCTGATTTGCCTCACTTTTATAGATACTGTGTCCATCGCCCAGTGAAATACAGATGCAAAAAATCCGTTTAGGGTCTCCCTCATCTTTTTTGGCTTCATGCATAGATGATCACAGATTGTACAGAAGACCAATTTTGTCCCTTGCTGTCCTTTAGCTCTTAATACATCTGTAGAAGACATAAGACCATAAGATATTTGAGCAAAATTAAGCTACTTAGCCACTTTGCCCATCAAGTCTGCTCCACCATTCCATCATGTCTGATTTATTATCCCTCCCAAATCCATTCTCCTGCCTTCTCCTCGTAACCTTTGTTACGTACCCCGTAACTGGGTGTCTGACCAGCAGAGAAAGTAGAATCCATTGGAGTCTGGTGGTACCAGACTAAAGGTGTTTATTAGTAAACTACACAATACAATATCAAAAATGCAAATATACATATAAAACAAGTTAGCAGTAATAAACCTAAAAGTGTAGGAATAATAATAATCAATAATAAACAAGCTCTATCGATGTCTAGGGGTAAATGAATTGTCATAGGAAAGTATAGAGTTCAGTTCATAAATGCTGAGGTGGTTATGGTTGTTGTATTGAAATCATTGGAGAGAGAGAGAGAGCGAGCGAGATGTAACAGCAACAGCTGTGGCAGGCAAACCTTTTGTGGCTTTCTTAATCTGTCGTGTGGTTGTAGCCATTCAGTTATGACTCCTCTGGTCTTCAGCTAGACCATTCTTCTGTGGTGGACTTGTCACTCTGGCATGAGTGGATACACACACAAGCCCCCATTGGCCCTGCTGTAACACTGTGAGCTTTACTGACCGATCTCCGGGTTCAGTCTCCGAAGCCCCCACCTTTCTGTGGGTTCCCAACACTCAGTCAATGTCCACTGGTGTGTCTGAAGGGTGTCTCTCCAGACCTGTCTTTTATCCCCACTCACGGGGTCTCAGCTATCCATCAACTCTGAATGACCGTGCCCATCAAATCAAGCCACTCCTGCTATCTCCTGAGGAATGTTAACGAGCAAAGTAAAGTCCTTGTAGTGTAAAGTAAATAATCCAGGAAGAGACAAAATACAGTAAATCAACAGTCTCTCATCCCTCTTATCTGTAGCAGATGTTCTTGCCTAGGCTTCATTTCTCTCTCTCAATAGCAGCATAGCAACAGCAATAGTTCGTAGTTCTCGGTGGGGGAGGGAATGGTTAACTCTGCACCCCATTTCCATCAGGTCTGTTCATCACTCATAACACCTTTCACACCCTAGCTTATCAATACTCTATCAATTTCCTGCTTTAAATACACCTAATGGTCTGACCTCCACAGCCGCAGATTCACCATCCTTTGGTTAAAGAAAATTTCTCCTCATCTCTGTTCTAAATGGACATGGTTCTATTCTGAGATTGTGCTGTCTTGTCCTAGACACTGCCACTATAGGAAACATCTTCACTGCATCCACTCTATCAATAGGTTTTGAAGAGATCCCCAAGTCATTCTTCTAAATTCCAGTAAGTACAGTCCCAGAGCCATCAAATGCTCCTTATACTTCAATACTCTAATTCCTGGAACCTTCTCTGAACTCTCTCATCCTTTCTTAGATAAGGGGCTGAAAACTGCTCACAATACTCCAGGTGAGGCTTCTCCAATGCCTTCTAAAGCCTCAACACTACATCTTTACTTTTTATATTCTAGTCCTCTGAAATTGAACACAAACATTGCTTTTGCCTTCTTCACCACCAACTCAACCTTCAATTTAACCTTTAGGAAATCCTGCACAAGGACTCAGATTTTTTAACTTTCATCCCATTTAGAAAAGAGTCTACGCTTTTAGACCTTCTACCAAAGTGCATAACCATACACTTCCCAACACTGTATTCCATCTGCCAAATCTTCACCCATTCTCCTGATCAAAGTCCTTCTGTAACCTCCCTACAACTTTAAAACTTACTGATCTTTGTATTGTCTGCAAGCTTGGCCACAAAGCCATCAATTCTGTCATCCATATTATTGACATACAACATACAAAAAGCAGTCCCAAGACTGATCCCCTGTGGAACACCACTAGTCACTGGCAGCCAATCAGAAAGGCTCCTTTATACCCACTCTCTGCCTCCTGGCAATCAGCCACTGCTTTATCCATGCTAGTATATTTCCTATCATACCTCTAAGGCCTCATATCTTGCTAAACAGCCTCATGTGTGGCATTTTGTCAAAAACCTTTTGAAAATCCAAGTACATAACATCCATCCAATTCTCCTTTGTCCATCCTGCTTGGTATTTCCTCAAAGAATTCTAACAAATTTGTCAACCATGCTGACTTTGGCCTCGAAGCACACTGAGACCTCATCCTTAACAATCGATTCCAACACCTCCCTAACCACTGAACTCAGACTAACTGGCTATATTTCCTTTCTTCTGCCTCCCTCCTTTTTTGAAGAGCAGTGTGACATCTGCAATTATCCAGTCCTCTAGAACCATGCCAGTATCTAGAAATTCTTAAAAGATCATCGCTAATATTTCCACAACCTCTTCAGCTACCTCTTTCAGAGCTCTGGGGTGTAGCCCATCTGGTCCAAATGACTTAGCAACCTTCAGACCTTTCAGCTTCCAAAACACCTTCTCCCTGGTAATAGCAACTGCACTCATTTCTGCTCCTGACACTTTCAAATATCAGGCATACTGCAAGTGTCATCCACAGTGAAGACTGATGCAAAATACTTATTCAGTTCATCCGTCATTTTGTTGTCCCTCATTACTACCTCTCCAGCACCATTTTCTAGCAACCTGATATCTACTTTCACCTTACTTTTACTCTTTGAGAAAAACCTTTTGGTATCCTTGTTGATAATATTGGCTACCTCACCTTCATATTTCCCTTGGGATTCACCTTCACCTTGTCTGCCAGAGCAATTTCTTGCCTTTTATTAGCCCTCCCGATTTCATTCTTAAATGTTCCCTTCCATTTTTTAAACTTCTCAAGTATCTTATTTGCTTCTTCCTGTCTATACCTGTTATGCGCCTCTTTTTTCTTAACCGGGTCCTCAATATCTCTCAAAAATCAAGGCTCCCTAAATCTGTTATTCTTGCCTTTTATTTTGATAGGAACATAGATATTAGGTACTCTCAAAATATCTCTTTTGAAGTCCTACCACTTACTAAGTATTCCATTGCCAGAAAACAACCTGTCTCAATCCACACTTGCCATATCCTTTCTTCTACCATCGAAAGTGGCCTTTCTCCAATTTAGAATCTCAACCCAAGAACCAGACCTATCTGTTTCCATAGTTGCCTTGAAACTAGCGGCATTATGATCACTAGATGCAAAGTGTTCCTCTATACAAAACTCCTATCACCTGCCCTGTCTCATTTCCTATTATATAGGTAGAAGAGATTAAATTGTGTGGTTTTTTTGATTTACCTTTTAGCTGGTCACCACAACGTTGTGGGCCAAAGGGCCTGTTATTGTGCTGTACTGTCCTATGTTCAATGTTAAAATCATCTACTATCACAACCTTACGTTGCTTGCAACAGCTTGCGATCTGTATTCAAATTTGCTCCTCTCAATCGGCTGATCATCAGGTGGTCTATAATATAATCCCTTTAACGTGGCCATCCCTTTCTTATCCCTCAGTTGTACTCAAACAACCTCAGTAGACAAACTCTCCAGTCTGTCCTGTCTGAGCACTGCAATGTCTTCTAGGTTCAATCTGGGATGCTCATATTTAATAATTACAGCAGTTGGAACCAGATGGGAGCGGAGAGGGAGTCTGTGCATAACATGGGTGGATGGAACCATGAGGAGTAGGCCGATGAAGATAAGTGAAGAGGTTGTGGGAGTGCGGGGAAGGGAGGAGCAGAGGAGGATCAGGAGGGTATGGGAAAAAAACAGGGAGGAGAGGGAAAGATGGTTACTGAAAATTGGAAAACTTAATATTCATGCCTAAGGATTCTAGACTGTCCAGGTGAAATATAATCTGCTGCTGTTCCAGTTTATGTTGGGCTTCATTCTGACAGTGGAGAATCCCAGGGATGGACTGGTCAGTGCAGGAATGAAAAGGAGGGCTGCTTGGGATGGCCATTGTGGTCTGAGCATAGGTGCCCTGTAAAGTAATACTTGGTCTTGGTAACAAAGAGGAGGACACACCCAGAGCATTAATTGGAGTAGATGAGATAGGAGAAGGTGCATACAAATCTTTGCTTCACCTGAAGGGCTGTTTGGTACCTGGATGATGGTGAGGGAGGACGTATATTCCATCCACTACGAGGGCATGGGAGAGTGCTGGGGATAGGGAGGGAGGGGTGTGGGGAGATGTGCAGATCATGGAGTGTAAATCTTGGAGTTCTTCCTGCAGAAGGCAGAAAAGGATCGGGAAGAGAAGATGTGGACAGTGGTGAAATGTCAGAGGGTGAAAGGTGAGGACAAAGAGAACTCAGTTCTGTCCGGGGGTTGGGTGGGGATGGGGGGGACATGGTGGGAGCAGAAATGAGAGAATCAGGCTCCATCAACAACAGCAGAAAGGAAGCCATTCTTCCCAAAAAACAGACATTTTAGATGTCCTGAAACAGAGATTCTCAAGTTGAGAGCAGATTCAGCAGACACAAAGAACTGGAAGAAAGGAATGGCATCCTTACAAGACGCAGGATAGGAAGAGGTGTATGTAATCCTAGGTGCTTTGGGAGATTCTAGCATCTGCAGTCTCTTGTGTCTCCATCAACAGTTTATATCACTAATGCCATGCTTCAGTTGTTTTTGGGTATGAATAAAATCATTTTTACAATAACATTATTTTTCAATTAAAACATTCACCAGATTTTATAGTCTCTCCCCATCAGGAATTTTTTTCTCCTACTGTTTATCAGTGAATATTTTCTGCATTTGGTCCATGGTTTGACTTTTCCCTGGAAACAGCACCACAAGTGCTTAAGTAATTTTAGTTAAAAGTTTTGTGTATATCAGCTTTGACAGTAAGAAGGTCAGAAGTAACAAAAGGAGCTTTATTCCTTTCTAGAATTATTAATATTTAATGACAATATTTGTAGTCAAAGAAGACTGGGTGTTAATTTTACTTCTGTTACATCATACAGTATATCGCAATGCCTTTACCTGCTTGAGAGAAATGACTACAGAGTTTGAGTTGTCCCAGGAAGAATGAGCCACATAAGAAAGTCTAGAAAGCTTTGGCTGCATGGGTACTCCTCTCAGAAAGTTGATAGAGTGATTAAAAAAGGCATGTGTGTGTTAGTGTTTATTAGAGTCATTACGTCATAGAAAAGTACAGCAGTCCATCTAGTCTGTGCTGAACCAATTAAACTGCCTACACCCATCAATCTGCACCAGGACCATAGCCCTCTATACCCCTACTATCCATGTACCTGTCCAAACTTCTCTTAAACATTGAAATCAAGCTCGCATGCACCACTTGCACTGACTGTTCCTTCCACACTCTCACGACCTTCTGAGTGTAGAAGATTCCCTTGTTCGTTCCCCTTAATCTTTTCACCCTTAACCCATGACCTCTAGTTTGAGTTTCAACCAACCTCAGAGGAAAAAGCCTGCTTGCATTTACCCCACCTCTACCCCTCATAATTTTGTATACCTCAAACAAATCTCCCCTCAATCTTCCATGTTCCAAAGATTAAAGTCCTAATCTATTCAATCTTTCCATATAACTCAGGTCCTCCAGAGCCAACAGCATCCTTGTAAATTTTCTGTGAACTTGGGAGACTGAATTCAAGAGCCACAAGGTAATGCTGCAGCTCTATAAAACTTTGCTTAGACCACACGTGAAGTATTGTGTTCAGTTCTGGTCCATTTATTATAGGACGGCTGCGGAAGCTTTAGAGAGGGTACAGAAGAGATTTACTGGATTAGAGAGCCTGTCTTACAAGGATAGGTTGAGTGAACTAGGGCTTTTCTCTTTTGAGTGAAGGAGGATGAGAGGTGACTTGAGAGAGGTGAATATTATGTTAATAGATTGAACAGCAAGATACTTTTTCACAGGGTGGTAATGGTTAATATGAGGGGGACATAATTTTAAGATGACTGAAAGAAAGTATAGGAGATGTGTCAGAGGTAGTTTTTTTACACGATGGATGTGTGGAATTTGTTGCCGGGTTGCTGGTAGAAGCTGGTATATTATGGATATATAAGAGACTCTTAGATACAGTGGTGCTAGAAAGTTTGTGAACCCTGTATTTCTGCTTAAATATGACCTAAAGTAGGATCAGATCTTCACGTAAGTCCTAAAATTATGTAGAGAACCCAATTAAATGAATAATACAAAAAACATTATACTTGTTCATTCATTTATTGAGAAGAATGATCCAATATTACATGTTAGGAAAAGTATGTGAACCTTTGCTTTCAGTAACTGGTGTGACCCCCTTGTACAGCAATAACTTCAACCAAACATTTCCGGTAACTGGTGATCTTCTTGGAGGATTTTAGGCCATTCCTCCTCACAAAATTCTGGCAACAAACTCTGGATTGCTGGTGGGTTTCCTTACATGAACTGCTTGCTTCAGGTCCTTCCAAAACATAAACCATTCTGCTGTTGATTATTCTTGTCTTGTTGCAACATTCAACTTCTATTAAGCTTCAGGTGATGGACCGCTACCCTATCATGCTCCTGTAAAATGTCCTGATACAATTTTGAATTCATTGTTGCCTCAACAATTGTAGGCTGTCCAGGCCTTGAGACGTCAAAACAGCCCAAAACCATTATGCTTCTTTTTAGTGCTGCTGTGCAATGTCTTTTTACATCTAAACATAGTAATATGCATTTTTGCCAAAAAGTTCAACTTCTGTTTCATCTTTCCACAGAATTTTGTCCCTGAAGCATAGTGGTATATCCAGGTGGTCTTTTGCAACTTGAGATGTACATCAATGTTTTTTTGGAGAGCAATGGTTTCCTTTGTTGTGTCCTTCCACGAACACCATTCTTGTTCAGAGTTGACCCATGAACAGAGACTTTAGCAAGTTCAAGAGATTTCTGCAGGTCTTTTGCTGTTACCCTTGGCTTCTATTTCACATCCTTCAGCATTGTAAGTGTGCTCTTGGTGTGATCTTTGCAGGATACCCACACCTAGGGGGAGTGGACTGATGAACACTCCTGTCTTTAGAAGCCTTTTCCAGCTTCATGCATCTCTACAATTCTTTTTCTGCAGTCCTCTAAAAGTTGTTTTGATTGAGGCATGGTGCACATAAACAGATCTTTCCAAAGAAGAGCAGGCTCTGTCAGTAACCTGACTTTGTGTGTCTTTTTTGTAGGACCATAAGACCATAAGATATAGGAGCAGAACTCGGCCATTCGGCCCATCGAGTCTGCTCCGCCATTCAATTATGGGCTGATCCAATTCTTCCAGTCATCCCAACTCCCCTGCCTTCTCCCGGCACCCTATGATGCCCTGGCTAATCAAGAAACTATCTATTTCTGCCTTAAAGACACCCAATGACTTGGCCTCCACATCTGCTTGTGGCAACAAATTTCACAGATTTACCACCCTCTGATTAGAGTAATTTTTCCACATCTGAGTTCTAAGAGGACATCCTTCAGTCCTGAAGTCTTGTCCTAGAATCCCCTATCATGGGAAATAATTTTGCCATATCTAATCTATTCAGGCCTTTTAACATTCAGAATGTTTCTATGAGATCCCCCCTCATTCTCCTGAACTCCAGGGAATACAGCCCAAGAGCTGTCAGGCGTTCCTCATATGGTAACCCTTTCATCCGTGGAATCATTCTCGTGAATCTTCTCTGAATCCTCTCCAATATCAATATATCCTTTCTAAAATAAGGAGCCCAAAACTGCACACAGTACTCCAAGTGTGATCTCATGAGTGCCTTATAGAGCCTCAACATCACAACTCTGCTCTTATATTCTATACCTCTAGAAATGATTGCTAACATTGCATTTGTCTTCTTCACAACCAACTCAACTTGAAGGTTAACCTTTAGGGTATCTTGCACAAGGACTCCCAAATCGCTTTGCATCTCTGCATTTTGAATTCTCTCCTCATCTAAATAATAGTCTGCCTGTTTCTTTATTCCACCTCCGTGATGTCATCCCTAACAATTGATTCCAACAACTTCCCAACCACTGATGTCAGGCTAACAGGTCTATAGTTTCCTTTCTGCTGCCTCCCACCCTTCTTAAATAGTGCAGTAACATTTGAAATTTTCCAGTCATCCAGTACAATGCCAGAATCTATCGATTCTTGGAAGATCATCGTTACACAATCTCTCCCGCTACTTCCTTCAAAATCCAAGGGTGCATTCCATCAAGTCCAAGAGTTTTATCCAACCTCAAACCATTAAACTTCCTGAGCACCTTCTCAGTCATAATTTTCACTGCACAAACCTCACTAACCTGACACTCTTGAATGTGTAGTGTATTGCTGGAGTTGTACTTAGAACACAAAAAGGTAAAGGTAACTTGAAAAAGATGCAAGTCGTAAGTTATAAAAAAATATTAAAATAGTAAGTGAATTTCATTATGGAATTGTATCAACATTGGACATTAAATGTGCAGTTAAATGGTGAAAAAGCTGGAAACACTGTCACTGTTAGAAGAAACAGAGATTTATAAGCATAGTGAATACCAAAAATGAGTGAAACCTTTGGCCTAATAACCTAACGTTAGTCCTTTTTCAAGAAAGTTAGTAAGAGAAGTAAAACTACATCATTTTTTCTGAGCTGCATTGAAACTGGCCGGGCAGTAACTGAAACACTCCTGTGCATATAGCCCATGCTGCCACACAGCTGGAACTTTCATTTATATAATGTTTTATTAAAGTGCCACACACTTTTTAGGCCATGTAAAAATTTCCTGCTCAGAGCTACAGTTGGTTCGTGCAGTCCAAAAAAAAATGAGAACGTTGATGAGAGTTAGTCAGCATGGCTTTGTAAGGAGCAGGTGATGCTCCATGAGGCTGATGGAATGTTTAGTGGAACCAACAGAACAAATTGATGAAGGTAGAGTGGAGGATGTCGTGTATATGGATTGTAGTAAGGTGTTTGACAAGTTTCCTCAAGGTAGGCTCATGCAGACAGTCAGGAGGAACGGGATCCAGAAAACTTGGCTGGGTAGATTCAGAATCAGCTTACCCACAGAAAGCAGGGGGGTGGGGGCAGCATATTCTACCTGGAGGCCAATCACTAGTGGTGTTATGCAGGGATCTGTTCTGTGACCTCGGTTCTTGGGGGTGGTTAAGAACATGAATGTTGTTGGCCTTCATTAGTGCAACTCTATAACGTTCTGTTTAGACCATACATGGAGTATTGTGTTTAGTTCTGGTTGCCTCATTACAGGAAGGATATGGAAGCTTTAGGGAGGGTGCAGAGCAGATTTACCAGGATGCTGCCTGGATTAGGCAGCATGCATTATGTGGATAGGTTGATTGAGCTAAGGATTTCTCTTTGGAGTGGAGGGGGATGAGAAATGACTTGACAGAGGTGTTTAAGATTATAAGAGGCATAGATAGAGCGGTATTTGAATAAACACTAGAAGAGCAAGAAGTCTCAAGGAAATTTACTTAAGAGCTGGGAAGTGGGAATTACCTAGCTACCTGATATTTTGGGCACACTGTTGCAAATGTTGGCCATTCAATGATTTTATTCCTGTTTATATAACCATATAACAATCACAGCACGGAGACAGGCCATCTCGGCCCTCCTAGTCCGTGCCGAACTCTTAATCTCACCTAGTCCCACTTACCCGCACTCAGCCCATAACCCTCCACTCCTTTCCTGTCCATATACCTATCCAATTTTACCTTAAATGACACAACTGAACTGGCCTCTACTACTTCTACAGGAAGCTCATTCCACACAGCTATCACTCTCTGAGTAAAGAAATACCCCCTTGTGTTTCCCTTAAACTTCTGCCCCCTAACTCTCAAATCATGTCCTCTCGTTTGAATCTCCCCTACTCTCAATGGAAACAGCCTATTCACGCCAACTCTATCTATCCCTCTCAAAATTTTAAATACCTCCATCAAATCCCCCCTCAACCTTCTACGCTCCAATGAATAGAGACCTAACTTGTTCAACCTTTCTCTGTAACTTAAGTGCTGAAACCCAGGTAACATCCTAGTAAATCGTCTCTGCACTCTCTCTAATTTATTTATATCTTTCCTATAATTCGGTGACCAGAACTGCACACAATATTCTAAATTTGGCCTTAACAATGCCTTGTACAATTTTAACATTACATCCCAACTTCTGTACTCAATGCTTTGATTTATAAAGGTCAGCGTTCCAAAAGCCTTCTTCGCCACCCTATCTACATGAGACTCCACCTTCAGGGAACTATGCACTGTTATTCCTAGATCTCTCTGTTCCTCTGCATTCCTCAATGCCATACCATTTACCCTGTATGTTCTATTTGGATTATTCCTGCCAAAATGTAGAACCTCACACTTCTCAGCATTAAACTCCATCTGCCAACGTTCAGCCCATTCTTCTAACCGGCATAAATCTCCTTGCAAGCTTAGAAAACCCACCTCATTATCCACAACACCTCCTACCTTAGTATCATCGGCATACTTACTAATCCAATTTACCACCCCATCATCCAGATCATTTATGTATATTACAAACAACATTGGGCCCAAAACAGATCCCTGAGGCACCCCGCTAGTCACAAGCCTCCATCTCGATAAACAATTATCCACCACTACTCTCTGGCATCTCCCATCTAGCCACTGTTGAATCCATTTTATTACTCCAGCATTAATACCTAACGACTGAACCTTCTTAACTAACCTTCCATTTGGAACTTTGTCAAAGGCTTTGCTGAAGTCCATATAGACTACATCCACTGCCTTACCCTCGTCAACATTCCTCGTAACTTCTTCAAAAAATTCAATAAGGTTTGTCAAACATGACCTTCCACTCACAAATCCATGCTGGCTACTCCTAATCAGATCCTGTCTATTCAGATAATTATTAATACTATCTCTAAGAATACTTTCCATTAATTTACCCACCACTGATGTCAAACTGACAGGTCTATTATTGCTAGGCTTACTTCTAGAACCCTTTTTAAACAATGGAACCACATGAGCAACACGCCAATCCTCCGGCACAATCCCCGTTTCTAATGACATCTGAAAGATCTCCGTCAGAGCTCCTGCTATCTCTACACAAACTTCCCTCAAGGTCCTGGGGAATATCCTGTCAGGACCCGGAGATTTATCCACTTCTAAATTTCTTAAAAGCGCCAGTACTTCCACCTCTTTAATTGTCATAGGTTCCATAACTTCCTTACTTGTTTCCCACACCTTACACAATTCAATATCTTTCTCCTTAGTGAATACCGAAGAGAAGAAATCGTTCAAAATCTCTCCCATCTCCCTCAGCTCCACACATAGCTGACCACTCTGATTCTCTAAGGGGCCAATTTTATCCCTCACTATCCTCTTGCTTTTAATATAACTGTAGAAACCTTTCGGATTTACTTTCACCTTATTTGCCAAACCAACCTCGTATCTTCTTTTAGCTTTCCTAATCTCTTTCTTAAGATTCCTTTTACATTCTTTATATTCCTCGAGCAATTCCTTTACTCCATGCTGCCTATATCTATTGTAGACATCCCTCTTTTTCCAAACCAAATTTCTAATATCCCTTGAAAACCATGGTGCTTTCAAACCTTTAACCTTTCCTTTCAACCTAACAGGAACATAAAGATTCTGTACCCTCATAATTTCACCCTTAAATGACCTCCATTTCTCTATTACTTCCTTCCCATAAAACAACTTGACCCAATCCACTCTCTCTAAATCCCTTCGCATCTCCTCAAAGTTAGCCTTACTCCAATCAAAAATCTCAACTGTAGGTCCAGTCCTGTCCTTCTCCATAATTATATTGAAGCTAATGCTATTGTGATCACTGGACCCGAAGTGCTCCCCAACACATACATCTGTCAGCTGACCTATCGCATTCCCTAACAGGAGATCCAACACTGCCCCAAATCTAGTCGGTACTTCTATGTATTGTTGCAAAAAACTATCCTGCACACATTTCACAAACTCTAAACCATCCAGCCCTTTTACAGAATGAGCTTCCCAGTCTACGTGTGGAAAATTAAAATCTCCCACAATCACCACCTTGTGTTTACTACAAATATCTGCTATCTCCTTATACATTTGCTCTTCCAACTCACGCTCCCCATTAGGTGGCCTATAATACACTCCTATCAGTGTTACTACACCTTTCCCATTCCTCAATTCCACCCAAATAGTCTCCCTAGAGGAGCTCTCTAATCTATCCTTCCAAAGCACTGCCATAAGATTTTCTCGGACAAGCAATGCAACACCTCCTCCTCTGGCCCCTCCTACTCTATCACACCTGAAGCAACTAAATCCAGGAATATTTAGTTGCCAATCACACCCTTCCTGCAACCATGTTTCACTAATAGCTACAACATCATAATTCCAGGTATCAATCCACGCTTTAAGCTCATCCACCTTTCTTACAATGCTCCTAGCATTAAAATAGATACATTTAAGATACTCTCCACCTCCTCCTCTCTTTTCATCCCTAACAATGCATTCAAATTTATTATCCTTTTCTTTCTTCTCCCCAACATCTTCGGGCTGAGCGCATCCCTTCTCCATCACCTGCCTTTCCTCCCTCACACACTGTCTCTTTACTTGCTCTACTGATGAACTAACCTCCTCTCCCATAGTTTCCTCAAATTGATTCCCGCCCCCCCCCCCCCATCTTACTAGTTTAAAGTCTGCCCTGTAGCCCCAGAAAACCTCCCTGCTAGGATATTGGTCCCCCCAGGATTCAAGTGTAACCCGTCCTTCTTGAACAGGTCATGCCTGCCCCAGAAGAAGTCCCAATGATCCAGAAACTTGAATCCCTGCCCCCTGTACCAATCCCACAGCCACACATTCATCCTCCACCTAATTCCATTTCTACTCTCACTGTTGCATGGCACAGGCAGTACCTGCACTTAAAAGACTGAAGTCTTTTATTGTTATATGGAAGAACAATGAGCAATCACCAAAAGGATCAGTGCAAAAAGCTTGTCATGACGGCACCCCAATGACTCCATCAGGAGTTAAGGGCACATGCACACACTCATTAAAAATAGTGCAAAACAAAAAATAATATATATTGTTAGAAAGTGAATTGGTGTTCATGTACTCAATGTCTATTTAGGAATTGGATGGCAGAGGGGAAGAATCTGTTCCTGAATCTCTGAGTATGTGCCTGCAGGCTTCTGTATCTCCTTCCTGATGGTAACAATAAGAAGAGGGTGATCAGGGTCCTTAATAATGGATGTCGCTTTTCTGAGGCATCGCCCTTTGAAGATGCCTTGGATACTATGGAGGCTAGTACTCAAGATGGAGCTGACTAATTTTACAACTTTCTGTAGCTTCTTTCAGTCCTGTGCAGTAACCACCCCCTCCCTCATTCCAGACAGTAATGCAGTCTGTCAGAATGCTCTCCACAGTATATCAGTAAAATGTTTTGAGTGTTTTAGTTGACAAACCAAATCTCTGCAAACTCTTAATGAAAGCTAGCTTCTGTCTTGTCTTCCTTATAGCTGCATTAATATGATGGGACCAGGTTAGATCCTCAGCGATCTTGACACCCAGGAACTTGAAATTGCTCACTCTCCCCACTTGTTTCCTCTATGAAAGATTGGTTCATATAAATATGATGGATCTGAAACATGAACTGTATTTCTCTCTCTGCAGATGCTGTCTGGCCTGCTGTGTGATTTTGGGAGTTTATGTTAAAGGACTGTTTTAATAGTCAAAATTATGAAGTCCTTTAATATAGCTGATGGTGATATTTCCACTGTGATGTTAGTGAGTGACTGAAGGAAAAGATGACTGACAAAAGAAGTTTGTTTGTAGGTAGGAAGTTCAACAAAGAAATAATATTTGTAAGTTAGGCCAGGCAGCATCTATAGGGAGAAGAATTGTCGACATCTCGGTCTGAAACCTCGACAGTGCTTCTCCCTATAGATGCTGCCTGGCCTGCTGCGTTCCACCAGCATTTTGTGTGAGTTGCTTGAATTTCCAGCATCTGCATATTTCCTCATGTTTGCATTTGTAAATTAGTATATAATTACAATATGCTGCAATGATGCCAAATGCACTATCTCTATTGTCGGTGGCAGCATCCAATTATAACAAATGGAGCCAATATACATACAAAACAGAGTGTCTGCATAAACGTGGATGGGAGATTGGTTTTAAATGGATACTTCTCTTAGCAAAAGTTTGCTCAGGTATTTCTGTGGTTCAATGAATATGCTCCATAACTTCATCCTACCTTGGTCACCAATCAGCTCTGAGGGTAGAAGCAAACTTGAGAAACCGTATCACCTACTCCCTTTCTCATGATCCAGGGTTCGAAACCTACTTTACTTTGATAAAATGAAAAAAGAGGTAAGCTATTTCTATTGGGGGAAGGGGTAATTATGAAAGGACATAATTATAAAGTATTGTATTAAAATATACCATATTTTAGCTATGGAATTAACTAAATGTATAAGCAGATTCAATTAAAAATTCCTAAAGGAATATGTAAAAGAGGAAGAACTGTGGAAAGGCTGGATAATTATAAAGCTTTTTCAATGTAATAGTATTGACATAATGGGCCAATTATGAGCTTTCATTTATGAAATTCCCCCATGGCTTGAGATGCTGAATCTCCATCATCACAACTACTCCACCAATACTGGGCAGTCTCACCCCTCTTCTAAGGAGCTTACAAGCTACTTCTTTAGATCAAACTTTTGCTTACTTATTAGTATTAAGTTAATTGGCGATATGTTATCTACTATTGTTCTATTGAAAAGATTGAAATATTTTAATGTTTGGAATACATTATTTAAAATACATGTTGTTTTTGCAAATTATATCTTTCAAAATAACGTATCATTTCATTTCTATTATAATAATGACCTGCAGTCTGTAAAAGTAGAAGTCGAAGTAGGGAGAAAAGTTATTTAAATGTTGAAATTAACCAGCGTGTTCAAATGTTAATAACAACTCAGAACCTGGCACACATAATATTACTTGACATCAGGGGTCATTTCGACACTTGGGAATTAATCCTGATCAGGAAGAAAATAAGCTGGTAACCGCGAATGACACACGAAAAATAAACCAGACGTAAATTAAAATATCAATATATAGCGTTCCTTTAAATTTATGATTAAATTGTTTAGAATATTGTAATGCCTTAGTCTGAAACGATATACATGATTTATGAAGAGGTAGGTCTTAAGGTATGTTGTAATTGCGCGCCCCCACCCCCGAAGGCTGCTCTATATTTATGAGACTAGCAAATTGGCGCTGTCCGAGGTACTGAAACTGGTTCTTGCAAATCTTTCACCGACTGTTTTCATGCGGCCGCTTGCCATCCGGGTTGGCTGAGCTTTGTTTTCACACAGCATAACTGAAGATCTCCGGATAGAAGTGGCAAAGGCAAGCCGTGTATGCCGGTGTAACCCCAATGGAGAAACTTTTACTTCAACTGAATAATTCCAACGTCCATAATAGTAGCAATGAGGACACCCAACTGGACGGAGGATATCAAAACACCGATCCCAAACAGTTGAACATAGTGATCCCGCTGATTTTAGCCGCTATCTGTTTGGTCGGTTTTGGTGGAAATGTCCTAATTATTGCAGTTTTGGTCACGAATGCAAGGAAAGGTCGAACTTCGATGATAAATTCGTTAATACTCAATATGAGCGTAGCTGACCTCTTTATTATGTTGTTCTGCGTCCCTTTCAGGGCCATTGCTTACTCCAAGCCTTTCTGGACTCTCGGCTGGTTCATTTGCAAGACGGCAGATTGGTTTTTCCAGAGCTGCTTGGCCGCAAAAAGTTTCACCTTAGCTGTGCTGGCTAAAGCTTGCTTCATGTACGTGTCGCATCCGTCCAAACAAGTCCAAATCAAGCATCGGAGAGTGGCCCTGGTCATCACCTCTATCTGGGCGCTGGCGTTTATACTCTCGGTACCGCACTGGCTCTTTGTAACTATCAGCCATGAATCTGAGGAGATGATGTGCATTCTTGACTGGCCTGAAATTGCGTCCAATTTTCTGGCAATTTTTACAAAGTTGTATCCTATGTTGGTTTACTGTCTTCCTGTGGCTTGTACTTTCACTTATCACTGGAAAGCTTTCAGAAAGTGCAAACGACGAGGAGCCAAAAATCAGAGCTTGCGGTATCAGATCAGAGGGCGGCGACTGACCGCTATGCTCTTTGGAGTCAGCTTGGCCTTCGCTGCCATGTGCGTCCCTGAGTGGCTGCTGTGGCTTTGGATCCGACACATCCAGAAGGACGACCCCTCGCCACCCGCAGCTTTCATCGTGTTCTCGCACGTCCTGGTCTTCAGCATCTCTCCGGTCAACCCACTTATCTTCGTCTCGATGTCTGAAGAGTTCAAAGAAGGTTTCACCGGTCTGTGGAAAAGGCTTATCTCCAGCAAGCCACGGACATCTCCGAGTCTCTCCGGTAGCCAACCCCAGGAGACCAGGTCAGAGAGTGTTCCGGAAAACCGACAAAAGTGCCAGAAGGAGAAAGCTGTTCAAGTTCCAGACCATGAAGCCGCTCAAGAAAATACAGAGAGCCCCACGAATAAAACGGCCAACATCGTCCTGTCCGATATGGAACAGTTTTGGCATGACAGACAAAACGCGGCGGCCAGTGTGGAAGAAGACCCAGTTCCCTGGGAACATCAGAGTGGAGCAGACCCTCCACTCCCTGAGGCCGGTAGAAAGATGTGAACCAGGAGAATGGGGCATTAGAAGTTTTGGGAAGGAACTGGGGTAGGATTAAAACGATACATTAACGCATATTTACCAGTAATCAAAATCCTCTTTCAACTGGGATAGGGAGGGATGGGCTTTAAAATGAAATTCTATAAAGCAGCAAAGCTATGTCTAATATCGAAATTAATTTTCCAAATGCCTTTACTTAATTGTGTTTTCCAGGACTGTTGCCCTGGTTAAAGAACTGATTTTAGGCTAACGAAGCATTTGTGTCTGCGAGTCGAAGTTGTTCCTGCGTGTAGGGGTAGGAATATGCAGCAAATTATAACATATAAACATGTCTCCCAGTGAAGCATTTGACGCAGATTAGCCAAGAAATAATTGAATGGTAAACCGAC
Source organism: Hypanus sabinus (assembly GCF_030144855.1). NCBI lineage: Eukaryota > Metazoa > Chordata > Chondrichthyes > Myliobatiformes > Dasyatidae > Hypanus > Hypanus sabinus. The sequence continues at coordinate 8,400,021 of NC_082720.1, forward strand.
TCCAGGGGCTGAGTGACCCTCTCCTAGATAGCCATGGGATAAGGAAATAGAGAGTTTTACATGCAGGGTTTGTGTGTTCATCGTGTCCGTCTGCATTGCTCACGCTCCGACTGTAATTATTTCTTTGCCAATTTAATCTTACAATGGATCATCACCTCTTGGACTTCCTGTTTCTACTTTGAACTGAATTTCGACGCTGTAAGGTTGTGCAATTACCCACGACACAGTATCTCGTGGTTGCTGTTAAATGTCTAGCTCGGGTTTGTGTACAAAGACTGAAATATTTCGCGTTTTAATGATCAAAAGACTAATATACGACTGTGGTGGGTATGTGCGAGCATCAGTGAACTATTTAACGTGTTCTGCCTTTAGAAAGCAGCCTTTTTTCTCGTAAACCTCTGTGGTAAATGTATCACGAATTTGTATCTTAGCCAGCGATTGAAATGTCTTGACCCTGGAGTGTTGCCTCCTTCAGTCTTCGTGCATTAAACGGTCTGTTCACTCATCAACGACCGTGATATGGTGCAACTTAAATGCAGTCTGTTTGCATAATTATTTACATGTGTGATGGTGTGCTTAAACGCAATATTGTTGAATATGGAGCGATCGATGTTTAATGCTAACCTGTTCTGCCTCGCTCTATGGATGGAATGTCATGCATTATTTGTTGCGATATGGGTGCAGAAATAAATAGTTCCGCACGTATTGTGTACGAGTGCATTGCCTGATGTAACATCAATGCTTTAGGATTGCTCAGATATCGTAGCCAATTGTGTGAAGTTCTATTGCCTAATCCCAATAAATGTGCACAGAATGCTCATGTTTTCAACCATCACACGAAATGCCACTGGAAAACCAGGTGAGGTTGCGGATTTGTGCATCGCTCCTTAAGAATGTCTCATAACTTTTTGTTTAAACGGGTGATAGGATATTCTGTGAGGGACCACATTTCACTTCAGATATTTCACTGAATCAGAGAAGTGAGCTCTGATTGGCAAGCATAGCAATCCACTTGGACATGTATTTCAATGCAAAAAGAGAAATTGTAAAGTTGTCACTGTTATATAAGCTGAAAATTGTCCAGAAGATGTAATCACGGCATTTCAAACAGGGCAAATCTGGAGGTAGCAGGGAACAAATTTGGTGTTCTCATTTTACACTAACAAAAATCACAATAACATTAAATTCAGCAGAGATAATTTCCCTGTTCCAATTAGCAGTGCCTATAAAAATATTCACTCCCCACCCCCTTAATTGATTGCATAAGTATTCATCTTCTTCAAAACAGTTTTAGTAGATGCGCCTTTGGCAGCAATTACAGCCTTGAGTCTGTGTGGATAGGTCTCTATCAGATTTGCACATCTGGACACTGCAATTGTTCCCCATTCTTATTTACAAACCTGCGTAAGCTCTGTCAGATTGCATGGGTATCGTGAGTGAAAAGCTCTTTTCATGTCCAGCCACAAATTCTCAATTGGATTGAGGTTTACACTCTAGCTTGGCTCTTGCAGGACATTAACTTTGTTGTTTTTAAGCCATTCCTGTGTAGCTTTGGCTTTATGCTTGGGGTCATTATCTTGCTGAAAAACAAGTTTTCTCCCAGATTGCAGTTCTGCATCATGTTTTCTCCAGGATTTCCCTGTATTTTGCTACATTCATTTTACCCTCTACCTTCACAAGCCTTCCGGGCCGGCTGCAGTGAAGCATTCCCACAGCATGATGTAGCCACCACCATGCTTTGCGGTGGGGATTGTGTGTTTTTTTAATTATGTGTGCGTTTGGCTTATGCCAAACATAGCGTTTAATCTGATGGCCAAAAAGTTTAGTTTAGTTTTCGTCCAATCATAGAACCTTCTCCCAACTGACGTCAGAGTCTCCCACATGCCTTCTGGCAAATTCCAGCTGAGATTTTATGAGAGTTGTTTTTTCAACAGTGGCTTTCTCTTTGTCACTCTCCCATAAAGCTGTGACTGGTGAAGCACCTGGGTAACAGTTGTTGTATGTGCATTCTCTTCCATCTCAGCCACTGAAGTTTGTAACTGCTCCAGGCTTGATGGCCTCCCTCACTTCCCTCCCTTTTTGCACAGTCACTCAATTTTTGAGGACAGATTTACAGCTCTATCATGTTCTTTTTATTTCTTTATGATTGCCCTATCAGTACTCCAAGGGATAGTCAGTGACTTGGAAATGTTCTTGTATTCATCTCTTGACTTGTGGTTTTTAATAACCCTTTGGCAGATTTGCTTGGAGTTCTCTTTTTGTCCTCATAGTGTAGATTTTGCCAGGATACAAACTCACCAGCAGTTGGACCTTCCAGATACAGGTGCATTTTTACTACAATCAATTGAAACACCTTAACTCTACTCAATTCTCCAAAAACAGACCTTGATTTAATTAGGTGACTTCTAAAACCAATTGGCTACACCAGTGATAATTTGGTGGGTCATATTAAGGGGGGTGAATACTTATGTAATCAATTATTTTGTTATTTATATTTGTAATTAAGTTAGATCACTTTGCAGAGATCTATTTTTGCTTTGACACCAGAGCCTTTTTCTGTTGATCAGTGTCAATAAAGCCAAGTTAATTCCATTATGATTCAATATTGAATGTATAAGAAAGTAAAAGGAATCTTAAGAAAGAAATTAGAAAAGCTAAAAGAAGATACGAGGTTGGCTTGGCAAATAAGGTGAAAGTAAATCCGAAAGGTTTCTACAGTTATATTAAAAGCAAGAGGATAGTGAGGGATAAAATTGGTCCCTTAGAGAATCAGGGTGGTCAGCTATGTGTGGAGCCGAGGGAGATGGGACAGATTTTGAACGATTTCTTCTCTTCGGTATTCACTAAGGAGAAGGATATTGAATTGTGTAAGGTGTGGGAAACAAGTAAGGAAGTTATGGAACCTATGACAATTAAAGAGGTGGAAGTACTGGCGCTTTTAAGAAATTTAAAAGTGGATAAATCTCTGGGTCCTGACAGGATATTCCCCAGGACCTTGAGGGAAGTTTGTGTAGAGATAGCAGGAGCTCTGATGGAGATCTTTCAGATGTCATTAGAAACGGGGATTGTGCCGGAGGATTGGCGTGTTGCTCATGTGGTTCCATTGTTTAAAAAGGGTTCTAGAAGTAAACCTAGCAATTATAGACCTGTCAGTTTGACATCAGTGGTGGGTAAATTAATGGAAGGTATTCTTAGAGATAGTACTTATAATTATCTGGTTAGACAGGATCTGATTAGGAGTAGCCAGCATGGATTTGTGAGTGGAAGGTCATATTTGACAAACCTTACTGAATTTTTTGAAGAAGTTACAAGGAATGTTGACGAGGGTAAGGCAGTGGATGTAGTCTATATGGACTTCAGCAAAGCCTTTGACAAAGTTCCACATGGAAGGTTAGTTAAGAAGGTTCAGTCATTAGGCATTAATGCTGGAGTAATAAAATGGATTCAACAGTGGCTAGATGGGAGATGCCAGAGAGTAGTGGTGGATAATTGTTTATCAGGATGGAGGCCGGTGACTAGCGGGGTGCCTCAGGGATCTGTTTTGGGCCCAATGTTGTTTGTAATATACATAAATGATCTGGATGATGGAGTGGTAAATTGGATTAGTAAGTATGCCGATGATACTAAGGTAGGAGGTGTTGTGGATAATGAGGTGGGTTTTCAAAGCTTGCAGGGAGATTTATGCCGGTTAGAAGAATGGGCTGAACGTTGGCAGATGGAGTTTAATGCTGAGAAGTGTGAGGTTCTACATTTTGGAAGGAATAATACAAATAGAACATACAGGGTAAATGGTAGGGCATTGAGGAATGCAGTGGAACAGAGAGATCTAGGAATAACAGTGCATAGTTCCCTGAAGGTGGAGTCTCATGTAGATAGGGTGGTGAAGAAGGCTTTTGGAACGCTGCCTTTATAAATCAGAGCATTGAGTACAGAAGTTGGGATGTAATGTTGAAATTGTACAAGGCATCGTTAAGGCCAAATTTAGAATATTGTGTACAGTTCTGGTCACCAAATTATAGGAAAGATATCAATAAATTAGAGAGAGTGCAGAGACAATTTACTAGGATGTTACCTGGGTTTCAGCACTTAAGTTACAGAGAAAGGTTGAACAAGTTAGGTCTCTAATCATTGGAGCGTAGAAGGTTGAGGGGGGATTTGATCGAGGTATTTAAAATTTTGAGAGGGATAGATAAAGTTGACGTGAATAGGCTGTTTCCATTGAGAGTAGGGGAGATTCAAACGAGAGGACATGATTTGAGAGTTAGGGGGCAAAAGTTTAAGGGAAACACGAGGGGGTATTTCTTTACTCAGAGAGTGATAGCTGTGTGGAATGAGCCTGTAGAAGTAGTAGAGGTCAGTTCAGTTGTGTCATTTAAGGTAAAATTGGATAGGTATATGGACAGGAAAGGAGCAGAGGGTTATGGGCTGAGTGCAGGTAGGGCTCCTGCCATTAACTGAGGCTGTCCTCTGGTAATGGTCTCCCTCACTATAGGAAACATTCCTGCCACATTCACTCGATCAAGACCTTTCAACGGTTGACCAGTTTGAACAAGACCTCTCCTTATTCTTCTGAATTCCAGTGAGTACAGGCCCAGAGCCATCAAACTCTCCTCCTATGATAAGCTTTTCAATCCAGAATCATTTTCATGAACCTCTTTGAACCCTCTCCATCGTCAGCACATCCTTTCTAAGAGGCCCAAAACTACTCATGATACACCAACATTACATCCTTGCTTATATATTCTAGTCCTGCCAAAATGAATGCAAACATTGCATTTGCCTTCCTCACCACTGACTCACCCTGCAAATTAATCTTTAGAGAATCCTGCACAAGAACTCCCAAATCCCTTTGCACCTCAGATTTTTGAATTTTCTCCCCAGTTAGAAAATGCTTTTATTCTTTTTACCAAAGTGTGTGACCATACACTTCACGATGCCATATTCCAGTTTGTCAACTTTTTGCCCATTCTCCTAATCTAGCTAAGTCTTCTGTAACCTCTTTGCTTTCTCAACACACCTGCCCCTCTACCTTTTTTCATATCATCCACAAACTTATCCAAAAAGCCATCAAATTCCTTCATCCAAATCACTGACGTATAATGTAAAAAGCAGGTCTGACACAGACCCCCTAGTTAACTCCAGTCACCAATATCCAACCAGAAAAGGCTCCTTTTATTCTCACTCTGCCTCCTACCAATCAGCCAATGTTCTATCCATGTGAATATCTTTCCTGTAATAGCATGAGCTCTTAACTTGCTTAGCAGCCTCATGAGTGGCACCTTGTCAAAGGCCTTCTGAAAATTCAGTGCATAACATCCACCAGTTCACCTTTGTCAATCCTGCTTGTTATATTTTCAAGGAATTCCAACAATTTTGTCAGGCAGATTTTCCCTCAAAGAAACCATGCTGACTTCAGCCTATTTTATAATGCGCTTCCAAGTACCCCAAAAAATCCTTAACAATCAACTCCAACATCTTCTCAACCACTGAAGTTAGACTAACTGGCCTGTAATTCCATTTCTTCTGCCTCTCCCCTTTTGAAGAGTGAAGTGACATTTGCAATTTTCCAGCCCCCTGGAACCATGCACAATTTATTGATTCTTGAATCATTACTAATGTTCTCCACAATCTCTTCAACCGCCTCTTTCAGTTTCCCAAGTACTTCCTCCCTAGTATTGGCAATTTCACTCACTTCTACCCTGACACTCAAACTTCTGGCATAATGCTCAGTGAAGACTGATTCAAAATACTTATTCAGTTTGCTCGCCACTTCTTTGGCCAGATCCTCCATCATGCCTCTGTAATTCCCTTTATTCCACCTGAATACTGATTTTACCTTCTTCTCAAACTGCAGGCTGAATTCTATCACTCTATGATCACTTCCCCCTACACTGAAGCTGTCTAATCAATTCCAGTTTATTGAACAATACCCGATGCAGAACAGCTGACCCCCAGGGCTCTATCATGATCTGCTCTTAAAAAGTCATCATGTAGGCATTCTACATTCTCTTGGGATCCAACACCAACTGTTTTTCCCAATATATTTACATATCAAAATACCCCATGACTATCATAACATTGCCCTTCTGACATACATTTTCCATGCCTGTGTAATTTGTGAACCACATCTTTGCTACTTTCGGTGGTCTGTGTACAACTCCCACCCATCAGGGTCATTTTACTCATGCAGTTCCTTAGCTCTCCCCACAACGATTCAACACCTTCTGACCCTACATCACCTCTTTCTAATGATTTGATTTCATTTTTAATTAAACTGACTCACCCTATCCACTCTGCCTACCTGCGTGTTTTTTCAACACAATGTGTATCCTTTCATGTTAAGCTCTCTACTACAATCTTCTTTCAGCCACAATTCAGTGATGCTCACAATGTTTTACCTGCCCATCTGTAACTGCTACAAGTTCATCTACCTTATTCCATATAGTGCGTGCAGTTGATTATAACACCTTCAGTCCTGTATTCATCACCCTTTCTGGACCTTTGCTACTTTTTTCACCTTAAGAATCACTTTGGTTGCCAATAATTCTACTACAGCTGCAGAAAAAGAATTCTTAAGGATAAGTATAACCCCTTGGAAATTTTAAATATTGTTTTGCAGACAATTTCAGATATAAGCAAATAGAGTTCAACTCTGAACTCCACTGGACAGATTTCTAAGTACTCAATGACATCTGCAGTGTTAATGTGCATTCTGATGTCACTGCTTAGAGAACTAAGCATTATATTACCTGTAGTACAGTACAGAAACAGGCCATTCAGCCCATCTCATCTATGCCAACCATCATGTAATCTTTTCCAACTTTTAAGTTGGGTGTTCTATTGCTGTAATTAGCCAGGGCAGTAGTTAAAATGTCTTATTGGACAGATATACTTTTAAGTTTCTTCAGGCCAAGAGGTAGAATTTAATCCTATACTGCTTACAATATGGTGTGTTTCAAGACTTAAGACCTGGAGACTCTCAAATCACAATGACACGTGTACTCAGCTCAAGAGTCAATTGTTACTTCAACTTTCAGATTGATTACCCCTAAAAATCTGAAAGATGTACAATTGATAAACTGAATACACTTTCTTGCCATATTTCCTGACAACATAAATTCAAAGAGCAAATAACATGCTGGCTCAAGAGTACTGACATTTCCCTCCTAATTTCATTTGTAACCTCTTCTCCATACATTCCCATCAATTTCACCGCCCACCAAGGGGCAATTTGCAGCAGCAAATTAACCTGCCTATGAAGTGGGAGGAAATTGGAGTCAACATCATGGGCTGAAAGGCCTGTATTGTGTTATATAAATGGAGAATGTACAAACTACATATGGACAGCAATGGAGGTCAGGAGTGTACTCAGGTCTCTGGAGTTGAAGCAGTGGCTCCACTAGCTACAGCACTGTGCTGTCTTTTACTAAATCACTGGAAAAGAAAAAGCACTAACTCATGAGATTCAGCACTTCCAACCTTGCTTAAAGTAGCTTAAATCAACACAAAGCAAAATGCATTCCAAAACTTAGAAAAAAGATGGTTTATTGCAGTAAACATTTCAACTAGGCAACATTTCCAACACTTTAGTTAATAAAGTCACTTTGGAAACTTACATTTAAACACAAGTAAAAGCTTAAATGTTACAAACAAAACCCTTTTGAGATCAGTGACTGACTTTGAAAATTATTGGTAACTAAATGCTAGTTTTTACAGAGTTGTGTTGTACAGTCATTTGTTTGGACTAACGACCATGCTGCAGGTAATACATCAGCTGTACTTTTCTTTTAAAAAATGTTCTTATTTTACACAACTGAATGATGAGTCAAAGCTTCCACTTCAACATGATGACAAGCTGGTACAAATGTGTCCATACTATATACAAAACTGGACAAAGCAGACACATTAATACTGCACAAACGTTGTGAAGTCTGGCAGATGGCTCATGCACAAGTCTCAGTTGATGGGGAGCCTACTCATGCTCAGGAGATTTTTTTTGGTGTTATTTCGCTGATCGCCTGGTTGGCTCTGAAGCAGTAGGAGGTGGGGGAGGGCCCCGCCGATCGAGGTCATCGATGTAGGCCATAATAAGCTTGCGTCTTTCCTCTGGCACACACTCTAGCACTAAGTAACGCTTGTCATTCTGAAGGATCCTTTCGATGTCTTTCAAATGCTGATCTGATTCATGCAATAATTTCTTCGATCTGAGGGAGAAAAGTAAAACTCAACATTCTGATTTGCAGTATATGGTGCAAACTATTAAATGAAAAGCTATTCAATAAAAATATGATGTGCATCACAGATTATTCTAATCTTCAAAATAGTGAACACACAGATTGCTAAATTAACCAGAATTATTCAGTTGTGCTGTGGTCCTAGAAATCTTTGTAAAATACTCATATTGTTACTGTTTACCTATAGCATGAGAGACAACAGAACAGACCATCCTTTCCCAAAACTCAGCACTAAAGCGGAAACACACTCAGCTGTATTCCGATCTATTGAGCTGCATTAGAAGTTCTAATCTGATTCTCTTACCAACCTTACTCTCCAATATCACAATGTCATAACATGAGCAAAATCAGAAAACAAGTTTCACATCCTGTCCACAACCTGCTCCACATAATTAAAATCACCTTTCAAGCCCCCTATTACCTCAGTGTAGCCAGACTAGTTTTCTTACCATCCTGTCCCATAAAAGCTACAACCTGCTTCAATACAACTAAGGACAAAGCTATCTTCATTGATACTACCATGGTAGTACATTTCCTTTTACTGATAACTTGAATCAGAATCAGGTTTATTGCCAGATATATGTTTGGTAGGAGAAATAAACAGGCAGACTATTATTTAAGTGGGGAGAGAATTCAAAGTTCTGAGATGCAACGGGACTTGGGAGTCCTCGTGCAGGATACCCTTAAGGTTAACCTCCAGATTGAGTTGGTGGTGAAGAAGGCGAATGCAATGTTGGCATTCATTTCTAGAGGAATAGAGTGTAGGAACAGGGATGTGACGTTGAGGCTGTATAAGGCACTGGTAAGACCTCACTTGGAGTACTGTGTGCAGTTTTGGGCTCCTTATTTAAGAAAGGATGTGCTGAGGTTGGATAGGGTTCAGAGAAGATTCACTAGAATGATTCCAAGAATAAGAGGGTTAACATATGAAGAACATTTGACCGCTCTTGGACTGTATTCCTTGGAGTTTAGAAGAATCAGGGATGACTTCATACAAACCCCATTTCCAGAAAAGTTGGGATATTTTCCAAAATGCAATAAAAACAAAAATCTGTGATATGTTAGTTCACATAAACCTTTATTTAACTGACAAAAGTACAAAGAAAAGATTTTCAAAAGTTTTACTGACCAACTTAATTGTATTTTGTAAATATACACAAATTTAGAATTTGATGGCTGCAACACACACAACAAAAGTTGGGACAAAGTTAAAATAAGATTGAAAAGTGCACAGAATATTCAAGTAACACTGGTTTGGAAGACTCCACATTAAGCAGGCTAAATGGGAGCAGGTGAGGTATCATGACTGAGTATAAAAATAGCGTCCATCAAAGACTCAGTCTTTGCAAGCAAGGATTGGTCCTGGCTCACCCCTTTGTGCCAAAATTCTTGAGAGAATTGTTAGTTCAAAAGGAACATTTCCCAACACAAGACTGCAGAGAATTTAGGTCTTTCAACATCGACAGTACATAATATTGTGAAAAGATTCAGAGAATTCAGAGACATCTCAGTGCGTAAAGGGCAAGGTCGGAAACCACTGTTGAATGCGCGTGATCCTCGAGCCCTCAGGCGGCACTACCTAAGAAACCGTCATGCTACTGTGACAATTATAGCCACCTGGGCTCGGGAGTACTTTGGAAAACCATTGTCACTTAACACAATCCATTGCTGCATCCAGAAATGCAACTTGAAAATGTATTACACAAGGAGGAAGCTGTACATCAACTCTTATGCAGAAACGCCAGCGAGTTCTCTGGGCCTGAGCTCATCTCAGATGGACCGAAAGACTGCGGAACCGTGTGCTGTGGTCAAATGAGTCCACATTTCAGATCGTTTTCAGAAAAAACGGACGTCGAGTTTTCTGTGCCAAAGATGAAAATGACCAACCTGATTGTGATCAGCGAAAGGTGCAAAAGCCAGCATCTGTGATGGTATGGGGGTGCATCAGTGCCCACGGCATGGGTGAGTTGCATGTATGTGAAGTTACCACTGACTCTGAGGCGTATATTAGGATTTTAGAGAGACATATGTTGCCATCAAGGCGATGTCTCTTCCCGGGACATTCATGCTTATTTCAGCAGGACAATGCCAGACCACATTCTGCACGGGCTACAACAGCGTGGCTTTGTAGATACACAGTGCGTGTGCTTGACTGGCCTGCTGCCAGTCCAGATCTATCTCCTATTGAAAATGTATGGCGCATCATGAAGAGGAGAATCAGACAACGGAGACCACGGACTGTTGAGCAGCTGAAGTCTTATATCAAGCAAGAATGGACCAAATTTCCAATTGCAAATATACTACAATTAGTATCCTCAGTTCCAAAACAATTAAAAAGTGTTATTAAAAGGAAAGGTGATGTAACACAATGGTAAACATGCCTCTGTCCCAACTTTTGTTGAGTGTGTTGCAGCCATCAAATTCTAAATTTGTGTATATTTACAAACTACAATTAAGTTAGTCAGTAAAACTATTGAAAATCTTTTCTTTGTACGTTTGTCAGTTAAATAAAGGTTCATGTGAATTAACATATCACAGATTTTTGTTTTTATTGCACTTTGGAAAATATCCCAACTTTTCTGGAAATGGGGTTTGTAGAAACATTTTGAATGTTGAAAGGCATGGGCAGACTGGATGTGGCTAAGTTGTTTCCCCATGGTGGGGGAGTCTAGTACGAGAAGGCATGACTTAAGGATTGAAGGGCGCCCATTCAGAACAGAGATGCGAAGAACTTTTTTTAGCCAGAGGGTGGTGAATCTGTGGAATTTGTTGCCACAGGCAGAAGTGGAGGCCAAGTCATTGGGTGTATTAAAGCAGAGATTGATAGGTATCTGAGTAGTCAGGGCATCAAAGGTTATGGTGAGAAGGCGAGGGAGTGGGACTAAATGGGAGGATGGATCAGCTCATGATAAAATGGCGGAGCAGACTTGATGGGCCAAAAGGCCTACTTCTGCTTCTTTGTCTTATGGTCTAAAATTAGTTGCTTTGTGGCAGCAGTACACTGCAATAAAATATACATTTACAATAAATGAAAACAAATAAGTAGTGCAAAATAGCACAAATAGCGAGGACTGTTCATGGACTGTTCAGAAATCTAATGGTGAAGGGGAACCAACTGTTATTGTCAGCGAGCCGATGTTATTTCTGATCTGCACTGACAGGGATCTCCCGTTGAGGAAGTCAAAGATATATTTGCAAAGAGGTACAGAGTCCCAGATTTTGAAGCTTACTGGTTAACAATGAGGAGATGACGCTATTGAACACTGAGCTGTAATCAATAAACACTAGCGTGATGTAGACATTGCAGTTGTCTAGAAGGTCCAAACCGAGCAGTTTCCAATTCCATGTTATCAACACTGCACTGACTCTCCACTTTCACTTTTAACAGAAACCATACTAAACCTTGCCTTAATTCCACCCATTGCTAAAATCCTCAGCTGTGCGTTTGCTACCACCAGACAAATATCAGGGGATACTTGTGTGGAGTTCTGCATGGGTACGTTCCAATCAGACAGGGAAGTTATGGTAGGGTACAGGAACCGTGGTGTACAAAGGCTGCAGTAAATCTAGTCAAGAAAAAAAGAAAAGCTTACGAAAGGTTTAGAGAGCTAGGTAATGTTAGAAATCTAGAAGATTATAAGGCTAACAGGAAGGAGCTTAAGAAGGAAATAAGGAGAGCCAGAAGAAGCCATGAGAAGGCCTTGGCGAGCAGGATTAAGGAAAACCCCAAGGCGTTCTACAAGTATGTGAAGAGGATAAGACATGAAAGAATAGGACCTATCAAGGTGACAGTGGGAAAGTGTGTATGGAACCGGAGGAAACAGCAGAAGTACTTAATGAATACTTTACTTCAGTATTCACTATGGAAAAGGATCTTGGTGATTGCAGTGATGACTTGCAGCAGACTGAAAAGCTTGAGCATGTAGATATTAAGAAAGAGGATGTACTGGAGCTTTTGGAAAGCATCAAGTTGGATAAGTCGCCGGGACCGGATGATATGTACCCCAGGCTACTGTGGGAGACGAGAGAGGAGATTGCTGAGCCTCTGGCGATGATCGTTGCATCGTCAATGGGGACGGGAGAGGTTCCAGAGGATTGGAGGGTTGCGAATGTTGTTCCTTTATTCAAGAAAGGGAGTAGAGATAGCCCAGGAAATTACAAACCAGTGAGTCTTACTTCAGTGGTTGGGAAGTTGATGGAGAAGATCCTGAGAGGCAGGATTTATGAACATTTGGAGAGGTATAATATGATTAGCAGTAGTCTGCATGGCTTTGTGAAGGGCAGGTCGTGCCTTACGAGCCTAATTGAATGGGCTGCCAGCAATGGTGGTGGAGGCGGATACGATAGGGTCTTTTAAGAGACTTTTGGATAGGTACATGAAGCTTAGAAAAATAGAGGGCTATGGGTAACCCTGGTAATTTCTAAGGTAGGGACATGTTTGGTGCAATTTTGTGGGCTGAAGGACCTGTATTGTGCTGTAGGGTTTCTATGTTTCTAACTATTTTATCACTTCCACAGGCAGTCTATCATCTTCCATGAACAGACTTTGCTGCCCTAGAGTTATACAGCACAATATCCATGTCACCCATTGTACCTACTGCTCTCATTTACCCTAGTTAGATCCACAGTTTTTTATCCTTTGGTAATTCAAGTAGTTGCCCAGATCAATTCTCATCCATAGTTTACCTGGTGGTGCATATCACTTAAAAATTTAAAACACATTTTTCTCTCCCTTCAGCATCCCTGCACCCAAACTTCTTTATTTTTCCAGTACTGTAACCATCCAAGGTCTCTGTATTTGTACACCACTAACACAATTTTCTCCATTCCATCATTAGTTCTATCATTCAACAAATCTCTTGAATTTTGTTCCTCAACCTCTCTACTGTGAAAGCTTCCATTTTGACCAGGAGTCAGCTAAGATTACTCACCTGTAAGTAATAAATTTGGTCTCTTTCAACAATGTTCTAAAGTCTGCTTTGGCTGTGATGTATTTATCCCGAATATATTCTTCAAATTCCCTCTGTTTTTTCTTAAAGAGAGCATAAGCAAGTAAGTACAGGGCTGTACTTGAATGAAAGTGCAAACATTTTGAAAGTTTGCTAGACGTAGTTACCCTATCACTTGACGAGAATTTGATACAGCGAGGATCCTCTTTGATGACTTTTTTCACTTCCTTCCATGTAGAGGTGAGAGTGATCTACATTGCAAAAAGATTAGGTGTTATTAGCAAACTTATAGGAAAGCTTTCAGAATAAGCACTGATCCTGAAACCTTAACTTTACCATCACTAATGCTTGTGTATTTCAGATTTATAACACCTTTGCATTCTGATGTTTGGCTGTGGAAAATTTTGGTGCACAGCACATTTAGAAAAGCAATCTGTTTTCCTTCAAAATTAAGCTTGGAGAACTGCATAGCTATCAGATTTAGCACTGACTCTCCTCCCCTCCCCCCCCACCCCATTTGCAGTATTGCCCTTAGTCTTGAAATCTGAACACCCAGAGGATGTTACCCCTGCACCTGGTATGAACTTCAACCCATCACTGGTACTCATGCAACGATAAGGTGATCTCATCGCCATGTAGATTGGTGTGAGTGAACTACAGAGACAACATGAACAGGACTTTGAGCAGAAATCTTACAAAGGATAGTGGATTCAGCCCACTACATCACAGATAATGCCCTCCCAACCACTGAGCACATCTACATGAAACATTGCAGTAGGAAAGCAGCATCCATCAAAGACCCTCATCAACCAGGACAAGCACTTTTCTTGCTGCTGCCATCAGGTAGGAGGTACACGAACCTCAGGACTCATACAACCAGGCTCAAGAACAGTTACTACCCCTCAACCATCAGGCTCTTGAACAAAAGGGATAAAACTAATTTAAGGACTCCTTTATCTTGTTATTTTATGCCTCTAATTTATAGTTCTTTATTCAATATCCGCATCTACACAGTTTACAGTTCCTGTTTACAGTTTACAGTTATTGTTCTATAGATTTGCGAGGTATGCCTGTAGAAATAAAGAATCTTAGGTTTGTATGTGGTGACATGTATGTACTCTGGTAATAAATTCTACTTTGAACCCAGGTGTTGACTGAGCTAGAGCAGACATGATGAAGCTGTTGTCTTTCTCCCTCGTTACTTGGTAGAGAGTTCAGTCATTTCTGGTCATTGTACTTTTCAGCAGCGAAAATGTTCTGGGTTGGGGACAGCTGTATAACCAAAGTAGGTCCATCATTTCCAGCAGGAGGTGATGAGCAGGATTATGGGGTCAAGCAGGTATGCAAACACATTGAGCCCAGCAATGGGCCATGCTCTCCACTTGCCCCAGCCTGTTCAAGTGTGGCTCGATCCACATGCAGCCACACTTTATTTGAATCATTTTAACTGGCTCATTCACTGCTGTAAGAGGTTTAGGCTCTGGCGGAAGCATCTCTAAGCTGACCCCTTCTTATTGTTAGTTTTCTGGTGTTCTCATTCCTTGAATACAAAATTATTTACACCTGTGTAATAGTGACCCATATAAATACCAAGTCCTTAAACCAAAACCATACCACTGGCATTTTATCCCTGCATTGAGGTTTATAACAAGCCTGTATCTGATCTGCAATTTGCACTGCTAAAATTATCAGCAGGCAGCTCTTCGTTCTGATAGAAAGAAAAATTCTGCCACAACAGACATAGAACATCACTGCAGGAGTTCAAGAGTGTAGCTATCGATCCATATTCAGTTGTTAATAACCTCCATGTTAGAAGTGGGTCAATTCATTGATGATGACTCAATGTTTAGCTTCATTAGTGAACTCTCAAGTAATGGTGTGGACTGTGACAACAACAGCCAGACCCCAGTGATAAGTGGCAAGTACTGTTAATGAAATACATGTGACAGGCAGCTTCTAAAATGTCAGACAAAAATATTATTAATAAATGACTCATTCCCATTCAGGAAAATCATAAGGAATACAACAGAAAGTCTACATTTGCCTAGATAATGGAATGTTGAACACCATCTAGGATAACTCAGAGAACTTAATTGACCTAGTATTTCTCATTTACATTTTCCATTATTTCCTTACAACTCAGGAAGGTATTCAACTAAACATTCCCAATGGTTCAACTGTTCAACATCCCCTCTGCCATCTTCAACCTATGTTGATACAACATGGCTGTTATTTATTCCTAAGTGAATGTGACTGAAAGTTCTTTTGATAGCATTGTCATCTTGGTCAATATCTGGAATAGTTTAGAGCAACAATTTAGAACTGATCTACTCCAAACTCATCAACATCTACCTAAGACCCCTGGACTTACAAATTCCTATCATGGGGAAAAGCAGCTTGCTGTCTACCTTATCTATGTCATTCCATTTTACGCACCTTTATCAGGTCCTGTCTCAGCTTTGTATTGAAAGATAAATAACTATGAACCAGTCACACTCACTGCTGAAGTCTCATCCAGAAGCTGCCTAAAATGCTCTCTCTTTTTTTTTGTAAGGGCCTCAATATGTTCACTGAACAATTTTTCTTTCTCTTCTCTTTCCAGTAATGAAGCAGATTCCCAGCGATGGTCTTTCCTTAGTGATCTCCTGGTATCTGACCATGTAACATCCGAAGAACGGACCTGCAAAATATAAAGCACAAATAAGAAAGAAGCATCAAGACTAACAACAGAGTTGCATCTTTAAAACAAAAAGCACAAAGAATTTGTGGCATGAAGAAAATAAAAATTGGTTTTTCAATGCTTCTAAAGAGAATGACAATGCTGATGGAATCTTTCACAGGTATCCCTCAGTTGATAAAGATTAGAAGTTCAACAGGAAGAAAAGCAAAGCCAAATATTTCACCAAATATTATTGTATCACTTATCTGTATGCAGCGTTGAATCAGATAGTATAAATAAAATAATAAGCAAATGTAAACACAAGGAAATCTGCAGATGCTGGAAATTCAAGCAACACACACAAGACTCTGGTGGAACGCAGCAGACCAGACAGCATCTATAGGGAGAAGCACTGTTGACATTTCGGGCCGAGACCCTTCGTCAACTGTACTTCTTCCTATAGATGTTGCCTGGCCTGCTGCGTTCCACCAGCATTTTGTGTGTGTTGAGCAAATGTAATGTAATGCGTTTCCAGTTTGATGGGGTTACAGCTTGCCACTTGAGAGTTAGTGGATTCTGACAAACTCAAATAAATTTTGTAACATTTAATGTAATCTTGCAAAATATGAAAATTTACAAGAAAACAGAATTTACTGGAAGGTGAGATAGGAAATAAAAGAAATTCAAAACACTGCAAGTTTCAACACAGTTCATTATATCAAGAATATTCAACTCTGATGGAAATTTAAGCTTCTACATCAACATCCGATGAGAGTAATAAATGCACTTAAAATTGATCCCACTTAACTGCTAATGGAAGAACTAAACACAACTCAATTTCACAGCTAAAAAATTAAATCATTTAGCAAAACTTAATAACTTGAAAATAAGTCCAACATAAATTTCTTCAGATGAAAATGAGCACAGCGAAACTTGTTTCTGAACTCATGGGCTTATTACCATATCGGACAACAAGGCTTTGAAATTCTGAATAGCTTCTTCTCGCTTGTGCTGCTCACGCTCTCTGTCAATTTCCTTGGTCTGCTCTGAGCGAGCTTTCAGAACTTCTCTTTCCCGTTCTCGTAAACTTGCTTCTATTCGTGCTTGGCGCTCCAGCTCCTTCTCTTTATCAGAGTCTATGTGCTATGAGGCAAAGGGAAGATAATAAGGTTACAGTGCTTTTAAAGTAGTTCCATTTTCACAAAAAAATACTCCATGCTTTGCAATACTTCTAAGAAATAATAATGAAAGGCAACTGTTTTAATGAATGACAAGGATTCATTTAAACTTGAAAAGAGTGGGTAAGGCAAGATAACACTGTCAACAATTAAGGTTTGAGGTTGGTTAGCACAGAGGTTAAAAGAGTAATCACGGGAGTCTTACATGTTCGGATCTGTCTGGCCAATGTTTTTAAGTTATTTCTGAAAATTGTCAGTATCAGGTATATCATCACTGGCATGTATCATGAAATTCGTTAACTTAGTGAAAATTGTTTATCTATTGCCAGCATTAACTCTGTCCAGCACAGGTAAAATTCTACTGGGGCATTGCTGAATGGATAACGTGGCCAAGACATGAACTTGCAAAGGCACACCTGGGCAAGGTGGTGGTGGTGGCATATCTTCCTACATCAGTGGCAGTTTTGAATAAAACTGGCTTATCAGGTAACATCAGATCAAAAGCCACCTGCAATCCAATGTTGGGGTTACTTGCAGGTCAGGGAGGTTAAGACATTAGTGAGCCAGTTTTAGCATAATCCCATAACAACATAGTCACTTTCTCTCATTTACTCTTCTCAATTTTCTTCTGCCCCCACCCCCCGCTAGTTTTGACAGGTACAGGATGTGCAAACTTGAAGCATGCTGTGAAGCAGCTCCCATCTCACACAAACATGGAGTTTGCAATGAAGAAGAGACTAAAACCTGCTCCAAGCAGTCTAACCAATCACCAAAGACCTTTGATACTTATAACTCCTCAAAGCTCTACCAACTCACCCAAAAACCCAGCAAGGTTGGCAGAACACCCCACTAGAAGTCACCATAACCATCAGCCAAAAGCAAATCTAAAAATGTACATATAACTAAAAGCAAATCGCATACCTCAAAAGCTTTTCCTACTTGTGTGCTTTTTATTCTTAAAATAATTTACATCTCGCCACATTCGAATTACAATTGCCATTGTTTTTTTACTGTTAAATTTACCAAGGTATTATGAAAACTTGAGATCATTCTATAGACAAGTAGCAGAAAGGAAAGAGGATGCAGAGTGAAATGTTGCAGCTAGAGAGAAAAATAAAGAGAAGGGTACTGATTCTTGTTGCTCATCTAGACGTCTGCCAGGAAATCATTCTTCAGTGCTTTCAGAATATTTTAACAGCAAACCCAACTTGGCCCATAATCATATGCCTTTACTTTGTACAAAGGAATTGCAGCAAAGCCACCTCAAACAGGATACAAACAAGAGAAGATCTGCAGAAGCTGGAAATCAAAGCAATACACACAAAATGCTGGAGAAACTCAGGAAGCCAGGTAGTATCTATGGAAAAAATTTTGGGCCGAGACGTTCATCAGGACTCATGAAATCCTGGTAACGGGTCTCGACTCAAAACGTCAATATGAACAGGATACATTGTTGCAATTAGACATGGGAATAGTATCAACTGCAGCTTCAACTGTACAGGCAAGCTCTGAAACAATCACTGTTTACATAGTTCAATAAAACACCAGAGACTTACTCACTGAGACATCTGAAAGCAACGTTTGGATACTTTTCAATGCACGAAAGCTTACCTTGGCCAATTTCTCCATGTACTGTTTAAAGAAATCCTCCCTCAATCCAGAACTATCCACAGCTTTGTACCGTGAGTCACTCTCAAATTTCTCCTTTACTTTGCTCCAGCGTAACTGACTGTCCAAATGGTGCTCAGATAGCATGTCAAAAAAGTTGCCCTTTATCTGATCAGTTTTGAGTTGTAGGTTAAGGAGTGGATGGGACAGAAATGAAAAAGACATCAAGTCAGAAAGCGGTCATGATTTGGAAATTTTAGTTACCGCTACCTTACTGACTTACCTCACACTGAAGTGAATACAGTCTATACTGAAACTAGCAAAATGTGTCCTCAAGCATGAATAATATATTTAATATATTTTTCATATATTTCATCTGCTTTATTTGGGAAGGGAGGCTGGATAGATAATAGAATTTGATATAATTATAAACTTTTGGTCCATTAATAGTCTTAGCAATTTACAATTTGGTTTCAAATTTCTTGTGGGATAGGGTATCTTGTTCATTAATTTCACACCTTTTTAATACATCTTGGATGTCTTTGTTTCATAGGTCTACATTAAAGAGTGACTGAAGTCACTACACCACTTGCAGCCTCCTTCAACTTGAGCAACGACACAACACAAGGCAAATCAGTGCAACACTAGAATCTAGAGTTGCTGTGCCCAGTGCTGGGCCATTTCCTCTGTAGCTCAAGGGAGTGCTTCAGGTAGCAGATGATGACAACAGTTCACACAAAAAGGACAATACCAAGCAGACCAGAATGTCAAGCTGCCAAACCAGTGAGCAGTCAGTTTTAACACGAAGTTTTAAAAGACCCATACCAAATTTCAAATTAAATTTAACAAACTTAATCCAAACCAGTTTTCTCCCTAGACCCAATTTACATACAATCCACCTCCAGAAAGATGAGCCAAATAATCAAGGATCAATTTAAATATTTTTGTAAAGCTTTATGTACAAAATGGCTGATGACAATCACAAAATAAGAACAAATCTCTGCAGGTATAAATCCACAACAGTTGGATTTTTTCCAAAAAGTAAAGCAAGATAACCATTTGAATACTATAAAATTAACTGCAGAGTTCAAAGTATTTAAAGGACTTTAAATGCAAAATTAAAACAATAAACACCAAATTGTAATACAGACTACATGGTTTCAGTTACATAAAACTAGCAAGCAAGGAAAATATTAGTGATTTAAATCAAGTGTGTAATTGGTAGACACTTGTGTGAAGCTTGCTGAGTCTACAGTATCATTATGCCTCGTGGTTAAGGTTAAAGATGTACAAGTTTAATTAAATTCCCATTTTAATTCAGCATTTATTCCATTAAAAATATTAAAAAGTGCATGTCATTCAACTAGACACTAACTGCATACTTAAGTTCTCAAGGCTAATTCCTTGAGATCCTACACATGCAGTTTATAATTGCTTCAAAATGGCACCTAGAACAAAAGTTGCTACTACAGTAATAAAGTAATACTAAAAATTGAATAGGCAAATAAACTGAAATATTATCACCCCATTCAATGCACAGTCGTATTGTAGTGCTTCCTTGCAAATACGTCATTCAAATTAAGGGCCATATATGTTAGTTAAGGAGATATTCCTTGGCATCCTACACTTTCCACAAAAATGTTATCAATCTGCAGACCCTTAGCACAAATAAAGCTGGCTATTTACTGGAGTTCAGGCCATTATCTAAGATGGTAAAAGAAGTCGCTTCAGGAACAGAGCTTCACTGAAGTTAAGAAGTGAACCAGTTATTAAAAATCATTGCTAAAGCCGCTACACCTAAACATAATGGGAACTCACCACCCAGCACCATCAGAGATGGAAGAGACAGGTGAGGTGCATTTCACACATTTTGCATCCCACTTTTTAGGATGCTATAAATGGGCAGTGCTTGCCTGATACCAGTGCCGTATTTTTGGTATGGAATGCAGCATTCCAACCCCGGCCCAATCCCATAAAGCATGTCCATTTTACAGAGGAATTGATTAGTATTGAATAGTATGAATATTAATTGTTATTAGTTAGTATCTCAATCCAAGTCTCAACAGAAAGGAAAATGATAGTCTATTATTAAGTGGGAACAGGATGTCTCAAAAATAACAACAGGACTAGGCACTCATTGATTTGAGAAAAGGAAAGTATATTTGTCAATACTGCTGAGACATATGACCTGAGATACAACTCCAGCAGAACTGTTAATAGTCAGCATAATATACAGTAAATACATAACCAGTAAATGCAATCTACTTTCAGAGAGTCTTCAATTTACATAAGTAAAAAAAACAAAGATAAGATGACTGGGGAAATATACAAAGAATGGTTAATGCATGGTTTGTATAAATGTTAGTTTGGTAGGAAAGTTTTCACAAGGTGTGTCACAGGAGTCATGCCTAAATCAATTACTTGGATGAGAGACACCATGTGCAATATATCAAATGTGGGACGAGAGAAAGATGCAGAGGATATAGACAGGTTAAGTGAATTTGCTGAGACAAGGCAGATAGAATATAAAACATGAAGTCTATCACTTAATTAGAAAAAAGTAGAAATGCAGATTAATTTTAAATGGTGAGAAATTGACGGGCAATGTTCAGAAGAACCTGGGTGTCTTCTAATCACTAAAAAACATGCATACAAATAAGCAAACAATTACAGCGGCAAACAGGTTATAGAAAGATGATTTGAATGAAATTAAAAGAACATTATGCAATTAGGAGACATAAGAACGTCTGGAAATCTGGAGCAATCCATATAAAGCAAAGGAAGAAGTCAGCATGTCAGGCTGAGACCCTTAATCAAAACTGAAGGAAGAGAAAGATAGAAAACCTACAGCACAATACAGGCCTTTCGGCCCACAAAGTTGTGCCGAACATGTCCCTATGTTAGAAACTACTAGGCTTACCTATGGCCCTCTATTTTACAAAGCTCCATGTACCTATCTAAAAACCTGTTAAAAGACCCTATTGTATCCACCTCCACCACCATTGCTGGCAGCCCATTCCACACACTCAAGAGAGCAGAAGCCAGAATAAAACAATAGGGAGGGGGAGGAAAACAAGCTGGCAGATGACAAGTGTATCCAGGTGACAGGAGAGGTAAGTGGGGAGGGGATGGACGGAGGTGGGGCAGAATGGGAATGATGTGAAAAGCTAGTGGTGATAAGTGGAAGAGGCAAGGATCTGAAGGAGAAATCTGATAGGGCAGATTAACAGAATAAAGGAAAGATGGGAAAACGGAAAAGTTGAAGGTGATTAGCAGGTCATAAGGGCAGGGAAAAGGAAAAAAGGATTAAGAGGCCACAGGGAAATGAGAGAACAAGATGGGGGTTGGGGGAATGCAAGATGAGAGGAAACATTATCTGAAGTTAGAGAAATCAATGCTGATATCATCAGGTTGGAGACTACCAAGATGGGATATGAGGTGTTGCTTTTTTATTTGGTGCCTGGCCCCAATGGGGCAGTAGAGGAGACTGTAGATAGACATGTCAGTAGTGGAATGGGAAATTGAATTAAAAATTCTAGCTACTGGGAGATCCTGGCTGTTACAGAGGACTGAGCCTATGTGCTTGACAGATAGACTCTGTGTCAGATCTTACCATGTACAGGAAGCCGACTGGGAACACCAGATGCAATAAATGACACTGACAGTTTTGAAGGTGAAGTGCTGCCTCACCTGAAAGGACTGAATGGTGATAAGGGAGGTGTAGGGCCAGGTGTAAAATTTAGGGCATTTGAGGGATTTGCCTACTGGGGTATCAGTGAGGGATATGTACTGTCAAGGGAGTCACAAAGAGAGCAATCCCTGTGCAAAAAACAGATGGGGAAAATGCAACTGGTGATAGAATCCCACTGGAGATATTTGGAGAGATAGTATGTTGGATGCAGAGGGTGGTTGGTGAGGATAAAGAGAACCCTATCCTTGTTACGTCTGAGAGAAAGGAGGTGAATGCCGATAAGCAGGAAATGAAGGAAATATGGATGAAAGCTGCATTGACAGCAGTGGAAAGGAAACACTGTTTTTCAAGAAAAAAAAGAGGACAACTTTGATGTCCTGGAATGTAAAACCTGAGAACAGATGTGGCAAAGATGAAGGGAACTGAGAGAAGAGAATTGCATCCTCGCAGGTGACAGGGTGGGAAGAGGTGTCATCAAAGTAACTGTGGGAGTCAGTGTATTCCCTAGGAGAAAATACCTGGAATTCTATATTACAGGTTCAGTCTCCCTAGTTAACAAAAGACAATGCACTAGATTAATTCCTTGGTATAGGGCGAGATTGCCCTTTGAGATTAAATAGAAAGGGCCTATACATCTGCCAATGGGTCTTTGAACTGGAATGTTAACCGTTTCTCTCTCCAGGGATGCTTCCTAACCTGGCATTTTCTGTTTTTAGTTCGATTTCCCTTATTTGAAGTGTTTTTTTTAAATTTTCATTCCGTCTATATTCTCTAGAATGGAAATTTACATCACTAAAATATACTGATTTCTAGTCTCTACAAGAGATCAAAAGGTTTGTGTGGGAATGAATAGGTCCCTGGCTGGAGGGTCTAGATCCTGCAGCCAGAGTCTCAAATTAATTCGTTGGCTATTCAGTACCAAGATTGGAAGAAATTTCCAAATCTTTGGACAGGGAACTTTTGGAATTTTATGCTAAAGCTGAATTTATCCAAACAAAAAAAAAATCAATAAAATTTGGATATTAAGGGAAGGGCAAAAGGAGCACACTCTTAAAACAAAGCCATTCATTTTTGTAATCCAAGAACCACCTGTTCTATTGGTGTGCATTAAGGCACGGAGAGACTCAGAAAGCTTCACAACATATTCCTATACCATTAATTTTGTAACTTGTTAAAATTTTAACAGGACTATAAATAGAAACAAGTTAAAATATCTTTACTTTACAAGAGTTAGCAATAAAACAAAAAAGTAAAAGAATGAACACGATCTGGCTCTATCCAGATCTTGCTTTGATTGTTTTGTCTTAACACATTTCTGGGCACAACTTGCACTTCACAAGGAAAAGAACTAAAAAAATGTAAAGTACCAGAGCTGCGGGAGGCTAAAGTCACCACACAGAGAAACACCAATTCTTTCCTCACTAGGGATTCCCATAATACTTTGTCAGTGATTGACAGCTGTCAGACTGAACTGATTGATAGGCCGCACAGCACAAAACTGTAAAGACTATTCTCGTTATAAAACAGAATACATAAAATGGTTACAAAGAGCTTTAGGAAACATCAAAATGCAAAAAATCAACAAGTTACAATTTAAGAAATTTTGAAAATAAACATGCAATTTTCAAATAAAACCATTTACATGTAAAAAATTACTCTTCAATTCAATTCAAATTTAAATTAGGCAAGATTATTTACAATTTTCAAAACCAGTTAACAAATTACCCTCTGAAGAGCATAACCATTATAAGCAACTTCAGTCATGACTTAAAAGCAAATGTACTAAACTGTTAACATTCATATTTTCAGCTTTTATATATTTATGAACAAAATTTACATTAAAGCAGTTACTTAACATCCCTTGTTTGTAAATGTTATAAATGATTAGGCTTCAGAGGCTGAAAAAAATCTCATTCGCACAACACACGGGGACTTTTGGGAAGGCTACAATGTGTTGCTATCATAATGGCATTGATGCCACCTCCCTGCGAAGCTGCCTTGCAGTGGAAGCCACAACCCCAGGGCTCTTGACACCACAGCCACATGACATTCAAATCTCATTAATTTTGAATACACGACCTTTATTTCTGATGCATGCTCATTTACACTGGATTTTTTTCCCCTCAAAGGCTGCCAGGAAGCCCAAACATAAAAGTGCAGTCTGAAATATACAAGGACTCATTAAAAATGAAATTTCAGTGTGCTTGGTTTCTGCTGGGAGGGTCTGGCATCCCTTACAATCACACTCTCACCATTCACACCACTGGAACTACAATTACCCTACCTTCTCTGTACGACTCTTCGAGTCTTCTTTCTCACGCTTCCTCATGCTGGTAATAAATTCGATAAATATGCTTTCCCGATCCTTCATCTTCTCAATGGCCTTAAATCGGGAGTCTTTGCCAAATTTAGAAGCAAAGTCACTGAACGTGGATCTAGGAACAAAATTTGCTCAAAGAATTCAGACATATGAGGACTAAAATGAGTGCATTACAGCAAAAGGAAAAGGTTAAATTTATGAATGTGAAAATAACTGCACAGCTTCATGCCAACTATTTAGCATTTCTGCTCTGCATGTTTTAGTACCTATTTTAAATACCAATATTTTTGCATTTAAATCCTTCTGGATCATTGATCAGACACATCTTGAAAGTTAATTCAGCTTTCTTTTTAATTGGCCAATCTTAAATTCTAGATTTATGCTTATATTTGATAATGCTCCTGTCACGTCTTTTTAGTACTTTATTTGATAAAACGGCTACAGAAGTGAAAGGTCTTGCTATCACTCCACAATAAAGTTCATTGTCTACACTGGCACGATAATTTCTACTGAATTATCTACGGTATCAAAGATCCAATGACAAGCATCTGAACTCTGGACAGTTTCTCCCTTCACTTAGCAATATACCAAGGCCAAATGCAGCAGCACAAATGCTTCCTTGAATGGGATTGCTCACATGGCAATAAATTAAGAACGAGAACTTGGTTATCACTTGTAATCCAAGTAAATCCAAGGTGCGAAAGGACTTGGGAGTGCTCATCCACAATTCCCTAAAGGTCAATTTACAGGTTAAGTTGGTGGTGAGGAAGGTAAATATGATGTTAGCACTTATTTCAAAGGACTAGAATATAAAAGCAAGGATATAATGTTGAGGCTTTATAAAGTGCTGGTGATCCTCACTTGCAGTACTGTGAACAGTTTTTGATACTTTAAGGTAAGAAAGGATGTGCTGACACTGGAGAGGATTCGAAGAAGGTTCACAAAAATAATTCTGGGACTGAAAGGCTTGTCATATGAAGAGCATTCGATGGCTCTGGGCCTGTCCTGACTGGAATTTAGAAGAATGAGGGATGACCTCATCGAAACCTACTGAATGTTGAAAGGCTTCAATGGATGTGGAGAGGGTGTTTCCCATGACTAGAGGACACAGCTTCAAAATAGAGGGATGCCCATTCAAAATAGGTGAGGAAGAATTTCTTTAGCTAGAGAGTGGTGAATCTGTGGAATTCATGCCACAGGCAGCTGAGAAAGCCAAGTCATTGGGTAGCTTAAGTCCAAAGTTGATAGATTCTTCATGAGTCAGGGTATGAAGGGATATGGGGTGAACGCAAGAGATTGGGGTTGCGAGAGAACTGGATCAGCCATGATAACATGGCCGATTTATTATCCCTCTCAACCCCATTTCCTTCCTTCTCCTCAGTAACCAACTAAACAAGAACCTATCAATCGCCACTTTAAATATACTCAATGAATTCAACTGATTAGCTGCAATCTGCTGAAACAAATTCCTTCTCATCTCTGTTCTAAAGGGACATCCTTCTATCTGAGACTGTGCCATCTAATCAAAGAACCTCCCACTACAGGTAACATCCTTTCCATGTGCACTCTATCTAGGCCTTTCAGTCACTGAGCAGCAAGTTTTTCAAGTGTTTCTTCGTCAGAAAATTTTTTTTAATGGTTATGATAAACCATTTGAAGCTGAACACAAATAAAATTCCAGACTACTTGTATCACGTAGGAATTTGGAGAAACGAAAGAAATTAACTATTGAATATAATGTGTTTTATTGCATAATGGTGCTGACACTTTGCAATAGTTCAACTAAGCTAAAAATGTTTTTGTTGATGATTTTCATTTGTACTTAGTATCTGAGCCTTCTTGCTTAACTATCCAAAAATAATCAAGCCAGCATTAATAGATCCCAGTTACTCTGATACCATTTCTCCATGACAATGTCCTGGTGAACTCTTTCATCATGCTAGTCATTGACAATGTCAGGATTTGCAGGGAAGAAGTCTAAATGGAAATGCAGAAAATGAACTTTTAGTGACCTGTTGCACTTCATTGTTTTGTATGTTTGAAGCATGTTATTAACCAGCTGCATGTAGTTTAGTGCTCAGTAATTAGCAGGAAAATTTTCAATAACATCCTTGAATGCCTTTCATGCAATTTTCTCCAGTCCAACAAGAAGTTCTTGGAATTACATATAATTGATGATCTGTGTGATTTGTGGACCAACAAAAAGACCTTTCTTAATCTTGGCCTGAGTTATTCTGGGGAAGATCTGCCTCAAATATTGAAATTGTTTATGTAAGTTTTTGTGCTTGATGACAGCAGATTCTATCCTTGTAGACTTGAACTCAGTAATTCTGCTTTTGCCTTTGACAAACCCAAGTCTCTGACCAGGTCATTGATTTCAGTTATCAGATAAGGCTCATACAACATAAAGGATTCAAAATCTGTATCTGTATCAGTGTCATTTTCCATTCCTAGCTCGTGCATCTCCATCTGTCTCTTCTGGACTCTGGTGGCTTCAGTACCTGAAGACTATTGTCATGTGCCACAAGTCTAATGGCTGAAGGGAGATTGGGGTATCACAAGATCCTTCTGCTCTCGCCATATCATCAGGACAACGAATGGCACTGACTTCTGAGTATCTCTGAGCCAAGCCCTAAGATTGACAGTGCACATTGCACAATAAATGTGAGGAGCCCAGGCTTTGTCCTGTTTGCAAATTTTACACCCAAAGTAGAGCTCATAAGCTTTCTTAGAAAGAGGAGTCACTCTCAAGTCTTTGTGATTTAAGCGTATACTCGCCATAAATATAACAAAATTTCTTTTGAACTTATATAGTCCTTTAACGTCTTTGGACTATTTTTACTGTGCCCATGGACCGTTTTTTTAATCAATTATGCTATTGTTTGCACTGTTGTAACTATGTGGTTTTGTGCAGGTCTTGTAGTTTTAGTTTTTGGTCTTGTTTTGTCTGGTGGATTTGGAGCTCCTTTCTGGGGAGCACGCCAAGACGGTAGCGCGATATAAATACACAGCAGCCTCTCCGGACTCTGGATTGGGGATTGCCAAACGTTATGTGGATTTTCTGGTGTAGTCTGTTTTGTCATATGCTTTTGCGATATCATTCTGGAGGACCGTTGTCTCATTTTTTAACCGCATTGCATTTGTGGTTTCTAAGTGACAATAAACTGAATCTGAAGAAGTATCATGGCTGTTGCAACTTTGGCGAGATATTTTTCTATCACAAATACATGTGTAAATAGGTAGAGCAAATGCAATGTGATAGCAAAACAATATACATGCAAACTCAATGCATAGAACAGTGTGTGTGTGATGCTTTTATTGGCTTTCTAAAACCTAACCTGATATGCAGCATCTGCCCTGACTAAGCATGCCCAGACATGACCGGACAAGTTAGAAAATTTTTCAGCTTAAATTGTGGGGAGCCATTTTAATTGATTTGAATTATGAATTAAAATAGCTATATAGACAATTACAAAAAACTGTGTGCATCTGGAAGTTTTATGGTGATTTTCATGATTAGCAGTTCAAAATCCAAAAGATACACCCAGGAGTATTCAGGAGGCAAAACTTTTGTTGTCCAGTATATTCAATAGGTTTCAATAAGATCCACACCTCAGTCTCCTGAACTCCAGTGAGTACAGGCCCAGAGTCATCAAATGACTAACCTTCTCATTCACAGGATTATCCCTATGAACCCCCTCTGAGCTCTCTCCAATGACAGCATAACCTTTCTTAAACAAGGGGCCAAATTTGTTCAAATAGTCCAAGTGTGGATCAATGCCTTATAAAACCTCAGCATTGCATCCTTGCTTTATATTCTAGTCCTCTCAAAATAAATGCTAAGTGCATTGGCCCAACCTTTAAATAAACCTTTAGGGAATCCTGAACAAGGACTCCGAAGTCCCTCTGCACCTCTGATTACTGAATTTTCTATGTTTAGCAAATAGTTTACACCTTTATACCTTCTACCAAACTACACAACCTTATACTTCTGTACACTGCATTCCATCTGCCTTTGACCATTCTCGTAATCTGGCTAAATCCTTCTGCAGACTGCCTGCTTCCTCAACACTGCCTGCCCCTCCATCTATCTTTGTATCATGCACATATTTGGCCACAAAGCCATCAATTCCATCATCCAAATCATTGACATATAACGTGAAAAGAAGCGGCCCCAACACCAATCCCTGCAGGACACCCCCATTACTCATTGACGGACAACAAAAACCAAGTCCCCCTTTATTCCCACTCTTGTGCTTCTGCCAATTTGGTAATTCTTTCTCTGTACTAGCACCATATTTAGCAGCCTCATGTGCAGTACTTTGTCAAAGGCCTGAGAGCCATGTAAACAACATCCACTGACTCAGCTTTGTCTATCCTGCCTGTTAATTCCTCAGATTTGTCAGGCAATGTTTCCCTTTAAGGAAAACATACTGACTTTGGCCTATTTTATCATGTGCCTCCAAGTACCCTGAAAACTCATTCTTAATAATGGACTCCAACAGCTTCCCAACCACTTAAGTCAGACTAACTGGCCTACAATATACTTTCTTCTGCCTCCCTCCATCCTGAAAGAGCAGAGCAATATTTACAATTTTCCACTCCTCCAGAGACATTCCAGATCTAGTAATTGTTAAAAGATCACTACCAATGCCTCCACAATCTCTTCAGCACCCTCTTTCAGGTCTGCATCTTCAGACATTTCAGCTTCCCAAGCACCTTCTCCTTAGTAAAAGCAAGAACACTCACTTCTAAAAGTTCAAAGTAAAATTTATCAGAGTGTATACATATCACCACATACAACACTAAAATTATTTTCCTGCGAGCAGTCTTAGCAAATCTACAGAACAGTAACTATAAAGAGAATCAATGAACAAACTGTGTACATGCAAATATAAATAAATGGCAATAAATAATAAGAGCATGAAATAACAAGATATAGAGTCCTTAAGTGAGACCATCCGCTGTGGGAACACCAGAAATAAAGTGAGTGTAGTTATCCCCTCTTGTTCAAGGGCTTGATGGTTGAGGGGTAGTAACCGCTCTTGAACCTGTCCTGATGCCATACTGCTGGTGTCTTCCACAGTGAAAAATGATACAAAATACTTGCTGAATTTTTCTGCCATTTCTTTGCCCTCCATTATTACCTCTCCAGAGTTATTTTCCAGCAGTCCAATGTCTACTCTTTTGTTTTTTTTCCCTCTTATGTTATCAGCCAGTTTATCTTCATAATTTATCTTTTCTCTTAGCTTTCTGCTGGTCTTTAAAAGCTTCCCCGTCCTCTAACTTATCACTAATTTTTGCTCGAGTATATGCCCTCTCTTTGGCTTTTATGTTGCTTTGACTTTTGTCAGATACAGTTGTGCCATCCTGCCTTTAAAAAATTTCTTCATTGGGAAGTATCTACCCTGTACCATTCAATTTGCTTCCAGAAACTCCAGCCACTGAAGCTCTGTCATCCTCCCTGCTGGTGTTCCCTTCCAATCAATGTCAGCTGGCTCCTTTCTCATGCCTTTGCAGTTCCCTTTACTTCATTATAATACTGATACATCTGACTTTAGCTTCTCCCTCTCAAATTGCAGGATGAATTGTATCATATTATGATCAATGGCCCCTAAGGGTTCCTTTTACCTTATGTTCTCTAATAAATTCTAGTCCGCTGTACAATACCCAACCCAGAATAGCTGACCCCTAGTGGGCTCAACCATGTGCTGTTCTAAAAAGCCATCTTCATAGTCATTCTAGAAATTTCCCCTCTTGGGATTCAGCATCAAATCAACCTGATTTTCTCAATCTACGTGCATTTTGAAATCCCCCATTAGTTTCTTAGATCTCCCCTATCTAAGAAAGAATGTTTGGCATTGGAGAGGCCCCAGATGAGGTTCACAATAATGATCCCAGAAACATATAGGCTAATGTATGAGTGTCAGATGACTCTGAGATTGTATTCACTGGCGTTTATTAGAATGGCAGATTTCCCTGAAACCCACTGGACACTGAAAGGCCTAGATAGAGTGGATGTAGAGAAGATAAGTAGTGATGGAGTCTAAAACCAGAGGACAAAGCCTCAGTATACAAGGATTAGAACAGATGAGAAGGAATTTCTTTAGCCAGAGGGTGGCAAATCTGTGGAATTCACTGCCACAGAAGGTTGGGGAAAGTTAAGCACTGGGCATATTTAAAGCACAGATTGACAAGTTCTTGATTAGTAAGGGTATCAAAAGGTACAGAGAGAAAGCAGGGTAATGGGGTTGAGAGGGATAATAAATCAGCCATGACAGAATGGCACAGCAGACTCAAAGTGGTTGAATGGCCTAATTCTGCTCCTGTCTTATAGTCGTATGCCTTTATGGTCTTCTGATATCCCTGACAGTTCTGAGCTTGGAATTACACCTAAAAATACAACCACCATTAAAATAATAAAATACTAACAATCTGAAGTAAGAAAAAAAATTAAAAAGCAAGAGCAGTGTCCAACCTGGCAAAGGATTTATGCGCAGATTCCTCAGCAAGAATTATGTCAGAAATTTGCTTAATATTGTTGGACTCCATATGGGATTTATGGATGGAACTCATTGAGAAGAGAGGCCTGCTGGAATCTGTCACCAAATTTGGGACTTCTGTATTTTGATAGGCCTTTGGCAAAGTCTGAAACCTGATTGCACTTACCAGCAACAATTACCCCATTACAAATCAAATCATTCAGCTACAATCAAAGCAACGTGAACCATCAAGGTTTTTGGGGGAGGGGATGGTAGTGAAATAACAAATGTGGAGCAAGTCCATCTGAGACCACCTCATGAATGGAAGCGATAATGTCAGAACCTTGTTCGATAGCAATCGCAATGAATAGATTGTGGAAAGTAGCTAAAGATATTTAAACCATTTCCTAATTACCAGACACCAAATAACAATTAAGTCTATACTTAAAAGTAATCTGCATATTTCCAGAGTCCTTCAGGTTAATTAATGTATTTCATTGTTGTCCAAGTGATTTAAGTTAAACACATCGCATGAAGGCCAACAATAAGATACAAGGAGTTCACCAGTTGTGTATTTTTTTAAAAAAGGAAAGGAAAACTGTTGTCCTTACCTGATCTGATCAAGTTAAAGTTCCAGATCAGCAGAATGTGGCCAACTGAGAGTTCTGACAAGAACAATTAGGAATGAGCATGAGGTACCAGAGCTGGCAGCAAAACTCACAGGACACTTACCTGGGAGTTAACTTTGCATCCTCCAGTAATTTTTTGAAATCTTCCTTTGATTGCTGCAGCTTGTTTTTCTTTTCTTTTCGCTCTTCTTCAGCTCTTGTTTTCACATACTGGTCAAAAACCTGTTGCATCACCAAAACATTAAATTTCAGATATTTAACTTAAGTAAAAACTGGAATGATTAAAAGCTGGAATTATGCCCATTTCCTTTTCATGGAAATTCAATACCTTCAGATTAATTCAAACTTGTTGCTCAACAGTGATCAGATTTTAAGGATTGGAGTTTAGAAGAATGGGTGTTGGGGGAGGGTGGGGATAAAGAATCTCATTGCAAGGCTTGGGTACAGTGGATGTGGAGAGGATGTATCCAATACTGGGACAAACTAGGGCCAGAGGACACAGCTTCAGAATAGAATAATGCCCCTTTTGGAAGAGATTGAGGAGAAATTTTGTTAGCCAAAAGTGGCAGACCTGTGGAATTCATTACCACAGAGGCAAAGTCACTGGGCATACTTAAAGCAGAGGCTGATACAGGTTCTTGATTAGGGTGTTAAAGATTACAGGGTGAAGGCTGAAGAATGGGTTTGGGAAGGAAAATTAATCAGCCATGATTGAATCAAGGAGCAGACTTACTTGATGGACTCATTTGCCTAATTCTGCTCCTGTTTTATGGTCTTATGGAATACAATGTAGCTTTAAGTAATATCAACATTTTGAAATTGAGATTTCCACTTTAGCAGCCTGTGCAAACATCAAATACAAATTGGACAAACATGGCACAGTTACAATGGTAAACCATCTCAAGATATTTCACTGGAGGGCAGGTGATCAGGAACCATGGATAATGATTTTCTCTCTACACCAAGGTACTGACGTTAAAGATTACACGCTACCTTTTGCCATGATATAAAATAGTGGTCACCAACCTTTATAAGCCCAAGATCCCCTATGTTGGCCTTAGTAAAAGGCAAGATCAACCCCAGATCAATTAGTTACACGCATGCGCACCGGAGCAGAAAAGACCGGAGGGGGGGGGGGGGAAGTAGTGTGGTGTTAAACACGACGGGATTACAGCGATACTCGAAGCAGGTTCCTTATGTCCAGTCTATTCCACAATTTATTTTTCGCGGCTCTCCACACTTAACGTCTGTCACGTGCTGCTCAAGTTTTTTTTCTGCTGAAAAAACTCAACGGGTTTGTCTTTAAGTGCTGGGTGCTTGGACTCAGGGTACCGAAGCAGTTTTGAGGACTTCATTGCCTCATTAGACAGCCCCCCGGCCTGAACTCCAGCCTCCCGCCCACCCACCACCTTGGCCAGGTGCGGTTGGTTGTGGGTCAGGTGAGAGGACAAGGTCAGAGCTGGACGTCCTCATGCCAGGGCCTCGGCAGTCACAGTCCAGAGAGAGAGAGAGAGCGACCGAGCGAGGAGTGCGACAGGACTCGCGCCTGGCCCCCTTGTAGGATCTATCGGCTGACAAAAATTTGCTTCAGTAGATCGCAGCAAGGTAGCTACTCTGATACTTACGAAATGCTGAGCCCAAATTAGGTCGTCTGTGAATATTTTAGCACCGGGTTCCCCATGAACATTTGGTGTGTTAAACAGGTTTAGAGGCAGCACTCCAGGCCAGTAGCGACAGCACTTCCCGCCAGCCGCCCGAGGCCAACCGGTGATCCCTGGCACAACAGTATCACTGCGTTTAGGCGACTGACGACCTCGCGTGGGTTCAAGTTCAACAGTCGCCGTGACAGGGAATGAGGAGAGGTGCAGCTGAATCATATCGTTTCCTCGCGGTCCAGTGGGTGGGGACCAATGAAGTATGTGTAGTGTGGGGGAGCTACACGCATGCACACTGGACATAAAGAACGGAACTAAAACACCACAATCTCTCAACAGTATTTGTGTTTTTTTTTCTTTTTTTGTCAGGATCTACTGGGAAAGTCTCAAAGATCGACGGGTTGGTGACCACTAATATAAAACATACTCAAGGATATTACAGGTGAGGTTCAGAGGCAGAGGCAAAGGAAGTAAGTTCAGATATTGTGGAGCTAAAAGTGTGACTAGTTGAGGTGCAGAATGTAGTTTGATGCAATTAAAACAAAAGCAAAGAACTGATATGTAAGATTAAGTGAAGACCATAATATTTCATTTAAGAATTTGAAAAACGGATCCTCACGCTTCCCCCATCCAACTTCACCTGCCCATTGAAGAATATTCTATCATAGCATAGAAGAAAGGTATCAACAGATAAAGCAATGGTAGCTGTCAAGAGCACTGACAGTAATTCCCAAAACCAGGACATTCCCCATGTCAGCCACATTCCCTTATTCAGAATAATCTGAATCTGCTTCTGCCTGTTAGATGGTGAGTTTAGATGACTACTGTGTGCAAAACATTTTCTTGTCACCCTGGCTCATTTTCCACATATCTTAAAACTGTGTTTTGCTAGATCTTGACCAGTCAGCAATGACAGCAGCTCCTTTTTTCACTTCTCTGCCTCCCAGCCGCTGTCACTATTTCCAATCTTTCCTCCTCCATCTGCCTTTCAAAGCCTCTCACCTTAATCCATTTATTACTTTTGCTCCACTCTTTCCCATCACCTCTATACTGGCTATCTGTCCTTTATCTTTTAGTCTAGATGACAGAAATAGTGGGAGTACCATTTCTCTCCACAGATGTTGCCAGACCAGCAGAATTCATTTTCAGTCCTTTTGCAAAGGGGTGCTGTCATGCTGGAAATAGAATGGGGCTTACCTGTAATTTAGTCTATGATTCTTTTATTATTTATTAGTGCTTTAAATAAGATACAGGTTCATTTATTGATCACATGTACATCAAAAAAAGACGAAATGTGTCACTTATGTTAACAACCAAGAATGTGCCGGGGGCAGCCTGCAAGTATCACAACATATTATGATGCCAACATAGCCTCCCCACAATAGGCAGCAACAAAAGAACAACAGCATCAAAACAACAAAAAAACAAGCACCTATCCTCCATTCTACACACACTGAGAACCCTCAGCGTAGTCACAGTCACAGGGCTTTGAAAATTCGGCCATTGACAGTTGGACTCCCCAACAGTCTTCAATCTTCAGTATCAACTACAGGATTCACAGATGACAAGCCCCAAACTTCAGGATTCAGTCTCCATTCTTCCCAACTTGGTGACACAGTGTTAACTAGCCCTCATGCCTCCTGCCCGCAGTGACCTCAAATCCTGGGGCCCACTGACCTGGGGGTACTATGGTGCCAGCAGCACTCATCCTAGCTGGTCTTTGTCCACAGGTCTTGCTGGCCCAACATCCATCAATGGATATCCTTCAAATGCAGAGTGCTAAGCACAGCAGAAGGCTAGATTCTGGCCTGATCTCTAACTTCCCCCACATCCCTGTCCATAAACTCTAATCTGAACTCTAACTCCATCCAAAACCATCCGTACAAACCTAAAAAAACACTGAATCTAAGCTACAACCTCAATGGAGACTGCAGCTCAGTGCCATCTTGACTGGAAATAGTTTTATTTATATATACATTAAATAAATCTATATTTACAGTATTTCAGCATTTCTAATGGTTCTAACTGGCCAACTCTCAAAGACCAAAGATAAGGGAGTAAGCCAAAGAAAATGGCGCCCAACACCTAGATGGTGCTTGGAGCCAACTTTGTTATACCTGTTGGAAATCAAATGTGACCTACCATCAAGATTTTAGAGGATCACTAATACCTGTAAACTGAACCACAGCAAAATCCAGCGTAGACTTTTAAGGAAATATGACAGAATGCAGGGGAAGAATACATCAACAAAGATCACTAATTCACTGGTATTTTTCTGCCCCAACATTTTACTATTATTCATCTGCAGATAATCTTCTCTAATCCAATCAGTGTAGTCCTTTTTACCTGTTTTCTCTCCTTGGGATTAAGAAGGAGATATCTTGGATCAAAAACAATCTTGTGAAGTTCCTTTTCCCATGTAGAAAATGCTGAGACCTATAAAGACAGAAAACACAAAGAATGACTAAGCTAAATCCATCCAAATCTGAAGTGTTGCTGATTAGCAAAGAGGTAATTGCTTGTAAACCAGTTCTAAATTCTAATGCTTACTCCAATACATTTCTTCTGCCAAACAAAGACTTAACATCAAAATCCACTCAATGTCCAGGTACAGCTAAAGAAGGAAATACCTATTGACATATTAACATGTTCCAATAAAGCAGGTATTCTCCATGTTTTATTTTATATGAAATGATTTTACTCCGTTTAATTGGGTTTTATCAGGGTAAATGCCTGTAAAAAGCAATAGCAATGGCTTTTGCTCGCTGTTCCTGTACCACTGCCACAAGCAGTGATCATGTCTACCTAGATCCAGTGTCAGAGTGGCAATAATGACTTATATGGTCAAGTATGATGCTCACTTTCAAGGCTCTGTTGAATGAAGCACCAGAGGATTGTTTGAGCCTGGGGGACAATACTGTCCTGAACAGTCTGGGAAAACAGACTAGGAGTGGATGTTGAAGTTGTTTCCTTTCCTTTGATGATGATCAAACAAGCAAATCCAACTTAAGATTGATTGATCCCACTATTTTACCCTGAAATTACTACACCACACATCTCTATTAGATATAACAAAAAACAGTGGGATGCTGACGATTTTTC
Source organism: Hypanus sabinus (assembly GCF_030144855.1). Taxonomy (NCBI): domain Eukaryota; kingdom Metazoa; phylum Chordata; class Chondrichthyes; order Myliobatiformes; family Dasyatidae; genus Hypanus; species Hypanus sabinus. Next base: position 8,436,528 of record NC_082720.1, read on the forward strand.
CACTAATTAGCCTTGAAACTCACTAAACAATTAAGATATCAGTCAACTAGTTTCTCATTAAAAGATCCACTACCGGGTGACATTTAAGATGACCACAACAGGAGTTCTGACAAAATGAAAGCCTTGAAATTTAATCTTTTGATTGTAACCACTATTAATTTAGATTCTATGACATAAATAAAAAGATGTTGTTATTTTTCCAGATGTAGATTAGGTGACGTTCAATCACACCATGGAACATTTAAAAATGCAAGATGTTAGGAAAATATTGAGAGGAATTAATAGATCAAATTTTAAAAATGTAGCATCAGGTGCGCAACACAAGGGGAAAAAAGAACTATGTTGTGTCTTGCTTTAAGAAAGAAAATAGCATTAAAAAAGATTGGGAATGTACTTGCATAATGACAGCTGAACTGGATAACTGGGGAAAAAAAAGATGACTGTGAACTTTTAAATACTGATGCAAGGCATAAACAGGAAAACTTCAATTAATGTCCAAGAATAAGGAAAACCTTTTTGTTTGTGATTACTGACACAAATTCATAAAACTATTTTTTTTTATTTATGCAGAGGAAAAGTCACAAAGGACACAAACAAATCAATGAGATTAGTTGTCTGTACCTTCCTTAATCGCAGGATTCTGCAGAGTGGTGCAGACAGCCCAGCACATCTGTAGTTGTGAGCTTCGCATGATTCATGACATTTACAAAGACAGGTATGAGAATAGGGCCCAAAGGATCAACGGGGGCCTGAGTCACCCCAACCACAATCTATTCCAGCTGCTACCATCTGGAAAATGGTACCGCAGCATAAAAGCTAGGACCAACAGGCTCCAGGACAGCTTCTTCTACCAGGCCAGTACACTGTTTAACTCATGCTGATTTGAGTGTATTTCTATGTTACATTGACTGTCCTATTTATTATAAATTATTACGAATTACTATGATTGCACATTGTACATTTAGATGGAGACATAACATAAAGATTTTTACTCCTCATGTATGTGAAGGATTTAAGAAATAAAGTCAATTCAAACTCTTATTAAATAGAGATTATTAAATTGGAGATTAAATAGAGATACAACAAGATTATGAGAGGCACAGATAGGGTGGATAGTCAATACCTGTTTCCCAAGGCACCAACAGCAAACACCAGAGGGCATATGTACAAAATTAAGGGAGGGAAGTTCAGGGGAGACGTCGGCGTAAGTTTTGTTGTGTGTGGTTTTTTTGATTTGTTTTTTTTTACACAGAGGGTTATGAGTGCCTGGAATGACTTGTCAGGGATGGTGGTGGAGGCTAAAACATTACGGGTATTTAAGAGCCTCTTGGACAAGCACATGGAAGAAAGAAAAATGGAGGGTAATATGGTAGTGTGGGTTTAGTACTTTTTTAAAAAGGATTATATGGGTCGGCACAACACAGAGGGCTGAAGGGCCTGTACTGTGCTGTAGTGTTCTATGGTTCTATTACAGGATGAAACTTTAGTTTTAGTTGAGGATGCAGCAGCAGTCTGGGCCCTTTGAGAAAGTTGAAAATTTGGCTGAAACACAAGCTCTCTGCAATCTTACAGGAAGAGGCAAGACATGGCTCGACTAGGAAACAACTGAGAGACTTGATCCCAATAAATCTGGCTCCCAAATGACCTGACCCCAAAATATGGTTACTGGCAATTTAAAAGCAAACTATGGCATTACCCAAAAATTATTAGTTAGCTTAAAAGCTGTGCAATTGTTGGTAAACACTGCCTTAAAAAAGCATGTTTCATCTTTCCTAACACCAACAGTTAAATGCAGTTAAAGCATCAGCTAGAAATTCAGGTTCTTAGAGGGTAAATTAGAAATTGAAAAGAGTGATTAAGACTCTACTAACATAACTTGGAAGGCCAGCCTTCCAGCATTCAGGGCTCCTGTTTAATTGCAAGATCACCTGGAATACCTTAGTACTAATCCTAACTTCAGTCACATGGGTGTTGCTATCTCGGATGGGGACACTGGAGTGTTAAAGTTGTTTCAAAACAAGGCTAAATAATGGTTACATGAAGGCTACTTAGCTTCCCAATGTTATGCTGCGTCCCTAGTTCCTACAGTTAAGCAATGGCGTGAGGCAAGAAGGGGATTAAATTGCAGAGCCATAAACAAAGCACGGTCTCTAATAACTTATATTAATTACTTTTTAAGAGAGCATTTATTCCCATTGAAATGACTTATTTATTGGAGAGGAAGGAAAAGAAAGCAGCAGGGAGGATAATTAATTTAAATTACCTACCTCCCAGGGTCAAACTCTTTCTTCAAATGACACAGACCCTCTACTGAGCAGGCAAAGAGCTCAACTCATTAGGGAAATCACATACTGAGTATGGGGATAAAAACGCCACTTTGACATTCTGGATATAGCCTCCACTCACTCACTTCTATATGTGCAAAGACCAGTACCATTTCATCACATTTTGATGGAAACTAATTTGAGACTTATCATCTGATATTAACTATGAACTTGCTGGGGACGTAGAAATGGACAAGAGTCACACTGTTGTTCAATGCAAAGCCCAAAAGCAAAATATGATCTATTGTTTCTTCTATTCATCAAAATAACAGTATGTAGAGTCTTTCATACAAAAACCTCCAGAGAACAGACTGAAATTTAAGGATGAGCACTAACAATTCCCCTTGTAAGAGGATTGCAAAGCTGTGGGAAAAGTATGCCCAGCTCTGTGGAAGATATGCAACACCTCTCCTCCCCCATTTTGCTTATGACCATATCCCCAAAGCTTCCTAATCTCATATAGACCTTACAAGTTACTCCCATACAATCACTTTCGCTTCACCCAAATTTTATTCTTCCTCTAAATTTTATTCTTCCTCCTCACCTCTTCCTCCTGCATTTCACAGGTTATAAATCAGCAAACAATATTACAGATGACAGAGCATTCAATTACATCCGTTCAATTCCCCATTCTGCTTGCAGCTCTCTGTCCTCTCAGACCAAGGGTGTTACCCCTTGTCCTCACTTACACTCTACAAATCTTTACACTCAATTGCCCATCATCCACAACTTTTTGTTTATTGTAATGTCATAATCAAACACATCTTCACAGTCTGTAACCCGAACCCTTTCAGAATTTTAATGAAAGGTGTTGTCTCCATAAGAACTTTTTTTCTTTTTCAATATTTTCATTGTCTCCATAAGAATCTAGCTCACATGTTTATTTTAATATCATCCACTCTCCTTCTCATTACACCTTGGAGTGCAAATGAAGATGAAACAGTTGCCCTTTTACCTCTTCACTTCCCACCCCCCTTTAAAATAAAGTCTACCAAATTCAATAAGAATTGATCTGTAGCTCCTGCAATTTAGAAAATGCCACTGTGTTCGTGACATGATCTCCTTACATTAGAGGAACCAAAAGCAAATCGGGCAATCACTCTATCTGACACCTACACTCCATCAACTAGGATGACTCTGAGCTTCCTAATGCCCGACACTGAGGATTTCTCACCGTTTTCTGTCTGAAACATTTGCTATGAAGTTCAACAGCTCTGCCGAAGCTCTTCTCCCTGAACTGCTGAGTATTTCCAGCTCCTTCTTTTGGTTCTAATTAAGCTCAACATCAACTCATCTGCCAAACGGAGACATCGCAATCTTGAGGACAGAATAATGAATTCAACAAATTAAGATAACTAGCATTTCCAGCTACAAAGAGAACTGGATGGTTACAATGCAAAATTATAAACGAAAGGTTAATTGTTCCACTCTTTGCAGATACTCCCTGAATATTTCAAATGCTTTGTTATTTCGTATTTTTGCCATCAATTTAAGTTTCACTTCTCCAAACTGTATCTTATAGGCCAAGCACTCCCTACCCTCTCTCCTCTGTTTTCTTTCATCTTGTACTTGAACTGTTTCTATCTTCAGAGCTGCTGCCTGACCCGCTGGATATTTTCCCTTTTAAATTTCATATCTCCACCATCTTCCATTGTAACTTCAGCTTACCATCATCTGCATTTTGATTTGTGTGGGATTTTTTTGAATTCATGTTTGTTAAGAAAATCAAATGATACAGTGCACCCATTAATATATATATTTTTTAAAAGCTGTCAAGACAATTTGCCAGACAAACCAGTGTCACTGATTAAAAAAAAATAATAATTAGCTATTGAGAGGACAGCTCCCAATAGTAGCTGCACATTTTACCAGGCTGGAACAAACTGGTTTTGAAAGAAGTTGAACATTTTTACAAATCTAGTTGTCTACCACCTTGCCTGCAAGATTTAGGTCTATCCACACATTTAGGTAAGCTTTGATACCCACCCATCATTCCACAAGAACTAAATTACCATCAGAATTGCTTCAACAGCACACAATACCTTTAGACTGTTTCCATCATTTGGATGTTTGCAATGTTCTAGCTCTAATTTGCCTGGCAGTACATAAAACTGCTGGATTACATCCTGACCTGACTGGAACTGGAATGCGACCTTGGGTAAAAATTCTGGGTGATTCCCAAGGTATGCCTTGTAAGAAAACCAAATCAATCAGTTAATTTGCCATCAAAGCTGACAGCTCATAAACCCCAAGGTGAATGGCAATTTTTGCACAAGTAATACACTCAATCTTAAAAAAGATGGCACTTATAGACAAATTGTTGTGAAAGCCCAATTAAACAGTTCATAATAGATCATATAAAGTGGAATACTGAATTACTGTTAACACAAAAAAGACGTAAAAAATTCGAACAGCCACAATATGCATTTCAATAAACACGTGGAATATCAGCATCAATATGATTAAACTACTTCATTTGTCATTTATCATTTTTCTTTAGGGAAGGAAATCTTCCATTTTCACCAAATCTAAACAAAATAAGGCTACAAATCTGAAAATGTGAATCTTACATGCCCTCCAAAATAGCCAAATTAAGCTAGCTATTTGTTTCAACAGCAAAGGAACAGGCACTAAATATCAGTCATCCCTTTGAAATCCACATCCTAAAAATGAATACATCAAACAATAACTAAACCCATATTCAATGAGACTTACTTTGGAGTAAGTGGAATTTAACAGCAGGCAGAAGTGGGTACTGAAATGGAAATCTCTAAATTTGCAGATAAATTTTAAATAAGATGATCCAATGTTGCCCAAGCTCCCATGAAATAATTATCCCAAAACTCTTAAAATATTGAAACAATACAAAACAGGGCTCATGAAACAAGCAGCACAGATGTCACTTGGCACCTGACAGGATCTCAACACATTCAAGAAAAACTTTTTAAGAGCATTAAGACATAGGAGCAGAATTAGGCCATTTAGTCCATGGGTCCACTTGGCCACGTGCTTATGGCAGATCCATTTTCCTGCCGTCTTCCCTGAGACCTTCCACATCCTGACTAATCAAGAACCTATCAATCTCTGCTTTAAATACACACAATGACCTGGCCTTACAGCCAGCTGTGGCAATGCACTCCACAGATTGACTACCAAATGGTTAAAGAAATTCCTCCTCATCTCTACTCTGAGACTGTGCCCTCTGGTACTAGACTCTCCTTCCATAGGAAACATTCTTTCCACATCCAATCTAGCTAGGCTTTCAATATTCGATAGGTGTCAATGAGATGCCCACTCATTCTACCAAATTCCAGCCAGTACAGGCAAGAGCCATCAAACACTCCTCAGACAATAACCCTTTCATTCCCGGAATCATTCTTGTAAACCTCCTCTGGACCCCCTCCAATGACAGCACATACTTTCTTAGATTAGGGGCCCAAAACTGCTCACAATACTCCAAGTGAAGCCTCACTAGTGCTTTATACAGCCTCAGCATTACATTCTTGCTTTTATATCCTGGTCTGCTTGAAATGAATGCTAATATTACATTTAACAAAATTCCCACCACTCCCTCCACAGGTTAAACTTTACGGACTCCTGCATAAGGACTCTCAATTCCCTTTGCACCTCGGATTTTTGAATTTTCTCCCTGTTCAGAAAATATTTTACACTTTTATTCCTTCTAATGCAGTGTGTGACAATACACTTCCCAAAACAGCATTGCATCTGCCATCTCTTGGTCCATTTTCCTACACTTAGTCATTAAGTCCTTCTGCAGCCTCTCTGCTTCTTCAACACCACCTACGCCTCCTCCTATCTTCATAACATCCACAAACCTGGCCACAGTCATCAATTCTGTCATCCAAATTATTGACATATAACAAAAAGAAACAATCACAACATGGACCCTGTGGAACACCACAAGTCACCGGTAGCCAAACAGAAAAGGCTCCTTTTATTCACACTTTTTGCCTCAATCAGCCAAAACTCTATCCATGTATCTTTCCTGTAATAGCACAGGCTCATATCTTGTTAAAGAGCCTCAAGTGTAGCACCTTGTCAAAGGCCTTCTGAAAAGTCAAAATATACAACATCCACTGACACTCCTTCTATCTTGTTATTTCTTCAAAGAACTCCAAAAGATTTAGCAAGCAAGACAAATTTTCTCTTAAGCATACCAGGCAGTACCCTGAGACCTCATCCTTAACAGTTGACTCCAACATCTTCCCACTCAGCCAGGTTAATTGGCCTCCAATATCCTTTCTTCTGCCTCCCTCCTTTCTTGAAAAATTCTTGCAAATTTTCCAGTCCTCCAGAATTATACCAGAATCTAGTGATTTGTTAAAGATCATTATCATGCCTTCACATTCTCATCAACTACCTCTGGGGTGTAGTTCATCTGGTCCAGATGACTTATTCAGACTTTTCAGCTTCCCAAGCACCTTATCCCTAGTAATAGCAACTGCACTCACTTCTGCCACAACACTCTTTCTTTCTTTCTTTCTAAATCTTTTTATTATTATTAGTAATATGGACAGAATACAAATGATATATTAATAAAAAAAATTACAAACATACAAATTCCATTACAGATGAAAACACTCTGGAACTTCCTGCATACTGCTAGTGTCTTCCACAGCGAGGACTGATTCAAAATACTTATTCAGTTTGTTCACTATTTCCTTGTATTCCATTCCTACCTCTCCCAACATTGTTTTGCAGTGTTCAATATCTATTCTCACCTCTTTTTTTTTACTCCATTTATCTAAAACAAACTATTATTGACTAGCTTACCTTCATATTTCACCTTTTCTTTCCTTATGGCTTTTATTGTAGCCTTCTGTTGGTTTTTTAAGTTTCCCAATCCTCCAACTTCCTACTAATTTCTGCTCTATTATATGCCCTCTCTTTTGTTTTTATGTTTATTTGATTTCCCTTGTCAGCCACAGTTATGTCATCCTGCTTTTCCAACGTTCGCTTTATGACAGCTCGTTGTTACGAAAGACTTACATTAGTACCTGTTTTTGCTAACCAAACAGGATTTTCGCTTTTACAGAGAAAAGACGCCCGCTTTATTCGTGTGTTTACCCTAAGAAAGACTACAATGACCGTGAAGCCTTGTGCAGGCAGTTGTTTGAGCACGCGTGTATGTGTGTACGTGCCGATTTTTTTTCCTCCAAATCGATTTTGGCTCGCTGCCTTCCCGAGTTTGATAAGTGAAACTACACCGTACCTACAATATTTCTACTTTATATGATATAAATTTATCATATCATTCCTGCTTTTACTACATGCTAGTGTTATTTTAGGTTTTATGTGTTATTTGCTTTGATTTGGGTCTGGGAACGCTCAAAAATATTTCCCATATAAATTAATGGTAATTGCTTCTTCGCTTTACAACATTTCGGATTACAAACGGTTTCATAGGAACGCTCTACCCTCGGGTTGCGGGGGAAACCTATACTTTTTTGGGATGTACCTATCGTGCACCTTCTGAATTAGAAACATAGAAAATCTACAGCACAATACAGGCCCTTTACCCCACAAAGCTGTGCTGAACGTGACCTTACCTCAGAAATTACCTAGGGTTACCCAAAGCCCTCTATTTTTCTAAGCTCCATGTAACTATCCAGGAGTCTCTTAAAAGACCCTATCATATCCGCCTCCACCACTGTCACCGGCAGCCCATTCCATGCACTCACCACTCTCTGCGTAAAAACTTAACCGATATCTCCTCTGTACCTACTTTCAAACACCTTAAAACTGTGCCCTCTCATGCTAGCCATTTCTGCCCTGGGAAAAAGCACAATCAATGCATCTTACACACCTCTATCAGGTCATCTCTCATCCTCCGTCGCTCCAAGAAAAAAGGCAGAGTTCACTCAACCTATTCTCATAAAGCATGCTCCCCAATCCAGGCAACATCCTTGTAGATCTCCTCTGCACCCTTTCTATGGCTTCCACATCCTTTCTGTAGTAAGGTGACCAGAAATTCCAGCAATTGCTGTTCTGTTGTCATTCCTGCTTGTGCCCCATTCCAATCAACTGTGGCCAGCTCCTCTGTCATGCCTTTATATTTCCCCTTACTCCACTGAAATACTGATATATCGGACCTTCGCTTCTCCCCTCTTAAACGGCAAGGAGAATACTATCATAATATAGTATCATATATTTACCTTAAGCTCCCTAAACAAATCCACTTCATTACACAACATCCAGACTAGAATTGCTTTGCGTATAGTGGAATCAACCATAAGGCATCTTGTAGGCATTCTACAAACTCTTGAGACTCTCTTGGGATCCAGCACCAATCTGATTTTCCCTATCTACCAGAATATTGAAATCCCCCACAATCGTCACACTGCCTGTTCTATCTCCCACTGTAATTTATAACCCACATCCTGGCTACTGCTTGGAGCCCTGTATGTAACTTCCACCAGGGTCTTTTTACCCTTGCAGTTTCTTAATTCTACCCACAACAATTATACATTTTCCAATCTTATGTCACCTCTTTCTATGGAGTTGATTTAATTTTTTACCAACAGAACTATGCCACCCATTTGCCTACCTGCCTGTCCTTTCCATAAAATGTGCATCCTTGGATGTTAAGCTCCCAATAATCTTCTTTCAACCATGACTCCATGATGCCTGCAACATCATATGTGCCAATCTCTAACTGTGATTAATCTACATTATTGGATATACTGCAAGCATTCAAATATAACACCTCAGTTCTGTATTTGTCACGTTTTAATTTTTACCCCCATGTTATACTTTAATCTCATCTACCTACCCTCCTGATAGTCTCCCTACACACTGCATACCAGCTGCCTCATGCACACTCCTATCACTGCAGTTCCCATCTCCTTACTAAATTAGTTTAAACTGTCCCCAACAACTCTAGCAAACCTGCCTGCAAGGATATTGGTCCCCCTCAGGTTCAGGTGTAATCCGTTCCTTTTATACAGGTCACTCCTTCCTAAGAAGAGATTCAATGACGCAGAAATCTGCAACTCTGCCCCTTGCACTAGCTCCTCTGTCAAATTATCACATTCTTATCCTCACTGGTGTGTAGCACAAGCAGCAATCCAGAGAATACGACAATGGAAGTCCGACTTTTCAGCTTTGTGCCCAACTCTCTAAATTCTTTCAGGAATTGCTCCCTTTTCCTACCCATGTTATTGATGCCAAGATATACAAGACTTCTGGATGCTCACTTTTAGAATGCAGTCGACCCCTTCAAGTGACCCTGGCACCTGGGAGGCAATACATCACAGAATCTCATGTCTACTCCTGGAATCCCCATCACTACTGCAATCCTTTTCTCTCCCCTTCCATTCTGAGCCACAGCAGCACTCAGAGTCAGAGACCTGGTCGCAGTGACTCCCTCTTCCTAGGTTGTCATACTCAACAGTATCCAAAGTGGTAAACTTATTGAGGGAAACAGCCATAGGGATTCTCTGCACTGGATGCCCATTTCCTGATGGTCACCCAGGTATCTGCTACCTGCAACTCAGGGGTGACTACCTCATTGTAGCTGCTATTTATTATCTCTACAGTTTGCTGTATAAGCCAAAGGTCACTGACCTGCAGCTCCAGTTCCTTAACAGGTTCTTTGAGGAGCTGCGGCTGGGTGCATCTGACACACACGTGGTTATCCAGGAGGCTGCAGCTCTCCCACAATTCCCACATCTTACACAAAGGACACAACACAGACCTGGCGTTGCACTGCAGTCACTGCACTAACTAAGAAGAATGAAGAAAAAATTTATCAGAAACTTGCCCCACTCAAGCCTGTTGGGCTAAAGTCTCACCCCTCTAACACTGGTACATTCAACAATGGCTGCTCCCTTTGTCCCTACCTTTTTTTTTTATTTGCCTTTGTTAATGATTGGGCTGCTAGAAAAACATGAAAGCCTGCAAAGACTACTTCTTTTAAAAAATCGTTTGCGTCTACCTGTGTGAAGTCTCCTCTGGACATACAATTAGACCACAAGAAAAAACCTGAAAGCCTGCAAATGTTACTTTTTAAATCACTTGCCCCCACCTTTGTGGAGCCTCCTTTGATGATCTGGTTTGGCCACCAGAAAAACACACTGAATTCTCTACTGGTTAGCAATTACAAACGGAAATCAACCCTAAACTTAGTATTCCTTATTTGCAAAAGCTTGAGAGAAAAATAGAGAATTCACATAGGTCCTTACCCCTCTCTCAAGCAGCATATCCCTGAACTGTTTCATGCGAGTCTCCAGTGGAACTATGGCCCTCTCCCGTGCTGCTTTGATCTCAGCTTCCATTGCTGCCTCCTTCTCAGACTCTGGATCTTTAAGGTCATCCTTCCTGCAATATCATTTAAATTTTTTTTAAATGACTTTACAAAAGCAAAAGCAATTGTTGTACATCAAAGGATTTAAAATATTGGAAAGGAACAGTTTAAGAGACTACTAGACAGGTATATGGAGGAATTTAAGGTAGGGGATTATATGGGAGGCAGGGTTTGAGGGTCGGCACAACATTGTGGGCCAAAGGGCCTGTAATGTGCTGTACTATTCTATGTTCTATGTTCTAGAACCAGGGAAGGTTGAAGTGTACTCATTTTAGTGAGGTCCTGGAGGAAAGGTGATACTGTTGTACTTCTTTGAAATAGCATCATCAAAATCAGCCAAGTGTCACAACTTTTTCCCCCCAGGAATCCCAAGCAAAAGAGTCGAAGTCTCGAAAGAAGAACAGACCATTTTGAATTGAACCAAGGATAGATTTCATCACTTGGTACCGTGGATCTTAGGAATTCTCACTTTGGATTGCTAAGAAGGCTTAATTAATGATCACACATTATGAATGATTACATTCATAATAGAGAAATAAATTTCAGAGTATTTAGAGGGATCAGGGGACATGGGATAAGATCAACCATGATATTGTTGGATGGCAGAGCACGAGCCAAAAGGTCAATTCCTACTATGAATTATTTTCTTTGAATAAATGTTTAGTTGCAAGCAAATACATTAAAACAGCAAACTAAATACACAGTGGTCTCACATGAATTGAGGAACAGTAAATATTTTAAGAGTGTAGCCTACTTTTCAATTTTCCCTTACTTTCGCTTCTTTGCTTTAATTGGTTCATCATCATATTCATCCTCCAGAGGTTCAGATTCATCTCTCACTAAATAAAAAAAGACAATATGAACTTATCAACCCTTTCTAATTCACACAACCATTTTATTTGTTCAACATTCAAATATTTCCTTGGCTAACTAATTCATGCTAAACTTGAAGTAAATACCACTGCTCAGAGAAACTGCTGAGAATTTGGTTCTTTACATGAATGAACATATTAAAAAGCAAAACCAATTCCAAATAGGACAGATAAAAATGAATCAACTTAACAGTTAATCATTAAAGGTCATGCTTTTTTAAGATATTTAAAATGTAATAATCATTTCAAATAAAAATTTTAAACCAATCATGCCAGGTGCAACTTTTAAGAGTCAGGAGTAACTATTCAATAAAACCCAGATCACAATTCACAGAAAACAGTAACCATGTTCTAGATTGGACATCCTCTCCACTACATTTTCTCCTTTTAGAATAGTTGGATTTAATTAAAAATACATCTCAAGCTATCCATGTTCTTGCAATAATAACTCCAAGAACGCCGTGACCTTGAGGCATATTTACATTGCTAGCCTAACCACCAAGACTTAGAGATATGGACTGGTGTTACATGAGAAATAATGCTACAGTAATGCTTAAATCAGTAACTAGGATCTCTCACCAAGTTTCTTCTCATTGTCAGAACATTTTTTGTGAGGAGGTTCCTGGATAATTTTGTCAACGTCAGCTCTTCCAACCAGTTCATCTGGCCTATCCCACATTGACAAGCGGGTTGTTGGGTTATAATAAAATACTCGCTCATCGCCAGTCCACACAACACACCTAAAATGAAAATATTTTATTAAGTTGAGCATCGCTCTCGTTCACCTTTGGTAAGATCAGCTTTCGCTTGTTCAAACAGAAGAACTGGGACAAAGAACAAAATGACAAGAAAACAAAAATTGTGAAAGTAAATTAATTGAAGGAACAGGGAGAAGAGAGAGAGGAAAAAGCTGTGGTTGAAGTGGACAAAAGAGTAAAGTGGTTCCAAAGTTTTGAAATCCTTGGAAACAAAGATCGAACTCAAGATGTGGCAAACATTATTGACACAGACTGAAGTGGCAAAGTAGAATGCCTTGGATCAATTGATTAATGTGCAGTTCAGGATGAACAGTGACATGAATAAAGTAAAACAGGCAAAGTAGAAGCATTAAGAAACCAAAACCTGAAGAGGAGAGGAGATTACATCAGCAAGACTAATTTCAACAGAACTCCTATAGGTGGATTATGGGGTGGGTGGGTGGAAGTAGAATTATTAAAAAATACAATAATTCCAGCAGTATGTCATATTTGCAAATTTAGCACCATCTACTGGAAGAACAGCCCTATACCTTGAAAATCTTTGAGCACTGAATTTAACAGTAGATAGCAATGTAACACCGTTGACCTTCACCCCCTTAATATATAAAACAAAATAAAAAATAAAGTTGACAATCTTCCCTCCCATTTTCCCTAATCCAAAAATGGAGTGGGGGGGGGGGAAGAGAGAGACAAAATCAGGTATTCAACAATGTTTCATCTGCTTTAAATTTTGAAAGATGTATCATGAGGTTACAGTGGAACTTTGATAAGATGAAATAACTGGGCTGAGAAGTGGCAGATGGAGTTCAACCCAGATAAGTGTGAGGTGCTTCATTTTGGTAGGTCAAATACGATGGCAGAATAGAGCAGTAACGGCAAGACTCTTGGTAGTGTGGAGGATCAGAGGGATCTTGGGGACCAAGTCCATAGGACACTCAAAGCTGCTGCACAGGTTGACTCTGTGGTTAAGAAGGCATCAATCGTGGAACTGAGTTTAAGAACCAAGAGGTAATGTTGCAGCTATATAGGACGCTGCTCAGACCCCACTTGGAGTACTGTGCTCAATACTGATTGCTTCACTACAGGAAGGACGTGGAAACCAAAGAAAGGGTACAGAGGAGATTTACGAGAATGCTGCCTGGATTGGGGAGTATGCCTTATAAGAATAGGTTGAGTGAACTCGGCCTTTCTACTTGGAGTAACAGAGGATGAGAAGCGACCTGATAGAGGTGTACAAGATAATGAGAGGCATTGATAGTGTGGACAGTCAGAGGCTTTTCCCAGGGCTGAAATGGCTAGCACAAGAGGGCATAGTTTTAAGGTGCTTGGAAGTAGGTACAGAGGAGAAGTCAGGGGTAAGTTTTTAAACGTAAAGAGTGTTGAGTGCGTGGAATGGGCTACTGGCACCAGTGGTGGAGGCGGAAACGATAGGGTCTTTTACGAGACTCCTGGATGGATACAAGGAGCTTAGAAAAATAGAGGACTGTGGGTCAGCTTAGGTAGTTCAAAGGTAAGGACATGTTCAGTACAGCTTTGTGGGCTGAAGGTCCTATATTGTGCTGTAGGTTTTCTATGTTTCCAACTACGAAACTAGTCTCCAAATAATTAACAGTGCACCTCAAACATACAAAGTAAAGTCCGAATTTGATTTGAACTATATGTCAGCTTGTGCTACACATTTGGGAGAAAAGAAATGCTCCTTAATGATCATCTTTACAACTTCAGCACATTAATCTGATACAACAGCACTGATTAACATTTATTACAGGAAACCAGATGCCATAGTTCTACAGCACAGAAACCAGTCCTCCAGCTGCACTGAGAGCACCATGGCAGCACAGTATTCACTGTGATGCTATTACAAGCTCTGTACTTTAGAGATGAGAGTTTAATCCTGGCATCCTCTGTAAGGAATTTGTACGTCGTCCCTGTGGACTATGTGGGTTTCCTCCTGGTGCTCCAGATTTCTCCCACAGTCCAAAGATGTACTGGTTAGTAGGTTAATTAGTCATTGTAAATTGTCCCTTGATTAAGGGTTAAATCTGGGATTGCTGGTGTTAAGGGCCCAATTCATGCTGCATCTCTAAATAAGTAAAATAAGCACACCTTTTCCGACCAAGATAGATAACTGAACTCGTCCAATTTGCCTGCATTTGGACCATATCCCTCTAAACATTTCCTACCCACAAAATGTACCCCAAATTGGACCTAAACCTTGCAACTGAACCCATCTCTTCTCAGATACCCACTGCCATCAGTATGAAACACTTGCCCCTCAGGTCCGCTGTAGGTTTTTCTGCTTTCACCTTTAACCTATGAACTCTTCATATGGACTCCAGACCTAGGGAAAAAAATTGTAACCACCACCATATCTGTGCCCCTAATGGTTTTTTACGTCTTCAAGATCACCTCTCAGCCTCTTTGCTACAGGGGAAATAGTCCAAACCTATCCAGTCTCTCCTCATAACTCAAGCCTTCTCATCTGGCAACACCCAAGTAAGCCTTGTTTGCACCCACTCTACCTGAATCACATCAGTCCCAGTATGCCGACCAGAACTGCACGCAATATTTCAGGTGCAGTCTCTTCAATTCTCTAATCACCAGTAACACAATGTCCCAGCTCTTAAACTCAAAGCCCCATCCAATCAAGATATGCCATCTTCATCAATTGGCTAGCTCACCCTGGATGACATACACCTCAACCTTCTTGGCTAATTTACTATAAAGGTCCATGTACACAACGTCTGCTGCTCTGCCCTCAATTATCTTGTGCATCTCTTCAAAAACTCAACTAAATCTGTGAGACATGATTTCCCATGCAGTAATCAGTCTTTTTTTCAAATCCTGTTTCTCAGACTCCTGTCCAGTCAATCACGCTGTTGTAAGGCCCATCAGCCTCTAGTTCATTGCCTTATTTTTGCAGCTCTTCTTAAATAAAAGGTATAACATAAGCCACACTCGTCTTCCAGTACCTCACCAAAAACTAAGATACAGAAATCTCTGCCAGTTTCTCAACAACTCCATCCTTTGATTGCCACAATATCTATTATACACTTCGTCAGGCCCATGGATTTAACCGACTTTATGCGTTTCAAAATATTTCTTCCTTTGCAAAATTTCAATGTATCACTTTCTTATAAAAACAAATCCATATTCTTTGGTCCTTTTCTTTAAGATTTTGTATGTGAATTCAGTGCACTGGGATTGTTTTATGTTTACTTACCATATCATATCTTAAATTAACTGGCATCATCCAGAAGTCCAATGCCCAATGAAAATTACAACTGAACGTCCTGAGAAAAACACTGAAGGACATTTACACAAAAAACAGAGTTCCTACTATAATGGATTTCTTTATTTTAGGTTAGATTGGCTTTCAGAACAAAAATAAAGGCATAGTAATATATGGGCTATACCTAGAATCCCCCAACATTGTCTCAAATGACAGTAGTAATGGAATTTCAGTCAATCTTTTGAGGAATCTTCACTGGGAAACTCAAGACAAATTCAAACAATTGTTTCAACCAAAGAAAACTGCCCACCAAATACAGAATAAAATAAGCAAATGGAGGACAGCAATATTCTTCAGCATTTAGTGCTGTGCAGTGACTTGTACTTAATGGTTACCTTTCATGTACAGATTACCAGATAAAAATCCAATTCTTTCAGAAGAAACTGGCAGCAAAATAGTTTCAATTATTTCTTTCCTTTTACTTTAAGATGCTGTGTTTCAAAACTATGCAAGAATGAATGAATTTCAAAATTGATTAATAGTGTGTAACAGCTCCTGCCCATGAAATGACTAGCAGACTGAAAGCATGAATATACACATATATTTCACAGCACACACAAAATGCTAGAGGAACTCAGTAGGCCAGGCAGCAACTATGAAAAAAAATACAGTCAACGTTTCAGGCCAAACCCCTTTGGCAGGACTGGAGAAAAAGTGCTGAAGAGCAGATTAGAAAAGTGGGGGGAGGGGAGAGAAACTCCAGACAATAGGTGGGAGAGGGGAACAAGGGGATGGGAAATGGTGAAGTGGGGTGGGCGGGGGAGGCATTACTGGAAGTTTGAGATATCAATGTACATGCCATCAGGTTGGAGGCTACTCAAATGGAATATAAGGTATTGTTCCTCCAACCTAAGTGTGGCCTTATCACGACATTTGAAGAGGCCATGGATGAACATCTCAGAATAGAAATGGGAAGTGCAATTAATATGGGTGGTCACTGGGATATCCCGCTTGTTCTAGTGGATGGAGCTTAGATTCTTGGTGAAGCGGTCTCCTAATGTATGTCGGATCTCACTGATATACAAGAGGCCAAACCGGGAGCACCAGACACAGTATATGACTCCAACAGACTCACATCTGGAAGGACTGTTTGGGGTCCCGAATGGTAGTGAGGGAGGTGGTGTAGGGGCAGGTGCAGCAGCACTTGTTCCACTTGCAAGGATAAATGTCAGGAGGGAAATCAGTGGGGAAGGAAGAATGGACAAGGGAGTCGCATAGGGAGTGATCCCTGTGGAAAGCAAAAAATGGGGGGTCGGAGGGTAAAGATGTGTTGGTGGTGGGATGATCCATTTGGAGGTGGCAGAAGATTCAGAGAATAATGTGCTGGACACAGAGGTTAATGGGATGGTAGGCGAGGACATAGGAATCCTATCCTTGGTAGCATAGCGGAAGGTTGGGGTAAGAGCAGATGTGCATGAAATGGAAGAGATGCAGTTGAGGGCAGTGTTAATGGTGAAGGAAGGGAAGCCCCTTTTGAAAAAAAAAGGACATTTCCTTCATTCTAGAATGAAAAAGCTCATCCTGAGAGCAGAAGTGGCAGAGATGGAGGAATTGAGAGAAGAGGATGGCAGGGTACAAGTAGCAGGGTGGGACAAGGTAGTCCGGGTAGCTCTGAGAGTCTGTTGGTTTATAATAGTCATTGGTGGATAAACTGTCTTCAGAGACAGAGAAATCGAGAAAGTTGGGGGGGGGGGAGCTGTTGGAAATATACTAGGTGAATTTGAGGACAGGGTGGAAGTTGGAGGCAAAGTGGATGAAACTGACGAGTTCAGCACGGGTGCAGGAAGTAACACCAATGCAGTTGTTGATGTAGCGTAGGAAAAGTGCGGTACGGTCACCAGTGTAGGCTTGGAACATAGACTGTTCTATGTAGCTTGAAGGAAGTGAGAGGACCCAAAGGAGAAATTATTTAGAGTGAAGACAAGTTCCGCTATGCAGAGCAGAGTCTGTTGGGGTCATATACTGTGTTCAGTGTTCCTGGTGTGGTCTCTTGTACATTGGTAAGACCTGACATAGATTTGGAGACCACTTCACTGAGCATCTAGGCTCCGTCCAGCAGTTAGCCACCCATTTTAATTTCACTTCCCATTCCGAAACGTCCATCCATGGCCTTCTCCACTATCGGGGTGAGGCCACAGTTAGGTTGGAGGAACACCTTATTACTTTGCTTGGGTAGCCTCCAACCTGATGGCATGAACATCGATTTCTCAAACTTCCAGTACTGCCTCCCCCACCTTCACCATTTTCCATCCCTTTGTCCTTCTCTCATATTATCTCTTTGCCTCCCTCTGGTTTCCCTTCTCCCCTTTTTCTTTCTTCCATGACCTTCTTTCTCTTTCACCAATCAACTTCCTAGCTCTTTGCTTCATCCCTCCCCCTCCAAGTTTCACCTATCGCCTGGCATTTCTCTTCCCTCCTCCCACCTTTCAAATCTACTCCTCAGCTTTTTTTCTCCAGTCCTGCTGAAGGGTTTCAGCCTGAAATATCAACTGTACTTCTTTCCATAGATGCTGCCCGGCCTGCTGAGTTCCTCCAGCACCCGCAGATTTTCTCTTGTTTGTGAACATATTCTTTAAATATTTGCAATGTTGGTGTCACTGACAAGGATAGCATTCAACCTAAATATACAAAAAATCATTTACTTTCCTAAATAGTTTTAAACTCCATGTTGGAAAGATAGATAACTTAAACTTATTTATAAACATACCATGGTGTACCAGGAACAGGGGTGGTAGCCACAGGTTTGGCTTTTTGTGCAGCTTTTTCTTCTTCAGTCAATATCTCCTCCTTTGGCTCCTAAAAAAATGAGAGCAGAGACTGCTATGTTGTAAAAATATGCAGATTAAAACTGTATTACACATCCAAGCTCTTTATCTCACTGTGCAGATTAAGTGTGTATCACAGAGTTTTGTTGTAAAATAGAAGATGAAAATGAATATACTTACCAAAGCATTGATTGCAAGCTGAAAATCTGTATTCCAACCACTAAATTTTTTACACTATGGTTAAAGTGCTCAATGCAATTTCTTGCAAATCATTAGCAGCACGAAATTCTGTAAGCACAAATCTGTGTGCATGGAGAAGTTAAATGGACAATGATGAATGCCTTGCTTGCAGTATGCCCATTCTAATTTCAAAATTGACTTAAACAATATCAATCTCTTTCCTAATCAATATTCTGTAATGCCTTGTGACACCATAGAATGAAAGTGATCTTAGAAATAATTCTTAATCATTGTTTAAACATAAACAAATATATAGCACCTATGAGAATAATAATCTTAAAATTATACCATCAAAAATATGCGAGAACAGTATTAGATATTCTTAGAAAAGCTTGATGACTTTTGAATTCTTAGGATGTAGACATTACTGGCAATTCAGTATTTGCACTGAATTGTCAATTAATAGCAATTTCGTTAATGTGGGGAGTCAAATCAATAACTGGCAGCTTCATACTCTTTTACTGATATCTGCCTTTAATTCCCCAATACTTCAAATAAAATTCAAATTTTTATATTACTGTAATGAGTTCTGAACTCTGGATTACAATTCACAATCATAAACATCACACTACTTTACACCCATGATACACGTAATACAAGGAAATGAAAGCAGAACCCAGTGGTTGCATGATTTTTAATCCAGAGCTGAGTTGAACAGGTTTAATTTAAAACTGTTCTGAATGAGTTCCTCCCAAAAAGGGCTAAACTGCAAATGCTACAGTGTTCTCTCCTGCTAATTAATTAGAGAAATAGAAGATGAAAAGGAATAACATATGAAGAGCTTTCTGTTTTCCTACAGCCTTCCCACAAACCTCTTTTTTCTCTTTTGGAGGTTCTTCTTTAGGCTCCTCCACCTCCATCTCCATTGGTTCAGGTTCTGCTGGCTCTTTGCTCAGCTCTTTTGGCTTCTCCACTTCTTTCTCCACTATACAGGGGAAAAAAATTAAAGCTTTCAGCATTT
The DNA here is from genome assembly GCF_030144855.1 of Hypanus sabinus. NCBI lineage: Eukaryota > Metazoa > Chordata > Chondrichthyes > Myliobatiformes > Dasyatidae > Hypanus > Hypanus sabinus. Next base: position 8,456,066 of record NC_082720.1, read on the forward strand.
TACAGATGTTCCTGGACAATGCATCTTAGCTCATTTAAACATTAAACTATTTTATTTTCTTTGCTTCAATTCAAAGCTGAAAACAAAAATTCACTCAACTCCAGATAAAACATTGAAAACTCAACATTGGAGATAATATAAATATACTCATTATTAATGTTCCCCAATAATGGCTCCAATAACCAGCAGCAAAAGCTGCCACACAGTTTAGGGAAGATAATGAAAGATCAATTTTTTTTTGGGTTCAATCCACACTTTGTGTTGGAGTACTTTACTTAAAGGCTTGCATTGGAACACCAAGATATCTACTGAGCAGTAAATGTTTTGCAATAGTCCCAAGAGTTTAGCAGTTGTCCACAGGAATGGTACAGGAGGATTGGAGGGAGGCGAATATTGTCCCCTTGTTCAAAAAAGATAGTAGGGATAGTCCAGGTAATTACAGACAAGTGAGCCTTACATCTGTGGTGGGAAAGCTGTTGGAAAAGATTCTTAGAGCAATTTATGGGCATTTAGAGAATCGTGGTCTGATCAGGGACAGTCAGCATGGCTTTGTGAAGGGCAGATCATGCCTAACAAGCCTGATAGAGTTCTGTGAGGAGGTGATCAGGCATATAGATGAGGGTAGTGCAGTGGATGTGATCTACATGGATTTTAGTAAGGCACTTGACAAGGTTCCACACAGTAGGCTTATTCAGAAAGTCAGAAGGCATGGGATCCAGGGAAGTTTGGCCAGGTGGATTCAGAATTGGCTTGCCTGCAGAAGGCAGAGGGTTGTGATGGAGGGAATACATTCAGATTGGAGGGTTGTGACTAGTGGTGTCCCACAAGGATCTGTTCTGGGACCTCTACCTTTCATGATTTTTATTAATGGCCTGTATGTGGGGGTGGAAGGGTGGGTTGGCAAGTTTGCAGATGACACAAAGCTTGGTGGTGTTGTAGATAGTGTAGAGGATTGTCAAAGATTGCAGAGAGACATTGATAGGATGCAGAAGTGGGCTGAGCAGTGGCAGATGGAGTTCAACCCGGAGAAGTGTGAGGTGGTACACTTTGGAAGGCCAAACTCCAAGACAGAGGGATCTGGGGGTACATGTCCACAGATCCCTGAAAGTTGCCCTACAGGTAGATAGGGTAGTTAAGAAAGCTTATGGGGTGTTAGCTTTCGTAAGTTGAGCGATAGAGTTTAAGAGACGCGATGTAATGATGCAGCTCTATAAAACTCTAGTTAGGCCACACTTGGAGTACTGTGTCCAGTTCTGGTCGCCTCACTATAGGAAGGATGTAGAAGCATTGGAAAGGGTACAGAGGAGATTTACCAGGATGCTGCCTGGTTTAGAGAGTATGGATTATGATCAGAGATTAAGGGAGCTAGGGCTTTACTCTTTGGAGAGAAGGAGGATGAGAGGAGACATGATAGAGGTGTACAAGATATTAAGAGGAATAGACAGAGTGGACAGCCAGCACCTCTTCCCCAGGGTACCACTGCTCAGTACAAGAGGACATGGCTTTACGGTAAGGGGAAGGTAGTTCAAGGGGGATATTAGAGGAAGGTTTTTCCACTCAGAGAGTGGTTGGTGCGTGGAATGCACTGCCTGAGTCAGTGGTGGAGGCAGACACACTAGTGAAGTTTAAGAGACTACTAAACAGGTATATGGAAGAATTTAAGGTGGGAGTTATATGTGAAGCAGGGTTTGAGGGTCGGCATAACATTGTGGGCCAAAGGGCCTGTAATGTGCTGTACTATTCTATGTTCTATGTTTAGTCGTCTTCTGTTCTTACATGAGTAAAAACATCATTCAAATTCCAGTTCTTATGCTTACTTAGTAATCCCTTACTCAAGTGTATGTGGACACAGAGTGCTAGAGGAACTTAGCAAGTCAGGCAGCATCTACAGAGGGGAATAAACAATCGACATTTCGGGCTGAGACCTTTCATCAGGACTGGAAAGGAAGAGGGAAGAAGCCAGAATAAGAAGGTGGTGTGTGTCTTTGTGTGTGCGCGCATGCATCTGTGTGTGTGTGTGCTCAAGGAGACCAAGCTGGTAGATGATTGGTAAAACCAGGTGAAGGGAAAGGTGTGTGGGTGGGAGATTGGACATGAAGCTGGGAGGTGAGAGATGGAAGAGGAGAAAGGCTGAAGGAGGAAGGAGAGTGGCACAAGAGAGATTGCTGGTCAGATGAAAAGGGGTGAGAGAAAACAGAATGGGGAAATTTAAAAAAAAGAGGTTGATATGTAGTTGGGGTTTGGGAGGGAGATTTACTGGAAGTTTAATATATTGATGTTCATGCCATCAGGTTGGAGGATACCGAGACAGAATATGAAGTAGTGCTCCTCCAACCCGGGCATGGTTTCATCGTGGTAGTCGAGGTGGCCATGTCTGAATTGGGAACGGGAAGCTGAAATGAAACACGTAGCCACTGAGAAACCCCTGGAGTGAAGGTACTTGAAAAAGCCATCCCCCAATATCATTGATGTAGAGGAGGCTGCACAAAAGCACCAGATGAACTTGACAGACTTATAAGTAAAGTGTCACCTTACCTGGAAGAATTGTTTGGGACCTTGAATGATGGTGAGGGAGTTGGTGTAGAGGCACGTGTAGGACTTGGCCTGTTCTCATGGCTAAGTGCCAGGAAGGATCTGTGGGGAGGGATGAGTGTAAAGAGTTGAGTTGAGACTAATCCCAACTGAAAGTAGAAAGTGGAGCTCGGTGTGGGGGGTTGGGGGGAAGATGCACTTAATTGTAGATTGAAAGTTCCAAAGAATGATGTGGGGATTCAGAGGCTCATGGGGTGTTCACACCTTAAGCTCACAGATGGTGCTCATGGATCTTAATTTTAGCAGGACACTAATCTTGCTCTTTCATTCCCATTGGCCCATGTTCTGTTGATTCTGTTGACTACCTCCTAGAGCAGTAATTTGGTGTGATAAGTATTATAGAGCTAATTACTCGTTCCCAATGAAAAGAACATCCCAAATGGCATAGTAATGCACACACTGAAATATCTCTTTGCAAGTTGACACTAATCAGCAAGGCTTCTTTAAAGATTTAGCATGTCCACAGGTTTGATGTCACTTCAGACAACACCTCCAAACTTTAAAAAAGGGCAATAGAAATAGGCTGAAATGCAAAACTATCACAGAAGACTGCACTGTTTGCAAGAATACAAGAGCTATCAATACATACTGGTCAAGAAGATGGATGCCTCACCTGGATATTTGTCCATGGTAAATTCAGGTGCAGCAAATAACCAGAAGTTATTGGTTTAATTAATAGATTTTGTCATTTTTAAGAATAAAATAAATGAAGCGAAGGGATGCAAAAGAACACTAATATTAGAGTATCCACATCATTTCATCCAGCGACCATCTCTACTCACCTATCACATCTTGTACCTATATGGATCAACCTATGCTTCTATACCAATTCCATGGTCACTGTTGTTGGCCCTACAATAATTTTAATTTCAGAATGTGTAACTGAATAATACAAAGGTATTTACTGCAAACTTAACTATTAAATAGGAGTCTTTTGGAATTGAGCTCAATTCGTATGGCTTAGTCAATGTCAGACTACACTTAGTCATTTCTTCTTCACAAATTTGCTCATGTATAATAATTTAGAAGGGATGCTGAATAATCAACTAAGGACAAACTGTAATTGAAGGACAGAGGCCCAAGATGAATGGAAGGCCTAAAAGTGTGAGAAAGATAATATTTTATTTTAACTGGTTAAGATATGATTTGAAATGCTTTGAACCAACCTGAATATCAAGCAAGCTGAGAATGGTACTAATCACATGCTGTTGCAAACATTTTGCAGCTTATTACATTCACTAACAATATGGATATGAATATAGGAAGGATAATTAAGTTTGCACGTGGCATGAAACTTGCTGTTCTGAATAGTGAGGAGGATAGTCGAGCCTGTAGAGTGACAACGAACAGTAAATAAAATGAGTACAGCAATGGTACATACAGCTAAGATAGATAGAAATCTACTCCTGATGTAGGTGATGCATTTCAGTAGGACGAAATGCATGGCACTTTGCTTAGGAATACCAAAGAATGGAGAGATTTTGGTGCACAAGGATCCCTGAAGGTAGTAGCTTAAGTAGAAAAGGTGAAATAGGCATACAGAATATTTACCTCCAGTAGCCAAGTACAAATATATAAAATACCAGTTAGACCAAAGATGGAGGTTTGATTGCTAAATTACTGGACTGATGTAATTGTACTGGGGAGGATGCAGAGGACATTCAACAAATTTTAGGCCTGGATGACATATTCAGTTAAAATAACTTTCCTTAGAGCAGAGGAAGCTCATCAGAGACTTGATAGAGGCATGCAAAGTTTGGAGGCTCACTGAGAGATAACTGCCCCAATAGCAGGAGTATCTAAAAATAGAGGGCTGAGGTTTTGGGTAAGTGGGTAAGAGCTTTAGAGGAGATCCAAAGAAGAACTTTTTCCATTCAGTGTGTGGTTGGAACATGGAACACACTACCTGGGTGGGTAGTGGAGCCAGATAATCTCACAGCATTTTAGAATTTAGACGTGTACTTGAATCACGATTGCATAGAAGGCTAAGACCAGATACTGGCTAACAATATAGACAGACACTTGATGATTAGCATGGATATGGTGGTCAAAGTATCTGCCAAGGTATTACAATTCAATGATCTGAGAACTAATTCTACACTATCAAGTCTACTTAAGTCAATGATGGTAGTTATCTTTACACTCAATGATAGTGACCAGTGCCAAAAAATGTTGACGACTAATTTATGTGCCCATGATAAACATGACTAAATTTCATGTTGGCAAATTCTATTTTGAGATGAACACATTTATTTCAGTGAATTGCTTGAAGATACAATTACTTTTCCTTTCAGCCCAAAGTAAATTAACATGATCCCACATCGCAACCTTTAATGGCCCAATGGAAAAAAATGTATTATATAATGTTTTATAGAAGCGGGATAAGATTAAAATGATAAATCCTATTCTTGGTCCTCCATTGCTAGGGCTCTCCTGCTGCTGAAACTCTCAAAAATTGTTTTCCAATGAGTTTAGACCTTTATTTTTAAGTAAAGTCCTCCCTACATTTATTTTGATAGTACTACCCACTTTAATTTTGAAATTCAGTTGACCATGTCAAGAGGGCAGCCATTTTGTTTTTGGTGTTTGTTCGGTCAAACTGAAGTACATTTACACAATCTGTGCTATCTTTCGTTTGCACCATCAAAATCACTGTCTACAAGTGCTGTTTTAGTTCATAAAGGAGGACTCTATCCGAGCCATATTTTGCATTATTATATAAAAGTTTATTTCTGATTAGCCTTGGTAATTTAAGGAAAGCAAGCATGATACAGGTAGTTCCCAAGTTACGAACGTCCGACTTACGGACAACTCGTACTTACGGACCGAGGAAGGAGAACACCGTCCGCCATTTTAAGTCGGATCGTGACACCGTCCACCATCTTAAGTAGTTGCCGTTGACACTGTGTTGGGTGTTTAACTTTGTATTTGGCTTAAATTTTTCTTAGTAAAATTCAACCTGAACCCCCCCCCAACCCCTTTCGGGTCAGCTGGTGGCACAGTGAGATCAGCACCGGGCTGGAGAACGGAGTTTCCCAACTTCAATCCAGTGATAGACTGTTCCCGTGCCGGGTTGATGTCGAGCTCACAACTCGACCTGGTATAAAAAAAACACTGCAACCTCCAGTTTAAATTCCTATGTGGAATATTGTGGATGATCAAACACCCAAACCCAGCACAGCCCCCACCTGTCCCAATGCGGTGGTCCTTAGGAACCAGCGGACCTCGGGAGCCGCCGCCCACAGTGTTTCTGTTCCATTAACGGGAAGCCATCGCGATTGAAAATAAAGTGGAAATAAAGTGTTTGGAAAAAGGTGAAATGCCATCGGTCATTGGAAAAGCGTTAGGCTACAGTCAGACAACGATCGAAACAATTTTAAAGGATAATGGGTAAAGTGAGAATAATGGAGCATTTGAAAGGTGCTGCCCCTATGAAAGCTACAATTATTACTAAGCAACGCAGTGGTTGAATTATTGGAATACATATGTTTCTGAAGTGTTTTATATGCTTAGAAAGGTAAAATATATACTATATATTAAGACAAATGTTTGACTGACACTAAATAATACCGGATATACTTGTTCCGACTTCCGTACAAATCCGACTTAAAGACAGACTCAGGAATGGAACTCGTATGTACCCGGGGACTGCCTATATTAATTTTCTTGCATACTTTAAAACATTGTTTACTCATGTTGTGTATAATTTTTGGAAATTGTACATTTAAGTCTTGCTTCAAAGTAAGTTATCAATGTACATGCATGTCACTATACAACAGATTACTTTTCTTGCAGGTATATTCAATAAATCTGTAATAGAATAATAACATTAATAGTATCAATGAAAGACCACACCAACTTGGGTGTTCAAACAGTATGCAAATGAAACTGTGCAAATACAAAAAAAAAACAAGCAATAAATATTAAGAACATGAGATGACAAGTCCTTGAAGGTGAGACCAGAGGTGTAGGAGCATTTCAATGATGGGGAAGTGAAGTTATCCCCTTTGGTTCAGGAGCCTGATGGTTGAGGGGTAATAACTATTCCTGAACCTGGTAATTTGAGTCCTGAGGTTCCTATACCTTCTTCCTGATGGCAGCAGTGAGAAGAGGGCATGGCCTGGGTGGCAGGGGTCCCGGATGATGGACACTGCTTTCCTGCAACAACGTTTCATGTAGTTCAACAGTGAGGGGGGCTTTATCTGTGAACAACTGGACTGTATCCACTACTTTAGGTAAGATTTTCTATTCAAGGGCATTGGTCTTTCTATACCAGGTTGTGATGCAGCCAGTCAATATCCACCACACATCTACATAAGTTTGTCAAAGTTTTAGACGTTATGCCTCATATATTCCTAATTTCTTGTGACTTAAATCATAAATTTGCTGCATTAGGTACTTAGAACATTTTTCTGTGCCTCCCAGATTTGCTCTTATTGAATTGTATGCGAGTGCAGCCCAAACAAAGCACCCGCAACTTGGAGGCCATATTCTGACTAGTGCATTTGGTGGATTGGAGTTTTGCATGCTGCTGAAGTGCGTACTTCCTACTTCACACACAGAAAGCAGCACACAACACAGTCCCACGTCCGAGAATCTCAACTACTGTCTGCCCTAATCTACATGGATTATAAAATTTTTCATGCTTATCTGGCAGAGAAGTCAGTCAGCTAAGACTGAAACACATGACATTTAAAATTGCAAGGAAAAGGAGCAGCAGAAAACTATCTGCTGGAAGAATTGTTAACATTTCAGACCAGGATCCTGCTTCAAGAAAAGCATAGACCAGGGACTAGGAGCTGTTTAATATTCAAAGGTGGGCAAGATTTGCAGGGGGAGGGGAACCAGAATGTTAGAGCAGATGGTGAGGTGGAGGAAGATAAAGGTCATGCAAGAGCTGCAAGTAAAGTGCATGAAGTAAAGCCAGATCTAACATATACGAAGGCTTTGAGGAAAGAGAAGCAGAATAAAGGGTGTAAAGGTAGTAAGGTAGAAGGGCTAAGGTGTGTGTACTTCAATGCAAGAAGCATCAGGAACAAAGGTGATAAACTGAGAGCTTGGATAGTTACATGGATTTATGATGTAGTGGCCATTACTGAGACTTGGCTGGCACCAGGGCAGGAATGGATTCTCAATATTCTTGGATTTCAGTGCTTTAAAAGGGATAAAGGGGGGTGGGGAAGGGAAGGGAAGGAGGGGTGGTATTACTGGTCAGGGATATTAGTACAGCTACAGAAAGGGTGGGTAATGTAGCAGGATCTCTTTTGAGTCAGTATGGATAGAAGTCAGGAACAGAAAGGGAGCAATTACTCTACTGGGAGTATTCTATAGGCCCCCTGGTAGCAGCAGAGATACCGAGGAGCAGATTGGGAGGCAGATTTTGGAAAGGTGTAAAAATAATAGGGTTGTTATCAGGGGTGACCTTAACTTCCCTAATATTGATTGGCTCCTGATTAGTTCCAATGGTTTAGACTGGGCAGAGTTTATTAAGTGCATCCAGGAAGGATTCCTGTCACAGTATGTTGACATCCCAACTAGGGGGAATGCCATACTAGATCTAGTATTAGGTAACGAACAGGGTCTCTCAGTGGGTGAGCATCTGGGGGACAGTGACCACCATTCCCTAACCTTTAACATTATCATGGAAAAGGATAGAATCAGAGAGGACAGGAAAATTTTTAATTGGGGAAGGGCAAATTATGAGGCTATAAGGCTAGAACTTGCGGGTGTGAATTGCGATGATGTTTTTGCAGGGAAATGTACTATGGTCATGTGGTCGATGTTTAAGGATCTCTTGCAGGATGTTAGGGATAAATTTGTCCCGGTGAGGAAGATAAAGAATGGTAGGGTGAAGGAACCATGGGTGACAAGTGAGGTGGAGAATCTAGTCAGGTAGAAGGCAGCATATGTGAGGTTTAGGAAGTGTACAATGTCCTGTGTATGTTACTCAAAATGGCTTCTTTGGTTTGTTACGAGCAGGAATGCTTCTTTGTCGGATAAGTGTTTCTCTCGCTGTTGTTTCGCTTTAGAATGGCTGATATGGTAATTGTATTCATTGGGGAATGTTATTGTGTCTTGTGATGCTGGGAACTTGGGGGAGGGGTTTTCGCAGGTTTTTGGTGTGAGGGAGACGCCGAGGAAGGTGGACGTGTGCTGGACTGCTCGTAAGACCACCGGGGTGGTCCCAGGTGCGACGGCGTGGCGGTCGGATGGGTCGATTGGTTCGTTGATTGAGCTCCAACGAGTGCACTAAACAGACTGAACTTTGATAAGTTGGCGCCTTTTGTTTTTTTCCATATATATATATATATATTGTATTGCCTAATACTCTTTTAATTTTAGTGAACTCTTGAAAGTGTATTTCATAACGGTATTTGTTGTGGGTTTGATACTGTTGGCGGGCGCGAGGCATAAACCCGATTCTCACAGCACCTGTGTGAACGGGAGGTGGGTTGGTGAGTTGCTGGAACTCCGTTTCCCCTAGACATATACCAGCCTTTTGGGCAAGTGTTACAGAAGCAGGATCAGACGAGTCTATTGAGGAATATAGGGTAGCAAGAAAGCAGCTGAAGAAGGGGCTGAGAAGAGCAAGAAAGGGGCATGAGAAGGCCTTGGCGAGTAGGTTAAAGTGTTACGTAATCTGTGGGTATCTTGTGACTGTCACATGAGCATGATGAAATTGAGTCTCTGCTGAGCATGATGGTCTTGTGATGGTGGAATGATGTAATTTTCCCACCAGTGAGAGATCAAGTGATGGCCTGTTTCAACAGGTATAAAAGGGGAAAGCCTTGCTGTGATCAGGTCAGTTCGTGGTTTAATTCGTCAGTGACTCCGTTATGCTGCGTATTTGCCTCATGACGCAGTTTTGTTTTAAAGTGGAGTTCTACTTTCTGCCTTAAGTCACAAAGGTTATTGCCGGCAGTTTCGCTATAATACTGCCAGTCTAATCCAGTCAGAGAGTGAAGATTTATGGAAGTATGGAGACCCGAAGGATCAAGAAAAGTTAGAGATGTCGGGGTTAAAACAGGTTCAACCTTATTTAATCTTCGTTCAAAGAAATAATAACCTGCATCCAAGACAGTCCCTGCTACAAGAGCAGAAAGGGTTGGAGCAGGGTTATTTGCCAAGGGAAGGTCAGTGCCTTCAAGCTGTTTTTAATTTCCTTCATCGTAAATCCTTCAGGCAGGGCATATTTCGGCTGGAATCAGCAGTAACGTTGCGTCTTCGAGGAATTCATTACTTCAGAAAAGTCTCTCCTAATTGACTGTGTAAATCATTTGGACTTTTGCATTTATCACTTTAAGAACTGTTCGAGTTGCCATAGAGCAGTTAACTTTCAGTTAAGTTAATCGTTTGTTTACTTTTGGTTTTTTTATTGAGCAGTGTTTAATAAAAGTTTTATTTGCTTATAAAAATCATGTCTCAATTCAATATTCATTGATGCCGTATCATAAAAGTAAAACTCCAAGGCATTCTTCAATTATGTGAAGAACAAAAGGTTGACAGGAGTGAAGATAGGACCAATTAGAGATTAACGGTGGGAAGACGTGACTGGAGGCTGTGGAAGTGAGCGAGGTCCTCAATGAATACTTCTCTTCGGTATTCACCAATGAGAAGGAACTTGATGATGGTGAGGACAATATGAGTGAGGTTGATGTTCTGAGCATGTTGATATTAAGGGAGAAGAAGTATTGGAATTGTTAAAATATATTAGGACGGTTAAGTCCCCGGGGCCTGACAGAATATTTCCCAGGCTGCTCCACAAGGCGAGGGAAGGGATTGCTGAGCCTCTGGCTAGGATCTTTATGTCCTCATTGTTCACAGGAATGGTACCTGAGGATTGGAGGGAGGCGAATGTTGTCCCCTTGTTCAAAAAAGGTAGTAGAGATAGTCCGGGTAATTATAGACCAGTGAGCCTTACGTCTGTGGTGGGAAAGTTTTTGGAAAAGATTCTTAGAGATAGAATCTACGGGCATTTAGAGAATCATGGTCTGACCAGGGACAGTCAGCATGGTTTTGTGAAGGGCAGATTGTGTCTAACAAGCCTGATAGAGTTCTTTGAGGAGGTGGCCAGGCATATAGATAAGGGTAGTGCAGTGGATGTGATCTACATGGATTTTAGTAAGGCATCTGACAAGGTTCCACATGGTAGGCTTATTCAGAAAGTCAGAAGGCATGGGATCCAGGGAAGTTTGGCCAGGTGGATTCAGAATTGGCTTGCCTGCAGAAAGCAGAGAGTAGTGGTGGAGGGAGTACATTCAGATTGGAGGGTTGTGACTCGTTGTGTCCCACAAGGATCTGTTCTGGGACCTCTACTTTTCATGATTTTTATTAATGACCTGTATGTGGGGGTGGAAGGGTGGGTTGGCAAGTTTGCAGACGACACAATGGTTACTGGTGTTGTGGATAGTGTAGAGGATTGTCTAAGATTGCAGAGAGACATTGATAGGATGCAGAAGTGGGCTGAGAAGTAGCAGATGGAGTTCAACCCAGAGAAGTGTGAAGTGGTACACTTTGGAAGGACAAACTCCCAACGCAGAGTACAAAGTAAATGGCAGGATATTTGGAAGTGTGGAGGAGCAGAGGGATCTGGGGGTACATGTCCACAGATCCCTGAAAGTTGTCTCATAGGTAGATAGGGTAGTTAAGAAAGCTTATGGGGTGTTAGCTTTCATAAGTCGAAGAGCAGAGTTAAGAGTCGCAGGGTAACGATGCAGCTCTATAAAACTTTGGAGGCCACACTTGGGAGTACTGTGTCCAGTTCTGGTTGCCTCACTATAGGAAGGATGTGGAAGCATTGGAAAGGGTACAGAGGAGATTTATCAGGATGCTGCCTGGTTTAGAGAGTGTGCATTCAGAGATTAAGGGAGCTAGGACTTTACTCTCTGGAGAGGAGGATGAGAGGAGACATGATAGAGGTACATAAGATATTAAGAGGAATAGATAGAGTGGACAGCCAGCGCCTCTTCCCCAGGGCTCCACTGCTCAATACAAGAGGACACGACTTTAAGGTAAGAGTGGGAAGTTCAAGCGGGATATTAAACAAAGGTTTTTTTACTCAGAGTGGTTGGTGCGTGGAATGCACTGTATGAGTCAGTGGAGGAGGCAGATACACTCGTGAAATTTAAGACACTACTACTATATGGAGGAATTTAAGGCGGGGGGTTATATGGGAGGCAGGGTTTAAGGGTCGGCACAACATTGTGGGCCGAAGGGCCTGTACTGTTGCTGTATTGTTCTATGTTCTAAGTATATTAAGGGATGAAGGGAGTGGGTGAGAGTAAATGTAAAGGAAACATTGAATGTAATTGTAAAAACAAGGTTAGTGAAAGCAAAGGTAGGTTCCTGTACAGTCAGAAAATAGGAAACAAAAACAAAATGCAGAACATTTCAACATATATTTCACAGAGAACAAAACAAACAATTTCCCAAAACCTAAGGGTCCAGTAAGGAGGAGGACTGAAGTCATCATTAGTAAAGAAATTATTGCTTGGGAAATTAATGGGCCTGAAGGATAACAGATACCTTGGCTTGATCATCGATAAGGAGTGGAACCAGGGTTCACAGATTCAGCATACAGGATATGCCATTTAGAATTGAGATCAGTAGAAACTTATTCATCCAAGGTTGGTGAACATTAATTCTATACCACTGTTGAAAATGAAATCCAATTCATTAAATATATTCAATGAGGTAGATATTATTGTTAAACATGAAAAGATCAAAAATACGGAGAGAAAACAGGAGCAGAATACTAGCTAGGAGAGAAACATAGAAAACCTACAGCACAATACAGGCCTTTCGGCCCACAAAGTTATGCCGAACATGTAAGGTAGGGACCTTAGAAATTACTAGGCTTACCTATAGCACTCTATTTTACTAAGCTCCATGTACCTATCCAAAAGACTCTTAAAAGACCCTATCGTATCCACCTCCACCACCGTTGCCGGCAGCCCATTCCACCCACTCACTGCTCTGAGTAAAAAATCTTACCCGACATCTCCTGTGTACCTACTCCCCAGCACCTTAAACCTGTGTCATCTTGTGGCAACCATTTCAGCCCCAGGAAAAAGCCTCTGACTATCCACACGATCAATGCCTGTTATCTTATACACCTCTATCAGGTCACCTCTCATCCTCTGTCGCTCCAAGGAGAAAAGGCCGAGTTCACTCAACCTACTCTCAGAAGGCATACTCCCCAATCCAGGCAACATCCTTAAAGATCTCCTCTGCACCCTTTCTATGGCTTCCACATCCTTCCTGTAGTGAGGCGACCAGAACTGAGCACAACTATCCAGATTGCTGGAGCAGGTCTGGATAGTCTTCACCTTTTACTTCTGTTTTTAACCATACTTACATGCATGCCTGTTTGTACTAGCCCCGAATTTAAAATTATATTTTAACATTCTTATCCTTATTTTTCAGTCCAGTCTTGCCCTTCCATATCTATAAAATCTTCACTTGCCTCAACACTGAGATGCCAGCTTATCTCCAATGCACACACCATTTAACTGTAGCTCACTCTTAACCTAATCCTCTCCAGATTTCACTACTCCCTTTTCCTTTAGGACAATTCTTAGCCAAACTCTAACTGCCCTAATATCCTGCTGTGTTCAGTTCTAAAAGTGTTAATGTTCTTTATAACATGGAGATGTTTATGACATTAAAATATAGCACAAACACAAGTCACACAATAGTTCTCACAGGGAGCAAGTAGTCAGGTAGTAGCTGATCCAAGTGGTGACAAGAGAAGGGGAACAGAATTATTACTGCCAGTCTGGATGCAGGTGAATTTCCAGCACAGGTACTATATCCCATGAGGGAAAGTAGCTCATCAACTTTGCTAATATAGTAACTATTTTACATAGATGCTGAAGGCCTGGTAGTCATAGAACTGTACTTGAGTTGGAACTCAAACTTAATAGAAGGATGGATAACGGAGGTAAAAATCGATAAACTTCGCAAGCCACAGCCTTCCTTTAACAAAACTGATGATTATTTACCTTTCTCTTTGAGTTCCTGCGGTTTCTCCCAGGTAGATTCCAAGGTCCTGTTGTTATAATAGTATGTTTTTCCATCACCAGTTTTATATTCTGTCCATTCAGATCCTGGTATACCGCCGGGTAGGGCAGCAGAGGAAGCTATTGTAACCTGTGGAGGCAACATCGGCACCATAGGTGGGGCCATTCCTGGCAACATACCTGAAAAGGAGAACAGAGTATTAAAGTTACACCATATTGGCTAAATTTAATTTCTGATCAAAAAGAGAACAATATTCTATCTTACTGCTTTAGGACCTAGGCTTAAGATTACATCAGTAACTGTTTTGACCACCCATCTCAAAAAATAAACCCACTTAGCCAAAGACATTCTGTTGCAAAGCATTCAAAAATTGTCTTCACTGTTCTCTACACCTTGACCTCTTGTGGCTAATATTATTGTTTGAAAATAGTTTCAAATCCCATTATTACTTAATGAGACTGTACTATCATGATGACCACCATCTTCAATAGTTTGAGGGGATATGGTTATTTCTAAGTTGTTAATACTGCTGTAAAATCACTAAGTTTGAAGTAAAATATCTTGTGCCAAAATAAAATTGAGTTGAAACCTTTTTTCATGTGGAAATGATATCCTTGATGGTCCTTCCATAATTTCCATTGCTACCTTTCAGTTTTTAAGTCCATTAATTTTTTACACTCCAAGTTGCAGAACCACCTTTAATTCATTAATTCATTCTGCCACTTGCAAGATGAAACATGCAGAATGAAATAACAAATGAGAAACCTTTTGCACAACCTGGAAGCAAGCTGTCAAACAAATTTAATCAATTTCTTTTTAGTTGTTCCCTGCAAGTCTAAAACAAGCTTGTGCCCTGACTTACTTAATTAAACTTACATACAATTTTAAACAAGCTTGTTTATATGTCCAAGGGAAACACCACCCACCACCAATGAACATAATAACTTAATTTACTCTATATGAACAGAATTCTAAATGAATGATTTAAGCAAAATGCATAGACTTCTATTTATTAAAATGAGACCTCTGCCTTCATTTTAATTTGTGGCTTGTTTTTTTAATGTTCAAAACACAGCAAAACAGAATTCAAAAATATTGCATATTTCAAATAACAATTTCACCAGTATTTTCTTTATAGCATTTAAGTTTACTTTTAAAGAATGAAAAATAACCATCTTACTTTTTGACATTTTTAATTTTCACTTTTGCTCAGATTACCATTTTGTACTTAACACTACCCAGCCAGCTGCACATTTGATTCCAAAAGTACCTAAGCACAAAAGGTAAGTGAACACTGCAGTCATGAAAAAATTCCTTTATGGAAGAGTAATTGTAAAGCTAGATAGGAGATTATCTTAAATAAATTCAACTGTATCTCATTAGGGAAATGAAAGGTTAATTCCCATCCCTATTGAATCATGAGCTCTCACTTTCCTTTTTCAAAAAATATATTCTCAAAATTTTTATACTGTTGAACTGAAGTGCGTGTAGTTCATACATTAGTACTGAAACTGCTACAACTTCGATTTCTTTTGTCCATATGACAATCAATATAAATCTCTTCAATGGCTTGTACATGAAGTTTCACAGTTTTAATGCAACGAGAATTCAAATATACTATCATCTCAGTCTTGCTGCACACCATCTTTTACTCAAATTACAAAGCTCCTGGCTTTTATGCCCATGAACAACAGCCTTAGAAACCATATTTTGGATACTCAAGGAACAAGACTTACTGTTTTGATGAATTTTCAAAGCCAGCTTGTGCTGAAATGTCTAACATATACTGATAGGTCTGGGGACATGAAATAACTTTTCTATTCCACAATGCTACATTAGAAAACCTTTGTGGACTACAGCAGCCTATATTTCCACAAGAGTATGCTTGAAAACTATCCAACAGATTGGGCCACAAAGGCAAGGCTGGAAAAACTAAATCACTGGTCTGGAGATAAGCCCACCACCCCTGATTTTACTCACCAAAATGAGTACCACAGATCCTTGCTCATAATAAATGCAAGGAACCAGTCAAAATTATGGTAGAATAGCACCTTGACATTGAGATTCTTTTAACATCAAATACCTGTTCACAGTTGGATGCAACACTGGAATTAATTTCCTCTACTCCTTGTTACCACAATTATTATAATGGCAGAGTTCTCCTTTCTTTCAAAGTGGAATTATTTTGTACTGTTTAAACTAGATTAATAAAACTAATGAAGCAAAAAAAAAACAGATTTATAAGAAACTGCAGAACAAAATTACAAAGACAGGTTATGCAGCAACAGCTAAAGGCATGCATGCAAACTAGTTACCATACTTAAAGAAATGGATTTGCTCACACAAACACAGGTTAACAGAGGAGGCACAAAGTAAATGAAGGGTGGATTTACTCAAGCACTAACAAATAAACACAAATCAATACAAGCAAAAATACTGGTGAACTGTATTAATTTTGCACCACCCCATCCCACCCTCCACAACTCAACCAAAGCAATACTTAGCGGAGTATGGCATTTTCCAATCTGTTGCTAATAAAGGGCCCCGAGTGACTCTTTTATTGTTGGAACATTTGTATAATGCTATCTAACTTAAAATAAAGCCAGAGGTTTGGGATGAGTACTTATTTGGACAGTTAAAATAAAGTCATAACATTCAAATATCATGCCACTAATAAGACAGAAAGGACTAAGTTAAAGTATTACCATTCTTGGCGGTAGTGACTGTCTTTACATACGGGCAGCTGACTATTTGCATCATTGCTACACCTGTAGGAATGGATAAGCAAGCATGTTGGAGAAAAGATAGGCGTCAGCTGCTACAATGACTTTAAAGCTGCATTATAGTAAAAACATGTTCCAATTCCTCACTGAGGTTACTACTTGGGGAAAATACAATACAACATTGCAGATGAAACGTGTGCATATCAGTTTATTTCATTCACTGCCATTGTTTGAAGTGTCAATGTAAACTGGCATTCTAGGGGATTTCACAGCACACTGCATTCCAATGAGATGTACACACTTATTGTTGAGTGAACATTTAAAAAGGAACAAACTTGTGTACATCATGACATTTAAAAAATAAATACCGTGTTATACAGCAACATTAGGAATGTATCAAGACATTTGCATTGCCTGAACTATACAAAGTAACAGATCAATGACAACTAGAGTTATTTAACTATATTTTATGCAACTTGATGGAAAGATGTACTTATATGAAATTGTGGTGTCTATCAAACATTAGTACCAAAGTCTCCTGATTAAACAAGGAAAACAGTGGTTTCTTCAAAAACATAAAAAAAGAGACACTTAACTGAGGTATGCACTTACAGGTAAGTGGAGTAGACTGTACTTGTAAACCTGCAAGAATTGACACATGTACATCCTCAGGATAAATGAATCTTTCAGATAATGTACAGAAACTGATGAATTACTGAACATCAAGAAGTGCACATACCAACCTACTTCAGTAAGAATATATGCACATTTTCTACAGGAAACAACTAAAACAAATTTAAATATAATGCAGCTTTAAACTAAGCTGGAATAAATTTATCCCTCACTGAAACAGATTCTACCAAAGATTCAGATCAAACTTTGCCAAGTAGAGTTACTTATTACTTTAAAAATGATCTTCAATCAAAAATGGTTATTAAAATACAATAATTTCTTATTAAGCTGAAGAACTCAGTACACTAAAACCAACCCTATGACCAAATTCACTAAAATGAGACTTTATTTAATTACACATGCTGACCAAATCAATTTTTCACTTTGTCTATCTTTTCTAAGTCTGGGTTGTGTTGAGCTAAAGTTCAATTGAATGCCAGTTGTACTGGACATCCTCCAAGCTTCTTAGTTTCTTAGGATGCTTCACATCATTCAATTAAACATGAAATTTTACAATATGTCCTGCCCTTACATCCAAGTTCCAGCAACAGTTAAAATCAGAAAGAAAACATTATCATCCTTCTTCACCATGGAATGCAATGCCAACAATAGCACTTTCTTGAATGTAACTAACTGATGGATTAGCTGACACATTTTGGGCTCTGATACTAATCTACCACAAACTAGCTGAGCCACTCAACTTGAAATGTGATTAGTACAACTGGCACAACCTGTTATTTTTACATAGAAGCAATCCTTTGAATTTTAACAACTGGAGGAAATGGGGTTCTCTCATTAAGCTCAAGACCCCCACACCTCTCAAGATCTCCAGTGCTTCTTTGATATCATCCAGAAAGCATTACATTACTTTTTTTGGGTCCAAAGTGAATGACCCACATATGTCCACATTTAAATCTAAATTGTCCATAAGCCCTTTTTAATACCTTTTTCAATTCAAAACTTCCATCTACAATCTTATCATGCAAGCAACAGTATGAGAAAAAAATTTTTTTTAAATCTTATTTGAGTGGAGCGGCCCTAACATACATTCTTGCATTCTGCCAGTCTGATTTTTCTCCATTATTGCCATCTGATGCACATCTCATCAAGTCAATTGATCTCCTTCAGTTACATGAACCTCAATTTTAGTTGGCAGCATCTTATGGAGAATTTTATATACATCAAAATGAAGAAATGACACATCCATTGTGAAGACAATTTCTTCAACAGCCCTTTGAACTGAAAAAGCTAAAACAATCTAGCTCTTCTAAATCATGGATCTGAAGCTTAACTATGCCCTTACAAAGAGCATCAGCACACAGGCTAGAACATAAATTTAATAAAAACTACATCCAAAAATTGATTTAAATCTTTTGCTACCAAATGAAACAGATGTTGCAACTGCGGCTGACAAGAAAAGTCAAAGCCAACATAAAACCAAAAAAGGCAGCATATAATAAAGCAAAAATTAGTGGGAAACTTGAGGATTAGGAAACTTAAAACCAACAGAAGGCAACTAAAATAGCCATAAGGGGGTCAAAGATTAAATATAAAGATAAACAAGCCAACAGTATCAAAGAGAATATCAAAAGTGTTTCAGATATACAAAAAGTAAAAGAGAGGTGAGAGTAAATATTGGATCACCGGAAAATGACGTTGGAGATGTATTAATGGTGTAGAAGGAAATGGCAGATGAACTAAGTATTTTGCATCAGTCTTCACTGTTGAAGACACTAGCAGTATGCTAGAAGTTGCTATTACTAGGGAGAAGGTGCTTGGGAATCAAAGTTCTGAAGGTAGGTAAGTCACCTGGACCTGCTGCACCTGCAAGATGTCCTTGAATGAGTTTTCTACATAATTTAAATGCCATTGACCACCAACACTACCCGATCTCTCACCATCTAAAAATACATTCCTTTATTGTTTTAAGCACTAAATGGAAGACTTCACATTTCTCTACATTACCATGCACTCAGCTTGTCATATCCATCCAAAGTCTCTATTTCCATTCACATTAATTTGACTTCATCAACAAAGCTGGAAATATGATATCTGCCTACCACCTCCCCGCTCAGCCACATTGTTAATATTACTGCTGACAGATTGTACTAATTCTCTGGACCCAAATTAGCCATCGTCCATCAAACTGACAAAGATTAATCTATTTCCATTCGGTGCTTTCTATCAGATAATCAAATCTCAATTCATATTGGTATATAATCTCAATCTGTGTGTTCTCACCTGAGTTACCAATGTCCTGTGAAGCACTTTGTCAAATCTTCTGCCAATCTGGAAACACCATGGGAACTAGTTTTTGTTTTACATTGATCTATTCTAGTTATAACCAAATACCAGTGGATTAGTCAAAAAATCATTTCCCCATAAATCTATGCTGACTTTACTTATTGCTATTATTTTTCAATGTGCTGTTATTTCATTTCATGGAAGATTATTCCAACAGAAGAATATTATAATCAAGAGTTAACTGCAGAATGTGTTCACTCTACCTATTTCTATCTGCTGCACTCACTTAAAATTTTGTCTTAGAAAATGAACTCTTCAAATTCACAGGATTTATTTGTGCTATATTAACATTTCAAAACAAGCCTTCTGCCATGGATTGCCCAATACTTCCCTTATAGCTACACAATTGTAGAGGTATATCTGGATGTTTGAGTTGTTAACGACTTGGGCCATTAGTTCTGACACTCAACATTTCCTGAGAGTTTCCATATTGCTCCCCTTTGCTGCTAAATACACCATTGCTTGAAATGCCATCAGTGCTGCTATTTAGTTTTAAAGCATGTTCCAGAATTCACACACTAAGATCTCGGCAAATTTAGGAAAAAGTGAGACTTTACAATAAATCTAATAAAGTTACCTCAGACTATTTCTTGAAGATTGATTCTGGGAATTGACCAAATTATTAAAGACAAGAGAACTGGTAAATTGTTTAAAAATGCACAATTATTATAGTCTGTAATTTTTAATCCCCCAAAGAAAAAAAACGGGGTAAGTAGATTCTGATGTCAAATAGAACTGAATCTGTAATTGGGAAACAGAACTGAGTGAAAACAAAACAGGAATACTTGATTCACTGAATAGTCAACACAGGCAGAATGTATATTCTGCCCCTTATCCACTGAATGATTTTATGACCAAAGCAGGTGAGACATACTGTGTTGAAAATCTACCAGTCGGCAGCATAGTATGCTATTTTATAAGTTAAAAAATATGTAATTTATCAATATCTAAAAAGAGAGTCACTTGGATCATCATATGTAAAGCACAGATTGTCAATCACTTAATGAAAAGAACACAAAAGCTAGACTAATATTTCAAAGGCAACACGAGTGAATCTGCAGATGCTGGAAATAAATAAAAACAAAATGCTGGCAGAATTCAGCAGGCCAGACAGCATCTATGGGAGGAGATAGTGACAACGTTTCGGGCCGAAACCCTTCATCAGGAGTGAAGTAACATGGGATGGTCGAGGGGGGATAAGAAGTGGGGGGGGGGGATAAGAAGTGGGGGGAGGGATAGAGAGCTAGGAAGTGAT
Source organism: Hypanus sabinus (assembly GCF_030144855.1). NCBI lineage: Eukaryota > Metazoa > Chordata > Chondrichthyes > Myliobatiformes > Dasyatidae > Hypanus > Hypanus sabinus. Next base: position 8,476,634 of record NC_082720.1, read on the forward strand.
AGGCTGGAGGCAAATGGAATAGGGGGAAGGTTGAGAATTATGGGAAATAAGAGAGAAAGAAAGGTAGGGCTGGGGGGAGATTGTAGTGAGGGGGGAAAAAAGAGAAAGAGAACCAGGCTAAAATAATAGATAGGGGTGGGGGTAAGTGTGGGGGGCAGGGGTATCAACTGAGGTCAGTGAGTTGGATGTTCATGCCGGCAGGAAGGAGGCTACCTAGGCGGGAGATAAGGTATTGCTCCATCGACCTGCGTGTGGCGGTAGAGGAGGCCATGGACAGACATGTTGGAGTGGGAGTGGTCTGTGGAATTGAAGTGAGTGGTCACAGGGAGATCCCACCACTGCTGGAGGACCGAGCGCCAGTGTTCAGCGAAACAGTCTCCTAGTCTGCGGCGGGTCTCCCCAATGTATAAATGGCCATATTGGGAGCATCTGATACATGCACCAGTTGACATGCAGGTGAAGTGGTGCCTCACCTGAAAGGACTGTCTGGGGCCTGGGATGGTGGTGAGGGAAGAAGTGTGTGGGCAGGTGTAGAACTTCTTCCGTTTGCAGGGATGAGTGCCCGGAGGGAGGTTGGTGGGGAGGGATGGGCGGGGGGGGGGGGGATGAATGGACAAGGGAGTCGCGTAGGGAGCGATCCCTGCGGAAAGCCGGGGGGGGGAAGGGGAAGGTGTGGCTGGTGGTGGAATCACGTAGGAGGTGGCGGAAGTTATGGAGGAATATACATTGGATCTGTAGGCTGGTAGGGTGATAGGTTCCTCACCTTGTTAGATTGTCTGTGAAAGATCACTAAGAAGAATTTTAAGCTTTCAAATTATTTTGTTTTATTTGCCTTCAGAAGTTGTAAAAGTAGCCGGTGTAACTAATCTTGTTTTATACAATGACAAGTAACAAGCATAACTGAAGCTGAGGAACCTGCAAGAACATAGATCTTCTTCATTGTGCCCAGATCTAAAATTGTAAAACTGAAACAGCATTCAAAGATATAATGGAGCTCATTACTGCTGTCCATAATAGAAAGTGCAGAAATGATCTACTCTCCACTACCACAATATGAACACTGAAAAATATCTCTAGACATTTTTCTGTGAAATTATGAATTTTCTCTGGTACAAGCTTTCTGAGCACAATTTGGAAGTTTGAAAATACTTTAAATCCCATAGTGAGATTTGCTGAAAGGGTCCATTGACCAGTTATTCACACATCACTATTACACTAGCAAAAATAGACAAATTGGACGAAGGGGAATCCCATGACACAAAACATTAGAAGAGCTACTTTATACAGGATCCACCATCTGGTGGCATTTTCAAAATTACATGATTTTTATGTACAGATTTCTTTCAAACTTCCACATGAAGTACTAAGCTAAATTTCTGGTTTTGATTTCAGAGCTAACAATTATGACCCTTGCTCCAAAAGAATACAACTTTCGGAGAAATAAGAAGTGAGTTGTTCTGGGAGTTATTAGCAATATCTGATAGGGTGAAAAGAGAAAGTGACAAGGGAGGAAAAGGAAAAGAATAATTAGGATGGGAAAAATACCACCAGTAAACTCACAGCTGAGATGAGGTTAAGACATGAGAAAGGGCAGACTGAGAGTCATATGGCATTGATACTCTTGCCCACAGAGTCTGCATTGACCAACACCCATTTACACAAATCCTATACTAATCCCCAAATTCTTATCAGCATCCCACAGATTATACCATTCACTTACATAAAAGGAAAATTAAAGGAGCCACTGAATTTAACAGCCCTCAAGTCTTTGGTACGTAGGAGGAAATTGGAGCTCCCGAAACAGCAGGCAAAAGGGGGAAAAAGAATTCAAGAGTCTAACACACCCAAACTTCAATAACATTTCCAGATTCATTATTCTCCTTTCAAAACCTGGCTTTTAATAACTTATTTAATTCAATTGCCCATATCACATCCATTGTAGGATTTTCCTGATATCGTAGTTGATCTTTAACTGAGTGCATTCTAATAATTTTATACATATGAAATTTTCACATCATTTGATTATGTCAGAAACATTTCCTCTCCATTTCTTCAGGGCAAGTCTGTAGATTTCTACAGCACAAACACTAACAATTGGCAAAAAATGTGATTCCTTGACCACCAATTGATTCCTCAATCTCACATACAAGGATATTAATTAGAGGCAGAAATAGACCATTCACACCACCAAAACTACTCAAACATTCATTGAGATTATGACTATCAGACCATAACCTCAACTCTGAATTCCTGTATACCTACTGTAAACTTTTACCAACTTATCCAATCAAAAACTCTGCTTTCACTGCTGTGAGAAATAGCTCAAAAGACAAAACTGGTTTCATTACATTTCAAACAGTCAAATCCATATTTTTTTTAAAAACAATGATCTTCAGTTCTAGATTCTCCAATAAAAGACATAACCCTCATCGTATACAGACCTCTCAGGATTCTGCACATTTCAATCAAGTCTTCTTACTCTTCCAACAGACAAAAGAGCTACTCATCTAGCAAACATCTGAACTGTCCCCAATGCTATACCATCCTTCCTTTCATAAAGAGACCAATGCAGGACACAGTACAAGATATGGACTTACCATGGACATGTGTAACTGAAGTATAACTTCATTACTTTCCATTTTCTAAACATTAACATTTCTAATGAGTTGTAACTGCATTAAGTTTTCTGCAAATCATGCACAAGAACATACCAAATTTCTCTGTATCTCAGAGACGTGCAATCAGGGTTGGCACTTCATATGCGTCTATCGTCCAAGTTGGGCAATTTCATATTATTTCCATATCAAGTTCCATCTTCCAGAAACTTACCAACTCACTTGTGTGGGATTTATTATATTAAACTGTGTCATTAATAATTCAGCAACATTCTTTTTGGTGCTTTAGTCCATCATTTAGAGTATAAATTGTAAAAATCAAAGCCCTGACACATCTTGCAAAATGGAAAACTATTCACTTATGGTTAGATTCTGTTTCCTTTTCACCAGCTAATCTACAAATCTCATCAATAAGTCACCTTCTACACTATGACCTTTTGTTTTCCATAACCTCCACTAATGTGATACTGTAGCAGTGTGCTACACGCAGCACTGAAATAATGACACGTAGTCGGTGAGCTGCATTTGCAAAAAACGGTTTATTCAAACTTCGCAGCCTCGCTTTAAAGCCTTCCCTGGGTGGGAATGCTGTAGGGGGTGCGTATTCACAGTCCCATCCTGCGCGCGGGCTTTTCCCCTTGCTGGTGATGCAGGCTTGGCGTCCTCTTTGGGACTGGCCTCAATGCCGGCGTGCGCCACTTTGTGAGCCAGTTCGAGTGCGCTGGGAAGTGGGTCGCCACAGTACAGTATTAAGGGTTTTCCGGAACTGAAGTATTGTAAAATATTTCAAATCTAGAAAACCCCTGATAAAGTGTTTTTGTGTAACTGAAGTATTCAACATTACATCCACTTAACCATATAACAATTGCAGCATGGAAACAGGCCATCTCGGCCCTTCTAGTTCGTGCCGAACGCTTACTCACCTAATCCCACTGACCTGCACTCAGCCCATAACCATCCATTCCTTTCCTGTCCATATACCTATCCAATTTTGCTTTAAATGACAACACCGAACCTGCTTTTATCACTTCTACTGGAAGCTCGTTCCACACAGCTACCACTCTCTGAGTAAAGAAATTCCCCTTTGTGTTACCCTTAAACTTTTGCCCCCTAAGTCTCAACTCATGTCCTCTTGTTTGAATCCCCCCTACTCTCAATGGAAAAAGCCTATCCACGTCAACTCTATCTATCCCCCTCATAATTTTAAATACCTCTATCAAGTCCCCCCTCAACCTTCTACGCTCCAAAGAATAAAGACCTAACTTGTTCAACCTTTCCCTGTAACTTAGGTGTAACTCCCTGCTTAGGTGTAACCAGGTAATATTCTAGTAAATTTTCTCTGTACTCTCTCTATTTTGTTGACATCTTTCCTATAATTCGATGACCAGAACTGTACACAATACTCCAAATTCGGCCTTACCAATGCCTTGCACAATTTTAACATTACATCCCAATTCCTATACTCAATGCTCCAATTTATAAAGGTCAGCATACCAAAAGCTTTCTTCACCACCCTATCCACATGAGATTCCACCTTCAAGGAACTATGCACCATTATTCCTAGATCACTCTGTTCTACTGCATTCTTCAATGCCCTACCATTTACCATGTATGTCCTAATTGGATTATTCCTACCAAAATGTAGCACCTTAAACTCCAGCATTAAACTCCATCTGCCATCATTCAGCCCACTCTTCTAACTGGCCTAAATCTATCTGCAAGCTTTGAAAACCTACTTCATTATCCACTACACCACCTACCTTAGTATCATCTGCATACTTACTAATCCAAGTTACCACCCCATCATCCAGATCATTAATGTATATGACAAACAACATTGGACCCAGTACAGATCCCTGAGGCACACCCCTAGTCACCAGCCTCTAACCTGACAAACAGTTATCTACCACTACTCTCTGGCATCTCCCATCCAGCCACTATTGAATCCATTTTACTACTTCAATATTAATACCTAATGATTGAACCTTCCTAACTAACCTTCCGTGTGGAACCTCGTCAAAAGGCCTTACTGAAGTCCATATAGACAACATCCACTGATTTACCCTCGTCAACTTTCCTCATAACCTCTTCAAAAAATTCAATAAGATTTGTCAAACATGACTTCCCACAGACAAATCCATGTTGACTGTTCCTAATCAGACCCTGTCTATCCGGATAATTATATATACCATCTCTAAGAATACTTTCCATTAATTTACCCACCACTGACATCAAACTGACAGGCCAATAATTGCTAGGTTTACTCTTAAAAGAACCCTTTTTAAACAATAGAACCACATGAGCAATACGCCACTTGCTCCATTTCAGTCAAAGCACAAGTCACTGCTTCAAAAAAAAACACCAAATAATTGTTAAACCTGATTTGCCTTACACAAAACCATTCTGATGGCCCTACTGAAACATCTTAAATAAAAGCTTTTGAGAATTTTCTCAAGTATAGATGCTAAGCTAACTGCCAAACCAATTTCTCTCTCCCTTTTGAATATTTTACTGATATTGCACTTTCTCTGACATTCCCTATACCAAAGGGATTGCAAGTCCATTGGGATTTAGTGTAAATGAGGAATACCTTCTCATTTTCAACTTCAACCAGCCAAAGTCACATAGTGAATCTCTGTGTAAACCAAACCTTTACATCTGAATGGAGTCAAAATAAAGGATCACAAATAGCATCCTCTGAACAATAATCAACCATGCCTTATCGCTTTAAAGTCCAGAAGCTTAACATAGGTCTGCACCTGAAGGTGAAGGTCTGTGTGGATAGAATTTCAAATGTTTAACTTACCTCATTGGTTTTGAGGGCATCACAGACATCCTTCTTACACCAAATAAATGCCAGTTTACCTTCCATAATCATTAATCATTCCACTCTGTTAGAGTCCCAAACTGCAAAATCACCTACCACGAGCTCCAGTCTATGCATTCAAATCAGCTGTCTAATTCCCTTATACCTGTTGTCTGCCCCACATAAAATCACCCTGTCCCAATAGGGTCTGACTTGACCATCCACCTATTGCTCATCCAATCTGTGTCTTCAACTCCTAGCTCTGAGTCTCCCCAAACTTTATTTTATACACCAGTTCAATGTTGCAAAAAAAAAAGTGACTCTTCTACATCATAAAATTCCTCGGGCTTTTCTTTCAATAGGTCAAGCCAATGGATGCAGCAGGCCAAATCTGGACCATGGTTATCAAGTTCACATGGCTCTTGTAGGGATTAAATCAGGCCTTCCATACTATTTTCCAGGTACAACCCATACTCTACATTGAAATTTGAAAAAAATGCCTTTCCTCTTTATGTTAAAATACAATTTCTAAAATTATACAAGCAGCATGAAACATTTTCAATTTCTGAACTGGGAATCATCATCCATCAGGTTCTCAAGCACATTTACAGAACTACTCCCATAAATGTGAGAATCCAATTTACATCCTAATTGCTAAATCCAAAATGATTGTTGTTAAAAATAAATGCAACCTTAAAAAGTGTAAAAATGAAAAAAAGTTTGACGAATAAATGCACCATTTAAACCAATGCAATCTTATTGCAAAGCCATAGAAAGGTAAACAGACTAGCCAATGGTTATTACAGACACCATTTAAACAAAGGTTACTACTTTCTCATTGCTCAACCTAATCTATTGCAGGAATTATCTTTTGAGAAATGAATTATTTCTGAATATCACACATATCTGTTACTCTGAATTCCTAAACAAAATACAAAATAAAATTTGTTCACTGAGAGACGATAATATATATGATGTGGGCACGTGTGGAAGGTGGGCAATAAAGAACGCTAGTCATAGAACACTACAGCACAAAAACATGCCCTTTAGCCCGTTTAGTCTGTGCCAAACTATTATTCTGCCCAGTTTCATCAACCTGCACCCAGACTATAGCCTCCCTCAATACCCCTCCCACTCTAGTGACAGTGTTCCCTTCAGCAAAATTTTATACTGGCGAAGGTGTTAGCTCACTAAATGCAAAGGCATTTATGTTTATGGGATGTCCAATAATTTTGTTAAGTCAGAAGCTTAACATCTAGACATCATTTCTCTATTTCAGCAAAGCTACACATTTCATTTATTCATCAGATATAAAACAGATTATTGTGCATGCTTTTATCCCCAATTTTTTTCTAGGGACCAGGAAACTCCTACTTGATGTTGATTTCAAATGCTTTTATTACCTTTACAGTTCAGAATCAGCAAGTTGAATCAGAAAATGCTAATATTCAACATTCATTCATTTATTTGTATTGTAATAAACTTAAGTACTGAATTAATTATTTTAAATGCCAAAGGGTTAGCTTTACTGACCTGTTACTGCAGAAAGCCAGGACATACACAAAGATTACAACCAAGATAGAGCACACAAAATCCAAGTTTCAAGAAGCAGATACCAACAAAAAAAAGTGACCACCAGAGAAAATGAACCAATGGACATGAATAACATTACTATTAGAGAATTGGTATCTTACCTGGCAGTGGAATTGGCATGCCGGGCAATGGCACACGGAACGGCGGCACCATCACTGGAGGAAAGGCTGGGATTGCTGCGGCTGGTTGAGGCACTGAATGCGGTACAGGCGGTGGCATGGCCTGTTGCATAGACTGAGGTACAGACGGTTGTGTCGCACTGGTAGTCACTGCTACAGAGACTGGCGGTGTTGGGGTAGCCACTGAGGCAGCAGGTGGAGGCTGATCGGGAGCTGCAGATACCAGTGGAAAAGTAAAGCTGGCACCGTCACTTGACACACTCCTCATACTTTTTCCAAACCCTTTTAATGCTGAATAAGTTGGTGTGCTTAATCGCATATGATCTGTACCATTGCAAATGAAACAAAAGCAGCTGTTGAAAAAATATATCACACTAAACAGGCTATGACAGCCTTAACTTCTTTAATACAAGCAAAATCTTTTCCAAGAACAGCAATTATCTTTAAAACAACTATTTCATTAAGTATGGCTTTCAGGTTTTGTTTCATAAAACCAGAGAACGTACTGCAACAATCAGATCATGGTTACTGTTTTGAAGTGCTTCAAAATGCTGTATCAAAGCTAGGGAATAGAAGATGAAGTTGGGTCGGTGGAGGGCTTGTTGCAAAAAGAAAAGTTTGTTGCAATGAAGCTTTACTTTGCCAACTTCCAGAAAATATTAAGATAGACAATAAATATTTCTTAATGCCTCCACATGGAGTCATAACCGTACAGCACAGAATTGTGCCCTTTGAACATCACATTCATGCTGACTATATCAGTAAATGAAAAAAATCTTCCCACAAATACCCTTTAGAATCCCGTACACCTATATCCCTCTTGACTTGGATATCCACTATCATGACTCTTGCAAATTTTACACACTTCTCTCAAGTCATTCCTCAGCTCCTTCACTCCAGGGAAATCAAACTCAGCCTACCCAATCTCTCTCCCCATAATCTGCATGATTCAATCCAGGCAAAATCCTGGCAATCTCAGCACTCTCCAGCATAAATCACATCCATATTACAGTGTTATGACCAGAACTATACACAATACTCCAAATATTCTGTGCACTGTTTACACCAGTGTAATCAGTGTACAGTGATTCATCTAGTAGGTAAAGTGAATGAAGAGAGCTGATCAGATCGCCCATAATCTCACTGAATGAGTGAACAGGTTCTATGAGCTATATGTCCTGCACTTACTCTGATATTCTTATAATGAGCTTAATCTGAAGCCACATACTGTATTAGTTACTTTACAATTTCACAAAATGGGCAGGTTTCAAACTAATCAGCGAAAGATTCAAAGTGAGCAACATTTTTGCAAAATAAATGCCTTAAAACGTTATATAGCATGATTATGTGGTAATAGTTGTATCTAACAGTTATATTTTTTAATGTAAGCATAAACAATCTCTGTCAGTAATACTGATGGGTTTCTATAGTTGGTCTCAATATCACTTGGCTAGAAAAGTGTAATAGAAAAAAAACAAGATACCTATTCTTTTCATTTACTTGAAACTCTTAATTATTAACAACAATTAAATTTAAACATGATGACGAACTACTTGGTGAAATATTCCTGGATGATGCTACCTGAAACCCATGAAATGGATCCACAGAGGAGAATTGATCAAAACAAAGTACTCCCTCACTACTGCATACTCTATTAGGTAAATTCCCACTGCAATATATATAATACAGTATATAGAAACAAACAATCCATTAATTTGAATTGCACCAAACTTTTGATAGTTACTCCTTAAGTTATGAAATGTTATATATTTGCTGTAGTGTCAAATTATTTCACATACAAATGGTAAAGTAAACTTGGGTCTATGTCTCTCCTGATGAATAAAAATACTCTGTTTTGGTGTACTTCTGTGCACCACTGTATTTCTACAAGCACATACCTCCTCAGCCATTGTGCCATAACTTTGACATTTTAAAATTACTTTAAAAAATTGATAACTTTTAAAACAACTAAGAACAAACAACTTGTTCTTCCAGCTGATTAGGATAAATATGGATTTCTATCTCCATAATTATAACAAAAAATGTTCACTAAAAATTGAATTGAGAACAGAATTCTTTAAGAATAAATAAAACATTATATAAAATAACTTATTCTTCAAATAAAAGACTGCTTTGCCCCAGCATACACATGGGTTCAGTTAATGCATGGCCAACTCGTTTTAAAAATTATTTAATCTTGTCCTTTTCTATGCAACACCATCAAACAACCAATAGTTTTCCCCAGATATACATCAATCAATCACCAAGATTAACAGATACAATGGAAGTTCCATAATCTCAGTTGCATGAATTTTAAGGTGGGTAAGTTTGAAGAAAAAATGTTTGCATTTATAAAATGCTTTGTCCAACCTTTATATATTCCAAAATAGTTAACACTGTTGAAATGCTAGAAACATGGCAAAGTAAAATGCGCACTCAATTTCTTTCATGGGGTGCAGATATCACAACGATTTATTTCCTTCCCTGATTGCCTCTGGGTTGATGGTTAGCTGCCAATTTGGTTGTGGTCTCACAGCTCCGGGTTTTAATCTTGACCCCAAATGCTGAATGAAGGTAGCACACACTTTGTGTGGGTGCTCCCACATCCCAAAGGTGGGTAGCAAAACATCAAGGGAAGTTGGTGGGTTTTTAAGAGAATAAATTTGCGGGTGCTGGAGAGAATTGTGGAAATGAAATTGTATTGCAGATCATTACCACAAGAGATTCTGCAGATGTGCTGCACTGGATCAAATGATAATAATAAGCCTTCTTGATTATTTGGATCAATGATAAAATTTGGTCAGGATGACAAAGTTCCCTTATTTTTTGCATGATTAAGACAGGGAAGGTGAAATTCTAGAGCATATCATTAAAAAGAAAAGAATGCTTTTAAATGGGATTAAGGGTAAATAAATCTCCAAGGCCTAATGTATTGCATCTCCAGCTGCTATGGGAAGTAAAGGAGGAGACTGCTGGGACCTTAACATTGCCAAATGACTGGACAGCAAATGTGGTACCATTGTTCAAGAAAAATAGGAGTAAACCAGGTAATTAAATGCCTGGGAGACTAACATCAAAGTATTGAAGATATATGAAAAAGAATCAGAGGGACAACATTAACTTCTATTGAAAAGGCAAGGATTAATAAAAGGAAGATTTCAGACATGTTACAAGAAAACTGTAATTGTCGTAAGAGACATTAATCAGCATGTTGATAAAATAATCCAAACTAGCAAGTAGATCATACAAAAGCTTGTGTGGTTCTTCAAGAATATTTTATTCTTATGTTGCATCTGCCAGAAGACATTGTAACAAAAAAAACTGCTGGAGAACTCAAGATGTCAGTCAGCATACAATCTTGACACCAATTGTTGACCATGCCTTCACCTCCACAGGGGTTACTTAACCCACTGAGTTCCTCCATCAACTTGTTTTTTTACCCCTAGATTCTAGCAACTACATCCGTCTGTGTCTCGAGAAAGGCATTGCAGTTAGAATGCTGAGGAGGAACTAGATAGACTAAGTTTGTTTTCCTTAGCATGGTGTGGGGTGGAGGAGGGGAAGTGGGCAGTGGGATCTGATAAAAGTCAACAAAATTACAAGAGACAGAGATGGAATTGATATATCAAAACTTTCCCTAAAAACCAGCATAGGTTTAGGATCAGGGATGGCAAGTCTGAAAAAGACCATAGGAATAATTTCCTATAGCCTGAGAGTAATTGGAATCTCAGATATATTGCCTGAATAGTTGGGTGGCAGGTACTCTCACAACATTTAAGTACTAGTTACTTGGGCATTTGAATCACTAAGGAAATGATGCCTGCAGACCAAGTGTTGGTACGTGAGCTTGAATAAAGGCACTATGAATATATGACATGTACATAATACCAATGGCCTGCTTCAGTGTTGCTCAACTCTATTTATCCCTGTGATACATAATATCAATAATCAAGCAAAAAGCATTAAGGATACATTAGTTCAACACTTTCATATTTAAGATCTATCTTATTGATCAAATATTCATTTTACCAATATTCCAAACTGCTGATGAATACTGAAAATACTTCCTTTGGAAAAGGCATCAATTAAATTTCAAAAATTTCAGAAGATTGAAAAAATATATTCGCAGAACGTAAAATCTGAAGCACCAATAAATTTAATTTCTGTGATTCATTTGCTGAACTAATGTAAATGTTCATAATTCTTGCATGCCCTGTGTTCCCAGATGCTCACCTGGACCTGCTGCTGAGACCGTTACAACTGAAGCTGGTGTGCTGGAAGAGACTGGCGCTGTAGACTGAACAGATGAAGTGGGTGTTGAAACAGATGGGGCTGCCGTACTACCAATAGGTGTTGATGTTGTAGTGATCACTTGCGAAGCCAGGACTGGTGTCAGTTCTGATTGTTGAATTATCTTTACACCCTCTGGCTTTGACCAGGCAGACTCCCGTGTCCGAGCATTGTAATAGTATACCTAAGCAAGAAAGAAAGAACAGTGCTTCAATGCAAAAGGGTTATCCCAATGTGTAAAAAACATACAGAAAGCAGCAAAAGGATGGTATTTTCCCCATATGAATGGGGATTAATTATTGTTTAGGCTTATATCAATGTGGTTGCTCCCAAAAACAGTTCATTACAGATGATCACAGTTCATCCGAGAGCACAGATTCCCACTGAATTATTCCCATTTGCTAACCAATACTAACTAGATGTGATAAAACTGCAGAATTTCACTTAAACCCCAGGGCTCTGGGATCATTTAGCTTGGTATGTAACAAATTACATACAAGTTTACTTTGACTTAAATTGAGAGAAAATTAATGCAAAGTAAATCCATAAAGAAAAATAATCCAGAAAATAATCACTGTTGTCATCCCAGTCAGACACCAATGCAAGGAGTGCTCAGTAGTGCAGCTCGTCTAAATATCTTCACTTGGTTCATTAATGGTCATCTTCTGTTACAGGATCAACAGTGAGTTACTTGTGACCATTCCTGTCCAGCTGATTCATAGAACACTGGACAATAGCAGTCAATGGAAACCTATAATGTGGATAACATCTGATAATTTTTTTCCTTCTCTCTCTTCTCCATTTACCCACTCTGTCCCCTTACCTCTTCTCCTCACCTCCCTATCACTTTCCCATGGTGCCCCTCCTTCTCCTCCTCTCATGGTCCACTTTCCTCTCCAATCAGATTCCTCCTTCTCCAGTCCTTTAATTTTCCACCTACCACCACCCAACCTCTTACTTCATTCCCTCTCCCCCACCCACATGGTTTCATCTATCACCTAGCTTATCTTCTTCCCCCTGCCCCCCCAATTCTTAATTTTACTTTCCTGTCCTGAAGAAAGGTTTCAGCCCGAAATGTCAGCTGTTTATTCATTTCTATAGATGCTGTCTGACCTGATGAGTTTCTCCAGCATATTGTGTGTGGGGTACTAGATAATATCCTAATTTGGTAGCAGAAGTGCTAACTATGGTTTTACCCTTGTGTTCTTTTAAACCTCTTTCAGCATTGCACATCGTGCTCTTGATGTCATCCTTGCAGGACACCCACTCCTAGGGTGAGTAGTAACTACTGAGTTTCCTCCATTTGAAGACAATTTGTCTTACTGTGGACTGATAAGCACTTAGGTCTTTAAAAATTCTTTTGTAGCTTTTTCCAGCTTCATGCACCTCTACAATTCTTCTGAGGTCCTATGAAAATTGTTCTGATAGAGGCAAGCTGCACATACACCTTGAAAGACCAGTAACCTGACTTTGTGTGTCTTTTTTTTAAAAAATAGGGCAGGGCACCTCAACTACCCACACCTCCAATCTCATTTCACTGATTGGAATATCCAACTCCAGTTAGCTTTTGTAGAAGGCATTACCTCAGAGGTTCACATACAGTTTTTTGAACCTAGACTGATTGTTCCGATGGTGTCCTCAGCATTGATGAGAAGTATAATTGTTTGTGTGTTATTAGTTTAGGTAGATTGTCTTTGTCTATTATTGCAACTTAGATGAAGATCAAAATACATTTTATGAGTAATTAATGCAGAAAACCAGATAATCACAAAGGGTTCACAACTTTTTATAGAACAAGACTTAATCACAGACATTATTTCTTGTTTTAAAGCTAACTACAAATACCTCAACAATCGAAAATTCAGTTGTTATTTGAGAACGTTAAGTGAATAATTCCTACTCCCTGCAGGAAGCAGGCCTGCACTACTTCAGGAGCTTTTCCCTTGAAACTAAGAAAACACAAATCAACTTCTAAGAAAAGTTAAGTAATGTAATAACCAAGCAAAAAGTCCAAGAACTCATTTTATCAAACTGATTGCATTTGATTGGAACAGGTCACTGCACATTTGCCTGGTTGGAACACGAATGTGTAATGCAGTCAAGTTTTATACTCAGCAAAAGTAATCAATGAACATTCATGACCTTCACAAACTCCCAAAGAACCTTATAACCCTGTGATTTCAGTCTCTAAGGCTGACATAACAGCATCCTTCAGGAGGATAAACCCACCGAAAGCACTTAGCCCAAATGGGGTACATGGCTGAGTACTAAAGACCTGTACAGATTAACTGGCTGTCAACAATATTTTGAACTTCTTACTTCAACAGTTTGAGCTACCCACTGCTTCAAGCAGACTTCAATTATACTGGTGCCTAAAAAGAACATGTTAACCTACCTCAATGACAGTCAGCCTGCAACCCTTACATCAACTGTGATAAAATGCTTTGAGAGGCTGGTGATGAAACACATCAACTCTTGCCTGAGAAGCAACTGGGATCCGTCCAATTTGCCTATAACAGGTCCACAGCAGATGCCATCTCACTGGCACTTCACTCAACCCTGGAATATCTGGACAGCAAAGATGCATACATCAGGATGCTCTTTATTGACCACAACTCAGCATTCAATATCATCATCCCCATAAAACTGATCAATAAGCTACAAACCCCATTTCCAGAAAAGTTGGGATATTTTCCAAAATGCAATAAAAACAAAAATCTGTGGTATGTTAATTCACGTGAACCCTTATTTAACTGACAAAAGTACAAAGAAAAGATTTTCAATAGTTTTACTGACCAACTTAATTGTATTTTGTAAATATAAACAAATTTAGAATTTGATGGCTGCAACATACTCAACAAAAGTTGGGACAGAGTTAAAATAAGATTGAAAAGTGCACAGAATATTCAAGTAACACTGGTTTGGAAGATTCCACATTAAGAAGGCTAATTGGTAGCAGGTGAGGTATCATGACTGGGTATAAAAATAGCATCCATCAAAGGCTCAGTCTTTGCAAGCAAGGATGGGTCATGGCTTATCCTTTGCGCCAAAATTCTTGAGAGAATTGTTAGTCAGTTCAAAAGGAACATTTCCCAATGCAAGATTGCAGAGAATTTAGGTCTTTGAACATCTACAGTACATAATATTGTGAAAAGATTCAAAGAATTCAGAGACATCTCAGTGCGTAAAGGGCAAGGTCAGAAACCACTGTTGAACACGCGTGATCTTCGAGCCCTCAGACGGCACTACCTAAGAAACTGTCATGCTACTGTGACAATTATAGCCACCTGGGCTCGGAAGTACTTCAGAAAACCATTGTCACTTAACACAATCCATCGTTGCATCCAGAAACGCAACTTGAAACTGTATTACACAAGCAGGAAGCTATACATCAACTCTATGCAGAAACGCCGGCGAGTTCTCTGGGCCCGAGCTCATCTCAGCTGGACTGAAAGACTGTGGAACCATGTGCTGTGGTCAGATGAGTCCACAGTTCAGCTAGTTTTTGGAAAAAAACAGGCATCGAGTTCTCCGTGCCAAAGATGAAAACGACCATCCTGATTGTTATCAGTGAAAGGTGCAAAAGCCAGCATCTGTGATGGTATGGGGGTGCATCAGTGCCCACGGTATGGTTGAGTTGCATGTATGTGAAGGTACCATTGACACTGAGGCGTATATTAGGATTTCAGAGAGACGTATGTTGCCATCAGGCGACGTCTCTTCCCAGGACGTCCATGCTTATTTCAGCAGGACAATGCCAGGCCAACAAAAGCATGGCTTTGTAGACACACAGTGCGTGTGCTCTACTGGCCTGCTGCCAGTCCAGATCTATCTCCTATTGAAAATGCATGGCGCATCATGAAGAGGAGAATGAGACAACGGAGACCAAGGACTGTTGAGCAGCTGAAGTCTTACATCAAGCAAGAATGGACAAAATTTCCAATTGCAAATCTGCTGCAATTAGTATCCTCAGTTCCAAAACAATTAAAAAGTGTTATTAAAAGGAAAGGTGAATTAACACAATGGTAAACACGACTCTGTCCCAACTTTTGTTGAGTGTGTTGCAGCCATCAAATTCTAAATTTGTGTATATTTACAAAATACAATTAAGTTGGTCAGTAAAATTATTGAAAACCTTTTCTTTGTACTTTTGTCAGTTTTATAAAGGTTCACGTGAATTAACATATCACAGATTTTTGTTTTATTGCATTTTGGAAAATATCCCAATTTTTCTGGAAATGGGGTTTGTACACGACCTTGGCTTCAGTACCACCTTGTGCCATTGGATCCTCGATTTCCTTACTTGCAGACCACAATCAGTTCAGATTGACAACAGCATCCCTTTCACAATCTCCATCAGCACAGGTGTACAAGGCTGTGTGGATGCTCTACTCACCTCATACTTATGACTGTGTGGCTAAGCACTGCTCCAATGCCATATTCAAATTTGCTGACAACATCACTGTCGTTGACTGAATCAAAGCTGGTGACTAATCGGTGGGAGGGAGATTAAAAATCTGGCTGTGTGGTGCCACAACAACAATATCTCACTCAATGTTACCAATACCAGGAGGCTGATTATTGAATAAAGGAGGAAATCAGAGGCTCATGAGCCATTCCGCATCGGGGGTGGGGGGGGGAGATCAGAGGTGGAGGGAGTCAGCAAATTTAAATTCCTGAAACTTAAATTCCTGTTATTATTTCAGAGGACCTGTCCTGTGCCCAGCACTTTAGTGCTATTATGTAGAAAACACTGCAGCATCTCTACTTCCTTAGAAGTCTGTGAAGATTCGACATGACATTTAAAGTCTAACAAACTACGAGTGTGGTGGAGAGTATATTGACTGGTTGCATTATGGCCTGGTATGGAAACACCAATATCCTTGAATGGAAAATTCTACAAAATGTAGGGGAAGTGCCCCAATACATCACAGGTAAAGCCTTCCCCACCACTGAGCACATCTACATGGAGCGCTGCTGTTGGAAGGCAGTAACCATCAAGGACACCCACCACCCAGGCCAGGCTCTCTTCTCGCTGATGCCATCCGGAAGGAGGTACAGAAGTTTCAGGATTCACACCACCTGGTTCAGGAATAGTTATTATCCCTCAACCATCAGGCTCTTCACTCAAACTCAGAATAACTTCACTCAACCTCAGTTGCCCCATAACTGGATTCCCACACCTATGGACTAACTTTCAAGGACTCCTCATCTCATGTTCTCAATATTTATTTTTTCCTTGTGTATCTGCAGTTTGCTGTCTTGTGTACATTGGTTATTTGTCCATTCTGTTGGGTGAGGTCATTCACTGACTCTATTGTATTTCTTGGATGATAACCAATCTCAGGGTTGTATTTAGTGACTTATCATTACTGTCTTGCATACCAGTTATCACTCCAGAGCATACTATTAGGGAGACAGGCAGAAGCAATCAAATTTTAATGTTTTATCCTTTTCTATCTCTAGGGAACAGATGCAAAGGGACATGACTATCATTTCAAAAT
The DNA here is from genome assembly GCF_030144855.1 of Hypanus sabinus. Classification (NCBI taxonomy): domain Eukaryota; kingdom Metazoa; phylum Chordata; class Chondrichthyes; order Myliobatiformes; family Dasyatidae; genus Hypanus; species Hypanus sabinus. The sequence continues at coordinate 8,493,561 of NC_082720.1, forward strand.
GATAATTATCATACTCCATTACTTCAAATGAATTCAATTATAAGTAACAAAGTTAGAATTCTTCTAAATCTTACCTTTCCTTCTGGTGTTTTGTTTTCTACCCAAATCTCTTCATTATTTGGCAACCCAGGAGCCGTTGGTGCAGAAACTGGAGGCATCCCCGGTGGAAATATCATTCCTGGTGGTGGGGGCATGCTGGCCATAGGAGGAGGTATGAAAGGTGGTCGCTTGAGAAAAAAAATTAAAAGACATAAATCAGAATCTGATTTAAGTTCCAAACAAGGACCACACAAGGACAAAGATTCAATCGATGTGTTTGTTGAAGATATAATTCATGTGTACTTTACAAATAAAGAAAGGGCTAAGAATGATCAGATCTACAACTATTTAAACTAGTTCTATGTTGAAAATTTCAGACAATAAAAAAAGGTGTGAAAATGAGCAAATTCCTACAATTATTAAAAAACTTGAAACATACTGTTTTGGAGTTACGTTCTTAGTGTATCATTAAAAGAGCCTTCAGTCAAACTAGAACATACCTCATCTCTCCAATATCTTTTTAACAGCAGCAAACTTTTGGACAACTACATTTGGCTAAGGAAACAACTTGTGCCTTCATGAAGATGTGTTATGTTCAATTATGCCCAGCTAGGTACATGCTCATCAATAAGAGGTGTAATAAATAGATCTAAGCAATAAAAATGCCAACTACACATCTATTCAGATTATTGTCATTTATAACCACAAATACAATGCAGTTAAAAATGAGACAACGTTCTCCGGAATGATATCACAAAAAAGCACAAAACAGACCACACAAGAAAAACTACATTACGTTTGGTAATCCCCAATCCAGAGTCCGGAGAGGCTGCTGCACATCGATATCGCGCTACCATCTTAGCACGTTTCCCGAAAAGAAACTACAAACCCATCAGACAAAACTAAAGCTACAAGACCTACACTAAACCACATAGTTACATATAGTTATAGTTAACATATAGTTTCAACAGTGCAGACAATACCATAATTGATAAAAGACTAACTGACAAAAGACCACATAATTATAACACATAGTTTCAACAGTGCAAATCAATACCGTAATCTGATAAAGAGCAGTCCATGGCACGGTTTAAAAGAGAGTCTCAAAGTCCTGATAGCCCATCATCTCACACAGATGGCAGAAGGAAAAAAAACTCTTCCTGCCATGAACCTCCAGCGCTGCAGCTTGCTGATACAGCACTTTGGGAGCCCCGACGACAGCCAACTCCAAGTCCGTCCGAAAACTTCGAGCCTCTGACACCGAGTACCATCTCTGCCGAGTGCTTCGACCCTGGCATCAACCGCCAAGCAACAGGTAAAGCCGAGGATACGGGGCCTTCCTCCCGGAGATTTTCTGATAGCACAGTAGCAGCAGCAGTGAAACAGGCATTTCAAAAGTTTAACCACATGTTCCTCCATGCTTCATACGTCCGTCTCCATCAAATGAGGATTGTACACGGCTCCCTACTTGACAGATTACAGATATTCATTCCAAAGTGGCCGCTGCGCACTGCATCGCCATATTGTTGGCAGAATTTCAGACGGTGATGAGGAGGCATATAGGAGCAGCACAGATTAGCTGGTAGAGTTGTGTCATAGCATTAAACTTACACTGAATGTCAGTAAGACCAAGTAATTGACAGTGGAATTGAGGAAGAGGAAGTCAAGAGAACACACACAAGTTGTCATCAAGAGATCAGCAGTGGAAAGAGCAAGCAGTTTCAAGTTTCTGAGTGCTAACATCTTTTGAAGATATATTCTGGGCCCAACATTTGATGCAATTACAAAGAAGGTGCAACAGTGGCTAGATTTCATTAAGAGTTTGAAGAGACTTGGATTATCACCAAAGACACGGGTAAACTTTTACAGATGTACCATGGAGAGCACTCTTACTGGTTGCCTCACCATCTGGTATGGAAGGGTCACGGCACAGGACTGAAGAAAAAGCTTCAGAAAGTTGTAAACTCAGCCAGCTCCATAATGGGCACAACCTTCCCAAAACCCAGCAACACTTTCAAAAGGTGATGCCTCAAAAAGTATGCATTCATCATTTAGGATCTCAATGCCATCTTTTCACTGCTACCATCAAGGTGATGGTACAGGAGCCTGAAGGCACACTCAACTTTTCAGGAACAGCTTTTGCCCCTTCCACCATCACATTTCTGAATGAACAACAAATCCATGAATTTTACCTCAGTATTTTTCCCCCTCCCTTTTTGCACAACCTTTTTTTTAAATATAAACTTGTTATTGTAGATTACAGTTATTATTATCACTACATATTGCACTGTACTGTTGCTGCAGCCTTAGTTCAGTGCAGACAAGTAAACCTCACAGAGCAGCAAACCAGACAATGCCCGGTCCCTCACCTCTGGCTCAACACCCTGACCTTTTCAATCTGGCACGGCACTAAATCGGCCAGGCAGTGGATAGTTCTTCGCTCTCAGGCCCAGGCCCCGATTCAGCCCATACATACCTAGCTACAAGCATCCTGCACTTTCAAGACTTCAGTTCACACTGCAAAAATGCCAGGTTGTACAGGCAATTCAATAGCTCAACTCCAAAAGGGAAGCTACAGACTATTGATTGCAGTAATCCTTTGAGGAAAAAGTGTGATTAATGAAGTAGTTAATAGTTGTTTTTGCTGCCAGCAGGTCATCACTGAGCTTCACCAATGCAATCTTAAACTAGAACACATAAATATGCAAAACTCATCTTTTTCTTTAAAAAAAATCCATAATTATCATTACTAATTTATTAATCAATGATCAAAATTACCACAGCACAAGAGATATTTTCTTTAAGATTATTGCCAATTTGGGGACATGCTCTCAAAACTGTTTGCCAGTTGTCATAGTGGGTGGATACATTGTTACTATTTAATAAGCACAGAGTATCCAGAGGAGGGAATGAAAAGAAAGGATTACTGGTACTGGCACTTAGCTCACTGTGGGGAGATACCACCATCTGCTGGTTAGCACTGCTTTGAAACTTCATCACTGAAGAATGATGAATAGTGTTATCACATAATGGATAGCAAAGGGTAGCAGTGAATGGGTGTTTCTCGGACTGGCTGGAGGTGACTAGTGGGGTACCACAGGGCTCTGTATTGGGACCACAGCTCTTTACGATTTATGTCAACGATTTAGATGAGGGCATGGAAAACTATATCAGCAAGTTTGCTGACGATACTAAACTGGGTGGCAGTGTGACATATGAAGAGGACGTTAGGAGAATACAGGGAGACTTGGATAGGCTGGGTGAGTGGGCAGATACTTGGCAGATGTCATTCAATGTGAATAAATGTGAATTTATCCACTTTGGAAGCAGGAACAAGAGGGCAGAGTATTGTCTGAATGGTGTAGAGTTAGGTAAGGGAGAAATGCAAAGAGACCTAGGAGTCCTAGTTCATCAGTCAATGAAGGTAAATGAGCAAGTGCAACAGGCAGTGAAGAGGGCGAATGGAATGTTGGCCTTTGTTACAAGGGGAATTGAATACAAGAGCAAGGATGTCCTTTTGCATTTGTACAGGGCCCTGGTGAGACCACACCTGGAATATTGTGTACAGTTTTGGTCTCCAGGTTTAAGAAAGGACATTCTGGCAATTGAGGAAGTGCAGCGTAGATTCACTAGGCTGATTCCTGGGATGGCAGGGCTGTCTTACGCAGAGAGATTGGAGAGATTGGGCTTGTACACGCTGGAATTGAGCAGATTGAGAGGGGATCTGATTGAAACGTTTAAGATAATTAAAGGATTTGATAGGATTGAGGCAGGAAATATGTTCCAGATGTTGGGAGAGTCCAGTACCAGAGGGCATGGATTGAGAATAAGAGGTCAGTTATTTAAAACAGAGTTGAGGAAGAGCTTCTTCTCCCAGAGAGTTGTGGAGGTGTAGAATGCACTGCCTCAGAAGACGGTGGAGGCCAATTCTCTGGATGCTTCCAAGAAGGAGCTAGATAGATATCTGATGGATAGGGGAATCAAGGGATATGGGGACAAGGCAGGGACTGGGTATTGATAGTGAATGATCAGCCATGATCTCAGAATGGCGGTGCAGACTCGAGGGGCCGAATGGTCTACTTCTGCACCTATTGTCTATTGTCTATAATGCTCATGGCCAGATTATGTGACGAGATAAGTGGACTATTGGTGTACTTCATTTTATTTTGCCTACACAGTGAACGGTTTGTCCGGAGGGAGGGGTGGAGAAAGGAGTCAGAGTAAACATTTCATTCTCAAAGTCTTAAATATTCAATAAGCAAGAGAATATCTTTTTCTATGCATTGAGGGAAAAAAGCACTTTAGATTGTAACATGATGTTCTCAAACTCTGATTGGTGAAATAAAAAATGCACTCTGCCATAAGTTGTATGTACTTGAGCTGCCACAGGTCAAAGGCCCAGAATTCCCTCTCTGAATGTCACCTCCGGCATTCAACTATCTGGATATCTGGAGCAACATTAAGTGCTCCAGACTTTCAACTATCCAAATAATGCCTAATGTGGTTAGGTGACAAAGCTTGCTGCATAACACTACTGTCAAGCACCTCTAGTGTTTTTACAACATTAAACATTATATAGATTTCACTGATTTTTACTCAGCCAACCATCACAGACCAAGGCATACATGCCATTTTCAGCAGGTCAATTTGCTTGGCTCAGCACAAGGATAATGACATCAGCAAATCTGAACACAGTGCCTGGGGTAGATGCAGGGTCTTGTACAAAGTATTTGCTTTTGGATCATAGATTTATCTTCAAAGGACTGCCTACACAAAGAAAAAGAGTGTCGACTGTACCACTGTACCTCCCCAATGCTCTACACAAGTTACACACACAAGGAATGCAACAATGCCAGCCATGAAAGCCTCCCCCACCCCTTCCAAGTGTGCAGCCACTGACTATAACAGCAGCAGACGCGAGGACTCTGCAGAGAGTCAACTCCCGTAAGGTCAACCAGACGACATCCCCAGCCAAGTACACACCAACTCAATGACATATTCAACACTAAACTCATCCAGGCTGTTGTCTTACATGCTTCAACATGTTCTCTTGAGAAATGACTGAAGAACAGGAAAAAGCATTTTCCACAAGTTATGGGAAACCTTTCACAGGGAAGAAGCTGCTACAATGTTGAATGTGTGTCTTCAGGCTCCTGTACTTGCCTGATGATAGCAAAGAGAAGACATGTCCTGGGTGATGGGGGTCCTTAATGATGGATGCTGCCTTTTTGAGGCATTACCTTCTGAAGATGCCCTTGATGCTAGGGAGGACAGTGCCCATGATGGAACTGACTGAGTTTGTAACTTTCTGCAGTTCCTTCTGATCCTGTGCAGTGGTCCCTCAATACTAGTGATGAAACCATAGTGATGAATAGGTCTCTATTCACTGGAGCGTAGAAGGTTGAGGGGGGATTTGATCGAGGTATTTAAAATTTTGAGAGGGATAGATAGAGTTGACGTGAACAGGCTGTTTCCATCGAGAGTAGGGGAGATTCAAACTAGAGGACATGATTTGAGAGTTAGGGGGCAGAAGTTTAAGGGAAACACAAGGGGGTATTTCTTTACTCAAAGAGTGATAGCTGTGTGGAATGAGCTTCCTGTAGAAGTAGTAGAGGCCAGTTCAGTTGTGTCATTTAAGGTAAAATTGGATTAGGTATATGGACAGGAAAGGAGTGGAGGGTTATGGGCTGAGTGCGGATAGGTGGGACTAGGTGAGATTAAGGGTTTGGCACGGACTAGGAGGGCCAAGATGGCCTGTTTCCGTGCTGTGATTGTTATATGGTTATATGGTTAAACCAGTTAGAAAGCTCTCCACAGTACATCTGTAAAAACTTGCAAGAGTCTTCAGTCTCCTCAAACTCCTAATGAAATATAGCTGCAGTTGTGTCTTCTTTGTTAATGCATCAATTATGTTGGGCCCAGGACAGACCTTCAAAGGTGTCAATACCCAGGAATTTGAAACTGCTCACCCTTTCCACTGCTGATCCTTCGATGAGGACTGGGCTGTTTTCCCTTGACTTCCCCTTCCTGAAGTCCACAATCAATTTCTTGGTCTTACTAACATTGTGCATATTTGTTGTTGTATCACCAATCAGCTGATTTATCTCACTTCTGTACACCACCTCACCACCATCTGAAATTCTGCCAACAATAGTTGTGTCATTGGCAAATTTACGAATGGCATTTGAGCTACACCTAGCCACATGGTCATGGGTGTAGCAAAATTAGAGCAGTGGTCTAAACACACATTCCTGAGGTGCGCCAATGTTGATTGTCAATGAGGAGATGTGATCATAAGAATAGGTTTCACTTGTGTTGTGGAGCACTGTATTGTGTGTATTGTTGCGTAAATATGCTAAGCTTTAATGAGATGAAAAAGTTGAATGACTCTGAATACTATTAAAATTAAGACAATTTTTTCAATTCCTTATGATGCCCCATTAATGTTGGCATCTAAGGCTACATCCACACTAGACCGGATAATTTTGAAAACGCCAGTTTTGCGTAAAAACGATAGGTGTCCACACTATGCGTTTTTGAAAATATCTCTATCCACACTGAAATGGAGATTTCGGCGAATCTTCTCCTCTGCATGCACAGACACATCTACCAAAATCAAGCGACATGTTTGGTGTTGAATCTCGCCGTAAAAGTGCGCATTTGTGTAGTTACAGACTAGAAAAACTTAAAACTACGGACAGCTGTTCGCGCAGGAGAACTTAAAACTAAAAAAAAACAAATACTGGAGCGTACAGAGGCAACCGTCAGGGAGTTCACGGACAGATTGACCCGGCTGATGACAAACATTGAAAAACTGACTAACTCTGTTGCATTAATAAAGCACCTTGTTAAATGTATAAAACATGTCTGCATCAGTGTTATCTTGTATTTCCATACAATGTTACATTAGGCTATTATACATCTATTGTCAGAGAAGTACTCGCATAAATAGGTAAACGACCTTCATATGAGCAAGGACAGAAAACAGGGCAAAGTGAGTATACTTATTTATTCAGTAAGTTTTGGGTCAAAGTATTTGGTGAGTACATTTTCAGTCTCACTGCCATCTGTTCTGAAATTGTTAGGTTGCGTTCAAGAAAATAATGAAATAGCACGCTGCTGTCTGATAGCATTTTCAAAAGTCTCCGGTTACCCCATCCACACTAACCTGCCCGAGCAGCATTTTCAAAAATATCCACCTTGGAAAGTGTTTTTGAAAAGCTCCGGTTTCAGACGAAAACGCCGTTTTAGTGTGGACGGAGGGTAAAAACTAAGAGAAAAAGCTTCGGTTACGGATTTATCTGGCGTAGTGTGGATGTAGCCTAAGCAACTACTTTCAAGTCACTATTCTGCTATGCGACCTCAACAACCATTCTGAAGTTAAAAGAGATGGAACCAATTATCAGTTAGCATCTCCCTGAGCTGTTTAAAATGCTGTTTTTAATACACATTTAAAAAGTAACAACTTATCCCCTGCAGAACACATTAACAAGCAATCAGTTTAATAATTCTACAAATGAGTTGCAGAAACTTCTGTTTTGTACAATTCCATATTCCACAGGAGGCACTGCGGTAACAAGCAGAAAGTGGCTGAAGATGTCACAAATGCTTTTCTGAAATTACGGAACGAGCACTGACCATTTTGCATGCAACTTGCTGATCCTACACACCATGTGATGACAATCTTCACACAGGAATACAGCAGACAATTTCTCAACAGCAGAGTGGGACAGCAAGAATTGCATTTGGCGGTGTAGGAAGTTTGATGTGGACCACAAATCTTGTACTTTTATTCACATTTATGTTTTTAAAAGGAAGGGAGGGATAATAAATCAGACATAAAGGCATTGCAGAGCAGAATCAATGCACCAAGTAGCCTCATTCTGTTCCTATGTCTTATGGTCTTAAACTCAAAAATGGCAGGTAGAAAAATAATTATTTTGCAAAAGCTTGTATCAGTAACAGCTAGAATCACTTGCAGATGTCCTTAATACTCAATTCTCCATCTAAAAGAAAGCCATTGTCAGAAAATTCTTATATTCCATTCCAGTCGAAGGTCCAATAAATTGGTAACTGCCAGATGAATTATCAAACTCATCCAGATATCCACACATTAGCGAGGAAAATTGTATGACAATTTATAGCACTGCAATCCTCACGTTTAAAGGCACTTTGTGTTTCATGATTTGTGTTGTTTTAAACACAGATTTGCCTCAGGTTATGAACACCTGTTTTGTGCAGCCTTTAATATGGATGACATTTGGGCAGCATGAGATTGCTTGCTGCTATGGGGCTGCAGGAATATTCTGCCCCAGTAAGAAAACCCTGCTGTAATCTGGGGATGACCTGAAATCTTACCTGGCGCAAGTCAGTTCATGTCAGAAAGAAAATCTAATACAAGGTGTTGTTCCTCCAGCCTAACGACAGTGGAGGAGGACATGGATGAACATATCAGGATGGAAATGGTAAGTGGAATTAAAAATCGGTGGCCACTTGGTTCCCTCCCCTCAACTTTCTGCTTTCTGCAGCGATCCCTCCCTACATTATTCTCTTGTCCATTCGACCCTCCCCACTGATCTCCCTCCTGGCACTTATCCTTGTAAGCGAAACAAGTGCTACACCTCTTCCTCACTACCATCCAGCACTCCAAACAGTCCTTCCAGGTGAGGTGAAACTTCACCTGTGAGTTGGTTGGGGTCGTTTACTGTGTTTGGTGCTTCCAGTGTGCCTCCTGTATATCGGTGAAACCCAATGTAGATTGGGAGACAGCCTGGCCAAGCCAGAAAAAGCAGCATCTCCCAGTCACCTATTTTAATTCTACTTCCCATTCCGATAGGTCCATCCATGGCTTCCTCCACTGTCATGATTAAGGCCACACTAAGGATGGAGGAACAACACCTTATATTCCATTAGGGTAGCCTCTAGCCTGATGGCATGAACATTTATTTCCTCAAACTTCCGGTAATGCCCGCTCCACCTCATCATTTCCCATCCCCTTATCCCCCCCCCACCTCATTTCCTTGACCGCCCATCACCTCCCTCTGGTGCTCCTCCCCCTTTTTTCTTTCCAGGTATATTTACCCCATCTTTCAGGAATGGTCAAGTAGTGTTCTATGCACAGGTAATTCAAGTGCTCATACTTCTTGAAGGCTGTCAGCGACTCTGCTTCCACATTTCTCTCTGGCAATGAATTCCAGTTACTCACCACTCTAACCGGAAAAAAAAAGATCCCCTCAGATCCCATTTGACATTTTAATAAATCTTCTTGTTTACTGTAGTAGTTTAAAAAGTTCAAAGGATCTAACAAAATCAACATGGGATCTGAAACATCAACTCACACTACAATTCACTCAAAAGTTGTGTTGTCACTTTTTGCCTCAAATGGAAAATTGGGACCAATTTGGATGAAAGTTTATTTTTTGTATTTTACATTTTCATATATTATTCATATTTTACAGACAAAACAATGGAAATAATTCAAAATTATTTTATACATTGAATATTACTAATGCAAAAGTATATCATGAAACAAATGGGAAAACTCTGTCATCTGAATTCCAATGAGGAAAACATCAACAACATTCTGTTCAGGTTTGGATGAAAAAATATTGAAGAACTAAAAAATGCTAAAACCAAGTAAATATGTTAAATCCTTGGACACTGACAAATTTAAATGTCAAGGACAACTATGCAAACCAACAAAATAAATGGAATACTGGCTATTGTATCGGAAGAGTTGGGAAACTAGAGAAGAGAAGTTATTCAACTAATGCTCTCATCAGAACCCATCCAAAATATTCTGATGAACACTCGAAACTTCACTCCCAAAGACATAAGTTAAGAGGTGTGTGGAAATAGCAAATTTATGAGAATGAAACATGGGACAGGTGGGATAAATTACTGACAGAAAACACTACAGACCAGACATCTGCTTCATAGGATGTCAGCCTAAGAGAACTAACAGAAGTTCTAACATCCAGAGGAAAGAACAGAGTCAGTACAAAACTGTTTTCATTGGTTGGCAGGTCTTAGCCTTAAGCTCATAATATGAAAATTAGAATTAGGCATCCAGTGAAGAAAGTCTTCAACAACCAGATGGGTATAAATATTCAGAATTCTCTTCCACAAATGGCAATTTATTTAGCAATCATTCACATTATACCTTCCTGTTGGTAGACTGATGTCACCCAAGGGTATAAGGAATACAGGAGAAAGGTGGACACATGGAAATAGGTTATAGATCACACCAAAATACACTGAATAACAGAACAAGCTTGGTGATTAAATGGCCTATTTTTCTAATATTCTGCCCAGGATGGTACATGGTCAAGATGCAGTAATACACCTTGTACCTCTTCCTCCCCTACCCTCCCCCAAACCTTCATATTCTGACTTCTTCCCCCCTTCCTTCCCAGTCCTGATGAAGGTCTCTTCCTGAAACGACAACTGTTTATTCCCATCCATAGATGCTGCCTGACCTGCTGAGCTCCTCCAGCACATTGTGTATGTTCCCAGGAAGTGGTCATGTTGTAAAATGTAATGTAAAGTTAGTCTTTGTTGTATTTACTGTGCAGAGTCTATATGTTCACACATCATCAGTACTCACGTTGTATGTAAATTATAGGCAAATTGTTTTACATAGAAGAGAAAATTATATTCCTAATTTCCTAATTTAGTTTTATTCCTAGTCAACTGAACACAAAATCAACTTTCTGATCAAATAGTGCCCCGCTCCCTTTTTCTTTCACCTGAGCATGCAGAAAAGGTATTGGTTTAACAATGCCTTTGAGCCATCTCAACTTACTACTGGAAACCATTGGTGGCCATATTGATTAAATAAAAATGTTAAAACTTATTAGTTTAAGGTTTATTTGGTTTCTGACATCATGAAGAAATAAAACAAAATAAAAGTAAAAGCAAAACACTGCATATGCTGAAAAACTGAACTAGAAATAGAAAATTTGGAAAACACTTGGCAGATCTGTAGCATCTATGGAAAGAAGCTGCAAACATTTCAGGTCAACGACCATTCATCATAACCAGGAAAAGTTAAGACTGAAGTTGCACATGAAAGTCAAGGGTCCAAAGAACCAAGAAGAAATGACAACAGGTGTAGACCAGGAGTTTTGTCAATAAAAAAAAACATTATATTGTTAAAACAATGTGTACTAAAGAGCACAATCTGGGTGTTCCCAAACTGGATACTGCGAATGGATGAACCAGAAGATCCCTTCAGTGAAGACAAGGACTGCACCATTCAATTCTGCTAACCCTGATCTTTACAATAAATTGAGATATGACAATCATAAAGTTAACAGATGCCAAGAACAATTATTGGTTCAAACTTCAGCCCCAGACCAGCTGTCATCTGTGGTCATCTTCACATGCTACTCAGGACTACAAAATAAAAACAGGTAGTATCACTGACAACACATTCCTTCCAGATGAGCTTAATGCATTCTGGGTACAGCAAGCAATTGGTATGTCACCACCCAACCTGAAATCCTCGAATGCACTTGAACCCACAATCACCTTGCAGCTGTAAGATCAGTCTTCCAGAGAATGAACTTACGGAAACCATCTGGCCCAGATGGTGTCCCCAGCCATGCCTTTAGTGAACAGATAAGCCGGCAAGGGTATCTGCAGACATTTTTAACCTCTCCCTGTTTTTATCTGTACATTGCTGTACACTTTCACATGTGACAGCATGACCAAAAGCCCAAGTAATCACATTGTCAAGTTTACTGATAACATAACAGTGGTGGGACTCATCACCAACAATGATGAGATGGCTACAGAAAGGAGGTGGAAGATCTTGCGGTCTGGTGCAAGGCAAATAACTTCTTCCTCAATGTCAATAAGGCAACGAAGATGGTTACTGACTTCAGAAGAACTCGCACAACTCATACCCAACTCTCCCCCCCTCACTTTACATCAGTGGAACCTGTGAGTAGCTTAAGACAGCTGGCAGTGCATATTACATACATTTTCTCATGGTCCCAGACCATCCCACACTATCTATTTTCTGAGAAAACTGAAGAAAGCTGGACTTTGCACATCTATACTCGTCATACAATAGGGTCTTTTAGCGGATATGACAGGGTCTTTTAAGAGACTTTTGGATATGTACATGGAGCTTAGTAAAATAGAGGGCTATGGATAAGCCTAGTAATTTCTAAGGTAGGGACATGTTCAGCGCAACTTTGTGGGCTGAAGGGCCCATACTGAGCTGTAGGTTTTCTATATTTCTAAGTTTCTATGTCATTCTGCAGATGCACAGTAGAGAGCACCCTGACATGCTGCATCATGGTGTGGTACAGAAACTGCACTGCAGCAGACTGGAAGGCTCTACAATGGGTAATCAAAACTATTAACGCATCACTGCCACCAGCCTGCCAGACATATATAGAGAAAGATGTTAGTAACATCACGAAGGATCCCACCCACTCTGCTCATGGTCTGTTTGTCCCATTCCCATCAGAGAAGAGACTACATAGCATCAACGGCAGCACCAAACTCAAAAAGTGTTACTTTCCCCAAGCAGCAAGGTTAATCAACACCTCCATGCACTAACCCACCTCTCCACCACCACCACCACCACTGCTTTATTATTTCCTGTCTTATAAGCTATCTTATATATGGTTATGTCATGTGTTTTATTGTATTATTGTGTTCTTTACCTTATGCTGTATTTTTTGTGCCACATCAGATCTCAAGCAATAATTATATTGTTCTCCTTTACACTGTGTACTGAAAATGACATTAAACAATCATGAATCTGTGGTCCCTCTGCTTTAAGAAGGCCATCATGACCACAGTACTTTTAAAAAAAAGAAAGGTAACGTGTTTTAACAACTACTTTACTGCTTGTACCACTAGGCTCAAGAACGGTTTTTTACCTTGCTGTTATGTTATGACTATTGAGTAGTTCCCTAGTCTGATAAAATAGAGTCTTGACATGATAATCTACCTCGTTATGATCTTGCACCTTATTGCTTACCTGCACTGCACTCTCTATAGTTGCTACAATACTCCGTGTTCTGTTATTGTTTCACCTTCTACTATTTATGATGATTTGATCTGTGAGTAGTATGCAAGACAAGCTTTTCAATGTACCCCAGTACACTGACAAAAACATATTCAGGGATGCAGACTCAATGAGAATGATAACAGCTCATAAGTAACAAACAAAAAATGGACAGAGTTATTAAACCAAAAACAGAAGAAAAGTATACAAACACTAGACAAGATTATGTGCAGCATAGTGGTAAGTGTGAAACTCTTCCCCATAATGAATGTCTAAGATAAGGCAGCAGAGATTTAAAGTTGAGGAATAAGAGGGTTAGAGTGTATCTGAGGATCTTATTGTCCATCCACAAGAATGCACTGACTGAGAAGGTGGCAGAGGCAGGAACTTGCAAAACATTTAAGTAGTATCTGGATGAGCATTCGAATCTCCAAGGCCCAGCAGGATTAGTGGAGTTGGATACCTGATTATTAGCATGAATATGGAGGGACAAAGGACAAGTTTCTGTGTTCTCTGATTGAATTAAATCTAAAATTAGCAGAAGAGAAAAATAAAACTGAAGGCCAGAATAGTCGATGTGAAATTGTTCCACTTAAAGGTGTTTTTGGAAGAGAATGGATGACCATTCATGACATGGGTTTCTCAAGCTTACTTTAAGCCACACCAGGTGGCCAAAAATACAGATCAAAATTTCTAATTGGTGTGGGATGGGAAATTAATGTAAAAGGTAACTTGCCCCACACGATCAACCAGATATACTAAACTCATGAGTTTTTCAAAATGACCATCCAACATGAGTTTTCCAAAAATCAAAAGATGTCAACATTGAAGATTCAGTGTTCATAACATAACAAATTGGAAAAATTAGAAGTAAATTTCACACTGATCCTTGAAGCTTTGACATGAAAAGTCCAATTGTCTTTCATAACAATTTAACCATTTCTGGAAAAGGACATCTGTGCACCAGTATTCTTTTGTTTGGCAATATTTCAGTTAAACAAGTGTGCTGACAGGTATAAAAGGGGAAATAGCTTGGACAATAAATAATTTAATCGATATGTGCACATGAAGAAGTGGAAAACCTGCGCAAGCTGAAATGTGATATCTAATATTCAAACAATGACAGGCAAAAACTAGCTTGAGTACTTAATTAGTTCTGTCATTGTTTTTCTCTCCAATTACTTTTGCTGTTACTTTTCTCTCAACTAACTTGAAATTGCAACTTCATTAACAATCAAACAACTTGACATCTTCTGGGACAAACTTAACTAGACGTACTTCAATGAAATCCAATCCTAAAAACTTGTACTCCCTTCTCCTCCACAGATATATAACTTTTGAAGGCAGGCAATTCAAACTACATGATACTAAATGTACACAAATGATAGAAAATGACCAAAAACAGCTATAAAGTCCATGCCATGATAAAAACAGTATTCCAGCTGATCACTCAGGAAGATCACTTGGTTTTCATAAAGGCAATTCCACTGTTTTCCATTTCAAATTAGTAACTTAAGCCAATTTATAACTTTGGGGGGTCACCATTTTACCTCTCACCTACACAGCCCAACTTGGCTCCTTCCACTCCAAACCATCAAAAATTAGAAATCAGAGCATTGGCTGATGTTACCTTGACCTAGGTATGCTAGTACAGATTAACTGCAATTTACTCAATTGGACAGGTATTTCCAAAAATGTCAAGTCACTGACCTAAAATAAAAAGCCCGATGACCCAAAAGTTCAAATAAGTTAAAATATAAATGACCACAGGACAGAATGGATAAAAATGCTTCCAATTACTTTTACCTTTTATACCTACCTGCATATGTGGTGGAGCCATGGGTGGTGGCATTCCTCCTGGGGGCGGTGGAATTGGTGGCATACTGGGATCAAATGGTGGTCGCCCAAAAGGAGGACGCGGTGGTGGTCCTCTCATCATGGCAAATGGTGGAGGAGGTGGACGCACATGAAGAGGTGGTGGACCCCGCAGCATTGCGTTTGTTGGAGGAGCAGGGCCACGAAATCGTAATGCCTGCTGATGCGCCATCCTAACAGGAAAGATAAAACAGGAATAAATAAGACCACTGGAGTATCATCTTTAAATCAATCATTTATTATTTACATTTTCACATTTTGTGTTCTTTCTCTGCATTTGACTGACTGGCATAAGCCATAGCTTGATATCAAATTTCTATGACTCTACAGTGATAGTTACCTTCTAATCTAGGGGCTTCCAACATTTTTTATGCCATGGACCCCTACCATTAATTGATCGGTCCATGGACCTAAGGTCAGGAGCCACTATTCTAATCTGCTCTTTAACCAATGACCAATATCCAGTGGACAAATCATCGTTAATAACAACTTGGATAATTTGTACAAAAGCAAGCAGTTAGCTATCTCTCAGAACTCACTGAGCAGAACTGAATTTCAAAACTGGAAGCTTGGAACCATGTAGCAAACATACATTCTTTTGCCTTCAAAACATACATTCATTGTAATTTCTAGAAAGTTTTACTGTACAGAGAAACGTATTTGCTATTCTTTCACTTTTCCAGAAACATCACATGGACCTAAATCAGAAGAAACAAATAATCACTTTTTGATGCACAACAGAACTGAAGTAATGAACATTAGAATGTTATTTTAAAATCCCTCAGTAACTTTAACACAAGGAAAGTGACAACTACATTTGACCCATTTCCATAGTAATCTTTACAACTGCCTGGAACAAAACCAATCACACTAAAAACATGAACATTTGTTTGCCAAGCAAACTCAATATAATAGGAACAGATAAATCACATGCACCAGACTCAATGGGATGACAACAAATGGTAAAGGGGGCCAGGACATGAAAACTTTGGCAGTCTACAAGGAAAAGCAGAAACAATGAACAAAGATGCAAATGCTAACTTAGTTATATCCCCATTTCAGCTGCAACAATTTTCTTCAGGATTTCAAATTTCCAAGTTTTCAAAATCAAGAATGCAAAGACCAAAACTTCAATCACAAATAATTCATTTTTTGAAATTAACATCAGCTTGTAAATAACTTTATACTTTGAATTTCCTACATTTTTTGCAGGTGTGGATGAGAAATTCTGCACACAATCTACTGAAAATTTTACACAAAGCAAATCAATTCAAATTCAAGAACACTGGGACATTTGAACATTTAAAATACTCAACTACATCACACATTAAAACTTTTGGGATTTCAGATTAGGAAAACAAATCTCAAGACACAAAAAGATTACCTTTTAATTCAAACCAATTACCTGCCACATTATCTGGAGATTAATATATCTACATATGTTCTTTGCATACTTTCACAATACATTACTCCAAATAATATGATTCTCCTAACTCAGATACTGAACAGAACCTGTCAACATAGCATCTACTGGGAACAGACTGTTTACTCAAATCAACCAAAATGCTGGAGGAACTTGGCAAGTTAGGCATCATCTATGAACCAGAATAAACAGTCAACCTTTCAGGCCAAGACCCAAAATCAGGACTGGAAATGAATGGGGAAAAAGTCAAAATAAGGTGTTGGGGGTGGGGGATTGGTAAGGAGGACGGTTAGTTGTTGAAAGGTGGGTGAGAGAATGAAGCAAGAAGCTAGGAGCAGGGAGATGAGAGAGGTAAAGGGCTTAAGAAGGAATCTGAAAAGGAGGGAATGGTGAACCAAATGAATCATGGATCATGGAAGAAAAGGAAGACAGTGGGAGGTGATGGGCAGATGAAGAGAAGGTGCAAGAGGGAGGAGGTGCCAAAACAGGGAATGGAAAAATAGGGGATGGCTTGCTGAGTTCCTCCAGCATTTTGTACATATTGCTCAAGATTTTCAGCATCTGCAGAATCTCTTGTGTTTGTGTTGACTCAATCATTATTTTACTTCAGCACTTGCACTTGCCCTTTTGTCCATGTGGAACTCGTGTTTGTAGAAACTGTGCAGTGGAATGTTATTTATCAATACTCAAATATATGCAACATTCTGCTAAATGCTCAAGGAGAAATACCTCAGAGGCTCTCAAACAATGTATCGCCTGACTGTTCTTAGCCTCCTTGAAAGCACAACAGCTCAATGCATCATTTTCATGGCCTTCATATTATGCAGAATATAAACGAGAAAAACAAACAGGGAAGAGCTCCACACTCAAAATGTTGGAGGAACTCAGCAGGCCAGGCAGCATCTATGGAAAAGAGTACAGTTGACATTTTGGGCCGAGACCCCCTCGGCAGAACAGAGTTCACAGGGAAGAGTTCCAATGAACATCCGGGCATCACTGATTAACAAGGCATAAGGCAATGCAATCCAAGCAGGCTTTAAAATCAACATCTTAACAAGATGCAATGTACATTTATGCAAAAACAAGGCAGCCAACCTTCAAAAAGTCTTGGTCATTTCAATACTTCTGCAAGGACTGTCAGTTCTTGGCATTAAAGCACTTAAAACACTGACTGGCAGAATATTCCAAGGGCACAATCAGCCCAATGGCATTGTTGCTTCTGCCCCAACTGCTAGCAAAATACTTGATCAGGACCATTCTTAGCATTCTTAACACTGATGAACAGCAATCTGAAACATCAGTTATTAGGACTTCCCCAATTTGCATCACAGTACACACCTATCACACTGGAGATCAGCCAAAACAGTCAATCCTGTGACCTTCCTGTACATTTGTTAATACTGTATACCAAAATTTTTAACCTCAAAAGTTATTTCTGTTTAATTTTTTTTAAACTTTGAAACTCATTCACAAAAGTTTCAGCACCAGCATGTGAAGAAATACTGTAATCTCAAGGCATTGTATCAGTAATGAAAATAGAACTTCTGCGAAATAGAGTTAGCCATTATGGTTTACATCACTGGTTTTGAAATCCTGTACTCAGCACCAAGAACTGCAATAGAAAAACTATACAAGATTAAAGAAATGTCCTGTGTAAAGTTTTTAGAATTTTAAACATTTGGCAAGTTGATACACATCCTTCATTATTGTTCTTAGTGATAATAAATCTAATCCTAAATCTGATTTTGATTTCAAATTCATAGGAAATAGCATTCTTTACTGGTCAAACTAGCAGTCTTATCATTGGATGCTCCTTTCCTCTACAAATTGCTTCAAAATTCAGGATAGCAGTCTGTCAACTGAGGCATAAATGTCAAACATAAGAGACTGCATCAAAGGATGGGAGTTAACTGAACTCCCCAAAAAAACCATCACTAAAACAATTACCAGTCTTTTACCGTTACCGATATTTTGCTCACAAATTAATTAGATATTAAACAATTTGAGATAACTCACAGATGTAAAGATTTCCATTTAAATCAGTATTATAAAAAAGCACAAATTAATACATATATCTGTGGTAGTAAAGAACAGGGGATTTTGGAGAATTCTGGTGTTCCTTGAGAAAAGCCTATTCCTACCTTGTAAATCAACTATGGAAGCTTTAATTCCATTTACATATTTTTGCAAATCTGGATTTTCAATACTTGAAACCATAAACCTAAATACTGAAATCAATTTGATGTCCAACATGTGTTCATTTATCAAAGACCACCCATATCTAATGCTCTTATTCAAGCTAAGCATTTACACTAATGTCTTTAAAAATAAATATAATTTTAAATTATCTATACTTTAAATACAGTCTTATTGTTGAATGCATTAATAAAGAACATATATTACTATATCACAAATTTTAAGCTATTTTGATAACAGTATTTCTTCTGTAATCCTATGTATTTGATTTTATATATTCTGAGAATGGGTCCGTGGCTTCACTGGACTGCCAAAGGGGTCCACAGCATAAAAAAAGATTAAAAACCCTTGGCTTTCAGGATTTTATCCTAGTATCCTCTACCCTAACAAATAGCTACACAGAAAGACAGGAACGAGAAGATATAACAGCACTCTATTCAAATAGCCAAAATTTACAGGCAATGGTCGATTGGCAAGATCCAAGAAGGTCATGTATCAAACTCCATGCTGTCAGGAAAGCAACTTAAAGACAAAATTCCTGCAAATTAATTGGTTTTGAACTTTTTAAAGAAAGATCAGTATGAGCAAACTAAGTGCGATGAGATTAAATAACCGTGGCTGTGCCATGCCTCAGACGCTACTCGTGTGAAGTTTATACATGCGCTCCTTGCAAAGTTAGCAGAGTTA
Organism: Hypanus sabinus; assembly: GCF_030144855.1. NCBI lineage: Eukaryota > Metazoa > Chordata > Chondrichthyes > Myliobatiformes > Dasyatidae > Hypanus > Hypanus sabinus. The sequence goes on from NC_082720.1 coordinate 8,512,808, forward strand.
CCAGCGGTTTAATTCCCTTTACGAAGATTTGAATGACTACTCAGCCTGGACGGAAGAGGCGTCGGTTCCCTTCTTCCAGAGTGTGGGAGAACAGACTTCACACCTCTCCCCGGCTGGTGTACAGATTGGCGGCCCAAGGCCCGGCTCAGTCAGATCGCCCTCTCCGGGGAGAGGGGGGAGGGGAAGGTTTGGGACAAATGGCGTGATTTAACCTCCGGGTCCCAAACCTACTCATATCCACGTACCGAGCCTGGTTGGAGGTGTCGCTGTTGGGTTTAGGCTGATCGCCAGCTCCATCCGCTTGCGCCTGGCTCGGGTGTAACAAGCCATCCTGCATCAACAACCCCACGTCGGCCATCATGAAGAGCTATGGGGGAGGGGAGGACAGAAAAACCTTCCGCTACCGCCGACCGCTTCTCGCAACGTACCCTGCTGAAGTCTCCCGCCCATTCACCGAAACTCCATTCGCTGCTGGGCTGCCGGGCCCAGAGTTCATAAGCCCAGCTGCTTGCCACTCTGATGACATCGGCGAGCCTGTCGGATATCACGTTTGGTTGAAGTGCGACGTAGGAAGTGATGTTTTCGGCTTCCAAGGTGCTCTGCGTTGCCGTCTCCTTTCATTCGTTCCGCTGCTGTGGGAACGTCTTCCTGAGGAGGCTGCGAGGTTATCATCAAACAAAATAAATAACACGTACCAACAAGCTGGATGAACTCAGCAGGTCGGGCAGCATCCGTTGACGAGGGGTCTCGGCCCGAAACGTCGACAGCGCTTCTCCCTGTAGATGCTGCCTGGCCTGCTGCGTTCCACCAGCATGTTGTGTTGTTTGAATTTCAGGCATTTGCAGATTTCCTCGTGTAAACATATAGCTGCCAGTTTTATTAAATATTTAGGTTTCGAGTAAATTAAAGGAGATACATCAAGGTTGGAATATAAGACTTTGTGGTTTTAGGTGCTTTTCAAGGTTGCCAGTAGTAGCATGAAACAACCTTGGAATGTTTTAGCCTAACATTATTGCTGGATTTATTTTGGATTTCTACAAAGTGCTGGATTCCATAAATGAAGATCACCCTGAAAAGATAGAAAGACTGAATGAGAGAATAATAAATATTATTGATCCTGAATGGGATATTCTCTCATACAGCAGCAACATTTAAAAACATATTCAGTGCATATTTAACTAATAATAAAATACAGAATAATGATATACACAATAATTTATCAATGGGAAATAATAATGTATTTAATAATAAAACAAAGACTATTGTGCTATGATGTGTGTTCTCTTGTCACACAGAGATGAATTAAATTTGGAAAGAAAGATTTGCTGTAACAATCCTTGTGATAGCGGAGTTCAATGAGTCTGTCCAAAAGGGTGTTCGGCTGCTTATTCAGTAGGTAATGGAGAAGATGTGCCAAATTGTCTGTAATAGATAACAGTTTGATCAGTGATCTCCTCTCCACCACTAACTCAAAAGAGTTCAGGTTGTAGCTAAGGAAGACTCAAAAGGGTGTTCGGCTACTTATTCAGTAGGTAATGGAGAAGATGTGCCAAATTGTCCGTAATAGATAACAGTTTGATTAGTGACCTCCTCTCCACCACTAACTCAAAAGAGTTCAGGTTGTAGCTAAGGATGGATCCAGACTTTTTGATAGTTTATTTATCTTTTGGCACCGACGCTGCTCCCCCAGCATAAAGCTACATAATGTGAGCATGGATTTATGAAAGAAAAATAAGTTAACTAATTTATCAGAGTTCTTTAAGTATGTTGTCCATGGACTAGAATATGAAGTAGACCAGTGGAAGTGGTATAAGCTGATTTTCAGAAGGCTTTCAAAAGTGTCCCATGTGGAAGGTTGGTTAAAGCAGATGGACCCTGATAACCATGGCTGGAAGCAGATCTGACTAAGAGTCTTTAACCAGAAAATCATCCATTTAGACTCATCCCATTTTATTGTCCCCAAATTCACATCAATTCCCCCTCAGCCTTCAGGGTAAAACCATAGGGTCACAAGTAGAATGTATGAACTCCACAGAGTTGAATTGAACTTGGTTACTGGAGATGTAAGACAGCAGTTCTACTGTACTGACCGTTTCAGATGTGGACCATGAATAAGAAAAAAAGAAGTGAGTCCAGACCTTATACAGGGTCTTGACACAAGTATTGACCACTCTTTTCTCTCCCCCCCCCCCCCCCCCCAGCAGATGTTCAACCCACTGAATTCTTCCAGCAGTTTGATTTTTGGTCCATGTTCCAGCATCTGCTTTCTCCTATGATTCTTTAAAAAAGGTTTTGCAGACAAACGGGATCTGTTTGCAAAGCTAGTCTGTTGTTCCTGGCATATTTGTTGTTCAGCTTTATGTAGGTCTGGAAGATTTTACTTCACGGAATGTTGGAAGACAAAATTAGGCTTGCATTTTCCCTGACAATGAGCTCCTATTTTTAATTAGTGGCAGTTGCTATTTAGATGGCAATCACCTCCAATCTGAATAAGAGCAAAAATACAGAGGAGCACTCGTTCTATCACAACGTACTCTTTTAATTAAGTGTGCTGATTGAAGGTGAGGTTACCTAAATGACAAATTGGGTACATCAGCGAATTCCAAAACTGCCCTTCTTAGAAATTAAAATGATTTTGCCTTGTCGTTCAGCAAATAATTATAGGCTGATTGGAGTTTACAATTGTGTGCTTTTTCAGTTTCACATAATTTTTGAGTCCAGCTGAAAATGGCTTTGGCTTTGACATATTGTTCTAGTGTTGTTCTCGTGCTTAATTTCAAAAGTAGCCCCACTACTCCGCCATTTCAAACACCACAAACACACATTCTAGACACCAATTCTCAATGGGTCATGTCAGGAATATGTGAATATTATACAATAATAAGTTATTGTAATAACTTATGTAATAATAAGTTATAATAAGGCACAATAATAAGTTTTATCTGTGCCTTTCAGTCCACACACAGTCAGCTGCAATGAAAACAACTTGTGTTGTATAGCAACTTTAGTGTAAAATGTCCCAAGGTGCTTCACTGAAGTATTACTGTTTGACAGAAACCATACAATGGTATATTAATATGTGTAAACGAGTGTTTAGTTAGAGAGGAAGGGTTTATGAAATATCTTAAAGGCACAGAAAGAGGGAGAGCCAGGGTGCTAAGTCTATGAAGTCTGCTCCAGCTGCTGTGCTCTGAGTCCACTAATATGATGGACTGATACTGAGGCTTGGGCCTACCCCAGGCTGCGCCAGGGTTCAGATTCAAGGACTCATGTTGGTTCGAAATGTTGTTGCTTACTTCTATTGTTAACATGATTTGTGTTTTTTTTTCCCCTTTCTCTGCACATCAGGTGTTGGTCTTCATTTTATTTTTCAAATTGGGTTCTTTCGCGTTTCTTGCTTTGTGGCTGCCTGTAGGCAAACAAATCTCAAGGTGTATAATTTATACACTCTTTGATAATAAATGTACTTTGAACTTTGGGAATCAGAATTGGGCTTATCGCTGACTTGCATGAAGTAAAATTTGTTGTTTTGCGACAACAGTACAAAGACATAAGAAGTGCCATAAATCACAAAACAAATAAATTATACAAAAGTGGAATAAGGAAGTAGTATTTGTGGGTTCATGGACCGTTTAGAAATCTGGTGGTCGAGGGGAAGGAGTATTCATTAAGTTCAAAATACAGACAGCTGAAGTCATAGCTTCTAGTTATAACCTATCATGAGCAGTCACAAATAATAGATAGAAATCTCTTCACTATTAAATTAATTGAAGGCAAATGGGTTTGGTCTTAATTTCATCAATTGTGTATGATAGTGCAACAGTTACTGCTGCTGCCACACAGTTTCAGGGACATTGGTTCAGATCCTGATTCAAATGCTACATATATTATGTTTGCACATTTTCTCTCTGAGTTGGTGGGTTTCCTCCTGGGTGCTCTGACTTTGTTCTGCATTGTAAAGAGATACTGGTAAGGTAATTGGCTGAAGTTGTCCCTTGAATATGGTGAAGTGGGAAAAGAATTAAAACTAAGAGTTGGTGGGCAGGTGAGAGAGGATAAATTGCAGGGCTGCAGAGAGGGTGAAATGGGACTGTTTGGAGCTAGTGGGAGCCTCATAGGCTGCATGGCTTCCTTCCATGAAAGTACCCACAGTAAGTACGTTCAAGGGAGCCACAGAGACGAAGATGGGGAGGAATTTCTTTAGCCTGAGGGTAATGAATTTGTGGAATTCATTACCACAGAGGCCAAGTTAATAGATATATTTAAAGCGGAGGTTGACAGTTTCTTAATTAGTCAGGGCGACAAGGGAGAAGGCCGGAAAATGAGGTCAAGAGGAATAATAAATCAGCCATGATGGAATGGCAAAACAGACTTGGTAGGCTAAACAGCCTAATTCTGCTCCTATGTCATATAGTCTTATGGATTATGAGCAAAAAGATAACTAGGGACAAAATTGGTCGTCTTGAAGATCAGTTATGCAAGGAGCCAAAAGAGTTGGGTGAGAACTTAAATAGATTTTTTGCATCTGCATTTACTTGGAAGATGGACACAGAGTCGATAAAAGCGAGGTTACTGACAATATGTGGATTACAGAGGAGGAGGTGCTTGCTATTGCAGGTAAATTAGGGGAATAAATGCCCAAAGGCTGACAAGGTGTTCTCCTAGACCTTGCGGGAGGCTGGTACAGAATTGCAGGCACCTAGCAGAGATAAGTCCAAAGGGTTTCTACAGTTATATTAATAGCAAAAGGATAGTGAGGGATAAAATTGGTCCCTTAGAAAATCAGAATGGACAGCTATATGTGGAGCCAAAAGAGATGGGGGAGATTTTGAACAATTTATTTTCTTCAGTATTCAGTAAGGAAAAGTATATTGAATTGTGTAAGGTAAGGGAAACAAGTAGGGAAGTTATGGAAACTGCGACAATTAAAGAGGAGGAACTACTGGCTTAAGAGATATAAAAGTGGATAAATCTCCAGATCCTGGCAGGATATTCCCTAGGACCTTGAGGGAAGTTGGTGTAGAAATAGCAGGGTCTCTGACAGAAATATTTCAAATGTTATTAGAAATGGGGATGGTGAAGGAGGATTGGCGTATTGCTCATGTGGTTCCATTGTTTAAAAAGAATTCTAAGAGTAAACCTAGCAATTATAGGCCTGTCAGTTTGACGTCAGTAGTGGGTAAATTAATGGAAAGTATTCTTAGAGATGGTATATATAATTATCTGGATAGACAGGGTCTAATTAGGAACAGTCAACATGGATTTGTGCATGGAAGGTCATGTTTGACAAATCTAATTGAATTTTTTGAAGAGGTTACCAGGAAAGTTGACGAGGGTAAAGTAGTGGATGGTGTCTATATGGACTTCAGTAAGGCCTTTGACAAGGTTTTGCACAGAAGGTTAGTTTGGAAGGTTCAATTGTTAGGTATTAATATTAAAGTAGTAAAATGGATTCAACAGTGGCTGGATGGGAGATGCCAGAGAGTAGTGGTGGATGACTGTTTGTCAGGTTGGAGGCCAGTGACTAGTGGTGTCCCTAGGGATCTGTTCTGGGTCCAATATTGTTTGTCATATACATTAATGATCTGGATGATGGGGTGGTAAATTGGATTAGTAAGTATGCAGATGATACTAAGATAGGTGGCGTTGTGGATAATGCAGTAGGTTTTCAAAGCTTGCAGAGAGATTTAGGCAAGTTAGAAGAATGGGCTGAACAATGGCAGATGGAGTTTAATGCTGATAAGTGTGAGGTGCTACATTTTGGTAGGACTAATCAAAATAGGACATACATGGTAAATGGTAGGGCATTGGAGAATACAGTAGAACAGAGTGATCTAGGAATAATGGTGAATAGTTCCCTGAAGGTGGAATCTCATGTGGATAGGGTGGTGAAGAAAGCTTTTGGTATGCTGGCCTTTATAAATCAGAGCATTGAGTATAGGAGTTGGGATGTAATGTTAAAATTGTACAAGGCATTGGTAAGGCCGAATTTGGAGTATTGTGTACAGTTCTGGTCACTGAATTATAGGAAAGATGTCAACAAAATAGAGAGAGTACAGAGAAGATTTACTAGAATGTTACCTGAGTTTCAGCACCTAAATTACAGAGAAAGGTTGAAAGGTCTTTATTCTTTGGAGCGTAGAAGGTTGAGGGGGGACTTGATAGAGATATTTAAAATTATGAGGGGGATAGATAGAGTCGACATGGATAGGCTTTTTCCATTGAGAGTATGGGTGATTCAAACAAGAGGACATGAGTTGAGAGTTAGGGGGCAAAAGATTAAAGGTAACACGAGGGGATATTTCTTTACTCAGAGAGTGATAGCTGTGTGGAATGAGCTTCCAGTAGAAGTGGTAGAGGCAGGTTCGGTATTATCATTTAAAGTAAAATTGAATAGGTATATGGACAGGAAAGGAATGGACGGTTATGGGCTGATTGCGGGCCAATGGGAGTAAGCGTTTGGCACGGACTAGAAGGGCCGAGATGGCCTGTTTCCGTGCTGTTATGGTTATATGGTTATACTTAAATTAACCTTAACCACGGGTGAGGTGCTAGGGGAATGAAGGATAGCTAATGTTGTTCTGTCAGTTAAGCAAGGTTCTAATAATAAGCTGGAAAATTATAGGCCAGTGACTCTGATGTAATTCGTAGAAAATTATTGGAAAGTATTCTAAGGGACTAGATATAGTAAACAAGTATTTAGATAGACAGAATCAGAATCAGGTTTATTACCACCGGCATGTGTTGTGAAATTTGTTAACTTAGCAGCAGCCATTCAATGCAAATATAATTTAGAAGAAAATAAATATTGTTAAAAGTAAGTACAAGGGGTGATTGATAAGTTCGTGGCCTAAGGTAGAAGGAGTCAATTTTAGAAAACCTAGCACATTTATTTTTCAACATACTCCCCTCCTACATTTACACACTTAGTCCAGCTGTCATGGAGCGTACGGATCTTGGACCTCCAGAAAGTTAACTCATCAGGGGTGATTGAGAAGTTCATGGCCTAAGGTAGAAAGAGATGAGTTATTAACTTCAAACTTTCTTCATAATCACTCAAACAGTTGACCTGCATGTGCATGTAACGGAAGTTGTATAACTCATCTCCTTCTACCTTAGGCCACGAAGGGGAAGAAGCTGTTCCTGAACCACTGAGTGTGTGCCTTCAGGCTTCTGTACCTACTACTTGATGAGAACAGTGAGAAAAGGGCATGCCCTGGGAGCTAAGAGTCCTTAATAATGGACGCTGCCTATCTGAGTCACCGCTCCCTGAAAAGGTCCTGGGTACTTTGTAGGCTAGTACCCAAGATGGAGCTGATTAAACTTATGACCCTCTGCCGCTTATTTCGGTCCTGTGCAGTAGCCCCCCCAAGACCAAGCAGTGATGCAGCCTGTCAGAATGCTCTCCATGATACATCTATAGATACATCTATATTTTGACACACTAAATCTCTTCAAACTCCTAATGAAGTATAGTCGCTGTCTTCCCTTCTTTATAGTTGCGTCAATATGTTGGGACCAGGTTAGGTCCTCAGAGATCTTGACACCCAGGGACTTGAAACTGCTCACTCTCTCCATTTCTGATCCCTCTATGAGGATTGATATGTGTTCCTACATCTGCCCCTTCCTGAAGTCCACAATCAGCTGTTTCGTCTTACTGATACTGAGTGCAAAGTTGTTGCTGCAGCACCACTTAACTTGTTGGTATTATCTCGCTCCTGTACACGAGGGACTGATTAGTGATGGTCAACGTAGCTTTCTGCCTGTAGATCATGTCAAATAAATCTGAGACAGTTTTTTAAGGAGGTTACCAGGAAAGTTGATGAAGGAAAGAGAGTGGATGTTATCTACATGGACTTTACAAAAGTCTTTGACAATGTCCCACATGGGAGGTTGGGCAAGAAGGTTAAGTCACTTGGCATTCAAGATGAGGTAGTAAATTGGATTTCACATTGGCTTCATAGGAGAAGCCAGAGGGTGGAAGTAGATAGTTGCTTCTCTGGAGAGCTGTACCATGAGGTATGCCACAGGAATCCATGCTAGGTCTGTTCTGATTTGTCCTCTATCTCACAATCTTGATGATAATGTGGTAAACTGAATCAGCAAATTTGCTGATGACACCAAGATTGAGGACTTAGTGGACAGCGAAGAAGGCTATTCAAGCTTGCAGGGGATCTAAACCAGCTGGAAAAATGAGCTGAAAAATTTCAGATGGAATTTGATGCAGACAAGTGTGAGGTGGTGCATTTTGTGTGGACAAACCAAGGTAGGACTTACATGGAGAGCAGTAGGGCACTGGGAAGTACATTGGGACAGAGGGATCTGGGAATATAGATCCATAATTCCTTGAATGTGCCATCACAGGTAGATAGGGTCCTAAAGAGAGCTTTGGCACATTGGCCTTCATAAATCAAAGTATTGTACAGGAGTTGGGATGTTATGTTAAAGTTATATAAGATGTTGGTGAGGCCTAATCTGGGGTATTGTGTGCTGTTCTACTCACCTACCTACAGGAAAGATATCAATAAGATTGATAGAGTGCAGAAAAAAATTACGAGGACGTTGCCAAGTCTTGAGGACTAGAGTTATAGGGAAAGGTTGAATATGTTAGGACTTTGTTCCCTGGAGCGCAGGTGAATGAGGGATATACAAAATTATAAAGGGTATGGATCGTGCAAATTGCCTGCTTGTATTTACCCTGAGGTTGGTTGACACTAGAAGTAAAGGTCATGGGTTAGGGGTGAAGGCTGAAATGTTTAAGAGGAACATGAGGGGGAACTTCTCTCATAGAGTGTGGAACAAGCTGCCAGAAAAAGTGGTGGATGCAGGTTTGATTTCAACATTTAAGAGAAATTTGAATAGGTACATGGATGGGAGGGCTATAGAGAGCTGTGGTCCAGGTACAGGTGGATAGGACTAGGCAACATAATAATTTGGCATGGACCAGATGGGCAGAAGGGCATGTTTCAGTGCTTTAGTGTTCTAGAATTTTCTGTGTTTTTTTTCCACGACATTCATCAAGACAGTGTTAAGTACAGACATAATTCAGTCCAGGGTGCAGAAAAGTTTTGAAGATGCATGAAGTTCCATTTCAGGAGAAGGGATACAGTATTTGCAAAATCAGATTGTTCTGTGAGTACACAAAAACTGTACTTCTCTTTCAGACTGGTTTGTTTGGAAATCAAACTGTAGAAGTAAACCTGATGTTAAATTATTGTGAATTGTATTTATCCACAATCATGTTTCTGGATAAAATCCAGCAGGGAGGTCAACTGGTTGCAATTTTGTTCTGTACTAAATTTAACCTATTTTGTTTGCAGCATTGTGAGAAATAATTTCAAGGCAAGGTTTCTATATATTCTATATCTGGGTAGCCTCCAACCTGATCACTTTATATTCCAACTGGTTTGCCTCCATCCTGATCACCTTATATTCTATCTGGTTTGCCTCCACCCTGATGACATGAATATTGATTTCTCCTTCCAGTTAAAAAAATTCCCTCCCCCCCCCCTTCTTCTATTCTCCACTCTAGCCTCTTACCTCTTCTCATCTGCCCATCACCTCCCCCTGGGTCCGCCCTCCTTCTCTTTCTTCTATGGTCCACTCTTCTCTCCTATCAGATTCCTTGTTCTCCAGCCCTTTATCTTTCCCACACATGTAGGTGCACCTATCACCTTCTAGCTATCCTCCTTTCCCTCCCTCCACCTTTTTTATTCTCTCATCTTTCCCCCCCCCCTCCTCTTTTTCAGTCCTGAGGAAGGGTTTCAGCCTGAAACATTAACTGTTATATTAATTTCTATGGATGCTACCTGACCTGTTGAGTTTCTCTAACATTTTGTGTGTTACTTTCTATATACTTGTATTTATAACCTATCATAGTTATTGCTTTCCTCTTCCAATCTCTAATCATTTCTTCCTCTCCAAGTTTCCTGAAACTCTTCTCACATCAGTTGTCACCTTTACTGTTTAATCTGGTTGATGTTTGGTCCATGATATTTTGACAACACTAAGTAGTCCACTTATTACAGAGTCAGAGTCATAAAGCACTGAAACAAGCCCTTTAGCACACCTCAACCATGACAACTAAGATGCTGGTTCCATTTGCCCACGTTTGAGCTATCTCTTCCATCACCCATTCTCTATTCTGTGCTGGAGCACTTGAGTGGCTCCATCCACACCTGTCCTATTTCTTGCAATGTTTCTTCTTCCCAACTCCATGCTTCACATGTGGGACCAAGAATTCACTCATGATCATTTCCTCTTCTTCAGCTATATATTGTCCCTTGAAGACATCATTGTAGATCATAATGTCAATCTTCAATTTCATTTACAGTAATACCAAGGTTTGCCAAGTTCCATAAGTGGTTGTTCACTTAATTCTGTTTTCACAACTTGTAGCACTTAATGCAAAATTATAAGGACAGAAAGAAGAAACTGAAAACTATGTTGAAATGGAAGTCTGTTGCCTGTAGAAGGAGTGTTAAAGTCGATATTCCAGTTTCATGCTTTGGTAGGTCATCTTGTTAATATCCTGCACACAGACCTCTACCCATGAGTTTGCATACCAAATGCTCTTGTCAATCTCTCTAGCCGATATTTCTGCTTGGCAGTGACTGATGCTTTCCTTGCGGGTTTCACAATTCCTTCGTATTAGATGGTACAGATTCAGACATATGTGTGTGCTTCAAATCTCCATTTGCTGGTGAAAGACATTACAATCACTGAAACAAGCTGAGAAGCAGAATTTTCTGGTTGCTGAAAGGTAATGCAATCAATAATTAACATTTTCAAAATTAAACTATGTGACAATAAACAACTAGAGGCTACATAAATAAAGTTTCATCTGTTGTTTAATAGTGCCAATAACTCAAGCAAATTTGTTGTCTAAGTACGTTTGGATACACTTGGTGGCCACTTTATTAGCTGCACCTAAATAAATAAAGGAATCATATTTTTCAGCTTTTCATTCATTCATTTGAATTAATCTTGGTTAATTAAAAGGGAGATTTTGGAAAATTACAACCCATGCATCAACTCACTCACCACTTTTAGGATTATCAGATAAAATTCATTAGATCAAGAAAACTGATAATCCTAAATTCCATTTATTGCTGGGAAGTACCATGCTGTTAATTCTAATTTTCCTTAGTTCACTGCCTTTCCAAATCTAAATCAGTCTTTATCCACACTCAGTGGCCACTTTATTAGGTACAGCTGTACCCCTTTATTGCAAATATTTAATCGTCCAATCATGTGCCAGCAACTTCATACAGACACAGTAGAGAGGTTCAGTGTTGTTCAAAATAATCATCAGAATGGGGAAGAAATGTAACCTAAGTGACTTTGAACACAGAATGATTGTTGGTGCCAGATGCCCTCAACCGTATCGCTTCCATTTCACACACGTTTGCTTTTACTCCATCCTCCTGCCACCCTACAAGGGACAGGCTACCTCCTGTCCTCGCCTACCACCCCACCAGCCTCCGTGCCCAGCACATAATTCTCCGAAAATTCCACCAACTCCAACTGGATCCCACCGCCAAACACATCTTTCCCACCCCCCACACTTTCTGGTTTCCATGGGGATCGCTCTCTACACGACTCTCTTGTCCATTTGTCCTTCCCCACTGATCTCCCTACTGGCACCTATCCTTGCAAGTGGAACAAGTGCTACAGCTCCTCACTCACTACCATTCAGGGCCCCAAACAGTCCTTCCCAGTGAGGTGACACTTCACCTGTGAGTCTGTTGGGGGTTATATACTGTGTTTGGTACTCCAGATGTGACCTCTGGTATATCAGTGAGACCTGATGTAAATTGGGAGGCTGCTTCACCAAGAGGGATCTCCCAGCAGCCACCCATTTTAGTTCCACTTCCCGTTCCCATTCCGATACATCCATCCATGGCCTCCTCCTCTGTCGGGATAAGGGCACATGTAGGTTGGAAGGGTAGCCTCCAACCTGATGGCATGAACATTGATTTCTCAACTTCCAGTAATGCCTCCTCAACCATCCCCCTTCACCATTTCCCATCCCCTTTTCCCCCTCTCATGAATCTCCTTGCTACCCATAGCCTCCCTCTGGTTCTCCTACCCTCCCCCCTTTTTTCTCTTTCACAAATCAACTTCCTAGCCCTTTGCTTCATTCTCCCCCCTCCAAGTTTCACTTATCGCCTGTCGTTCCTCTCTCCCCTCCCCCCAAATATACTCCTCAGCTTTTTTTCTCCAGTCCTGCTGAAGGGTTTCAACCTGAAATATCAACTGTGTTTTTTTCCATAGATGCTGCCCGGCCTGCTGAGTTCTTCCAGCATTTTGTGTGTGTTGCTCAGATTTCCAGCAGATTTTCTCTTGTTGGTGCCAGTTGGGATGGTTTGAGTATCTCAGAATCTGTTGACCTCCTGGGATGTTCATGTACAACAGTCTCTAGGGTTTACAGAGAATGGTATGGAAAACAAAAAACACATCCAGTAAGTGGCAGTTCTGTGGGTAGGAACGTCTTGTTAATGAGAGTCCGAGAATGGCCAGACTGGCCAAAGGTAACATGAAGGTGACAGTAACTCAAATACCAAATGTGTTACAACAGTGGTGTGAAGAAGATCATCTCCGAATGCACAACACCTCAAACCTTTAAGTGAGTGGGCTATAGCAGCAAGACCACAGATGTACAAAAATACTTTCAGTGGCCATCTTATTAGGTAGAGGAGGTAACTAATAACGTGGTCATTAACTTTATGTTACCATATACTACCTTCAGATCAGGCATTTACAGGAAAATAAATAAATATGATCGAACCAATGAAAAAAACATACATAAACAAAGATCTTCAGTACACAAGAGTAAAGGAGGACAATCCAGATCCGATGCAGAAAAAAACACAAAAAGAATAATGAACACAATAAATATAAATATAAAAGCAATCATATAAAACACAATGTACAAATCATTGTTTGAGTGTGGTCATGTATACATAAGATTAGCTTATACACATAGACTGATTGTATGTACGTAAAGTGATGCTAGGTGCAGGAGTATCTGTACATGAGGAGGCTGACAATGAAGTGAGTAAAGCAGAGAGCTAAGCAAACAGCCTTGTTGCTGATGAGAGTTGAAGAGATGAAGTTACCAATTTGTACTAACCGGGGTCTGTCAGTGACAAAATTAAGAATCCATTTGTACAGGGAGGTATTGTGGCCCAGGTCTTGGAGCTTAGGATGAGGTTCAAAGGGATGATAATGTTGAATACCGAACTGTACACATGTAAGATCATCCAGATGTATGCATTTTCGTTGTCCAGGTGTGCCAGAGCTGAATTAAGAGCTAATCAACAAGCATCTGCTGTTGTTCTGATGGTAGACAAAATTGGAACAAATCAAGGTCTTTCCTCAAGCAGAGGAATATGCTTCACAAGACCATAAGACACAGGAGCAAAATTAGGCCATTCGGACCATCAAATCTGCTCTGCAGGTGCATCATGGCTGATTAATTATCTCTCTCAACCCTATATCCTTCCTTCTCCCCGTAACTTTTGACGCCCTTACTAATTAAGAACCTGTCAACCTCTGCTTTAAATATACCCAATTCACCACCCACTGGTTAAAGAAATGTCTCCTCATTTCTGTTCTACAGTAAACGTCTTTCTACCCTGAGGCTGTGCCCTCAGGTCTGAAACATCCTCTCCATGTCTGTTCTATCTATGTTCAGTATTGGATAGGTTTCAATGAGATCTCACCTCATTTTTTCAAACTGCAGCGAGTACAAACCCAGAGCCATCAAATACTCCTCATATATTAACCCTTTCATTCCTGGAATCATTCTTGTGAACTTTTTCTGGAACTACATCATACGGCAAGACGTGTAATGATGATGATGCATGTTTAGAATGGCTACATCTATTTAATAATATTTCTGTAACAATAGATCGGTCATAATATAATTTGTGGGTGACTCTAAAACTGGATCAGGCTTGTATTTATGGTAGGGTGGGTGTCTTTTATCAGCAAGATTTTGGTGAATGATATTTGCCAATTGATTGTGTGCCTGTCTAAGTAATTAGATTGAGTTCAACCGCTACAGGATCCTGTGTTGGATTGTTTCTGGTTTCTCTTGGCATCTTCTGTGTTTATCATCTTGAGTTGGTGGTCTTTTATTATGTATTTTGGATACTTTTGGTGTTAACTACCTGATCCTGTCGTGTTTCTGGGAAGAGGTCTCCAACAGTGAGCCTGGCGTTTGACGCTTGAACATCTAGCCTGCTCAGACCCTAGGGATGTCTTCCATGGAGGGTCATGCTCTTCCATTGGTTAATTTTCCTTCCATAGTGCTAAGTTCTTCATTGTTCTGGGTCATGCTATCTTTTATGTTTAGCGGTGTGTACTTCGTATCAGAATTGCATGTGCTCAAGTGAAGGGCTGAATCCTGTTTGCATTGATAAAATATATACTTAGAGATTTTGTAAAAACCTGTTGTGTAAAAATTTTTATGTCTGTCATTCTTCCTTTTTCTCTCCTAGGTAGTGTTAAACTAAGTGTGTTTGAGTATAATATATATAGAGTTTTCTAAAATTTGTCATTTCAGTTCCAATTTTCTTTGTAAATTTTCCAGATCACTTTCAGACAAAGCTATTAAGCCATTCATATGGGTATAACAAAAATGTTTATTGCCTTAGTTATATTTTTATTGTTGAGCTCTGATTCACAGACTTTCTTAAACCAGGAAGTAAATTCTGGTGAAAGATTTCCCCTCATCGCACCATGACCTATTTTATTTGCTTGTTGATATCCCAGACATTTATATGTTTCATTTTTATCCATCGGTTGTGTTGTATCCTGCTGCTCTGTTTTATATTCCAGTAGCTCTATTGCACCTTTTTTTATGTTTAATGCTCTACACTTACCCAGTCCAAAGATCATGTTTATATCTTCAGAAAATAGTTCTACAACTTGAGTTACAGTAATTGCTTTAGCTTTACTGATGAAGGAGTGTATAATTTCAAATTATAGGAGGTGTGCCAAATCATCTGAGTCAGTCAATTAGGGAGTGAGTTTAAAGCCATACTGGGCTTAGAGAATTACCCTGCAAAATATCTTGGTATATTCCGATAACAGTGGTTGTTCTTTTTTGGTTGTTAATAGATACAGAGATTATAGTACGGCAGTGCTTCATTGGATGTTGCTGGAATTTCACAAGTATTGGCTGTGGTTTATATGTATTATGAACTTCTTTTAACGGTGAGTGTGGAACAGAACCAAATGCTTTTGATTGTCAATATAGCAACACATGACAACACATCCTTTTTTTAGATAAAGGGGCCCAAAACAGTTCACAATACTCACAAGTGTGGTCTCACCAGTGACTTATAAAGACTCAGCTTTACATCCTTGCTTTTATACTCTAGTTCTCTCAAATAGATACTAACATTGCATTTGTCTTCCTTACCACTGACTCAATCGGGAAGTTAACCTTTGGGAATCCTGAATGAGGACTGCCACCTCCTTTGCACTCTGATTTCTGAATTTTCTCCATTTAGAAAATAGTCTAAACCTTTATTCCTTCCACCAAACCATATGAGCATACACTGCTCTACACTGTATTATGGCAGTGTAACTGGTATTTGATTCGGCGGATATCCTCCAGCTCAGTATCTGTATCTTTTCTCTGTTCATACTGTGGAACCGTTTGTGACAGCAGTCATGTTGCTCTCCTGGTGCACAAGGAAATAACGTGTGTGATGGAGGAACTAGAGCTAGGTTTTAGAGTACAATCGGTTCCAGTAGGAAATCAATCTTAAATCTCCGGCAGCTCATACTTGAGCAAAGGACTGAGTCAAACGCAAATTTCCTCCGGTGCTGAGGTCTCCAGATCATTTGCCGACGGAGAGAGCCTCGGCAGACGAAATGGTGTCTCGGATTTCGGTGATGAGAGGGAGCACCTGTGGGCTGGAGCCCCACAATGAAGAGTATACGAACGAATGGGGGACCTCCCTAATTGTGTGTGTGTGTGTGTGTGTGTGTGTGTGTGTGTGTGTGTGTGTGTGTGTGTGTGTGTGTGTGTGTGTGTGTGTGTGTGTGTGTGTGTGTGTGTGTGTGACGCGTAGCGTGAGAGACCCCATACTCGGGCCTCTGAGGAGACTCTGGTCACGTACTTTATGGACCATAAAGGGTTAAGGATGTTGCGAAATGAACCAAGGAAGTGCTTGCAGGCATGTTGATAGGAAAAGGGAAATGTTTGTTTATAAGAGTGAAATGCAGAAACGGTTAGATGAATCCCCGAGAAAGTGAACAAAAGAAAAAAGAAAGAACAGGCAAAGAATAGTAGTGTTTAAAAAGAAACTAGCGGTACGGGACTCGAAGGGTAACAAAGTGACTGTAACTCGCCGTATCCCTGACTTTCCCCAGGCAAGCGACAACCCCTAAGGCTGGCGATAGCCGGTGCCCAGTCACAGTTGCAGGGTCCCGGTAACATTCCGGGGGAGGGGGTGAGGAAATGAGCCATATGTACAGTCAAATATTTCTTGAACTAATGTACTAGGAACTCGAACAAAGTGTTCCCCTCTTGCACTGTAGATTGACGTAAAATACACTACTGTACAACAAGCAGTTGAGAGGGTTAATGAATATGCAGGACGCATGCGTAGTAAATTTCAAAAGTATTCCGGATAAACGCTAGAGGCGGGAAAGTCCTTTTTAATAAATGTTATCGTAAATGGTTTCACCACAGCTTAAAGGAAATTTATAGCTACTTGTGTGGGATGAGAAGAGTTAAGTAAAATTGGGAGTGTTGTGCAATATTGCCAGAGACAATTACAACATCAAATATTAAAATTTAAGGAAAAAGAGAATAATATATCTATGAGCACCGATACTCCCCGGTCTGCTCCACTGCAGCAAATGGGTAACATTGTACGATTGAGTCGGATCTCCTGTATGATTTCAATGTTACTTTAACGTATGTTTTATATTTAACTAAAATGACAGTAACCAACTGTTAGCTGATCATTGTCGGATTAACTTCTGCTTACAACTTCACAGCAAAATTAGACTGAACAGTACCTGCTTTTTGTAAGCAAGTGGTACACATGACCCACTTGTGACTGGTATTATTTTAGCTTTGAACACTGTATTTATATTTACATAAAAGTATTGGTTTTGGCGGCACAGCAGTGTAGTGGTTAGCACAATGCTTTACGGTACTAGCGACAGAGTTCAGTTCCCGCCACTGTCTTTAAGGAGTTTGCACGTTCTCGCTGTGACAACGTGGGTTTTCTCCAGGTCCTTTCGTTTCCTCACACTGTCCAAGGACCTATTGGTCGGTGGGTTAATTAATCATTGTAAATTGTACCATGATTAGGCTAGGATTAAATCGGAGGATTACTGGGCAGTGAAGGGTCTATTCTGGGCGGTATCTCAATAAGTAAATAAGTGCAGTTCCTTACTTTGCATCAAGAAGCATGGGGATGGTATGGTGGACATGGTGGGGATGGGATGGTGGACTTGGTAGGGATGGGGTGGTGGACACGATGGGGATGGGGTGGTGGACACAGTGGGGATGGGGTGGTGGACATGGTAGGGATGGGGTGGTGGACACGATGGGGATGGGGTGGTGGACACGATGGGGATGGGGTAGTTGACACGGTGGGGATGGGTGGTGGACACGATGGGGATGGAGTAGTGGACACGATGGGGATGGGGTAGTTGACACGGTGGGGATGGGGTGGTGGACACGGTGGGGATGGGGTGGTGGACATGGTGGGGATGTGGTGGTGGACAAGGGGATGGGGTGATGGATATGGGGATAGTGTGGTGGACACGGTAGGGATGGGGTGGTTGACACGGTAGGGATGGGGTGATGGACACAGGGATGGGGTGGTGGACACGGTGGGGATGGGGTAGTTGACACGGTAGGGATGGGGTGATGGACACGGGGATGGGGTGGTGGACACGGTGGGGATGGGGTGGTGGACACGGGGATGGGGAGGTTGACATGGTAGGGATGGGGTGGTGGACACGGTGGGGATGGGGTGATGAAAACGGGGATGGGGTGGTGGACACGGGGATGGGGTGGTTGACATGGTAGAGATGGGGTGGTGGACACAGGGATGTGGTGGTGGACAAGGGAATGGGGTGATGGATATGGGGATAGGGTGGTGGTCACAGTGGGGATGGGGTGGTTGACACAGGGATGGGGTGCTGGATATGGGGATGGGGTGGTGGACAAGGGGATGGGGTGGTGGACATGGTGGGGATGGGGTGGTGGACAAGGGGATGGGGTGGTGGACACGATGGGGATGGGGTGGTGGACAAGGGGATGGGGTGGTGGACATGGGGATAGGGTGGTGGTCACGGTGGGGATGGGGTGGTTGACACAGGGATGGGGTGCTGGATATGGGGATGGGGTGGTGGAAAGGGGATGGGGTAGTGGACATGGTGGGGATGGGGTGGTGGACACGATGGGGATGGGGTGGTGGACAAGGGGATGGGGTGGTGGACATGGTAGGGATCGGGTGGTGGACAAGGGGATGGGGTGGTGGACACAATGGGGATGGGGTGTTGGTCACGGTGCGGATGGGGTGGTTGACACAGGGATGGGGTGCTGGATATGGGGATGGGGCGGTGGACAAGGGGATGGGGTGGTGGACACGATGGGGATGGGGTGGTGGACAAGGGGATGGGGTGGTGGACACAATGGGGATGGGGTGGTGGACAAGGGGATGCAGTGGTGGACGATGGGGATGGGGTGGTGGACAAGGAGATGGGGTGGTGGGGATGGTGTGGTGGACACGGTGGGGATGAGGTGGTGGACACGGTCGGGATGAGGTGGTGGATATGGGGATGGGGTGGTGGACATGGTGGGGATGGTGTGGTGGACACGATGGGGATGGGGTGGTGGACACGATGGGGATGGGGTGGTGGACAGAGGGATGGGATAGAGGACATGGTGGGGATGTGGTGATGGACACAGGAATGTGGTGGTGGCCACGGTAGGGATGGTGTGGTGGACACTGTAGGGATGGGGTGATGGACACAGGGATGGGGTGATGGAAACGGGGATGGGGTGGTGGACACGGTGGGGATGGGGTGGTGGACATGGTAGGGATGGGGTGATGGACACAGGGATGGGGTGGTGGACACAGGGATGGGGTGGTGGACATTGTGGGGATGGGGTGATGGACATTGTGGGGATGGGGTGATGGACATGGGGATGGGGTGGCTGACATAGGAATGGAGTGATGGACACGGTGGGGATGGGGTGGTTGACACGGTAGGGATGGGGTGATGGACTGGGATGGGGTGATGGACACGGGGATAGGGTGGTTGACATAGGAATGGTGTGATGGACACGGTGGGGATGTTGGTGGTTGACACGGTAGGGATGGGGTGATGGACACGGGGATGGGGTGGTTGACACGGTGGAGATGGGGTGGTGGACACAATGGGGATGGGGTGGTGGTCACGGTGCGGATGGGGTGGTTGACAAAGGGATGGGGTGCTGGATATGGGGATGGGGTGGTGGACAAGGGGATGAGGTGGTGGACAAGGGGATGGGGTGGTGGACATTGTGGGGATGGGGTGGTGGACAAGGGGATGGGGTGGTGGACATGGTAGGGATAGGGTGGTGGACAAGGGGATGGGGTGGAGGACATGATGGGGATGGAGTGGTGGACAAGGGGATGGGGTGGTGGACATGGGGATAGGGTGGTGGTCATGGTGGGGATGGGGTGGTTGACACAGGGATGGGGTGCTGGATATAGGGATGGGATGGTGGAAAGGGGATGGGGTAGTGGACATGGTGGGGATGGGGTGGTGGAAAGGGGATGGGGTAGTGGACATGGTGGGGATGGGGTGGTGGTCACGGTGCGGATGGGGTGGTTGACAAAGGGATGGGGTGCTGGATATGGGGATGGGGTGGTGGACAAGGGGATGGGGTGGTGGACAAGATGGGGATGGGGTGGTGGACAATGGGGATGGGGTGGTGGACAAGGGGATGGGGTGGTGGACACGATGGGGATGGGGTGGTGGACGATGGGGATGGGGTGGTGGACAAGGGGATGGGGTGGTGGACAAGGTGATGGGGTGGTGGACACAATGGGGATGGGGTGGTGGACATAGGGATGGGATAGTGGACATGGTGGGGATGTGGTGATGGACACAGGGATGTGGTGGTGACCATGGTAGGGATGGTGTGGTGGACACTGTAGGGATGGGGTGATGGACACAGGGATGGGGTGATGGAAACGGGGATGGTGTGGTGGACACGGGGATGGGGTGGTTGACATGGTAGAGATGGGGTGGTGGACACAGGGATGTGGTGGTGGACAAGGGGATGGGGTGATGGATATGGGGATAGGGTGGTGGTCACAGTGGGGATGGGGTGGTTGACAGGGATGGGGTGGTGGACATGGTGGGGATGGGGTGGTGGACAAGGGGATGGGGTGGTGGACATGGGGATAGGGTGGTGGTCACGGTGGGGATGGGGTGGTTGACACAGGGATGGGGTGCTGGATATGGGGATGGGGTGGTGGAAAGGGGATGGGGTAGTGGACATGGTGGGGATGGGGTGGTGGACAAGGGGATGGGGTGGTGGACACATGGATGGGGTGGTGGACAGAGGGATGGGATAGTGGACATGGTGGGGATTTGGTGATGGACACAGGGATGTGGTGATGGAAACGGGGATGGGGTGGTGGACAATGGGGATGGGGTGGTGGACAAGGGGATGGGGTGGTGGACACGATGGGGATGGGGTGGTGGACGATGGGGATGGGGTGGTGGACAAGGGGATGGGGTGGTGGACAAGGTGATGGGGTGGTGGACACAATGGGGATGGGGTGGTGGACATAGGGATGGGATAGTGGACATGGTGGGGATGTGGTGATGGACACAGGGATGTGGTGGTGACCATGGTAGGGATGGTGTGGTGGACACTGTAGGGATGGGGTGATGGACACAGGGATGGGGTGATGGAAACGGGGATGGTGTGGTGGACACGGGGATGGGGTGGTGGACATGGTAGGGATGGGGTGGTGGACACGATGGGGATGGGGTGGTGGACAAGGGGATGGGGTGGTGGACATGGGGATAGGGTGGTGGTCACGGTGGGGATGGGGTGGTTGACACAGGGATGGGGTGCTGGATATGGGGATGGGGTGGTGGAAAGGGGATGGGGTAGTGGACATGGTGGGGATGGGGTGGTGGACACGATGGGGATGGGGTGGTGGACAAGGGGATGGGGTGGTGGACATGGTAGGGATCGGGTGGTGGACAAGGGGATGGGGTGGTGGACACAATGGGGATGGGGTGTTGTTCACGGTGCGGATGGGGTGGTTGACACAGGGATGGGGTGCTGGATATGGGGATGGGGCGGTGGACAAGGGGATGGGGTGGTGGACGATGGGGATGGGGTGGTGGACAGAGGGATGGGATAGAGGACATGGTGGGGATGTGGTGATGGACACAGGAATGTGCTGGTGGCCACGGTAGGGATGGTGTGGTGGACACTGTAGGGATGGGGTGATGGACACAGGGATGGGGTGATGGAAACGGGGATGGGGTGGTGGACACGGTGGGGATGGGGTGGTGGACATGGTAGGGATGGGGTGATGGACACAGGGATGGGGTGGTGGACACAGGGATGGGGTGGTGGACATTGTGGGGATGGGGTGATGGACATTGTGGGGATGGGGTGATGGACATGGGGATGGGGTGGCTGACATAGGAATGGAGTGGTGGTCACGGTGGGGATGGGGTGGTTGACACAGGGATGGGGTGCTGGATATGGGGATGGGGTGGTGGAAAGGGGATGGGGTAGTGGACATGGTGGGGATGGGGTGGTGGACAAGGGGATGGGGTGGTGGACACATGGATGGGGTGGTGGACAGAGGGATGGGATAGTGGACATGGTGGGGATTTGGTGATGGACACAGGGATGTGGTGGTGGCCACCGTAGGGATGGTGTGGTGGACACTGTAGGGGTGGGGTGATGGACACAGGGATGGGGTGATGGAAACGGGGATGGGGTGGTGGACACGGTGGGGATGGGGTGGTGGACACGGTAGGGATGGGGTGATTGACACGGTAGGGATGGGGTGATGGACACAGGGATAGGGTGGTGGACACTGGGATGGGGTGGTGGACATTGTGGGGATGGGGTGATGGACATTGTGGGGATGGGGTGGTTGACATAGTGATGGACATGGTGGGGATGGGGTGGTTGACACGGTAGGGATGGGGTGATGGACACAGGGATGGGGTGATGGACACGGGGATGGGGTGGTTGACATGATGGGGATGGAGTGGTGGACAAGGGGATGGGGTGGTGGACAAGGGGATGGGGTGGTGGTCACGGTGCGGATGGGGTGGTTGACACAGGGATGGGGTGCTGGATATGGGGATGGGGTGGTGGACAAGGTGATGGGGTGGTGGACAAGATGGGGATGGGGTGGTGGACATGGTGGGGATGGTGTGGTGAAAAAGGGGATGGGGTGGTTGACACAGGGATGGGGTGCTGGATATGGGGATGGGGTGGTGGAAAGGGGATGGGGTAGTGGGCATGGTGGGGATGGGGTGGTGGACAAGGGGATGGGGTGGTGGACACGATGGGGATGGGGTGGTGGACAAGGGGATGGGGTGGTGGACATGGTAGGGATCGGGTGGTGGACAAGGGGATGGGGTGGTGGACATGATGGGGATGGAGTGGTGGACAAGGGGATGGGGTGGTGGACATGGGGATAGGGTGGTGGTCATGGTGGGGATGGGGTGGTTGACACAGGGATGGGGTGCTGGATATAGGGATGGGATGGTGGAAAGGGGATGGGGTAGTGGACGGTGGGGATGGGGTGGTGGAAAGGGGATGGGGTAGTGGACATGGTGGGGATGGGGTGGTGGTCACGGTGCGGATGGGGTGGTTGACAAAGGGATGGGGTGCTGGATATGGGGATGGGGTGGTGGACAAGGGGATGGGGTGGTGGACAAGATGGGGATGGGGTGGTGGACAATGGGGATGGGGTGGTGGACAAGGGGATGGGGTGGTGGACACGATGGGGATGGGGTGGTGGACGATGGGGATGGGGTGGTGGACAAGGGGATGGGGTGGTGGACAAGGTGATGGGGTGGTGGACACAATGGGGATGGGGTGGTGGACATAGGGATGGGATAGTGGACATGGTGGGGATGTGGTGATGGACACAGGGATGTGGTGGTGACCATGGTAGGGATGGTGTGGTGGACACTGTAGGGATGGGGTGATGGACACAGGGATGGGGTGATGGAAACGGGGATGGTGTGGTGGACACGGGGATGGGGTGGTGGACATGGTAGGGATGGGGTGGTGGACACGATGGGGATGGGGTGGTGGACAAGGGGATGGGGTGGTGGACATGGGGATAGGGTGGTGGTCACGGTGGGGATGGGGTGGTTGACACAGGGATGGGGTGCTGGATATGGGGATGGGGTGGTGGAAAGGGGATGGGGTAGTGGACATGGTGGGGATGGGGTGGTGGACACGATGGGGATGGGGTGGTGGACATGGTAGGGATCGGGTGGTGGACAAGGGGATGGGGTGGTGGACACAATGGGGATGGGGTGGTGGACATAGGGATGGGATAGTGGACATGGTGGGGATGTGGTGATGGACACAGGGATGTGGTGGTGACCATGGTAGGGATGGTGTGGTGGACACTGTAGGGATGGGGTGATGGACACAGGGATGGGGTGATGGAAACGGGGATGGTGTGGTGGACACGGGGATGGGGTGGTGGACATGGTAGGGATGGGGTGGTGGACACGATGGGGATGGGGTGGTGGACAAGGGGATGGGGTGGTGGACATGGGGATAGGGTGGTGGTCACGGTGGGGATGGGGTGGTTGACACAGGGATGGGGTGCTGGATATGGGGATGGGGCGGTGGACAAGGGGATGGGGTGGTGGACGATGGGGATGGGGTGGTGGACAGAGGGATGGGATAGAGGACATGGTGGGGATGTGGTGATGGACACAGGAATGTGGTGGTGGCCACGGTAGGGATGGTGTGGTGGACACTGTAGGGATGGGGTGATGGACACAGGGATGGGGTGATGGAAACGGGGATGGGGTGGTGGACACGGTGGGGATGGGGTGGTGGACATGGTAGGGATGGGGTGATGGACACAGGGATGGGGTGGTGGACACAGGGATGGGGTGGTGGACATTGTGGGGATGGGGTGATGGACATTGTGGGGATGGGGTGATGGACATGGGGATGGGGTGGCTGACATAGGAATGGAGTGATGGACACGGTGGGGATGGGGTGGTTGACACGGTAGGGATGGGGTGATGGACACTGGGATGGGGTGATGGACACGGGGATGGGGTGGTTGACATAGGAATGGTGTGATGGACACGGTGGGGATGTTGGTGGTTGACACGGTAGGGATGGGGTGATGGACACGGGGATGGGGTGGTTGACACGGTGGAGATGGGGTGGTGGACACAATGGGGATGGGGTGGTGGTCACGGTGCGGATGGGGTGGTTGACAAAGGGATGGGGTGCTGGATATGGGGATGGGGTGGTGGACAAGGGGATGAGGTGGTGGACAAGGGGATGGGGTGGTGGACATTGTGGGGATGGGGTGGTGGACAAGGGGATGGGGTGGTGGACATGGTAGGGATAGGGTGGTGGACAAGGGGATGGGGTGGTGGACATGATGGGGATGGAGTGGTGGACAAGGGGATGGGGTGGTGGACATGGGGATAGGGTGGTGGTCATGGTGGGGATGGGGTGGTGGTCATGGTGGGGATGGGGTGGTTGACACAGGGATGGGGTGCTGGATATAGGGATGGGATGGTGGAAAGGGGATGGGGTAGTGGACATGGTGGGGATGGGGTGGTGGAAAGGGGATGGGGTAGTGGACATGGTGGGGATGGGGTGGTGGTCACGGTGCGGATGGGGTGGTTGACAAAGGGATGGGGTGCTGGATATGGGGATGGGGTGGTGGACAAGGGGATGGGGTGGTGGACAAGATGGGGATGGGGTGGTGGACAATGGGGATGGGGTGGTGGACAAGGGGATGGGGTGGTGGACACGATGGGGATGGGGTGGTGGACGATGGGGATGGGGTGGTGGACAAGGGGATGGGGTGGTGGACAAGGTGATGGGGTGGTGGACACAATGGGGATGGGGTGGTGGACATAGGGATGGGATAGTGGACATGGTGGGGATGTGGTGATGGACACAGGGATGTGGTGGTGACCATGGTAGGGATGTGTGGTGGACACTGTAGGGATGGGGTGATGGACACAGGGATGGGGTGATGGAAACGGGGATGGTGTGGTGGACACGGGGATGGGGTGGTTGACATGGTAGAGATGGGGTGGTGGACACAGGGATGTGGTGGTGGACAAGGGGATGGGGTGATGGATATGGGGATAGGGTGGTGGTCACAGTGGGGATGGGGTGGTTGACAGGGATGGGGTGGTGGACAAGGGGATGGGGTGGTGGACATGGTGGGGATGGGGTGGTGGACAAGGGGATGGGGTGGTGGACATGGGGATAGGGTGGTGGTCACGGTGGGGATGGGGTGGTTGACACAGGGATGGGGTGCTGGATATGGGGATGGGGTGGTGGAAAGGGGATGGGGTAGTGGACATGGTGGGGATGGGGTGGTGGACAAGGGGATGGGGTGGTGGACACGATGGGGATGGGGTGGTGGACACATGGATGGGGTGGTGGACACATGAATGGGGTGGTGGACAGAGGGATGGGATAGTGGACATGGTGGGGATTTGGTGATGGACACAGGGATGTGGTGGTGGCCACCGTAGGGATGGTGTGGTGGACACTGTAGGGATGGGGTGATGGACACAGGGATGGGGTGATGGAAACGGGGATGGGGTGGTGGACACGGTGGGGATGGGGTGGTGGACACGGTAGGGATGGGGTGATTGACACGGTAGGGATGGGGTGATGGACACAGGGATAGGGTGGTGGACACTGGGACGGGGTGGTGGACATTGTGGGGATGGGGTGATGGACATTGTGGGGATGGGGTGGTTGACATAGTGATGGACATTGTGGGGATGGGGTGGTTGACACGGTAGGGATGGGGTGATGGACACAGGGATGGGGTGATGGACACGGGGATGGGGTGGTTGACATGATGGGGATGGAGTGGTGGACAAGGGGATGGGGTGGTGGACAAGGGGATGGGGTGGTGGTCACGGTGCGGATGGGGTGGTTGACACAGGGATGGGGTGCTGGATATGGGGATGGGGTGGTGGACAAGGTGATGGGGTGGTGGACAAGATGGGGATGGGGTGGTGGACATGGTGGGGATGGTGTGGTGAAAAAGGGGATGGGGTGGTTGACACAGGGATGGGGTGCTGGATATGGGGATGGGGTGGTGGAAAGGGGATGGGGTAGTGGGCATGGTGGGGATGGGGTGGTGGACAAGGGGATGGGGTGGTGGACACGATGGGGATGGGGTGGTGGACAAGGGGATGGGGTGGTGGACATGGTAGGGATCGGGTGGTGGACAAGGGGATGGGGTGGTGGACATGATGGGGATGGAGTGGTGGACAAGGGGATGGGGTGGTGGACATGGGGATAGGGTGGTGGTCATGGTGGGGATGGGGTGGTTGACACAGGGATGGGGTGCTGGATATAGGGATGGGATGGTGGAAAGGGGATGGGGTAGTGGACATGGTGGGGATGGGGTGGTGGAAAGGGGATGGGGTAGTGGACATGGTGGGGATGGGGTGGTGGTCACGGTGCGGATGGGGTGGTTGACAAAGGGATGGGGTGCTGGATATGGGGATGGGGTGGTGGACAAGGGGATGGGGTGGTGGACAAGATGGGGATGGGGTGGTGGACAATGGGGATGGGGTGGTGGACAAGGGGATGGGGTGGTGGACACGATGGGGATGGGGTGGTGGACGATGGGGATGGGGTGGTGGACAAGGGGATGGGGTGGTGGACAAGGTGATGGGGTGGTGGACACAATGGGGATGGGGTGGTGGACATAGGGATGGGATAGTGGACATGGTGGGGATGTGGTGATGGACACAGGGATGTGGTGGTCACCATGGTAGGGATGGTGTGGTGGACACTGTAGGGATGGGGTGATGGACACAGGGATGGGGTGATGGAAACGGGGATGGTGTGGTGGACACGGGGATGGGGTGGTTGACATGGTAGAGATGGGGTGGTGGACACAGGGATGTGGTGGTGGACAAGGGGATGGGGTGATGGATATGGGGATAGGGTGGTGGTCACAGTGGGGATGGGGTGGTTGACAGGGATGGGGTGGTGGACAAGGGGATGGGGTGGTGGACATGGTGGGGATGGGGTGGTGGACAAGGGGATGGGGTGGTGGACATGGGGATAGGGTGGTGGTCACGGTGGGGATGGGGTGGTTGACACAGGGATGGGGTGCTGGATATGGGGATGGGGTGGTGGAAAGGGGATGGGGTAGTGGACATGGTGGGGATGGGGTGGTGGACAAGGGGATGGGGTGGTGGACACGATAGGGATGGGGTGTTGGACAAGGGGATGGGGTGGTGGACATGGGGATAGGGTGGTGGTCATGGTGGGGATGGGGTGGTTGACACAGGGATGGGGTGGTGGACACAATGGGGATGGGGTGGTGGACAAGGGGATGGGGTAGTGGACATGGTGGGGATGGGGTGGTGGACATGGTGGGCATGGGGTGGTGGACGATGGGGATGGGGTGGTGGACACAATGGGGATGGGGTGGCGGACAAGGGGTTGGGGTGGTGGTCACGGTGCGGATGGGGTGGTTGACACAGGGATGGGGTGCTGGATATGGGGATGGGGTGGAGTACAAGGGGATGGGGTGGTGGACATGGTGGGGATGGGGTGGTGGACATGGGGATAGGGTGGTGGTCACGGTGGGGATGGGGTGGTTGACACAGGGATGGGGTGCTGGATATGGGGATGGGGTGGTGGAAAGGGGATGGGGTAGTGGACACGATGGGGATGGGGTGGTTGACACGGTGGAGATGGGGTGGTGGTCACGGTGCGGATGGGGTGGTTGACAAAGGGATGGGGTGCTGGATATGGGGATGGGGTGGTGGACAAGGGGATGGGGTGGTGGACAAGATGGGGATGGTGTGGTGGACGATGGTGATGGGGTGGTGGACAAGGGGATGGGGTGGTGGGCACGATGGGGATGGGGTGGTGGACGATGGGGATGGGGTGGTGGACAAGGGTATGGGGTGGTGGACACAATGGGGATGGGGTGGTGGACATGGTGGGGATGGTGTGGTGGACGGTGGGGATGAGGTGGTGGTCATGGTGGGGATGGGGTGGTTGACACAGGGATGGGGTGGTGGACACAATGGGGATGGGGTGGTGGACAAGGGGATGGGGTAGTGGACATGGTGGGGATGGGGTGGTGGACATGGTGGGCATGGGGTGGTGGACGATGGGGATGGGGTGGTGGACACAATGGGGATGGGGTGGTGGACAAGGGGTTGGGGTGGTGGTCACGGTGTGGATGGGGTGGTTGACACAGGGATGGGGTGCTGGATATGGGGATGGGGTGGAGTACAAGGGGATGGGGTGGTGGACATGGTGGGGATGGGGTGGTGGACATGGGGATAGGGTGGTGGTCACGGTGGGGATGGGGTGGTTGACACAGGGATGGGGTGCTGGATATGGGGATGGGGTGGTGGAAAGGGGATGGGGTAGTGGACACGATGGGGATGGGGTGGTTGACACGGTGGAGATGGGGTGGTGGTCACAGTGCGGATGGGGTGGTTGACAAAGGGATGGGGTGCTGGATATGGGGATGGGGTGGTGGACAAGGGGATGGGGTGGTGGACAAGATGGGGATGGTGTGGTGGACGATGGTGATGGGGTGGTGGACAAGGGGATGGGGTGGTGGGCACGATGGGGATGGGGTGGTGGACGATGGGGATGGGGTGGTGGACAAGGGTATGGGGTGGTGGACACGATGGGGATGGGGTGGTGGACGATGGGGATGGGGTGGTGGACAAGGGGATGGGGTGGTGGACAAGGTGATGGGGTGGTGGACACAATGGGGATGGGGTGGTGGACATAGGGATGGGATAGTGGACATGGTGGGGATGTGGTGATGGACACAGGGATGTGGTGGTGACCATGGTAGGGATGGTGTGGTGGACACTGTAGGGATGGGGTGATGGACACAGGGATGGGGTGATGGAAACGGGGATGGTGTGGTGGACACGGGGATGGGGTGGTTGACATGGTAGAGATGGGGTGGTGGACACAGGGATGTGGTGGTGGACAAGGGGATGGGGTGATGGATATGGGGATAGGGTGGTGGTCACAGTGGGGATGGGGTGGTTGACAGGGATGGGGTGGTGGACAAGGGGATGGGGTGGTGGACATGGTGGGGATGGGGTGGTGGACAAGGGGATGGGGTGGTGGACATGGGGATAGGGTGGTGGTCACGGTGGGGATGGGGTGGTTGACACAGGGATGGGGTGCTGGATATGGGGATGGGGTGGTGGAAAGGGGATGGGGTAGTGGACATGGTGGGGATGGGGTGGTGGACAAGGGGATGGGGTGGTGGACACGATAGGGATGGGGTGTTGGACAAGGGGATGGGGTGGTGGACATGGGGATAGGGTGGTGGTCATGGTGGGGATGGGGTGGTTGACACAGGGATGGGGTGGTGGACACAATGGGGATGGGGTGGTGGACAAGGGGATGGGGTAGTGGACATGGTGGGGATGGGGTGGTGGACATGGTGGGCATGGGGTGGTGGACGATGGGGATGGGGTGGTGGACACAATGGGGATGGGGTGGTGGACAAGGGGTTGGGGTGGTGGTCACGGTGCGGATGGGGTGGTTGACACAGGGATGGGGTGCTGGATATGGGGATGGGGTGGAGTACAAGGGGATGGGGTGGTGGACATGGTGGGGATGGGGTGGTGGACATGGGGATAGGGTGGTGGTCACGGTGGGGATGGGGTGGTTGACACAGGGATGGGGTGCTGGATATGGGGATGGGGTGGTGGAAAGGGGATGGGGTAGTGGACACGATGGGGATGGGGTGGTTGACACGGTGGAGATGGGGTGGTGGTCACGGTGCGGATGGGGTGGTTGACAAAGGGATGGGGTGCTGGATATGGGGATGGGGTGGTGGACAAGGGGATGGGGTGGTGGACAAGATGGGGATGGTGTGGTGGACGATGGTGATGGGGTGGTGGACAAGGGGATGGGGTGGTGGGCACGATGGGGATGGGGTGGTGGACGATGGGGATGGGGTGGTGGACAAGGGTATGGGGTGGTGGACACAATGGGGATGGGGTGGTGGACATGGTGGGGATGGTGTGGTGGACGGTGGGGATGAGGTGGTGGTCATGGTGGGGATGGGGTGGTTGACACAGGGATGGGGTGGTGGACACAATGGGGATGGGGTGGTGGACAAGGGGATGGGGTAGTGGACATGGTGGGGATGGGGTGGTGGACATGGTGGGCATGGGGTGGTGGACGATGGGGATGGGGTGGTGGACACAATGGGGATGGGGTGGTGGACAAGGGGTTGGGGTGGTGGTCACGGTGTGGATGGGGTGGTTGACACAGGGATGGGGTGCTGGATATGGGGATGGGGTGGAGTACAAGGGGATGGGGTGGTGGACATGGTGGGGATGGGGTGGTGGACATGGGGATAGGGTGGTGGTCACGGTGGGGATGGGGTGGTTGACACAGGGATGGGGTGCTGGATATGGGGATGGGGTGGTGGAAAGGGGATGGGGTAGTGGACACGATGGGGATGGGGTGGTTGACACGGTGGAGATGGGGTGGTGGTCACGGTGCGGATGGGGTGGTTGACAAAGGGATGGGGTGCTGGATATGGGGATGGGGTGGTGGACAAGGGGATGGGGTGGTGGACAAGATGGGGATGGTGTGGTGGACGATGGTGATGGGGTGGTGGACAAGGGGATGGGGTGGTGGGCACGATGGGGATGGGGTGGTGGACGATGGGGATGGGGTGGTGGACAAGGGTATGGGGTGGTGGACACAATGGGGATGGGGTGGTGGACATGGTGGGGATGGTGTGGTGGACGGTGGGGATGAGGTGGTGGATACGGTGGGGATGAGGTTGTGGATATGGGGATGGGGTGGTGGACATGGTGGGGATGGTGTGCTGGACACGGTGGGGATGGGGTGGTGGACATAGGGATGGGGTAGTGGACATGGTGGGGATGTGGTGATGGACACAGGGATGTGGTGGTGGCCACGGTAGGGATGGTGTGGTGGACACGATGGGGATGGAGTGGTGGACAAGGGGATGGGGTGGTGGACATGGGGATAGGGTGGTGGTCATGGTGGAGATGGGGTGGTTGACACAGGGATGGGGTGCTGGATATGGGGATGGGGTGGTGGAAAGGGGATGGGGTAGTGGACGGTGGGGATGGGGTGGTGGACAAGGGGATGGGGTGGTGGTCACGGTGGGGATGGGGTGGTTGACACAGGGATGGGGTGCTGGATATGGGGATGGGGTGGTGGAAAGGGGATGGGGTAGTGGACATGGTGGGGATGGGGTGGTGGACAAGGGGATGGGGTGGTGGACACGATGGGGATGGGGTGGTGGACACATGGATGGGGTGGTGGACACATGAATGGGGTGGTGGACAGAGGGATGGGATAGTGGACATGGTGGGGATTTGGTGATGGACACAGGGATGTGGTGGTGGCCACCGTAGGGATGGTGTGGTGGACACTGTAGGGATGGGGTGATGGACACAGGGATGGGGTGATGGAAACGGGGATGGGGTGGTGGACACGGTGGGGATGGGGTGGTGGACACGATGTGGATGGGGTGGTGGACAAGGGGATGGGGTGGTGGACATGGTAGGGATCGGGTGGTGGACAAGGGGATGGGGTGGTGGACATGATGGGGATGGAGTGGTGGACAAGGGGATGGGGTGGTGGACATGGGGATAGGGTGGTGGTCATGGTGGGGATGGGGTGGTTGACACAGGGATGGGGTGCTGGATATAGGGATGGGATGGTGGAAAGGGGATGGGGTAGTGGACATGGTGGGGATGGGGTGGTGGAAAGGGGATGGGGTAGTGGACATGGTGGGGATGGGGTGGTGGTCATGGTGCGGATGGGGTGGTTGACAAAGGGATGGGGTGCTGGATATGGGGATGGGGTGGTGGACAAGGGGATGGGGTGGTGGACAAGATGGGGATGGGGTGGTGGACAATGGGGATGGGGTGGTGGACAAGGGGATGGGGTGGTGGACACGATGGGGATGGGGTGGTGGACGATGGGGATGGGGTGGTGGACAAGGGGATGGGGTGGTGGACAAGGTGATGGGGTGGTGGACACAATGGGGATGGGGTGGTGGACATAGGGATGGGATAGTGGACATGGTGGGGATGTGGTGATGGACACAGGGATGTGGTGGTGACCATGGTAGGGATGGTGTGGTGGACACTGTAGGGATGGGGTGATGGACACAGGGATGGGGTGATGGAAACGGGGATGGTGTGGTGGACACGGGGATGGGGTGGTTGACATGGTAGAGATGGGGTGGTGGACACAGGGATGTGGTGGTGGACAAGGGGATGGGGTGATGGATATGGGGATAGGGTGGTGGTCACAGTGGGGATGGGGTGGTTGACAGGGATGGGGTGGTGGACAAGGGGATTGGGTGGTGGACATGGTGGGGATGGGGTGGTGGACAAGGGGATGGGGTGGTGGACATGGGGATAGGGTGGTGGTCACGGTGGGGATGGGGTGGTTGACACAGGGATGGGGTGCTGGATATGGGGATGGGGTGGTGGAAAGGGGATGGGGTAGTGGACATGGTGGGGATGGGGTGGTGGACAAGGGGATGGGGTGGTGGACACGATAGGGATGGGGTGTTGGACAAGGGGATGGGGTGGTGGACATGGGGATAGGGTGGTGGTCATGGTGGGGATGGGGTGGTTGACACAGGGATGGGGTGGTGGACACAATGGGGATGGGGTGGTGGACAAGGGGATGGGGTAGTGGACATGGTGGGGATGGGGTGGTGGACATGGTGGGCATGGGGTGGTGGACGATGGGGATGGGGTGGTGGACACAATGGGGATGGGGTGGTGGACAAGGGGTTGGGGTGGTGGTCACGGTGCGGATGGGGTGGTTGACACAGGGATGGGGTGCTGGATATGGGGATGGGGTGGAGTACAAGGGGATGGGGTGGTGGACATGGTGGGGATGGGGTGGTGGACATGGGGATAGGGTGGTGGTCACGGTGGGGATGGGGTGGTTGACACAGGGATGGGGTGCTGGATATGGGGATGGGGTGGTGGAAAGGGGATGGGGTAGTGGACACGATGGGGATGGGGTGGTTGACACGGTGGAGATGGGGTGGTGGTCACGGTGCGGATGGGGTGGTTGACAAAGGGATGGGGTGCTGGATATGGGGATGGGGTGGTGGACAAGGGGATGGGGTGGTGGACAAGATGGGGATGGTGTGGTGGACGATGGTGATGGGGTGGTGGACAAGGGGATGGGGTGGTGGGCACGATGGGGATGGGGTGGTGGACGATGGGGATGGGGTGGTGGACAAGGGTATGGGGTGGTGGACACAATGGGGATGGGGTGGTGGACATGGTGGGGATGGTGTGGTGGACGGTGGGGATGAGGTGTTGGTCATGGTGG
Source organism: Hypanus sabinus (assembly GCF_030144855.1). Taxonomy (NCBI): domain Eukaryota; kingdom Metazoa; phylum Chordata; class Chondrichthyes; order Myliobatiformes; family Dasyatidae; genus Hypanus; species Hypanus sabinus. Next base: position 8,546,445 of record NC_082720.1, read on the forward strand.
GGATGGGGTGGTTGACACAGGGATGGGGTGGTGGACACAATGGGGATGGGGTGGTGGACAAGGGGATGGGGTAGTGGACATGGTGGGGATGGGGTGGTGGACATGGTGGGCATGGGGTGGTGGACGATGGGGATGGGGTGGTGGACACAATGGGGATGGGGTGGTGGACAAGGGGTTGGGGTGGTGGTCACGGTGCGGATGGGGTGGTTGACACAGGGATGGGGTGCTGGATATGGGGATGGGGTGGAGTACAAGGGGATGGGGTGGTGGACATGGTGGGGATGGGGTGGTGGACATGGGGATAGGGTGGTGGTCACGGTGGGGATGGGGTGGTTGACACAGGGATGGGGTGCTGGATATGGGGATGGGGTGGTGGAAAGGGGATGGGGTAGTGGACACGATGGGGATGGGGTGGTTGACACGGTGGAGATGGGGTGGTGGTCACGGTGCGGATGGGGTGGTTGACAAAGGGATGGGGTGCTGGATATGGGGATGGGGTGGTGGACAAGGGGATGGGGTGGTGGACAAGATGGGGATGGTGTGGTGGACGATGGTGATGGGGTGGTGGACAAGGGGATGGGGTGGTGGGCACGATGGGGATGGGGTGGTGGACGATGGGGATGGGGTGGTGGACAAGGGTATGGGGTGGTGGACACAATGGGGATGGGGTGGTGGACATGGTGGGGATGGTGTGGTGGACGGTGGGGATGAGGTGGTGGATACGGTGGGGATGAGGTTGTGGATATGGGGATGGTGTGGTGGACATGGTGGGGATGGTGTGCTGGACACGGTGGGGATGGGGTGGTGGACATAGGGATGGGGTAGTGGACATGGTGGGGTTGTGGTGATGGACACAGGGATGTGGTGGTGGCCACGGTAGGGATGGTGTGGTGGACACGATGGGGATGGAGTGGTGGACAAGGGGATGGGGTGGTGGACATGGGGATAGGGTGGTGGTCATGGTGGAGATGGGGTGGTTGACACAGGGATGGGGTGCTGGATATGGGGATGGGGTGGTGGAAAGGGGATGGGGTAGTGGACGGTGGGGATGGGGTGGTGGACAAGGGGATGGGGTGGTGGTCACGGTGGGGATGGGGTGGTTGACACAGGGATGGGGTGCTGGATATGGGGATGGGGTGGTGGAAATGGGATGGGGTAGTGGACATGGTGGGGATGGGGTGGTGGACAAGGGGATGGGGTGGTGGACACGATGGGGATGGGGTGGTGGACACATGGATGGGGTGGTGGACACATGAATGGGGTGGTGGACAGAGGGATGGGATAGTGGACATGGTGGGGATTTGGTGATGGACACAGGGATGTGGTGGTGGCCACCGTAGGGATGGTGTGGTGGACACTGTAGGGATGGGGTGATGGACACAGGGATGGGGTGATGGAAACGGGGATGGGGTGGTGGACACGGTGGGGATGGGGTGGTGGACACGGTAGGGATGGGGTGATTGACACGGTAGGGATGGGGTGATGGACACAGGGATAGGGTGGTGGACACTGGGACGGGGTGGTGGACATTGTGGGGATGGGGTGATGGACATTGTGGGGATGGGGTGGTTGACATAGTGATGGACATTTTGGGGATGGGGTGGTTGACACGGTAGGGATGGGGTGATGGACACAGGGATGGGGTGATGGACACGGGGATGGGGTGGTTGACATGATGGGGATGGAGTGGTGGACAAGGGGATGGGGTGGTGGACAAGGGGATGGGGTGGTGGTCACGGTGCGGATGGGGTGGTTGACACAGGGATGGGGTGCTGGATATGGGGATGGGGTGGTGGACAAGGTGATGGGGTGGTGGACAAGATGGGGATGGGGTGGTGGACATGGTGGGGATGGTGTGGTGAAAAAGGGGATGGGGTGGTTGACACAGGGATGGGGTGCTGGATATGGGGATGGGGTGGTGGAAAGGGGATGGGGTAGTGGGCATGGTGGGGATGGGGTGGTGGACAAGGGGATGGGGTGGTGGACACGATGGGGATGGGGTGGTGGACAAGGGGATGGGGTGGTGGACATGGTAGGGATCGGGTGGTGGACAAGGGGATGGGGTGGTGGACATGATGGGGATCGAGTGGTGGACAAGGGGATGGGGTGGTGGACATGGGGATAGGGTGGTGGTCATGGTGGGGATGGGGTGGTTGACACAGGGATGGGGTGCTGGATATAGGGATGGGATGGTGGAAAGGGGATGGGGTAGTGGACATGGTGGGGATGGGGTGGTGGAAAGGGGATGGGGTAGTGGACATGGTGGGGATGGGGTGGTGGTCACGGTGCGGATGGGGTGGTTGACAAAGGGATGGGGTGCTGGATATGGGGATGGGGTGGTGGACAAGGGGATGGGGTGGTGGACAAGATGGGGATGGGGTGGTGGACAATGGGGATGGGGTGGTGGACAAGGGGATGGGGTGGTGGACACGATGGGGATGGGGTGGTGGACGATGGGGATGGGGTGGTGGACAAGGGGATGGGGTGGTGGACAAGGTGATGGGGTGGTGGACACAATGGGGATGGGGTGGTGGACATAGGGATGGGATAGTGGACATGGTGGGGATGTGGTGATGGACACAGGGATGTGGTGGTGACCATGGTAGGGATGGTGTGGTGGACACTGTAGGGATGGGGTGATGGACACAGGGATGGGGTGATGGAAACGGGGATGGTGTGGTGGACACGGGGATGGGGTGGTTGACATGGTAGAGATGGGGTGGTGGACACAGGGATGTGGTGGTGGACAAGGGGATGGGGTGATGGATATGGGGATAGGGTGGTGGTCACAGTGGGGATGGGGTGGTTGACAGGGATGGGGTGGTGGACAAGGGGATGGGGTGGTGGACATGGTGGGGATGGGGTGGTGGACAAGGGGATGGGGTGGTGGACATGGGGATAGGGTGGTGGTCACGGTGGGGATGGGGTGGTTGACACAGGGATGGGGTGCTGGATATGGGGATGGGGTGGTGGAAAGGGGATGGGGTAGTGGACATGGTGGGGATGGGGTGGTGGACAAGGGGATGGGGTGGTGGACACGATAGGGATGGGGTGTTGGACAAGGGGATGGGGTGGTGGACATGGGGATAGGGTGGTGGTCATGGTGGGGATGGGGTGGTTGACACAGGGATGGGGTGGTGGACACAATGGGGATGGGGTGGTGGACAAGGGGATGGGGTAGTGGACATGGTGGGGATGGGGTGGTGGACATGGTGGGCATGGGGTGGTGGACGATGGGGATGGGGTGGTGGACACAATGGGGATGGGGTGGTGGACAAGGGGTTGGGGTGGTGGTCACGGTGCGGATGGGGTGGTTGACACAGGGATGGGGTGCTGGATATGGGGATGGGGTGGAGTACAAGGGGATGGGGTGGTGGACATGGTGGGGATGGGGTGGTGGACATGGGGATAGGGTGGTGGTCACGGTGGGGATGGGGTGGTTGACACAGGGATGGGGTGCTGGATATGGGGATGGGGTGGTGGAAAGGGGATGGGGTAGTGGACACGATGGGGATGGGGTGGTTGACACGGTGGAGATGGGGTGGTGGTCACGGTGCGGATGGGGTGGTTGACAAAGGGATGGGGTGCTGGATATGGGGATGGGGTGGTGGACAAGGGGATGGGGTGGTGGACAAGATGGGGATGGTGTGGTGGACGATGGTGATGGGGTGGTGGACAAGGGGATGGGGTGGTGGGCACGATGGGGATGGGGTGGTGGACGATGGGGATGGGGTGGTGGACAAGGGTATGGGGTGGTGGACACAATGGGGATGGGGTGGTGGACATGGTGGGGATGGTGTGGTGGACGGTGGGGATGAGGTGGTGGATACGGTGGGGATGAGGTTGTGGATATGGGGATGGGGTGGTGGACATGGTGGGGATGGTGTGCTGGACACGGTGGGGATGGGGTGGTGGACATAGGGATGGGGTAGTGGACATGGTGGGGATGTGGTGATGGACACAGGGATGTGGTGGTGGCCACGGTAGGGATGGTGTGGTGGACACGATGGGGATGGAGTGGTGGACAAGGGGATGGGGTGGTGGACATGGGGATAGGGTGGTGGTCATGGTGGAGATGGGGTGGTTGACACAGGGATGGGGTGCTGGATATGGGGATTGGGTGGTGGAAAGGGGATGGGGTAGTGGACGGTGGGGATGGGGTGGTGGACAAGGGAATGGGGTAGTGGTCAAGGGGATGGGGTGGTGGTCACGGTGCGGATGGGGTGGTTGACACAGGGATGGGGTGCTGGATATGGGGATGGGGTGGAGTACAAGGGGATGGGGTGGTGGACATGGTGGGGATGGGGTGGTGGACATGGGGATAGGGTGGTGGTCACGGTGGGGATGGGGTGGTTGACACAGGGATGGGGTGCTGGATATGGGGATGGGGTGGTGGAAAGGGGATGGGGTAGTGGACACGATGGGGATGGGGTGGTTGACACGGTGGAGATGGGGTGGTGGACACAATGGGGATGGGGTGGTGGTCACGGTGCGGATGGGGTGGTTGACACAGGGATGGGGTGCTGGATATGGGGATGGGGTGGTGGACAAGGGGATAGGGTGGTGGACGGTGGGGATGGTGTGGTGGACAAGGGGATGGGGTGGTGGACATGGTAGGGATGGGGTGGTGACACGATGGGGATGGGGTGGTGGTCAAGGGGATGGGGTGGTGGACATGGTAGGGATGGGTTGGTGGACAAGGGGATGGGGTGGTGGACATGATGGGGATGGAGTGGTGGACAAGGGGATGGGGTGGAGGACATGGGGATAGGGTGGTGGTCATGGTGGGTATGGGCTGGTTGACACAGGGATGGTGTGCTGGATATGGGGATGGGGTGGTGGAAAGGGGATTGGGTAGTGGACGGTGGGGATGGGGTGGTGGACAAGGGGATGGGGTGGTGGTCACGGTGCGGATGGGGTGGTTGACACAGGGATGGGGTTGCTGGATATGGGGATGGGTGGTGGACAAGGGGATGGGGTGGTGGACGGTGGGGATGGGGTGGTGGACAAGGGGATGGGGTGGTGGACATGGTAGGGATGGGTGGTGGACACGATGGGGATGGGGTGGTGGACATGGTAGGGATGGGGTGTTGGACAAGGGGATGGGGTGGTGGACATGATGGGGATGGAGTGGTGGACAAGGGGATGGGGTGGTGGACATGGGGATAGGGTGGTGGTCATGGTGAGGATGGGGTGGTTGACACAGGGATGGGGTGCTGGATATGGGGATGGGGTGGTGGAAAGGGGATGGGGTAGTGGACATGGTGGGGATGGGGTGGTGGTCACGGTGCGGATGGGGTGGTTGACACAGGGATGGGGTGCTGGATATGGGGATGGGGTGGTGGACAAGGGGATGGGGTGGTGGAGAAGATGGGGATGGGGTGGTGGACGATGGGGATGGGGTGGTGGACAAGGGGATGGGGTGGTGGACACGATGGGGATGGGGTGGTGGACGATGGGGATGGGGTGGTGGACAAGGGGATGGGGTGGTGGACACAATGGGGATGGGGTGGTGGACAATGGGATGGGGTGGTGGACATGGTGGGGATGGTGTGGTGGACGGTGGGGATGAGGTGGTGGATACGGTGGGGATGAGGTGGTGGATATGGGGATGGGGTGGTGGACATGGTGGGGATGGTGTGGTGGACACGGTGGGGATGGGGTGGTGGACATAGGGATGGGGTAGTGGACATGGTGGGGATGTGGTGATGGACACAGGGATGTGGTGGTGGCCACGGTAGGGATGGTGTGGTGGACACGATGGGGATGGGGTGGTGGACACATGGATGGGGTGGTGGACATAGGGATGGGATAGTGGACATGGTGGGGATGTGGTGATGGACACAGGGATGTGGTGGTGACCATGGAAGGGATGGTGTGGTGGACACTGTCGGGATGGGGTGATGGACACAGGGATGGGGTGATTGAAACGGGGATGGTGTGGTGGACACGGGGATGGGGTGGTTGACATGGTGGAGATGGGGTGGTGGACACAGGGATGTGGTGGTGGAGAAGTGGATGGGGTGATGGATATGGGGATAGGGTGGAGGTCACAGTGGGGATGGGGTGGTGGATATGGTGGAGATGGGGTGGTGGACAAGGGGATGGGGTGGTAGACATGGTGGGGTTGGGGTGTTGGACATGGGGATGGGGTGGTTGACATAGGAATGGGGTGGTGGTCACGCTGGGGATGGGGTGCTGGACACTGTAGGGATGGGGTGATGGACAGGGATGGGGTGATGGACACAGGGATGGGGTGCTGGATATGGGGATGGGGTGGTTGACATAGGAATGGAGTGAAGGACACGGTGGGGATGTTGGTGGTTGACATGGTAGGGATGGGGTGATGGACAAGGGGATGGGGTGTTGGACATGGTAGGGATGGGGTGGTGGACACGATGGGGATGGGGTGGTGGTCAAGGGGATGGGGTGGTGGACATGGTAGGGATGGGGTGGTGGACAAGGGGATGGGGTGGTGGACATGATGGGAATGGAGTGGTAGACAAGGGGATGGGGTGGTGGACATGGGGATAGGGTGGTGGTCATGGTGGGGATGGGGTGGTTGACACAGGGATGGGGTGCTGGATATGGGGATGGGGTGGTGGAAAGGGGATGGGGTAGTGGACGGTGGGGATGGGGTGGTGGATAAGGGGATGGGGTGGTGGTCACGGTGCGGATGGGGTGGTTGACACAGGGATGGGGTGCTGGATATGGGGATGGGGTGGAGTACAAGGGGATGGGGTGGTGGACATGGTGGGGATGGGGTGGTGGACAAGGGGAAGGGGTGGTGGACATGGGGATAGGGTAGTGGACACGATGGGGATGGGGTGGTGGACAAGGGGATGGGGTGCTGGACATGGGGATAGGGTGGTGGTCATGGTGGGGATGGGGTGGTTGACACAGGGATGGGGTGCTGGATATGGGGATAGGGTGGTGGAAAGGGGATGGGGTAGTGGATGATGGGGATGGGGTGGTTGACACGGTGGAGATGCGGTGGTGGACACAATGGGGATGGGGTGGTGGTCACGGTGCGGATGGGGTGGTTGACACAGGGATGGGGTGCTGGATATGGGGATGGGGTTGTGGACAAGGGGATGGGGTGGTGGACGGTGGGGATGGGGTGGTGGACAAGGGGATGGGGTGGTGGACATGGTAGGGATGGGGTGGTGGACACGATGGGGATGGGGTGGTGGTCAAGGGGATGGGGTGGTGGACATGGTAGGGATGTGGTGGTGGCCAAGGGGATGGGGTGGTGGACATGATGTGGATGGAGTGGTGGACAAGGGGATGGGGTGGTGGACATGGGGATAGGGTGGTGGTCATGGTGGGGATGGGGTGGTTGACACAGGGATGGTGTGCTGGATATGGGGATGGGGTGGTGGAAAGGGGATGGGGTAGTGGACGGTGGGGATGGGGTGGTGGACAAGGGGATGGGGTGGTGGTCATGGTGCGGATGGGGTGGTTGACACAGGGATGGGGTGCTGGATATGGGGATGGGGTGGTGTACAAGGGGATGGGGTGGTGGACATGGTGTGGATGGGGTGGTGGACAAGGGGATGGGGTGGTGGTCACGGTGGGGATGGGGTGGTTGACACAGGGATGGGGTGCTGGATATGGGGATGGGGTGGTGGAAAGGGGTTGGGGTAGTGGACATGGTGGGGCTGGGGTGGTGGACAAGGGGATGGGGTAGTGGACACGATGGGGATGGGGTGGTGGACAAGGGGATGGGGTGCTGGACATGGGGATAGGGTGGTGGTCATGGTGGGGATGGGGTGGTTGACACAGGGATGGGGTGAAGGACACGGTGGGGATGTTGGTGGTTGACACGGTAGGGATGGGGTGATGGACAAGGGGATGGGGTGGTTGACACGGTGGAGATGGGGTGGTGGACACAATGGGGATGGGGTGGTGGTCACGGTGCGGATGGGGTGGTTGACACAAGGATGGGGTGCTGGATATGGGGATGGGGTGGTGGACAAGGGGATGGGGTGGTGGACGGTGGGGATGGGGTGGTGGACAAGGGGATGGGGTGGTGGACATGGTAGGGATGGGGTGGTGGACACGATGGGGATGGGGTGGTGGACATGGTAGGGATGGGGTGGTGGACAAGGGGATGGGGTGGTGGACAAGGGGATGGGGTGGTGGACATGATGGGGATGGAGTGGTGGACAAGGGGATGGGGTGGTAGACATGGGGATAGGGTGGTGGTCATGGTGGGGATGGGGTGGTTGACACAGGGATGGGGTGCTGGATATGGGGAAGGGGTGGTGGAAAGGGGATGGGGTGGTGGACATGGTGGGGATGGGGTGGTGGACAAGGGGATGGGGTGTTGGTCACGGTGCGGATGGGGTGGTTGACACAGGGATGGGGTGCTGGATATGGGGATGGGGTGGTGGACAAGGGGATGGGGTGGTGGACAAGATGGGGATGGGGTGGTGGACGATGGTGATGGGGTGGTGGACAAGGGGATGGGGTGGTGGACACGATGGGGATGGGGTGGTGGACAAGGGTATGGGGTGGTGGACACAATGGGGATGGGGTGGTGGTCAAGGGGATGGGGTGGTGGACATGGTGGGGATGGTGTGGTGGACGGTGGGGATGAGGTGGTGGATACGGTGGGGATGAGGTTGTGGATATGGGGATGGGGTGGTGGACATGGTGGGGATGGTGTTGTGGACACGGTGGGGATGGGGTGGTGGACATAGGGATGGGGTAGTGGACATGGTGGGGCTGTGGTGACGGACACAGGGATGTGGTGGTGACCATGGTAGCGATGGTGTGGTGGACACTGTAGGGATGGGGTGATGGACACAGGGATGGGGTGATGGAAACGGGGATGGTGTGGTGGACACCGGGATGGGGTGGTTGACATGGTAGAGATGGGGTGGTGGACACAGGGATGTGGTGGTGGACAAGGGGATGGGGTGATGGATATGGGGATAGGGTGGAGGTCACAGTGGGGATGGGGTGGTGGACATGGTGGAGATGGGGTGGTGGACAAGGGGATTGGGTGGTGGACATGGTGGGGATGGGGTGATGGACAGGGATGGGGTGATGGACACAGGGATGGGGTGCTGGTTTTGGCGATGGGGTGGTTGACATAGGAATGGAGTGAAGGACACAGTGGGGATGTTGGTGGTTGACACGGTAGGGATGGGGTGATGGACAAGGGGATTGGGTGGTTGACACGGTGGAGATGGGGTGGTGGACACAATGGGGATGGGGTGGTGGTCACGGTGCGGATGGGGTGGTTGACACAGGGATGGGGTGCTGGATATGGGGATGGGGTGGTGGACAAGGGGATGGGGTGGTGGACATGGTAGTGATGGGGTGGTGGACACGATGGGGATGGGATGGTGGTCAAGGGGATGGGGTGGTGGACATGGTAGGGATGGGGTGGTGGACAAGGGGATGGGGTGGTGGACATGGGGATAGGGTGGTGGTCATGGTGGGGATGGGGTGGTTGACACAGGGATGGGGTGCTGGATATGGGGATGGGGTGGTGGAAAGGGGATGGGGTAGTGGACGGTGGGGATGGGGTGGTGGACAAGGGGATGGGGTGGTGGTCACGGTGCGGATGGGGTAGTTGACACAGGGTTGGGGTGCTGGATATGGGGATGGGGTGGTGGACAATTGGATTGGGTGGTGGACAAGATGGGGATGGGGTGGTGGACGATGGTGATGGGGTGGTGGACAAGGGGATGGGGTGATGGACACGATGGGGATGGGGTGGTGGACGATGGGGATGGGGTGGTGGACAAGGGGATGGGGTGGTGGACACAATGGGGAAGGGGTGGTGGACAAGGGGATGGGGTGGTGGACATGGTGGGGAAGGTGTGGTGGACGGTGGGGATGAGGTGGTGGACACGGTGGGGATGAGGTGGTGGATATGGGGATGGGGTGGTGGACATGGTGGGGATGGTGTGGTGGACACGGTGGGGATGGGGTGGTGGACATAGCGATGGGGTAGTGGACATGGTGGGGATGTGGTGATGGACACAGGGATGTGGTGGTGGCCACGGTAGGGATGGTGTGGTGGACACGATGGGGATGGGGTGGTGGACACATGGATGGGGTGGTGGACATAGCGATGGGGTAGTGGACATGATGGGGATGTGGTGATGGACACAGGGATGTGGTGGTGGACAAGGGGATGGGGTGATGGATATTGGGATAGGGTGGAGGTCACAGTGGGGATGGGGTGGTGGACATGGTGGAGATGGGGTGGTGGACAAGGGGATGGGGTGGTGGACATGGTAGCGATGGGGTGGTGGACACGATGGGGATGGGATGGTGGACAAGGGGATGGGGTGGTGGACACGATGGGGATGGGGTGGTGGAAAAGGGGATGGGGTGCTGGACATGGGGATAGGGTGGTGGTCACGGTGGGGATGGGGTGGTTGACACAGGGATGGGGTGCTGGATATGGGGATGGGGTGGTGGAAAGGGGATGGGGTAGTGGATATGGTGGGGATGTGGTGGTGGACAAGGGGATGGGGTGGTTGACACAGGGATGGGGTGCTGGATATGGGGATGGGGTGGTGGAAAGGGGATTGGGTAGTGGACATGGAGGGGATGGGGTGGTGGATAAGGGGATGGGGTGGTGGACAAGGGGATGGGGTGGTGGTCACGGTGCGGATGGGGTGGTTGACACAGGGATGGGGTGCTGGATATGGGGATGGGGTGGAGGACAAGGGGATGGGGTGGTGGACATGATGGGGATGGGGTGGTGGACGATGGGGATGGGGTGGTGGACAAGGGGATGGGGTGGTGGACACGATGGGGATGGGGTGGTGGACGTTGGGGATGGGGTGGTGGACAAGGGAATGGGGTGGTGGACACAATGGGGATGGCGTGGTGGACAAGGGGATGGGGTGGTGGACATGGTGGGGATGGTGTGGTGGACGGTGGGGATGAGGTGGTGGACACGGTGGGGATGAGGTGGTGGATATGGGGATGGGGTGGTGGACATGGTGGGGATGGTGTGGTGGACACGGTGGGGATGGGGTGGTGGACATAGGGATGGGGTAGTGGACATGGTGGGGATGTGGTGATGGACACAGGGATGTGGTGGTGGCCACGGTAGGGATGGTGTGGTGGACACGATGGGGATGGGGTGGTGGACACATGGATGGGGTGGTGGACATAGGGATGGGATAGTGGACATGGTGGGGATGTGGTGATGGACACAGGGATGTGGTGGTGACCATGGTAGGGATGGTGTGGTGGACACTGTACGGATGGGGTGATGGACACAGGGATGGGGTGATGGAAACGGGGATGGTGTGGTGGACACGGGGATGGGGTGGTTGACATGGTAGAGATGGGGTGGTGGACACAGGGATGTGGTGGTGGACAAGGGGAAGGGGTGATGGATATTGGGATAGAGTGGAGGTCACAGTGGGGATGGGTGGTGGAAATGGTGGAGATGGGGTGGTGGACAAGGGGATGGGGTGGTGGACATGGTAGGGATGGGGTGGTGGACACGATGGGGATGGGATGGTGGACAAGGGGATGGGGTGGTGGACACGATGGGGATGGGGTGGTGGACAAGGGGATGGGGTGCTGGACATGGGGATAGGGTGGTGGTCATGGTGGGGATGGGGTGGTTGACACAGGGATGGGGTGCTGGATATGGGGATGGGGTGGTGGAAAGGGGATGGGGTAGTGGACATGGTGGGGATGTGGTGGTGGACAAGGGGATGGGGTGGTTGACACAGGGATGGGGTGCTGGATATGGGGATGGGGTGGTGGAAAGGGGATTGGGTAGTGGACATGGAGGGGATGGGGTGGTGGATAAGGGGATGGGGTGGTGGACACGCTGGGGATGGGGTGGTGGACACAGTAGGGATGGGGTGATGGACATGGGGATGGGGTGGTTGACATAGGAATGGGGTGGTGGTCACGCTGGGGATGGGGTGGTGGACACTGTAGGGATGGGGTGATGGACAGGGATGGGGTGCTGGACATGGGGATGGGGTGGTTGACATAGGAATGGAGTGAAGGACACGGTGGGGATGTTGGTGGTTGACACGGTAGGGATGGGGTGATGGACAAGGGATGGGGTTGTTGACACGGTGCAGATGGGGTGGTGGACACAAAGGGGATGGGGTGGTGGTCACGGTGCGGATGGGGTGGTTGACACAGGGATGGGGTGCTGGATATGGGGATGGGGTGGTGGACAAGGGTATGGGGTGGTGGACGGTGGGGATGGGGTGGTGGACGGTGTTGATGGGGTGGTGGACATGGTAGTGATGGGGTGGTGGACACGATGGGGATGGGGTGGTGGTCAAGGGGATGGGGTGGTGGACATGGTAGGGATGGGGTGGTGGACAAGGGGATGGGGTGGTGGACATGATGGGGATGTAGTGGTGGACAAGGGGATGGGGTGGTGGACATGGGGATAGGGTGGTGGTCATGGTGGGGATGGGGTTGTTGTCACAGGGATGGGGTGCTGGATATGGGGATGGGGTTGTGGAAAGGGGATGGGGTAGTGGACATGGTGGGGATGGGGTGGTGGAGAAGGGGATGGGGTGGTGGTCACGGTGCGGATGGGGTTGTTGACACAGGGATTGGGTGCTGGATATGGGGATGGGGTGGTGGACAAGGGGATGGGGTGGTGGACAAGATGGGGATGGGGTGGTGGACGATGGGGATGGGGTGGTGGACAAGGGGATGGGGTGGTGGACACGATGGGGATGGGGTGGTGGACGATGGGGAGGGGTGGTGGACAAGGGGATGAGGTGGTGGATATGGGGATGGGGTGGTGGACAGGGTGGGGATGGTGTGGTGGACACGGTGGGGATGGCGTGGTGGACATTGGGATGGGGTAGTGGACATGGTGGGGATGTGGTGGTGGCCACGGTAGGGATGGTGTGGTGGACACGATGGGGATGGGGTGGTGGACACATGGATGGGGTTGTGGACATAGGGATGGGATAGTGGACATGGTGGGGATGTGGTGATGGACACAGGGATGTGGTGGTGACCATGGTAGGGATGGTGTGGTGGACACTGTAGGGATGGGGTGATGGACACAGGGATGGGGTGATGGAAACGGGGATGGTGTGGTGGACACGGGGATGGGGTGGTTGACATGGTAGAGATGGGGTGGTGGACACAGGGATGGGGTGCTGGATATGGGGATGGGGTGGTGGAAAGGGGATGGGGTAGTGGACATGGTGGGGATGTGGTGGTGGACAAGGGGATGGGGTGGTTGACACAGGGATGGGGTGCTGGATATGGGGATGGGGTGGTGGAAAGGGGATTGGGTAGTGGACATGGAGGGGATGGGGTGGTGGATAAGGGGATGGGGTGGTGGACACGCTGGGGATGGGGTGGTGGACAAGGGGATGGGGTGGTGGTCACGGTGCGGATGGGGTGGTTGACACAGGGATGGGGTGCTGGATATGGGGATGGGGTGGAGGACAAGGGGATGGGGTGGTGGACATGATGGGGATGGGGTGGTGGACGATGGGGATGGGGTGGTGGACAAGGGGATGGGGTGGTGGACACGATGGGGATGGGGTGGTGGACGTTGGGGATGGGGTGGTGGACAAGGGAATGGGGTGGTGGACACAATGGGGATGGCGTGGTGGACAAGGGGATGGGGTGGTGGACATGGTGGGGATGGTGTGGTGGACGGTGGGGATGAGGTGGTGGACACGGTGGGGATGAGGTGGTGGATATGGGGATGGGGTGGTGGACATGGTGGGGATGGTGTGGTGGACACGGTGGGGATGGGGTGGTGGACATAGGGATGGGGTAGTGGACATGGTGGGGATGTGGTGATGGACACAGGGATGTGGTGGTGGCCACGGTAGGGATGGTGTGGTGGACACGATGGGGATGGGGTGGTGGACACATGGATGGGGTGGTGGACATAGGGATGGGATAGTGGACATGGTGGGGATGTGGTGATGGACACAGGGATGTGGTGGTGACCATGGTAGGGATGGTGTGGTGGACACTGTACGGATGGGGTGATGGACACAGGGATGGGGTGATGGAAACGGGGATGGTGTGGTGGACACGGGGATGGGGTGGTTGACATGGTAGAGATGGGGTGGTGGACACAGGGATGTGGTGGTGGACAAGGGGAAGGGGTGATGGATATTGGGATAGAGTGGAGGTCACAGTGGGGATGGGTGGTGGAAATGGTGGAGATGGGGTGGTGGACAAGGGGATGGGGTGGTGGACATGGTAGGGATGGGGTGGTGGACACGATGGGGATGGGATGGTGGACAAGGGGATGGGGTGGTGGACACGATGGGGATGGGGTGGTGGACAAGGGGATGGGGTGCTGGACATGGGGATAGGGTGGTGGTCATGGTGGGGATGGGGTGGTTGACACAGGGATGGGGTGCTGGATATGGGGATGGGGTGGTGGAAAGGGGATGGGGTAGTGGACATGGTGGGGATGTGGTGGTGGACAAGGGGATGGGGTGGTTGACACAGGGATGGGGTGCTGGATATGGGGATGGGGTGGTGGAAAGGGGATTGGGTAGTGGACATGGAGGGGATGGGGTGGTGGATAAGGGGATGGGGTGGTGGACACGCTGGGGATGGGGTGGTGGACACAGTAGGGATGGGGTGATGGACATGGGGATGGGGTGGTTGACATAGGAATGGGGTGGTGGTCACGCTGGGGATGGGGTGGTGGACACTGTAGGGATGGGGTGATGGACAGGGATGGGGTGCTGGACATGGGGATGGGGTGGTTGACATAGGAATGGAGTGAAGGACACGGTGGGGATGTTGGTGGTTGACACGGTAGGGATGGGGTGATGGACAAGGGATGGGGTTGTTGACACGGTGCAGATGGGGTGGTGGACACAAAGGGGATGGGGTGGTGGTCACGGTGCGGATGGGGTGGTTGACACAGGGATGGGGTGCTGGATATGGGGATGGGGTGGTGGACAAGGGTATGGGGTGGTGGACGGTGGGGATGGGGTGGTGGACGGTGTTGATGGGGTGGTGGACATGGTAGTGATGGGGTGGTGGACACGATGGGGATGGGGTGGTGGTCAAGGGGATGGGGTGGTGGACATGGTAGGGATGGGGTGGTGGACAAGGGGATGGGGTGGTGGACATGATGGGGATGTAGTGGTGGACAAGGGGATGGGGTGGTGGACATGGGGATAGGGTGGTGGTCATGGTGGGGATGGGGTTGTTGTCACAGGGATGGGGTGCTGGATATGGGGATGGGGTTGTGGAAAGGGGATGGGGTAGTGGACATGGTGGGGATGGGGTGGTGGAGAAGGGGATGGGGTGGTGGTCTCGGTGCGGATGGGGTTGTTGACACAGGGATTGGGTGCTGGATATGGGGATGGGGTGGTGGACAAGGGGATGGGGTGGTGGACAAGATGGGGATGGGGTGGTGGACGATGGGGATGGGGTGGTGGACAAGGGGATGGGGTGGTGGACACGATGGGGATGGGGTGGTGGACGATGGGGAGGGGTGGTGGACAAGGGGATGAGGTGGTGGATATGGGGATGGGGTGGTGGACAGGGTGGGGATGGTGTGGTGGACACGGTGGGGATGGCGTGGTGGACATTGGGATGGGGTAGTGGACATGGTGGGGATGTGGTGGTGGCCACGGTAGGGATGGTGTGGTGGACACGATGGGGATGGGGTGGTGGACACATGGATGGGGTTGTGGACATAGGGATGGGATAGTGGACATGGTGGGGATGTGGTGATGGACACAGGGATGTGGTGGTGACCATGGTAGGGATGGTGTGGTGGACACTGTAGGGATGGGGTGATGGACACAGGGATGGGGTGATGGAAACGGGGATGGTGTGGTGGACACGGGGATGGGGTGGTTGACATGGTAGAGATGGGGTGGTGGACACAGGGATGGGGTGCTGGATATGGGGATGGGGTGGTGGACAAGGGGATGGGGTGGTGGACGGTGGCGATGGGTTGGTGGACAAGGGGATGGGGTGGTGGACATGGTAGGGATGGGGTGGTGGACACGATGGGGATGGGGTGGTGGTCAAGATGATGGGGTGGTGGACATGGTAGGGATGGGGTGGTGGACAAGGGGATGGGGTGGTGGACATGATGGAGATGGAGTGGTGGACAAGGGGATGGGGTGGTGGACATGGCGATAGGGTGGTGGTCATGGTGGGGATGGGGTGGTTGACACAGGGATGGGGTGCTGGATATGGGGATGGGGTGGTGGCAAGGGGATGGGGTAGTGGACATGGTGGGAATGGTGTGGTGGACACGATGGGGATGGGGTGGTGGACACATGGATGGGGTGGTGGACACAATGGGGATGGGGTGGTGGACAAGGGAATGGGGTAGTGGACATGGTGGGGATGTGGTGGTGGACATGATGGGCATGGGGTGGTGGACGATGGGGATGTGTTGGTGGACACAATGGGGATGGGGTGGTGGACAAGGGGATGGGGTGGTGGACATTGTGGGGAGGAGCTGGTGGTTATGGGGATGGGGTGGTGGACATGGTGGGGATGGTGTGGTGGACACGATGGGGATGGGGTGGTGGACACATGGATGGTGTGGTGGACAGAGGGATGGGATAGTGGACATGGTGGGGATGTGGTGATGGACACAGGGATGTGGTGGTGGCCACGGTAGGGATGGTGTGGTGGACACTGTAGGGATGGGGTGATGGATACAGGGATGGGGTGATGGAAACGGGGATGGGGTGGTGGACACGGTGGGGATGGGGTGGTGGACACGGTAGGGCTGGGGTGGTTGACACGGTAGGGATGGGGTGATGGACACAGGGATGGGGTGGTGGACACTGGGATGGGGTGGTGGACATTGTGGGGATGGGGTGATGGACATTGTGGGGATGGGGTGATGGACATGGGGATGGGGTGGTTGATATAGGAATGGAGTGATGGACACGGTGGGGATGGGGTGGTTGACACGGTAGGGATGGGGTGATGGACACAGGGATGGGGTGATGGACACGGGGATGGGGTGGCTGACATAGGAATGGAGTGATGGACACGGTGGGGATGTTGGTGGTTGACACGGTAGGGATGGGGTGATGGACACGGGGATGGGGTGATGGACACGGGGATGGGGTGGCTGACATAGGAATGGAGTGATGGACACGGTGGGGATGTTGGTGGTTGACACGGTAGGGATGGGGTGATGGACACGGTGCGGATGGGGTGGTTGACACAGGGATGGGGTGCTGGATATGGGGATGGGGTGGTGGACAAGGGGATGGGGTGGTGGACATGGTGGGGATGGGGTGGTGGAGAAGGGGATGGGGTGGTGGACACGATGGGGATGTGGTGGTGGACAAGGGGATGGGGTGGTGGACATGGTAGGGATGGGGTGGTGGACAAGGGGATGGGGTGGTGGACATGATGGGGATGGAGTGGTGGACAAAGGGATGGGGTGGTGGACATGGGGATAGGGTGGTGGTCATGGTGGGGATGGGGTGGTTGACACAGGGATGAGGTGCTGTATATGGGGATGGGGTGGTGGAAAGGGGATGGGGTAGTGGACATGGTGGGGATGGGGTGGTGGACAAGGGGATGGGGTGGTGGACAAGATGGGGATGGGGTGGTGGACGATGGGGATGTGGTGGTGGACAAGGGGATGGTGTGGTGGACAAGGGGATGGGGTGGTGGACACGATGGGGATGGGGTGGTGGACGATGGGGATGGGGTGGTGGACAAGGGGATGGGGTGGTGGACACAATGGGGATGGGGTGGTGGACACGGTGGGGATGGTGTGGTGGACGGAGGGGATGAGTGGTGGACACGGTGGGGATGAGGTGGTGGATAAGGGGATGGGGTGGTGGACATGGTGCGGATGGTGTGGTGGACAAGCGGATGGGGTGGTTGACACGGGGATGTGGTGCTGGATATGGGGATGGTGTGGTGGACAAGGGGATGGGGTGGTGGACACGATGGGGATGGGGTGGTGGACGATGGGGATGGGGTGGTGGACAAGGGGATGGGGTGGTGGACACGATGGGGATGGGGTGGTGGACATGGTAGGGATCGGGTGGTGGACAAGGGGATGGGGTGGTGGTCATGGTGGGGTTGGGGTGGTGGATGATGGGGATGGGGTGGTCGACAAGGGGATGGGGTGGTGGACAAGGGGATGGGGTGGTGGACATGGTGAGGATCTGGTGATGGACACAGGGATGTGGTGGTGGCCATGGTAGGGATGGTGTGGTGGACACTGTAGGGATATGGTGATGGACACAGGGATGGGGTGATGGAAACGGGGATGGGGTGATGGAAACGGGGATGTGGTGGTTGACACGGGGATCGGGTGGTTGACACGGTAGTGATGGGGTGATGGTCACAGGGATGGGGTGGTGGACACAGTGGGGATGGGGTAGTTGACACGGTAGGGATGAGGTGATGGACACGGGGATGGGGTGGTGGACACGGTGGGGATGGGGTGGTGGACACGGGGATGGGGAGGTTGATACGGTAGGGATGGGGTGGTGGACACGGTGTGGATGGGGTGATGAAAACGGGGATGGGGTGGTGGACACGGGGATGGGGTGGTGGTCACAGTGGGGATGGGGTGGTTGACACAGTGATGGGGTGCTGGATATGGGGATGGGGTGGTGGAAAGGGGATGGGGTAGTGGACATGGTGGGGCTGGGGTGGTGGACAAGGGGATGGGGTAGTGGACATGGTGGGGATGGTGTGGTGGACACGATGGGGATGGGGTGGTGGACACATGGATGGGGTGGTGGACAGAGGGATGGGATAGTGGATATGCTGGGGATGTGGTGATGGACACAGGGATGTGGTGGTGGCCACGGTAGGGATGGTGTGGTGGACACTGTAGGGATGGGGTGATAGGCACAGGGATGGGGTGATGGAAACGGGGATGGGGTGGTGGACACTGGGATGGGGTGGTGGACATTGTGGGGATGGGGTGATGGACATTGTGGGGATGGGGTGATGGACATGGGGATGGGGTGGTTGACATAGGAATGGAGTGATGGACACGGTGGGGATGGGGTGGTTGACACGGTAGGGATGGGGTGATGGACACAGGGATGGGGTGATGGACACGGGGATGGGGTGGTGGACATGATGGGGATGGGGTGGTGGTCATGGAGCGGATGGGGTGGTTGACACAGGGATGGGGTGCTGGATATGGGGATGTGGTGGTGGACAAGTGGATGGGGTGGTGGACATGGTGGGTATGGGGTGGTGGAGAAGGGGATGGGGTGGTGGACACGATGGGGATGTGGTGGTGGACAAGGGGATGGGGTGGTGGACATGGTAGGGATGGGGTGGTGGACAAGGGGATGGGGTGGTGGACATGATGGGGATGGAGTGGTGGACAAGGGGATGGGGTGGTGGACATGGGGATAGGGTGGTGGTCATGGTGGGGATGGGGTGGTTGACACAGGGATGGGGTGCTGTATATGGGGATGGGGTGGTGAAAGGGGATGGGGTAGTGGACATGGTGGGGATGGGGTGGTGGACAAGGGGATGGGGTGGTGGTCACGGTGCGGATGGGGTGGTTGACACAGGGATGGGGTGCTGGATATGGGGATGGGGTGGTGGACAAGGGGATGGGGTGGTGGACAAGGGGATGGGGTGGTGGACAAGATGGGGATGGGGTGGTGGACGATGGGGGTGGGGTGGTGGACAAGGGGATGGTGTGGTGGACAAGGGGATGGGGTGGTGGACACGATGGGGATGGGGTGGTGGACGATGGGGATGGGGTGGTGGACAAGGGGATGGGGTGGTGGACACAATGGGGATGGGGTGGTGGACATGGTGGGGATGGTGTGGTGGACGGTGGGGATGAGGTTGTGGACACGGTGGGGATTAGGTGGTGGATATGGGGATGGGGTGGTGGACGGTGCGGATGGTGTGGTGGACAAGGGGATGGGGTGGTTGACACAGGGATGTGGTGCTGGATATGGGGATGGGGTGATGGACAAGGGGATGGGGTGGTTGACTCGGTGGAGATGCGGTGGTGGACACAATGGGGATGGGGTGGTGGTCACGTTGCGGATGGGGTGGTTGACACAGGGATGGGGTGCTGGATATGGGGATGGGGTGGTGGACAAGCGGATGGGGTGGTGGACGGTGGGGATGGGGTGGTGGACAAGAGGATGGGGTGGTGGACACATGGATGGGGTGGTGGACACGATGGGGATGGGCTGGTGGACAAGGGGATGGGGTGGTGGACATGGTAGGGATGGGGTGGTGGACATGATGGGGATGGAGTGGTGGACAAGGGGATGGGGTGGTGGACATGGGGATAGGGTGGTGGTCATGGTGGGGATGGGGTGGTTGACACAGGGATGGGGTGCTGTATATGGGGATGGGGTGGTGGAAAGGGGATGGGGTAGTGGACACGATGGGGATGGGGTGGTGGACAAGGGGATGGGGTGGTGGTCACGGTGCGGATGGGGTGTTTGACACAGGGATGGGGTGCTGGATATGGGGATGGGGTGGTGGACAAGGGGATGGGGTGGTGGACATGGTAGTGATGGGGTGGTGGACACGATGGGGATGGGGTGGTGGTCAAGTGGATGGGGTGGTGGACATGGTAGGGATGGGGTGGTGGACAAGGGGATGGGGTGGTGGACATGGGGATAGGGTGGTGGTCATGGTGGGGATGGGGTGGTTGACACAGGGATGGTGTGCTGGATATGGGGATGGGGTGGTGGAAAGGGGATGGGGTAGTGGACATGGTGGGGATGGGGTGGTTGACACAGGGATGGGGTGCTGGATATGGGGATGGGATGGGGTGGTGGACAAGATGCGGATGGGGTGGTGGACGATGGGGATGGGGTGGTGCACAAGGGGATGGTGTGGTGGATATGGGGATAGGGTGGAGGTCACAGTGGGGATGGGGTGGTGGACATGGTGGAGATGGGGTGGTGGACAAGGGAATGGGGTGGTGGACATGGTAGGGATGGGGTGGTGGACACGATGGGGATGGGATGGTGGACAAGGGGATGGCGTGGTGGACACGATGGGGATGGGGTGGTGGACAAGGGGATGGGGTGGTGGACATGGGGATAGGGTGGTGGTCACGGTGGGGATGGGGTGGTTGACACAGGGATGGGGTGCTGGATATGGGGATGGGGTTGTGGAAAGGGGATGGGGTAGTGGACATGGTGGGGATGTGGTGGTGGACAAGGGGATGGGGTGGTTGACACAGGGATGGGGTGCTGGATATGGGGATGGGGTGGTGGAAAGGGGATTGGGTAGTGGACATGGAGGGGATGGGGTGGTGGACAAGGGGATGGGGTGGTGGACACGATGGGGATGGGGTGGTGGACAAGGGGAAGGGGTGGTGGACAAGGGGATGGGGTGGTGGACATGGTAGGGATCGGGTGGTGGACAAGGGGATGGAGTGGTGGACATGGTGGGGATGGGGTGGTGGACGATGGGGATGGGGTGGTGGACAAGGGGATGGGGTGGTGGACTCAATGGGGATGGCGTGGTGGACAAGGGGATGGGGTGGTGGACAAGGGGATGGGGTGGTGGATATGGTGGGGATGTGGTGATGGACACAGGGATGGTGTGGTTCACATGGTAGGGATGGGGTGATGGAAACGGGGATGTGGTGGTTGACACGGGGATGGTGTGGTTCACACGGTAGGGATGGGGTGATGGACACAGGGATGGGGTGGTGGACATTGTGGGGATGGGGTGATGGACATTGTGGGGATGGGGTGATGGACATGGGGATGGGGTGGTTGACATAGGAATGGAGTGATGGACACGGGGATGGGGTGGTTGATACGGTAGGGATGGGGTGATGGACACGGTGGGGATGGGGTGGTTGACACGGTAGGGATGGGGTGATGGACACGGGGATGGGGTGGTGGGCACAGGGATGGGGTGGTGGACATTGTTGTGATGGGGTGATGGACATTGTGGGGATGGGGTGATGGACATTGTGGGGATGGGGTGATGGACAGGGGATGGGGTGGTTGACATAGGAATGGGGTGGTGGTCACGCTGGGGATGGGGTGCTGGACACTGTAGGGATGGGGTGATGGACAAGGATGGGGTGATGGACACAGGGATGGGGTGCTGGATATGGGGATGGGGTGGTTGACATAGGAATGGAGTGAAGGACACGGTGGGGATGTTGGTGGTTGACACGGTAGGGATGGGGTGATGGACAAGGGATGGGGTGGTTGACACGGTGGAGATAGGGTGGTGGACACAATGGGGATGGGGTGGTGGTCACGGTGCGGATGGGGTGGTTGACACAGGGATGGGGTGCTGTATATGGGGATGGGGTGGTGGACAACGGGATGGGGTGGTGGACGGTGGGGATGGTGTGGTGGACAAGGGGATGGGGTGGTGGACATGGTAGTGATGGGGAGGTGGACACGATGGGGATGGGGTGGTGTTCAAGGGGATGGGGTGGTGGACATGGTAGGGATGGGGTGGTGGACAAGGGGATGGGGTGGTGGACATGATGGGGATGGAGTGGTGGACAAGGGGATGGGGTGGTGGACATGGGGATAGGGTGGTGGTCATGGTGGGGATGGGGTGGTTGACACAGGGATGGGGTGCTGTATATGGGGATGGGGTGGTGAAAGGGGATGGGGTAGTGGACATGGTGGGGATGGGGTGGTGGACAAGGGGATGGGGTGGTGGTCACGGTGCGGATGGGGTGGTTGACACAGGGATGGGGTGCTGGATATGGGGATGGGGTGGTGGACAAGGGGATGGGGTGGTGGACAAGGGGATGGGATGGTGGACAAGATGGGGATGGGGTGGTGGACGATGGGGATGGGGTGGTGGACAAGGGGATGGTGTGGTGGACAAGGGGATGGGGTGGTGGACACAATGGGGATGGGGTGGTAGACACAATGGGGATGGGGTGGTGGACGATGGGGATGGGGTGATGGACACAGGGATGTGGTGGTGGCCATTGTAGGGATGGTGTGGTGGACACTGTAGGGATGGGGTGATGGACACAGGGATGGGGTGATGGAAACGGGGATGGGGTGATGGAAACGAGGATGTGGTGGTTGACACGGGGATGGGGTGGTTGACACGGTAGGGATGGGGTGATGGACACAGGGATGGGGTGGTGGACACAGTGGGGATGGGGTGGTGGACACGGGGATGGGGAGTTTGACACGGTAGGGATGGGGTGGTGGACACGGTGGGGATGGGGTGGTGGACACGGGGATGGGGTGGTTGACATGGTAGAGATGGGGTGGTGGAAACAGGGATGTGGTGGTGGACAAGGGGATGTGGTGATGGATATGGGGATAGGGTGGTGGTCACAGTGGGGATGGGGTGGTTGACACAGGGATGGGGTGCTGGATATGGGGATGCAGTGGTGGAAAGGGGATGGGGTAGTGGACATGGTGGGGCTGGGGTGGTGTACAAGGGGATGGGGTGGTGGACATGGCGGGGATGGGGTGGTGGACAAGGGGATGGGGTGGTGGACATGGGGATAGGGTGGTGGTCACGGTGGGGATGGGGTGGTTGACACAGGGATGGGGTGCTGGATATGGGGATGGGGTGGTGGAAAGGGGATGGGGTAGTGGACATGGTGGGGCTGGGGTGGTGGACAAGGGGATGGGGTAGTGGACATGGTGGGGATGGTGTGGTGGACACGATGGGGATGGGGTGGTGGACACATGGATGGGGTGGTGGACAGAGGGATGGGATAGTGGACATGGTGGGTATGTGGTGATGGACACAGGGATGGGGTGGTGGAAAAGGGGATGGGGTCGTGGACATGGGGATAGGGTGGTGGTCACGGTGGGGATGGGGTGGTTGACACATGCATGGGGTGCTAGATATGGGGATGGGGTGGTGGAAAGGGGATGGGGTAGTGGACATGGTGGGGCTGGGGTGGTGGACAAGGGGATGGGGTAGTGGACATGGTGGGGATGGTGTGGTGGCCACGGTAGGGATGGTGTGGTGGACACTGTAGGGATGGGGTGATGGACACAGGGATGGGGTGATGGAAACGGGGATGGGGTGGTGGACACGGTGGGGATGGGGTGGTGGACACGGTAGGGATGGGGTGGTTGACACGGTAGGGATGGGGTGATGGACACAGGGATGGGGTGGTGGACACTGGAATGGGGTGGTGGACATTGTGGGGATGGGGTGATGGACATTGTGGGGATGTGGTGATGGACATGGGGATGGGGTGGTTGACATAGGAATGGAGTGATGGACACGGTGGGGATGGGGTGGTTGACACGGTAGGGATGGGGTGATGGACACAGGGATGGGGTGATGGACACGGGGATGGGGTGGTTGACATGGTAGAGATTGGGTGGTTGACACAGGGATGGGGTGCTGGATATGCGGATGGGGTGGTGGAAAGGGGATGGGGTAGTGGACATGGTGGGGCTGGGGTGGTGGACAAGGGGATGGGGTAGTGGACACGATGGGGATGGGGTTATGGAAAGGGGATGGGGTAGTGGACATGGTGGGGATGGGGTGGTGGACAAGGGGATGGGGTGGTTGACACAGGGATGGGGTGCTGGATATGGGGATGGGATGGTGGAAAGGGGATGGGGTAGTGGACATGGTGGGGCTGGGGTGATGGACAAGGGGATGGGGTAGTGGACATGGTGGGGATGGTGTGGTGGACACGATGGGGATGGGGTGGTGGACACATGGATGGGGTGGTGGACAGAGGGATGGGATAGTGGACATGGTGGGTATGTGGTGATGGACACAGGGATGTGGTGGTGGCCACGGTAGGGATGGTGTGGTGGACACTGTAGGGATGGGGTGATGGACACAGGGATGGGGTGATGGAAACGGGGATGGGGTGGTGGACACGGTGGGGATGGGGTGGTGGACACGGTGGGGATGGGGTGGTTGACACGGTAGGGATGGGGTGATGGACACAGGGATGGGGTGGTGGACACTGGGATGGGGTGGTGGACATTGTGGGGATGGGGTGATGGACATTGTGGGGATGGGGTGATGGACATGGGGATGGGGTGGTTGACATAGGAATGGAGTGATGGACACGGTGTGGATGGGGTGGTTGACACGGTAGGGATGGGGTGATGGACACAGGGATGGGGTGATGGACACAGGGATGGGGTGGTTGACATAGGATTGGAGTGATGGACACGGTGGGGATGTTGGTGGTTGACACGGTAGGGATGGGGTGATGGACATGGGGATGGGGTGGTGGACATGATGGGGATGGGGTGGTGGTCACGGTGCGGATGGGGTGGTTGACACAGGGATGGGGTGCTTGATATGGGGATGGGGTGGTGGACAAGGGGATGGGGTGGTGGACATGGTGGGGATGGCGTGGTGGACAACGGGATGGGGTGGTGGTCACGGTGCAGATGGGGTGGTTGACACAGGGATGGGGTGCTGGATATGGGGATGGGGTGGTGGACAAGGGGATGGGGTGGTGGACAAGATGGGGATGGGGTGGTGGACGATGGGGATGGGGTGGTGGACAAATGGATGGTGTGGTGGACATGGGGATGGGGTGGTGGACAAGGGGATGGGGTGGTGGACACAATGGGGATGGGGTGGTGGACATGGTGGGGATGGTGTGGTGGACGGTGGGGATGAGGTGGTGGACACGGTGGGGATGAGGTGGTGGATATGGGGATGGGGTGGTGGACATGGTGCGGATGGTGTGGTGGACAAGGGGATGGGGTGGTTGACACAGGGATGTGGTGCTGGATATGGGGATGGGGTGGTGGAAAGGGGATGGAGTAGTGGACATGGTGGGGATGGGGTGGTGGACAAGGGGATGGGGTGGTGGACACGATGGGGATGGGGTGGTGGACAAGGGGATGGGGTGGTGGACATGGTAGGGATCGGGTGGTGGACAAGGGGATGGGGTGGTGGTCATGGTGGGGATGGGGTGGTGGACGATGGGGATGGGTTGGTGGACACAATGGGGATGGGGTGGTGGACAAGGGGATGGGGAGGTGGACAAGGGGATGGGGTGGTGGACATGGTGAGGATCTGGTGATGGACACAGGGATGTGGTGGTGGCCATGGCAGGGATGGTGTGGTGGACACTGTAGGGATGGGGTGATGGACACAGGGATGGGGTGATTCAAACAGGGATGGGGTGATGGAAACGGGGATGTGGTGGTTGACACGGGGATGGGGCGGTTGACACGGTAGGGATGGGGTGATGGACACAGGGATGGGGTGGTGGACACAGTGGGGATGGGGTAGTTGACACGGTAGGGATGGGGTGATGGACACGGGGATGGGGTGGTGGACACGGTGGGGATGGGGTGGTGGACACGGGGATGGGGAGGTTGACACAGTAGGGATGGGGTGGTGGACACGGTGGGGATGGGGTGATGAAAACGGGGATGGGGTGGTGGACACGGGGATTGGGTGGTTGACATGGTAGAGATGGGGTGGTGGACACAGGGATGTGGTGGTGGACAAGGGGATGTGGTGATGGATATGGGGATAGGGTGGTGGTCACAGTGGGGATGGGGTGGTTGACACAGGGATGGGGTGCTGGATATGGGGATGGGGTGGTGTACAAGGGGATGGGATGGTGGACATGGTGGGGATGGGGTGGTGGACAAGGGGATGGGGTGGTGGACATGGGGATAGGGTGGTGGTCACGGTGGGGATGGGGTGGCTGACACAGGGATGGGGTGCTGGATATGGGGATGGGGTGGTGGAAAGGGGATGGGGTGCTGGATATGGGGATGGGGTGGTTGACATAGGAATGCAGTGAAGGACACGGTGGGGATGTTGGTGGTTGACACGGTAGGGCTGGGGTGATGGACAAGGGGATGGGGTGGTTGACATGGTGGAGATGCGGTGGTGGACACAATGGGGATGGGGTGGTGGTCACGGTGCGGATGGGGTGGTTGACACAGGGATGGGGTGCTGGATATGGGGATGGGGTGGTGGACAAGGGGATGGGGTGGTGGACGGTGGGGATGGGGTGGTGGACAAGGGGATGGGGTGGTGGACATGGTAGCGATGGGGTGGTGGACACGATGGGGATGGGGTGGTGGACAAGGGGATGGGGTGGTGGACATGGTAGGGATGGGGTGGTGGACAAGGGGATGGGGTGGTGGACATGATGGTGGAGTGGTGGACAAGGGGATGGGGTGGTGGACATGGGGATAGGGTGGTTGTCATGGTGGGGATGGGGTGGTTGACACAGGGATGGGGTGCTGGATATGGGGATGGGGTGGTGGAAAGGGGATGGGGTAGTGGACACGATGGGGATGGGGTGGTTGACACAGGGATGGGGTGCTGGATATGGGGATGGGGTGGTGGACAAGGGGATGGGGTGGTGGACAAGATGGGGATGGGGTGGTGGACAAGGGGATGGGGTGGTGGTCACGGTGCGGATGGGGTGGTTGACACAGGGATGGGGTGCTGGATATGGGGATGGGGTGGTGGACACGATGGGGATGGGGTGGTGGACTATGGGGATGGGGTGGTGGACAAGGGGATCGGGTGGTAGACACAATGGGGATGGGGTGGTGGACAAGGGGATGGGGTGGTGGACATGGTGGGGATGGAGTGGTGGACGGTGGGGATGAGGTGGTGGATATGGGGATGGGGTGGTGGACATGGTGGGGATGGTGTGGTGGACACGGTGGGGATGGGGTGATGGACACAGGGATGTGGTGGTGGCCATGGTAGGGATGTTGTGGTGGACACAATGGGGATGGGGTGGTGGACACATGGATGGGCTGGTGGACATCGGGATGGGATAGTGGACATGGTGGGGATGTGGTGATGGACACAGGGATGTGATGGTGACCATGGTAGGGATGGTGTGGTGGACACTGTAGGGATGGGGTGATGGACACAGAGATGGGGTGGTGGACACAGGGATGTGGTGGTGGACAAGGGGATGGGGTGATGGATATGGGGATAGGGTGGAGGTCACAGTGGGGATGGGGTGGTGGACATGGTGGGGATGGGGTGGTGGACAAGGGGATGGGGTGGTGGACATGGTAGGGATGGGGTGGTGGACACGATGGGGATGGAGTGGTTGACACAGGGATGGGGTGCTGGATATGGGGATGGGGTTGTGGAAAGGGGATGGGGTAGTGGACGGTGGGGATGGGGTGATGGAAACGGGGATGGGGTGGTGGACACGGTGGGGATGGGGTGGTGGACACGGTAGGGATGGGGTGATTGACACGGTAGGGATGGGGTGATGGACACAGGGATAGGGTGGTGGACACTGGGACGGGGTGGTGGACATGGTGGGGATGGTGTGGTGGACGGTGGGGATGAGGTGGTGGACACGGTGGGGATGAGGTGGTGGATATGGGGATGGGGTGGTGGACATGGTGCGGATGGTGTGGTGGACAAGGGGATGGGGTGGTTGACACAGGGATGTGGTGCTGGATATGGGGATGGGGTGGTGGAAAGGGGATGGAGTAGTGGACATGGTGGGGATGGGGTGGTGGACAAGGGGATGGGGTGGTGGACACGATGGGGATGGGGTGGTGGACAAGGGGATGGGGTGGTGGACATGGTAGGGATCGGGTGGTGGACAAGGGGATGGGGTGGTGGTCATGGTGGGGATGGGGTGGTGGACGATGGGGATGGGTTGGTGGACACAATGGGGATGGGGTGGTGGACAAGGGGATGGGGAGGTGGACAAGGGGATGGGGTGGTGGACATGGTGAGGATCTGGTGATGGACACAGGGATGTGGTGGTGGCCATGGCAGGGATGGTGTGGTGGTCACTGTAGGGATGGGGTGATGGACACAGGGATGGGGTGATTCAAACAGGGATGGGGTGATGGAAACGGGGATGTGGTGGTTGACACGGGGATGGGGCGGTTGACACGGTAGGGATGGGGTGATGGACACAGGGATGGGGTGGTGGACACAGTGGGGATGGGGTAGTTGACACGGTAGGGATGGGGTGATGGACACGGGGATGGGGTGGTGGACACGGTGGGGATGGGGTGGTGGACACGGGGATGGGGAGGTTGACACAGTAGGGATGGGGTGGTGGACACGGTGGGGATGGGGTGATGAAAACGGGGATGGGGTGGTGGACACGGGGATTGGGTGGTTGACATGGTAGAGATGGGGTGGTGGACACAGGGATGTGGTGGTGGACAAGGGGATGTGGTGATGGATATGGGGATAGGGTCGTGGTCACAGTGGGGATGGGGTGGTTGACACAGGGATGGGGTGCTGGATATGGGGATGGGGTGGTGTACAAGGGGATGGGATGGTGGACATGGTGGGGATGGGGTGGTGGACAAGGGGATGGGGTGGTGGACATGGGGATAGGGTGGTGGTCACGGTGGGGATGGGGTGGCTGACACAGGGATGGGGTGGTGGAAAGGGGATGGGGTGCTGGATATGGGGATGGGGTGGTTGACATAGGAATGCAGTGAAGGACACGGTGGGGATGTTGGTGGTTGACACGGTAGGGATGGGGTGATGGACACGGGGATGGGGTGGTGGACATGATGGGGATGGGGTGGTTGACATAGGGATGGGGTGATGGACACGGTGGGGATGGGGTGATGGATATGGGGATGGGGTGATGGACACGGGGATGGGGTGGTTGACATAGGGATGGGGTGATGGACACGGTGGGGATGGGGTGTTTGACACAGTAGGGATGGGGTGATGGACACAGGGATGGGGTGGTGGATACGGTAGAAATGGGGTGATGGACACGGTAGGGATAGGGTGATGGAAACTGGGATGGGGTGGTGGACACGGTAGAGATGGGGTGATGGACACGGGGATGGGGTTATGGACAGAGGGATGGGGTGGTGGACATGGTGGGGATGGGATGGTTGTGATGGTAGGGATGGGGTGGTTGACACGGTAGGGATGGGGTGATGGACACAGGGATGGGGTGGTGGACATGGTGGGGATGGGGTGATGGACATGGGGATGGGGTGGTTGACATAGGAATGGGGTGGTGGTCACGCTGGGGATGGGGTGGTGGACACTGTAGGGATGGGGTGATGGACAAGGATGGGGTGATGGACAGGGATGGGGTGC
Organism: Hypanus sabinus; assembly: GCF_030144855.1. Classification (NCBI taxonomy): domain Eukaryota; kingdom Metazoa; phylum Chordata; class Chondrichthyes; order Myliobatiformes; family Dasyatidae; genus Hypanus; species Hypanus sabinus. The sequence continues at coordinate 8,576,397 of NC_082720.1, forward strand.
TGGATATGGGGATGGGGTGGTTGACATAGGAATGGAGTGAAGGACACGGTGGGGATGTTGGTGGTTGACACGGTAGGGATGGGGTGATGGACAAGGGGATGGGGTGGTTGACACGGTGGAGATGGGGTGGTGGACATGGGGATGGGGTGATGGACACAGGGATGGGGTGGTTGACATAGCGATGGGGTGATGGACACGGTGGGGATGGGTTGGTGGACATAGGGATGGGGTAGTGGACATGGTGGGGATGTGGTGATGGACACAGGGATGTGGTGGTGACCATGGTAGGGATGGTGTGGTGGACACTGTAGGGATGGGGTGATGGACACAGGGATGGGGTGATGGAAACGGGGATAGGGTGATGGAAATGGGGATGGGGTGGTGGAAAAGGGATGGGGTAGTGGACATGGTGGGGATGGGGTGGTGGACAAGGGGATGGGGTGGTTGACACAGGGATGGGGTGCTGGATATGGGGATGGGGTGGTGGAAGGGGGATGGGGTAGTGGACATGGTGGGGATGGGGTGGTGGACAAGGGGATGGGGTGGTGGACACGATGGGGATGGGGTGGTGGACAAGGGGATGGGGTGGTGGACATGGTAGGGATCGGGTGGTGGACAAGGGGATGGAGTGGTGGACATGGTGGGGATGGGGTGGTGGACGATGGGGATGGGGTGGTGGACAAGGGGATGGGGTGGCGGACACAATGGGGATGGGGTGGTGGACAAGGGGATGGGGTGGTGGACATGGTGGGGATGTGGTGATGGACACAGGGATGTGGTGGTGGCCATGGTAGGGATGGTGTGCTGGACACTGTAGGGATGGGGTAATGGACACAGGGAAGGGGGGATGGAAACGGGGATGTGGTGGTTGACACGGGGATGGGGTGGTTGACACGGTAGGGATGGGGTGATGGACACGGGGATGGGGTGGTTGACATAGGGATGGGGTAATGGACACGGTGGGGATGGGGTGGTTGACACGGTAGGGATGGGGTGATGGACACGGGGATGGGGTGGTTGACACAGGGATGGGGTGGTTGACATAGGGATGGGGTGATGGACACGATGGGGATGGGGTGTTTAACACGGTAGGGATGGGGTGATGGACACGGGGATGGGGTGGTTGTCATAGGGATGGGGTAATGGACACGGTGGGGATGGGGTGGTTGACACGGTAGGGATGGGGTGGTGGACATGGATGCGGTGATGGACACGGTGGGGATGGGGTGGTGGACATAGGGATGGGGTAGTGTACATGGTGGGGATGTGGTGATGGACACAGGGATGGGGTGGTGGACACTGGGATGGGGTGGTGGACATTGTGGGGATGGGGTGATGGACATTGTGGGGATGGGGTGATGGACATGGGGATGTTGTGGTTGACATAGGAATGGAGTGATGGACACGGTGGGGATGGGGTGGTTGACACGGTAGGGATGGGGTGATGGACACGGGGATGGGGTGGCTGACATAGGAATGGAGTGATGGACACGGTGGGGATGTTGGTGGTTGACACGGTAGGGATGGGGTGATGGACACGGGGATGGGGTGGTGGACATGATGGGGATGGGGTGGTTGACATAGGGATGGGGTGATGGACACGGTGGGGATGGGGTGATGGATATGGGGATGGGGTGATGGACACGGGGATGGGGTGGTTGACATAGGGATGGGGTGATGGACACGGTGGGGATGGGGTGTTTGACACAGTAGGGATGGGGTGATGGACACAGGGATGGGGTGGTGGATACGGTAGAAATGGGGTGATGGACACGGTAGGGATAGGGTGATGGAAACTGGGATGGGGTGGTGGACACGGTAGAGATGGGGTGATGGACACGGGGATGGGGTTATGGACAGAGGGATGGGGTGGTGGACATGGTGGGGATGGGATGGTTGTGATGGTAGGGATGGGGTGGTTGACACGGTAGGGATGGGGTGATGGACACAGGGATGGGGTGGTGGACATGGTGGGGATGGGGTGATGGACATAGGGATGGGGTGGTTGACATAGGAATGGGGTGGTGGTCACGCTGGGGATGGGGTGGTGGACACTGTAGGGATGGGGTGATGGACAAGGATGGGGTGATGGACAGGGATGGGGTGCTGGATATGGGGATGGGGTGGTTGACATGGTAGGGATCGGGTGGTGGACAAGGGGATGGAGTGGTGGACATGGTGGGGATGGGGTGGTGGACGATGGGGATGGGGTGGTGGACAAGGGGATGGGGTGGCGGACACAATGGGGATGGGGTGGTGGACAAGGGGATGGGGTGGTGGACATGGTGGGGATGTGGTGATGGACACAGGGATGTGGTGGTGGCCATGGTAGGGATGGTGTGGTGGACACTGTAGGGATGGGGTGATGGACACAGGGAAGGGGGGATGGAAACGGGGATGGGGTGATGGAAACGGGGATGTGGTGGTTGACACGGGGATGGGGTGGTTGACACGGTAGGGATGGGGTGATGGACACGGGGATGGGGTGGTTGACATAGGGATGGGGTAATGGACACGGTGGGGATGGGGTGGTTGACACGGTAGGGATGGGGTGATGGACACGGGGATGGGGTGGTTGACACAGCGATGGGGTGGTTGACATAGGGATGGGGTGATGGACACGATGGGGATGGGGTGTTTAACACGGTAGGGATGGGGTGATGGACACGGGGATGGGGTGGTTGTCATAGGGATGGGGTAATGGACACGGTGGGGATGGGGTGGTTGACACGGTAGGGATGGGGTGGTGGACATGGATGCGGTGATGGACACGGTGGGGATGGGGTGGTGGACATAGGGATGGGGTAGTGTACATGGTGGGGATGTGGTGATGGACACAGGGATGGGGTGGTGGACACTGGGATGGGGTGGTGGACATTGTGGGGATGGGGTGATGGACATTGTGGGGATGGGGTGATGGACATGGGGATGGTGTGGTTGACATAGGAATGGAGTGATGGACACGGTGGGGATGGGGTGGTTGACACGGTAGGGATGGGGTGATGGACACAGGGATGGAGTGATGGACACGGGGATGGGGTGGCTGACATAGGAATGGAGTGATGGACACGGTGGGGATGTTGGTGGTTGACACGGTAGGGATGGGGTGATGGACACGGGGATGGGGTGGTGGACATGATGGGGATGGGGTGGTTGACATAGGGATGGGGTGATGGACACGGTGGGGATGGGGTGATGGATATGGGGATGGGGTGATGGACACGGGGATGGGGTGGTTGACATAGGGATGGGGTGATGGACACGGTGGGGATGGGGTGGTGGATACGGTAGAAATGGGGTGATGGACACGGTAGGGATAGGGTGATGGAAACTGGGATGGGGTGGTGGACACGGTAGAGATGGGGTGATGGACACGGGGATGGGGTTATGGACAGAGGGATGGGGTGGTGGACATGGTGGGGATGGGATGGTTGTGATGGTAGGGATGGGGTGGTTGACACGGTAGGGATGGGGTGATGGACACAGGGATGGGGTGGTGGACATGGTGGGGATGGGGTGATGGACATGGGGATGGGGTGGTTGACATAGGAATGGGGTGGTGGTCACGCTGGGGATGGGGTGGTGGACACTGTAGGGATGGGGTGATGGACAAGGATGGGGTGATGGACAGGGATGGGGTGCTGGATATGGGGATGGGGTGGTTGACATAGGAATGGAGTGAAGGACACGGTGGGGATGTTGGTGGTTGACACGGTAGGGATGGGGTGATGGACAAGGGGATGGGGTGGTTGACACGGTGGAGATGGGGTGGTGGACATGGGGATGGGGTGATGGACACAGGGATGGGGTGGTTGACATAGGGATGGGGTGATGGACACGGTGGGGATGGGTTGGTGGACATAGGGATGGGGTAGTGGACATGGTGGGGATGTGGTGATGGACACAGGGATGTGGTGGTGACCATGGTAGGGATGGTGTGGTGGACACTGTAGGGATGGGGTGGTGGACACAGGAATGGGGTGATGGAAACGGGGATGGTGTGGTGGACACGGGGATGGGTGGTTGACATGGTAGAGATGGGGTGGTGGACACAGGGATGTGGTGGTGGACAAGGGGATGGGGTGATGGATATGGGGATAGGGTGGAGGTCACAGTGGGGATGGGGTGGTGGACATGGTGGGGATGGGGTGGTGGACAAGGGGATGGGGTGGTGGACATGGTAGGGATGGGGTGGTGGACACAATGGGGATGGAGTGGTTGACACATGGATGGGGTGCTGGATATGGGGATGGGGTTGTGGAAAGGGGATGGGGTAGTGGACGGTGGGGATGGGGTGTTGGAAACGGGGATGGGGTGGTGGACACGGTGGGGATGGGGTGGTGGACACGGTAGGGATGGGGTGGTTGACACGGTAGGGATGGGGTGATGGTCACAGGGATGGGGTGGTGGACACTGGGATGGGGTGGTGGACATTGTGGGGATGGGGTGATGGATATTGTGGGGATGGGGTGATGGACATGGGGATGGGGTGGTTGACATAGGAATGGAGTGATGGACACGGTGGGGATGGGGTGGTTGACACGGTAGGGATGGGGTGATGGACACAGGGATGGGTGATGGACACGGGGATGGGGTGGTTGACATAGGAATGGAGTGATGGACACGGTGGGGATGTTGGTGGTTGACACGGTAGGGATGGGGTGATGGACACGGGGATGGGGTGGTGGACATGATGGGGATGGGGTGGTGGTCACGGTACGAATGGGGTGGTTGACACAGGGATGAGGTGCTGGATATGGGGATGGGGTGGTGGACAAGGGGATGGGGTGGTGGACATGGTGGGGATGGGGTGGTGGAGAAGGGGATGGGGTGATGGACACGGGGAAGGGGTGGTGGACACGGGGATGGGGTGGTGGACACAGTGGGGATGGGGTGGTTGACATAGGGATGGGGTGATGGACACGGTGGGGATGGGGTGATGGATACGGGGATGGGGTGATGGACATGGGGATGGGGTGGTTGACATAGGGATGGGGTGATGGACACGGTGGGGATGGGGTGTTTGACACAGTAGGGATTGGGTGATGGACACAGTGATGGGGTGGTGGATACGGTAGAAATGGGGTGATGGACACGGTAGGGATGGGGTGATGGACAGGGATGGGGTGGTGGACATGGTGGGGATGGGGTGATGGACATGGGGATGGGGTGGTTGACATAGGAATGGGGTGGTGGTCACGCTGGGGATGGGGTGGTGGACACGGTAGGGATGGGGTGATAGACAAGGGGATGGGGTGGTTGACACGGTGGAGATGGGGTGGTGGACATGGGGATGGGGTGATGGACACAGTGATGGGGTGGTTGACATAGGAATGGGGTGATGGACACGGTGGGGATGGGGTGGTGGACATAGGGATGGGGTAGTGTACATGGTGGGGATGTGGTGATAGACACAGGGATGTGGTGGTGGCCATGGTAGGGATGGTGTGGTGGACACTGTAGGGATGGGGTGATGGACACAGGGATGGGGTGATGGAAATGGGGATGGGGTGGTTGACACGGTAGGGATGGCGTGGTGGACACGATGGGGATGGGGTGGTGGACACATGGATGGGATGGTGGACATAGGGATGGGATAGTGGACATGGTGGGGATGTGGTGATGGACACAGGGATGTGGTGGTGACCATGGTAGGGATGGTGTGGTGGACACTGTAGGGATGGGGTGATGGACACAGGGATGGGGTGATGGAAACGGGGATGGGGTGATGGAAATGGGGATGGGGTGGTGGAAAAGGGATGGGGTAGTGGACATGGTGGGGATGGGGTGGTGGACAAGGGGATGGGGTGGTTGACACAGGGATGGGGTGCTGGATACGGGGATGGGGTGGTGGAAAGGGGATGGGGTAGTGGACATGGTGGGGATGGGGTGGTGGACAAGGGGATGGGGTGGTGGACACGATGGGGATGGGGTGGTGGACAAGGGGATGGGGTGGTGGACATGGTAGGGATCGGGTGGTGGACAAGGGGATGGAGTGGTGGACATGGTGGGGATGGGGTGGTGGACAAGGGGATGGGGTGGCGGACACAATGGGGATGGGGTGGTGGACAAGGGGATTGGGTGGTGGACATGGTGGGGATGTGGTGATGGACACAGGGATGTGGTGGTGGCCATGGTAGGGATGGTGTGGTGGACACTGTAGGGATGGGGTGATGGACACAGGGAAGGGGGGATGGAAACGGGGATGGGGTGATGGAAACGGGGATGTGGTGGTTGACACGGGGATGGGGTGGTTGACACGGTAGGGATGGGGTGATGGACACGGGGATGGGGTGGTTGACATGGTGGGGATGGGGTGGTGGACATAAGGATGGGGTGATGTATACGGTGGGGATGGGGTGGTTGACACGGTAGGGATGGGATGATGGACACGGGGATGGGGTGGTTGACATAGGGATGGGGTAATGTACACGGTGGGGATGGGGTGGTTGACACGGTAGGAATGGGGTGATGGACACGGGGATGGGGTGGTTGACACAGGGATGGGGTGGTTGACATAGGGATGGGGTGATGGACACGATGGGGATGGGGTGTTTAACACGGTAGGGATGGGGTGATGGACACGGGGATGGGGTGGTTGTCATAGGGATGGGGTAATGGACACGGTGGGGATGGGGTGGTTGACACGGTAGGGATGGGGTGGTGGACATGGATGGGGTGATGGACACGGTGGGGATGGGGTGGTGGACATAGGGATGGGGTAGTGTACATGGTGGGGATGTGGTGATGGACACAGGGATGTGGTGGTGGCCATGGTAGGGATGGTGTGGTGGACACTGTAGGGATGGGATGATGGACACAGGGATGGGGTGATGGAAACGGGGATGGTGTGGTGGACACGGGGATGGGTGGTTGACATGGTAGAGATGGGGTGGTGGACACAGGGATGTGGTGGTGGACAAGGGGATGGGGTGATGGATATGGGGATAGGGTGGAGGTCACAGTGGGGATGGGGTGGTGGACATGGTGGGGATGGGGTGGTGGACAAGGGGATGGGGTGGTGGACATGGTAGGGATGGGGTGGTGGACACAATGGGGATGGAGTGGTTGACACATGGATGGGGTGCTGGATATGGGGATGGGGTTGTGGAAAGGGGATGGGGTAGTGGACGGTGGGGATGGGGTGTTGGAAACGGGGATGGGGTGGTGGACACGGTGGGGATGGGGTGGTGGACACGGTAGGGATGGGGTGGTTGACACGGTAGGGATGGGGTGATGGACACAGGGATGGGGTGGTGGACACTGAGATGGGGTGGTGGACATTGTGGGGATGGGGTGATGGATATTGTGGGGATGGGGTGATGGACATGGGGATGGGGTGGTTGACATAGGAATGGAGTGATGGACACGGTGGGGATGGGGTGGTTGACACGGTAGGGATGGGGTGATGGACACAGGGATGGGTGATGGACACGGGGATGGGGTGGTTGACATAGGAATGGAGTGATGGACACGGTGGGGATGTTGGTGGTTGACACGGTAGGGATGGGGTGATGGACACGGGGATGGGGTGGTGGACATGATGGGGATGGGGTGGTGGTCACGGTACGGATGGGGTGGTTGACACAGGGATGAGGTGCTGGATATGGGGATGGGGTGGTGGACAAGGGGATGGGGTGGTGGACATGGTGGGGATGGGGTGGTGGAGAAGGGGATGGGGTGGTGGACACGATGGGGATGTGGTGGTGGACAAGGGGATGGGGTGGTGGACATGGTAGGGATGGGGTGGTGGACAAGGGGATGGGGTGGTGGACATGGGGATAGGGTGGTGGTCATGGTGGGGATGGGGTGGTTGACACAGGGATGGGGTGCTGTATATGGGGATGGGGTGGTGGAAAGGGGATGGGGTAGTGGACATGGTGGGGATGGTGTGGACAAGGGGATGGGGTGGTGGTCACGGTGCGGATGGGGTGATGGACACGGGGAAGGGGTGGTGGACACGGGGATGGGGTGGTGGACACAGTGGGGATGGGGTGGTTAACATAGGGATGGGGTGATGGACATGGTGGGGATGGGGTGATGGATACGGGGATGGGGTGATGGACACGGGGATGGGGTGGTTGACATAGGGATGGGGTGATGGACGGTGGGGATGGGGTGTTTGACACAGTAGGGATTGGGTGATGGACACAGGGATGGGGTGGTGGATACGGTAGAAATGGGGTGATGGACACGGTAGGGATGGGGTGATGGACAGGGATGGGGTGGTGGACATGGTGGGGATGGGGTGATGGACATGGGGATGGGGTGGTTGACATAGGAATGGGGTGGTGGTCACGCTGGGGATGGGGTGGTTGACACTGTAGGGATGGGGTGATGGACAAGGATGGGGTGATGGACACAGGGATGGGGTGCTGGATATGGGGATGGGGTGGTTGACACGGTAGGGATGGGGTGATGGACATGGGGATGGGGTGATGGACACAGGGATGGGGTGGTTGACATAGGGATGGGGTGATGGACGGTGGGGATTGGGTGGTGGACATAGGGATGGGGTAGTGTACATGGTGGGGATGTGGTGATGGACACAGGGATGTGGTGGTGGCCATGGTAGGGATGGTGTGGTAGACACTGTAGGGATGGGATGATGGACACAGGGAAGGGGGGATGGAAACGGGGATGGGATGATGGAAACGGGGATGTGGTGGTTGACACGGGGATGGGGTGGTGACACGGTAGGGATGGGGTGATGGACACGTGGATGGGGTGGTTGACATGGTGGGGATGGGGTGGTGGACATAAGTATGGGGTGATGGACACGGTGGGGATGGGGTGGTTGACACGGTAGGGATGGGGTGATGGACACGGGGATGGGGTGGTTGACATAGGGATGGGGTAATGGACACGGTGGGGATGGGGTGGTTGACACGGTAGGGATGGGGTGATGGACACGGGGATGGGGTGGTTGACACAGGGATGGGGTGGTTGACATAGGGATTGGGTGATGGACACGATGGGGATGGGGTGGTTGACACGATAGGGATGGGGTGATGGACACGGGGATGGGGTGGTTGACATAGGGATGGGGTAATGCACACGGTGGGGATGGGGTGGTTGACACGGTAGGGATGGGGTGATGGACACGGGGATGGGGTGGTTGACACAGGGATGGGGTGGTTGACATAGGGATGGGGTGATGGACACGATGGGGATGGGGTGTTTGACACGGTAGGGATGGGGTGATGGACACAGGGATGGGGTGGTTGATACGGTAGGGTTGGGGTGATGGACACGGGGATGGGGTGGTGGACATGGTGGGGATGGGGTGGTGGACATAGGGATGGGGTGATGGACACGGTGGGGATGGGGTGGTTGACACGGTAGGGATGGGGTGATGGACACGGGGATGGGGTGGTTGTCATAGGGATGGGGTAATGGACACGGTGGGGATGGGGTGGTTGACACGGTAGGGATGGGGTGATGGACATGGGGATGGGGTGATGGACACAGGGATGGGGTGGTTGACATAGGGATGGGGTGATGGACACGGTGGGGATGGCGTGGTGGACATAGGGATGGGGTAGTGGACATGGTGGGGATGTGGTGATGGACACAGGGATGTGGTGGTGGCCATGGTAGGGATGGTGTGGTGGACACTGTAGGGATGGGGTGATGGACACAGGGAAGGGGGGATGGAAACAGGGATGGGGTGATGGAAACGGGGATGTGGTGGTTGACACGGGGATGGGGTGGTTGACACGGTAGGGATGGGGTGATGGACACGGGGATGGGGTGGTTGACATGGTGGGGATGGGGTGGTGGACATAAGGATGGGGTGATGGACACGGTGGGGATGGGGTGGTTGACACGGTAGGGATGGGGTGCTGGACACGGGGATGGGGTGGTGGGCACAGGGATGGGGTGGTGGACATTGTTGTGATGGGGTGATGGACATTGTGGGGATGGGGTGATGGACATGGGGATGGGGTGGTTGACATAGGAATGGAGTGATGGACACGGTGGGGATGGGGTGGTTGACACGGTAGGGATGGGGTGATGGACACAGGGATGGGGTGGTTGATACGGTAGGGTTGGGGTGATGGACACGGGGATGGGGTGGTGGACATGGTGGGGATGGGGTGGTGGACATAGGGATGGGGTGATGGACACGGTGGGGATGGGGTGGTTGACACGGTAGGGATGGGGTGATGGACACGGGGATGGGGTGGTTGTCATAGGGATGGGGTAATGGACACGGTGGGGATGGGGTGGTTGACACGGTAGGGATGGGGTGATGGACATGGGGATGGGGTGATGGACACAGGGATGGGGTGGTTGACATAGGGATGGGGTGATGGACACGGTGGGGATGGCGTGGTGGACATAGGGATGGGGTAGTGGACATGGTGGGGATGTGGTGATGGACACAGGGATGTGGTGGTGGCCATGGTAGGGATGGTGTGGTGGACACTGTAGGGATGGGGTGATGGACACAGGGAAGGGGGGATGGAAACAGGGATGGGGTGATGGAAACGGGGATGTGGTGGTTGACACGGGGATGGGGTGGTTGACACGGTAGGGATGGGGTGATGGACACGGGGATGGGGTGGTTGACATGGTGGGGATGGGGTGGTGGACATAAGGATGGGGTGATGGACACGGTGGGGATGGGGTGGTTGACACGGTAGGGATGGGGTGCTGGACACGGGGATGGGGTGGTGGGCACAGGGATGGGGTGGTGGACATTGTTGTGATGGGGTGATGGACATTGTGGGGATGGGGTGATGGACATGGGGATGGGGTGGTTGACATAGGAATGGAGTGATGGACACGGTGGGGATGGGGTGGTTGACACGGTAGGGATGGGGTGATGGACACAGGGATGGGCTGATGGACACGGGGATGGGGTGGTTAATACGGTAGGGATGGGGTGATGGACACAGTGGGGATGGGGTGGTTGACACGGTAGGGATGGGGTGATGGACACGGGGATGGGTGGTTGATACAGTAGGGATGGGGTGATGGACACGGTGGGGATGGTGTGGTTGACACGGTAGGGATGGGGTGATGGACACGGGGATGGGGTGGTGGACACGGTAGGGATGGGGTGTTGGATACGGGGATGGGGTGGTGGACACGGTCGGGATGGGGTGGTTGACACAGGGATGGTGTGGTGGACACGGTGGGGATGGGGTGATGGACACGGGGAAGGGGTGGTGGACACGGGGATGGGGTGGTGGACACAGTGGGGATGGGGTGGTTGACATAGGGATGGGGTGATGGACACGGTGGGGATGGGGTGGTTGACACGGTAGGGATGGGGTGATGGATACGGGGATGGGGTGATGGACACAGGGATGGGGTGGTTGACATAGGGATGGGGTGATGGACACGGTGGGGATGGGGTTTTTGACAGTAGGGATGTGGTGATGGGCACAGGGATGGGGCGGTGGATATGGTAGGAATGGGGTGATGGAAACGGGGATGGGGTGGTGGACATTGTTGAGATGGGGTGATGGACACGGGGATGGGGTGATGGACACAGGAATGGGGTGGTGGACATGGTGGAGATGGGGTGGTTGAGACGGTAGGGATGGGGTGGTTGACACGGTAGGGATGGGGTGATGGACACAGGGATGGGGTGGTGGACATGGTGGGGATGGGGTGATGGACATGGGGATGGGGTGGTTGACATAGGAATGGGGTGATGGACACGGTGGGGATGGGGTGGTGGACACGGTGGGGATGGGGTGGTGGACATAGGGATGGGGTAGTGGACATAGGGATGGGGTAGTGGACGTGGTGGGGATGTGGTGATGGACACAGGGATGTGGTGGTGGACATGGTAGGGATGGTGTGGTGGACACAGTGGGGATGGGGTGGTGGACTGTAGGGATTGGGTGGTGGTCACGCTGGGGAGGGGGTGGTGGACACTGTAGGGATGGGGTGATGGACACAGGGATGGGGTGATGGACACAGGGTTGGGGTGATGGAAAAGGGGATGGGGTGGTTGACACGGGGATGGGGTGGTTGACACGTTAGGGATGGTGTGGTGGACACGGTGGGGATGGGGTGGTGTACACGGTGGGGATGGGTTGGTGGACACATGGATGGGGTGGTGTACATAGGGATGGGGTGGTGGACACTGTAGGGATAGGGTGATGGACACAGGGATGGGGTGATGGAAATGGGAATGGGGTGGTTGACACGGTAGGGATGGGGTGATGGACACGGGGATGGGGTGATGGACACAGGGATGGGGTGATGGAAATGGGGATGGGGTGGTTGAGACGGTAGGGATGGGGTGGTTGACACGGTAGGGATGGGGTGATGGACACAGGGATGGGGTGGTGGACATGGTGGGGATGGGGTGATGGACATGGGGATGGGGTGGTTGACATAGGAATGGGGTGATGGACACAGTGGGGATGGGGTGGTGGACACGGTGGGGATGGGGTGGTGGACATAGGGATGGGGTAGTGGACATAGGGATGGGGTAGTGGACGTGGTGGGGATGTGGTGATGGACACAGGGATGTGGTGGTGGACATGGTAGGGATGGTGTGGTGGACACAGTGGGGATGGGGTGGTGGACTGTAGGGATTGGGTGGTGGTCACGCTGGGGAGGGGGTGGTGGACACTGTAGGGATGGGGTGATGGACACAGGGATGGGGTGATGGACACAGGGTTGGGGTGATGGAAAAGGGGATGGGGTGGTTGACACGGGGATGGGGTGGTTGACACGTTAGGGATGGTGTGGTGGACACGGTGGGGATGGGGTGGTGTACACGGTGGGGATGGGTTGGTGGACACATGGATGGGGTGGTGTACATAGGGATGGGGTGGTGGACACTGTAGGGATAGGGTGATGGACACAGGGATGGGGTGATGGAAATGGGAATGGGGTGGTTGACACGGTAGGGATGGGGTGATGGACACGGGGATGGGGTGATGGACACAGGGATGGGGTGATGGAAATGGGGATGGGGTGGTTGACACGGTAGGGATGGGGTGGTTGACTCGGGAGGGATGGGGTGATGGACACAGGGATGGGGTGGTGGACATGGTGGGGATGGGGTGATGGACATGGGGATGGGGTGGTTGACATAGGAATGGGGTGATGGACGGTGGGGATGGGGTGGTGGACACGGTAGGGATGGGGTGATGGACACGGGGATGGGGTGGTTGACATGGTGGAGATGATGGTGGTGGACACGGGGATGGGGTGATGGACACGGGGACGGGGTGGTTGATACGGTAGGGATGGGGTGATGGACACGGTGGGGATGGTGTGGTTGACACGGTAGGGATGGGGTGATGGACACGGGGATGGGGTGGTGGACACGGTAGGGATGGGGTGTTGGATACGGGGATGGGGTGGTGGACACGGTCGGGATGGGGTGGTTGACACAGGGATGGTGTGGTGGACACGGTGGGGATGGGGTGATGGACACGGGGAAGGGGTGGTTGACAGGGTGGAGATGATGGTGGTGGACACGGGGATGGGGTGATGGACACGGGGACGGGGTGGTTGATACGGTAGGGATGGGGTGATGGACACGGGGATGGGGTGGTGGACATGGTGGGGATGGGGTGGTGGACATAGGGATGGGGTGATGCACACGGGGATGGGGTGGTTGACATGGTGGAGATGATGGTGGTGGACACGGGGATGGGGTGGTTGACACGGTAGGGATAGGGTGATGGACACGGGGATGGGGTGTTTGACATGATGGGGATGGGGTGGTGGACATAGGGATGGGGTGATGGACACGGTGGGGATGGGGTGGTTGACACGGTAGGGATGGGGTGATGGACACGGGGATGGGGTGGTTGACATAGGGATGGGGTAATGGACACTGTGGGGATGGGGTGGTTGACACGGTAGGCATGGGGTGATGGACACGGGGATGGGGTAGTTGACACAGGAATGGGGTGGTTGACATAGGGATGGGGTGATGGACACGGTGGGGATGGGGTGTTTGACACGGTAGGGATGGGGTGATGGACACGGGGATGGGGTGGTTGATACGGTAGGGTTGGGGTGATGGACACGGGGATGGGGTGGTGGACATGGTGGGGATGGGGTGGTGGACATAAGGATGGGGTGATGGACACGGTGGGGATGGGGTGGTTGACACGGTAGGGATGGGGTGCTGGACACGGGGATGGGGTGGTGGGCACAGGGATGGGGTGGTGGACATTGTTGTGATGGGGTGATGGACATTGTGGGGATGGGGTGATGGACATGGGGATGGGGTGGTTGACATAGGAATGGAGTGATGGACACGGTGGGGATGGGGTGGTTGACACGGTAGGGATGGGGTGATGGACACAGGGATGGGCTGATGGACACGGGGATGGGGTGGTTAATACGGTAGGGATGGGGTGATGGACACAGTGGGGATGGGGTGGTTGACACGGTAGGGATGGGGTGATGGACACGGGGATGGGTGGTTGATACAGTAGGGATGGGGTGATGGACACGGTGGGGATGGTGTGGTTGACACGGTAGGGATGGGGTGATGGACACGGGGATGGGGTGGTGGACACGGTAGGGATGGGGTGTTGGATACGGGGATGGGGTGGTGGACACGGTCGGGATGGGGTGGTTGACACAGGGATGGTGTGGTGGACACGGTGGGGATGGGGAGATGGACACGGGGAAGGGGTGGTGGACACGGGGATGGGGTGGTGGACACAGTGGGGATGGGGTGGTTGACATAGGGATGGGGTGATGGACACGGTGGGGATGGGGTGGTTGACACGGTAGGGATGGGGTGATGGATACGGGGATGGGGTGATGGACACAGGGATGGGGTGGTTGACATAGGGATGGGGTGATGGACACGGTGGGGATGGGGTTTTTGACAGTAGGGATGTGGTGATGGGCACAGGGATGGGGCGGTGGATACGGTAGGAATGGGGTGATGGAAACGGGGATGGGGTGGTGGACATTGTTGAGATGGGGTGATGGACACGGGGATGGGGTGATGGACACAGGAATGGGGTGGTGGACATGGTGGAGATGGGGTGGTTGAGACGGTAGGGATGGGGTGGTTGACACGGTAGGGATGGGGTGATGGACACAGGGATGGGGTGGTGGACATGGTGGGGATGGGGTGATGGACATGGGGATGGGGTGGTTGACATAGGAATGGGGTGATGGACACGGTGGGGATGGGGTGGTGGACACGGTAGGGATGGGGTAATGGACACGGGGATGGGGTGGTTGACACGGGGATGGGGTGGTTGACAGAGTAGGGATGGTGTGGTGGACACGGTAGGGATGGTGTGGTGGACACGGTGGGGATGGGGTGGTGGACATAGGGATGGGGTAGTGGACATAGGGATGGGGTAGTGGACGTGGTGGGGATGTGGTGATGGACACAGGGATGTGGTGGTGGACATGGTAGGGATGGTGTGGTGGACACAGTGGGGATGGGGTGGTGGACTGTAGGGATTGGGTGGTGGTCACGCTGGGGAGGGGGTGGTGGACACTGTAGGGATGGGGTGATGGACACAGGGATGGGGTGATGGACACAGGGTTGGGGTGATGGAAAAGGGGATGGGGTGGTTGACACGGGGATGGGGTGGTTGACACGTTAGGGATGGTGTGGTGGACACGGTGGGGATGGGGTGGTGTACACGGTGGGGATGGGTTGGTGGACACATGGATGGGGTGGTGTACATAGGGATGGGGTGGTGGACACTGTAGGGATAGGGTGATGGACACAGGGATGGGGTGATGGAAATGGGAATGGGGTGGTTGACACGGTAGGGATGGGGTGATGGACACGGGGATGGGGTGATGGACACAGGGATGGGGTGATGGAAATGGGGATGGGGTGGTTGACACGGTAGGGATGGGGTGGTTGACTCGGGAGGAATGGGGTGATGGACACAGGGATGGGGTGGTGGACATGGTGGGGATGGGGTGATGGACATGGGGATGGGGTGGTTGACATAGGAATGGGGTGATGGACGGTGGGGATGGGGTGGTGGACACGGTAGGGATGGGGTGATGGACACGGGAATGGGGTGGTTGACATGGTGGAGATGATGGTGGTGGACACGGGGATGGGGTGATGGACACGGGGACGGGGTGGTTGATACGGTAGGGATGGGGTGATGGACACGGTGGGGATGGTGTGGTTGACACGGTAGGGATGGGGTGATGGACACGGGGATGGGGTGGTGGACACGGTAGGGATGGGGTGTTGGATACGGGGATGGGGTGGTGGACACGGTCGGGATGGGGTGGTTGACACAGGGATGGTGTGGTGGACACGGTGGGGATGGGGTGATGGACACGGGGAAGGGGTGGTTGACATGGTGGAGATGATGGTGGTGGACACGGGGATGGGGTGATGGACACGGGGACGGGGTGGTTGATACGGTAGGGATGGGGTGATGGACACGGGGATGGGGTGGTGGACATGGTGGGGATGGGGTGGTGGACATAGGGATGGGGTGATGCACACGGGGATGGGGTGGTTGACATGGTGGAGATGATGGTGGTGGACACGGGGATGGGGTGGTTGACACGGTAGGGATAGGGTGATGGACACGGGGATGGGGTGTTTGACATGATGGGGATGGGGTGGTGGACATAGGGATGGGGTGATGGACACGGTGGGGATGGGGTGGTTGACACGGTAGGGATGGGGTGATGGACATGGGGATGGGGTGGTTGACATAGGGATGGGGTAATGGACACTGTGGGGATGGGGTGGTTGACACGGTAGGCATGGGGTGATGGACACGGGGATGGGGTAGTTGACACAGGAATGGGGTGGTTGACATAGGGATGGGGTGATGGACACGGTGGGGATGGGGTGTTTGACACGGTAGGGATGGGGTGATGGACACGGGGATGGGGTGGTTGATACGGTAGGGTTGGGGTGATGGACACGGGGATGGGGTGGTGGACATGGTGGGGATGGGGTGGTGGACATAGGGATGGGGTGATGGACACGGTGGGGATGGGGTGGTTGACACGGTAGGGATGGGGTGCTGGACACGGGGATGGGGTTGTTGTCATAGGGATGTGGTAATGGACACGGTGGGGATGGGGTGGTTGACACGGCAGGGATGGGGTGGTGGACATGGATGGGGTGGTGGACATAGGGATGGGATAGTGGACATGGTGGGGATGTGGTGATGGACACAGGGATGTGGTGGTGACCATGGTAGGGATGGTGTGGTGGACACTGTAGGGATGGGGTGATGGACACGGGGATGGGGTGGTTGACACAGGGATGGAGTGGTTGTCATAGGGATGGGGTGATGGACACAGGGATGGGGTGGTTGACATAGGGATGGGGTGATGGACACGGTGGGGATGGGGTGTTTGACAAGGTAGGGATGGGGTGATGGACACGGTAGGAATGGGGTGGTGGATACGGTAGGGATGGGGTGATGGACACGGTAGGGATGGGGTGATGGACACGGGGATGGGTTGGTTGACACGGGGATGGTGTGGTTGACATGGGGATGGGGTGGTTGACACAGTAGGGATGTGTGGTGGACACGGTAGGGATGGTGTGGTGGACACGGTGGGGTTGGTGTGGTTGACACGGGGATGGGTTGGTGGACATGGTGGGAATGGGGTGATGTACACAGGGATGGGTTGGTGGACATGGTAGGGATGGGGTGATGGACATGGAGATGGGGTGGTGGACACGGTGGAGGTGGAAGATCCCAATGTCCATGAGGGGTGTGTTTTGTTTGCGGGCAGCTTGGCTACTGGGTAAAGCAAAGATGCCCTCAACACCAGGGTAATTTTGATATGTCAGCTTCTGCCTCAGCTGGCATCACTACCACAGACTACACAGTTTAAACGATTATTTCCAGAACTATACAATTTTAATTCTGCCTGCTATAAAATGGCACTTTTTAGACTGATTTACAGGATGTGGGTGTTGCCAGCTAAGCCAGCATTTATTGCCTATCCCTAGCTGCCCTTGAGAAGGTCGTGATGACCTGCTGTCTTGAATGCAGCAGTCCCTGCGGTGTAGGTACAGCCACAGTGCTGTTATGGAGGGAATTCCATGATTTTGACCCAGCGGCAATGAAGGAACGGTGATATATTTTGAAGTCAGGATGTTGAGTGTTCCCAGGTATCTGCTATTCTCGTTATTCTAGATGTAATGGTTATGGGTCTGGAAGGAGACTGCTGCCTTAGGAACTTTGTTGTTGCAATGCAGCTTGCAGATAATACACACTGTTGCAACTACTCATCGATGGTGGAGGGAATGGTTGCTTGTGGAAAGGGTGCCAATCAAGTGGGCTGCCTTGTAATGGATGGTGTCAAGCTTCCTGAGTGTTGATGGAGTTGCACTCATCTAAGCGAGTGGCAAGTATTCCATTACACTCCTAACCTGAGCCTTGTAGATGGTGGACAGGCTTTGGGGAGTCAGAAGGTGAGTTACATGCCGCAGGATTCCTAGCCTTTGACCGGCTCTGGTAGCCACGGTGTATATATAGCTCGACCAGTTCGGTTTCCTGTCAATGGTAGCTCCCAGGATGTTGATAGTAGGGGATTCATTGATGGTGATGCCACTGAATGTCAAGGGACGATGGTTAGAGCCTCTCTTGTTGGAGATGGTCATTGCCTGGCACTCGTGTGGCTCGAATGTTGCTCGTCACTTGTCAGCCCAAGCCTGGATATTGTCCAGGTCCTGCTGCATTTGGGTGTGAGCTGCTTCACTATCTGAGGAGTCACAAATTGTGCAGAACATTGTGCAGTCATCCCCACTTCTGACCTTATGATGGAAGGAAGGTCATTGATGAAGCAGCTGAAGATGGTTAGTCCTAGGACACTTCCCTGAGGAACTGCAGTTATGTCCTGAGGATGAGATGATTAACCTCCAACCACCACAACCATTGTGCCAGGTATAATTCCAACCAGCAGATGGTTTCCCCCCTAATTCCCATTGACTCCATTTTAGCCAGGGCACTTTGATGCCATACTTGGTCAAATGCTGACTTGATGTCGAGGGCTATCACTCTCACCTCATCTCTGGTATTTAGCTCTTTGGTCCATGTTTGGACCAAAGAGGTGACGAGGTCAGGAGCTGAGTGGCCTTGATGGAACCCAAACTGGGCATCCGTAAGCAGGTTAATTCTGAGTAGGTGCTGCATGATAGCACTGTTGATGACCCTTTCCATTACTTTGCTGATGATTGAGAGTAGGCTGATAGGGTGGTAATTGGCTGGGTTGGACTTGGCCTGTTTCTTGTGTATAGGACATACCTGGGCAATTCTCCGTATTCCTGGGTAGATGCTGGTGTTGGACTTGATGTAAGTCTGCATGTTTCTTCTCATTGTTGAAGGCTTTTCCTCCCCATCTGAAAGCAGAAAAAATTTAATTGATATGCAGTGTGTTCACCTCATGTAACAGTTGAGGCAGCACATAACTTCCTTCCTCCTGTTCCACTCATGCTGCTGTAAACATTTATACCGACTCTTGTTATGCTTTCAGACCGTGGACCATTGTGAGAAGTATGTGGGTATCTCACCTCATCGATAAAATACTGTGAATTAATTATAAATCTTTTTCTGATGTCCTATTACTTTCTGTAAATGTGTGGCTCATACGAACGGGAATGATGAAATAATTAAGGCAACAAATGAGAGGACCCCTCTGCCAGGACAGCAGCATCGGATTGCCATGGCCACGTGGTAGCCCAATGCATTCAGGCAGCCCATTATTTTCCAAATTCAATTGATGAACGGGTGCAGTTACAGCGTGATGTATCAGAAGCTGAAAAGACTTTATGGATTAACTACGTGTAAGACTACAAGGAAAATCGGTATGATGGAAAATCAGTGGTGTGCACCAGGATTCGTGCCCATACCAGGAAAAGTGGAGGCAAATTGTATGATATGCCAGAGGCATTATCACAGACTGATCTACTGTGCTGTGTTCCAAACATGTAACAGGCTTATCTCTGCAATAGATAATATTGAAACATTTCATTTGCTTATCAGTTGCTTCAACCTTTTTCAAACATAGAAACACAGAAAACCTGCTGCATCATACAGCCCCTTCGGCCCACAAAGTTGTGTCGAACATGTCCCTACCTCTGAAATTACTAGGCTTACCTATAGCCCTCTATTTTACTAAGCTCCATGTACCTATCTAAAGGCCTCTTAAAAGACCCTATTGTATCATCCTCCACCACCATTGCCAGCAGCACATCCATGCACTCACTACTCTCTGAGTAAAAAACACTGACATCTCTTCTGTACCTTCTCCCCAGCACCTTAAACCTGTGTCCTCATGTGACAACCATTCTAGCCCTGGGAAAAAGCCTCCGACTATCCACATGATCAATACCTCTCATCATCTTGTACACCTCTATCAGGTCACCTCTCATACTCCTTAGCTCCAAGGAGAAAATGCCGAGTTCAATCAACCTGTTCTCATAAAGCATGCTCCCCAATCCAGGCAACATCCTTGTAAATCTCCTCTGCACCCTTTCTATGGCTTCCACATCCTTCCTGTAGTGAGGCAACCAGAACTGAGCACAGTACTCCAAGTGGGGTCTGACCAGGGTCTTATATAGCTGTAACATTACCTCTCGGCTCCTAAGTTCAATTCCACAATTGATGAAGGTCAATACATCATATGCCTTCTTAACCACAGAGTCAACCTGAGCAGCTGCTTTGAGCGTCCTATGGACTCAAACCCCAAGATCACTCTGATCCTCTACGCTGCCGAGTTTTACCATTAATACTATATTCTGCCATCATATTTGACCTACCAAAATGAACCACTTCACACTTACCTGGGTTGAACTCCATCTGCCACTTCTGCTCTTGACAAAGCCATGCTGACTATTCCTAATCATATCATACCTCTCCAAATGTTCATAATTCCTGCCTCTCAGGATCTTCTCCATCAACTTCCCAATCACTGAGGTAAAACTCACAGGTCTATAATTTCCTGGGCAATCTCTATTCCCTTTCTTGAATAAAGGAACAACATCCACACCCCTCCAATCCTCTGGAATCTCTCCTGTCCCCATTGATGATGCAAAGATCATCACCAGAGGCTCAGCAATCTCTTCTCTCACCTCCCGCAGTAGCCTGGGGTACATTTCATCCAGCCCTGGCGACTTATCCAACTTGCAACACGAGTGAATCTGCAGATGCTGGAAATAAATAAAAACACAAAATGCTGGCAGAATTCAGCAGGCCAGACAGCATTTTGTGTTTATATTTGACTTAGCCAACTTGATGCTTTATAAAAGCTCCAGCACATCCCCTTTCTTAATATCTACATGCTCAAGCTTTTCAGTCTGCTGCAAGTCATCACTACAATCACTAAGAACCTTTTCCATAGTGAATACTGAAGCAAAGTATTCATTAAGTACCTCTGCTATCTTCCTCCCGTTCCATACACACTTTCCCACTGTCACATTTGATAGGTCCTATTCTTTTATATCTTGTCCTCTTGCTCTTCACGTAGAATGCCTTGGGGTTTTCCTTAATTCTGTCCGCCAAGGCCTTCTCATGGCCCCTTCGGGCTCTCCTAATTCCCTTCTTAAGCTCCTTCCTATTAGCCTTATAATCTTCTAGATCTTGAACATTACCTAGCTCTCTGAACCTTTTATAAGCTTTTCTTTTCTTCTTGACCAGATTTATTAACAGCCTTTGTACACCATGGTTACTGTACCCTACCATAACTTCCCTGTCTCATTGGAACATACCTAGACAAAACTCTACACAAATATCCCCTGAATATTTGCCATATTTCTTCTGTACTTTTCCCTGAGAACATCTGTTTCCAATTTAAGCCTCCATTTTCCTCACTGATAGCTTTATAATTCCCCTTACTCCATTTAAACGCTTTTCTAACTTGTCCGTTCCTATCTCTCTCCAATGCTATTGTCAAGGAGATAGAACTATGATCACTCTCTCCAAAATGCTCTCCCACTGAGAGATCTGACACCTGACCAGGTTCGTCTGCCTCTCCATTTCATCATGAGCTGATCCATTCTCCCATTCAGTCCCACTCCCCCACCTTCTCACCATAACCTTCGATGCCCTGGCTACTTAGATATCTATCAATCTCTGCCTTAAATACACCCAATGACTTGACCTCCACTGCTGCCCGTGGCAACAAATTCCACAGATTCACCACCCTCTGACTAAAAAAATTTCTTTGCATCACTGTTCTGAATGGGCGCCCTTCAATCCTTAAGTCATGCCTTCTCATGCTAGACTCCCCCACAGTGGGAAACAACTTTGCCACATCCACTCTGTCCATGCCTTTCAACATTCAAAATGTTTCTATGAGGTCCCCCATCATTCTTCTAAACTCCAAGGAGTACAGTCCAAGAGCAGGCAAATGTTTCTCATATGTTAACCCTCTCATTCCCAGAATCATTCTAGTGAATCTTCTCTGAACCCTCTCCAACATCAGCACATCCTTTCTTAAATAAGGAGCCCAAAACGGCACACTGCAAATGGTAAGTGAGGTCTTACCAGTGCCTTATAGAGCCTCAACATCACATCCCTGCTCCTATACTCTATTCCTCTAGAAATGAATGCCAACATTGCATTCGCCTTCTTCACCACTGACTCAATCTGGAGGTTAACCTTAAGGGTATCCTGCATGAGGACTCCAAAGTCCCATTGCATGTTAGAACTTTGAATTTTCTCCCCATTTAAATAATTGTCTGCTGGTTTATTTCTTCTACCAAAGTGCATGACCATTGATGC
The DNA here is from genome assembly GCF_030144855.1 of Hypanus sabinus. NCBI lineage: Eukaryota > Metazoa > Chordata > Chondrichthyes > Myliobatiformes > Dasyatidae > Hypanus > Hypanus sabinus. The sequence goes on from NC_082720.1 coordinate 8,599,091, forward strand.
ACCATCAATAACTCTCCAAGACATGAGGTGAGATATAGGCTTTTATTGGCTGGAAGAAAGAACAAGCAGCAATTGACCACCACACTACATCCTGGAGACTGAGGGCAGGGCTCAGTCTCCAATCGCCTTTATACCGGGGTCAATGGGAGGAGCCACAGGAGCAGTCAGCTGGGGGGTGGGGGGGGGGGACATGTCCAGACAGGTATATGTAGTTCACCACAACCATACACTTTCCAACATTGTATTTCATTTGCCATTTCTTTGCCCATTCCCCCAATCTATCCAAGTCTCTCTGCAGACTCTCTGTTTCCTCAGCACTACTGGCCCCTCCACCTATCTTTGTATCATCAGCAAACTTAGCCACAAAGCCATCTATTCTATAATCCAAATTGTTGATATACAATGTAAAAAGAAGCGGACTCAACACGGACCCCTGTGGAACACCCACTGGTAACTGGCAGCCAACCAGAATGGGATCCCTTTGTTCCCACACTCTGCTTCCTGCCAATCAGCTAACACTCTATCCACATATGTAACGTTCCCATAATTCCATGGGCTCTTATCTTGTTTAGCAGCCTCATGTGCAACACCTTGTCAAAGGCCTTCTGAAAATCCAAATACACAACATCACCTGCATCTCGCTTGTCTAACCTACTTATAATTTCCTCAAAAAATTGCAATAGGTTTGTCAGGCAGGATTTTCCTTTAAGGAAACCATGCTGAGTTCTGCCTATCTTGTCATTTGCCTCCAGGTTCTCTGTAACCTCATCCTTGCCAATTGACTCCAACAACTTCCCACCCACCGATGTCAAACTGACAGGTCTATAATTTCCTTTTTGCTTCCTTGCCCCCTTCTTAAATAGTGAAGTGACACTTGCAATCTTCCAGTCCTCCGGAACCATGCCAGAATCTATTGACTTTTGAAAGATCATTACTAATGCCTCCGCAATCTCCATAGCTACTTCCTTCAGAACACGAGAGTGCATTCCATCTGGTCCAGGAACTTATCTACCCTTAGACTATTCAGCTTCCTGAGTACTTTCTCTGTCGTAATTGTGACTGCGCACACTTCTCTTCCCTGACACCCTTGAGTGTATGGTCTGGTGCTGATGTCTTCCTCAGTGAAGATTGATGCAAAACACTCATTCAGTTCCTCTGCCATTTCCTTATCTCCCATTACAATTTCTCCAGCATCATTTTCTATTGGTCCTATGTCAACTCTCACCTGTCTTTTACTCTTTATATATTTGAAAAAGCTTCGATATAACTTGCTAGCTTCCTTTCATAGTTCATCTTTTCCCTCTTAATATCCTTCTTAGTTTCCTTTTGTAAGCTTTTTAAAAACTTCCCAATCCTCGGTCTTCCCACTAATTTTTGCTTTCTTGTATGCCCTCTCCTTTGCTTTTACTTTGGCTTTGACTTCTCATCAGCCACAGTTGCATCCTTTTTTTATTCGAAAATTTATTCTTTTTTGGAATATATCTGTCTTGCACCTTCCTCACTTCTCGCATAAACTCCAGCCACTGCTGCTCTGCCGTCCTTCCTGCTAGTGTCCCTTTCCAGTCAACTTTGGCCAGTTCCTCTCTCATGCCACCGTAATTTCCTTTACTCCACTGAAATACCGACACATCAGATTTCGGCTTCTCTTTCTCAAATTTCACAGTGAACTCAATCATGTTATGGTCACTGCCTCTTTAGGGTTCCTTCACCTCAATCTCTCTAATCACCTCTGGTTCATTACACAATACCCAATCCAGTACAGCTGATCCCCTAGTGGGCTCAACAACAAGCTGTTCTAAAAAGCCATCTCGTAGACATTCTACAAATTCTCTCTCTTGAGATCCAGTGCCAACCTGATTTTCCCAATCCACTCGCATGTTAAAATCCCCCACAATTTTCATAATACTGCCCTTCTAGCAAGCCTTTTCTATTTCCTGTTGTAATTTGTAGTCCACAACACTGCAGCTGTTAGGAGGCCTGTATATAACTGCCTTCAGGGTTCTTTTACCCCTGAGATTTCTTAGCTCAACCCATTAAGGTTCTGCACCTTCTGATCCTGTATCACTTCTTTCAAAATCAGAATCAAAATTAGACTTTAATCGCCAAGTACCTGTACATATACAAGGAATTTACTTCCGGCAGATGTTGTCTCTCTGCTCATAACAATAATAATGATAAATATAAATGAAAATATAGATTATACATACAAGTAGTGCAATCCAAGTAATAGTTAGCCGACAGTTAACCGGCAGTTAACTGTTCAGCAAAGTGATCGCAGTAGGGAAAAAACTTCTCCAGTGCCTATTAGTCTTAGTCTGGAGGGATCTGAAGCGCCTACCAGATGGAAGGAGTCCTTTATGATGTTCCCCGCCCTCTTCTTCAACCTGGAAGCGTACAGGTCCACAATAGAGCCATGCCACCCCCTCTGCCTACCTGCCTATCCTTCCGATACACCGTGTATCCTTGGACGTTCAGCTCCCAGAGACATGCATCCTTTAGCCACATTTCAGTGATGGCCACAATATCATAACTGCCAATCTGTAGCTGTACAACAAGATCATCCACCTTATTCCTTATGCTGCGTGCATTTAGGTATAACACCTCAAATCCAGTATTTGGTACTTTTTGCTTTGATTGCACTGCAACTCATCCCAATGGCTGCAAATTTGCCCCATCACCTGCCTGTCCTTCCTGACATCTTTACTGCTCACTTTCTTAGATTTATTTCTGTTTTCCCCCTCCTCCGCTCTATCATTCTGGTTCCGATCCCCCTGCCAAATTAGTTTAAACTCTCCCTAACAGCTCTATTAAACCTTCCCGCCAGGATACTGGTCCTCTTCGGGTTCAGGTATAACCCGTCCTTTTTGAACAGGTCATACTTCCCCCAGAAGAGATCCCAATTTTCCAAGAACCTGAAGCCCTGCACCCAGCACCAGTCTCTCAGCCACACATTCATCTGCCTGATTATACTATTCTTGCCCTCGCTAGCACGTGGCACGGGTAGCAATCTTGAGATTACTACCCTGGAGGTCCTGCTTCTCAGCTTCCTTCCTAACTCCCGGAAATCTCTCTTCAGGACCTCCTCCCTTTTCCTCTCTATGTCATTGGTACCAACATGTACCAAGACAGCTGGCTGCTCGCCCTCTCCCTTCAGAATATTCTGGACCCGATCCGAGACATCCCGTACCCTGGCATCTGGGAGGCAACACACCCTGCGGGTATCTCTACCAGGCTCACAGAATCTCCTGTCTGTTCCCCTGACTATGGAATCCCCTATGACTACCATATTCCTCTTCTCCCTCCTTCCCTCCTGCACAACAGCGCCAGGCTCAGTGCCAGAGACCTGGCCACCATGGCCGTCCCCTGTCAAGTCATCTCCCTCAACAGCATCCAAAATGATATACTTGTTACTGAGGGGGGCAGCCACAGGGGTGCTCTCCACTATCTAGGCATTTCCCTTCCCTCTCCTAACAGTCACCCAGTTTTCTGACCCCTGTAGCCTAGGGATGACTCCCTCCCTGTAGCTCCTGTCTAGCACCTCTTCACTTTCCCTAATAAGCTGTAGGTCATCAAGCTCCAGCTCCAGATCCCTAACACGGTCTCCGAGGAGCTGCATCTCGGTGCGCCTGGCACAGATGTGGCCATCAGGGAGGCTGTATGTCTCCCAGGATTCCCTCATCTGACACCCTGAACAAAGCACTAACCCTGCAGACATGCTACCTAATTCTACAGGAATGAAACAAGGAAAAATAAGTCTACTCACCCACTTACCTCGCCAAACACATGAACTTTTTAAACCGTTAGCTTGTACCGTTAGCTGTGTGAGCCCTGCTGTTCCTCCGTCTGTCCAGGCCAATTCACCAAGGGGAGAAAAAGAGTTGGTGCCTTGCTCTCGCCTCTTCCCGTTACCGCCTAAATCCTTTGAGCCAAAGCCCTACACTCTGCTGCCACCCACTCCGCTGCCTGCTCCAACAGCTGCCCAATTATCTACATACTGCGTCAAGAAACCTTCCTGAACACACCTAACAAACTCCGCCCCATCTAAACCCCTTGCTCTAGGGAGATGCCAATCGATATTTGGGAAGTTAAAATCTCCCATCACGACAATTCTGTTATTATTACAGCTTTCCAGGATCTGTTTCCCTATCTGCTCCTGGATATCCCTGTTATTATTGGGCAGCCTATAAAAATCACCCAGTAAAGTTATTGACCCCTTCCTGTTCCTAACCTCCACCCACGGAGACTCCGTAGACAATCCCTCCATAGCGTCCACCTTTTCTGCAGCCGTGACACTATCCCTGATCAATAGTTCCATGCCCCCACCTCTTTTGCCTCCCTCCCTGTCCTTTCTGAAACATCTAAAACTTGGCACTAGAAGTAGCCATTCCTGTCCCTGAGACATCCAAGTCTCTGTAATGGCCACCACATTTGGTTAAACAAATGCATCCATATTCTGACAGTCAAAGAGGCCATAAAAAACATTGAGCTCATCTGGGAGCAAGAACTTGTTGTCATTTATGTTGCTTAGTTTTGCTTTGTTGGAGGTGATGACATTCAAGCCCTGCCACAAGCCCGCCTGTGATTGAAGTTTAGTTCAGAATTACCACTTTGCACGTGAATTGGTTCTCCAAAGGTACATTCCTGGACTGCATGTCCTGAACATCATTGGTCTGGCCCTCAGCAGATTTTGAATCTTGGTTCATCTGGGGTTGGGAAATACCCAGAATGATTTTTTTGGAGTCACACTTGTCCACACATGTGTTTATTAAGTTCCTGACAACCAAGCATATTTGTCCAGGTCCTCTGAGTCCTTGAACATGGCCAAGCTTACTGACATAGAGCAGTCCCATTGCTGCTGTTCTGTCTCCCATGACCACCTCTTTGTTGTCCTTACCTCTGGCCATGCACTTTTCACAGTGCCACCATCAGGAAGGAGGTACAGGCACCTCCTCACCACATCACCAGGCTCAGAAACAGTTTATTACCCTTCAACCATCAGGATCCTGACCCACTGTGGACACATTCATTCAACACAACCCTGAACTGATCACTACACACAACCTTTGGACTCTCTTTCAAGGTCTCTGCAACTTGTGTTTTCAGTGTATTTAGTATCACTTATTTCTTTTTGTAGTTGCATATTTTCCAGTCTTTGTATTCTGTATATGTTTTCATTGATTTTATTGTACTTCTTTGTTCTTTCTTTCTTTTTCAATCTTTTTATTAATATCAACATGATAAGATTAGTACATAGGTAATGGGATTACAAACTTACAAAATTAAAATGAACATAAAAGGATACACAAGCAGTAAGTACATTATAGTTAAGTCTTCCCAAATCATGAATGATACAAATATCATATAAACGAAACCAAAAAAAAACTAAGTAATTCATGTTGGGAAAAAAAACAGAAAAGAGAAAAAGAAAAAAAATACTGTATCCTAAGAAAAATTAAACTAACAAACTAACTACTAACTATTAAGAAAAAAAGGAAAGAAGAAAAAAATGGGCTGTTTATAGTATCTATAAAAAAAATTACAAAATCATCAGTGTCCCCAACTCCGATCCTCTCAACATATATATAAAATCAAAACCGGAAAGACAAATAGGATTGGAACAGGGTCAAATTACATCATGTGAAAATATTGAATAAATGGCCTCCAAATCTTTTCAAATTTAAGAGAAGGGTCATATATGACACTTCTAATTTTCTCCAAGTTTAGACATAACATAGTTTGAGAAAACCAATGAAATATGGTAGGGGGATTAATTTCTTTCCAATTCAACAAAATAGATCTTCTAGCCATTAATGTCAGAAATGCAATCATCTAACCAGCAGAAGAAGATAAATGGATTGACCCCATCATTGGTAAACTAAAGATTGCAGTAATAGGATGTGGTTGTAAATCACTGTTCATTACCATGGAAATAATATCGAAACTGTCTTTCCAATATTTTTTCAAAAGTGGACATGACCAAAACTTATGAGTTAAAGAAGCTATCTCAGAATGGCATCTGTCACATATAGGATTTATATGGGAATGAAAATGAGCCAATTTATCTTTGGACATATGAGCCCTGAGCACAACTTTAAACTGTACCAATGAATGTTTAGCACATATAGAGGATAAATTAACTAATTGAAGAATTTTATCCCAATTCTCAATAGGGGTAATAAAGTTAAGTTCTCTTTCCCAATCATTTTTAATCTTATAAAAGGCCTCTGAACGTATTTTCATAATTATATTGTAAACATTTGATATTACACCTTTCTAAAAAGGATTTAGTTCTAACAATTTCTCCAAAATACCCGAAGAACCAAGATTTAGAAAGGTAGGAAGTACAGTGTTTAAGAAATTCCTAATCTGTAAATATCTAAAAATATGAGATCTGGGCAAATTATATTTATTAGATAATTGTTCAAAAGACATAAAACAATTATCCAAAAATAGATCAGAAAATCATAGTATTCCTTTAGTTTTCCAAGCTGAATAAGCTTGGTCCATAATAGAAGGATAAAAAAAGAAATTGGATACAATAGGAATAGTTAAAACAAATTGATTCAAACCAAAAAATCTCCAAAATTGAAACCATATGCGTAAAGTGTGTTTGACTATCGGATTGTCAATTTGTTTATGCTATTTAGAAAGAGCAAAGGGAAGAGAAGTCCCTAAAATAGAACCCAATGAAAATCCTTGTACAGATTTAGTTTCCAGATTTACCCATTGAGGGCTAGGAGATGAATCCCAATCCCTTAACCAACATTTCAAATATCAAATATTAATTGCCCAATAATAAAATCTAAAATTAGGCAATGCCAATCCACCTTCTGTCCTTGCTTTCCGTAAATATCTTTTACCTAATCTAGGATTTTTGTTCTGCCATATATATGAGGAAATTTTTGAATCAACATTGTCAAAAAAGGATTTTGGAATAAAAATTGGTACCGCTTGAAATATGTATAAGGACTTGGGTAAAATAATCATCTTAATAGCATTAATCCGACCTATCAGAGATAAAGACAATGGTACCATTTAGTGAACAAACATTTAATCTGATCAACTAAGGGTAAAAAATTAACCTTGAATAACTCCTTATGATTTTTTGTAATTTTAATCCCTAAGTATATAAAAAAAGTCATTAACTAATTTAAAAGGTAAATTTCCATAAATTGGAACCTGTCTATTTAAGGGGAACAAATCACTTTTATTAAGATTCAATTTATACCCGGAAAAATTACTAAACTGAGCCAACAATGATATAACTGCAGGAATGGATTTCTCAGGATCAGAAATATATAATAACAAATCATCTGCGTATAGTGATAACTTATGTATATCCATCCCATGAGTAATGCCACAAATGTTAGGTGATTCTCTAATCGCAATTGCCAAAGGTTCTATAGCAATATCAAATAATAATGGACTAAGAGGACAACCTTGCCTGGTACCCCGAAATAAACGAAAAAAGGGAGATCTTTGATTGTTAGTAAAAACCAAGGCTACTGGAGTATGATATATCAATTTAATCCAGGATATAAATGTCGGACTAAAATTAAACTTCTCAAGCACAGTAAATAAATATGGCCATTCAACTCTATCAAATGCTTTCTCTGCATCTAATGAAATGACACATTCTGAGGTGCTGAGTGAAGGAGTATAAACAATATTAAATAATCTCCTAATATTGAAAAAATAGCGATTTTTAATAAAACCAGTTTGATCCTCTGAGATAATTTGAGGTAATACCTTCTCCAGCCTGGTCACCAGTAACTTGGAAAAGATCTTGGAATCTACATTCAATAAGGATATTGGTCTATAGGATGCACAATCCGTAGGGTCTTCCTCTTTTTTCAATATTAAAGAAATGGAAGCTCTATAAAAAGATTGTGGCAATTTACCTAGTCTAATTGCTTCTTCAAAAACCTTGCATAACCAAGGAGAAAGAGTAGAGGAAAAACACTTAAAAAATTCCACTGTATACCCATCTGGACCTGGTGCTTTCCCAGAATTCATAGAGGAAATAACAGCTTTAATTTCTGCATCTGTAATAGGAGTTTCTAGTATTAAAAGTTCTTCTGATGATAATTTTGGAAAATTCAATTTCCCAAGAAAATCATGCATGGTATTATGATCATGAGGTAATTCAGAATGATACAGAGAGGTATAAAAATCTTGAAAAGATTTGTTTATCTCATCATGGTTAACTGTCAGTTCACCATTCTTTTGACGAATCTTAATAATTTGACGTTTAACCAAAGCATTTTTCAATTGATTAGCTAACAGTTTACCCGATTTATCACTATGTATATAAATATCAGTGCTGGTTTTCATTAATTGGTTTTCAATTGAAGATGTAAGTAATAAACTGTGTTCCATTTGAAGCCCAACCCTTTGAAGCTCCTTACTAGGAGCAATCAAATATTTCTTGTCAATTTCTTTAATCTTATCAACCAATAAAAGAGTTTCCTTCTTAATACGTTTTCTCAAACCAACAGAATAGGAGATAATCTGTCCATGTATATATGCTTTAAAAGTGTCCCAAAGTATTCCGCAGGAAATTTCATCCATGAAATTAGTTGAAAAGAAAATATCAATCTGTTCCTTCATAAATTTAATGAAATCTGGATCTTGCTGTAAGGTAGAATCAAATTGCCATTGCTTAGTACTAGAAGCTGTATCCATTAATTTAATAGAAAGTTTCATTGGAGCATGATCAGAGATGGCTATAATGTCATAATTACAACCAGTTACAGATGGAATAAAATGAGAGTCAATAAAAAAAACAATTCTCAAGTAAGAATGATAAACCTGTGAGAAAAATGAAAACTCGTTGTCCTTAAGATGCAGAAATCTCCAAATATCGAAAATTCCATTATCAGTCAAAAAAGAATTGATGTAAGTGGTCAACTTATTTGGTAAAGTCTGAATGGATATAGATCTATCCAGCAAAGGATTTAAACAACAGTTGAAGTCACCACCCATTATTAACATATATTCATTTAGATTAGGTAGAGAAGTAAATAAAGACTTAAAGAAATCAGGATAATCCACATTTGGAGCATAAACATTAACCATAGCAACCTTCTTATTAAAAAGTAACCCAGTAATTAACAAAAATCTACCACTTGGATCTGAAATAATATCATGTTGAACAAAAGCAATAGAGGAGTTAATAAAAATTGAAACTCCCTTTACTTTAGCATTTGAATTCGAATGATACTGTTGACCCCGCCAAAACCCAAAAAAACATTGATTGTCCTCTTTCTTCACATGAGTTTCTTGTACAAAAATAATATGCGTATTCAGTCTTTGGAATACTTTAAAAATCTTTTTCCGTTTAATCGGATGGTTTAAGCCATTAGTATTCCAAGAAACAAAATTAATGGTCTGAGCCATATTTCTAAAATCAACCCTTTAGTATATAAAGAGTTAACTGAAGTATGAACTCATGCACCCGGAAGAGGAACAAAAATAAGGGGAGGACCCTGAAATGACGACACGGTGGACATTTTAGTGGTTTGAAATCAGCCCAAATGAAAAAACTAGAAAAAGTAATAAAAAGAGCAATAGAATTAAAAAGGAACCCCCCCCCCCACCGCCCACCACCCATGGAAAAGAGACCCTCCTGAGCCTGAAGAAGGCCAGGAAAAAAAGAAATTGTGAGACTAAATCTACCCCCATGTCTCCAGAAGGCGACTCCAGATATATAAAGGAGAAAAAAAAGATACACCCAAAATCCTAAAAAGTAATTAACACTATACTAAAACAGACTTCTTTATATAATTGCTAGTAAAAAAACACAAGAAGAATATAAACACTGGTAACTTATAAATCGGGTTAAAACCCGAACAAGTAAAAGTTAGGATGTGATAAGAAAGGCATTATAGGAAGAAAACAACAAAAAAAAGGCAAAATTTTTTAAAAAGCGAGAAATATTTTAGAAAAGAAACCGCCATCTTAGTTACACAAAAAATGAAAAAGTTATATATCAAAACATTTAAAAAAAATTCACCTTCAAAGGATTAATAATAATAACCAAAAATAAAATACAATGGTTAAAGTAAGTAAATTGAAAAGATTAGTACGTCGATAAAGAAAAACTTTAATTGGAATATAAAATGTAAAATAAACCTACACCAATAGTCAGAAACAAAATCTGGTTTTGAAAACAAAAACTATCTTGTAACGATCAAAACCATACATTTATTAGAGATGAGAATCTGAAGAAATAGGATAGTTCTCATCCAGAAAGCTTTGTGCATCAGATGTGGAGAGAAAAACACGACGTGGTGCATTCAAAGGCGAGATTCTAAGTTTTGCAGGGCATAAAAGCGCTGGTTTTAGGTTTTTCTCATAACGTTCAGACTTCAAAGGTTTAAAACCGAGCCGCGCCTGGGCTGAAATCCTCCACGAGCTGAAGCTGGAATTCTCTCAATTTAACTATCCCTAAACGCCAAGTCAAATGAATAAGGTGCTCTTTAACATGCACATAATGAAATCGAACAATTACAACAGGTGGTTTAAATGAAGAACTTGGTGACCTGTGCATGATTCTATTGGCACGATCAAGTAATGGAGGACTGTCTGGAAATACAGAAGGGAACGCATCCTTTAAAAGTTGACTGAAATACTTCGAGGGGTCCTCTTGTTCGATACCTTCCGGAAGACCAAGTATGCGTAAGTTCTGTCTTCTAGACCGATTTTCAAAATCGACACTCTTGGCTTTAAGTATTTCCAACTGTTTAATCGTCAAAGATAACTTCTGCTCCAGTTTCTCGATTTTCAAGTCTCGCTTCCGAGCGTCCTCTTGCAGAGTCGTGATTAGAGTTTGATGCTGTTTAACTTCATGATCAATCTTATCCTGAGAATCCTAGAAAGCCTTTAAATCTACTTTGAAAGTTTGTCGTTGTTCTTCAAATTTTTCATTCAAGAGCTCCAATATCGCATCATAAATCAATTCAGTAGGCTTAGGATCAGTCTTTTTTTTCTTTCCATTGCCGTTAGAATCTTTCCCAGGGTCTCGCCTTTAGATCTTAAAGCCATTTCAGTACTCATTTCTTCAAAATTCAGAGTACCCTCTTAAAGATAAGTCCAAAAAAGTAACAAGGATCTTCTGGTGCAGGTAAAAATAAGTTAAATAAGGGTGATCATAGGTTAAAAAAGTAAAGGTTATGGAGCGAATCTAAAACAGTGCTCACTCCATGAGCGTCTCCTGGTGACTGCGTTCTTTGTTCTATAGTGTTAGTTATGTTTACAAGTTTGCTGAAGTCACCACTGTTGTGGGCTGAATCAAAGGTGGTGATGAATCAGCATACATGAGGGAGATTGAAAGCCTTGCTGAGTGGTGTCATAACAAAAGCCTTTCAATCAATGTCAGCAAGATCAAGGATCTGATTACAAACCTCTGGAGAGAGAAACCAGAGGTCCATGAGCCAGTCCTCATCAGAGGATCGGAGGTGGAGAGGATTAGTAACTTTAAATCCCTGGGTGTTATTATTTCAGAGGACCTGTGCTGGACTCAGCATGTAAATGCAATTGTGACAAAAGCACAGCCAGCACCTCTACTTCCTCAGGAATCTGTGGAGATTTGGCATGTCATCAAAAACTTTGATAAACTACTATAAATGTGTGGTGGACTGTGTGCTGACTGGCTGCTTCACGGCCTGGTATGGAAACATCAATGCCTTTCAACAGAAAATCCTACAACAGGTAGTAGATTTGGCCCAGTGCATCACAGGTAAAACTCTCCCAACCAATGAGCACATCTACATGAAACACTGTTGTAAGAAAGTAGCATTCATCGACAGAGATCCTCACCACCCAGGCCATGCTCTTTTCTTGCTGCTGCCATCAGGTAAAAGGTACACAAGCCTCAGGACTCACACTGTCAGGTTCAAGAACAGTTATCACTCCTCAATCAGCAGGCTCTTGAACAAAAGGGGAAAACAACACTCACTTGCCCATTGGATGTTGCAACCAAAGAACTCACTTTAAGGACTCATTATCTCGTTATCTCATGTTCTCATTATTTATTGCTATTTATATATATTTGCATGTTACAGTTTGTTGTCTTCTGCACTCTGGTTGATCCTTCATTGATCCCGTTATAACTACTATTCAATAGATTTGCTGAGTATGCCCACAGGAAAATTAATCTCAGGGTTGTGTGTCGTTACAGATATGTACTGTGATAATAAAATTTGAAGCCCTTGACAACATCCCTGAATCTTTCCTCCATCTTAGTGATCTCTTTCATACAGATCTTAGTAAAGGTGTATATTTCAGGAGCCTGATGTTGAACGTGCGAATGATGTGCTCTGCCCAATGTCAACTGAGTGAATCTAGGGCCTCAGATTGAAAATGTTGGCCGATGAGGAGGCACTAACATTGGTTCATTTGTCCGTACAGCAAACTTACAGGGCTTTGCAGAGACAGTCTTTGTGGTATTTATCTAGTGTGTTGAGATTTAAGCAGTGGGTGGGTCTGTATCTCAGAGGTATACATAAATAGACAGAGGATTGGGAAGCTTTTAAAAACTTGCAAAAGGAAACTAAGAAGGTCATTAGGAAGGAAAAGATGAATTATGAAAGGCAGCTGGCGACTAATATCAAAGAAGATACTAAAAGCTTTTTTAAGTAAATAAAGGGTAAAAGACAGTCAGATTCAGATTCAGTTTATTATTTAAAAGCCACAAACGCAATGCAGTTAAAAAATGAGACAACGTTCCTCCAGAATGATATTACAAAAACACATGACAAAACAGACTACACCTGAAAATCCACATAATGTTTGGCAATCCCCAATCCAGAGTCCGGAGAGGCTGCTGCGTATTAATATCGTGCTACCATCTTAGCGCATTCCCCGGAAAGGAGCTCCAATCCCACCAGACAAACAAGACCAAAAACTAAAGCTACAAGACTCGCATAAAACCACATATTCACAACATATAGTCAAGGGTAGATATAGGACCAATACGAAATGACGCTGGAGATATTGTAATGAGAGATGCAGAGATGGCAGAGGAACTGAATGCGTAGTTTGGATCAGTCTTCACAGTGGAAGATGTCTGCAGTATTCCGGACATTCAAGAGTATCAGGGAAGTGAAGTTTGTGCAGTGAAAATTATGACTGAGAAGGTGCTCACAGGAAATTTAATAGTCTGAGGGAATAATCTCCTGAGGGAGTAATAATGGATAAATCTCCTGGATCTGATGGAATGCACCCTCGGGTTCTGAAGGAAGTAGCTGGAGAGATTGCGGAGGCATTAACAATGACCTTTCAAGAATCGATAGATTCTGGCATTGTACTGGATGACTGGAAAATTGCAAATGTTACCCCGCTATTTAAGAAGGGTGGGAGGCCGCAGGAAGGAAACCATAGACCTGTTAGCCTGACATCAGTGGTTGGAAAGTTGTTGGAATCGATTGTTAGGGATGAGATTACGGAGTGCTTGGAGGCGCATGACAAGATAGGCCAAAGCCAGCGTGGTTTCCTAAAAGGAAGATCCTGCCTGACCAACCTACTGCAATTCTTTGAGGAAATTACAAGCAGGGAGATGCAGTAGATGTGGTGTACTTGGATTTTCAGAAGGCCTTTGACAAAGTGCTGCACATGAGGCTGCTTAGCAAGATAAGAGCCCATGGAATTCCAGGGAAGTTACTAGCATGGGTGAAGCATTGGCTGGTCAGCAGAAAACAGAGAGTGGGAATAAAGGGATCCTATTCCGTATGGCTGCCAGTTACCAGTGGAGTTCCACAGGGGTTGGTGTTGGGATTGCTGCTTTTTACAATGTATGTCAATGATTTGGACTACGGTGTTTGTGGTAAACTTATTGATGATGCATCAGTATTAATGGATTTGTGGCTAATTTTGCCGATGACATAAAGATAGGTGGAGGAGCGCATAGTGTTGAGAAAACAGAGAGCCTGCAGAGAAACATAGATAGTTCAGGGGAATGGGGAAAGAGGTGGCAAATGAAATACAATGTTGGAAAGTCTATGGTCATGCATTTTGGTGGAAGAAAAAAATGGGCAGACTATTGTTTAGATGGGGAGAGAATTCAAAATAGAAAGATGGAAAGGGACTTGGGAGTCCTTGTGCAAGATACACTCAAGTTTAACATCCAGGTTGAGTTGGTGGTGAAGAAGGTGAATACAATGTTGGCATTCATGTCTAGAGGTATAGAATATAAGAGCAGGGATGTGATGTTGGGGCTCTATAAGACACTCGTGAGACCACACTTGGAGTATTATATGTAGTTTCAGACTCCTTATTTTAGAAAGAATATACTGACATTGGAGAGAGTTCAGAGAAGATTCACGAGAATGATTCCAGGAATGAAATGGTTACCATATGAGGAACGTCTGGCAGCTCTTGGGCTGTATTCCCTGGAGTTCAGGAGAATAAGGGGGGATCTCATAGAAACATTGTGAATGTTAAAAGGCCTGAACATGGCAAAGTTTTTTTCCCATTGTAGGGGATTCTAGGGCAAGTGGGCATGACTTCAGGATTGAAGGACATCCTTTTAGAACTGAGATGCAGAGAAATTACTTTAGTCAGAGGGTGGTAAAACTGTGGATTTTGTTGCCACGAGCAGTTGTGGAGGTCAAGTTATTGGGTGTCTTTAATTCAGAGATAGCTAGGTTCTTGATTAGCCAGGGCATCAAAGGGTGTGGGGTGAAGGCAGAGGAGTGGGGATGACTGGAAGAATTGGATCAGATCATGTTTGAATGGTGGAGCAGACTCAATGGGCTGAGTGGCCTACTGGTCCTATAGCTTATGGTCTTATAAAGGCAGAAGTTTGGAAGTCCATGAGCTTTTTGCCAGTTCTGAGGTGTTGATCTTTGAATATTCTTCTCCTTCATCAGTCAAAGGCAATACTGAAGATGATGGAGAATTTCATCATCAGTGCCTGTCTGGCTGGTAATGGTTGATATTGATGTAGAAGATCTTTCTTTGATGTTGTAGTCTGTTCGTGGTCTGATGGTACATAGATTTTTTTGTATCCCATTTCTGAAAAATCAATGAAACAGGATTTCAGCAGCAGAGTGTAATGTACCATCATTATTATATATGTATGTATGTTTTCTTTTCAAATCTTTTTATTATCAATCCAAAATTGACAAGAGTACATCAGAATCAGAATCAGACTTTAATCACCAAGTACCTGTGCACATACAAGGAATTTACTTCCGGCAGATGTTGTCTCTCTGCTCATAACAATAATAATGATAAATATAAATGAAAATATAGATTATACATACAAGTAGTGCAATCCAAGTAATAGTTAGTCGACAGTTAACCGGCAGTTAACTGTTCAGCAAAGTGACCGCAGTAGGGGAAAAAGCTTCTCCAGTGCCTATTAGTCTTGGAGGGATCTGAAGCGCCTACCAGACGGAAGCAGTTCAAACAGTCCGTGCGCAGGATGGAAGGAATCCTTTATGATGTTCCCTGCCCTCTTCTTCAACCTGGAAGAGTACAGGTCCACAATAGAGGGCAGGGAGGCTCCAATGAGGCTACATCGAAGTGAACATCGCTTACAATGCCTCAAAGAAAAATAAAAAGACATTCATATTAAAAGATTGAAAACTTTTTTGTGACAAAAAGAAATAAAAGAAATAAAAACCCTGCTAAAGGAAAAGAAAGTGAGAAAAAAAAACCATTGGGCTTTCATCCCCGGAGCCATGCGTCATACAAAAAGTTTCTAAAAAAAGATAAACATCAAACCGCCAGCAAAAAAATATACAAAAATTTACAATTCGATCATGAAGGAAATCTATCAATGAACTCAAATGATAATAGCAAGCAAATGAACCCCATCTTTTCTCAAAATCAAACATAGGTTCAAAGTTTCGACTTCCAATTTTCTCCAAACTGAGACACAGCATCACTTAAGAGGACCACTGTGACAAAGTGGGAGCCAACACATCCTTCCACTTCAACAGAATGGCCCCCCTAGCTATCAACGTAACAAATGCAATAACCTTTTGGTCAGACAAAGAGATACCACAGATATTTTGAGGAATTATTCCAAAAAGCACAGTTAATTTGTTAGGTTGTAAATTAGTTTTTAGTGCTTTAGAAATTGTACAAAAAACTGACTTCTGGAACTGTTCCAATATAGAACAAGACCAAAACATATGTGTCAATGTAGCTGCCTCAGTTTTACATCTATCACAATAACTATCAACATTAGGAAATATTTTAGACAATCTCTCCTTCATCAAATAGTAACGGTGTACAATTTTGAATCAGTGAATGACTAGCACAGATCGAAGAGGAGTTAACCAACTTCATAATCCACGTCCAGTCCTCCACTACAAAATCAAATTAAGTTCCTTTTCCCAATCTTGTTTAATCTTAAATAAAGAATGCTTATCCCATTGTAATAATAAATTATAAATTCTTCCAATGGAACTCTTCAAAGGGTTCATACTTGTAATAATATCTAACAGGTCGGCATCCGATATGTAAGGAAAATTACTTAAATATTTTTTTAAGAAATGTCTAACTTGAAGGTATTGTAAAAAGTGTGAATATGAAAGAGAATATTTATCAACTAATTGCTCAAAAGACATCAGTCTATATTCTTTAAATAAATCCAAAAAAGAATTAATGCCTTGATTCTTCCAGAGTAAAAAAATTGTATCACTCAATGAGGGCTTAAAAGACTAATTTTGATAAATTCAACCAAAAAATTTAAATTTTTTAAGGTTAAAAAAATTACAAAGCTTCAGCCAAATTTGGAAAGAATGCTTAATCACAGGGTACAAATTTCAATTAGCAACTTTAGCTAATTGTACAGGTAAGGCAGCACCCGATAACAAGGTTAAATAAAACTGTTTCACAGCTTTCAGCTCCAAGTCTACCCAAATTAGCTGATCATTCTTATCGACCCAGAGTAACCAAAGGGACATATATCGCACATTAACAGCCCAGTAATACATTATTAAATTAGGTAAAGCAAGACCTCCATCCTTCTTTAATTTTTTTGTGATAGTTACTAATTCTCGGTCTTTTGTTGTTCTAAATAAAAGATGAAGTAATAGAATTAATCCAATCAAAAAACTTCTTAGTCAAACAAAAATAGGGATATTCTGAAATAAATATAAAAAGTTTGGTAAAATCATCATTTTGACTGCATGGGTGTGACCAGCGAGTAAGTGGATTCCATCTACTAAATAAATACTTCATAGAATCTACCAAGGGATCAAAATTAACTTTATAAAGATCTTTATATTTTTTAGTAATTGTAACACCTAAATATCTAAAGGAATCTGTGACTCTGAAAGGAATATTATCATATATAAAACAGATTCATTTAAAGGGAACAGTTCACTTTTGTGAAAATTTAATTTGTATCCTGAAAAATCTCCAAATTCATTAAATAATTTTTGCAAGGCAGGGATAGATTACTCGGGATTAGAAATATAAACCAGTAAGTCATCAGCATACAGAGAAATCTTCTGAATGGTCTCATTCACAAGAATTCCATGATTACCTTTAGCTTCACAGAGAGCGATAGCAAGGGGTTCTAATACTAAGTTAAATAACAAAGGGCTCAATGGACAACCTTGTCTTGTCCCCTGTGAAAGCTGAAAAAAAGGGGATCTACAGTTATCGGTAATAACAGTAGCGAAAGGAGTTTTATACATCATTCTAATCAAATTATTAAAATTAACACCAAAACCAAATTTCTCCAAAACATTAAATAAATATTTCCATTTGATCCGATCAAACGCTTTTTCAGCAGTCAAAGAAACAACGCATTGTGGAGTTTTAAAAGAAGACAGATATATAACGTTAAGTAATCTCCAAATGTTTGAGAAAGAATAACAAACTTTTATAAAGCCTGTTTGATCTTTAAAAATAATTTTACCGGTAATATTTTCCAACCGATTGTCCATTATCTTTGACAGCATCTTAGCATCAATATTCAATAATGAAATAGGCCTATGTAAGGCACAATCAGTAGGATCTTTATCCTTTTTAAGAATTAAAGAAATAGAAGCCTCATAAAAGGTAGAGGGCAAATCACCTTTCACAAAAGGTTCCTTAAACATTTCCAACATATACAGAGAAAGCATTTTCCGAATTTTTTTTATAAAATTCTACAGGGTAATTATCAAGTCCAGGAGGCTTACCAAATTGCAATAAAAAAAAGCTTTATGAATTTTGGCTTCAGTAATTGGGGCATCAAGAGTTTGTTGATCCTCAACAGAAATTTGGGGAAAAGCAATCTTTCGTAAAGAAACATTCATTTTGAAAGAATCTACTGGAAATTGAGTTTTATAAAGTTCAGTATAAAAATCCTGAAAGATCTTACTAATTTCCTCATATTCCCAAGCCAGGCTACCATCTTTCCTAGGGATGATCAAAATTTGCCTTTTGGCTCTGGCTGTTTTTAATTGAGATTGTTATTTTTACCTCCAAACATATAAAATTGACTCTTCAACTTAAGCAAATAACTTTCAGTAGGATGGGTTAATAGTAAATTATATTGTGATTGGAGTTCCACCCTTTGTTTAAATAAATCAATATTAGGGGAGATCACGTAGATATTGTCTAGGTCATTAATTTGTTTTGAAATCCTATCTAATTCTACTTTAGTCTGTTTTTTAAGCTGAGCTGAATAAGAAATTATCTGACCATGTAAAAATGCTTTAAATGTATCCCATATGATTAATTTAGATGTACCCCCTATATCACTTAAAAGAAAAATTATTTTATCTGGGTTTCAATGAAGCTGACAAAGTCAGAGTTTTCCAATAATGTCTGAGACAGGCGCAATGGTGGGCAGACAAGAATGGCATCATGGAGTTCGAAAGTCAAACTCAGAGGCGCATGATCAGATACAGCAATAGCATCATACTCACAATACTCTGCCTGTCTGTAAATGGAGTAGCAGCAGTTTATGTGCTGCTCCCAGTTTTGTTCTTCTCCCCCTAGTTAAAACTTTGAATTTAAAATATTTATTTGCTGATTCTTGAAAGGGAACTACATGTCTTTGAGGAGCAGGAAGAAACATAGAAACATAGTAAATAGGTGCAGGAGTAGGCCATTCAGCCCTTCAAGCCTGCACCGCCATTCAGTATGATCATGGCTGATCATCCAACTCAGAACCCTGTACCTGCTTTCTCTCCATATCCCCCGATCCCTTTAGCCACAAGGGCCATATCTAACTTCCTCTTAACTATAGCCAATGAACTGGCCTCAACTGTTTCCTGTGGCAGAGAATTCCACAGATTCACCACTCTCTGTGTGAAGAGGTTTTTCCTCATTTCGGTCCTAAAAGGCTTCCCCTTTATCCTTAAACTGTGACCCCTCATTCTGGACTTCCCCAACATCGGAAACAATCTTCCTGCATCTTGCCTGTCCAATCCCTTTAGAATTTTATACGTTTCAATAAGATACCCCCTCAATCTTCTAAATTCCAGTGAGTATAAGCCTAGTCGATCCAGTCTTTCTTCTGTCTGCACACAATATTCTAGGTGCGGTTTCACCAAGGCCTTGTACAACTACAGGAGAACCTCCCTACTCCTGTACTCAAATCCTTTTGCTATGAATGCCAACATACCATTTGCCTTTTTCACCACCTGCTGTACCTGCATGCCCACCTTCAATGACTGGTGTACGATGACACCCAGGTCTCGTTGCATCTCCCCTTTTCCTAATTGGCCACCTTTCAGATAATAATCTGTTTTCCTGTTGTTGCAACCAAAGTGGATAACCTCACATTTATCCACATTAAACTGCATCTGCCATGAATTTGCCCATTCACCTAACCTATCCAAGTTACCCTGCATCCTCTTGGCATCCTCCTCACAGCTAACACCGCTGCCCAGCTTCATGTCATCTGCAAACTTGGAGATACTGCATTTAATTCCCTCATCTAAGTCATTAATATATATTGTAAACAACTGGGGTCCCAGCACTGAACCTTGCGATACCCCACTAGTCACTGCCTGCCATTCTGAAAAGGTCCCATTTACTCCCACTCTATGCTTCCTGTCTGCCAACCAATTCTCTATCCACATCAATACCATACCACCAATACTGTGTGCTTTAAGTCTGCACACTAATCTCCTGTGTGGGACCTTGTCAAAACCCTTTTGAAAATCTAAATATACCACATCCACTGGCTCTCTCCTATCCACTCTACTAGTTACATCTTCAAAAAGTTCTATAAGATTCGTCAGACATGATTTTCCTTTCATAAATCCATGCTGACTTTGTCCGATAATTTCACCTCTTTCTAAATGTGCTGTTATCACATCTTTGATAACCGACTCGAGCATTTTCCCCACCACCGATGTCAGACTAACCGGTCTATAATTCCCTGGTTTCTCTCTCCCTCCTTTTTTAAAAAGTGGGGTTACATTAGCCACCCTCCAATCCTCAGAAACTAATCCAGAATCTAAAGAATTTTGAAAAATTATCACTAATGCATCCACTATTTCTTGGGCTACTTCCTTAAGCACTCTGGGATGCAGACCATCTGGCCCTGGGGATTTATCTGCCTTTGATCCCTTCAATTTACCTAACACCACTTCCCTACTAACATGTATTTCCTTCAGTTCCTCCATCTCACTAGACCCTCAGTCCCTTACTATTTCCGGAAGATTATTTATGTCCTCCTTAGTGAAGACAGAACCAAAGTAGTTATTCAATTGGTCTGCCATGTCTTTGTTTCCTATGATCAATTCACCTAATTCTGAGTGTAAAGAACCTACATTTGTCTTGACCAATCTTTTTCTTTTCATGTATCTATAAAAGCTTTTACAGTCAGTTTTTATGTTCCCTGCCAGCTTTCTCTCATAATCTTTTTTCCCTTTCCTAATTAAGCCCTTTGTCCTCCTCTGCTGGTCTCTGAATTTCTCCCAGTCCTCAGGTGTGCCGCTTTTTTTTTGCTACTTTATATGTTTCTTCTTTGGACTTGATACTATCCCTAATTTCCCTTGTCAGCCATGGGTGCACTACCTTTCCTGGTTTATTCTTTTGCCAAACTGGGATGAACAATTGTTGTAGTTCATCCATGAGATCTTTTAATGCTTGCCATTGCATATCCACCTTTAAGTATCCTTTAAGTATCATTTGCCAGTCTATCTTAGCTAATTCATGTCTCATACCTTCAAAGTTACCCTTCTTTAAGTTCAGAACCTTTGTTTCTGAATTAACTATGTCACTCTCCATCTTAATGAAGAATTCCACCATATTATGGTCACTCTTACCCAAGGGGCCTTGCACGACAAGATTGCTAACTAACCCTTCCTCATTGCTCAATACCCAATCTAGAATGGCCTGCTGTCTAGTTGGTTCCTCGACATGTTGGTTCAGAAAACCATCCCGCATACATTCCAAGAAATCCTCTTCCTCAGCACCCTTAACAATTTGGTTCTTCCAATCTATATGTAGATTGAAGTCACTCATTATAACTGCTGTTCCTTTATTGCACACATTTCTAATTTCCTGTTTAATGCCATCCCCAACCTCACTGCTACTGTTAGGTGGCCTGTACACAACTCCCACCAGCGTTTTCTGCCCCTTAGTGTTCTGCAGCTCTACCCATATCAATTCCACATCCTCCAGGCTAATGTCCTTCCTTTCTATTGCATTAATCTCCTCTCCAACCAGCAATGCTACCCCACTTCCTTTTCTTTCCTGTCTATCCCTCCTGAATATTGAATATCCCTGGATGCTGAGCTCCCATCCTTGGTCACCCTGGAGCCATGTCTCTGTGATCCAAACTATATCATGTTCATTAATAACTATCTGCACATTCAATTCATCCACCTTGTTACGAATGCTCCTCGCATTGACACACAAAGCCTTCAGGCTTGTTTTTACAACACTCTTTAGCTCTTATACAATTATGTTGAAAGTGGCTCTTTTTGTTTTTTCCCTGGATTTGCCTGCCTGCCACATATACTTTTCACCTTACAACTTTTTGCTTCTACCCTCATTTTACACCCCTCTGTCTCTCTGCACTTGTTCCCATCCCCCTGCCACATTAGTTTAAAGCCTCCTGAACAGCAGTAGCAAATGCTCCCCCTAGGACATTGGTTCCAGTCCAGCCCAGGTGCAGACCGTCCTGTTGAAACTGGTCCCACCTCCCCAGAACTGGTTCCATTGCCCCAGAAATTTGAATCCCTCCCCCTTGCACCATTTTTCAAGCCACGTATTCATCTGAAATATCCTCCTATTTCTACTCTGACTAGCACGTGGCCCTGGTAGTAATCCAGAGATTATTACCTTTGTGGTCCTACATTTTAGCTTATCTCCTAACTCCCTAAATTCACCTTGTATGACCTCATCCCGTTTTTTACCTATATCGTTGGTACCTATGTGCATCACGACCACTGGCTGTTCACCCTCCCATTCCAGAATGTCCTGCAGCCGCTCAGAGACATCCTTGACCCTTCCACCAGAGAGGCAACATACCATCCTGGAGTCTCGTTTGCAGTTGCAGAAATGCCTGTCTAATTCTTACAATTGAATCCCCTATCATTATAGCTCACCCACTCCTTTTCCTTCCCTCCTGTGCCGCAGAGCCACCTAAGGTGCAATAATCTCGGCTGCTGCTGCCTTCCCCTGATGAGACATCTCCCCCAACAGTATCCAAAACAGTATATCTGTTTAGGAGGGAGATGACCTCAGGGGACTGTTACGAATGTGAAGCAACTCTGAGGGGCCGAAGGGTACAAAGTCGCCCCCTCCTTTTTGAGAATTGCAAGATCGCTATTAATTTGGGTCTGGGACCTAGGAAATGAGAGAAAGACCCTCAGAATACACAAGGTTTGGAATGTGTCCTGGCCTCAGTGGAACAGAGCTACTGATAATGGCCATTGTCTCTTGGAGACGGAATTGTGTATTGAGTACTGTACTATTCATTGAAACCCCTCAGGGTACAACCAGGGTGGGCTGGTTGAGGGATTGGATCATCCCAACCTGATTGACATCTGAGACCCCGTGAGTAAGGATAAAAGAGGGTCTGGGGAACAACCCCTTCAGACACACCAGGAGAAACGCTGGAAATCCCGTGACAGTGTTTAATAGCGAAAGCTGGTGGGAGCTCGTGTGCGTCCTCCCTTGCCTGGGGTGGTGAGCTCATCACGGAAGAACTGTTTAGCTAAAGGAGGGGTCACACTTGAATGGCCACACAAACAAGACACCGACGGATCGAAATCATAAAGGAACACCGGCAAGTTTTTCTCCTAAATGTCTCTCTCTCTCCAACGGCTGCAGCCTGCATGAACTGAGTGAACTTTATATTTCCATCGGACAATACATTATCCCCTAGACAATGATAGAGCTTATTTCTTATTGATTATTATTATATCCGCACTTTTAGATTTAGTATTGATGACGTATATTATCTGTATATTTGCATTGATATTATTTTTGTGTATTTTTACTAATAAATGCTGTTAAAAATAGTATCATCAGACTTCAACGGATGTCTCTATCTTTGCTGGTAAGTGACCCAGTTACGGGGTTCGTAACAACGTGGGGCCTTGTCTCGGGATTTGATACCAAATTGGAGGGGCAGTAAATCGGGCTTTTAAGTCCAAACTTGGATCTGGTTGCGCGGGTAACCAGACGGGAAGCCAGCAAAGATGGAAGTAGATGAATTTATAGAAAACCCGACTCTGGAGGCGCTAGAGGCAGCCACAAAGTCGGACTTGATAAATATTGTGAAAGGACTAAACCTCGCAGAGGTGAGGTTGTCAATGAAAAAGCGGGAGGTGCGGAGGGCCATAAATCAGTATTATATTGTGAAGAATGTGTTTTTGGCTAAGGTATTGGAAAATATCCCTGACAAGGTAACAGCTTGTGGGACGGCTCAGTTAGAGTTGAAGAAATTAAGGATAGAACATGAGATTAAGTTAAAACAGCTGGAAGCAGCTGAAAAGAAGAAGGAAAGATCTGAGAACCAAAGGGAGGAGGAGAAATAGAGGCAACATGAGTTGGACCTGGAGAAGTTAAGGCAAGAGCGAAGAGCTCAAGGGCTAGACCGAGAGGAGAGATTTAATGTTGGTAGGGAGTTTAGGTTAGTACCTCCATTCGAGGAGACGGATGTTGATAGTTATTTCTTGCATTTTGAAAAGGTGGCAGTGAATCAGAAGTGGCCCAGAGATCAGTGGGTGGCGTTGTTACAAAGTGTGTTAAAAGGGAAGGCACAACGGGCATATGCGGCGTTGTCCATGGAGGAGGAGGAGTGTGAGAATTATGAGAAAGTACAGGAGGCCATTTTTCGGACCTATGAATTGATACCTGAGGCCTATAGACAAAAGTTCAGAAATTTAAAGAAAGGGTGGAATCAGACATATGCAGAGTTTGCCTATGAGAAGGGTGTGCTCTTGGATCGTTGGTGTGCTGCAGAAATGGTGGAAGAAGATTTTCAGCCGTTGAGGGAGTTAATTCTGATTGAGGAATTTAAAGGTTGTGTTTCGGATGATATCCGGATGTATTTGAACGAGAAGCCGAATAAGTCCATATCCGAATTTGCTAGGTTCGCAGATGAATATGCCCTAACCCACAAGACAAAGTTTTCCTTGAATGAAAGTTCCCAGAAAGACCGTGGGAACGGTAGAGAAAGCCCACCGGCTGAGGCAGAGATTCAGCCGGGAGCTAGTGGTAAAAATAAGGAGAAAGGCAAGATGGCAGGAGGGGTCCTGGCTTGACCTGTTTTAATTGTGGAAAGGTGGGTCATATTGCATCTAAGTGCTTTGCTCAGAGGAAGGAGACAGGGAAAGGGAAAGCAGCAGTGCCTACAGGATGTATTGTGGTGATCAGTAAATCAATGAGAAAGCCCCAGGTAGACAGAATACGAGAGGGGCCTGAGAAATTTATTTCAGAAGGAACCGTGTCTGTGAAAGTGGGAGACACACCAGTTCCAGTGCAGATCTGGAGAGGCATTGGAGCTGAGCTGTCATTGATTCACAGTACGGTACTAGATTTTGGTCCCGAGACTGGAGAGGTGGCTTTGAGAGGTATAGGAAAAGGGACAGAAGCTGTATCTTTGCATAGGATCATTATAAATAGTGAGCTGGTATCTGGACCAGTTGAAATAGGGGCGCAATCAGAATTTCCGAGAACTGACGTAGACATCCTTCTGGGTAACGATTTAGCTGGTGGTGAAGTCTGGTCGGCCATGGGGCTGACGAGCCAGCCTGTAAGTGTTGAGGATCCGTCCCTAGACTCCAAGATCTCTCCCGCATGCGCGACCACTCGCAACATGTCAAGAAAGGCAGCTGAGAAAGAGGCCAGTATCGATTTGGCTGAGAAGTTTTTACCGACCCTGTATCAAGAGGGGTTAGAGGGTGGTAAAGCGGAGAATAGGGAGGTGAAAGAGAGTAAGGGAGAGGAGGTAGACCTGCCCTTAGCCAGGAGGAAATTTATAGAGGCACGGAGTAAAACTGAGAAAATGTTAAAAGGTCCAGGGTTGGACATGGATGATCTGTCTGGCTTGACAGAACTGTTTGAAGAAGTTGAAAATTTTAAAGGTGTTCCCGATAATGAAATGAGGGCAGTCCTAGATGAAAAGGATGCCATTACCTTGAAGGAGTCTGCTGGGTTGGCAGATGAGGTTGTTTCAGCCCGCAGGGTTGAGTTTACTCTGGAAGGGAGTTGCCCAGAGAGTAACTGGGAGGATCAGGGGAACTTAGAATTTGAAAAGGGGACGAGCATTGAAAGCCTGGAAGAGGCAGATGTCTCATTTGAGTGTGTTCAAGATGTGGATGCACGTGGTACTGAACCTAGTAATGAAACTCGGGAAAAGTCTGAGGTATTTGATTCAGTTAAAAAGGAATGCAGTCCTTGTGGGTCAAATGGACTTGGTTCAGTGAAGAAAGGGTTAACCTTGGTACTAGTGGGAAGTGAGAATTCCCAGTTGTTTGTGTTTGAAGGTGTGTTAAAAGTTAGTGAGGAGATAAAAGGTGGTGATGTGAATCTTATTATTGAAGGGAAAGGGAAAAGTTTCGTTCCTAAATTGAATGAAGAAAATTTAAGGTCTGGATTGGTGTCAGAAGCAGTAACCAGGCTGAAGGGACAATGGCTTGTTAACACGGTGCCTACGAATCAATTACAGTTTGATTTGGAATGTAAAGGTGCCCCATGCGCTAATGTTATTCAAAGGTGTGCTGTGAAGAGGCAGAATTTGAAATGCTGTTTGGACAAAGAGGGATCGCTTGCAGATATTAAACTGAAAACCAATAGAATGAAGGGTCCTGAAGATAAAACTAACGACTTGCTTAAAAATAAAGAATTGTGTGGAAATTCAGCCAATGGGCTACGTTTGGAAAACATTGTTGATATAATAACTCCTATGAAAGGAGCATGCAAAAGCCTATTCCACACTGGTATACAAGCTAACCACATGGGAGTTAACTGGAAAAGGGGTGAGGGTTGATGGGATGCCACTTTAAATAACAGGATCTGGTTTTAAGGGATTTCGACAAAGCATGTAAATAATAAAGACAACCCCTATGGAAGATTGACTGTTAAGTTTGAAAGTAAAATAAAAATTAGTCTTTGCATGAACTTTTGTAATATACACGTAAGCTAAGATCACAACTCTTTAGTTTTTGTTTGCTGAAGAAAAGGAATAAAAATAGGTGGTTATTAAATTGGAGTCTGATGTTACAAGAATTTATTAAGGTACAAGATGATAAGATATTAAAGGAAGTGACAATGTAATTGCTAACTGTTTAGATGCTGAATTGAATGTATAACTGTATTACTCTATAGTGAAAAAAAACTCTTTTGTATTGTGTTAGATTCTGAAATCCTGTAAGACTCTGTATTAATTAAATTTACCTGTGGTAAAAATCCTAGAAGGAAGGGGGTGTTACGAATGTGAAGCAACTCTGAGGGGTGGAAGGGTACAAAGTCGCCCCCTCCTTTTTGAGAATCGCAAGATCGCTATTAATTCGGGTCTGGGACCCAGGAAATGAGAAAGAGGCACTCAGAATACACAAGGTTTGGAATGTGTCCTGGCCTCAGTGGAACAGAGCCACTGATAACGGCCATTGTCTCTTGGAGACGGAATTGTGTATTGAGTACCGTACTATTCATTGAAACCCTTCAGGGGACAACCAGAGTGGTCTGGTTGAGGGATTGGATCATCCCAACCTGATTGACATCTGAGAACCTGTGAGTAAGGATAAAAGAGGGTCTGGGGAACAACCCCTTTAGACGCACCAGGAGAAATGCTGGAAATCCCGTGACAGCATTTAATAGTGAAAGCTGGTGACAGCTCATGTGCGTCCTCCCTTGCCTGGGGTGGCGAGCTCATCACGGAAGAACGGTTTAGTTAAAGGAGAGGTCACACTTGAACGGCCACACCAATGAGACACCGACGGATCTAAATCATAAAGGAACGCCGGCAAGTTTTTCTCCTAAATCTCTCTCTCTTTCCCTCCAACAATCGCAACACAGCAGTCCCCAACGGCTGCAGCCTGCATGAACTGATTGAACTTTATATTTCCATCGGACAATACATTATCCCCTAGACAATGACAGAGCTTATTTCTTATTGATTATTATTATACCCACACTTTTAGATTTAGTATTGATGACGTATATTATCTGTATATTTGTATTGATATTATTTTTGTGTATTTTTACTAATAAATGCTGTTAAAAATAGTATCATCAGACTTCAACGGATGTCTCTATCTTTGCTGGTAAGTGACCCAGTTACGGGGTTCGTAACATCAGAAACAATCTGCTTAGTCTCATTGGTAGCCATTAGGGACGATGGCGTAGATGTAGGTGCATATAGGGTAATTGGGAAAGGGGTTTCGAAGTACTGGGCATTTTAGCTGCCCTATTTGATTAGATCCTCAAAGTTTGGCCTTTCTGGGAACAAGTTTATTTTTGTCCACGAGGGCTAAGAGAAAGGACTGTTGCGGCATATTCTGGAGTAATGGTATATTGCAAATATTTACTTCACTTGCAACCTAACTTCAGACATGAATGTGGATTGTAGATTGAATTTAAAATGCAACCCTGAACAATAGTTTTCTTGGAGCTGTGCACTGAAGTTGATCGCAAACCAGACAATGTTGATTAACATTCATTTTGGGTGTTTGGTGTGTGAATGTGGAGAAGAGGTGTGTGAAAACTACCTGTAATTCAAAGGAAGCATTGTAGATATATTGTAATTATAGAATTGTCCTGCTTTTGATCTTTAGCATAGAAAAATGTCATGTAATAATAGGTCAGGAGGCTTCTTCTTCAAAGAATGTCTCATTATACGCAGCAGCCTCTCCGGACTCTGGACTGGGGATTGCCAAACGTTATGTATGTGGATTTTCCGGTATAGTCTGTTTTGTCATGTGTTTTTGTGATATCATTCTGGAGGAACGTTGTCTCATTTTTTAACTGCATTGCATTTGTGGTTTTTAAATGACAATAAACTGAATCTGAATGTCTCATTTAGTTGAATAAAATACTTCTGCATCCATGAGCTTCAGTGTCTCTCTCGTGACTTTTGTTCATGTTACAACATACCACTTTCTGTTAACTTTTCTATTCTTGGGCATTGTTATTTCCATACCCGGCAATGATGCAACCAGTTAGGATACTCTCCATGTGCATCTACAGAGGTTTGCTGTATAATTCCATGATGTAGCCACACTCATAAAGGACAGACCTACAGACATGGTAGCCAATGTTCACAAAGATGACATGAGCCAATGATTTCAACAATGTGAAAGAGAAAGAGGGAGAAATTTGGTGACAACTACCAAAGGTGGAGGATTTTACCAAAATGGAAGTGCTATACTTGATTGCACATACATGCATATACATGCCAACGTAGGCCATATGCTCTGTTCAATTTACTATCCAAATGGAAAATTACAAAGGGTGTTTTGTGTACCACTGTCTTTGAAAACTAAATGTACAGATCCTGGCCAGTAGCAGCTTAATATCATGCAAGCCACAGCCCATTTTGTCCTATGTGATGCCAGAATTTTACCAGTTAAATGGCATTCTCCAGTAATGCCAGAGCACAACCCAAAAGTTGTGGATACCGTCCAGTGCATTATGGTTAAAGCCCTCCCCACCATTGAGCGCATCTACATGGAGCATTGTCACAGAAAAGCAGCATCCATCATCAGAGACCCCTGCCACCTAAATCATGCTCTTTTCTCACTGCTGCCATCAGCAGGAAGGTACAGGGGCCTCGATATTCACACCACCAGGTTCGGGAACAGTTATTACCCCCCAACTATCAGGCTCTTGAACCAAAGGGGATAACTTCACTCACCCCGTCACTGAAATGTTCCCACAGCCTATGGACTCTCATTTAAAGACTCTTCATCTCATATTCTTGATATTTATTGTTTATGTTTCATTATTCTTATATTCTTTTCTTTCTTGTTGCTTTTGCACAGTTGATTATCTTTTGCACTCTGGTTGTCTGCCCTGTTGGTGCAGGATTCTATTCTGGTTATTGGATTTATTGAGTATGCCCACAAGAAAATGAATTTCAGGGTTGTATCTGGTGACGTATGTACGTTGATAATTAATTTACTTTGAACCAATGTAGCTGCAAAGAGGCCTTGAGGGAGAACACAAATGCACAAGAATATGGGTGCAGGAAACAGACTATCATGGTTCTCAAGCTTGTCCCACCATTCAATGTGATCATAGCTAATTGTCAACTCCTCTGTTGTATTGGTTACTCGTAACCCTCAGTTCCTTAAATTTCTGAGTATATCTTCTACTTTTCATGGTTCTTGCCTAAACATCTTGAGTGATGAACTTGAGTTCAAGAGTCATGAAGTCTAGGAATCCTCAGAGCCAAGATCATATCCAAGTGAAATGAGGTAGCTACAGAAACTATCAAGTAAGTGGGGCACCATAGTTAAGATGGACTGGTTGAGCCAGAGGAAATGTATTCATGAGCAAATCTCCTTGGACTGCAAGTAGAATTGCAATCAGCTCTGGTCTTACAAGATGCAGACTGTCCCCATGTTTCAAACAGATTTTTTTTATATAAACAGCTATTCATAAGCCAATTTTATCCATGAGTTGGAAAGCGCACAGAGATCATTTGTTATGTAACCACAGTATTGTAATGAATGGCAGCAAACGCACGCAAGATTGATAAGAACAATTACTAAAAGTATGGAGAGAGAGAAAACCATTCCTGCTGTTATAAATGAACAGTACATACATCAGACTCCGGGATTTAATGATGTTATAGGAGCTCATTCACATATGGGAGGTATCCATCAACTGGGCCCTCATAAACTGGGGGTGCCAGCAAACCAAATTCAAAGTTCAAAGTAAATTTTATTGAAGTTCATATATCTCACCATATACAACCCCAAGATTCATCTTCCTGTGGGCATACTTAGCAAATCCATAGAATAGTAACTATACTAGATCAATGAAAGATCACCCAGAATGCAGAAGACAACAAACCGTGCAAATGCAAATATAAATAAGTAATGAGAACATGAGATTAAGAGTTCTTAAAGTGAGATCATTGGTTGTAGAAACATTTCAATGATGGGGGAATGGAGTGTAGTTATCTCCTTTTATTCAAGAGCCTGATGGTTAGGTGACTGCTCTTGGACCTGGTGGTGGGAATCCTAAGACACTTGTACTTTCTACCCAATGACAGCAGAGAAAACTAAATGCTCTGTGACTTTGAAATACGTCTTCCTTATGCTTCCCCACAACTTGCACCTCAAAACCTTTACCAGACCTTATAACCATCACCATAAAAGCCCTCTCACCATCTGGCCTCCAAGACTCTTGACTTTCTTTCTTTTCTCAAAAATTAATATCTTCACACAGACCAACACAATTCACATCTGGCAACCATGATACAAGAAACTGTAGATTCTGACAACTAGATTAAAAAGCAACCCTTAGAGAAACTCAGGGGTTTAAGAAGCTTCTGTGAATGAAGAGGATAGTCAACATTTTAGGTTCTGACCCTACATCCCACTGGACTCTGCATCCTTTATTGTTTTCACCAGCTGTAATGGGATGCCACACCAGTCACATCTCGCTTCTTAAACACCTCTTTCTCCCCGGGCATTCTCTCTCGTTTGCTCTTCCTTTCGGCAGAAGTTACAAAACCCTGAAAGGCCACACAACTGTTGTGACTGACTAAAACTGAGCCATACAGAAGCTGTGTGGGAAACACAGAAGTCTTTATTTACACGGTAAACTTCCAGGAGAAAGCGTTCAGGGGAATCTCACTCTCCTGACACGTTATCTTATGCAGAAGTAGCAAGCAATTAAGTGCAGTTTCAATTGCTACAATTAACCACTTTAACATTAAGAATGTTGTCAGAAAAATTTTCAGATCACATTATATGTCACATTTATGCAGAAGTAGCAAAAATTCTACAGGGTTCACAAACTTTCTAACACCACTGTATAACTAACTGGAAGTTTAAGTGACAACAGATTTGCCTTTAAGTGGCACTTTAACGATATGCTCAGAGCAGAAAGATTCATTTTTTATCTTTCCCTATGCAAAGCTGGGCTGAGAAGTGGCAGACGGAGTTCAACCCAGATAAGTGTGAAATGGTTCATTTTGGTAGGTCAAATATGATGACAGAATACAGTATGAATGTTAAGACTCTTGGCAATGTGGAGGATCAGAGGGATCCTGAGGTCCAAGTCCATAGGACGCTCAAAGCAGCTGCGCAAGTTGACTCTATGGTTAAGAAGGTGTATGGTGTATTGGCCTTCATCAATTGTGGAATTGAATTTAGGAGCCAAGAGGTAATGTTGCAGCTATATAGGACCCTGGTCAGACCCCACTTGGAGTACTGTGCTCAGTTCTGGTTGCCTCACTACAGGAAGGATGTGGAAGCCATAGAAAGGGTGCAGAGGAAATTTACAAGGATGTTGCCTGGATTGGGGAGTATGCCTTATGAGAATAGGTTGAGTGAACTCGGCCTTTTCTCCTTGGAGCGACGGAGTACGAGAGGTGACCTGATAGAGGTGTATAAGATGATGAGGAGCATTGATCATGTGGATAGTCAGAGGCTTTTTCCCAGGGCTGAAATGGTTGCCACAAGAGGACACAGGCTTAAGGTGCTTGGAAGTAGGTACAAAGGAGATGTCAGGGGTAGGTTTTTTTACTCTGAGAGTGGTGAGTGTGTGGAATGGGCTGCCGGCAACGGTGGTGGAGGCGGATACGATAGGGTCTTTTAAGAGACTTTCGGGTAGGTACATGGAGCTTAGTAACGGGTGAGCCTAGTAACTTCTAAGGTAGGGACATGTTCGGCACAACTTTGTGGGCTGAAGGGCCTGTATTGTGCTGTAGGATTTCTATGTTTTCTAAGTTTCAATGGGACAACTCAGATTCAATAGCCACAAAATAACAACTGGAAGTTAGATTTTGTACAGGTTTTGTACAGGTTCTCATTTTAGTTAGTCCAAGATTATGCTATGCATGATTGCGAACAACACCAGACTCAAGAATAGCCTCTACCCACTGTTTGAATACTTCCCTAGTATGATCAGATGGACTTTTGATCTCTAACCTACCTTGTGATTATCTTTCACCTCATTGTTTACCTGGACTGCATTCTCTCTGTAGCTGCTCTCTTTGCATTCTCTTATTGCTTACCCTGTTCTCACACGATGCACTGGGCAATGATTTGATCTGTACGAACAGCATTGAAGACAATTTTTTTTCCTGTTGAATCTTCCTACAGGTGATGATGATAAACCAATTCTAATTCCAATTATTTCACTTTTCCCCCTTTTCTATTTTCTGCTGAGGCTACTCCATGTTTCTCTCTTCACCCACTCCTCCCCATCCCAGCACTTCCACCTGCAACCACAGGAGATGCAACTTCTGTCCCTACAACACCTTCATCACCACCCTCCAGGGACTTCAGCAGCCATTCCAAGTAAGGTAAAGATTCAGGGACAACTACTCCTCCAACATAAACTGCTTCGTTCAGTGCTCTTGATGTGTCCTCTAGATTGGTGAGCCCAAATATGGGCTAGGTGACTTTTTTGTGGAGCAACAACCAACTTCCAATTGCATGTAGCTTCAACTCCCCTTCCCATTTCCACACCAATCTGTTCATCTACCAGATTCCACAAACTAAACTATCTCTCAGTGAATCATTAAGCCCACCATTAAACTGACAATCTCGTCAATTCAGCTGCATACTTTGAAATGGTCTCCCTTTCCTTATGATTCCACTTACGAAACCTAAAAGATTCTGCAATCAACAATGGTTTTGGTTCTAAGCGTTCCTGCAATACTTACACAATATCAGAAAAATTCATTTCAGCTGGTTTGTTTGGAGCAGTTACATTTCGAAGCAAACTATATGCTTTTAAACCTAATGCATTCAGCAAAATTGATATTCATTACTGTCAGTCAGGCTCTAAAGGCTCAAAAAGTAATCTAGGAAATTATAGGCTAGTAAGTTTGACGTTGGTAGTAGGTAAATTATTGGAAGGATTACTAAGAGATGGGATCTACAAGTGTTTGGATAGACAGGGACTTACTAGGGAGAGTCAACACGGCTTTGTGCGTGGTAGTTCACGTTTAACAAATCTATTAGAGTTTTTCAAGGAAGTTACCAGGAAAGTGGATGAAGGGAAGGCAGTAGATGGACTACATAGACTTCAGTAAGGCCTTTGACAAGGTCCTGCATGGGAGGTTAGTTAGGAAGATTCAGTTGCTAGGTATACACAGTGAGATTGTAAATTGGATTAGACATTGGTTCAATGGGAGAAGCCAGAGAGTGGTAGTGGAGGATTGCTTCTCTGAGTGCAGGCCTGTGACTAATGGTGTGCCACAGGGATCAGTGCTGGGTCTATTGTTATTTGTCATCTATATCAATGATGTGGATGATAATGTGGTAAATTGGATCAGAAAATTTGCTGATGATACAAAGATTGGAGGTGTAGTGGGCAGTGAAGAAGGTTTTTAAAGCTTGCAGAGGGATTTGGACCAACTGGAAAAATGGGCTGAAAAATGGCAGATGGAGTTTAATACAGTCAAGTGTGAGGTATTGCACTTTGGAAGGAAAAACCAAGGTAGAACATACAAGGTAAATGGTAGGGCACTGAGGAGTTCAGTAGAACAGAGGGATCTGGGAATACAGATGTAAAATTCTCTAAAAGTGGTGTCACAGGTAGATAGGGTCGTAAAGAGAGCTTTTGGTACATTGGCCTTTATAAATCAAAGTATTGAGAATAAGAGTTGGAATGTAATGGTGAGGTTGTATAAGGCATTGGTGAGGCCAAATTTGGAGTATTGTGTGCAGTTTTGGTCACCAAATTACAGGAAGGATATTAATAAAGTTGAAAGAGTGAAGAGGAGGTTTACAAGGATGTTGCCAGGACTTGAGAAACTGAGTTACAGAGAAAGGTTGAATAGGTTAAGATTTTATTCCCTGGAGCGTAGAAGAATAAGGGGAGACTTGATAGAGGTATATAAAATTATGATGGGTATAGATAGAGTGAATGCAAACAGGCTTTTTCCACTGAGGCTAGGGGAGAAAAAAACCAGACAACATGGGTTAAGGGTGAAGGGGGAAAAGTTTAAAGGGAACATTGGGGGGGGGGCTTCTTCACAGAAAGAGTGGTAGGAGTGTGGAATGAGCTGCCAAATGAAGGGATAAATGCTGGTTCACTTTTAACATTTAAGAAAAACTTGGACAGGTACATGGATGAGAGGTGTATGGAGGGATATGGTCCAGGTTCAGGTCAGTGGAACTAGGCAGAGAAATGGTTCAGCACAGCCAAGAAGGACCAAAAGGCCAGTTTCTGTGCTGTAATATTCTATGGTTCTAAGTCCTGGTTGCAGACTCAGGAATACCGTCACACACAGATGTAGAAGGATTCTTCATTGCTGTTTCCATAACAGTTTTGTTTTGCCAGTCAAAGTTATGAGCCCTGAACTGAACTCCTGAACCTGGAGGACCAGTGGAGACTCTTGGTCTGGCCTCTACCCTTGGAGTTGTTTGGCAAGAGTCAAAGCACAAGGCCCCGATTCCATCCAACATAGTTCTCCAGCTCACACAAGTCTCCAAACCCTACAAGATTGTGGTCCTCTTGGGAAGTTTTGCTTTTGAATACTGTTCAATTAGCTCAATATACATGAGCCAGTTACCTGTTGTCATTCTTTACAATGTAACCATCCATTTTGCTTTTTTTAAAATTTATGATTATAACTCACTGTTAATAAACCTATTAATTGCTGTCTCTACAAGGGCTGCTCTTTTTTTAAAAAATTTTTTTATAAACACACTGTTTCTCCCTGCACTTTTAAAAAAACTTTAACATCTCACTGAGCTTCAACAGGTCCATAGCTTTCTTGGGTTCATTTTAAAAAATACTTCATCACCACCATTGTTAGGTCTTGTAGATAGAAAACATTAAAATTATTTCAAAGAAAAACCAGACAGCCTGGAATGCGAGTCTAATTCTGTTCTTTACTTTAAATGAGGCATGCAGATATCACATAGCATCAAGGCATATACAATTCATGCATTTTCACAAATAACCTCCAATGAATTATTTGAACAAGCAGGAATGTTTCATCAAACAATATATTTACAAGATTACTCAAGTATTTTCATGTACTGCTGTGCATGAAAATCTTAGATCAGCAGTTTCTGAGATACTCAATCAACTAGGGCTGGCATCAACAATTATTCCACAGTCAAACTCACTTAGATCACAGTTCTTCCCCATTCTAAGGTGTGTTTTGAACAACAACTGAACTTGTTGACCATATCTACAATATCTACATGTTTTTATGCATTGAGTTGCTGTCACAAGATCGGCTGATTAGATATTTGCAAAAGTAACCATTGAATGTAGCTGGTGAAATAATATGATAATATAGTTAATGAATATGTTTTTGACTTTTCTGAGAAAGTCACAGCAGGCTTAACCAGTTCTGAGGTTCACAACTCTAAGGACATGGGCATGAAGAGTTAAATTAGAAAAGTTCTGTGTGATGACCCTTAATGAGAAAAGTTATTTGGATTGAATGGACTCTTTTGGATGTGTTCGGGAGCACCGCTGACAATGCTGGTAACCTTTCTATTGGCTCACGTGAATCAGAAACCATAAGGACTGTTAAAGTGCCCCGACCCTCATTCAGTCACTGCTGTGTAGGTATCCAAGGAATGCTGTTCTGAAATAGAAACCAATCATTTTGCTACGGGTTTATTGTGGGTTTTCCTGCAGAAAAATGAAGACTTTCAAAAGTGACTAAATAAGTTTCTGCTGTAGAGGAAATGTTGTGTAAGTAACAGCAACCTCACAGTTTGAGTATTGGCCATTGATTAACCCAGGCCAGTACTGTAAAGATCCATATGTTATAAAAGCCTTGTTCTTATTGATGTTGAGTACAAGGTTGTTGTTGTGATACACGATTTACCCACCGAATATATTTCACTCTGTACACCTCTTCGCCGCCATCTGAAATTCTGCCAGTAGTAGATGTGTTGTCCATAAGACAATAAAACCATCATATATAGCAGCAAGATTAGGCCATTTGACCCATCCAGTCCACTCCGCCATTTCATCAAGGCCAATTCATTTTTCCTCTCAGCCCCAATCAACTGCCTTCTCCCCAAATCCTTTCATGCCCTGACCAGTCAAGAACCTATTAACCTCAGCCTTAAGTACCCCCAAAGATTTGGTCTCCACAACAGTCTAGGGCAATGAATTCCACAGATTCACCTCTCTCTGGCTAAAGATATTCCTCTTCATCTCGATTCTAAAAGGATCCCCCTCTATTCTGAGGCTGTGTATTCTGGTTCTAGACCGTCCCACCAAAAGAAACATCCTCTCCACATCCACTCTAGCAAGGCCTTTCACCATTTGATAGGTTTCAATTAAGTCACCCCTCATTCTTCTGAATTTGAGTGAATACAGGCCCAGAGCTATCAAATGCTCTTCAATACATTCAGGCTGCTCAATCCTGGGATTATTGTGAGCCTCCTTTGAGTTCTCTCCAGTTTCAGCACATTTTAAGAAAAGGGGCCCAAAATGGCTCATGATGCTCCAAGTGAAGCCTCACCAGTGCTTTATGAAGCCTCAGCACAACATCCTTGATCTTACATTATTGTCCTCTAGAAATGAATGCTAACATCACATTTGCCTTCCTCGCCACATACTCAACCTGCAAATTAACCTCTAGGGAATCCTGCACAAGAACTAAGTCCCCTTACATCTCAGATTTTTAAATTTTCTCTCCACTTAGAAAATAGTCTCTCCTCTTATTTCTTCTACTAAAGTGCATGACCATACACTTCCCAACACGATATTCCATCTGTCATTTCTTTGCCCATTCTCAGAATTGAAAACCTTCTGTAGCCTCTCTACTTTGTCAGAACTACCTGACCCTCGATCTACCTTTGTACCTTCCACAAAATTAGCAACAAAGCCATCAATTCTGTCATCCAAGTCATTGACATGTAACGTAAAAAGATGTGGTCCCAACACAGACCCCTGTGGAACACCACTAGACACCAACAGCCTACTAGAAAAATCTCACTTTATTCCCACTCTTTGCCTCTTACCAATCTGCCATTGCTTTATCCATGCTAGAATCTTTCCTGTAATACCATATGGGCTCTCAACTTGTTAAGCAGTCTCATGTGTGGCACCTTGTCAAAGGCCTGAAAATCCAAGTACACAACATCAACCAATCTATCCTGTTTGTTATTTCTTCTAAGACTTCCAGATTTGTCAGACAAGAATTTCTAAGACTTCCAGATTTGTCAGATTTGTCAGACAAGAATTTCCTTTGAGGAAACCATGTTGACTAAGGCCTATCTTATCATGTGCCTCCAAGTACCCCAAAAGCACAGCCATAATAATTGACTCCAACATTTTCCCAACCATTGAGGTCAGATTAACTGGCCTATAATTTCCTTTCTTCTGCCTCTCCCCCTTCTTGAAGAGTGGAGTGACATTTGCAATTTTCCTGAGTGAAAACTGAAAACTGAGTGATTCTTGAAAGATCATTAATAATGCCTCCAAAAACTCTTCAGCCACCACTTTCAGAACCCTGTAGTGTACACCATCTGGTCTAGGTGTCTATCTTCAGACCTTTCGGTTTTCCAAGGACCTTCTCCCTAGTAATGGTAGCTTCGCACACTTCATGACCCCTGACACCTGGAACTTCCATACTGCTAGTATCTTTAAAAGTAAAGACTGATCAAAATTATCATTCAGTTTGTTGAGCATTTCCTTGTTCCCCCATTACTACCTCTCCATCATTGTTTACCAGTGGTCCGATATCCACTCGGTCGCACGATCAATGCCTCTCATCATCTTGTACACCTCTATCAGGCCAACTCTCATTCCCTGTCGCTCCAAGGAGAAAAGGCCGAGTTCACTCATCCTATTCTCATAAGGCATTCTCCCCAATCCAAGCAACATCCTTGTAAATCTCCTCTGCACCCTTTCTGTGGTTTCCACATCCTTCTTGTAGTGAGGCGAGCAGAAATGAGCACAGTACTCCAAGTGGGGTCTGACCAGGGTCCTATAGAGCTGCAACATTACCTCTCGGCTCAAACTCAATCCCATGATTGATGAAGGCCAATGCACCATATGCCTTCTTAACCGCAGAGTCAGTCTGCACAGCAGCTTTGAGTGTCCTTTCGACTTGGACCCCATGATCCCTCTGATCCTTCACACTGCCCTCCACTCTATCCACAACACCTTTAACCTTTGTGTCATCAGCAAATTTACTGACCCATCCCTCATCCAAGTCATTTATAAAAATTGTGAAGAGTAGGGGTCCCAGAACAGACCCCTGAGTCATACCACTGGTCACTGACCTCTGTGCCAAATATGACCCGTCTACAATGTCCCCTTGGATCCCATGCCTCTTTCTCAATAAGCCTTGCATGGGCTACCTCAACAAATGGCTTGCTGAAATCCGTATACACTACATTTACTGCTCTACCTTCATCAATGTGTTTAGTTACATCCTCAAAAAATTCAATCAGGCTCATAAGGCATGACCTGCCTTTGACAAAGCCATGCTGACTATTCCTAATCATATTATGCCTCTCCAAATGTTCATACATCCTGCCTGTCAAGATCTTCTCCATCAACTTACTAACCACTGAGGCAAGACTCACTGGTTTATAATTTCCTGGGCTTTCTCTACTCGCTTTCTTGAATAAGGGAACAACATCTGCAACCCTCCAATCCTCCGGAACCTCTCCCATTCCCACTGATGATGCAAAGGTCATTACCAGAGGCTCAGCAATCTCTTCCCTCCACACTAGCCTGGGGTACATCTCATCTGTTCCCTTTGACTTATCCAACTTGAAGCTTTTCAAAAGCTCCAGCACATCCCCTTTCTTAATATCTACATGCTCAAGCTTTTCAGTCCGCTGTAAGTCATCCCTACAATTGCCAAGATCCTTTCCAATAGTGAATACTGAAGCAAAGTATTCAATAAGTATCTCTGCTATCTCCTCCGGTCCCATACACACTTCTCCACTGTCACACTTGATTGGTCCTACTCTCTCACCTCTTACCTCTTCCTCTTCACATACTTGTAGAATTCCTTGAGGTTTTCCTTAATCCTGTCTGCCTAGGCCTTCTCATGGCCCCTTCTGGCACTTCTAATTTCATTCTTAGCTCCTTCTTGCTTATAATCTTCTATCTCTATCATTACCTAGTTTTTTTGAACCTTTTGTAAGCTCTTAGTTTGTTCTTGACTAGATTTGCAACAGCTTTTGTACACCACGGTTCCTGTACCCTATCATCCTTTCCGTGTCCCACTGGAACGTACATATGCAGAACCCCATGCAATATCTCCTGAACATTTGCCACATTTCTTCCGTACGTTTACCTGAGAACATCTGTTTCCAATTTATGCTTTCCTGCCTGATAGCCTGATATTTCCCCTCACTCCAATTGAATGCTTTCCTAACTTGTCTGTTCCTATCCCTCTCCAATTCTATGGTAAAGGAGATAGAATTATGATCACTATCTCCAAAATGCTCTCCCACTGAGAGATCTGACACCTGACCAGATTCATTTCCCAATACCACATCAAGTACAGCTCTCCTCTTGTAGTCTTATCTGCATATTTTGTCAGGAAACCTTCCTGAACACACCTAACATAACTCCACCCCATCTAAACCCCTCGATCTAGGGACATGCAATTAAAATCTCTCACTGCAACAACCCTGTAATTATTACATCTTTCCAGAATCTGTTTCCCTATCTGCTCCTCAATGTCCCTGTTACTACTGGGTGGTCTATAAAAAACACCCAGTAGAGGTATTGACCCCTTCCTTTTCCTAACTTCCACCCACAGGGACTCCGTAGACAATCTCTCCACGACTTCCTCCTTTTCTGTAGCCATGACACTATCCCTGATCAACAGTACCACGCCCCCACCTCTTTTGCCTCCCTCCCTGTCCTTTCTGAAACATCTAAAGCCTGGCACTTGAAGTAACCATTCCTGCCCCTGAGCTATCCAAGTCTCTGCAATGGCCACAACTTCATAGTTCCAAGTACTGATCCACGCTCTAAGCTCATCCACTTTGTTCATGATACTCCTTGCATTAAAATAGACACATCTCAAGCTTTCAGTTTGAGCACATCCCTTCTCCATCACCTGCCTATCCTCCCTCTCGCACTGTCTCCAAGCTTTCTCTATTTGTAAACCAACTGCCTCTTCCTCCTTCACGTCAGTTCGGTTCCAGCACCCCAGCAGTTCTAGTTTAAACGCACCCCAATAGTCTTTGCAAACCTCCCTGCCAGGATTTTGGTCACAATGCACAGGATAGATATGTTCCATAGAAGAGAAGTTCTCAAATGGCAGGGATGGGCAACCATGGCTAACAAGGGAAGGTAAGGACTACATAAATCAGAATCATGTGTCGTGAAATTTGTTAACTTAGCAACAGCAGTTCAATACAATACATAATAAGAGGGAAATAAATAAATAAATTACAATATAGGTATATTGAATAAATTAAAAATCAGGCAAAACAGAAATAATATATATTTTAAGAAATGAGGTAGTGTTCACAGGTTCAATGTCCATTTAGGAATCGGATGGCAGAGGGAAAAGCCAAGAAAAGGAAGCAAAAGTGAGTGGGAATTTGGATGTTTTTAAAATCCAACAAAAGGCAACTAAAAAGCTATAAGAAGGGAAAAGATGAAATATGAGGGCAAACTAGCCAATAATATAAAGCAGGATACTAACAGTTGAATTTAAGCAAGGGTTACTGAAAACCACTACAGCCAGACTATTGTGTGTTTTGAGTGCATGAGTACCTTAAATTAAAAAACTGGGGCAGGGGGATGGGGGAGGATGCAGTTTATTTCTGATAGATTAAAACTGAGTAAGCATAGGAATAAGACACAAAGAAGGTTGTCAAGTCAATGAACAATTGGGAACATCTAGACAAAGGAATGTGGGATTGTATGATGCAGGGCAGAAACAAAGTGTCCAGCAATGCCCAAAAGGGAGAAGGAGAAACAGACAAGCTGAGGTAATATCAGAGATCTGAATGGAAATTAAGTTACATGAAATTGTGGAATTCAATACAGAGTCCCAGAGGCTGCAGCATTACCAGTATAAAAGATGAGGTGCAGTTCTTCAGGCTTGGTTACACTTTATTGTAGCAGTGCAGGAGGCCATAGACCAAATGGTTAGTGTGGGATGGAGAATTAAAGGGGCAATCAGAAGCTTGCAGACTAAAAGTAAGTTGAATGTAGTACAGACTATGTAGTACAACCTATGTTTGGTATCTCCAATGTTGAAAAGACCTTATTAC
The DNA here is from genome assembly GCF_030144855.1 of Hypanus sabinus. Classification (NCBI taxonomy): domain Eukaryota; kingdom Metazoa; phylum Chordata; class Chondrichthyes; order Myliobatiformes; family Dasyatidae; genus Hypanus; species Hypanus sabinus. The sequence goes on from NC_082720.1 coordinate 8,640,877, forward strand.
AAACACCGAACACAATACACTAGTTTGGAAGAAGTGCAAATGAATCCTGACTTTGCCTATTAAGTGTGTGTGGATCTCTGGATGGTGGGAAGGGAAGAGGTGAAAGGACAGGTGCTTAATCTCCTATGGTTGCATGGGTAAGTGCCAGAAGAAATGTGGCATTTGGTAGGAACAGAAGAGTGAGTCATGCAATTGCAAAGGGAACAGCTCTGCAAAATGCAAGGGTAGGCAATGATAAGGTGGTGGAATCTCTTTAAAGTTTGTTACGAATGTGACGCGACTCTGAGGGGCCAAAGGGTACAAAGTTGCCCCCTTCTTTTTGAGAATCGCAAGATCGCTATTAATTTGGGCCTGGGACCCAGGAAATGAGAGAGAGACACGCAGAATCCACAAGGTTTGGAATGTGTCCTGGCCTCAGTGAAACGAAACCACTGATAACGGCTATTGTCTCTTGGAGACGGAATTGTGTATTGAGTACTGTACTATTCATTGAAACTCCTCAGGGGACAACCAGAGTGGGCTGGTTGAGGGATTGCATCATCCCAACCTGATTGACATCTGAGACCCTGTGAGTAAGGATAAAAGAGGGGTCTGGGGAACAACCCCTTCAGACACACCAGGAGAAACGCTAGAAATCCAGTGACAGTGTTTACTAGCGACAGCCGGTGGGGGCTCGTGTGCGTCCTCCCTTGCCAGGGTGGCGGGCTCATCATGGAAGAATGGATTAGCTAAAGGAGAGGCCACAAGTGAATGGCCACACCAACGAGACTCTGACGGATCAAAATCATAAAAGGAAAAGCCGGCAAGTTTTTCTCCCAAATCTCTCTTTCTCTCTCCAACCATTGCAACCCAGCGGTCCCCAAAAGCTGCAGCCTGCATGAACTGAGTGAACTTTATATTTCCATCGGACAATACATTATCCCCTAGACAATGATAGAGCTTATTTCTTATTGATTATTATTATACCTGCACTTTTAGATTTAGTATTGACGACGTATATTCTCTGTATATTTGCATTGATATTATTTTTGTGTCTTTTTACTAATAAATACTGATAAAAATAGTATCATCAGACTTCAACAGACGTCTCTATCTTTGCTGGTAAATGACCCAGTTACGGGGTTCGTAACAAGTTATAGAAACTGCAGATGGTATGTCGGGTGAAGACCAGGGGAACTCTAACCTTGTTCTGTCCCACAGAAGAGAGTGTGAGAGCAGAGGCACAGGAAATGGATGAGATAGTTATCAGCTTCTTTTTAATCAGTGGTAGAGGGGAAGCCATTGTTCTGGAAGAAGGAAGACTTTACAGAGGCACATCCCACTTCCCATTTTCCCAGTTCAAGTCAAGTCAAGTCATCAAGTCAAGTCACTTTTTATTGTCATTTTGATCATAACCTGCTGGTATAGTTCACAGTAAAAATGAGACGACGTTTTTCCAGGACCATGGTGTTACATGACACAGTACAAAAACTAGACTGAACTACGTAAAAAACAACACAGGAAGAAAATCTAAGCTAGACTACAGACCTACCCAGGACTGTACAAAACAGTGCAGGCATTACAATAAATAATAAACAGGACAATAGGGCAAGGTGTCAGTCCAGGCTCTGGGTATTGAGGAGTCTGATAGCTTGGGGGAAGAAACTGTTACATCGTCTGGTCGTGAGAGCCCGAATGCTTCAGTGCCTTTTTCCAGATGGCAGGATGTTTGAAGAGATTGTATGAGGGGTGCGTGGGGTCCTTCATAATGCTGTTTGCTTTGCGGACGCAGCATGTAGTGTAAATGTCCGTTATGGCGGGAACAGGGACTCTGATGATCTTCTCAGCTGACCTCACTATCCGCTGCAGGGTCTTGCAATCCGAGATGGTACAATTTCTGAACCAGGCAGTGATGCAGCTGCTCAGGATGCTCTCAATACAACCCCTGTAGAATGTGATAAGGATGGCGGGGCGGGGGGAGATGGACTTTTCTCAGCCTTCGCAGAAAGTAGAGACGCTGCTGGGCTTTCTTTGCTATGGAGCTGGTGTTGAGGGACCAGGTGAGATTCTCCGCTAGGTGAACACCAAGAAATTTGGTGCTCTTAACTATCTCTACTGAGGAGCCTTCAATGTTCAGCGGGGAGTGGTCGCTCTGTGCTCTCCTGAAGTCAACAATCATCTCTTTTGTTTTGTTCACATTCAGAGACAGGTTGTTGGCTCTGCACCAGTCGTTAGCTGCTGCACCTCCTCTCTGTAAGCTGACTCGTCGTTCTTGCTGATGAGACCCACCACAGTCGTGTCATCGGCGAACTTGATGATGTGGTTTGAGCTGTGTGTTGCAGCACAGTCGTGGGTCAGCAGAGTGAACAGCAGTGGACTGAACACACAGCACTGGAGGACCCCTGTGCTCAGTGTGATGGCATTGGAGATGCTGCTCCTGATCCGGACTGACTGAGGTCTCCCAGTCAGGAAGTCTAGGATCCAGTTGTAGAGGGAGGTGTTCAGGCCCAGTAGGCTCAGCTTTCCAATCAGTTTCTGAGGGATGATTGTGTTGAATGCTGAACTGAAGTCTATGAACAGCATCCGAACGTATGTGTCTTTTTTGTCCAGGTGGGTTAAGGCCAGGTGGAGGGTGGTGGCAATGGCATCGTCTGATGAGCAGTTGGGACAGTATGCAAACTGCAGGGGGTCCAGTGAGGGGGGCAGCAGGGTCTTGATATGCCTCTTGACAAGCCTCTCAAAACACTTCATGATGATGGATGTGAGTGCAACATCCATCCAACAGTAGTCATTTAGGCAGGACACTGAAGACTTCTTCGGCACGGAGACGATGATGGTGGCCTTGAAGCACGTTGGAATGGTGGCGCTGCTCAGGGAGATGTTGAAGATGTCAGTGAGAACATCTGCTAGCTGGTCTGCACATCCTCTGAGCACTCTACCAGGGATGTTGTCTGGTCCAGCAACCTTCCGTGGGTTCTTCTCACGTCGGCCACAGTGAGACACAGCACCAGGTCATTTGTAGGAGGGGTGGACTTCCTCGCTGCCACATCATTTTCCACCTCAAACTTGGCATAGAAGTTATTCAACGCATCTGGGAGGGAGGCATCACCCGCACAGTCAGGTGATGTTGTCCTGGATGCCCTTCCACATGCGTCACATGTCGCCGCTGTCCTGGAAGTGGCTGTGGATTCGCTGGGCATGTGCACGCTTTCCCCCTCTGATGGCTCAGGACAGTTTCTCCACCTCCTTCATATTTGCTCTGATGACAAAACTTTCCACCATCCCAAACAAATAAAATAATTTGACTGCACAATTGCATAATAGATTCATTTGAATCTGCTTTGTCTTGCTGTCCCCAGATTTAAATTCATAGTAAAATAAGAATGATTCCACCAAATTTGAAGTCATCTCCAAACGCAATGCTGGAGTGAAATTCCATTCAAAATGCTGATATATTTAGCATTTTTTTGTGCTAATGATAGGCAGAAGAGCAATGAACTAATTCACTAATCTTGGATTGAGAAGGGATCATTCCATATTTAAAACAGACTTATTGAACAGTATTGGCACAGTTAATAGATGGAGGCGAGAATTTTGTGCAATATGTTGTTCAGTGAAAACGTTAACAAAAGAATTGCAGAGAGGTTGACCACCCAAACATGCAACTTACAGGGTCCTCTGAATATTCCCTGGACAAAGAATTCCCTGGAAATTAATTCTGATTAATTCATTACAGAGAACTACTTCTTGAACTAAAGCAACTTTCATTGCCATTAATTTCATGTGAACATCTCCCAGGAGATTACCTGGTTGTGGACACACTCTGTGATTGAATCGGAGATATGCTGAGTAAGTGTTTAGTCATGATATTCTAGCAATCATGAAAACAGTTCATGAGTGTTTGGCAAGTGATCATATCCTGCTCATTAACTTTGTTTATATGTCAGTATGGCTGAATCAAGCTCTATCCCACCCTCGCTTGAAACTGAATTACTCAGCCCAGAAAGTTACCTGTTCATGTATGGAGCTCGCAGTTTCAGGTGCAGCAAGTGCTGGGATTGCAAAATCTGCTTCCAGTTTTACTGGGATAGAAAGAGTAAAAGTTTTACAATCTCAAAGCTATGAGCAGGGACTGCATTAAGCTGAATTAAGATGAAGACTTCTTGGAATTACCGCGTGGACTCTGATGAATTATGATAACAGTACGTCATGAAGAATTTGAAGCTTTGTTAGATTTGGCCTTCTTGGCCAAACTAAAGGACACTCTAAACTCATGGAATTTCAATGATGAAGAGTTTTCACTTTTGGGGAATGAGTTAACACGATATAGTAGACAGCTTAAACAAATACGCTCTTCATTGATCTTTGTCAAGGTTATCTTGTAATTGAAGTTCTCTCTCTGGCCCAGTGCTCACCTCCTGTTCCAAGGTCTTCACTGAAAAATCTCTTCATATTTAATCATGGGGGCTTCATTTGTTTTTGTGATGTTGAAGTAATAATCCTTCTACTGCTCCATCTTGTGTTCCTAGTCAGCTCCTGCTTGCTGTTGACAAATCTGGTAGAAGGTTGATGTGAATTAATAAAGATGTTGGATCCAGGAAACAACATCGGGGTAATGTGGGTTAGTGTGGCCGATGAAAGACCATGTCCATCAGCAAGGACATAAAATCTATCCCTCATTCTCCAGGCTTTCACATGAAAAATGACCATGTAGGTTAAATTTTCAAGCACATACCAGAAAGCAGTCAATGACTTCCGCTGGGCTGAGGAGAAAAGCAGTTTCTAAATTTTGCAAGATGATAAAAATATGAGCAAACGATATTGATGATCAATTAATGTAAAAATTTATCCACTTGTTGGCATAAGCCAAGCTATATTTGATTCCAAACAAATTTGTGTTTGCAATATCCAACCTATCAAAATCTTTGAGACTTGTTGTGCCTCTGTGACTCTTCTTGATATTTGACCCAAGTGATATTTCGTAAGTATAAAGAAGTGGAAAATAATCTGTTCTAATGATTTTATTTGAGGGATAAAAATGTTCAAAGATTCAAAGTATATTTATTATCAAAGTATGTATGCAGTATACAACCTTGAGATTTGTCTTTCCCAGACAGTCATGAAACAAAGAAACACCATGGAACACATTCAAAGAAAACAACCAACACCCAAAGTGCAAAAAAAAGAACAATTCATACAAATGGCAAAAAGCAAGCTAGAGAACCAATATAAAACATCAGACCACAGAGTCATTGAAACAGTCCAGGAATGGTCAGTTTAATTTAGTGTGGTGTTATTCATTGACTTCAGGCTGCAGAGCCAGTCCACCCCGAGAAAATTGGACAAATTAGCCATAAAAAAAGAGTAACCCAAAACCGGAAACACATCATAATATGAACTACAGAGTCCAGTCCACAAACTGCGTCTTATCAAAGACCCAAGACTCGGACAACAACCTCCAGCAGCATTGGGTGAGAGGGAGAGAAAGACTGGTCACATGCAGACACTTTCCTCTGGCAGCAGCAAGCAAGAGCAGGGATGTCTGGTCAAGTGCAGGCAGATGGCACTGAATACCCGCTCACCTCATTAATTTCAATCCTGCTCAATATGTTAATCAATGAGATCAGTGAGAACTGGAGCTTGTCATGGATTTCCATGGTGTCTCCAGGCTTCTTGGCCTCCAGGTCGCACACTCCGCTCGAAATCTCACCAAATTCTCCCTGCTCAACTGGCCCAAAAACACACCGTCAAAATGTAAATCACAGGTTCCAAGCTTCGTAGCAGAATCACATTTGAAAGAAGTAAAAGAACTGTCTGAAGGACATCACCTTTGGTCGTATTGTTTGCTGGCACCATCTTCTTCAGGAAGATGGACACCATTAAGAACCAGACTACTGTATATATTTGCTTTTGAAATAGTGCATTGCAATATTTGATATTCATTTGAGGGGGCGGATGGCACCTTGGTTTAACATCACATTCCAAGACAGCAATGTTACAGTGCTACAATCTCTTGGCACAATGTCAATGTGTCAACTTACACTGCACACTTGATTTTTTAATGCAATTTGCACACAACTTTTTAATTCTGCTGTGAGAATGTAACCACTGATGGAATTGGTGAAATTAATCTATTCCTCCTCCATTCCATCAAACTGCCATGTGATATTCCAGATTTACCTCATTCACATCTTTTATTAATGGTCGAAATTCTTATGAACACCACGACTCAAAAATTGCTTTGCTCTGTATCCTTTTCAGTTGTTTCCTCATCACTGCTACAAATTGCTGAGCAGATCTTTGCACAATAATTCAAGTGGATCTGACAGCATTATCAAATATAGTAGATTTGTTATCCTCCCCTGTTGTTGGGGGTGCTCAGATCTGTCTGGAAAAAGTGAAATTTAGAAGCATACCAAATGTGCCCAGTAGATGCCTGATTTATATGTAGCATCTGTGCATTGGATGCTTCATTTTCACTGATTTCCTCCAAACTCCCTAAAGTCTCTTTACAAGGCATAAATCTTGTAAATTTAACAAATCTTGAGTAGCTCAGGGGCATCTGAGACAAAGCAGACTAATTGCTTGCCATAGTATCCAGCAGAACAAACATACATTAATGGCAAACCAAAGCAACAATGAGCTATCGGAGAGGCAGGTCCAAGTTTCAGATCCAGTGGTAATGAACAATAGTCAATGCATTTCCAAAGCAGACTTATTCAGTGTTTCAAAGAGTCTATGAGTTTTGTTGGTTGCTTATACAACTAAAGTGTATTCAATTCCAGATGACCAAAATGCTTTGCGTGATTAGGAAAGTATGGGACTTCCTCCAACATTTCAGCAATGATATGAATAGTTCCTCCGCATAGCCAGTAGATAAGATTTCAATTCAGTGACTCCTCTCAACTTTACAATCATCATATAAGATTCTACTACTAGCACTGGATTTTTGTCCAGATTTATCAGTATTGATTACTTTGTTGCTAATCTCACTGCCCTTTCTATGTTATTTGTCTGCAATTCAATTTTGGAATTTTCTTAACACACTTGTCCTGGACAAATTGCCAGGCCAGCTCCTGCAGGCACTTCCCAGTCCACTCCAGTTAATAGGATTCACCTGCTGCTTGTTCCAGACTTGCCACCTTCAGCCTATTTAACTCTAGTTCTCATCTTTGTTACCTCATTGAACCAGCTGGTCCCAACTAGTTGTTCCTAGTTGCCGTTTGTGTTTAGTTTCTCTTTCTTGTTTTGTGTCCCTTGAGACTGGTTATTTTGCTCTCTAGTATTAAAGTTATCAGTTAGTGAATCATCTCCACTGCTCTGCTTTTAAGACCATAAGACAAAGGAGCAAAATTGGGAAATTTGACCAATAGAGTCAGCTCTGCTATTTCATCAAGGTTGATCCATTTTCCCTCTCAATCCCATTCTCCTGACTAATCAGGAACCAATCAACCTCCACCTTAAATAGAACCAAAGAGCTAACCTCTACAGCCCCCTGTGGCAACAAATACACCATCCTCTGGCTAAGGAAATTTCTTCTCATGGCCATACCTCTATTCTAAGGCTGTGCTCCCTGGTTCCAGATTCCCACACTATAGCAAACATCATCTCCACATCCACTCTATCTAGGTCTTTCAACATTCAATAGGTTTCAATGAGGTCCCCCCCTCATTTTTAAAAAATTCCAATGACTACAGGCCCAGAGCCTCATACGATAACCTTTCCATACCTGTATCCTCCTCTGAACCTCTCCAGTGTAAGCACATCCATTCTTAGATGAGCGTCAAAACTGCTCACAATACTCCAAGTGAGGCTTCCGCAGTGCCTTGTAAAGACTCTGAATTACATTGTTGATTTTAAATGCTAGTCCTCTCAAAGAGATAGATAACATTGCATTTGACTTCCTGTGGAACACCACAAATCAGCAGTAACCAACCAGAAAAGGCTCCCTTTATTCACAATCTTTTCCTCCTGCCAATCAGCCAATCCTCTATTCTTGCTAGTATCTTTCCCTTAATACGGAGAGCTCCTATCTAATTAAACAGCCTCACGTGAGAAACCCTGCGAAAGGACTTCTGAAAATACAAGTACACAATATCCATCAATTCTTATCTGTCTTTCCTATTTTGAGAAAAGGCAACGTAAAATATAATTCTTTTGTTTCTTTAGTCTAAATTGAGTACTTAATCTTATCAACTGAAAATTAATGTCCATGCCCTGTGATCATTTCTAGCCTTTTACATATATTTGAATTCCTTATCCATTGTTTCCATTAACTTTTTCATCTTGCCTCAAGGTATTGACTCTTGACTCCATGTGATGGCCATGACCAAAATGTCAAATTCTCTTTGACGAGATGGTATCAGAAGGTGGACATGTTTGGAATTCATTTTGAGATTCGATCCACCTCTCCATGCAAATTGCTGCATATTGAAGTCTTGGTAACAGTCTTGGTTCTGTCTCCTTTCATTGCCTCACTTAAGTGACATTTGGTCAAGCACTAAAATGGGACAACGAATGTCCGCAAAGCCCAAGCCGATAGAATCATAGAACATTGTAGCACAAAAAGAGGCCTTTCAACCCAAGTAGGCCATGCAGAACTATTAATCTGCGTAGTCCCAATGACCTACACCTGCAGCATTGTCCTCCGTACCTCTCCCAAGCTCACTGTCACCCTACCATACATATGTACACAGCTAAATGAAACAGCATTCCTCTGGAGCCAAGATGAAAAAGAGAGGACATATAATCACACACACATATATTTGTGATCTAGTGAATTCAGTCATAAAATAAAAGTCCCTGAGTGGTGTGGCATGGCATGGTTTGACATAAATATAACTTACCGGCACTATTGTAATAAAACAAGCAGTAGTTTAAATATGTGAAGTGACCAGTGCAGGATGAGAGAGTATCTGTGAATTGGGGAGTAGTGTGGGGAGGCTGCCAGGGCATTCAGTACGTGTGTGTTGGGGGGCAGCAGGGTGCTCAGAAGTCTAACAGCTTGGGGGAAGAAGCTGTTACCCAACTAGACAGTGCTGGTTCTTGTACAGACGGCAGGAGGTTGAAGAGATTGTGGGAAGGATGGGAGGCCTCTTTGACAATGCTAGAGGCACTGAATATGATAGGGAGACCCCGATGATGTTTTCAGCAGTCCTCTCTATCCGTTGAAGGGTCTTGCACATGATCTGATGCACTTCAGTTCACATACCAGACAGTGATGCAGCTGGTCAGCTCAATGATGCTCTGGTAAAATGTGGTGAGAATGGGTGGGAGGGGAGCTTGTTTGCTTCAGTCTCCCCAGGAAGTGGAAGTGTTGTTGTGCCAAAAGAGGTGGTGTTGAGGACCTGTGGAGAACTACATGTACCTGTCTGGACACCCCGCCCCCCCCCCGCTGACTGCTCCTGTGGCTCCTCCCACAGACCCCGGTATAAAGGCAATTGGAGGCACTGCTCCTTCCTCAGTCTCCAGTGCTTTCTTCCAGCCAATAAAAGCCTATGTCTCACCTCACGTCTCCAAGAGTTATCAATGGTGCATCAGGACCAAGTGAAGTCTTCAGTAAAAAACATGCCAAGAAACTCAGTACCCCCAATTCCCTCCATGGAGGAGCCGTTGATGTGCGGTAGGGAGTGGTCAGCCTGCACCTGAACTCCTCAATTGTCTCTTTAGTCATATTGAGTCTTGAGTTGTTGTGCTTACACCAGTCCACAAGCTGCTCTACCTCCTCCCTGTATTCTGCTTCATCACTGTTACTGATGAGGCCAATCATTGTTGTGTTGTCAGAGAATTTAATGACATGGTTAGAAATGGATTTAGCAATGCAGTCATGTGTTTGCAGTGTGAACAGCAGCAGGCTGAGCACGCAGCCCTTGAGGACTCCAGTGCCCAGTGTGCTTGAGCCAGAGGTGTTACTGCCATACAGACAATCTGCGGCCTCTTTGTCAGGAAGTCCAAAATCCAGTTCCAGAGGGAGGTGTTGAGACCCAGTATGACAGTTTTCCCACCAGCCTCTGGAGAATGATTATATTAAAAGCAGAAATGAATTAAATGGAAAGTGTTCTGACATGGAGACATTATTGTCCACGGGGGACCGAACAGAGGCTATCACGTCGTCAGGGGACCAACTTGGGCAGTACACAATTTGGTAGGGGTATAATCTGGTGGGAAAGCTGGATTTAATGCAGTTCATGATCAGCTGCTTGAAGCTCTTCATTGTAACTGAGGTCAGTGCCATAGGATGGCAGTCATCGAGGCAGGATACTGTTGGCTTCTTGGGCACTGGGATGATGGTGGTTGGCTTGAAGCCTATGGAGATAGTGGTCTGATCTGGGGAACTGTTGAAATAGTCAGTGACAGCATCTGCTAGCTGAGCTGCACAGCCTTTTAGCATACAACAGATATGTTGTCAGACCTTGGAGCTTTGCATGGGTTGATCATGGCTAGGGTCTTCCTTACATCAGCTGTAGCCAGACAGAGTGCCTGCACCTTGGATAGGGTAGGGGAGGGGACCTTTCTCACCATCACATCGTTTAGTGCATCAAAATGTGTTAGCAACAGAGGCATCACTGTCATTGATGTGTAGGGTCGTTAAGGGCTGGATGCCTTGCCACGTGCATCCTTGGTGTCATACAAGTGGCTGTAGATTTAATGTGTGCAATCCTGATGGCACAGGAAAGCTCAGCTCTTGCTGATATCGTTTCCCAAACTGAAGGCAGCATCTCATTCTTGCAACAGTGGCCAGGCCCCTGCTGCCACCCATGGCTTTTCATGGCCTGAATGGTGGTGGGTTTAACGACAGTGATGTCCTTGATGCACTTTGCCATGTAGCCAGTCACAGTTCCTATGTTGATATGATGTCCATAGGTAGCCACCTCCCTGAATTTGTTCCAGTCATTGACTCAAAATAGTCCTGTAATGCTGAGATGGCTCCTTCTGACCAAACTCTGATTTCCTTGCAAACTGGTTAGGCATGTTTTAGCAGTAGGTTGTATGTGGGGATCAAATTATCCAAAGTGGAGGTGGGAGGCTGTCTTGTATGCCCCACAGATGTTGGTGTAAAATTAGTCCAATATATTCTCTCCTCTTGTGGAAAGTCAATATTTTAATAAAACTGAGGTGAGACTATTTTGAGTTTTGCATGATTGAAGTCCCCAGCTGCAATATATAAAAAAAATCATCATGATAAGCAAAGCTCACACAATGCCTCTCCAGCATTGGCACGGGGTAGCAGGGGGAGTGTTTGGGATATACACAGCAACAATCACAGAGCCAGTGAATTCTCTTGGCAGGTAGTAGGCATACACCTCACCATTAAAAACTCTACCAGTGGTGAACAATGTATTGCAACTACTGTATTATTAGCACAGCAGTTTTTAAAAATATAAATACACAGCCCCCCTCCAAGGGTCTTACTGGAAGTTACAGGCTTTTTTATCCACACGAAAAGAGTTAAGTCCCTCTGGCTGGATGGCTGCATCTGGGATGTTGTCGTGCAGCTATGTTTCTGTAAGAATAACCATGTAGCAGTTCCTCATCTCACACTGGGTCAGTTGCAGACGAAGGTAATCCAGTTTGATTTCCAGGGTGTGAACATTGGAGAGCAGTATTGATAGTAGAGCTGGACTGCAGGGGGTAGTCTTTAACCTAGAATGAGTGCTTCTCTTTCTCTTGCATTGCTTCTGCCACCTCCTGTCTGGGTAGCTGTGACATGTGACATTGTGGTATGGGACTGTTAGAGCGTATTCTGGGGTTAAGGTATACAGTAAATATTAATTTCACCGTTAACTTGTCTTCAGATTTGATTGTGGATTGAATTTAAAATGTAGCTCAGAACAATAGTTTTCCTGGAGCTATAGGCTGGAGTTGATTGCAAACCAGACAATGCCAACTAACATACATTTTGTGTGTCTGGAGTATGAGTGAAAAGAAGGAGGTGTGTGAAAACTATATGTAATTCAAAGGAAGCATTGTGGATACATTATAACTGTAGAACTGTCCTGCTGTTACCTTTGATCTTTAGCACATTAAAATGTCAACTAATATTGTGTCGGAAGGCCTCTGCCTCTAAGAGTATCTTAATATGATGCCGGCTGCTCATTTTTGTTGAATAAAATACTTCTACATCCTCTAGTTTCAGTGTCTCCCCAGTGACATTGTTAACGTCACAACAGTCTGAGCTCTTGCTCCGTCCAAGAACGCAAGACTATGCAGCTAATACACTTGCTAATGAAATGGACATAGTATTATTAATGGCATAGAGTCTTGTGATCATAAGAAAAATGTGTAAGACTAACACTTGTTGAACCCAGAGAGGCCACTGCGAATAAGTGCCCTGCCATTAGCCTATCCAAATTTATGCCCATGCACATACCTATTCAAATGTCTATTAAATGTTGAAATTGAACTTGCATCTACCACTTCAGCTGGCAGCTCATTCCGCACACTCACCATCCTCTGAGTGAATTAGTTCCCCTCATGTTCCCCTTAAACATTTCACCTTTCAACCTTAACCCATTACCTCTAGTTCTAGTCTCAACCAATCTCAGTGCAAAAAACCTGCTTGCATTTACTCTATCTATACCCCTCTTAATTTTGTATCCCTCAATCAAATCTGCTCTCACTTTCCTTGCCGGAGGGAATAAATTCCTATCTGATTCAACCATTCCCTATACTTCAGGTCCTCAAGTCTTGGCAACATCCTTGTAATTTTTTTCTGTAATCTTGCAGTCTTATTGATACCTTTAAAGTAGATGACCAGAGCTGCACACAATATTTCAAATCAGGCCTCACCAACATCTTACACAACTTCAACATCCTCGGATTTATGAAAACCAATATGCTAAAAGCTCTCTTTAGGGCCCTCTTTACTTGTGACACCACTTCCAAGGAGCTATGGATCTGTATTCCTAAATTCCTTTGTTCTACCACACTCCAACTTGCCCAACCACTCACTGTATAAGTCCTACTCTGGTTTGTCCTTCCAAAGTGCTACATATAAGAACATAAGAGATAGGAGCAGGAGTAGGCCAATCGGCCCCTCAAGCCTGCTCCGCCATTCAACAAGATCATGGCTGATCCAATCTTAACCCTAGTTTTCACCGAATCCCACAAGGCAACAGTGCCAACCAACAGGGTACTATGCCGCCCATTTTATTTTATTATTCATCCCGCCCAAACCGATGTGATCACCCGGGGAAAAAAAACGATTTGCCAATTGAGGAGAAAAAATCTGGAAAATTCCTCTCCGACCCATCCAGGCTATCGAAAACTGGTCCAGGAGATCACATGGCTGATCTAAACCTAGCCTCATGTCCACTTACCTGCTCGCTCACCGTATCCCCTAATGCCATTTTTATCCAGGAAAATGTCTATCTCCATTTTGAATTTATTGAGTGCAGTAGCTTCCACAGCTCTCTGGGGCAGTAAATTCCACAGCCCCACTACCCTCTGAGTGAAGAAATTTCTCCTCGTCTCAGTCCTGGAACGGCATCCCCTTATTTTAAGATTATGCCTCCTAGTACTAGTTTCACCCATAATTGGGAACATTCTTCCCCCATCCACCCGATCAAACCCCTTCACAATCTTATATGTTTCAATAAGATTGCCTCTCATTCTTCGGAACTCCAATGAGGAGAGTCCCAATCTACTCAACCTCTCATCATACATCAACCCACCCATCCCTGGAATTAACCTAGTGAACCTTCTCTGCACTGCCTCGAGAGCCAGTATGTCCTTTCTTAAATATGGACACCAGAACAGCACGCAGTACTCCAGGTGTGGTCTCACCAATACCCGGTACAACTGCAGTAAGACCTCCCTGTTCTTATACTCCATCCCTCTAGCAATAAAAGCCAGCATTCCATTGGCCTTCTTGACCACCTGCTGCACTTGCATACTAACTTTTTGTGTTTCCTGCACCAGGGCCCCCAGATCCCTTTGCACAGAAGCACTTTCCAGTTTCCCTCCATTTAGATAATAACTTGTTCTATTATTTTTCCTGCCAAAGTGCAAGACCTCACACTTGTCAGTATTATATTTCATCTGCCAAATGTCTGCCCAATCACTTAGCCTATCTATGTCCCCCTGCAGGGTTTCAATGTCCTCCGCACTCATTACACTCCCTCCCATCTTTGTGTCATCAGCAAACTTCAATACATTGCACTTAGTCCCTTTCTCCAAATCATTAATATAGATTGTAAAGAGTTGGGGTCCCAACACCGACCCCTGCAGAACACCACTAGTCACCATCTGCCAGTCTGAGAATAAACCATTTATCCCAACTCTCTGTTTTCTGTTAGAAAGCCAATCCTCCACCCATGCCAGAATATTATCCCCAATCCCATGATTTTTTACTTTAAGTAATAATCTTTGGTGTGGCACCTTGTCAAATGCCTATTGGAAGTCCAAATACACACATCTACTGGTTCCCCTTTATCTACCCTATATGTTATGTCCTCAAAGAACTCCAACAAATTTGTCAAACATGACTTCCCTTTTGTAAAGCCATGCTGACTTTGTCCTATTAAGCTATGTTTATCCAAATGCCCTGTTACTGTTTCCTTAATTATCGATTCCAACATTTTGCCAACCACAGATGTTAGGCTAACTGGCCTATAATTCCCAGCCTTCTGTCTATTGCCCTTTTTAAATAAAGGAGTTACATTAGCATTTTTCCAATCTGCCGGGACCATTGCCGAGTCCAACAAGTTTTGAAAAATTATCACTAATGCATCCACAATCCCGACCGCCACTTCCCTTAAGACCCTAGGATACAAGCCATCTGGTCCAGGGGATTTATCCACCTTCAGTCCCATTAATTTATCAAGTACCATTTCCTTGGTGATTTGAATCGTAGTTAGCTTCTCTCCCCCTAGAGCCCCCTGTTTATCCAGTGTTGGGATATTTTGAGTGTCCTCTACTGTAAAAACTGATACAAAATATTTGTTCAGCGTTTCCGCCATCTCCATGTTCCCTACCATTAATTTCCCGGTCTCATCTTCTAGGGGACCAACATTTACTTTAGCCACCTTTTTTCTTTTTCTGTAACTATAAAAACTCTTACTATCTGCTTTTATGTTTTTCGCCAATTTACTTTCATAATCTATCTTCCCCTTCTTAATCAATCTTTTTGTTATTTGCTGCTGATCTTTAAAAGCTTCTCGATCTTCAATCTTCCCATTAGATTTAGCTACCTTATATAACTTTCTTTTTAGTCGTATACTTTGCTTTATTTCTTTACTTAGCCACGGATAACTATTTTTTCTTTTACACCCTTTTTTCTTCAGTGGAATATATTTTTCTTGATAGTTGTAAAATAACTCCTTAAATATTCACCACTGATCAAGTACCGATCTACCCTCTAATCTATTTTCCCAATCCATCTTAAGCAATTCCGCTCTCATACCATCATAGTCTCCTTTATTTAAACTCAGTATGCTTGTTTGAGATCCAACCCTCTCGTCCTCTAATTGAATATGGAATTCGACCATGCTATGGTCACTCATTCCAAGGGGATCCTTTACTAGGACATTTTTTATTAGTTCTGTCTCATTACACAGGACCAGATCTAAGACTGCTTGCCCCCTTGTCGGCTCAGTAACGTATTGTTCAAGGAACCCATCCCGAGTACACTCAATAAACTCTTCTTCAAGGCTGCCGTGTCCGACTTGATTAGTCCAGTCAATATGAAAGTTAAAATCCCCCATAATTATAGCTGTTCCCTTATTACAAGCCCCAACTATTTCCTGATTTATGCTCCTACCAACTGAGTTACAGCTGTTTGGAGGCCTATAGACTACTCCCACCACTGCTTTTTTCCCTTTACTATTTCTTATTTCTACCCAAATTGCTTCGTTATCCTGATCCTTTGAGCCGAAATCATTTCGCTTTATTGCAGTGATTTCTTGCTTTATTAACATAGCCACCCCACCTCCTTTTCTTTCTTGCCTGTCTCTCCTGATTGTCGAATACCCTTGTATGTTTAATTCCCAGTCCTGGTCACCCTGCAGCCATGTTTCCGTAATTGCCACAATATCATAACCATATGTAATTATTTGTACCGTCAACTCATCAATTTTATTCCTAATACTATGTGCATTCAAATAAAGGACTTTCAAATATGTTTGACACTTATTTCCTACCTTTTCCTTTTGTACAACTTTACGCTTATCTCCGTACATTCTTTCCCTTCCTGACACACTCTGTCTTTTTATTCCTCCACTTTTACCTACATCCATTACCTTCTCCATTGTCTTTTTAATTATTTGCTCTCTAGAATCCTCTCCCCCCCCCCCCCACTAGTTAGTTTAAAGACCTCTCTGCAGCCCGAGTTATATGATTCGCCAGGACACTAACCCCAGCCCGGTTCAGGTGAAGCCAGTCCCTCCGGAACAGTTCTCTCCTGTCCCAGTACTGGTGCCAGTGTCCCAAGAAGCAAAACCCACTTCCCCCACACCAGTCTTTGAGCCACGCGTTTAATTCCCTAATTTTATTTAACCTAGGCAAACTTGCTCGTGGCTCAGGTAATAATCCAGAGATTATTACCCTTGAGGTTCTGTTTTTTAATTTGACCCCTAGCTGCTCATATTCCTGTAACAGAACCTTCTTCCTTGTCCTATCTATGTCATTAGTACCGACGTGTACTAAGACAACTGGATCCTCGCCCTCCCACTGCAAGTTTCTCTCCAGCCCAGAAGAGATGTCCTTAACCCTGGCACCAGGCAGGCAACATAGCCTTCGGGACTCTCGCTCTCGGTTGCAGAGAACCCTATCTATCCCCCTGACGATACTGTCCCCTATTACTACAACATTTCTATTGACTCCCCCCTCTGGAATCGCCCCCCACTCCATGGTGCTATGGGCAGGTTGCTCATCCTCCCCACAGTCCCCGCTCCTGCCCTCACAGGGAGTTAAAGCCTCGAATCTGTTGGACAAGAGCTGCATCTCCTCCAGTCCTACCTCCTGGATTCCCCTAATTTCCTCACTCATAGCCACACCATCCTGTGCTTGACTGCAATCTACATCAATAACTCACACTGAGACGTAAGGCGAGATATCGGCTTTTATTGACTGGAAGAAGGAACCAGGAGTGAGTGTCTATCATACAATGTCCTGGAGACTGAGGCCGAGCATCAGGCCTCAGATCTCCTTTATACAGGGGCCTGTGGGAGGAGCCACAGGAGCAGTCAGCAGGGGGCGTGTCCCGACAGGCACATAGTTCACCACAGCTTGACTGCAATCTACATTAGTTAATCTATTAGGTGTGGCTATCTCCTGATACACAGAGTCCAGGTAACTCTCCCCCTCCCTGATGTGTTGCAGTGTCTGAAGCTCGGACTGCAGCTCATCAATATGAAGCTGGAGTTCCTCGAGCAACAAACACTTGTTGCAAATGTAGTCGCCGTGTCCCTCAAAGGGGTCTACTGGTTCCCACATCTCGCAGCAGTAACACATCACCTGCTCCATGCTATATAGTTAATTTAACGTACTAGTATTAGTTATGCAAGAACCCTTTGCCCCAATACAGCTAACTATCACACTATTTAACAATACTTTTAAAGTTATAAGTGTAAAAGGAAGCAGGACTACTTACCAATACTTCCCAAGCAACTAGCTGTGAGAGCTCTGCAGCTCCGGTCTTCCTCGCCTCACCCGGTTCCGCCGAAGCCCGTTGAGCCAAAGCCCTTAGGTCTCCACTCTACTCCCTGCTCACTCCACTGCCCGCAACGACTACACCTCACACTTGTCTGCATAAAATTCCATTTGCTATCTTTAGCCCATTTTTCTAGCTGTCCCAAGTCCTGTTGCAAGCTTTGATGGCTTTCCTCACTGTCCCCAATCTTGGTATCATCTGCAAATTTGCTGATCCAATTAACCACATTACCATCCAGATCACTGATACAGATGACGAACAACAACTGACCCAGCACTGGTCCCTGTGGCACACCACTAGGCACAGGCCTCTAGTCTGAAAGGCAACCATCTATCAACACCCTCTGGTATCTCTCACAAAGCTAATCTCTAATCTAATTTACTACGCTAGTGCAGAACCAACAACCTGTCTCTGAATGTGAACAAAACAAAAAGAGATGGTTGTTGACTTCAGGAGAGCACAGAGCGACCATTCTGCGCTGAACATTGACGGCTCTTTGGTAAAGATCGTTAAGAGCACCAAATTTCTTGGTGTTCACCTGGCAGAGAATCTCACCTGGTCCCTCAACACCAGCTCCATAGGCAAGAAAGCCCAGCAGTGTCTCTACTTTCTGCGAAGGCTGAGAAAAGTCCATCTCCCACCCCCCATCCTCATCACATTTTACAGAGGATGTAATGAGACCATCCTGAGCAGCTGCATCACTGCCTAGTTCAGGAATTGCACCATCTTGGATTGCAAGACCCTGCAGTGGATAGTGAGGTCAGCTGAGAAGATCATTGGGGTCTCTCTTCCTGCTATTACAGACGTTTATACCACACGCTGCACCTGCATAGGTAACAGCATTGTGAAGGACCCCACGCATCCCTCACACAACCTCTTCTCCCTCCTGCCATCTGACTAAAGGTACTGAAGCATTCGGGCTCTCACAACCAGACTGTGCAACAGTTTCTTCCCCCAAGCCACCATATCCCTAGTGACTGACCGCCATACAGAATATGACCTGTCTACAACCACTCTTTGCCTTCTGTGGGCAAGCCAATTTTGGATCCACAAAGCGATGTCCCCTTGGATCCCATGGCTCCTTACTTTCTCAATAAGCCTTGCATGGGGTACCTTATCAAATGCCTTGCTGAAATCCATATATACCATATCTACTGCTCTTCCTTCATCAATGTGTTTAGTTGCATCCTCAAAAAATTCAATCAGGCTCGTAAGGCACAACCTGCCTTTGACAAAGCCATGCTGACTATTCCTAATCATATTATGCCTCTCCAAATATTCATACATCCTGCCTCTCAAGATCTTCTCCATCAACTTACCAACCATTGAAATAAGACACACTTGTCTATAATTTCCTGGGCTATCTCTACTCCCTTTCTTGAATAAAGGAACAACATCTACAACCCTCCAATGCTCCCGAACTTCTCCCATCCACATTGATAATGCAAAGATCATTGCCAGAGGCTCAGATGTCTCCTCCCTCGCCTCCCACAGTAGCCTGGGTTAAATCTTGTCCATTTCCAGTGACTTATCCAACTTGATGCTTTCCAAAAGCTCCAGCACATCTTTTTTCTTAATCTCTATATGTTCAAGCTTTTCAGTTTGCTGCAAGTCATCCTTACAATTGCCAAGGTCTTTTTCCGTAGTGAATAAGAAAGTATTTATTAAGTACCTCCACTACCTCCTCCGGTTCCATACACACTTTTCCACTGTCACACTTGACTGGTCCTATTCTCTCATGTCTTATCCTCTTGCTCTTCACATACTTGTAGAACGCCTTGGGGTTTTCCTTAATCCTGCTCACCAAGGCCTTCTCATTGCCCCTTCTCCTCTTCTGGCTCTCCTATTTTTTTTGAAAATACAGTATATCTGGGTTTTTTTGGCACATATTTAAAATCTATTGAACATACTATACTGTGACGATTCTATCTATCTATCTATTTATTTATTTATTGATTGATTTATTTTCTCTGCTAGATTATGCATTGCATTGAACTGCTGCTGCTAAATTAACAAATTTCACATTGCATGCTGGTGAAAATAAACTTGATTCTGATTCCTAATTTCATTCTGTAGCTCCTTCCTGCCAGTCTTATAATTTTCTAGATTTCTATCATTACCTAGTATTTTGAACCTTCATAAGCTTTTCTTTTCTTCTTGACTAGATTTTCTACAGCCTTTGAACACCATGGTTCCTGTACCCTGCCATCCTTTCCGTCTCATTGGAACGTACCTATGCAGAACGCCACGCAAATCTCCTCTGAACATTTGCCACATTTCTGCCATACATTTCCCTGAGAACATCTGCTCCCCGTTTATGTTTTCAAGTTCCTGCCTGATAGCTTCATATTTCCCCTTACTCCAATTAAATGTTTTCCTGACTTGTCTGCTCCTATCCCTCTCCAATGCTATGGTAAAGGTTCCCGGATCTCCTGCAGATACCAAAAATCGCAGATGCTTAAGTCCCTTATATAAAATGGCATAATATTTGCATATAACCTACGCACATCCTCCTGTATGCTTTAAAGTCATCTCTAGATTACTTATAATACCTAATACAATGTAAATGCTATGTAAATAGCTGTTACACTGTCTGACTGGGAAAAAAGGACGGGTTGCACTTAAATCTCAGGGGGACCAATATCCTGGCAGGCAGGTTTGATAGAGCTATTGGGGAGGGTTTAACTTAGTTTGGCGGGGGGTGGGAATCAGAATGTGAGTGCAGGGATTAAGGTAGGGAGTGTCCACTGAGTCGGTCTGGGTGGAAGTCAGAAATAGGAAGGGATCAATCTCTGTGCTAGGAGTAGTCTATAGGCCCCCAAATAGCCCTTGAGATACTGAGGAGCAGATAAGCAGGCAGATTTTAGAATGGTGCACAAAATACAGGGTAATAGTTATGGGTGATTTCAACTTCCCTCATATTGACTGGCACCTCCTGAGTGCAAGGGGGATAGATGGGCCTGAATTTGTCAGGTGTGTTCAAGAAGGATTCCTGACACAGTATGTGGACCGACTGACGAGAGGAGAGGCTATACTGGATCTAGTTCTGGGTAATGAACCTGGTCAGGTGACAGACCTCTTGGTGGGGGAGCATTTTGGTGAGAGTGACCACAACTCCCTAAGCTTCAGCATAGCTATGGAAAGGGATAAAATCAGACAAAATGGCAAAGTGCTTAACAAGGGAAGGGCGAACTTTGAAGGGATGAGGCAGGAAGTAGCGAGAGTAAATTGGAAACAGATGTTCAAAGGGGAAAGCACAGAAGTAATGTGGGAGAAGTTTAGGGATCACTTGAGCTGGGTTCAGGATAGGTTTGTCCCACTGAAGCAAGGAAAAAATGGTAGGAAAAGGGAACCGTGGCTGACAAAACGCGTGAGGCAACTTGTCAAGAGGAAAAAGGAAGCATATGTTAGATATAAGAAGCAGGAAGTAGGAGGGGCTCATGAGAAATATAGGGTAGCCAGGAAGGAGCTAAAGAAAGGACTTAAGAGAGCATGAAGGGGGCATGAGAAGGCCTTGGCAAGTAGGATTAAGGAGAACCTCAAGGTGTTCTATGCGTATGTGAAGAATAGGAGGATGACGAGAATGAAGGTGGGACTGCTAAAGGATAAAAAGGGCAACATGTGCCTAGAGGTGGAGGAGGTTGGGGAGGTCCTAAATGAATACTTTGTTTCAGTATTCACAAGTGAAAAGGATGTTGATCAGGATGAGGTCGAAATAGAGCAGGACTGTGTGCTGGACAATGTGGAGATTACGGAAGAAGAAGTGCTGGATCGTCTTAAAAACATCAAGATTGATAAATCCCCAGGGCCGGATATGATATACCCCAGGTTGTTGTGGAAATTGAGAGAAGAGATCGCTGAAGCGTTAGCTATGATCCTCTTTGGCTACAGGGGAAGTGCCAGAGGACTGGAGAATGGCAAATGTAGTTCCCTTGTTTAAAAAAAGGTAATAGGGAGAAACTTGGCAACTATAGACTAGTGAGTCTTAAGTTGACGGTCTGCAAACTACTGGAAAGGATTCTTAAGGATAGGATCTACGAGCATTTGGAGAAGTACAGTCTACTCATGGATAGTCAATATGGCTTTGTGAGGGAAGATCGTGCCTCATGAGCCTGATAGAGTTTTTTTGAAGAGGTAACAAAAGAAATTGATGAGGATAGGGCAGTGGATGTGGTCTACATGGACTTTAGCAAGGCATTTGACAAGATCCCTCACAAGAGACTCATCCAGAAAGTCATGAGGCATGGGATAAGTGGAATCTTGGCTGTTTGGATAAACAATTGGCTTAAAGGAAGAAAGCAGAGGGTAGTTGTGGAAGGAAAGTATTCTGCCTGGAGGTCGGTGACTAGTGGAGTGCCATAGGGATCTGTACTGGGACCCCTGCTATTTGTGATTTTTATAAATGACCTGGATGTAGTGAGTAAGTTTGCAATGACACGAAGGTTGGAGGAGTTGTGGATGGAGCTGCAGGTTGTCAAAGGTTACAAGAGGATATAGACAGGCTGAAGAATTGGGCACAAAAATGGCAGATGGAGTTCAATCCGGACAAGTGTGAGGTCATGCATTTTGGAAGGACAAACCAGAAGACTGAGTACAGGATTAATGGTCAGTTACTTAAGAGTGGATGAACAAAGGGACCTTGGGGTTCAAATCCATACATCCTACAAGGTCACTGCATAGGTTGATAGGATAGTTAAGAAGGCCTATGGGATGCTAGGCTTCATTAACGGGGGATTGAGTTCAAGTGTAGAGAGGTCATGTTGCAACTCTACAAATCTCTGGTGAGACCGCACTTAAGAGTATTATGTTCAATTCTGGTCACCTCATCATAGGAAGGATGCGGAAGCTATGGAGAGGGTGCAGAGGAGATTTACCAGGATGTTGCCTGGTTTGGAGAACAAGTCATATGAAGCAAGTTAGCAGAGCTGGGACTTTTCTCTTTGGAGCGTAGAAGAATGAGAGGGGACTTGATAGAGGTCTACAAGATTATGAGAGGCATAGATAGGATGGATAGTCAGCACCTGTTTCCCAGGGCACCAATAGCAAACAGTAGAGGGCATATGTACAAAATTAAGGGAGGGAAGTTTAGGAGAGACATCAGGGGTAAGTTTTTTACACAGAGGGTTGTGATTGCCTGGAATGATTTGCCAGGGATGGTGGTGGAGGCTAAAACATTAGGGGTATTTAAGGGCCACTTGGACAGGCACATGGATGAAAGAAAAATAGAGGGTTATGGGGTAGTGTGGGTTTAGTATTTTCTTTTTAAGGATTATATGGATCGGCACAACATGAAGGGCTGAAGGGCCTGTACTGTGCTGTAATGTTCTATGGTTATAACTCTGTTTTCATAACCTCTTCACTTTTCCTACCTATGTCATTGGTACCAATACGTATCATTACCTCTGGCTGTTCACCTTCCCACTTCAGGATTCACTTCTGGCATAAACCATATTGCTTGTCGATTGTTAGTTTTCACATTGTATATCTCAAGGGTACTCAATCCTACATCACTCTCATCATTATCAGATTTTTCATTGACAGTATGCAGATTAATGAACTTTTTGAAACTGCAACCTGAACTTTTATCCTTTTCCTTCTCTGTACAGTCCTTTTATTTTTGTCTGCCCAATGTGCTCTTGGTATGTGTCCTGCTTTGTTGCATTTTCTGTAAGTTGTTCCCTTAAATCTGCATTTGTTTGATGAGCGTAAGCCCCTGCCAAAAACAGTAGCATGATTTCTTTGGCCGGATAGGTTTCTGTTTCGACCCTACAATTTTGTTCACACTCATTTACATTCCTAACTGCAGCTCAATTGCATCTCTGTCTGTATTTTCCATTGGAATAGCAATTTCAACTGCTCTTCTAAATGTGAGTTCTGCTTCAGGTTGTTGCCATTTTTGAACACTTTCTTTTAAGGTTCCACAAACTAAACAATCTCTCAGTGCACTATTGCCCATTGCCCATTACAAAATTGACAATGTCAGACAATCTCTTCAATTCAGCCACATATGCTGAAATGGACTCCACTTCTTTTTGATTCCACTTATGAAACGTACAAGTGTTCTGTAATCAACTATAGGTTCAGTTCTAAGTGTTCCAGCATCACTTTTACAATAGTAACAAAGTTCATTTCTGATGGTTTGGTTGGAGCAGCCAAAGTTTGAAGCAAATTGTTTTGCCTTTAAAGACAATGTACTTGGCAAAATTGGCACTCATTTCTCTTTGGCTATTTCAGTTGCTTCAAAATACTGCTTCAATAGCTCAGTATTAATAAGCCAATTACCTGATGTGTAAACAAACTTGTCGATCTTTCTGATATAGCCAGCCATATTGAATTTTTATTTATGATTATTCTCAGCTGGTACTCACTTTTTATTGTCACGGATGTTTGGAATGGAGTCCAGAATTGACCCTATGAACTGTGCTGCTATTAAGAGAGAGAGAGGGAGGTGTCCAGCACAATGAGAGAGAGAGAGCAAGACAGAAACTGCTCGAAAGATTGATGTTATGGTTTCTCTGAAAGTTGTTCACCTTTCCAAGGACACTTGCCTGCTTGTAAAAGTTCCTGCAGAGAGAGGAGGGCAGAGCAGGTTGATGGACAGTTGGTAAAAACCAGGTCCGCTGTTACAGAAGAGACACACTACGAGACACACGGTTTTGGACACTGGACAATCTTTGTTGTACCCACAGGAAGGTGGGGTTTTTGGAAGATCGATTCAGGGAAATTGATCAGTGGCTCTCGCAGTGCAGAAAAGGTGTGACCGGTGGGGAGTTATTTGTGTGTCCAACGCTGGCCTGGGTTGATAATTGCACCACGGAAGAACGGTCACCTTTGTTTGTGGTCACATTCGGTGACTTTAAAGGAAGAGAAGAGGGGAGAGGAAGGTTTGAAACAGAAGAAACCTAGTGGCAAAGAGGTCACTGTTGGGACTCTCTGCTCTGTAGCCCGTAAGGGTGAGTTTGAGTTCCATTCGAATACGAAGGTGTGACTGTCACGTAGTTAATCCACAGGTGTGGGTTCTCTGGTGAGGGGGAAACCTTTGTGATTACCACTTGTGTGTTAACCTTTGCTTGGGTGTGATAGTTCACTGAAGAAAGGCACCCCTGTGGCAAATCACTGTAGGAGTTATTTCGTATGTCATGGAACAGGATAAGTGGCTATCACAGTTGTGTGTTTGAGGTAACCTTGTGGAATCTAACCGTGTGTGATAATCCTGTCTGGGGTTGGTAGTTTTAACACTTGAAGATGGTATCTCAGTGATAAGCTCAGTGATGGTATCTCAGTGATAATCCATGCATGGATTCTGTTTGAGTATCCTGCGGCCGCCACTTTGGGAAGTCCCAGAGCTGAATTCGGGAGTGGTACCACTTGTGTTGAACGGATATTTGTTGAAGATCACTGTTGGTGATACTTTGTGTGTGGAGTGGAAAACTTCGGAGATAAAACCTACTGCTATTGTTATTTTGGAATATCGACAAAATTGCCTTCTCACAACATATGCCTTTAGATTACAAATCTCTTTATCTTACCCACAACAGTAACCTCGTGCATTGAACTGACCTTTCTTTCATATCATCATAAGACTGGATTCATTTACCCCTAGACTTGAATAAGCTTAGTTTTGTTCATATTTACACACACACACACACACACACACACACACACACACACACACACACACACACACACACACACACACACACACACACACACACACACACACACACACACACACACACACACACACACACACACACACATATATTATTGCTAACCTGCATATATTTGCATTTATAGTACTGTATTACGTAGTTTACTAACAAACACTACTAGTTTATAGCAATACCAGACTCCAGTTGGTGTTTTCCATTTCTGCTGGTTCTTTAACCCAGTCACGGGGTACGTGACATTACAAACCTATGAATTTTTCCATTTCATGACTTCTTTTAAAAACTCGATCTTGTCTTCCCTTCGAAGAATATGTGCTGCACTACTTTTTTTAAACTCAACTGTCTTGCAGCATGTGCTGGACTGTCAATTTTTTACTCAACGTTCCTCTGCGTTTTTGTTTACTTTGAATTTCTCGCTCCGCTTTAGCCATCTTGGGTTCATTTTAATAATATCTTGTCACCAATGTTGTTTTATAACTTCAAAACATTAAACTAATTCAAAGGAAGACACATTGGTCTGAAATGCAGGTCCAAACTTCATTGTTTACTTTCAGCGAGGTGCGCATGTATCATGTGGTACTATGATGGCTTTTGCAATTAATGTATTTTTACATATAACCTGTAATTAATTATTGAAAGGAAGAATATTGAAATGTTAAATGCACAACAGATGGCATTGGAAAGCACGAACACAAGCATATCAAAGGTAAAATAATGTTAAATGAAAATCCCACATCTAAGTTTTGCAAAGCGCATGGAGGCTGAAAGAATTCCTTCCAAGGTTGAGTGGAGCCTATGGACAGTACCAGGAAGGACAGTTCTTTCAGGATCTGTGGTGATTTTAAGGTCACCATTAACCCATTACTGAAAGTAGATCGATATCCTCTGCCCATGATAGAGGATTGAAAACCTTCAGCAAAGTGGACAGCTGAGGCCTACCTACAGATGGAGATGGAAGATGAGCCCAAAGTGTTTCTCAGCATAAGCACTCACATTAGCTTATTTTTAATTACATCTAAACCTGCACTCTGGTAAAGCTCTGGACCAGATGCTGCAAGGTTATCCAGGCCCTCAGTATTAACTGGATGATATCATTGTTACAGATAAGGATGACAAAGAATATCTCCAAAATGCTTAAGGCAGTGTTGAAAAAATTAGAAGATTATGGGTTCAGTGCACAATATAACAAGTCTAAATTTTTTATACCAAGCATCACTTAATGTGGTCACATCATTGATGCACAAGAATTACACACATTTGCTGAGAAAATTCAAGCAGTGGTAGATGCCCTAAGGCTAAGGAACATATCAGAGTTGTGCAACACACACAAAATGCTGGTGGAACGCAGCAGGCCAGGCAGCATCTATAGCAAGAAGCACAGATGACGTTTCTGGCCGAGACGCTTTGTCAGGACTAACTGAAAGAAAAGATAGTACTCTCTTACTATCTTTTCTTTCAGTTAGTCCAGACGAACGGGCTAGGCCCGAATACTATCTTTTCTTTCAGTTAGTCCTGACGAAGGGTCTCAGCCCGAAACGTCGACTGTGCTTTTGCTATAGATGCTGCCTGGCCTGCTGCATTCCACCAGCATTTTGTGTGTGTTGCTTGAATTTCCAGCATCTGCAGATTTCCTCATGCTTACGTATCAGAGTTGTGGTCCTTTTTAGGATTTGTCAACTACTATAACAGGTTCCTGTCAAACCTGGTTGCTGTGCTCAACCCTTGAACTCATTACTGTAGATCAGGATGAAACGGCAATGTACAAAACACTGTAAGGTGGCTTTCCAAAAGGCAAAGGAAATGGTGACATCAGACGCTGTACTCTCACATTATGATGCAAATCATCCAGTGAAGCTTGTCTGTGATGATGCCTTGCCTTATGGTATAGATGTAGTCATGTCACACGTTGTCATAAGTATTGGAAGTGAACGCCCCATAGCCTTTGCATCATGCAAGCTAACATATAGACTCATGCTGCCCATCATTATGTATGTCAGCCACAGGATGGACATTAGAAAAGGGGGAAGCAGCAAGCTAACAGATAGCAGACTCATGCTGCCCATCATGATGTATGTCAGCCACAGGGGAGACAGGAGAAAAGGGGGATGCAGCAAGCTAACATATAGACTCACGCTGCCCATCATTATGTATGTCAGCCACAGGGTGGACATTAGAAAGGGGGAAAGCAGCAAGCTAACATATAGACTCATGCTGCCCATCATTATGTATGTCAGCCACAGGGTGGACATTAGAAAGGGGGAAAGCAGCAAGCTAATATATAGACTCATGCTGCCCATCATTATGTATGTCAGCCACAGGGTGGACATTAGAAAGGGGGAAAGCAGCAAGCTACCATATAGACTCATGCTGCCCATCATTATGTATGTCAGCCACAGGGTGGACATTAGAAAGGGGGAAAGCAGCAAGCTAATATATAGACTCATGCTGCCCATCATTATGTATGTCAGCCACAGGGTGGACATTAGAAAGGGGGAAAGCAGCAAGCTACCATATAGACTCATGCTGCCCATCATTATGTATGTCAGCCACAGGGTGGACATTAGAAAGGGGGAAAGCAGCAAGCTAACATATAGACTCATGCTGCCCATCATTATGTATGTCAGCCACAGGGTGGACATTAGAAAGGGGGAAAGCAGCAAGCTAATATATAGACTCATGCTGCCCATCATTATGTATGTCAGCCACAGGGTGGACATTAGAAAGGGGGAAAGCAGCAAGCTACCATATAGACTCATGCTGCCCATCATTATGTATGTCAGCCACAGGGTGGACATTAGAAAGGGGGAAAGCAGCAAGCTAATATATAGACTCATGCTGCCCATCATTATGCATGTCAGCCACAGGGTAGACCGTAGAAAGGGGGAAAGCAGCAAGCTAACAGATAGCAGACTCATGCTGCCCATCATTATGTATGTCAGCCACAGGGTGGACATTAGAAAGGGGGAAAGCAGCAAGCTAATATATAGACTCATGCTGCCCATCATTATGCATGTCAGCCACAGGGTAGACCGTAGAAAGGGGGAAAGCAGCAAGCTAACAGATAGCAGACTCATGCTGCCCATCATTATGTATGTCAGCCACAGGGTAGACATTAGAAAGGGGGAAAGCAGCAAGCTAACATATAGACTCATGCTGCCCATCATTATGTATGTCAGCCACAGGGTGGACATTAGAAAGGGGGAAAGCAGCAAGCTAACAGATAGACTCATGCTGCCCATCACTATGTATGTCAGCCACAGGGGAGACAGGAGAAAAGGGGGAAGCAGCAAGCTAACATATAGACTCATGCTGCCCATCATTATGTATGTCAGCCACAGGGTAGACAGGAGAAAAGGGGGAAAGCAGCAAGCTAACATATAGACTCATGCTGCCCATCATTATGTATGTCAGCCACAGGGGAGACAGGAGAAAAGGGGGAAGCAGCAAGCTAACATATAGACTCATGCTGCCCATCATTATGTATGTCAGCCACAGGGTAGACAGGAGAAAAGGGGGAAAGCAGCAAGCTAACATATAGACTCATGTTGCCCATCATTATGTATGTCAGTCACAGGGTGGACATTAGAAAGGGGGAAAGCAGCAAGCTAACATATAGACTCATGCTGCCCATCATTATGTATGTCAGCCACAGGGTGGACATTAGAAAGGGGGAAGCAGCAAGCTAACATATAGACTCATGCTGCCCATCATTATGTATGTCAGCCACAGGGTAGACAGGAGAAAAGGGGGAAAGCAGCAAGCTAACATATAGACTCATGCTGCCCATCATTATGTATGTCAGCCACAGGGTGGACATTAGAAAGGGGGAAAGCAGCAAGCTAACATATAGACTCATGCTGCCCATCATGATGTATGTCAGCCACAGGGTGGACATTAGAAAGGGGGAAAGCAGCAAGCTAACAGATAGACTCATGCTGCCCATCATGATGTATGTCAGCCACAAGGTGGACATTAGAAAGGGGGAAAGCAGCAAGCTAACAGATAGACTCATGCTGCCCATCATGATGTATGTCAGCCACAGGGTGGACATTAGAAAGGGGGAAAGCAGCAAGCTAACAGATAGACTCATGCTGCCCATCATTATGTATGTCAGCCACAGGGTAGACATTAGAAAGGGGGAAAGCAGCAAGCTAACATATAGACTCATGCTGCCCATCATTATGTATGTCAGCCACAGGGTGGACATTAGAAAGGGGGAAAGCAGCAAGCTAACATATAGACTCATGCTGCCCATCATTATGTATGTCAGCCACAGGGTGGACATTAGAAAGGGGGAAAGCAGCAAGCTAACAGATAGACTCATGCTGCCCATCATTATGTATGTCAGCCACAGGGGAGACAGGAGAAAAGGGGGAAGCAGCAAGCTAACAGATAGACTCATGCTGCCCATCATTATGTATGTCAGCCACAGGGTGGACAGGAGAAAAGAGGGAAGCAGCAAGCTAACATATAGACTCATGCTGCCCATCATTATGTATGTCAGCCACAGGGTGGACATCAGAAAAGGGGGAAGCAGCAAGCTAACATATAGACTCATGCTGCCCATCATTATGTATGTCAGCCACAGGGTGGACATTAGAAAGGGGGAAAGCAGCAAGCTAACATATAGACTCATGCTGCCCATCATTATGTATGTCAGCCACAGGGTGGACATTAGAAAGGGGGAAAGCAGCAAGCTAACATATAGACTCATGCTGCCCATCATTATGTATGTCAGCCACAGGGTGGACATTAGAAAGGGGGAAAGCAGCAAGCTAACAGATAGACTCATGCTGCCCATCATGATGTATGTCAGCCACAGGGTAGACAGGAGAAAAGGGGGAAGCAGCAAGCTAACAGATAGACTCATGCTGCCCATCATTATGTATGTCAGCCACAGGGTGGACATTAGAAAGGGGGAAAGCAGCAAGCTAACAGATAGACTCATGCTGCCCATCATTATGTATGTCAGCCACAGGGTGGACATTAGAAAGGGGGAAAGCAGCAAGCTAATATATAGACTCATGCTGCCCATCATTATGCATGTCAGCCACAGGGTAGACCGTAGAAAGGGGGAAAGCAGCAAGCTAACAGATAGACTCATGCTGCCCATCATTATGTATGTCAGCCACAGGGTGGACATTAGAAAGGGGGAAAGCAGCAAGCTAACAGATAGACTCATGCTGCCCATCATTATGTATGTCAGCCACAGGGTGGACATTAGAAAGGGGGAAAGCAGCAAGCTAACAGATAGCAGACTCATGCTGCCCATCATTATGTATGTCAGCCACAGGGTGGACATTAGAAAGGGGGAAAGCAGCAAGCTAACAGATAGCAGACTCATGCTGCCCATCATGATGTATGTCAGCCACAGGGTGGACATTAGAAAGGGGGAAAGCAGCAAGCTAACAGATAGACTCATGCTGCCCATCATGATGTATGTCAGCCACAGGGTGGACATTAGAAAGGGGGAAAGCAGCAAGCTAACAGATAGACTCATGCTGCCCATCATGATGTATGTCAGCCACAGGGTGGACATTAGAAAGGGGGAAAGCAGCAAGCTAACATATAGACTCATGCTGCCCATCATGATGTATGTCAGCCACAGGGTGGACATTAGAAAGGGGGAAAGCAGCAAGCTAACAGATAGACTCATGCTGCCCATCATGATGTATGTCAGCCACAAGGTGGACATTAGAAAGGGGGAAAGCAGCAAGCTAACAGATAGACTCATGCTGCCCATCATGATGTATGTCAGCCACAGGGTGGACATTAGAAAGGGGGAAAGCAGCAAGCTAACAGATAGACTCATGCTGCCCATCATGATGTATGTCAGCCACAGGGTGGACATTAGAAAGGGGGAAAGCAGCAAGCTAACAGATAGACTCATGCTGCCCATCATGATGTATGTCAGCCACAGGGTGGACATTAGAAAGGGGGAAAGCAGCAAGCTAACAGATAGACTCATGCTGCCCATCATGATGTATGTCAGCCACAGGGTGGACATTAGAAAGGGGGAAAGCAGCAAGCTAACAGATAGACTCATGCTGCCCATCATGATGTATGTCAGCCGCAGGGTGGACATTAGGAACGGACGGCCTCTCACTTGCGGAAGCAACAAGCGCGCCGCTTCGCCGCCTCCCGCAGTGCGCCTGCGCGCTGCACCGGACGTCCGGGCCGGATAATGGCGTCTGGTTGATGGTGGTTTTGTCGTATTCTCCCCCTCCGCCCGGTGCGCCTGTTTCTTTCAAGCTCGCGGAGAAAGCAGAAAACACGTTAAAAGAGAGCAGGGGAGTGTCTGAAGCCGGCTTTTTCTCAACCGTGAAGTGTCAGGAACAACTCGACCGCACCTTTTTTTTCCTCCTTCTTTCGCTTTTGCACGTCCGCGCATCTCATGGCTGGGTTGGGGGTGATCATGAACGGCGTGAGGGAGAAGCTGGAGGCGGTTCTGAACGTGGCCCTGCGAGTGCCTAGCATCATGGTGCTGGAGATGCTATACCGATGGGACGTGAGTTCCTTCTTCCAGCAGATCCAGGCCCGCAACAACAACAATCTGCTCTTTCAGTACAAGTACCTGGCGCTTAACCTCCACTATGTCGGTGAGTGTAGATCCTAGGGGTCTCTCTATCGCGGTGCATTGCAAAATTTAGCCTGCTTTTATCCAGTAAGATTTAAAAACGGTTCTCGGCATTTCACATTTGCTGCCCTCTGTATTCTGACATTTCATTGACCCTGAACTTCAAAGCCACGTCCATTCTCTCACTCCCCCACTCCTCACCATCTTAACCCTGAGATGCTCATGAAGGAGATTACTTGAAAACAGTTTTATTTTGCGCTCTTCCATCCGCAGTTATCTCTGACCTAGTCCTTGAGAAGACAAAATAAAAAGCCGCTGAGATCTTACAATTTTCTCTCTCTCTCTCACCCCCACCCCCGACACCGGCAAAGCAGTAAAAATTAAACTGCAAGTAATCTACAAGAAATTCAATGGTTCAAGTAACTTCTGTAGGTGGGGTGGTGGCGAAATTGACGACGTTTCGGTTCGAAATCCTGAAATTTTAATGGTTTATGATTTGTGTTTGGAAGCAAGATTTTAAGAGTATTAGAAACAGATAACATGTTAGTGGTTCCAAAGTAAAGGAGAAAGGTTATGTGTTGAATCAGGACTAAAGTTGCCGGCATTTGGTAATCTTAGTGGAGTAAGTTAAGGAATTTGGGAAGTTGGAGGCCCGGAGAGACAGGAGTGAAAGATGTGCATTGTAAATTTGCAGCGTTGACTGACAAGAAGGTCAAGTATGCCAGGCTGTTGAGTATTTGGCTTACTTGAAAAATGACCTGCCTGCCTTTGAGCCTATGGGGAAAATCAGCTTCATGTCTGTACTCTTGAACATTCTTTTGGGTTTTGAGTGCAGACTGGTTTGCTGTAGTTTGCAGGAGCGTGAACCAGCTACTTTGTAAATTCTTCTACAGTAGAAGTTCTTTCTAAAGATTGTGATGATCAAGGGTTTAATGAACTTCAGGAAGTTGGTCAAAAATACAGTAGATTACAGTTAATTGGGTCATATTGGGTTTGGTACATTTTGACCCAATTAAGCGGCTGCCCAAATTAGCTGGTTTCATGGAAATAGCTAAAAAGGTATAAAAAAACACAACTTGAGTAACAAATTAACTATTTAAATGAAATTCAGAACAAATTAGAATGCTACCAATACTACTGCAGCACTGTAAAATTCTGTATTATTTCCTCATACTTGTTGACAGAGGAATTCATCCATGTCGCATTCTTTTGACTGGAAATGAACAAAGTTAGCTCAGACACCTAGTGCAGGTAGTGGGCTGCCTTCATACAATGCTGACAATGATTGCATCCTTCCAGTCTTCATTTTCATTGTAATATTTAAGATCATTGTTGATATCTTCAAAGTAGTTCCTAATTTGTCGAAGTAGTGAAATTGTTTCATTTTTCACTCCTGGCCATTTCTCCTGGCATGTCCAAAACTGAATGCTTGAAACCACAGTGAGCAAAACAGTTCCATATTCTCTTACTGCTTATTTCTCACCAGCTGTTAGTAACAAAAATCACTGCCGTTTGAGTCTTGTGTCTAACATCCACGTAAGTGCACAGGACTGATGCTAATTAGAAACTGTTTGACAACATTTTCCTGCTCCAATTAATTGGCATTGTGTCCCAAATAAATGGATTCCTGGCTGTTTTTTCACTTAGCCTTTGTTCTTCAAGTGTTGTCCCAAATAAGAGGCTGCCCCGATTAACCTATGGACCAATTAACAGGAATCCGTTGTATTTGAAATAAAGGAAAACTAAAACCTGATGATCAATACATGAGTGTTTTTAAAAGAAGTGCCTGCATACACAGTAGATCGATTAAAATGTTAGTGACAAATTAAAAGCAACGAACCTGACAACCATTTCAGAAAGGAAGTATTGTGGACTGGATAATTAGGCATAAATATAAGGGTAACATGCTGAAAGCTAGGGGGGTTTTAGCAAATTACTCATGAGAACCAACACAAGGCAAAGGCAAATGCTGTTTGATTACTGTCATATTTTTTTAATGTTGTAACTTTAGGAGCAGGGTGGTGAAAACATTTTTCAAAAAGTAGATTTTCAAAAAGTGTTTAAGTTGGTAAGTGTCAATTAAGGAAATTATCTGGAGATTGTTGCTTCATGGGCAGCAAAGAGTGTGAATAAAGTTAACTTGTTACTGAACAAGATCAATGATAAGGAAGCGGATTAAGTGTAAAATATTGATTGTTCTTCATGATTCAAAGTGAGAAGAGCAGGCAAGGGTGCACTGTGATGACAGAGATGTAGATTAAATTGTCATGAACAGGACAGATAAAATATAATGACGGTTAATGAACAGCTTAGACCATGTCGGCATTAAGAAAGATGGTGTGCTGGAACTTTTGAAAAATATTAGGATGGGTAAATCCCTGGGGGCCAGACAGGATATACCACAGGTTTCTTTGGGAAGTGAGGGAAGAGATTGCTATGCCTTTGGCAATGGTCTTTGCATCCTCACTAGTCATAGGATCAGAAGATTGGAGAGTGATATATGTTATTTCCTTGTTCAAGGAAGGCAGTGCAGATAATCTTGAGACCAGTGAGTCTTACTTCTGTGGTGAGCAAACTATTAGAGAGACAGGATTTATGAGCATTTGAAGAAGCATAGTCTGATTAGGGATCGTCAGTGTTTCTTTGTGAGGAGCAGGACATGCCTCACAAGCCTGATTGAAGTCTTTGAGGAAGTACCAAACCAAATTCATGAAGATAGAGCAGTGGATGTGGTTTATATGGATTTTAAAAAGTTGTTCAACATGGTTCCACATAATAGCCTTATTTAGAAAGTCAGGAGGCATCGGGTATAGGAAAACTTGGCTCTGTGGATTCAGAATTAGCTTGTCCAAAGAAGGGTGTTCTGCTGGGATCTATTCAAGGACCCCTGCCCTTTGTGATTTTCATAAATGACTAGGATGAGGAGGTGGAAGGTTGGTTAGTAAATTTGCTGTTTATATGAAGGTTGGTAGAGTTGTGGATAGTGTAGAAGGTTATCATTGTGAATGGTGTAGAACGGAACATTGGTAGGATGCAGGGTTAGGCTAAGAGGTGGAAAGTGGAGTTCAATCCAGAAAAGTGATACACTTTGAAAGTTTGAACTTGAAGGTGGACGACAACATTATTTGCAGAATTTTTAACAGTCTGGAGGAAAAGGGGAATCTTGTGGCCACTGTCTATAGATCTCTCAAAGCTGTCGTGCATGTTGAGAATTGGTTACGAAGGTGCATGGTGTGATGGTCCTCATTAGTCAAAGAATTGAATTCAAGGGTCATGAGGTAATGTAGCTTTATAAAATTCTGATTAGACCACACTTGAAGTATTGTTTAGTTCTGGTCACCTCATTATAGGAAGGGTGTGGAAGCTTTAGAAAGGGTGTAGAGGAGAGTTACCAGGATACTGCCTGGATCAGAGAGCATGTCTTATGAGGAAAGATTGAGTGATCTAGAGCTTTTCTGTTTGGGGTGAAGGAGGATGAGAGGTGACTTGCTAATGCTGTGCAGATAATTAGGTACAGATAGAGTGGACAGTCAGACTTTTTCCCAAGGTGGCAATGTCTAATATGAGAAGGCATAACTTTAGGGGAATATAGGAGGGATATATGAAAATGGTAATTGTATGGAACTAGGGATGTTGTAGAGGCAGATATGTTAAGGGCATTTAAGGGACTCAGGCTTATGGATGAAAAATAAGTGGAAAGTGATATGGGAGGGAAATGTTAGTTTGATCTTGGAGTTGGTTAAATGGTCATCATGTGCTGAAGGGCCTGTATTGTACTGTACTATTGTGTTCTATGTTAATATGAGGATATTGAATTGGTAGGAGAAAGTTACTTGAAGGTGAGAATGAAAAATATTGACATTCAGAGGTCATTGGATACATTACAATGGTAAGATACCATTAATAGATTCAGCCACCATTCCACCGAGGAATCTATTTTTCCTGTGTGCCTCTCTTTTGCAACCACTTTTATGTTAGATGTTCTTGGACAAAATGTATACAAATGTAATTTTGACTTTCCTATTTTGGTTAAAAAAGAAAGGCTTGTTGGATAACCATTTAATTTTTTTTGTTTCTTTTTATTCAAAACTTGAACATTTCTCTTTTTAAATGGGTAATTCACTTAAAAACATGCATTTACAGCAGCATTAGTGCAACAATTTATTTGAAAGGAATTGGAACACAAAACTGTGGAAGTCTTGGATTAGGTACTGTTAAGATACGGCAACAATGAATATGGAATTGAGAAGGTCTTTTTTATAAACAAGTAAACATTTATTTAAACTCTGCTCAATGAAAATGAAAAGTAAACAAATGACTAACTTAACCGGAAGTTAACTGCTATACGGCAAGTCGAACAATTCTTAAAGCAATAAATGCAAACACAGTTCTTAAAGTGATAACTGCAGAAGTCCAAATGATTTATACAGTGAATTAGGAGAGACTTTACTGAAGTAACAAATTCCTCGATGACATGATGTTACTGCTGATCCCAGCCGAAATATGCCTTGCCCAAAGGATTCACGATAAAGGAAATAAAAATGACTTGAAGGAACTGACCTTTTCCTTGGCGAATAAAACTGCACCCAACCCTTTCTGCTCTTACAATGCAGGGGCTATCTCAGATACAGGTTACTATTTCTGGAACAATAAGGTTGATCCTGTATTACTGCTGATGACACCAACTTTACTCGATCCTTCGGGTTTCCGTACTTCCATAAATCTTCACTCTCCAATACTTTAAAATTAAATTGAAGATACATCAAGCATAACTGGCAGTGATTTTCAAAATTGCTGGCACGACGACAATACTTTACAGTAAGAATTAAAACTCCACTTTAAAACAAAAACTGTGTCATGAAACCAAATACACAGCATAACGGAGTAACAGACGACTTAAACGACATCCCAACAAAAACTCTTGCGTCACAGCAGGCTTTCCCTGTTTTATACCTGTTGGAACAGGCCATCACATGGCCTCATACTGGTGGGAAAATTACATCATGTGACCTCATACTGGCGGGAAAATACTTCACCCCACCATCACAAGACCATTACATCACGCTCACCAGATACTCAATTACATCATGGTCACAAGACAATCACAAGATACCCACGAGGTATGTAGCAATACATAGATTAAAATTAAATTACTATAGATGCTGAGGCAGTTGGGAGGATGGGCCTCATTCCCAATTTCCATTAAGGAAACCTACCCAGTTGTACAACACACCCTGTGACAAGAAGTGTCCCTGATGATAACTTGGAAAACACAGAAGTCACCTCAATGTCTGTAAAATACTGATGATGAAATTCAGCATTGACCTGAGTGTTCTAGGATAGTCTTTGGCTATCCAAGGAAAATATAACTATAAGATTAAGACCTCATATCTCACAAAGCTCATAATTCTTTGGGCTGTCAGCCAGTACACTATTAGACTAGTTACAGACATGCCTTAAGTACAGTACAGAAAAAACTAAAGCCTCTTTCTGCAAACTCCTTGATATTGGCAGATATGATAATCAATGTCAGCTTCCATTCCTGTCATTGAGGCACTCATTATACCCCATCATACAGGTCATACCATTTGCAAGAAAAGTTTCAAATATGTTCTTTAGACCTTAGAGTTTTGCAACGTACCCACTTAATTCCTCAGAATTCTTGGACCACTGAAATGTGGCAATTGTGTATGGAATTTGGCATAAACCAACAAGTTCTGAGGCACCATGTCCAAGTTATTTTCCCACTTGCTGTGCAAGCATACTTTGCCATACCTGCGTTAATGCTTGTAAATTCTGCACTGTTCTCATTGGTAACCTTGGAATCCAGACAGAGTGGAAATAAAGTCAAATTAGATCCCAAGGGACTGTCTGATAAGACAACTGCAGCATCTGGAAATCTGATATTTTAAAAAAAATGTTAACAGTTCTGTTGTGTAATAATTGTGGAAAGGTAGGTGGTTAACATTTCAGACTCGTAACTATTTTGATCAAAACAGTTCATGAATTAACCTGAAATGTTAATTCTGAATCTTTTTCAATTCGTGGTTGTTAATATGCTGGATATTTCCAGCACTTTTCTTTAAACAATGTAGAACTTCATTTATACTGTATTTCGTCTTGATTTTTTGGAAGAAGAATTGGAAGAAATGAGTGGAGGTTCATTGGGCAGATTTCCAGTGTGAGGAAAGATTTAAGTTTAAAAAGTGTGTGTCCTCTATTTGATTTGTATTGAATTTCTCAAATGCTTAATACTGGGAGTTTGTTTACTCAGATTGGGGAAACTTGAATAGTCAATTTGAAATTGAAATGAGTTTTAATTCATTTATTTCAGTTTTGTGGACACTAGGCAGTGGCAGCTTAGCTGTAGAGTTCTTGTGTCGTGTTTGATGTTTCTTGTGATTTTTTTTCTCTCTGATGAGAAGTATGACTGCACAGATTATGCCTGACTCAAGTAATTCTGATATTACAGTTGGCCCTCCTTATCCGTGGAGGATTGGTTCAGACCCCCTGCGGATACCAAAAATCAGGGATTCTCAAGTCCCTTATTTAACCTGAATCAGTGTGGTGGTCTTTAGGACCCAGCGGAACCCTGGACTTTATTTAACATGTTCAGAGCATTGGGCTTTAGGACCCGGCGTAGCTCTGAATCTGTGGTGTTTCTGAAAAAATAATCACGATCGGGATTGAAAATAAGGTGGAAGTAATAAAGTGATTGGAAAGAGGTGAAAGGCCATCGGTCATTAGAAGAGTGTTAGGCTACAGTTGGTCAATGATTGGAACAATTTTAATGGAGCATGTAAAAGGCCTTGCCCCGATGAAAGCTACAATTATTACTAAGTAATGCAGTGGTTTAATTATTGAAATACGTATGTTTCTTAAGTGTTTTATATGCATAGAAAGGAAAAATTTTACTATATACTAAGAAAAATATTTGACTAACTGATGCTAAATAATACCGGAGGTACCTGTTCTGACTTCAAATCCGACTTAAAGAGGACTCAGG
Source organism: Hypanus sabinus (assembly GCF_030144855.1). Taxonomy (NCBI): domain Eukaryota; kingdom Metazoa; phylum Chordata; class Chondrichthyes; order Myliobatiformes; family Dasyatidae; genus Hypanus; species Hypanus sabinus. The sequence goes on from NC_082720.1 coordinate 8,679,759, forward strand.
AATGGAACATTCATAATCTGGGGACTGCCTGTACTTTTAAGTCATTTCTAGATTACTTATAATACCCAATACAATGTCGGGGGCGGATAGGAGATTTTGTGGGGAAGATCGGGAGTCTCGGATGGTATGTTGCTTCCCTGGTGCCGGGGTCCAAGACATCTCAGATTGGGTGCAGGTTATTCTCGAGAGGGAGGGCAAGAATCCAGATGTTGTGGTCCATGTAGGGACCAATGACGTGGGTAGGATGAGTGAGAGGGTCCTGCGTAGGGAGTTCAGGGAGTTAGGTGTGAAGCTGAAGAGCAGGACCTCCAGGGTAATAATCTCAGGATTGCTACCTGTGCCACGTGCGAGTGAGGCAAGGAACAGAAAGATTATAAAGATTAATACATGGCTGAGAGGATGGGGCAGGAGGGAGGACTTCACGTTTGTAGATAATTATGCTTTTTTCCAGGGAAGGTGGGATCTGTTCCGAAGGGACGGTTTACACCTGAACTGGAGCGGTACTAACATTCTTGCAGGGAAGTTTGCTAGTGCTTCTTGGGGGGGGTTTAAACTAAATTTGCAGGGGGCGGGGATCCAGAATGTGAGAGAGGATAGCGAGAGGAAGAATAAAGGACAGGTGGGGACTACATGGTTCCGGAATATTAAGTGTGTAGTAGAGAAAGGTGAGGCGGAACAAGTGATAAGGAGGACACATGTACAGAGGGATGGTCTGACGGAACATGGAGTTAAATGTGTTGAAAGAATAAGTAAATTTAGGAAGGACAACAAAATTCTGGGGGCATATAGCCCGATGGGAGTTCGGGGAGCTGGGTTAAGGACAATAGGCTGCGATTCAAACAGAGAGAGGAGAAATGGGCTAAAAATTCTATATCTGAATGCACTAAGTGTCAGAAATAAGGCAGATGAGCTTGAAGCCCAGGTGCAAATGGGTAACTATGATGTTGTTGGATAACGGAGACATGGCTGCAGAGACATCAGACCTGGGAAATGAATGTACAAGGGTATACGTGCTATTGTAGGGACAGAAATGTGGGCAGAGGGGGTGGGGTGGCCCTGTTGGTGAGGAATGTCCTTTGCAAGGGGGGACATAGGGTCAGGAGAAGTAGAGTCTGTATGGATAGAACTGAGGAACAGTAAGGGCAAAAGGATCCAAATGGGTGTTGTCTACAGGCCACCAAACAGTAGCATGGATATTGGGTGCAAGTTGAATAGGGAGTTAACATTGGCATGTGGCAAAGGTAATGTTGCAGTAGTTATGGGGGATTTCAACATGCAGGTGAACTGGGAGAATCAGGTTGGTGCTAGACCACAGGATAGGGAGTTTGTAGAGTGCCTACGGGATGCATTCTTGGAACAGCTTGTACGAGAGCCGACTAGGGACAGGACTATTCTGGATTTAGTGTTATGTAATGGACAGGATTTGATAAGCAATCTTGCAGTAAAGGAGCCATTAGGAGGTAGTGATCATAATATGATATGTTTTTATCTGCAATTTGAGAAGGATAAGGGCAGCTCGGAGATGTCACTGTTGCAGTTGAACAGGGGAAACTATGGAGCCATGAGGGAGGAGCTGGCCAAAGTTGACTGGACGGATGGCCTACCAGAAAAGACAGTGGAACAGCAATGGCAGGTATTCTTGGGAATAATGCACAAGGTGCGTAATCAGTTCATCCCCCAGAGAAGGAAGGATTCAAAGGGGGGAAAGGAGCCACAGTGGTTGACAAAGGAAGTCAGAGATTGCATAGCATTAAAAAAAGGAAGTATGACAGAGCTAAGGTGAGTGGGAGGACAGATGATTAGGAAGTTTTTAAGGAACAACAGAACTTAACTAAAAAGGCAATACGGGGAGAAAAAATGAGGTATGAATGCAAGCTAGCCAGGAATATAAAGGAAGATAGCAAAAGCTTTTTTAGGTATGTGAAGAGAAAGAAGATAGTTAAGAACAATGTTGGGCCCTTGAAGAATGATTTGGGTGAAATTGTTATGGGAAACAGAAATGGCAGAAGAATTTAATGAGTACTTTAGATCTGTTTTCACTAAGGAAGACACACGCAATCGCCCAGATGTATGGATGGGCCAAGGACATAGGGTAACAGAGGAAATGAAACAGATTGACATTAGGAAGGAAACGGTGATGAGAAGACTGATGGGACTGAAGGCTGACAAATCCCCAGGTCCAGATGGTCTGCATCCGAGGGTACTAAAGGAGGTGGCCCTGGAAATTGCGGATGCATTGGTAATCATTTTCCAATGTTGCTTCGATTCAGGATCAGTTACTGAGGATTGGAGAATGGCTAATGTTATCCCACTTTTTAAGAAAGGAGGGAGGGAGAAAACAGAACTATTGACCTGTCAGCCTAACATCGGTGGTGGGGAAGATGCTAGAGTCCATTATTAAGGATGAAATAGTGGCATATCTAGATAGCAGTGATAGGATCGGGCCAAGCCAGCATGGATTTACCAAGGGTAAATCATGCTTGACTAATCTGTTGGAGTTTTTCGAGGATGTAACCAGGAAGTTAGACGGGGGAGATTCAGTGGATGTAGTGTACCTCGATTTTCGGAAGGTATTTGATAAGGTCCCACATAGGAGATTGGTGGGTAAAGTCAAAGCTCAGGGCATTGGGGGGAAGACATTGACACGGACAGAAAACTGGTTGGCAGATAGAAAGCAAAGGGTAGCGGTGAATGGGTGTTTCTCGGAATTGCAGGTGGTGACTAGTGGGGTGCCACAGGGCTCGGTATTGGGACCACAGCTGTTTACAATTTATGTCAACGATTTAGATGAAGGCATTGAGAATAACATCAACAAATTTGCTGATGATCCTAAGCTGGGTGGCAGTGTGACATGTGATGAGGATGTTAGGAGAATTCAGGGTAACCTGGATAGGCTGGGTGATTGGGCAGATACTTAGCAGATGACGTTTAATGTGAATAAGTGTGAGGTTATCCACTTTGGGAGTAAGAACAGGAAGGCAGTTTATTATCTGAACGGTGTAGAGTTAGGTAAGGGAGAAATACAAAGAGAGCTAGGAGTCTTTGTTCATCAGTCACTGAAGGTGAATGAGCAAGTGCAGCAGGCAGTGAAGAAGGCTAATGAAATGTTGGCCTTTATTACAAATTGTGCTAAGGAAATCTTCTTGCATTTGTACAGAGCCCTGGTGAGACCACACCTGGAGTATTGTGTACAGTTTTGGTCTCCAGGGTTAAGGAAGGACATCCTGGCTGTAGAGGAAGTGCAGCATAGATTCACGAGATTAATTCCTGGGACGTCTGGACTGTCTTACGCAGAGAGGTTAGAGAGACTGGGCTTGTACACACTGGAATTAAGGAGATTGAGAGGGGATCTGATTGAAACATATAAGATTATTAAGGGATTGGACAAGATAGAGGCAGGAAATATGTTCCAGATGCTGGGAGAGTCCAGTACCAGAGGGCATGGTTTGAGAATAAGGGGTAGGTCATTTAGGACAGAGTTAAGGAAAAACTACTTCTCCCAGAGAGTTGTGGGGGTCTGGAATGCACTGCCTCGGAAGGTAGTGGAGGCCAGTTCTCTGGATGCTTTCAAGAAGTTGCTAGATAGGTATCTTATGGATAAGGGAATCGAGGGATATGGGGACAAGGCAGGAACCGGGTATTGATAGTAGATGATCAGCCATGATCTCAAAATGGTGGTGCAGGCTGGAAGGGCTGAATGGTCTACTTCTGCACCTATTGTCTATTGTAAATGCTATGTAAATAGTTGTTATACTGTATTGTTTAGGGAATAATGACAAGAAAAAATAGTCTGTACATGCTCAAACAACGAGTGCTGGATAGAGAACTTCTGGGTTTTCCTGATCCGGGGTTGGTTGAATCCGCGGATAAGGAAGGCCAACTGTATCTGTTATGAATTCCTTAGTGTTGAAATAGCTATGTAAATGGAACTGTTATTAATATTTCAAGTACTGTATACAGGGACACTAGTTAAGTTTAACTCTAATTCCATTATTGCTGCTTCTTGCACTCCATCTATGACAGTCAAAGAATTTGGGAGATCATAGTTAGCAAATATTAGCAAACAAACAGATAAATAAGCAGAATGTTTATTTTCTCGAGAGCTGAACAAAGTTTACATAGATTACAGTCATTATAATTTGATTTTTTTTTCTTAATTAATGATTTGATAATTCAGCATTTCATTAATTTGTAGCTTTCTATGACATTGCAACCTCTGTCTTGAGTTTACATCTTATAAATTAGTATTGTGAAAGGCATTTTGTTCAGGCTTGTACAGCTTCTTGTCACTGCTGTTAATTTGTTAAGTTCCTAGTTGTAACTTAGGGAAGCAGAGAGTAGTTTTAATGCTGTTATCAATGATACAGATGGTATAGGTTACAGATAGTATAAGTGTGCTAATGGATTTTTATAACTGTTGCTTCTATATATGGTATTGAATCAGCAGAATTTTGCTCAAAGCAAGAAGTAGTACATTCTGAAACTCAGAAATAAAAACAGAAACTGATCAAAAGTTGAGAATTTACTTAAGTAAAGGTCTTCAACTTGAAACATAATCTCCTGTTCTCTGTGTATGCTCCCAGACCTGAGTTGCTCCAGAATATTGTTTATATTTCAGTGTGATCTTACTATAGTCCTCAATTTCTCCTTGTTTATTTGATTGATATTTCTTGTGGGTTAAAAAATTTACATTGCTGTCCTTTGGCAAGATAGTTAAATGCCCAGTCCTTGTAGAGGGATCAGCAATGGGAAAGGTAAGCAGTTTTAAGTTTCTGGGTGTCAACATTTGTGATATCCTATCGTGGATCCAACATATTGATGCAATTACAAAGAAGGCACTACAGTGGCTGTAATTCATGAGGGATTTGAGGAGACTTGAATGTCACCAGAGACCCTAGCAAATTTCTAAGATGTACTGTGGAGAGCATTCTAACTGGTTGCATCACTGGTATGGAGGGGCTACTGCATAGGATTGGTAAAAGCTGCCGTAAGTTGTAAACTCAGCCAGCTCCATCGTGGGCAATAGCCTCCCCAGCATTGAAGCCTCTTTCAAAAGGCAATGCCTCAAAAGAAGTGACATCTATCATTAGGGACCCCATCACCTGGGATATGCCTTCTTCTCATTGCTACATTGAGGAGGTACAGGATCTTGAAGACACACATAGTGATTCAGGAACAGCTATTTCCCCGTAGAACAGTACAGCACATTACAGGCCCTTCGGCCCACAATGTTGTGCTGACCCTCAAACCCTGCCTCCCACATAACCCCCCCCCCCACCTTAAATTCCTCCATATACCTGTCTGGTAGTCTCTTAAATTTCACTAGTGTATCTGCCTCCACCACTGACTCAGGCAGTGCATTCCACACACCAACCACTCTCTGAGTGAAAAACCTTACTTTTCCCTCCCCTTACCTTAAAGCCATGTCCTCTTGTACTGAGCAGTGGTGCCCTGGGGAAGAGGCGCTAGCTGTCCACTCTCTATTCCTCTTAATATCTTGTACACCTCTGTCATGTCTCCTTTCATCCTCCTTCTCTCCAAAGAGTAAAGCCCTGGCTCCCTTAATCGCTGATCATAATCCATACTCTTTAAACCAGGCAGCATCCTGGTAAATCTCCTCTGTACCCTTTCCAATGCTTCCATATCCTTCCTATAGTGAGGTGACCAGAATTGGACACAGTACTCCCAAGTGTGGCTTAACCAGAGTTTTATAGAGCTGCATCATTACATCACGTCTCTTAAACTCTATCCCTCGACTTATGAAAGGTAATACCCCATAAGCTTTCTTAACTACCCTATCTACCTGTGAGGCAACTTTCAGGGATCTGTGGACATGTACCCCCAGATCCCTCTGCCCCTCCACACTACCAAGTATCCTGCCATTTACTTTGTACTCTGCGTTGGAGTTTGTCCTTCCAAAGTGTACCACCTCACACTTCTCTGGGTTAAACTCCATCTGTCGCTTCTCAGCCCACTTCTGCATCCTATCAATGTCTCTCTGCAATCTTCGACAATCCTCTACACTATCCACAACATCACCATCAGATTTCAGAACGGATAATGAATCTATGAACACTACCTCACTATTTTATCCCCTCTTTGAGCCTTACTTATTTAATTTAATTTTTTTATTTACTAATTGTAATTAATAGTTTTAAAATTATGTATTGCAATATACTGCCACAAAAAAAATTGTGATACATGCCAGTGACGATAAACGTGATTTTGATTTGACTGAACGAACTTCATATTTTGTTTCCGTTACCTTTTCTTGTCAGAAATCACCTTGGCATTATTTTGGATTAATGCAAGTTATGATACAAGTTCATGATATAACAGGTGGATTTTACTGTTCCAAGATGATTTCTGTTTTTGTGTTTATTCAGAGCTGGATGATAGTGCAGCAGTTAGTCCTACAGCCTTGCAGTAGCTCTTGAGAACCAGGATTGATTTTGATCCTGGAGGTAGTCTGTGTGATGTTTGTCATGTTCTATTTGATTTTCCCAGTTTGCGCCCACAAATCAAAAACATACATGAAGTTATTTTGGTATTGTAACTTACTGTGGGGTATGTACTGAGAAATGCAATCAAAGCAGAATCAATGGGAATGTGAGAGAAACGTTTTGAAGGTGCATGAAATAGAGAGCAATGAGTTTGTGCCATTGAGAACCAGTGTGGACTGAATGAGCCAAATGGCTTAATGTGTTCTAATTATTAAATAATTTGAAGTGATTATTGGTTGAGAAGCCTACTCACATGTTAGGTACATTTGAAACATCCCATCAAGAAAATGTATTCTCTTAAATCTGATAAATTGGAAAGGTCATTTCAAAAACTGGCAAACAAAATCTCAGATCCTGCCTGGTTGTCAAGTGCATTTTTCTTGAAATGTTGTACTCCAGTCAGCCTACTTTAAAATGTGACTTTCTAAAATTTTACTCAGAAGCTCAGTTTGCTTACACTTTCTCATCAATAAACTGCTTATCTGTTCGCAACATATCCCACAATATTCCAAAACTACTACTATGTGCTTATCACAGGTCAGTGGGCATGGTAACTGTCCAGTGTTACAGTTTATTATAATTTTAGTTAGAGTTCACTGACTTTTGGATATGGGCTTCAAGGTGTTTTTTCTTGAGGTTTTGTACTGCATTTAAATAATTAGAATGAGATAGGCACATCTGTCAGTAAATAAATGTTTTGTTTAATATATGGTTTGCTTTTGAGCCACTTGCATACTGGAATAATGACTAACATCTAAGTACCTACCAACTCAAATGCTTGGTAGGACTAAAAGAAATGTGTTGTGGGGAATTATTTTTCAGTTGTTTCTTTGTCGCCTTTTTCAACTTTACATTTTGTACTGTTCTTTGCATTTTGTACCTTTTGTTGTTCCTTCTTTTTCTCCCTTGCCTATTCCCCTCTATGACCTTCCTATCTCGCCCTTATTTTATCTCTTTGTTTAAAAACATTTTTATTCTACCTTTTTGTAACCTACCCTCTCCATTCTCTACCTGTATTCTTTCTCTGCTTCCTTCTCCTACTTCACCTCAGTGACCCTGCTGTTCTCTCAGTAATGCCATCTCTCCTAGCAGTCTCTTGGCAGTCTTGATTTTCTACTCTCCCTTGAACCATGTCCCCATCCTGCATATTTCCCTTCCTCAGCATGCCATCCCTACCCATAATCCCAATCAAAATTCTGGTCCCTATGTTCTTCTTCATGTAAAATTTTGTCTATGTGGGAGCAATGTTGGATATACATTTGTTTAAGCTGGAATACTTTTTTCTTGAAGTAGCAGTGGTGGTGAAGGTACCCACAGAGGAGGTTTCCCGTGATCTTGTAGAGTGAAGAAAAGCAAAAGAACAATCTAGATTCAATTATAATAATAGTCTTCAAATATTTGACTGAAAATGTTTGTACCAGAAACAGTTTAATACAGTAAACATTGTTGAAGGCTTGGAAATGAATATTTGTGATTGAGTGAAGGGGAAGAATTGTTGACTTTGGTGCTTTGGGATATCAGTAGTTGAAGGTCAAAGAAGAGTGAAAAATTTGAAGTAACAAATATTGAATTTGCCGTTAAGAGGAAAATATGCTGCCTTAAGGAAATAACAGAAGCCAGCAATGCTTTGAAATGCAGTGCGCATCACCTTCAGATGATTTAACCATCTGATGAATTGTTTTCTGGTTGATTGCAAGGTGGTGACATTGATTTTGGATTTGACTCTAATTGGTGAAATAGAGCATTGAAATTGAGAAAGCTTAAGATCGCAGGACTTGGAAATTGTTCATGGCAGGGAACTGTTGCATTGTTCGGGGATGTAATCTATTTTTGTGTCATTAGCACCATTTGTAGTAGGCTTCTCATTATTTGTGAACGGATATGGTAAGTTGTTTCATTAATTGTTCATGTGGATCTGGATAATAAAGCTCTTTGCTGTATTCCAGAATATGTTCTAGGGCCCTGTGCTGAAAACTGAACATAATAGGGTTTATATCGGCAACGCACACAAAATACTGGTGGAATGCAGCAGGCCAGGCAGCATCTATAGGAAGAAGCGCTGTCAACGTTTCAGGCTGAGACCCTTCGTCAGGACAGGACAGGTTTAGATTGGCTATACTGAAATTGTGGTTAAGCATCAAATGTTCACACGAATTTGACATACATGCAGAAATACTATAAATAAAGTTTATAGCAGCTGATATAAATTTGAACCATATTCTATCTCCTGATCTTTGAACAATCAGCTACTAGGCTTCATCTTGTATCATTAATACATAATTTCACAAAGCATTGTCAGAGCAAATCTGACTCAGCCAATTTGGTTCTGTCCTAAAAAATATCAGATTTTTCTAATATTTCAGTTTCATTAACTCATGATGTCTTTGCCTAATCACATTATTCATTTTTAAATGTCATATTAATTCATTATTTGCTTCCAAATAACTGAAAATGCCTGAAAGCTTAAGTTAACTCTTCAATTGTTTTCTCTCAAATAACAGCAGTTATGTGTGTGGGAGCCATTCTGGAATGTAGATATGAAATATTAGCACTATATATCCACTAGCTTAGTTGTGTTCTCAGAACCTTTGGATGCAGACTGTTACATCCGTGGTGTCATAGGATATGAAACCTGAATTTCTCCAGTATTTTCTGTTCAAAATGATTTGCTTCAAATTATTCGCTCTCATTTAGCATTTGGCTTGTTTATTGCTTAGTTTAGTGAAGACATATGACTTGTAGTTCTTGCTCAGCATTTTCTTGATTGCCATAATTTCTTCTGTACTGGAAGAACTCTGAGGGTCTGGCAGAATATACGGAAGGTAATGCACAAATTATATTCCTTGAGCTCAAGGGTCCTAACCCAAAATATTGATTGCCCATTTCTCTCCATGGATGTGCCCAACCTCTAAGTTTCTTCAGCATTTGTTGTTGGTTCAGATTCCACTCTCTGCAGTCTCCTGTCTCTCTGGGAGAACAGTCATGTACTTTTTGCTTTTTTTTTGCATAGTTACAAGCTCTGCATTTTTAAAATAGTTGTCAGAAATGGTGTTGGAGATGCTTTCAAATTCTGTATTTTCTATGTTTATAATTTCATTGTTGCCAAAGTCTATCAATCCTTAAACACACTATTCTGTGGCAGTGGTCTACTACTACTGATAACTTCATTGTTAGCCTCATATGGATTTCATCACTTACCCTCTTGTTTTGATTTTGATGATGGTTCTGTGCCTGGAAAGTCTTGCTTCAGGAGTGTCCTCTTCAGGGTGCAACCCTGAGCAACGTTTTGATTTTACTTTTTAGTAAATGTACTTTGGAAATTTCTTAGACATTTCTTCTAATTTTTTTGTTCACTGGCAAATCTTAACTAAATTCTGTCTGCCTATGTTATTTAGTATACATAGCAATACCATGCAGAGAAGGCTCTTCCTGCTCTTTGAGCCATGCTGCCCCAGAAACCCCAGACAAACCTGATTAACTCAAACCTAATCAAGGGTAATTTGCAATGACCATTTAACCTGCCGGTAATGTACGTCTTTGGACTGTGGGAGGAAACCAGAGAACCTTGAGAAAACCAGTGAGTCCTACAGTGAGGGCATAAGGATACTCCTTCCAGAACGGTGCTGGAATTGAACTCTGAACTCTGGAACACCTTGAGCTATAATAGAGTCCCACTAAGTGCTATGTTACTGTTACTACTAGATATAAATGTCATCATGGAAGAATTTAAGGAGCAGATAAAAAATTTAAATTTGTCACTGACTGACTGAAAGTGACTACATCAAAGTATACAAACCTTGGAGTTGCATTGGATGATGCAAGTAAGGTGTAGACAACAGACAGCTATAAATCAGAAAGCTAGTTCAAACAGCATTTGAAAATCAATATTAGACGTAATCTCAGCAGCAGAGAGAGGCATGAGTTAATAATGTGGCACTGAAGTAATTAGCCTTAGTGACAAAGTGGATCAGTGGTTTGAAGTGCACCCTTTATTCAGATACAACATGAAAGGCTAATTTTCAGGCACATCTGGTTGTTCATAAGAGGCATGGAGACCATGGTCTGGTGTAAGAACAGAGGCCATGTCTACAGTCTTCGTAATAGGTAAATGGAATGTCTGCTTAGCAACTTGTCAATGCTTGACAAGAAGTGTAATAAACTATGGTGATATTAAGGTAGAGAAGATACTTTGAATGGGGCGGCACAGTAGCAAAGTGGTTACAGAGCCATTGACCTGTCAATTCCTGTCTCCAAGGAGTTTGTATGTTCTCCCCATGTCTATGCAGGTTTCCTCCAAGTGGTCTGGTTTTCTCCCATATTCCAAAGATGTGCAGGTTAGTAAGTTAATTGGTCACATGGTATAATTTGGTTGCATAGGTTTGTTGTGGCGGAAGGGCCTGTTACTCTGCTGTATCTCTAACAGTTAACATTTGGGGAATCTGACAATTTTGCATGATTTTGAATGAGAACTGTTTGAGGTACTCGAGTTCCTTAGGGAACTCATGAAGTAATGTAAGCAGGAAGGAATGACGTTGCAGTTGGTTCATGTATATGAATGCATAAATTATTGCTTTCTGTTTGGATAATGCAAAAGTATTCAAAGTTGAAATAAAATGATTTCAACCAGTCTCTGCAGTGGTGACAGCTGAATGTGAAATGTGCACAAAGTGAATTACTAAATCTTGTTTTTTTTGACTCATTGAGGTTGGGTAAGGAGCTCTTGCATGCATTTCTCAGAAGATGAATACTCTTTTGATGAAAGCCTGTCTATATTCAGTTATGAACAAGAAAAAAAACTACAGATGCTGGAAATTTGAGCAACGCACACAAAATGCTGGAGGAACTCAGCATACCAGGCGGCATCTATGGGGAGAAAAGTACAGGCGACATTTCAGGTTGAAACCCTTCGGCAGGATATTTGGCTGGTACAGGTGGCCCCCATTTTTTGAACATTCGCTTTACGACACCTCGCTGTTACAAAAGACCTACATTAGTTACCTGTTTTCGCTAACAGAAGGTGTTTTCACTGTTATGAAAAAAGGCAGTGCATGCCCTGAGCAGCCAAGCTCCTCTCCCAGAACTGCATTCTAGCCGCCGTTGCTTAAACACATGCCTGTGAGCATCTGTGCTTTATGTCGATTTATTTTGTGCATCCGTTAGCAAGATGAGTTCTAAGGTATCGGAAAAGCCTAAAAGAGCTGATGCAATTGTAAGAGGAAAGGATAACAATCGAAACTGAACGCAGTAGCAAACGGCCCAAACGAGAAGTCACGTGGGAACTGAACATGAAGCAATTGCGTGAGATTTTCGCTGCAATTGACAACGCTGCAATGATTGCAGAAAAGTATGACTTTGATTTTGAAAGGTTTAGGGCATACTTGCCAGATGGTTTGAGTGCTTACAAAGAACTGTATGATAGAAAAAATGTGTGCGGCTAAGCAGTCAAGCATACTGTCATTTTTCAAGCCTTCCATGTCAGCCACAGCAGACGACAAACCTCGACCTTCGAATTCAAGGCAGGCAGACGTAGAAGAAGGTGACCAGCCTGTCCTGGTGGAAACAGACAACGATGAGATGACACCCCCTCAGTCTCCTCTACCTCCCACCACCCGAGTCTCCGACAACTCAGCTAACACACCATCATTGGTGTGCTCACTGTCTTCCCAATTCCAGTAAGTGAAACTGCACTGTACGTACATTATTTCTACTTTATATAGGCTGTGTATTTTTGTGTGTTACTTGGTATGATTTAGCAGCTTTAAAGGTTACTGGAGAGTGCACTTGCGCCAAGAGTGCTGCCGAGAGCACTTGTGTGAGATTTTCACTACAGTGCTGCAATGATTGCAGAAAAATATTTCTACTTTATATATCATATTTATCATATCATTCCTGCTTTTACTATATGTTACTGTTACTTTAGGTTTTATGTGTTATTTGGTAGGTTTTTTTAGGTCTGCAAATGCTCACAAATTTTTCCCATATAAATAAATGGTAATTGCTTCTTCATTTTATGACATTCTGGCTTACGAACCGTTTCATAGGAATGCTCTACCTTTGGATAGCGAGGGAAACCTGTAGTTGTAAAAGCTTTAAGTTAAACTTTTGTGGAATATTGCCGACTGTGACCAGTTTTTTTCAAAAATTGAACTTCATGTTTTCTTATTGTTGGTGTTCTTTGGACATATGCACAATCTGAAGTTTGTTGTTTTCTTGATGTATCTTTAAGCAGCACATTTATCATATAAATTAGAAACATGAGTAGGTCATGTGGTTTCTCAAGCCAAGTCAGCCATTTATTGAGGGTCAGAACAGATCTAACCTGTAAACTAAACTCTTGTGTCTGCAATTACACTTTCACCTATTTGCTTATCAAGAATATGCACACGTTTTCCTTAGAAGTATTCAAATACTCTGCTTTTGCTTTTAAGGAATTGTATTCTATAGGCTCATTATATAGGGAGAGAAAACATTTTGCCCTTGAGGGTAAGAGACCTTTTGAAGAGGTAGCAGCACTTTATTCATTATGTTGAGATACTGTCAGGATTTTGCATTAATAGCAATCATTCTTGATCTTATCAGCTGCAAGGCTAGACTATCGAACCTTAATTAGTTCAAAATTCAAGTTCAAAGTACATTATCAAAATATGTATTCAGTATACAACCTTGAGATTGTCTTCTTGCAGGCAGCCACAAAACAAAGAAACATAATAAAACCCATTTAAAGAAAAACCCCACACAAGACCATCAAACATTCAATGTGGGGGGGGGGGGGTGAAAAGATCAAATGTGCAAACAATTAAATATAAACAGGTAACATTAACCACAGAGTCCTCGAAAGTAAGTCCACAGCCATGGGTCACTGAGGTGAGTGAAACCTGTCCTGGAGACTGATGGCTGCAGGGCAATAGCTGTTTCCAAACCCGGCTCCCACACTTTCTGCCTACTGAGAGGTCAAACACAGGCGGGGGTGCTGTGCACTTACTCGTTTTCTGCTCTTGACAGCAATTTTGATCTTGTTCACTTTAATCAGCATGGAGTAATGGAGCCAACCATGTGTTCATGTTCCACAATTAAGAATTGACACAGCATACACCCCAGCGATGGCCATAGCTGTACTGTCTGCTCTCATCCTTTCTGAATTATCCAGGAGATCACAGAAGCACCAGTTCATATAGTCAGCACAAACTTTTATTTTTAAAAATGACATTACAGGCTGCAATCGATGGCTGTTCAGAAGAAGTACTATATTTCAAAGAATATCCAGTAGTTTTGCATGCTGTCTGTAGGATGTTGCCATTGTTGCTGGTGCCGTCTTGCTGAAATCTTGCCTGAAAAACAGTCTATTCTGGCTATTAATCCGGTGAACTTTTTTTCTGAAAGACTTCCATTACATTTAATTAATAAAGGAGATCAATACACTATGTACTGTTCTAGATGTGGACTTGTCTATAATACTTGGAATAAGCTCCTGACTTTTGTATTGAGTTTTACTTGCAATAGATAAAAACAATCTGTTCGATTTCTTAAATGCAGCACTGGCAGACTAGCCTCTTGTGAATCACGCACTTGGTCGCCCAAGTTCCTTAATATCAGATCTGTGCAATCTTAGTCTGTATGTATAAATTTAACTCTGAAAATGGACAATTTTATGTTTTCTCACAAAATATTTAACTTATGAAATATTGCCCACAGTTAATTTATCTCTGTGTCTTTGTAGCCTCCTTATGTCCCCTTGATAACTGTGTCATCAGGATGTTTAACAATGTTGGAGACACAAGAAACCTCAGATGTTGGGATCCAGATGAAGGATTGTCTGTCCATTTCCTTCTATAAATGCTGCCTAACATGTTGACTTCCTCCAGCTTTTTGTCTGTTGCTCAACACCCTGACCTTTCATCCATGTTATTTATAAAAATTGTACAATAAATTGAGTGTCTGTGCACAGGCACACCATGTGGTACATTTGTCAACCAGAAGGCAACCTAATTATGCTTGCTTTGTCATTCCTGTTAGCCAGCTTTTATTTTCCTCAATAATCAGGTTATTATAATTTAATGATTATCATGCTTTAATAATAATTAAGTTTCTTCCCATGTTCCAAAATTGTATTGGTTAATTGGACACATGGATGTAATTGGGCAGCATGGGCTCATTGGGCTGAAAGGGTCTTTTACAGCACTGTATCTCTAAGTAAGTAATAAACCTTTGGGACACTTTGCTTTCTGGAAATCAAATAAATTAAATACCATTAATGCATCCCTATTATCCAGAGTTGGTTTCTTCAATGAACCCCACCCAAGACCTGTGTAAAACATGAATTCTCTGTCAAACGTGCTTGTTGACGATGCTTGATTATCTTGAATATATTATTATGTTTCCTGTTAGTCTTCAGTGATGACTTTGAATGTTGTATTTCTTATCAATAGTAAGCCAGCTATTTGCAGTTTCTCACAGAAAATGCTGGAGGAATTCAGCAGGCCAGGCAGTGTCTATTGAAAAGAGTTTGATGTTTCGGGGCGAGACCCTTCACAGGACTGGAGAACAATCTGGGCCCAAAATATTGATTGTACAGGTAGTCCCCGAGTTACGACCGTCTGACTTACGGACAGCTCATACTTGCGAACCGAGGAAGGAGAACGCCATCCACCATTTTAAGTTGGATCGTGACGCTGTCTGCCATTTTAAATCATTGCAGTTGACACTGTGTTGAGCGTGTAACTTTGTATTTGGCTTAAATTTTTCTTAGCTAGATTCACCCTGACCCCGTGCCCCCTTTTCCGGTCAGCTGGTGGTGCAGTGAGATCAGCACCGGGCTCAAGAATGGAGGTTCTGGAGTCTGATCCAGTGACAGACCGCTTCCGAGCGCGCTCTCCATTTGTGCCGAGTTGATGTCGAGCTCACAACTCGACCTCATTAAAAAAAACACTGCCACCTCCGATTTAAATTCCCATGCAGAATATTGTGGAGGATCAAATACCGAAACCCAGCACAACCCCCATGTCCCATTTACCCTGTCTCAGTGTGGTGGACTTTAGGACCAGGGGAATTCAGTGCAGTGGTCCTTGGGACCCAGCGGAGCTCGGGACCCACTGCCCGCAGTGTTTCTGTTCCATTGATGGGAAACAATCACGATTGAAAATAAAGTGGAAGTAAGAAAGCATTTGGAAAGAGGTGAAACATCATCGGTCATTGGAAAAGCGTTAGGCTACAGTCGGTCAACGATCTGAACAATTCTAAAGGATAAAGTGAGAATAATGGAGCATGTGAAAGACCTTGCCCCGATGAAAGCTACAGTTAAGCAACACAGTGGTTTAATTATTGGAATACATGAGTTTCTTAAGTGTTTTATATGCATAGAAAGGTAAAATGTATACTGTATACTACGACAAACGGTTGACTAACTGACGCTAAATATAACCGGATGTACTTGTTCCGACTTAAAGACGGACTCAGGAACGGAACTCTTTTGTAACCCAGGGACTGCCTGTACTCTTTTCCACAGATGCTGCCTGGCCTGCTGAGTTCCTCCAACATTTTGTGTGTTGCTTGGATTTCCAGCATCTGCAGATTTTCTCTTGGTTTTTACTTACAGTTTCTTGCTTTTTATCCCTCCACTCCTTTTTTAACATAGATCTCTTTTTGTTGCTTTTCATTCAAGTGGATCTTGGTTGAAGAACAGTGGATTTTGGATAATTGCAACCCATGTATTAACTAATTCACTAGCCATTTTTAAAAATCTTAGTTAAAGTCCTTCAGGATCTAGAAATATGACAGTCCTAAGTTCCATATAAGTTCCTGGCTGTTGCTTCCTTCCTTTCAATTCTAAATCGGTCTCCATTTAAATTAGATATAGATTTCATTCATTTAAGTTGAGAGTCATAAAATTGTTTTGGCACAGAAGAAAACCATTTGACCTTTGAGGCTGAACTGATTTTTTTTTTAAAGAGTTGTCCCTTCAGTCCCATCTCTTCACTCCCTGTAATCCTTCAAATGATTTACACATAAGTACCTATCGCTTTTCCTTTTGCAATTATGATAAACTTAATTTCCATTATCTCGATAGGCGGAGTTCTGATTTATAATAATTTTGTAAAAAGACATTGTCTTTCACAACCCAATTTATATATTTATCATTATTTTAAACCTGTTCCCCATGCAACCATCTGACGAACATAGCTTGAGCAACAACTAAATCTTAGCCTTTTTCTTTCTGGTGTTGGATTTGAATATGCTTTTGTGGAGTGTAATTCATTATTTTTCAGTGATAATAGAGGATGCTAGTTTAGTCTTATACATTGTTTATTCTTCCATACTTCAAAATGACTACTCAATGTCTGGAGCCATAATGCAGCCCTAAATAATAATGAGCTATAAACTGGCCCTGTTCCTCTGAGGGGGTAAAAGCGGGGGGAAATAGTGAATATTCCCTGTGGATGAGTGTGTTTTTTTTTTGTGGCCTGATCTATGCAATAGACTTGGTGAATAATGCACTTTGTAAAGGATTTTTTGTTTGCATGATGTTTTGTACACCAAAGCATGGTACTTTGATAAAAGGAGGAGGAACGAAACATCAGCCTGGCTTAGTGGATAAAGCAGGAGATGAGATGTGAATGGAGCAAAATAGCACTCAATGAGCAGGAGCCAGCTAACTGATAAAATGGAAATTGTGGAGATGGCTTAAGTATGACCGTTGATGCTCACAGTAGGTTTCGATCCTTTGTAAGCTGTGCAGGAGCAATTTTATGTGCTTTGGGCAACATGCCATTTTACTGATAAGCCTATAAGCTATTTTATTGTTCCTGCACCTGATTAATAAGGTGCTTCTGTCTCTTGATCATATATTGTGAAGCAGATCTTATGAATTGAATCCTATTAAAATCCTTATTCTGTTTCACTCATTTTAAATCAATTTGTCATTCACTGCTAGGTTTTGAGAAGGGAGGATCTGCCCAAAACATCTATCAGTCTATGAGATATAATGAAATACTGATGAAGCTATGCTTTATCTGTAAAGACATGCCTTGTTTATTCGCAGTGAGATTCAGTATCCAAACACTGTTTCATTGTGGAAAATGTATGTAATAGCCAAGTATTAATTGTGAACATTTAGAATTGATGGCTATTTCATGAGGTTGGCTTGTCCAAATACATAGCCAGTCCATGGGAGAAAATATCAAGTGAATCTTCAAGCTCTCCATCCTTATTATTTTCTTTGAACTATTATGCGCCATGTAAATATGGGCACAGTTTTTTAATTGCTATTCTGCTGTCTTATATTTCACCATATTAGTGTAATTTGTACCTGCAAGTTGAGTATTGGGCAGTTTCTTGGTGGATTGTGCTTCTTACATTTGCTAAAGTACTACTTGACAATTCTTCTTAGGCATTGTATCAGTAGCAGCAGACTTGCTTCTTTTCCAGTTCCATAGTTTCTGAGATAATCTGTGAGACTGCACCAGAATCAGAAGTGGATTTATTATAGTAATGACATTTGTTTTGTGCCAGTAGTACAGTGCAAAGATGCACTGCATTGAAGTTACCATAAAATGTGGGAAAAAAAGGATAGCAAGGTAGTGTTCATGGACTGTTCAGAAATCTGATAGTGGAGGGGAATAAATTGTTTCTGAATAATTGTGTGTGGGTCTTCAGGCTCCTGCACCACCTCTCCGATGGTAGTAATGAAAAGAGAGAATGTTCTGGATGGTGAGGGTTCCTTGTGATAGGTGCTTCCTTCTTGAGGCACCATCTTGAGGGTTCTGCCCCCTGATAGAACTGGCTGAGTTTTAAGATCCTGTGCATTGCAATCTGTCTACCAGGGTTTGATACAATCAGTCAGAATGCTGTCCACAGCATGCGTATAGAAATTTGTACAAGTCTTTGACATACCAAATCACCTTAAGCTCCTAGTGAAGTATAGCTACTGCTTGCTGCCTTTGTGATTGCACTGATGTTTTGGGCCCAGTGTCCCAGAATTTGAACCTTCACCCTCTCCACTGCTGACTGCTAAATGAAAACTTTGTGAGTGTTTTCATAGGACCTGGGGATTTTAGTAGGGGAGTTGAATGGATAAATTACCCTGTTTCCTTTTACCTTAATACCAAAAGAGGATTTGATTTTTTTTTTCCACTACCACCCTGAACACCATTCATCCATAGTTAGCATTGAAGAGCCAGTCATTTCCCAGGCTTGTGTGGATGCTATACCTTTTCAAACAGAATTTGAGAATATCTTGGAATTCTTCCCTCACAGTCTCTTGCTTCAGTGCAGAGTTCCTCTGGGAGTTTGGAGTCGGGTATGTGAAAGCGTCAGCTGAAAGTAATTAAGCCTTAGTTTGGAAGATAATTTTTTTTTCACTTTGTCAGTAAATTCTGAAGATTTTGCAGAGGCAGCATTGGTGGTTCTGTAGTCTGAGAACCCTGTTGTTGGCCACCAACACAGGGGCATATGGAGAGTTTTGATGCCTATAGACCATGAGCTTTGTGGTGCATTTGACACCTGGTTTAGTCCTTGGCTAAAATATTTGCTAGTGTACTGAAGACCATGGTGAATTTGATCACTACTAATGAGCCTCATAAGCTGCATTTTCCTGGGCGTTATTATCTGCGTTGTCAAAGTGCTGTGAACAAAAGGTACTATATAGGTATACAATATTTGTTTTGTAGGTGTTAACCTATGACCCCCTGTTTTACGCTGAGTGTAGCGCCTATGATAGGAGCTCTGCCTCTGAGTGCAAGTATTCACAACAAATATCTGCACTGCAGTTTGAGTGAGTTTGGAATGATTTGTTCATGCAGGTTGAACAATTTCCCATTTATCTCCATGTGACCTCACTTTGCTGCAGCACGACCATTGTTGGTGAGCTGCGGTGTGCCGGCAATAAATACTGAGTCAATTGTCAGCAAGGGTGTGTTGCTGTCTTGCATGACCCTATTCTAAATGGAATGACATTTGTTGTGGGTTTTTTGTTGTAATTGTGGCTTCACTGTCATCAGATGGCAATTGGAGATAAAATTCAACAGACAGCCAAATTTGGAAATGTTTCTCAGGGGTTGTTCTTAATTGATAGAATTGAAGATTTTGTGCTGCATGGTGGTTGATATTCCTTCCTGTTTTAGATTTGTTATGCACTGACAATTCAGTCCATTATGCCGAACTAACCACTGGAACTCTCAATCTTGAGAGAAATTGAGAGCACTGAACTGCAATGGTTAATGTAGTTTAATTTTAACTGGCAGATTAACACCTTGTGTTTTGTGTTTTGATGTTTGTGTTCTGAGAAGTTAACTTTGGACACAAGTGCCACCTGACCCGTTGACTATTATCAGTATTACTCCAAGATAATTTCATACATCTCTGGTGATTTTTATATACTTGCATGCTTGAAACTGGTATGCACTAATTCCTTAATGTGATAGCAGAACTTGTATCATTTTTTAATGTATATTCTTTGGAAGCATAATTTTCTGGTTAAAAAAAATCCACCTGGGAAGATGTTTCCTTTATCTACTTCCATTTTACGTAAATAAGGGGACAAGTAAGTAAAACAGAAATGAACACTCTTGAATGCATATCCATCAGGTGCATTGAGCTTTTAGTATTCTGTAACTGAAGCCAAGCTTCTTTTAACTAACCTTGTTCCTATTAGCTCTTTTAGTCCTACTTCTTCATACCTTCCAGTTATACTTCAAGCTACCTCCTAAGCCATTTATTGCATTT
The DNA here is from genome assembly GCF_030144855.1 of Hypanus sabinus. Lineage (NCBI taxonomy): Eukaryota > Metazoa > Chordata > Chondrichthyes > Myliobatiformes > Dasyatidae > Hypanus > Hypanus sabinus. Next base: position 8,699,978 of record NC_082720.1, read on the forward strand.
TTAACCACCAAAACTGTAAACTTTAAGTGACAGCAGCTCTTTGATTCCTCCATTAAGTGATCATTTGTCATTTGAAAGATGGCTAAATGTTGGTCCAACATGTATACCAGAAGCTGAGCTGGTTATGGAGTTCCCAGCAGAGGGTACGTGTTTGAAAGTGGAAGATATTAGTGTTCCATGTAGAGATGTGTGCTTAATTTGCCATGTTTGATTGCTGTAGTAAGAGTGAAAAACAGGTTTGTCAATCAATTTAAAAATTAACTATTTGTAATTTTAATGGTATCTTTGAATGTCAATATTTTTGAATATGTATCAATAGAAAATCAATTGTTTATAATTTCTGACATGGTTTAAATTCTCATTGTGTTCACGTCACACCGTAAAGGTCATTATAATGAAGGGCTTTAACCAGCCTTTCTCAACCTTTTACCCTGGAAGATCCCTTGAAATAATTTTCAAGTCTCGAAGAGCCCCTGCATCATTATATAGACAGCTCACTGTATGTTTGCGTGAACAGTAAGTTGTAGATATAATAATCCAAAAATGATTGTCAGTGATCTTTTGAGTAGAGAATGAATTTTTAGCAAATGCTTCTTGAAAAGAAACAGGTAGTTGAGCTCAGATTAACTTTCAGAGAAACAGAAAACCTACAGCACAATACAGGCCCTTTGGCCTACAAAGCTGTGCTGAGCATGTCCGTACATTAGAAATTACTTAGGGTTACCTATAGCCCTCTATTTTTCTGAGCTCCATGTACCTGTCCAGTAGTCTCTTAAAAGATCCTATTGTATCCGCCTCCACCATTGTTGCCAGCAGCCCATTACATGCATTCACCACTCTCTGCGTAGAAAAACTTACCCCTGACAGCTCCTCTGTACCTACTTCCAAACACCTTAAAACTGTGCCCTCTCGTGCTGGCCATTCTAACCCTGGAAGAAAGTCTCTGACTGTCCACACCATCAGTGCCTCTCATCTTCTTATACACCTCTATCAGGTCACCTCTCATCCTCTGTCGCTCCAAGGAAAAAAGGCAGAGTTCGCTCAACCTATTTTCATAATGCATGTTCCCCAATCCAGGCAACATCCTTGTAAATCTCCTCTGCACCCTATCTATGGTTTCCACGTTGTTCCTATAGTGAGGCGACCAGAACTGAGCACAGTACTCTTAAGTGGGGTCTGACCAGGGTCCTATACAGCTGCAACATTACCTCTCGACTCCCAAACTCAGTTCCATGATTGATGAAGGCCAATGCACCGTATGCTCTCTTAACCACAGAGTCAACCTGCGCAGTTGCTTTGATTGCCTTATGGACTCGGACCCCCAAGATCCCTCTGATCCTCCACACTGCCATGAGTCTTATCATTAATACTATATTCTGCCATCATATTTGACCTACCAAAATGAACCACCTCACATTTATCTAGGTTAAACCCCATCTGCCACTTCTCAGCCCATTGCATCTAGTTGATGTCCCGCTGTAATCTCCGACAGCCCTCCACACTAACCACAACACCCCCAACCTTTGAGTCATCATCAAATTTACTAACCCATCCCTCCACTTCTCCATCCAGGTCATTAATAAAAATCAGGGTCCCTGAACAAATCCCTGAGGCATGCCACTGGTGACCGACCTCCTTGCTGAATATGACCCGTGTACAACCATTTTTTGCCTTCTGTGGGCAAGCCAGTTCTGGATCCACAAAGCAATGTCCCCTTGGATCCCATGCCTCCTTACTTTCTCAATAAGCCTTGAATGGGGTACTTTCTCAAATGCCTTGCTGAAATCTGTATGCACTACATCTACTGCGCTTCCTTCATGAATGTATTTAGTCAGCCCTCAAGAAATTCAGTCGGGCTCGTAAGACAGGAGCTGTCTTTGACAAAGCCATACTGACTGTTCCTCATCATATTATGCCTTCCCAAATGTTCATAAATCCTGCCTCTCAGGATCATCTCCATCAGCTTACCAACCACTGAGGTAAGACTCAATGGTCTATAATTTCCTGGGCTATCTCTGCTTCCTTTCTGAATAATAAAGCAACATCTGCAACCCTCCAAACCTCCCGTTCCCATTGATTATGGAAAGATCATTGCCAGAGGCTCAGCAGTCTCTTCCCTTGCCTCCCACAGTAGCCTGGGGTACGTCCCTGTGACTTATCCAACTTGATGCTTTCCATAAGCTCCAGCACATCCTCTTTCTTAATATCTACATGATCAAGCTTTTCAGTCCACTGTAAGTCATCCCTACAATCGCCAAGATCCTTTTCTGCAGTGAATACTGAAGCAAGGTATTTATTAAGAACCTCTGCTATCTTCTCTGGTTCCATACACACTTTCCCACTGTCACACTTGATAGGTCCTATTCTGTCACGTCTTATCCTCTTGCTCTTCACATACTTGTAGAACGCTTTGGGGTTTTCCTTAATCCTGCCTGCCAAGGCCTTCTCATGGCCTTTTCTGGCTCTCCTAATTTCTTTCTTAAGCTTCTTCCTGCTAGCCTTATAATCTTTTAGATCTCTTATCATTACCTAGTTTATTGAACCTTTCCTAAGCTCTTCTTTTCTCTTGACTAGATTTCTTGAAATTAATCTTGTTTTCTTTTTCATAAATTTTTAAAACTCAAAAGACAAACATTATAAATTTCTGTTAAACACTCAAAACGCTGCAGGATCTCAGCAGGTCAGGTAGCATCTGTGGAAAAGAGTACAGTTGAAGTTTTGGGCTGAGATTCTTCATCAAGACTGGAGAAAAAAAAATGGGTCAGAGTGATATGGTGGGGAGGGGAGGAAGATATACAAGGTAGTAGGTGATAGGTGAAACTGGATGGGGTGGTTTTGAATTTGGTGAAAGAGATACAGAGCTGGAGAAGAGGGAATCAAAGAGGAGAGAGAACCTTGGAAGAAAGATAAGGGGGAGGAACAGAAAGTGGGGGGGAGGGGAAGATGTGCTTGGTGGTGGGATCCCATTGGAGATGGTCCTCACCCCACTTTCTGCTTTCTATAGGGATCATTCCCTACATGACTCCCTTGTCTATTCATCCCTCCCCACTGATCTCCATCTTGGCACTTATCCTTGAAAGTGGAACAAGGGCTACACCTGGCCCTACAGCTCCACTCTCACTACCATTCAGGGCCCTAAACAGTCCCTCCAGGTGAGGTGACATTTCACCTGTGAGTCTGTTGGGGTCATCTACTGTATCTGGTGCTTTTGGTGTGGCCTCCTGTATATTGGTGAGACCTAACGTAGATTGAGAGACCACTTTTGCTGGGCACCTATGCTCCATCTGCTAGAAAAAGTGGCCACTCATTTTAATTCCACTTGCCATTCCCATTCCAACATGTCAGTCCATGGCTGCCTTTACTGTCATGATGAGGCCACATTCAGGTTGGAGGAGCAACACCTTAATTCCACCTGGGTATCCTCCAACCTGATGACATGAACATGATTTCTCAAGCTTTGGGTAATGCCCCCCCCCCCCCCCCCCTTTACCATTCCCCATTCCCATTTGCCTCTCTCACCTTACCTCCTTGCATGCCCATCACCTCCCTCTGGTGCTCCACCCGCTTTTCTTTCTTCCATGGCCTTCTATTCTCTCCTATCAGATTCCCCCTTCTCCAGCCAATCTCTCTCACCAATCAACTTCCCAGCTCTTTACTTCAGCTTCTCCCCCACCTTCTTACTCTGACATCAACTGTACACTTCTCCCTAGATGTTGCCTGGCATTGAATAATTGAATCAATAAGGATTTCTCAAGGTTAAGGACTGCTGTGTAAAATGATTATATTGTGACGAATGCAGACTGTGTTCAGACAAACTGCATGACAAACATTTCTGTGAAAGGCTGAGCCTCTGGATTTGAGGTGTATTTACCAATCATTAAATTTCAGATGTCTGTATTTCTATATTACTTTTGTATATCACATATTTGCCTGTATGAAGATAATAAGTGTTTTTACTGTTAAAGATAACATTATTGTATTTGTTTTGGAAAGCATCACTTGCTATTCTTTGTGTATGCGTGAAACAGCTTTAAACTAAAACATGAGGAAAGCGGTTCTAGGAAAACCGAATGAAAGAGGATTCCCTGTTCTGCTAGAAATTGTATCTTCCTGCAGGAAATATTCCTATAGGAAATGCTTCAGAACCTTAAGAAAATGACTTTTTTTTTCTTTTCCAATCCCTTAACTCTGAGTTGCTTTAATGTGGAAGTACCAAGGTTAGTAACTTGGGGTTGTTGCACTATTCACCTTGTTGAGTTTATAATAGTCATGAGTTGTGAATGTGATGATTCACCATTGTAAGTTTCATTACACTCCATCAAAAGAGCAACTTTGAAACTGCAGAAATTCAGTTCAGAGCTGTCTTCCTAATATTGCTGCATGATGTTGAGGTGATAGAATGCTGTTGATTGTTTTGTGGATTCTTTATCTTGGTAATATTTCCTTTCTGATATTTCCCGAATCAAACAAAAATTCTTAAGTCACCAACTTTCAATACACTTTCTGAAGAAAAGGATGTCTCATTTCACAAATAGAATTAAGGTTTGTGAAATGAGGAAACAGTAAAGAAATAAACAAGGAATTTTGGTTTGATGGCCCATTCTAATCTGGACCTTGCATATTGACTGTCTATAGAAAGTGATATTGGCAAGGAAACTGTATATATGCTATCTGCATAGACTTAGTGGTTTTGTCAGATGCCAGGTAAATACTGAAAATTGACAACAGGACATGTATAGTTTCAGTGACCAAGAATGTGCTATTTGGAATGTATTTGGAAATTGAGCTTCATAATCTTGTAGAGACATTTAAAAAAAAATTATATTTCAGGTGCTCGGAACTCTTTGTATTCATAGGGATCATTAGTTTACAAAGTCACTTTGCAGATCCAACAAGAGTTTATCTTGTTAAATTATTTTTAAAATAGATGTGTTCAGAGCTCTAATTCAAGTTCAAGATTATTGTCATGCATATCCATGAAATAAACCTTGAACAACATAATAAACAGCAATAACATCATGACATTAGTGCAAGTTGAGAGAAATGCAGTCCATGGTAGAATTAGTATCTTAAAGGTTGTTTCCTAAACCTGATGACAGCAAGGAAGAAGGTGTTATTGAACCTTGAGATGTAGGCTTTTCCGCTTCTCTTCTTCCTGCCAGATAGCAGCAATAAAGAAGGTGTGTCCTGAATGGTGAAGGTTCTCAATTATGGAAGGCAACTTCCTGGGAAATTGCTTCTTGTAGATGTTCTTGTTAGTGGGGAGATCCTTATCTGTGGTGGAACTGCTTAAGTCCACCGGTCTCTGAACCCTCTAGCATTTTGGTCGATTGGAGTTCCCATACCAGTCTGTGATGCAATCAGTATTCTTTTCATAGTACGTCTGTCGAAAACATACTGAATCTCCTTAAGCCAGGAAAGTAGAGATGCTGGCACGCTTTTGTAACCCTTACCCAACAGGCTGGTATATGTCTAGGGGAAAAAGGAGATCCAGCCACTCACCAACCCACCTCCCGTACACGCAAGTGCTGTGAGAATCGAGTTAATGCCTTGCGCCCGCCAACAGTATCAAACCCACAACAAATACCGTTATGAAATACACTTTAAAGAGTTTACTAAAATTAAAATAGTAGGCAATACAATATATATATATACAAGGAAAAAAACAAAAGGCGCCAACTTATCAAAGTTCAGTCTGTTTAGTGCACTTGTTGGAGCTCAATCAACGAACCAATCGACCCATCCGGCCGTTGCACCTGGGACCACCCCGGTGGTCTTACGCGCAGTCCAGCACACGTCCATCTTCCTCAGCCTCCTCCTTCCACCAAAAAAACCTGCGAAAAAACCCCTCCCCCAAATTCCCAGCATCACAAGACACAATAACATTCCCCATTGATTAACAAATGAATACAATTATCATATCAGCCATTCTAAAGTGAAACAACGGAGAAACACTTATCCGACAAAGAAGCATTCCTACTTGTAACAAACCAAAGAGGCCATTCTGAGTAACATACACAGGACATTGTACACTTTCTTTATGGTTGCATCTATACGCTGAGTCCACAATAGGTCATCTGATTATGCCACGTCCTCATGTGTTCTGCTTTTAGTAAGCGCACCCTTATTCTAAACGCCAAAGAATAAGATCTAATTTAGCTGTTTGTGAAAGGGCAACATTCATATCCCAGAAATGATAAAAATAAATCTATGAATTGTTTCCACTGTTAGTCTCTGGTTAAATAGAGAGACCAGAATCTCACATCCTGTGCAATTGCAGCAATATTTTTAACTTCACCTGTCTTGCAATAAAGGCAAAATGTGCTGTTTTCCACCTTGACTATTACAGCTGCCCGTTTCTCATGCCACACATCAAGAGCATCTGGGCATTAATCCTTTCTTTTGCAATCTCTCTCTATTCAAAGTATAGTTTTAATTATATTTAGCAAAATGTTTGTCCTCACTCTGTTTTTACTGCCATTGAATGGATTTCTTTTTTGTTTTACAGGATATATAATAAGTCTCGTTCTTCTAACCTTGCCTCGGCAGCACTTGGTTCAGCTCTACCTGTATGTTTTGACTGCACTACTTTTATATGCTGGGCATCAAATTTCCAGGTAAGGCTTATGAGAGGTTCACATCTTGCATAAAATTTGAATAGGAAGGGTTAAGTTTTGAATTGTTATTCTGTTCTGTGATTTAAATTTTAGCTAGATGTTTGCCTTTGGAGATGGAAAGTATTCCTGTTGTTGTGTTGAGTACATATTTAAATAATATGTGAAACCATCAACACAAAATTAAATTAACTACATCTGAAAAAGGAACCTTGGCATCTGTTGCTTGAATTCATAAGCTTTTGACTATGTATTGTAAATCCATGAAACTCATAAAATTGTGACCTTAATGTAACCCAGCTCATACTGTGTTAGATTGAACTCCTTGAGAACTGTTGCTGAAACCTCTGTGTGTTGTTATTGCTAGACTTGATGTAGGTCTAAGCTTCCTCTTTTGTAAACCTGATCGTCCAAAATTCTTGTGCTTCTATCTGAATTGGCACAAAATTGTTGTCTTTCATTAGTCTTATTAGTCCTTAGCTTAACAGTATGCACTTGCTTTCTGTTGAGCATTGCATTAACTTCAAACCTGTCATCCTTTTTTTATATTCCAAATTACTGCAACACTTTGACTCTCCAGACTTCTGAAATGTCTTGCAATCTATAATCTTGTGGAGATGGTTGCATTTAAGAGTATTCCTAAATTCAGTTGCTTCATCACTGGTGGCTATGCTTTCACACCCATCAACCCCCCCCCAGGCCAGGGCTATGAGCTGTGCAAATAAATACAATTTTCCACAGCTTCTATTGTGTCTTTTAAAATAGATGTGTTCAGAGCTCTAATTCAAGTTCAAGATTCAAGTTCAAGTTCAAGATGCATATCCATGAAATAAAACTTGAACAACATAATAAACAGCAATAACATCATGACATTAGTGCAAGTTGAGAGAAATGCAGTCCATGGTAGAATTAGTGTCTTAAAGGTTGTTTCCTAAACCTGATGACAGCAAGGAAGAAGGTGTTATTGAACCTTGAGATGTAGGCTTTTCCGCTTAGGCAGAAATAGAAAGCTTCTATTCTAAGCTTTCTGTTTTCAAAGCTATTGCCTTCAAACTTCAACAACAGCAATATAAATAAATTTCGATTGCTTTAAGAGATGTTACCAAATTTAATATTGGCCAGGAGAAACTTCCTATTCTAAAACGAGTGATATTTTTTTCAAATATCTTGTTGAAAATGTATGTAGTATTTCATATTCTTATCTGAATAATTGCACTTTGCTGCATTCCGACAACGTGCAGGAGTATTGGTCTAAACTTGTATGTTCGGTCATTGGAAAGGAAAGCATAAGAACATGATTCAGAACCAAGAATACTACCACTTGGTGCTCCTTTTTTCAAGCAGTGTGCATGAAATGGCCTTACCAGAAGCTACTTATTTCTCTTGCACCTTGCCTGGTGACTCACTTTTCTGTCTTAGTGAGAATGCATGATGTATTGCTATTTTAATACTCATCATTGTTGAAGATTGAATTATCAAATTGTGCTTGCATTGGTGCAAAGTATAATGTGATGATTCTAGCAATTTGGTGATTCTAGCAACGTATGTCTGAATTAGATAGAATCAGGTTTAATATCACTGGCATTTGTCAAAAAATTTGTTTTGTGGTAGCAGTACATTGCAATACATAAACTATAAATTACAGTAAGTGTATAGAAAAAACTGAAATAAGTAGTGCAAAAAGAGGGAAAAATAATGAGAGTGTTCATGGGTTCATTGTCCATTCAGAAACCTGATGGTGGAGGGGATGAAGTTTCTGAAACATTAAGTGTGTGTGTTAAGGTCTTTGCACCTCTTCCTTGATTAGAGAGGAGGGCATTTGCTGGGTGATGACGCTCCTTATTGATGGATGTCGCCTTTTTGAGGCATCTCCTTTTGAAAATAACCTCGATGCTTTTGAGGCTAGTACCATGATGGAAGTGGCTGAGTTTACAACTTTCTGCAGCTTTTTCCAATCCTGTGCAGTGGTCCCTGCATACCAGACAGTGATGCAACCAGTTAGAATGCTCTCCGTGATACATCTGTAGAAATTTACCACAGAGTTCATGTTGGTTTGCATGGGGGCAAACCTGAGGTACTGCTCCTTGAAGATGTTGCTTGGGAGGTTAGTACGACTGATGGACCTGACTAATTTTACAAATTTCTGCAACTTGATACCAGATGGTGATGCAGCCAATCAGAATGCTCTCCATGGTATTTCTGTGGAAGTTTGAGTTTGTTTAGGTGACAAGCCAAGTCTCATTAAGCTCAATGAAAATAGCTGCTGTCTTGCAAATTACAATATATCAATGGTCTCATCCACATTTATCATTAGTTTTTGAAATGTTCACTTACTGAAGCTTATACTTTGTTTTGAAATGTTTTCCAATTTAGCCTGTTTTGAAAAATATTATGAAATTAAAATTGATATTGGGAGTAGTATTAAATGTTATCCATAAGATGATTGTAGATGTTATAACATGGTTACTCAAGATGGAGTCGGACTCTGAAATCAAGTTTTCCATTTGCTGCTTGGAATTTGTACTTAAAAAAAAATCAGCAAACTGGGCAAGCATGTCAGTTATCTTTTGGATCTGGTCAAACTAGTTGATGTTGGAGAGTATCGAGTGGATGTTATCTCTACTTATTATTTTTATTGTAGTTCCATTGGCTTTCTTATTGTTCAAAAGTTTAGTAATATGTATCTGCAATGTTGCTGCTGTTGCTATAATTGAAATAGAGGAGTTTTGTGTGATTTGCAGAAAAGGAGTTAGATATATTGATCATTATGTTGATTGAGGCGTACTGTATTCTTTTGGAAATGTGATCTGTATTTCAAAAGTTTGTAGATGAAAAATGATCTGTGATTTAAACATAGTTTTCAAAGATGCTTTATAAGAACATATTAAATTCTGAAGTCAAGCACCATTTAATTATCACGGCTAATGAAAAGTTTTAATTGACTTTTACTGGTGCATGAGATCATTTGAGGGATACATGAGTAGAAGTGCATAGAGGAAGATGCTGTTTAATATATTCAAGTCCCTTTCAGTCCGTTTATACAAGCATTAGAAGAATTTGATGTGTAAATACTTGTTTGCTCTTCTCCTAAGCTAAGAGCACTAATATTTGAAGCAGTGGTTAACCATTGATGAAGACAGAACACTATAGCACAGTACAGGTCTTCCAGCATATGATGTTGTGCCAACATTTTAACCTACTGTAAGACCAATCGAATCCCTCCCACATAACCATTTTTCCTTCATCCATGTGCCTGAGTCTCTTAATGACTGATCTATTGGCTTGTGCCACCACCCCAGCAGTGTGTTCCAAGCACCCACTACTCTGTGCATAAAAAAAAATGACATCAGACATCCTCTCTATACTTTAGTTTCAGACCTTGAGTAGGTTACCACTCTGTTTACAAACCTACTCAGCTGCACATACTCTGTAGTTTTGTGACATCTGCTCACTGGTTTTATGGTCCAAACTAGTGCTCGCCCATTGGCCATTCATATGTTATCCATCTGTAGGACTGGAGTACTTGTTACAAACTGGGAGAAGTTTGGATTATATTTGGAGTCATAAGGAATGGAACAGTAGCATAGCAGCCAGTCCAACGCTTCACAGTGCCAGTGACCTGAGCTGAACTCCAGCTGCCATCTGCAGGAAGTCCACACGCTACCCATGCAACTGTGTAGTATCCCCCCCCCCCCTCCCCACACACATTACAAAGGCATATGGGTTAAAGTTAATAAGTTGTGGGCATGTCTATGTTGGTGCCAGAACAGTGATAAAATAAAAACATGTTACAGTATGGAACTTCATTTGAATTGTTAGAGATAATTGATTCATTTCTTAAGTTTTATTTTACTGCCTAAATCTGTGCTTACTAACAGGGCCACCAGCACTTCTGGTTTCTGTTTGGCCTCCCTTGTTGTGTCAATTAAATCCTGTGTTTATTTTGAGCTTTTATCAGGAGCATCCTTTTTTTAAAATATTTGAATGAAAAGGTAAGTCAGGAAGGGGTTGGCAATCTTGGTTAAAAAGGAGTTAAACTATGAGAAGGATATTCAAATGAAGACAAGGAAGGGGTAATGACACGTAGGGAGTATGCAGTAGACTCAAAACACCCTGAGATAGATATAAATTGCTCTTTTCCCTAGTACAAAAGCATCAAGGACAGCTATGGAGACAGAAAAGATATTCTGTAGAGACTGGAAATCTTGAGCTCTCGGACATCTATAACTTACTCCTTAACTAAATCCCCTCAGAGAAGATTCTGGCATTGTAACATTGTCACCGCTGGAGATCTCCCAGCTACAGGTTGCAACCTTATTACGTCCGTTACGTCCGTAGCCCCCTCCTTTGTGAGAATCACCAGATCACCGGTGGGTTGGGTCAAGGGACCTAGGAAATGAAAATGGGACGTGCAAAATGCCTCGTTTCCCCGGCGATGTAAAGCTACGGGACATGGCTTTTGTCTCTGGAAGACCAAGTTGTGTATTGAGTACTGTACTATTCATTGAAGCCCCTCAGGGGACGACCAGAGTGGGCTGTTTGAGGGATTGCATCATCCCAACCTGATTGACATCGGAGACCCCGTGAGGAAGTATAAAAGAGGGTCTGGGGAACAACCCCTTTAGATGCACCAGAAGAAACTTAAGCGACCACTTAACAGCAGGAAGTCATCTGAAGGAAGCCACATGCGTTCGATTCTGTGGCTGGAATTGGTGGCTGGAACCATGGGAAAACAGCTTTTAGCTAACAACGGGGAAGCCCGCTCCCCTGACTCAACGGATCGGCATCTTAAAAGACCTGGGGCAAGTTTAAACCGCATCACTTAAACCCAACAACACCGCAGCTTGAACAAACTGATAGTGACTGTTATCTTTCCATTGGACAATACATTAACCTCTAGACAACGATAGAGCTATTTTTTATTGGTTATTATTATACCCGCGCTTAGATTTAGTATTGACAACGTATATTATCTGTATGTTTACATTAATCTTATTTTTGTGCCCTTTATCAATAAATACTTTTAAAAATAGTACCATCAGACTTCAACGGACCTCTCTATCTTTGCTGGTAAGTGATCCAGTTACGGAAATTTGTAACATCCCTTACTCCATACTGCCTGTTTCTATCTCCAATCCAAGAGCCACAAACCAAACTTCTTTGGTAAAACAATTGTTTCTAACTGCTGCTGCCCACTGAATTCTTCATCTTTCAACTTCCATTCCCCTGGCCTTATTTTCATCATGGATATCCAGCTTCTGTGGAAGGATCTAAGGCTTTCTGCTTTGTTGACAGCAGTCCTAACCAGTTTCCACCGCCACTTCCCTCTCTCTAGTGAAACTGGTACTTACCCTCAACAATTACTCTTTCAGCTCCTCCTTTCTCCAAGCCAAAGGTGTAGCCATGGGCACTCACATGAGTCTGAGCTATGCCTACATTTTTGTTGGCTGTGCAGAACAGTCCATGTTCCAAGTCTACATTGGTAATGCTTCCCACCACTTCCTCTGCTACATTGGTCTTGTATTCTGCATCCATGCTGAGCTTGTCTGTTTCATCAACTTTGCCTTTAGCTTCTACCCTGCATCAAATTGACTTGGTCCATTTCTGACACCTTACTGTCCTTTCTTGATCTGTCTCCTTCACTGGAGAGAGATTATCTACCAATTTCTTTTACAAGCCCACTGACTGCATGTTCACAAATTCTTAAAGGCGGTGGAGAATGTTGAACTGGTTAACAGTGATGCTTAATGCAAAGAATGCTAAGCTTTTTTTGATTAACTGTGGCTAGAATAAACTAATAGGTACTATTTTGGAAAATAGGGAGGATCTATTCTTTCAACAGAGGGATGAAGATATAGGTAAAGAAGTTTAAACTGATTTGTTAGGATTAGGAGGGATATGAGAGAAGCAATGTAAAGCTTGAAAATGGTGAGGGTCTGAAACAGCTTGGCCAAAAGAGTGATGGAGGCAAACTCCCTCAGCTTGTTTAAAAACAGCATAGATGTGGAGTTGAAGAGATGTGAGAGGCAGGGCTATGGCCCAAGTACTGCAGATAGGTGGGTAGCTCTTTGACTGGCCTGCTGTCATGGGCCTTTTGGCATTTTTTCCCTCTAATTCTAATGTTTGTCCCTTCAAAAATCCACTGACAAGCAGTGGAGGTTCATGGAGTTGCAGATTTACAGTAGAAGGTTTTGATTGAGTCATTCAATTTAAAATGCGTTTTCCTGACCAATCAGAAAGAGGCTTAAGTGTTTAATAGTCAAGGATCAAAGTCATTTTAAAGCACTGGTTCTCAAACTTTTTTATATCATTAATTAACCAAGGGGTCTGTGGACCTCAAGTTGCGAACCTGTTTTTTTTAAAGAAATAAGGAAGCGGCAAAAGAGTATCAAAGATGCCAAGAAGAGAAAAAGTAAGAAGGAGCTACAAAATGGGGACACACTAAAACATCCACTGTTCTTGGTTTACATGCTTTAAAAGGGATGAGGAGGGAGGGAAAGGAATCAGAATCAGGTTTATTATCATTGGCATGTGACGTGAAATTTGTTAACATAGCAGCAGCAGTTCAATGCAATACATAATCTAGCAGAGAGAAAATAACAAATAAAATAAAACAAAACCTAATAAACAAGTAAATCAATAATGTATATTGAATAGATTATTAAAAAGTGTGCAAAAACAGAAATACTTTATATTTTAAAAAGTGAGGTAGTGTCCAAAGCTTCAATGTCCATTTAGGAATTGGATGGCAGAGGGGGAAGAAGCTGTTCCTGAATCACTGAGTGTGTGCCTTCAGGCTTCTGTCTCTCCTACCTGATGCCGTGGGTGCTGGAGGTCTTTAATGATGGATGCTACCTTTCTGAGACACCGCTTCCTAAAGATGTCCTGGGTACTTTGTAGGCTAGTGCCCAAGATGGAGCTGACTGGATTTACAACCTTCAGCTTCTTTTGGTCCTGTGAAGTAGCCCCTCCATACCAGACAAGTGATGCAGCCTATCAGAATGCTCTCCACGATACAACTGTAGAAGTTTTTGAGTGTATCTGTTGACATGCCAAATCTCTTCAAACTCCAAATAAAGTATAGCCACTGTCTTGCCTTCTTTATGACTACATCAGTATGTCGCGTCTAGGTTAGATTCTCAGAGATCTTGACACCAAGGAACTTGAAGCTGCTCACTCTCTCCACTTCTGATCCTTCTATGAGGATTGGTATGTGTTCCTTTGTCTTACCATTCCTGAAGTCCATCTTACTGACATTGAGTGCCAGGTTGTTGCTGCAGCACCATTTCAATAGTTGGCATATCTCATTCCTGTACGGCCTCTCATCACCACCTGAGATTCTACCAACAACGGTTGTATTGTCAACAAATTTGTAGATGGTATTTGAGCTATGCCTAGCAACACAGTCATGTCTATACAGAGAGTAGAGCAGTGGGCTAAGCACACACCCCTGTAGTGCGCCAGTGTTGATCGACAGTGAAGAGAATATGTTATCACCAATCCAGACTGTGGTCTTCCAGTTAGGAAGTCGAAGATCCAATTGCAGAAGGAGGTACAGAGGCCCAAGTTTTGCAACTTCTCAATCAGGATTGTGGGAATGATGGTATTAAATGCTGAGCTGTAGCATCCTGACGTAGGTGTTTGTGTTGTCTAGGTGGTCTAAAGCTGTCTAGGGTGCCATTGAGATTGCGTCTGCCGCTGACCTATTGTGACGATAGGCAAATTGCAATGGGTCCAGGTCCTTGCTGAGGCAGGAGTTCAGTCTAGTTATAACCAACTTCTCAAAGCATTTTATCACTGTTGATGTGAGTGCTACCGAGCAATAGTCATTAAGGCAGCCCACATTATTCTTTTTTGGCACTGGCTGCCTTTTTGAAGAAAGTGGGAACTTCTGCCCATAGCAGTGAGAATTTGAAAATGTCCTTGAATACTCATGCTAGTTGGTTGGCACAGGCTTTCAGAGCCTTACTAGGTACTCCAGGACCTTCTGCCTGCGAGAGTTCACCCTCTTTAAAGACAGTCTAGCATCGGCCTCTGAGACAGAGATCACAGGGTCATCGGGTGCAGCAGGGATCTTCACAGCTGTAGTTGTATTCTCCTTTCCGAAGCATGCATAGAAGGCGTTGGGAGTTCATCTGGTAGTGAAGCATCGCTGCCTTTCATACTATTGGGTTTTACTTTGTAGGAAGTAATGTCTTGCAGTCCCTGCCAGAGTTGCCGTGCATCTGATACTGCCTCCAAGCTCATTCGAAATTGTCCCTTTGCCCTTGAAATAGCCCTCTGCAAATCATACCTGGGTTGCCAGACTTGAATGCCACAGATCTGGCCTTCAGCAGACGACGTACCTCGTGGTTCATCCATGGCTTTTGGTTTGGGAATGTACAGTAAGACTTTGTAGGCATACTCTGATCCACACGTTTTAATGAAGTCGGTAACAGCTGCAGCATACTCATCCAGACTGAAAGATGAAACCCTGAATACAGTCCAGTCCACTGATTCAAAGCAGTCCTGTAGGTGCTCTTGTGCTTCCCTAGCCCAGTAGGCATTCTTGATGGTGGTGTAACAGTGGTCCAGTGTGTTGTTTCCTTTGGTATTGTAAGTGATCTGTAGATGGTAATTGCTTAGTGATTTTTTTCAGACTGGCCTTGTTAAAATCTCTGAAAATGATGGTGAAGGCGTTAGGCTGCGCTGTTTTGTGCATGTTGATCCCATTGCTCAGATCATCTAAAGCCTGCTTGACATTGGCCTGAGGCGAACTATAAACTGCTACCAGAATGACCGCAGAGAACTCCCGTAATAGGTAAAAAAGATGACACTTTACAGCTAGATGTTCCAGATCTGGGGAGCACAACTGGGACAGCACTGATATATTCATGCACCAAGAAGAGTTGAGCATGAGGCATACTACTCCACCTCTGCTTTTGAGAGATTCTATAGATCTATTTTGATGGTATATAGTAAACCCGTCAATCTGAATCACTGCATAAGGTACGGAGGGGGTTCTCCAGGATTCAGTGAAACAAAGGACACACGCGGTCCTAATATCCCTCTGATTCAGCACCCTGGCTCTGAGATCATGGATTTTATTCACCAGAGACTGCGTATTTGCCAGCAAGATCGTCGGCATAGGGAGTTTAAAACCCCATTTCCCTAAATGCACTTGTAATCCTGATCTTCACCCAGGATAAGACAGGAGTGGAGTTGGAAACAGGGATACTATCATATCTGCAGAAAGGGAGGATGTCATGGAGGGATTGTCAGCTGAGTATGTGTGGACAGAAGTCAGAAACAGGAAGAATGCAAACATTCTTTTGGGAGTATTCTACAGTTTCCCCCTGCCCCCCCTCCCCCAGTAGCAACAAGGACACTGAGGAAATAGATAAGTATGCAGATTTTAGAAAGGTTCATCAATAACAGGGTTGTTCTCATAGGTGACTTCAACTTCCCTATTATTGATTGGCACCTCCTTAATGTAAAAATTTCAGGTGGGGCATAATTTGTTTGGTGTATCCACAAACGATTTCTGGCACAGTATGTGGACAGGCTGACTGGAGGATAGACCATACTGGATCTTTTACTAGGCAATGAACCTGGTTAGGTCGGAGAGCATTTCAAAGACAGTGACCACAGCTCCCTGATCCTAAGCATAAGCCATGAACAAGGATAGTAGCAGATAGTGTATTTAATTGGAGGAGTTCAGATTACAGTGCCTATAAATATTCAGCCTTAGAAGTTTTCATGTTCCATTGTTTTACAATATTGAATCAGAGTGGATTTAATTTGTCTTTTTTAGCACTAATCAACAAAAAAATACTCCCAAGTCAAAGTGAGAACAGATCTCTACAAAGTGATCTGAATTAATACAAATACACAATACAAAATAATTGATTGTATAGGTATTTACCCCCTTTAATATGATACACCAAATCATCACTGGTGCAGCTGGTTTGGTTTTAGAAGTCACATAATTAGTTAAATGGAGATCACCTGTATGCAGTCAAGGTGTTTCAATTGATTGTAGAAAATAAACACCTGTATCTGAAAGGTCCAACTGCTGGTGCGTCAGGATCCTGGCTGGAACTAGACCATGAACACAAAAGAACCCGCCAAGTAACTCTGCAAAAAAGATTATTGAAAAGTACAAGTCAGGAGATGGATACAAGAAAAATTCCAATTCACTGTATATCCTTTGGAATACAGCTAAGCCATTTGTCAAGAAATGGAAAGAATATGGCATAGCCATAAATCTGCTTAGAGCAGGCTGTCCTCAAACCTGAGTGATCATGCAAGAAGAGGACTAGTAAGGACGGCCACCAAGAGACCTATGACAACTCTGGAGGAGTTACAAGCTTCAGTGGCTGTGTTACGAAGCAACTCTGTGTTAAGAAGCAACTTTGAAGGGTACAAAGTCGCCCCTTCCTTTTTGAGAATTGCAAGATCGCTATTATTTCGGGTCTGAGACCCAGGAAATGAGAGAGAGACACACACAGAATACACAACCAGGTGGAATGTCTCCTGACATGAGTGGAACGGAACCACTGATTACTGCCGTTGTCTCTTGGAGAAGGAATTGAGGACTGTACTATTCATTGAAACCCCTCGGGACAACCAGAGTGGTCTGGTTGAGAGATTGCATCATCCCAACCTGATTGACATCTGAGACCCCGTGAGTGAGGATAAAAGAGGGGTCTGGGGAACGCCTCTTTAGACGCACCAGGAGAAACGCTAGAAATCCAGTGACAGCGTTTTATAGCGAAAGCCGGTGGGAGCTCGTGTGCATCCTCCCTTGCCTGGGTGGCGGGCTTATCACGGAAGAACAGTTTAGCTAAAGGAGAGGTCACACTTGAATGGCAACGACAGCAAGACACCTGACGGATCAAAATCATGAAGGGAAGTCGGCAAGTTTTTCTCTTTCTCTCTCTCTCTCTCCAACAATTGCAACCCAGCGACACCCAAATGACTGTGTGAACTGCAGCGAACTTTATATTTCCATCGGACAATTCTTTATCCCCTAGGCAACAATAGAGCTTATTTCTAATTGATTATTATTATACCTGCACTTTTAGGTTTAGTATTGACTACGTATGTTATCTGTATATTTGCATTGATATTATTTTTGTGTATTTTTGCTAATAAATACTGTTAAAAATAGTATCATCAGACTTCAACGGATGTCTCTATCTTTGCTGGTAAGTAACCCAGTTACGGGGTTCGTAACAACTTGGGGCCTCGTCTCGAGATTTGATACCAAATTGGAGGGCCAGTAAATCGGGCTTTTAAGTCCAAACTTGGATTTGGTTGCACGGGTAACCAGACAGGAAACCAGCAAAGATGGGCGTAGACGAATTTATAAAAAACCTGACTCCGGAGGCACTAGAGGCTGCTACAAAGTCGGACTTGATAAATATTGCGGAAGGACTAAGTCTCGAAGAGGTGAGGTTGTCAATGAAAAAGCGGGAGGTGCGGAGGGCCATAACTCAGTATTATATTGTGAAGAATGTGGAAAATATCCCTGTAAAGGTACCAGCTAATGGGACAGCTCAGTTAGAGTTGAAGAAATTAAGGTTGGAGCATGAAATTAAGTTAAAACAGCTGGAAGCAGCTGAAAAGGAGAAGCAAAGAGCCAACAAGGAAAAGCAGAGCATGAGCTCCAGCTAGGGGAGTTAGAGGTGAAGAGGGAGCATGAAATTAAGTTAAAACAGCTGGAAGCAGCTGAAAAGGAGAGGGAAAGAGTTGAAAAGGAGAGGGAGTATGAGGAGAAGGAGAAACAGAGGCAACATGAGTTGGACCTGGAGAAGTTAAGGAAAGAGCGAAGAGCTCAAGGGCCAGACCGAGAGGAGAGATTTAATGTTAGTAGGGAGTTTAGGTTAGTACCTCCATTCGAGGAGACGGATGTTGATAGTTATTTCTTGCATTTTGAAAAGGTGGCAGTGAGTCAGAAGTGGCCCAGAGATCAGTGGGTGGTGTTGTTACAAAGTGTGTTAAAAGGGAAGGCACAACGAGCATATGCGGCGTTGTCTGTGGAGGAGGAGGAGGAGGAGTGTGAGAATTACGAGGAAGTAAAGTAGGCCATTCTTCGGGCCTACGAATTGGTACCTGAGGCCTATAGACAAAAGTTCAGAAATTTAAAGGACGTGTGGAATCAGACGTATAAAGAGTTTGCCTATGAGAAGGGTGTGCTCTTGGATCGTTGGTGTGCAGCAGAAATGGTGGAAGAAGATTTTCGGCGTTTAAGGGAGTTAATTCTGATTGAGGAATTTAAAGGTTGTGTTTCGGATGATATCCGGATGTATTTGAACGAGAAGCCAAATAAGTCCATATCCGAATTTACCAGGTTCGCAGATGAATATGCCCTAACCCACAAGACAAAGTTTTCCTCGAATGAAAGTTCCCAGAAAGTCCGTGGGAATGATAGAGAAAGCCCGCTGGCTGAGGCAGAGATTCAGCAGGGAGCTAGTGGTAAAAATAAGGAGGAAGGCAAAATGGCAGGAGGGGTCCTGGCTTGACCTGTTTTAATTGTAGAAAGGTGGGTCATATTGCATCTAAGTGCTTTGCTCTGAGGAAGGAGACAGGAAAAGGGAAAGCAGCAGTCCCTACAGGATGTATTGTGTTGATCAGTAAATTGACGAGAAAGCCCCAGGTAGATAGAATACAAGAGGGGCGTGAAAAATTTATTTCAGAAGGGACCATATCTGTGAAAGAGGGAGAAACACCAGTTCCAGTGCGGATCTGGAGAGACACTGGAGCTGAGCAGTCATTGATTCTCAATAAGGTACTAGATTTTGGTCCTGAGACGGGAGAGGTAGCTTTGAGAGGCATAGGAAAAGGGACAGAAGCTGTACCTTTGCATAGGATCATTATAAATTGTGAGCTGATATCTGGACCAGTTGAAATAAGGGTGCAATCAGAATTTCCGAGCACTGACGTGGACGTCCTTCTGGGTAACGATTTAGCTGGGGGTGAGATTTGGTCAGCCATGGAGCTGACGAGCCAGCCTGTAAGTGTTGAGGACCCACCCCTAGGTTCCAAGATCTATCCTGCATGCGCGACCACTCGCAGCATGTCGAGAAAGGCAGCTGAGAAAGAGACCAGTTTAATTCAGGCCAGTATCGATGTGGCTGAGACCTTTTTACTGACCCTGTACCAAGAGGAGTTAGAGGGTGGTAACATGGAGAATAGGGAGGTGAAAGAGAGTAAGGGAGAGGAGGTAGACCTGCCCTTAGCCAGGAGGAAATTTGTAGAGGCACGGAGTAAAAATGAGAAACAGATAAGGCTGTTAGAAGGTCCAGGGTGGGACATGGATGATCTGTCTGGCTTGACAGAACTGTTTGAAGAAGTTGAAGAATTTAAATGTGTTCCCGATAATAAAATAAGGGCAGTCCTAGATGAAAAGGATGCCGTTACGTTGAAGGAGTCTGATGGGTTGGCAGATGAGGTTGTTTCAGCCCGCAGGGTTGTGGAAGGGAGTTGCCTAGAGAGTAACTGGGAGGATCAGGGGAACTTAGAATTTGAAAAGGGGACGAGCATTGAAAGCCTGGAAGAGGCAGATGTCCCGTTTGAGTGTGTTCAAGATGTGGATGCGCGTGGTACTGAACCTAGTAATGAAACTCGGGAAAAGTCTGAGGTATTTGATTCAGTTAAAAAGGAATGCAGTCCTTGTGGGTCAAATGGACTTGGTTCAGTGAAGAAAGGGTTAACCATGATACTAGTGGGAAGTGAGAATTCCCAGTTGTTTGTGTTCGAAGGTGTGTTAAAAGTTAGTGAGGAGATAAAAGGTGGTGAGGTGAATATTATTATTGAAGGAAAAGGGAAAAGTGTAGTTCCTAAATTGAATGAAGAAAATTTAAAGTCTGGATTGGTGTCAGAAGCAGTAACCAGGCTTGAAGGGACAATGGCTTGTTAACACGGTGTCTGCAAATCAATTACAGTTTGATTTGGAATGTAAAGGTGCCCCATGCGCTAATGTTATTCAAAGGTGTGCTGTGAAGAGGCAGAATTTGAAATGTTGTTTGGACAAAGAGGGATCGCTTGCAGATATTAAACTGACAACTAATAGAATGAAGGGTCCTGAAGATAAAACTAACGACTTGCTTAAAAATAAAGAATTGTGTGGACGTTCAGAAAATGGGCTACGTTTGGAAAACATTGTTGATAAAATAACTCCTATGAAAGGAGCATGCAAAAGCCTATTCCACACTGGTACGCAAGCTAACCACGTGGGAGTTAACTGAAAAAGAGGTGAGGCTTTACGGGATGCCACTTTAAATAACAGGATCTGGTTTTAAGGGATTTCGACAAAGCATGTAAATAATAAAGACAACACCATGGAAGATTGACTGTTAAGTTTGAAAGTAAAATAAAGGTTAGCATTTGCATGAACTTTCGTAATATACACGAAAGCTAAGATCACAACTCTTTTGTTTTGCTGAAGAAAAGGAATAAAAATAAGTGGTTATTAAATTGGAGTCTGATGCTACAAGAATTTATTAAGGTACAAGATATTAAGATATTAAAGGAAGTGACAATGTAATCGCTAACTGTTTAGATGCTGAATTGAATGTATAACTGTATTTCTCCAGTGAAAAAAAAACTCTTTTGTATTGTGTTAGATTCTGAAATTCTGTAAGACCCTGTATCAGTTAATTTTTACCTGTGGCAAAAATCCTTAGAAGGATGGGGGTGTTATGAAGGTGGAGCAACTCTGAGGGTACAAAGGGGGGTACAAAGTCGCCCCCTCCTTTTTGAGAATCACAAGATCGCTATTATTTCGGGTATGAGACCCAGGAAATGAGAGAGAAACACACAGAATACACAACCAGGTGGAATGTCTCCTGACATGAGTGGAACGGAACCACTGATTACTGCCATTGTCTCTTGGAGAAGGAATTGTGTATTGAGTACTGTACTATTCATTGAAACCCCTCAGGGGACAACCAGAGTGGTCTGGTTGAGGGATTGCATCATCCCAACCTGATTGACATCTGAGACCCCGTGAGTGAGGATAAAAGAGGGGTCTGGGGAACACACCTTTAGATGCACCAGGAGAAATGCTAGAAATCCAGTGACAGCGTTTTAGAGCAAAAGCCGGTGGGAGCTCATGTGCGTCCTCCCTTGCCTGGGTGGCGGGCTCATCACGGAAGAACGGTTTAGCTAAAGGAGAGGTCACACTTGAACGGCCACGACAACGAGACACCTGACGGATTGAAATCAGAAAGGAAAGTCAGCAAGTTTTTCTCTTTCTCTCTCTCTCTCTCTCTCTCTCTCTCCAACAATTGCACCCTAGCGACACCCAAACGATGGCAGCCTGTGTGAACTGCAGCGAACTTTATATTTCCATCGGACAATTCATTATCCCCTAGGCAACGATAGAGCTTATTTCTTATTGATTATTATTATACCCGCACTTTTAGGTTTAGTATTGACGATGTATATTATCTGTATATTTGCATTGATATTATTTTTGTGTATTTTTGCTAATAAATACTGTTAAAAATAGTATCATCAGACTTCAACGGACATCTCTATCCAGTTACAGGGTTCGTAACAGCTGGGATGGGAGAGACTGTGTATACCACAGCTGTTGCCTGAGTGCTTCATCAGTCACAACTTTATTGGAGAGTGGGGGAAAAGCTCACATTAACTCTAGCATTAACTCTAGAGTTTTCCAGAAAGCTTGAGAGTCTCTGATGTCAGCTGGAAGAAGGTTCAATAGTCTGATGAAACCAAAATTGAGCTTTTTGGCCATCAGATTAAATGCTGCATTTGGTGTAAGCCAAACACTGCACATCATCAGAAACACACCATCCCTACTGTGAAGCATGGCTGCATTATACTATGGGAATGCTTCACTGCAGCAGGCTCTGGAAGGCTTGTGAAGGTAGAGGGTAAAATGAATGTAGCAAAATACAGGGAAAACCTGATGCAGTCTGCTAGGGAATTGGACTTGAGAGATTTGTTTTCTTGCAAGACAGTGACCCCGAGCAAAAAGCCAAAGCTACACAGGAATGGCTTAAAGGCAACAAAGTTAATGTCCTGGAGTGGCCAAGTCAGAGTCCAAACCTCAATCCAATTGAGAATTTGTGGCTGGACTTTAAAAGGGTTGTTTACTCATGATCCCCATGCAATCTAACAGAGCTTGAGCAGTTTTGTAAAGAAGAATGGGGAAAATTTGCAGTGTCCAGATGTGCAAAGCTGATATGGGTCTATCAACACGGACTCAAGACTGTAGTTAATGCTAAACGTGCAAAAGTGTATCTACTAAATACTGACTTCATGTAATTATGCAATCAATTATTTTGTGTTTAGTAATTGTAGTAAATGTAGAAATTTGTAGAAATTTGTTGCCACTTTAACATGAAAGAGTCAGTGTCAAAAAAGCCAAATTAAATCTACTGTGATTCAATGTTGTAAAATAAAAAGTGAAAACTTCCCGGGGACGACGGGGGGGGGGGGGGGTGGAATGGAATACATTCTATAGGCACTGTATAAATGGTATGAAGAAGAAACTTGGAACATAAATTGGGAACAGATGTTCTTGAAAATGCAGAGCAGAAATGTGGAGGTTTAGTGAGTGATTGCTTGGGTTCTGGATAGGTTGGTCCCATTGAAACAGGGAAATGATGGTTGAGTGAAGGTTAATAAAGGAGGTGGAACATTTAATCAACAGGAAGAAGCAACCACACTTCAGGTTTAGAAAGCAAAAAAGAAACAGGGTTTTTAAGAGCTAGAAAAAGGTTAGACCACACTTGGAGTATTGTATCCAGTGCTGGTGGCCTCGTTATAGGAAGGATATGAAAGTGTTAGAGGGTGCAAAGCATGCTGTCTGGATTAGAGAACATGTCTGTTGAGAAAAAGTTGAGTGATCTAGGACTTTTCTCTTTGGACTGATGGAGGATGAGAGGTGACTTGATAGCAGTGTGCAAGACATACATAGAGTGAACAGTCCTTTTTCCCCATGTCAACAATGGCCAATACTGGAGGGTGTCTTTTTTAAGAAACAGGAGGAAAGTTAAGGGGACATGTCGGAGTTTTTTTTTAATACAGAGAATGGTAGGTGCCTTGAATGCATTGTGAGTGATGCTATTTGACGCTGATTCAAGACGGGCATTTAATACTCTTAGGCATATGGTTAAGAAAATTGAAGGGATGGAAGGTTTAGATTGATTTTGGAGAAGGTTTATGTATATGGGCACAACATTATGGGCCAAAGGCCTGTACTGTATTATGTTCTACATTGACCACTTCACTCTTGGCCTTTTCTATGCCATGATGAGGCCCACTGCAGACTGGAGGAATTACATTTCATATTCTGCCTGAATAGTTCACAACTCAGTGGCATGAGCATGATGATTCAGTTTTGGATTAGCCTCCCCTTCTCATGATCATCCCTTCCCTGTCCTGATTCCATCTGCGTACTGTACACACAGTTTCGTCAACCATTTCCCTGCACCCTTACCATCTTAATGTGATTCTATTCATCGCTTCTCCAATGGTTCCCATTCTCACTTCCTTTACTTATCAGTGCCCAACACAGGTTGTATTCCTGCTTAACTCTATCCAGCAGCCAACTCTAATCTTCACTTTCCACTCCCCCCCCATCTTGCTCCATCTGCTTCCCCATATTGTTTTTCTCTGACTTCGTCTGCCTCGACCACTGTTTCCCAGCTCTACTCCTGAGGTGTCCCTGTTTGGCAAGACCTGCCTGTCATGTTACTTCTTGCCTTTTGCTCTTTATATCGGCTCTCTCATCCCTCTGCTCTTTGTCTGGATATGGGTTTTGACCCAAAATGTCAGTAGTCCCTTTCCTTTATGCATTGTTCAACCCATTGAGTTCTTCCCGTAGATTTATAGCAGGAAACATTGACAGTGTTGGACACTTCAGAAAGCATGGATGGAACAAATGCTGATCTTCCAAAATAAAACATTTCTCTGAGGTTAATTACAATCAGAATTACTTTGGATTGTCACCCTCATACTCCTTCCACTAAAATATTGCATGCTTTGATAAAATATTGATTATTATGGACTTCAGAAAGGATATGACGAGGGTACACACACCAGTCCTGAAATTTCTACTAATATACCGTGGAGAGCATTCTAACTGGCTGTATCACTGTTTGGTATGTGGGATGGGAATGCACAGGATCGAAATTAACTGTAGAAAATTCTAAAATTGGTTAGCTCCATCAAGGGCATTTGCCTCCTTAGTAACCAGGTCATCTTCAAGGAGTGACACTTCAAAAAGGTGACGTCCATCATTAAGGACCCCATCGCCCAGGACGTGCTCTCTTCTCATTGCTACATCAATAAGGAGCTACAGAAACTGGTAGGCACACACTCAACAATTCAGGGACAGCCTCTTCCCCTCTGTTATCCAATTTCTGAATAGACATTGAACCCATGAACACTACCTCATTACTTTTTATATTTACTATAATTTGGTTTGTTTTCTCTGTTATCATTTATTGCAATGTACTGCTGCTGCAGAGTTAACAAATTTCATGACATGCTGGTGATATCAAACCTGGCGCTGATTCTTTGACATTCAACCAAGAGACAGACAACTTACAAACCCCATTGCAGAAAAGTTGGGATATTTTCCAAAATGCAATAAAAACAAAAATCTGTGATAGTGTAGCGATGTACTACATACTGAGCTAGAGACGACACGCAGTCGGTAAGTCGTTTTGAGACTAGTTTGTTCAAACTTCGCAGTGCTGGCATTTAATCCCTAGCGCCCGCCCTCTCTGGGCGGAAATGACGTCAGAGGTGCATTACCAAAGTCTCCCCCCATGCACTGGCTATTTATGAGCCGGTTCGCCTGCGCAGAAAGTGGGTCGCCACAATATGTTAATTCACGTGAACCTTTATTTAACTGACAAAAGTACAAAGAAAAGATTTTCAATAATTTTACTGACCAATTTAATTGTATTTTGTAAATATACACAAGTTTAGAATTTGATGGCTGCAACACACTCAACAAAAGTTGGGACAGAGGCATGTTTACCATTGTGTTACATCACCTTTCCTTTTAATAATACTTTTTAATTGTTTTGGAATTGAGGATACTAATTGTAGTAGATTTGCAATTGGAAATTTTGTCCATTCTTGCTTGATATAAGACTTCAGCTGCTCAACAGTCCGTGGTCTCCATTGTCTGATTCTCCTCTTCATGATGCGCCATACATTTTCAATAGGAGATAGATCTGGACTGGCAGCAGGCCAGTCAAGCACACACACTGTGTGTCTACAAAGCCACGCTGTTGTAGCCCGTGCAGAATGTGGTCTGGCATTGTCCTGCTGAAATAAGCATGGACATCCCGGGAAGAGACATCGCCTTGATGGCAACATACGTCTCTCTAAAATCCTAATATACGCCTCAGAGTCAATGGTACCTACACATACATGCAACTCACCCATGCCGTGGGCACTGATGCACCCCCATACCATCACAGATGCTGGCTTTTGCACCTTTCGCTGATAACAATCAGGATGGTCGTTTTCATCTTTGGCACGGAGAACTCGACGCCCGTTTTTTCCAAAAACTAGCTGAAATGTGGGCTCATCTGACCATAGCACACGGTTCCACAGTATTTCGGTCCATCTGAGATGAGCTCAGGCCCAGAGAACTCGCTGGCGTTTCTGCATAGAGTTGATGTATGGCTTCCTCCTTGCCTAATACAGTTTCAAGTTGCATTTCTAGATGCAGCGATGGACTGTGTTAAGTGACAATGGTTTTCCGAAGTACTCCTGAGCACAGGTGGCTATAATTGTCACAGTAGCATGACGGTTTCTTAGGCAGTGCTGCCTGAGGGCTCGAAGAACACAGGCATTCAGTAGTGGTTTCCAACCTTGCCTTTTACGCACTGAGATGTCTCTGAATTCTCTGAATCTTTTCACAATATAATGTACTGCAGATGTTGAAAGACCTAAATTCTCTGCAATCTTGTGTTGGGAAATGTTCCTTTTGAACTGACTAACAATTTTCTCACGAATTTTGGCACAAAGGGGTGAGCCATGACCCATCCTTGCTTGCAAAGATTGATCTTTTGATGGACGCTACTTTTATACCCAGTCATGATACCTCACGTGCTACCAATTAGCCTGCTTAATGTGGAGTCTTCCAAACCGGTGTTACTTGAATATTCTGTGCACTTTTCAATCTTATTTTAACTCTGTCCTAACTTTTGTTGAGTGTGTTGCAGCCATCAAATTCTAAATTTGTATATATTTAAAAAATACAATTAAGTTGGCCAGTAAAACTATTGAAAATCTTTTCTTTGTACTTTTGTCAGTTAAATAAAGGTTCACGTGAATTAAAATATCACATATTTTTGTTTTTATTGCATTTTGGAAAATATCCCTACTTTTCTGGAAATGGGGTTTGTATTTATTTCATCAGAGGAATTCTTTAACTTAAGGCAGTATATCTCACAGTTATCTGTAGATCTGCTCTTGTGTTGTCAATTAATTAAATGTTCATTTTGTCTTATTATTATTGTTGTATTTTACATTAATGACGTAGGTTACAAATACTGCCATAAACAGGAGATTTTGTGGACGTGAGAAGGACACCCGCATGGTTTGTTGCCTCTCAGGTTCCAGGGTCTGGGATGTCTCTGACCAGGTGCATGATATCCTGGTACTAGAGGGAAAGCAACCAGAAGTTGTGATACATGTTGGTACCAACGACATAGGCAGGAAGAGGGATGAGGTCCTGAAGTGTGAGTTTCCGGAACTAGGCAGAAGGCTGAAGAACAGGACTTCAAGGGTGGCGTTCTCAGGATTGGTGCCAGTGTTACATGATAATGATGGTAAGAACTGGAGGAGATGGCATTTGAATGTGTGGCTAAGGAGTTGGTGCAGGGGGCAGGGTTTTAGATTTTTGGATCATTGGGATCTCTTCTGGGGAAGGTGGGACCTGTACAGATTGGATGGGTTGCACCTGAACTCGACGGAGAGCAATATCCTTGCAGGTAGGTTTGCTAGCATGGTTGGGGGGGGGGGTTTAAACTAATTTGTAAGGGGGATGGGACCCAGAGTGATAGAGCAATGGAAGAAGTGCATGGAGTAAAGCCAGATCTAACGTATAGAGAGGCTTTGAGGAAAGAGAAGCAGAATAAAGGGTGTAAAGGTAGTAAGGTAGAAGGGCTAAAGTGTGTGTACTTCAGTGCAAGGAGCATCAGGAACAAAGGTAATGAACTGAGAGCTTGGATACATACATGGATTTATGATGTAGTGGCCGTTACTGAGACTGGGCTGGCACCAGGGCAGGAATGGATTCTCAATATTCCTGGATTTCAGTGCTTTAAAAGGGATAAAGATTCAGATTCAGTTTATTGTCATTTAGAAAAAACAAATGCAATCCAGTTAAAAAATGAGATGACGTTCCTCCAGAATGATATCACAAAAGCATATGACAAAACAGACTACACTAGAAAATCCACATAACGTTTGGCAATCCCCAATCCAGAGTCCGGAGAGGCTGCTGCGTATTAATATCGCGCTACCGTCTTAGTGCGTTCCCCGGAAAGGAGCTCCAAATCCACCAGACAAACAAGACAAAAAACTAAAGCTACAAGACCTGCACAAAACTACATAGTTACAACAGTGCAAACAATAGCATAATTGATAAACAGACTATGGGCAGAGTAAAAATAGTCCAAAGATGTTAAAGGACTATAAGTTCAAAAGAAATCACCACATGGTTTCCACAAGTCCCCAGGGTCCTGACAGACTCGCCATCCCACGTCGGCGGCAGAAGGGAATACCCCCGCTATGGACTTCCACGGCGCCGCCCGACTCAGCCTCGCAGACGCAGCGCACAATGAAAGCTCCGTCGATCCCAGCCTCGCAGACGCAGCGCACAATGAAAGCTCCGTCGATCCCAGCCTCGTAGACACAGCACACACCGAAACCTGACTGCAGCAGACTCCGAGTCTGTCGAACCTCCGAGTCGATGACCGTCCCCTCCGGCACAGCTTCTCCGAGCACCATCCTCTGCCGAGCGTATTAAGACGGCCCTGCCAACGGCCATCGGCAACGCGACCCCGAGGACTGGGGGCCTGTTCTTCCCAGCAGAGTCCCGGACCTCACAGCAGCAGCAGCAACGAAGAAGGTCTTCCTGGAGATTTCCCGATGTTCCTCCGTTCTCCCATATCTGTTTTCAATCGATTATGATTGCGCATGGCACCCCACTTCACAAATAACAGATAATCAGCTCCGGAGTGGCCGCTGCAAGCTGTGTCACGCCGCCATCTTGGAAACCGGGGAGCATGGGTGGCATTACTGGTCAGGGATACTATTACAGCTACAGAAATGGTGGGTAATGTAGCAGGATCCTCTTTTGAGTCAGTATGGGTAGAATTCAGGAATAGGAAGGGAGCAGTTACTCTATTGGGAGTATTCCATAGGCCCCATGGTAGCAGCAGAGATACTGAGGAGTAGATTGGGAGGCAGATTTTGGAAAGGTGCAAAAGTAACAGGGTTGTTATCTTGGATTACTTTAACTTCCCTAATATTGATTGTCACCTGATTAGTTGCATATGTTTAGACAGGGCAGAGTTTGTCCCGTGACATAGTCCGGGTAATTATAGACCAGTGAGCCTTACGTCTGTGGTGGCAAAGCTGTTGGAAAAGATTCTTAGAGATAGGATCTATGGGCATTGAGAGAATTATGGTCTGATCAGGGACAGTCAGCATGGCTTTGTGAAGGGCAGATCGTGTCTAACAAGCCTGAGAGAGTTCTTTGAGGAGCTCTCCAGGCATATAGGTGAGGGTAGTGCAGTGGATGTGATCTACATGGATTTTTGTAAGGTACTTGACAAGGTTCCACAAGTTGAGCTTATTCGGAATGTCCGAAGTCATGGGATCCAGGGAAGTTTGGCCAGGTGGATTCAGAACTGGCTTGCCTGCAGAAAGCAGAGGGTTGTGGTGGAGGGAGCACATTCGGATCGGAGTGTTGTGACTGGTGGTGTCCCACAAGGATCTGTTCTGGGACCTCTACTTTTTGTGATTTTTATTAACGACTTGGATGTGGGAGTAGAAGGGTGGGTTGGCAAGTTTGCAGATGACACAAAGGTTGGTGGTGTTGTGGATAGTGTAGAGGATTGTCGAAGGTTACAGGGAGGCATTGATAGGTTACAGAAGTGGACTGAGAAGTGGCAGATGGAGTTCAACCCGGAGAAGTTTGAGGTGGTATGCTTTGGAGGGACAAACTCCAGAGTACAAAGTAAATGGCAGGATACCTGGTTGTGTGGAGGAGCAGAGGGATCTGGGGATACATGTCCACAGATCCCTGAAAGTTGCCTCACAGGTAGATAGGGTAGTTAAGAAAGCTTATGGGGTGTTAGCTTTCATAAGTCAAGGGATAGAGTTTAAGAGATGTGATGTAATGATGCAGCTCCATAAAACTCTAGTTAGGCCACACTTGGAGTACTGTGTCCAGTTCTGGTTGCCTCACTATAGGAAGGATGTGGAAGCATTGGAAAGGGTACAGGGGAGATTTACCAGGATGCTGCCTGGTTTAGAGAGTATGGATTATGATCGTAGATTAAGGGAGCTAGGGCTTTACTCTTTGGAGAGAAGGAGGATGAAAGGAGACATGATAGAGGTGTACAAGATATTAAGAGGAATAGATAGTGGACAGCCAGCACCTCTTCCCCAAGGCACCTCTGCCGAATACAAGAGGGCATGGCTTTAAGGTAAGGGGTGGGAAGTTCAAGGGGGATATTAGAGGAAGGTTTTTTACCCAGAGAGTGATAGATAGAGTGTGTGGAGTGCACTGCCTGAGTTAGTGGTGGAGGCAGATATACGAGTGAAATTAAAGAGACTACTAGACAGGTATAGGGAAGAATTTAAGGTGGGGGGGGTTATATGTGAGGTAGGGTTTAAGGGTTGTCACAGCATTATGGGCCTAAGGGCTTGTACTGTGCTGTACTATTCTATGTTCTAATTGCCAGGTAAACTTGTTGAGAAACACAAGACATTCTGCAAAAACTGGATATTTTGAGCAACACACACAAAATGCTGGAGAAATGCAGCAAGTCAGGGAGCATCAGTGGAGGGAAATAAGCAGTGAATGTTTTGGGCCAAGATTCTTCATCAAAACTCAAGCTGAAGTGTCTTGGCTCAAAATGTTGATTCTTTCTTCTGCTCCATCGATGTTGCCTGACTTGAAGTTTTGTCAGCAGCTTCTGTGTGTAGAGTTATTCAGAGCTGTGTATTCCATGAAATACTAAATTTGATCACTAGGGGACAAAACAAAGCTAAGAAGTACTTATTCCAGTCCTGAAGAAGGGTTTTGGACTGAAACGTTGCCTGTACATTTTCATGGATGCTGTCTGACTTGATTTCCTTCAATATGTTGTATGTATTTGGATTTCCAGCATCTGCAGAATCTCATTGTGTTTCGCTATTTATTCTGTTTCTTTGGTTCTGCCACTCTCCAAACAAATAGAACAGTTAGAAGTAATCCAATTATAAACAAGAGAAAATCTGCAGATGTTGGAAATCCAAGCAAGGCACACAAAATGCTGGAGAAACTCAGCAGGCCGGGCAGCATCTGTGGAAAAGAGTACATTTGATATTTTGGGCTGAGACCCTTCAGCAGGACTGGAGAAAAAAAGATGAGTCGATTTAAAATGTTGGGGGAGGGGTGGTAGAAACATAAGGTGATGGTGAAACTGGGACGGGGAGGGGTGAAGTAAAGAGCTGGGAAGTTAATTGGCGCAAGATATAGGGCTGGAGGAGGGGGAATCCTGTAGGAGAGGACAGAGGGCCATGGAATAAAGAAAAGGAGGAGGAACTGCAGAAAGAAATGGTGGGCAGGCAAGGAGATAAGGTGAGAGAGGCAAAAGGGGATGGGGAATGGTGAAGGGGGGACAGGGCCATTACAGCAAGTTTGAGAAATTGATGTTCATGCCATCAGGACGGAGGCTACCCAGACGGATTGGAGTTGTTCCTCCAACCTGAGTGTGGCTTCATCATGACAGTATAGAGGAGGCCACACGAGTATATGACCCTAGCAGACTCACAGGTGAAATGTCGCCTCACCTGGAAGGCCTGTTTGGGGGCCCTGAATGGTAGTGAAGGAGGTGGTGTAGGCAGATGTACCAGCTGTAAAACTTGCAAGGATAAGTGCCAGGAGGGAGATCAGTGGGGAGTGATGTTTGAACAAGGGAGTGTCCCAACCAGCCTCTGTGTCCAGCACATAATTCTCCACAACTTTCAACTTCTTCAATGGGATCTCGCCACCAAGCACATGTTTCCCTCCCCCCACCCCCCACTTTCTGCTTTCCACAGGGATTGCTCCCTAACGACTCCCTTGTCCATTTGTCTTTCCTCACTGATCTCCCTCCTTGCACTCGCTCTTGCAAACAGAACAAGTGCTACACCTACCCCTAAATCTCCTCCCTTACTACCATTCAGGGCCCCAAACAGTCCTGCCAGTTGAGGTGACACTTCAACTGTGAGTCTGTCAGAATCACATACTATGTCCAGTGCTCCTGATGTGGCCTCCACTATTTCGGTGAGATCCAATGAAGATTGGCAGACCATTTTGCCGAGCACCTATGCTCTGTCTACCAGAAAAAAATGAGATCTCCCAGTGGCCACCCATTTTAATTCCACTTTCCATTCCCATTCCTTTTGCGTCTATCCATGACCTGTATTGTCACAATGAGGCCACACTCAGGTTAGAGGAATAACACTTTGTATTCTGTCTGGGTAGCCTCCAACCTGATGGTATGAACACTGATTTCATGAACTTCTGGTAATGAACCCCACTCCCCTCTCATTCACTATTTGCCATTCCCCCTTTCCCCCTCTCACCTTATCTTCTTGTCTGTCTACTGCCTCCCTCTGGGTTTCCTTTCCTCCATGGCCTTCAGTCCTTTCCTATTAGATTTCGTCTTCTCCAGCCCTGTATCTCTTTCACTAATCAACCTCCAGCTCTTTACTTCACCCCTCCCTCCCCTCCCAGTTTCACCTCTCATTTTGTTTCTCCCTCCCATCCCCCACCTTTGAACTCTACTTGTCATCTTATTTTCTCCAGTCCTGCTGAAGGGTCTTGGCCTGAAATATTTACTGTACTTTTTCCCATATATGCTGCCTGGCCTGCTGAGTTCCTCCAGCATTTTGTGTGTGTTGATCACTTTAGATTTGTAGATTGTGAGGACACTCAGTCCTCGTTTATTGTCATTTAGTAATGCATGCATTAAGAAATGATACAATGTTCCTCCAGTGTGATACCACAAAAACACAAGACAGACCAAGACTAACTTACAAAAACTACATAATTATAACATATAGTTGCAACAGTGCAAAGCAATGCCGTAATTTGATAAGGGCAGACAATGGCACGGTAAAAGAAAGTCTCAAAGTCCTTGATAGCCCATCATCTCACGTAGACGGTAGAAGGAAGAAAAACTCTTCCTGCCATGAACCTCCAGCACCGCAAAGCTTCCCAATGCAGCCTCTGGAAGCATCTGACCACAGCCAACTCTAAGTCCATCCGAAAAACTTTGAGCCTCCGAGCACCTCTCTGCCAAGCACTTCGACCTCGGCCCTGGCCACCAAGCAACAGGCAAAGCCGAGGATTCGGGGCCTCCTCTCCGGAGATTTCTCAATTGCACAGTAGCAGCGGCAGCAAAAGAGGCATGTCAGAAATTTCACCAGATGTTCCTCCGTGCTTCTCACGTCCATCCCCATCAAATCAGGATTGTGCACGACCCCTACTTACAGATAACAGATATTCATTCCTGGAGTGGCCACGCATGCTGTCACCATTTTCTCATCATTTTCTCATTCTCTTAGAGATAGCAGGATATCTCTATTATGCTTAAGTGTGTTCTTAAGGGATTTTGATTTGCTTTGGACTCTTGGCAGATGTCTTGTGTGAGTAAAGGAAATCTGTGTTGCTGTCAGAATAACTTGTTTACTAAAGTGCTATATCCAAGAAAATATTTTGTTGAAATAGTTGTTTCTTAAAACATTTCCTTTGTGGTTGGTCTTGTTGAAGTTCCTGATTGTGCCATGGATAAATAGTACGATACATCATTTAGATCAGAGATATAAAGGCTTGCAGAATATCCACTATTATCAATATCTATGTATTTGGAAAATCACTGTTTTGATGCTTTGATCAGAAGATGTCTCAATCTCAGGAACTGCCCTTGTTCTGCTGTTGAAGCTACCAATGCCGAGATCATGGATGATTAATTTAGAAGCTTGAATCTGTACATCCTTTAGTTGTACTGCATGTGGAGTATCAATACTGAGACATAGCTTTGCTTGGATTCCATTGACAGGTAGGATGGAGGTAGGGTGGGGGGAATAATCACTGACATTTTTGAAATCAGTTTTCAGTGGTGTTCTCAGATTGCAAGTTGAGAAGCATAGACACGTTTGTAAAAAATTCATGTTTTCAATATTTTTGTTTTTCATTACCTTTTTGAAACAGTTGCATTTTATTTACTGACTTATTTACTGAACGTCTGTGAATTTATGTTGAAGGTCAAACAAATTGGAAAAAATTTGCAGAGGTCAGTGGGCAGATTTGTTTTGGGATGAGGGTGACTGAAACCAACATGAACAACATGAATCATAAACGTTACAAAAATAGCCAAAGATGCTTTATTTTGAGGGTCTGATTGAGAACCATTTACTGTCCTTGCTGTTCAAGGATCTGAAAGTGAGCACTCACTACAACAGACCTGGAGAGAAGGACTGCTTTGCTTCCCCTTTCACTTAAGCTGGGAGAAGTAGTTATCTACCCTAGAAATTATACCAGCCTTGTATGGACCCCCAGAACCTCGACAGGCAGTTGAAGTCCTGATGAACGGTCTTGGCCCAAAATGTTGACTGTTTATTGCTCTGCATATTCCTCCTGCATTTCATGTGTTTTGAGTTAAATGCATGCAGCTTTTTGTTTGATATCTGACAATTGCAAGACTCCTGACACAAACATGTTGATGCCAATACGGACACATGTACTTCCCTTTGAGTTGCCAATGCTATTTTTGACTCCATTGTCTTTTTCCCCATTTTCCAGAATTGGCATTGGTGAAAACAAATACAGAGAGAGTGTGAATGTGCCGGCTTGTGAAATGGTGAGCAGGCAGCTGGTGGCCCTGAGTAATAGCCTAATATTATGAATCTATAATTTACACGAAACTGCATATTAGGGTGGACTTCATTTTATTTATCAAAGTTGATTTAAAAGTTTAACACCTGAAAAAGCACCTTCCTTTCCTCCCTTTCCCATTGCTCCATCTGCTGTGAAAGTATGTAAAGGATATTATTGCTCCAGTGACCTGTGTTCAATTCTGCCACTGTCTGTAAGGTCTCCCTGGGTGCTCTCCCACATTCCAAAGATATATGGGGTTAGTCAATTAATTGGTCACATGGGTATAATTGGAC
Source organism: Hypanus sabinus (assembly GCF_030144855.1). Taxonomy (NCBI): domain Eukaryota; kingdom Metazoa; phylum Chordata; class Chondrichthyes; order Myliobatiformes; family Dasyatidae; genus Hypanus; species Hypanus sabinus. The sequence continues at coordinate 8,735,011 of NC_082720.1, forward strand.
GGAGTAGGCTTGTTGGACCTGAAGGTCCTGTTACCATGAAGCTGAATTAAGTTTGGAAGTGAGGCTCCCTGAGGTCCAGTTATTGTTCAGACTTCAGACCAGGGTTTGGAGTACTATCAAGAAAGTTTGTCCATAACAGGCAGAGGTGAGTGCAAGAACCATTAGTGTCAAGTCCAGCCCTTTTATTTCAGCCATGACTCTTTCAGGAGCCACATTCCAGCTCATTGTTGATATTTGCTGATTTAGTTTCTAGCTAAGAATTCTGAGAGCTCTGCACGTCCATATATAGCAAGGATTAATGCTTTCAAGAGGGGGGATGTTTTCAATTTATGCAATTAACATGATGCAGGTGTTTAATTCCCAGTTGGAATAGTTTTAAATTTAACATGTGTTCTATTCTGCAGCAATTCTTCAGCAAATCAATGAAAAACAAGTCAAAACTGAATAAGCTTTTCTAATGCTGGGTGTTGCCATGATTACGGTGAAACTGACAACAAACGTATACCTTAGTGTAGATATACGGAAGTTGCAATCAGCTTCTTTGCTGCTGTTATTTCAGCTGAAGTTATTTACAAACTAATGTCAGCAAGAAAAATGCATTATTAAATTAAGGTCATGAGAGTGTTTAATTTTTAAAAAACAAACACATAATTGCTGCATAATGTCTTGTATTCACTCAAATGCATGAGTATTGTAAATTCCATGCTTATTTTTAAAACAGAAAGGATTTAAAGTATTTAGTTAACACCAATCAGCAGGGACTGTAGCAATTTCTGTGCCAGTGTATTTTTAATTTGGAGTGTTATTCCATTTTGAACATGAATGGGGTCTCTTGGAGCAGGTGTGACCTGTACAAAAAGGGCGGGGTTGCACTTGAATCCCAGGGAGACCAGTATCCTGGTGGGGAGGTTTGCTAAGGCTACCTGGGAGAGTTTAAAATAGAATTCTTGGGGTTTGGGAACCAAACCGAAGAGGCTGGAAAAGAGGAGGTTTGCTCAAAAATGGAGAAAGCTTGTAGACAGTGTGAGAGGGAGGGTAGGCAGGTGATGGGGAAGGGATGCGCTTAGACTGAAAGTTTGAGATGTGTCCACTTTAATGCAGGAGTGTTGTGAACAAAGCGGATTAGCTTAGAGCGTGGATCAGTACTTGGAGAAATGATGTGGTGGCCATTACAGAGGCTTGGATGGCTCAGGGATGGGACTGGTTACTTCAATTGCCGGGTTTTAGATGTTTCAGAAAGGACAGGGAGGGAGGCAAGAGAGCTGGGGGCATGGCGCTGTTGATCAGGGATAGTGTAACGGCTGCAGAAAAGATGGATGCCATGGAGGGATTGTCTACGAAGTCCCTGTGAGTGGAGGTTAGGAACAAGAAGGGGTCAATAACTTTACTGGGTGTTTTTTTTATAGGCTGCCCAATAGTAATAGGGATATCGAGGAGCAGACAGGAAAACAGATCCTTGAAAGATGTAATAATAACAGAGTTGTCGCGATGGGAGATTTTAATTTCCCAAATATCGATCGGCATCTCACTAGAGCAAGGGGTTTAGATTGGGTGGAGTTTGTTAGGTGTGTTCAGGAAGGTTTCTTGACATAATATGTAGATAAGCCTATAAGAGGAGAGGCTGTACTTGATTTGGTATTGGGAAATGAATCTGGCCAGGTGTCAGATCTCTCAGTGGGAGAGCATTTTGGAGATCGTGATCATAATTCTATCTCCTTTACAATAGCATTGGAGAGAGATAGGAGCAGACAAATTAGAAAAGCATTTAATTGGAGTTAGGGGAATTATGAGGCTATCAGGCAGGAATTTGAAAGCTTAAATTGGGAACAGATGTTCTCGGATAAGTACGGAAGAAATGTGGCAAATGTTCGGGGGATATTTGTGTAGAGTGCTGTATAGGTACGTTCCAATGAGACAGAGAAGTTATGGTAGGAACCGTGGTGTACAAAGGCTGTAATAAATCTAGTCAAGAAGAAAAGAAAAGCTTACAAAAGGTTCAGAGAGCTAGGCAATGTTAGAGATCTAGGAGATTATAAGGCTACTAGGAAGGGGCTTAAGAAAGAAATTAGGAGAGCCAGAAGGGGCCATGAGAAGGCCTTGGTGGGCAGGATTAAAGAAAACCCCAAGGCATTCTGCAAGTATGTGAAGAGCAAGAGGATAAGACATGAAAGAATAGGACCTATCAAGTGTGACAGTGAGAAAGTGTGTATGGAACCGGAGCAAATAGCAGAGGTACTTCAGTATTCACTAAGGAAAAGGATCTTAGTGATTGCAGTGATTACTTGCAGCAGACTGAAAAGCTTGAGCATGTAGATATTAAGAAAGAGGATGTGCTGGAGCTTTTGGAAAGCATCAAGTTGGATAAGTCGCTGGGTCTGGACAAAATGTACCCCAGCCTACTGTAGGAGGCGAGGGTGGAGATTGCTGAGCCTCTGGCGATGATCTTTGCATCATCAATGGGGATGGGAGAGGTTCCAGAGGATTGGAGGGTTGCGGATGTTGTTCCTTTCTTCAAGAAAGGGAGTAGAGATAGCCCAGGAAATTATGAACCCATGAGTCTTACCTCAGTGGCTGGTAAGTTGATGGAGAAGATACTGAGAGGCAGGATTTATAAACATTTGGAGAGGTATAATATGATTAGGAGTAGTCAGCATGGCTTTGTCAAGGGCAGGTCGTGCCTTACGAGCCTGATCGAATTTTTTGAGGATGTGACGAAACAGATCGATGAAGGTAGAACAGTGGATGTAGTGTATATGGATTTCAGCAAGGCATTTGATAAGGTACCCCATACAAGGCTTATTGAGAAAGTAAGGAGGCATGGGATCCAAGGTGAAATTGCTTTGTGGATTCAGAACTGGCTTGCCCACAGAAGGCAAAGAGTGGTTGTAGATGGGTCATATTCTGCATGGAGGTCAGTCACCAGTGGAGTGCCTCAGGGATCTGTTCTGGAACCATTACTCTTTGTGAATTTTATAAATGACCTGGATAAGGAAGTAGAAGAATGGGTTTGTAAGTTTGCTGATGGCACAAAGGTTGGGGATGTTGTGGATAGTGTGGAGGGCTGTCAGAGGTTGCAGTGGGACGTTGATTGGATGCAAAACTGGGCTGAGAAATGGCAGATGGCATTCAACCCAGATAAGTGTGAAGTGGTTCATTTTGGTCGGTCAAATATGATGGCAAAATATAGTATTAATGGTGAGACTCTTGGCAGTGTGGAGGATCAGAGGGATCTTGGAGTCTGAGTCCATAGGATGCTCAAAGTAGCTGCGCAGGTTGACTCTGGTTAAGAAGGTGTATGGTGTATTGGCCTTTATCAATCATGGAATTGCATTTAAGAGTAGAGAGGTAATGCTGCAACTGTATAGACCCCACTTGGAGTACTGTGCTCAGTTCTGGTCACCTCACTACAGGAAGGATGTGGAAGCCACAGAAAGGGTGCAGAGGAGATTTACAAGGATGTTGCCTGGATTGGGGAGCATGCCTTATGAGAATAGGTTGAGTGAATTTGGCCTTTTCTCCTTGGCGCGAAGGAGGATGAGAGGTGACCTGATAGAGGTATACAAGATGATGGGAGGCATTGATCATGTGGATAGTCAGAGGCTTTTTCCCAGGGCTAAAATGGTTGCCGCAAGAGGACACAGGTTTAAGGTGCTGGGGAGTAGGTACAAAGGAGATGTCAGGGGTAAGTTTTTTTACTCAGAGCGGTGAGTGCGTGGAATTGGCTGCCGGCAATGGTGGTGGAGGCAGATATGATATGATTTTAAGAAGCTTTTAGATAGGTACATGGAGCTTAGTAAAATCGAGGGCTATTAGGTAAGGCTAGTAATTTCTAAGGTAGGGAGATGTTCGGCACAACTTTGTGGGCTAAAGGGCCTGTATTGTGCTGTAGGTTTTCTCTGTTTCTGTGAATGAAGAAGTTTGGTTGAAATACTAATATTGTTTTTGTTTTTTTTTTACTATTAAGGGACTTTGTGAGGAGTGAGATAGAGTTCGGCCATGATGGACCCGTGTATGAGGAGCCTTTGTCATTGAACCGCTTCACTACAGCTTTAATAGGTATGGTGGGCCTTTAGAAATTCTCCTAACAAATAACACCTCTGATAAACCTCATATATCTCAGGGTAGTGTTTGGTGACATATATGTACTTGGATTGTAAATTTTCTTTGAATTTTGAACTTTGCTAGTGTTTAAATTTTTCATGAGTTCCATCTCTCGTTCTTGTAACCATTCAGTCCTTAACACTTGCATTGACAGCTATACTCATTGGCCTCTTTACTGGGTACAGGAGTGGAACCCGGTGTCTCCTGCTGCAGTAGCCCATCTGCTGAGATGTTTGACATGTTATGTGTTTAGAGATGCTCTTCTGCACACCACTGTTGTAGTGTGTGGTTATTTGATTTGCCCACAGAACTGCTGCTGACTGGATTTTCTTTGTTTTTTGCACCACTCTTTGTAAATTGCAGAGACTGTGTTGCACGTGATAATCCCAGGAGATGAGCATTGTCTGAGATACTCACACCACCCATTCTGGCACCAATAATCATTCCATGGTCAAAGTCACTTAGATCACATTACTTGCCCATTTTGATCTTTGATCTGAGCCATACCAAACCACTTGACCATATCTACATGCTTTTATGCATTGAGTTGTTGTCACATGTATGGATGATTAGATATTTGCGTTAATGAGTAAAGGTGTACCTAATAAAGTAGCCACTGAATGTTTAGTTGCCAAGCTGATTGTCTTAAGATGATGGGAAGCTTTCCAGAGACAAAACATCACAGGAGTATTGGAATATGTTACTGAGATGGATCATATGTCATGATTGTATAGAGCTGAATGGCCTATTTTCTGTGCTGTAGTCTTATATGGTTCAATGTATTGAATAGTGGGGCACATGCAAAAGAGATGACTATACTGTTGCTTTTATTTTTCTGTTTATGCAATTCTTTCTTAAAGTTTGACTAAAATTTTAGTCATGTTTGCTTGGGGATCAATGATATCATTCATACATCTCCATTGACAATCTGGGATGTTTTTACTTGGTAATATATGACATATGAAATCACATTTTTTCATGGTATATGTTCTTTTGTAGTATGTTGTAGTTAAGTGGAGTATTATTTTATCAAATTATTTTTACATTGACAGCTGTGACAATGCTGAGAATAGATGTGAATTTGGAAAACCTTTGAGAAAATGCGAGCACTATTTAATGCTATATAGTGGCATGCAAAAGTTTGGGCACTCCTGGTCAAAATTTCTGTTACTGTGACTAGCTAAGCAAGTGAAAGATGACTTGATTTCCAAAAGGCATAAAGTTAAAGATGACACATTTCTTTAATATTTTAAGCAAGATTACTTCTTTATTTCCATCTTTTACAGTTTCAAAATAATAAAAAAGGAAAAGGGCCCGAAGCAAAAGTTTGGGCACACTGCATGGTCAGTACTTAGTTACACCCCTTTTGGCAGTATCGCAGCTTGTCAACACTTTCTGTAGCCAACTAGTAGTCTTCCAATTGTTGTTTGGGGGATTTTTGCCCATTCTTTCTTGTAGTTCTGTGAGATTCTTGGGCCATCTTGCATGCACTGCTCTTTTGAGGTCTATCCACAGATTTTCGATGATATTTAGGTTGGGGAACTGTGAGGGTCATGGCAAAACCTTCACCTTGCGCCTCTTGAGGTAGTCCATTGTGGATTTTGAGGTGTGTTTAGGATCATTATCCTGTTGTACAAGCCATCCGCTTTTCATCGTCAGCTTTTTTACAGACGGTGTGATGTTTGCTTCCAGAATTTGCTGGTAATTAATTGAATTCATTCTTCCCTGTACTAATGAAATGTTCCCTGTGCCACTGGCTGCAACACAAGCCCAAAGCATGATCGATCCACCCCTGTGCTTAACAGTTGGGAAGGTCTCCTTTTCATGCAATTCTGCACCCTTTTTTCTCCAAACATCCCTTTGCCCATTGCGGCCAAAAAGTTCTATTTTAACTTCATCAGTCCACAGGACTTGTTTCCAAAAAGCATCAGGCTTGTTTAGATGTTCCTTTACAAACTTCTGATGCTGAATTTTGTAGTGAGGATGCAGGAAAGGTCTTCTGATGATTCTTCCATGAAGGTCATATTTGTGTAGGTGTCACTGCACAGTAGAACTCCATCATCATCACCACTCCAGAGTCTGCTAAATCTTCCTGAGGGTCTTTTGCAGTCAAATGGGGGTTTTGATTTGCCTTTCGAACAATTCTACGAGCAGCTCTCTCAGAAAGTTTTCTTGGTTTTCCAGACCTCAACTTGACCTCCACCGTTCCTGTTAACTGCCGTTTCTTAATTAAATTATGAACTGAGGAAACGGCTACCTGAAAACGCTTTGCTATCTTATAGCCTTCTGCTTTGTGGGCATCATTTATTTTAATTTTCAGAGTGCTAGGCAGCTGGTTAGAGGAGCCCATGGCTGCTGATTGTTGGGACAAGGTTTGAGGAGTCAGGGTATTTATAAAGCGTTGAAATTTGCATAACCTGCCTTTCCTAATGATGATTGTGAACAAGCCATAGCCCTAACAATCTAATTAAGGTCTGAGAGCTTGGTAAAAGTTATCTGAGAGCTCAAATCTCTTGGAGTGCCCAAACTTTTGCATGGTGCTCATTTCCTTTTTTCACTCTAAAATTGTACAAAACAAAAATAATACACTAATCTTGCTTAAAATGTGGAAAAGAATGTTTCATCTTTAACTTTATGACTTTTGGAGATCAGTTCATCTTCTACTCACTTAACTATTCACAGTAACAGAAATTTTGACCAGGGGTGCCCAAACTTTTGCTTGCCACTGTATTTATCGGATTTCTTTGCATATGGCTTGTTTCTGTTTATAAAATCATCTTTTAAAAAAAGTCTGACATGTATCGGTACTGTTCCTTTGATGTCTTATCCTTTTACATTGATAACTATTCAAGAACAAATATGTAGGTCAAAGTGAATGGCATAGTTCATCCATGTCTCTAACTTTGTGTTACATTTTTTAAGGCTTCATTAACGAACCTTGTTCCAAATGGATGCTTCAGTACTTGAGAAATAATTATCTATTCTGTAAATAGATTTTCTGTGTGGTATTGATAAATATATTGAGGTACTGCTCAATATGACTTTCTCTTGTAAGGCTTCTTCAAGTGGAACAGGTGAAGGACCCATTTATTGCAGTAGGTTTTTAAGATGTCAGAATCAACCCCAAGACAGACTTGAGTTATTTAGAGGTAAAATGAAGCAGCATTTTTATTGGCTAAGGATGGGAAGGTATCATCACTCTTCGTTGACTTGTATAAGTGTGTGAGAAATTGGTTGGAAAAAAAGCTTCATCTCTATTTGGAAAGGGGAGGGAAAAAGTAATTTCCTCATTCACATTATAGAATCTATTTCTTTCGAGTCAAGCACACTATTGAGTTATCATTTACATCAAACTGCATTTTTTTTGACTAAGTTTTATATATGATTGAAGCAAAATGGAATAACAGTAGCTGCAGTTATATTTGAGAGTCAAAGAAGGTTATGGTGCTGAGTAGATTTCCAAGCTATCGGAATAGTGAATTTAACTGTTTTAATTAATAAATTTTTTGATTCATGAGTTGAATGCACGCTTCTCATGTTGTAGAGGAAGTTTATTTGATCCACAAAATAGGTTAAAATAGCGGCCGTAAACCAGTCGATCGCGATCAACTGGTCGATCTTTGAGACTTTCCCAGTAGATCCCAAAAAAAAGAAAAAGAAATACACAAATACATTATGCCTGATAAACCTTTTGATGCAAATATGTAGTAACTTCTACTTTGAAAAAGGACCACTTGAGAACTTCATGCCCAAAAGGAACAACTTTATCTAGGACGGTAAAACGATATTGGCATACAGAGGTTTTCACTAATGCGCACTGGGCAGAAAAGACTGGAAGGAAAACACCGCAACCCTGGAAACAAACTCTTTACAAACAGTTTCAGTAGCAGAAATATAGACAATAGACAATAGACAATAGGTGCAGAAGTAGACCATTCGGCCCCTCGAGTCTGCACCGCCATTCTGAGATCATGGCTGATCATTCACTATCAATACCCAGTCCCTGCCTTGTCCCCATATCCCAATAGACAATAGACAATAGGTCTATATTACCATGATCCTAATTGGTATTAACTTATCTTTATAATACCATACTCACATTACAATTCTTCTTCCCCTTTAAATTCCAACATTCCCCAAATGTACAAAAAATGGGAAACAAAAGCAGTTGTGTCATTAGTTTGTGTACCCCTGAAACTACTTCTAGTGTCTCAGTAACGTTGCCAATACCAGGAAAGTTGAGGAGCTGAAATCGGGGTTGAACATCAAGCAAACATGCTGCTCAGAGGATGTGGATCGACAGTGTTAAAGGACTTGTCACTCTGTGAATATTTTTCACCACAGTTCGATGAATCCCTGGATGTAATGCAAACAGCTCAGTTTGTTGTATTTGTCAATGGCTTTCCAGGATTTTACAACAAAGGAGGACTTGCTCACTCTTTTGCACTTAAAGGAGAGAACAAGAGGTGAGGATATCTACAATGAGTTTTAAAAAAAAATGTCTGTGAAAATGACATCCCCATTCATAAACTGGTGCCAATTACTACTGATGGGGCCCCAGTAATGCACGGTGTGTGCATTGGTTTTTATAGCATTGTGCCGTAATGACTCCGATTTTCCCGACTTCCTGGATTATCACTATGTGATTCATCAGCAGCCCTTGGCTGGGAAGTTTTTATTTTTAGAATCTTTTTATTAATACATTATCTTCTACAACTATAGAATAATACAAAATTTCAACAAATTAATATGTATACAATTAATAGAACTGAAGAAAGAACTATTCATAATAAATAAAAATGAAAAAAAAAATTATATATAGAAAAAAGAAGGAAAAAAAAGAACCCCATCTAACTGAGGAAAAAAAAGGTGATGACATGAATATTGATTTCTCCTTTTGGTAAATGAATTCAAATCCCCCACCCCCTTCCTGTATTTCTCACTCTGATCTTTTACCTCTTCTCACCTGCCTACTACTCCCCCCCTGGGTCCCCTCCTTCTTCCCTTTTTCCTACGGTCCACTCTCCTCTCCGAAGAGCTTCCTCCTCCTCCTTCCCTACATACGTGGCGTCATCTATAGTCTTCCAGCTGGCCTCCTTCCCCTCCTCCCACCTTTTTATTCCTTTGCACTCCTGACTGAAACGTTGACTATCTATTAATTTCCATAGATGTTGGCTGACCTGCCGAGTTCCTCTAGCATTTTGTGTGATTCTATAGATTTCCAGCATCTTCATATTTTCTCGTGTTTGTGAAATGCTGGAGGAGCGTTGCAGGTCAGGCAGCATCTATGGAAATTAATAAAAAGTCAATATTTTAGACAAGAAAGACCCTTCATCAGGACTGGAAAGGATGGGGGAAAATGCTAAAGGTTGGGGGAGGGGAAGGAGGACACGATGGAAAGTGATGGTTAAAGCTAGGTGGGTAGGAAAGATAAAGGGCTGGGAGAGGAAGGAATCTGATAAGGGAGGAGAGTTGATCATAAGAGAAAGGGAAGGAGGAGGGATACTGAGGGAGATGATAGGGAGATGAGAAAAAGAGGCAAGAGGCTAGACTGGGGAAGAGGAGGGGGAAAAGGAAAGATAAAGAAAAACAAATATTGGAAGGAGAAATCAATGTTCATACCATCAGGTTGGAGATGGAATATGAGATGTTGCTTCTGCACCCTGAGAGTGACCTCATGGCAAAAGAGGAAGTTGGAACATTGTTCATTTGGATTAGAGGACTTGAAGAAACACTGGAGAAACCTAGGTTGATATTTTGTAAAGGGAGTAATTCATTCCACTGAAAATGGATTTTATGATTTGACATTGAGATGGGGAAGCAAAGTACTGGGTTCATTGAAGCATGTTTTGATGGTGGAGCAGTAGGTAAAGGTGCACCTTGTCAAACAAGGATCATGTAATCTTATAAGGTCAATTGCACCTTGGATAAAAACATAGCAGCAGAATTAAGCTCTTTGGTCCATTGTGTCTGCTGCAGCAATCCATCATGACTGATTTATCATCCTCTCAGTCCATTTGTTTTTGCCACCTTATCATAACCTTTGATGTATTTACTGATCAAGAACTTATCTATTTTTATAATTACCCATATGACTTGGCCTCCAGTCATCTGTGGCGATGAATTCTACAGATTCACCACCCTCTGGCTAAAGGAATTTCTCCTTATCTCTGTTCTAAAAGGGTACCCATCATTTCTGAGACTGTGCCACTGGTCCTTAACTCTCCCACTATTTCAATCATAATCTCTGCATCCGTTCTATCTAGGCCTTTCAATATTCGGTTGGTTTCAATGAGATTCCCTCCTTGTTCTTCCAAATAGGCTTGTTGGGCCTTTTACCATGCAGTATATGTAAATAAAATAAACCGCAGTGATTACAGGCCTAGAACCATAAAACACTCATGTTAATCCTTTCATCCTGGCATCATTCTTGTAAACCTCATCTGGACCCTCTCCAATGGCAGCGCATCCTTAGATATTGGGCCAAAAATTGCTCACAATGCGGTCTGTCCAATTATGCCCTTGGCTTTGTATTCTAGTCCTTTTGAAAAGAATTGCATTTGCCTTCCTTACTACCAACTCAACCATTGACCTTTAGGGAATCATGAGTCTTTGAATCTAAGAGTCTTTGTATCTTCCAGTTTCTGAATTTGCTATGCCTTTATTCCTTCCACCAAAGTGAATAACAATGCACTTCGCTGCTCTGTATTCCATCTGCCACTTCTTTATCCAATCTCTGAATCCAAGTCCTTCTGCAGACTCTTGACTTTTTCATCATTACCTGTCACACCGCCAATCTTTGTTTCATCCGCAAACTTGGCCACAAAGTTTCTTTATATTTCTTTATTCACGTTCTTTGCCTTCTGCCAGCCAATCAATCTCTATGTTAGTATCTTTCCTGTAATACCATGGGCTTTTAATTTGTTTATTAGCCTCATCTATAGCACCTTATCAAAGGCCTTCTGAAAATCCAGGTAAACAAAATCCACTGACTCTCCATGTCTATCCTGCCTGTTATTTCCTCAAAGAATTTCAACAGATTAGTCAGGCAAGATTTCCCCTTAAGGAAACTATGCAGAGTTCGGCCTGTTTTATATTGTGCCTCCAACCATACTAAAACTCATTCTTAATAATGGACTCCAACGTCTTTCCAGCCACTGAAGTTTGGCTTACTGGCCTATTATTTTCTTTCTTCTGCCTCCCTCCGATCTTAGAGTGGTGTGACTTTTGCAATTTTACAGTGCTGTGGAACCATTCCAGAATCTAGTGATTCTTGAAAGATAATTAATGCTTCCAGTATCTTTTCAGCTACCTCTTTCAGAAACCTGGCATGTAGTCTGTCTCGTCCAGTTGACTTGCCTACCTTTAGACCTTTTAGCTACCCAAGCATCTTAGAAATAATGACTACACTTACTTCTGCCCCCTGACAATCTTGAATTTCTGGCATGCTTCTTGTATCTTCTATTGATACAAAATACTTAATTCATCTGCCATTTTTTCGTTCCCCATTACTGTTTCTCCATGACTCATCAGTCCAATGTCCACTCTTGCCTCTCTTTTACATTTCATTTATCTGGATAAACTTCTAGTGTATTTTATATTATTAGCTAGCTTACCTTAATATTTCATCTTATCTCACTTTATTATTTAGCCTTTGCAGACATCCATGAAAAACAGAACCCCAAAAGAATGACAGCAAAACATCAGAAAAAAGCCCCAAAGCCCCCTCTCTCTGCGCCCTGCGCAAGCAGCAGCAAGCATTAATGCATGAACTTTCCCTCATTTTTGTTGCAGTCCCGTAATTGATCCAGGTCTTTTAAAATAATGCAGTAATTATATACAATGAATTGCAGTTAATTGGGCTTTCGGTTAATCAGGGCAGTTGCTTATTTAGGACAACTTTTGGAGAACAAACTAATTGAAAAAATACCTTAGATTCCTGTAGTTTATTTGGGAAACTATGCCACTTAATTGGGACAGAAGGCTGTTGTTGAACAGTTTCTAACTAGTGTTGTTCAATCTTGTGTGGCCATTAGACGTTGTAGTAGCATCAGTTGTGTTTGTTACCGATGGTTGGCAAGAAATAAGCAGTACTTATATTTCACTACTTCAAGTTAGACACTACACAGAATTTGGAGGTATAGACAATCTTGATGTATTGTCGATAGTATTGTATGATGGCAGTCCATAATGTGCATGAGTTGTCTGTGCTCGTTGTTCATTGCGTACACTGGATGAATTCGTCTGTCAATAACTATTGGAACTAATAGTTTTTTTAGTATTGTTGGTAGGTTCTAAATTGCTGATTATTTCATTTAAATACATAATTTGTTATGCAGAAAGTTTGAAATAAATAACATTAGTTAATAACTCATCAGAGGTGAACGATAAGTTTGTGGCCTGAAGGGGATGACTCCAAACTTTCTGCATAATCATTCAAAGAGTTGACCTGCATGTGCATGTAATTAAAGCTGTATAACTCATCTCCTTCTACCTTAGGCCACAAACTTATCAATCAACCATCTGTGGACACTTTCTGGAGATCCAAGATTCGTATGCTCCACGACGGTTGGACTAAGTGTGTAAATGTAGGAGGGGACTATGTTGAAAAATAAATGTGCTAGGTTTTCTAAAATTGACTCCTTCTACCTTCAGCCACAAACATATCAATCACCCCTTGTATGTGCAGTGAAAATTACGACTGACAAAATGCTCAGGAAGCTTAATGGTCTGAGGGTGGGTAAATCTCCTGGACCTGATGGAATGCACCCTCGGGTTCTGAAGGAAGTAGCTGGAGAGATTGTAGGGGCATTAACAATGATCTTTCAAGAATTGATAGATTCTGGCATTGTACTGGATGACTGAAAAATTGCAAATGTTACCCCCGCTATTTAAGAAAAGTGGAAGGCAGCGGAAAGGAAACTATAGACCTGGAGGCACATGCAAGATAGGCCAAAGCCAGCATGGTTTCCTGAAAGGAAAGTCCTGCCTGATTAACCTACTGCAATTTTTTGAGGAAATTACAAGCAGGGCAGACAAAGGAGATGCAGTAGATGTGGTGTACTTGGATTTTCAGAAGGCCTTTGACAAGGTGCTGCACGTGAGGCTGCTTAGCAGGATAAGAGTCCATGGAATTACAGGGGAGTTACTAGCATGGGTGGAGCACTGGCTGATTGGCAGACAAGAGAGAGTGGGAATAAAGGGATCCTGTTCTGGCTGGCTGTTGGTTACCAGTGGAGTTCCACAGGGACTGTGTTGGGACTGTTGCTTTTTACGATGTATTTTAATGACTTGGACTATGGGATTAATGGATTTGTGGCTAAATTTGCCGATGATACAAAGCTAGGTGGAGGAACGGGTAGTGTTGAGGAAACAGAGCCTGCAGAGAAACTTAGATAGTTTAGGGGAATGGGCAAAGAAGTGGCAAATGAAATACAATGATGGAAAGTGTATGGTCATGCACTTTGGTGGAAGAAATAAACGGGCAGACTATTATTTAGATGGGGAGAGAATTCAAAATGGAGAGATGCAACGGAACTTGGGAGTACTTGTGCAAGATACCCTAAAGGTTAACCTGCAGGTTGAGTTGGTTGTGAAGAATGCAAATGCAATTTTGGCATTCGTTACAAGAGGTATAGAATATAACAGCAGGGATTGACAAGTGTTGGGACACTCGTGAGACCGCACCTGGAGTATTTTGCATAGTTTAGGGATTCTTAATTTAGAAAGGATATACTGACATTGGAGGTGGTTCAGAGAAGATTCACAAGAATGATTCCAGGAATGAAAGGGTTACCATATGAGGAATGTCTGGCAGCTCTTGGGCTTTATTCCCTGGTGTTCAGGAGAATGAGGAGGGGATCTCATAGAAATATTCCGAATGTTAAAAGGCTTGAACAGATTAGATATGGCAAAGTTATTTCCTATGGTAGTGGTGTCCAGGACAAGAGGGCACGACTTCAGGATTGAAGGACGTCCATTTAGAACAGATGCGGAGAAATTACTTTACTTGGGGTGGTAAATATGTGGAATTTGTTGCCAGGAGCGGCGGTGGAGGACAAGTCATTTGGTGCATTTAAGACAGAGACAGCCAGGGCATCAAAGGGTATGGGGAGAAGGCAGGGGAGTGGGGATGATTGCAAGAATTGGATCAGCCCCTGATGAATGGCGGAGCAGAATCGACGGACTGAATAGCGTACTTCTGCTCCTGTATAGTCAGCCCTCCTCATTTGCGAGGGATTGGTTCCAGGACCCCTCGCGAATACCAAAAAACGCGGATGTTCAAGTCCCCTATTCAACCTGACTCAATGTGGTGGACCTTGGGACCCAGCGGAACCTTAGACCTTATTTAACCTGTCGCAGTGTGGTGGACATTAGGACCTGGCGGCAGAGCTCTAAATCCGCAGTGTTTCTGTTCACGAAAGTGATCAGGATTGAAAATAAAGTGGAAGTAATAAATCGATCAGAAAGAGGTCATTGAAAAAGTGTTAGGCTACAGTTGGTCAATGATTGGAACAATTTTAAAGGATAAAATGAGGAAGGCCCTGCCCCGATGAAAGCTACAATTATTACTAAGCAAAGCAGTGGTTTAATTATTGGGTTTTGGGTTTGTGATCCTCCACATCAACCAGGCACGGATGGAGAGCATGCTCAGAAGTGGTCTGTCACTGGATCGAACTCGGGAGCTTCCCAAGTGCGGCGCTGAAACATACGCTCTTAAGTGTTTTATATGCATAGAAAGGTAAAATATATATTATATACTAAGACAAACGTTTGACTAACTGACGCTAAATAATACCGGGTGTACCTGTTCCAACTTACATAGTAAGAGAACTTCAGACTTTTTTCCAATCCTGATCCGAGGTAACCTACGCATATCCTCCCGTATACTTTAAATCATCTCTAGATTACTTATAATACACAATACAATATAAATGCTATGTAAAATAGTTGTTATACTGCATTATTTAGGGAATAATGACAAGAAAAAAGAGTTTGTACATGCTCGAACAACCATGTATCTTATTTTTGGTGGTCAAAACTGATGAAACTATGAGCGAATTCTGATCATTGGGTAGATTAAGAAAATTAGTTTTTGTGCACTGACTTTATTACAGAGCTTTGAATCCTGAAGAATTTTGCCTTTTTAGCTGCAAAACTCCTCCTATCTCCACAGTCTCATTTATTATCAAGTCATTAATGGATAGTGGTTGTCGCAGTTCCCTATCGCCACGTACTCTGATAATATGTTAATTTGAATTGCACTGTTAGAAACATTTGAGGGCTCTTTTGGTCGCAGTTGGTTGAATTTGCACATGCAGAACTCGCGGATAAGGAGGGCCAACTGTATCTTATTTTTGGTGGTCAAAACTGATGAAACTATGAGCGAATTCTGATCATTGGGTAGATTAAGAAAATTAGTTTTTGTGCACTGACTTTATTACAGAGCTTTGAATCCTGAAGAATTTTGCCTTTTTAGCTGCAAAACTCCTCCTATCTCCACAGTCTCATTTATTATCAAGTCATTAATGGATAGTGGTTGTCGCAGTTCCCTATCGCCACGTACTCTGATAATATGTTAATTTGAATTGCACTGTTAGAAACATTTGAGGGCTCTTTTGGTAGCATTCGACAGTATGCATTTTGAAATGGGTTATCAGTAAGTTATTTGTTTCTCGATTAAAGTGAGGTTTTCATACCCACACTCATGTTACATGCCAGCACCTTAACATCTGACTACTTTGAAGGTACTGTATCCAAAGCAGTTGCATCTTTTTTTAGGTAATTGTCAAGTCAAGTCACTTTTATTGTCATTTTGACCATAACTGCTATGTACAGTACATAGTAAAAATGAGACGACGTTTTTCAGGACCATGGTGTTACATGACATGGTACAAAAACTAGACTGAACTACGTAAAAAACAACACAGAGAAAAAAAACAACTACACTAGACTTCAGACCTACCCAGAACTGCATAAAGTGCACAAAACAGTGCAGGCATTACAATAGATAACAAGCAGGACAATAGGGCAGTAAGGTGTCAGTCCAGGCTTCAGGTATTGAGGAGTCTGATAGCTTGGGGGAAGAAACTGTTACATAGCCTGGTCGTGAGAGCCCGAATGAGTCGTGAGAGACGGCAGGAGGGAGAAGAGATTGTATGAGGGGTGTGTGGGTCCTTCAAAATGCTGTTTGCTTTGAGGATGCAGAGTGTAGTGTAAATGTCCGTGATGGCGGTAAGAGAGACCCCGATGATCTTCTCAGCTGACCACACTATCCGCTGCAGTGTCTTCCAATCTGAGATGGTGCAATTTCCGAACCAGACAGTGATGCAGCTGCTCAGGATGCTCTCCATACAACCCCTGTAGAATGTGATGAGGATGGGGAGTGGAAGATGGACTTCCCTCAGCCTTCGCAGAAAGTAGAGATGCTGCTGGGCTTTCTTTGCTATGAAGCTCGTGTTGAGGAAACAGGTGAGATTCTCCACCAGGTGACCACTAAAAAAATTTGATTCTCTTAATGATCTCTACCTAGGAGTCGTTGATGTTCAGCTGAGAGTGGTCGCTCTGTGCCCTCCTGAAATCAACAACCATGTCTTTTGTTCACATTCAGAGACAGGTTGTTGGCTCTGCACCAGTCCGTTAGCTGCTGCACCTCCTGTCTGTAAGCTGACTCGTCGTTGCTGATGAACGGTCGTGTCATTGGTGAACTTGATGATGTGGTTCGAGCTGTGAGTTGTAGCACAGTTGTGAGTCAGCAGAGTGAACAGCAGTGGACTGAGCACACAGCCCTGGGAGGGCCCTGTGCTCAGTGTGATGGTGTTGGAGATGCTGCTCCTGATCCGGACTGACTGTGGTCTCCCAGTCAGGAAGTCTAGGATCCAGTTGCAGAAGGAGGTGTTCAGGCCTAGTCGGCTCAGCTTTCAAATTGGTGTTGCTACTTTCAAGTTTTGTTGAGGGGCAAAATTAGCAGTGGACTTTTATTCATGCTTGATACCACACACAATATTTTAGTTCTGAATAAAATGGCAATAGTAAATGTACATTAAATTAAATGACATCTTAATTAGTCTTTGTAAAAGTTCCTTCCAGCTGGGTCCATTCTTTTTGGCTAAATTTCTGAAAGAAATGAGGAAATTTGTCAATAATATAATATAAATAAATCGAAGTTTTATCCACCATCTTTGCTAAATAGATAAATGTCTCTCGTGTATTGTTGATCCGTCTAACTGGAGATTGTTTTTCCATTTGTGTAAGTTCTGACATCTCCCTTTTTCTAACATGTATTAATCGAAATCTTTAGAATGTTCAGTCTCTGAGCAGCACTTGCAGTACACTGTGTTTTCTTTACTTCATTAATTTCTATGTTTACCTTTTTCATTGAAGGCACCAATTTATCCTGATGCAATTTAACGACTGGTTGCTTTTTACAAAGCCTAAACTTTCCTGTCATTCCTGCTATTTCAATCGGCTTTAGATTCTAACCTGGTTGATGTTCCCACTATTTACATAATGCTACAGCAATGTGGTTTCCTTGGCAGATTTAATTACAGATTTCTAGATCTAGCTTCAAGGAATCTGATTGGACAGTACTTGTGTTTGCATTGATCTTTGGAGGTACATTGTTACTGTGTCCCAATAGTTGCAAGTAATGCAACCCCGTGTGGCTTTAGTTCAGAATACTGATATATCATGAAAGTACTTTTTGTGAAGGCTGATCTCCCACCCCCCCATCCTCATCACATTCTGCAGGGGTTGTATTGAGAGCATCCTGAGCAGCTGCATCACTGCCTGGTTCGAAAATTGCACCATCTCGGATCGCAGAACCCTGCAGCGGATAGTGAGGTCAGCGGAGAAGATCATCGGGGTCTCTCTTCCTGCCATCACAGACATTTACACTACACGCTGCATCCGCAAAGGAAACAGCATTATGAAGGACCCCATGCACCCCTCATACAATCTCTTCTCCCTCCTGCCGTCTGGGAAAAGGCTCTCACGACCAGACTATATAACAGTTTCTTCCCCCAAGCTATCAGACTCCTCAATACCTGAAGCCTGGACTGACACCTTGCCCTACTGTCCTGTTGATTATTTATTATAATGCCTGCACTGTTTTTGTGTACTTTATGCAGTCCGGTGTAGGTCTGTAGTCTAGTATAGCTTTCTCTTTTTTTTATTACGTAGTTCAGTCTAGTTTTTTGTACTGTGTCATGTAAACCATGGTCCTGAAAAACGTTGTCTCATTTTTACTATGCACTGTAACAGCAGTTATAGTCAAAATGACAATAAAAGTTGACTTGACTTGAAGTAGCAAGTGCTGAATTGCTAATATGGGAAGTGGCTATATTGCTGGAGAATAGTATGGGATTTTGAAGCTGGTTTAGAATGAATAAAAATGTTGCCCTGTGGAACTGCATCTGGACCATGGGAAATGCTTGGAATGTTGAATTTCAAAATACTTATAACCATTGGATATACAAATTATTAAATGATTGCCTGATTGACAGATTGCTTAATCGACTGGTAAACATAAATTGCTGTTTTGCAATTTGTCTGACAAGATCCATGATATTGATCTCCATAGAAGCACATTTGTTACTAAATCACTTTGCACTTATAATGACAGCTGCAAAGAAATCCACATGTCTAGACAATTCATTTCTTATGGACCAGAAGGACAAAAGAGGGTTGTTTGTATTGGATGAGAAAAGGGTGAAATAGTTGGAACTTAGTAGTTCTCAGCCCTTCAGTCTTGAATAGGTGTTTGAGTTTAAAATTTATATTAAGTTACAAAACTCAGAGTAAATTCATTTTCAAAGTAGGTATATGTCACCATATACTGCCTTGCCATTCATTTTCTTTCAGGCATTTACAGCAGAACAGAGAAATACAATCTAATCATGGAAGATTATACACAAAGACTGACAGAGAAACAGTGTACAAAACGAGAAAAACTGTGCAAATAAAAAATAAATAAGTAAATAAATAATACCAAGAACATGAGTTGTAGAGTCCTGAAAGTGAGTTCACAGGTTGTAGAATCAGTTCAGAGTTGAGGTGAGTGAAATTATACATTCAGGTCCAGGAGCCTGATGGTTGAATAGTGATAATTGTTCCTGAACCGGTGGTGTGTGTCTTAAAGCTCCTCTACCTCCTTCCTGGCATTAGCAGTGAGAAGAGCGTGACCTGGATTGAAATTGCAAGACACATGAAAAGCTTCAACTTGAAACTGTGTTGAAGTTATAAGACATTTATCTGAAAATATGTTGTCAATGCTCTTAAGACTATTACAAATCACTTGTCAGCAATTGAGTCTCTGTCAGCTCATAGATTCCTGTCTCAAGAACATGTTTGTTGTCCTGTACAGGCATTTTTCTGTCAGCTTGAACTGAATGTAGTTTTCTTGCACTTTCAACACTTTACTTCTGAAGCTCATGTATAAGCCTAGGTTCCAACTGCCCAGCCACTGTGGCACCAGTGTCTGAACCTCTTGCTCGTCAAGCTTATTGTTCATTGCCATAGATGTATGTATGACCAGCTGTTTACCAAGACCTTACTCTTATGGTGGTTAAATCACAAAATTTATCATCCATATCTATTATCTGTGTCTTTAATACCTATTCACATTGGCTGCATTGTTAACTCTTAGAAAAACTTCTGTCACATTAAATTTATGGAATTTCAATTCAACTGTCTTTCACAATGTAAAACTTAGCATGAAATCCAACATTCTTTGCTATATTTCCATAGCTATACTTTTCCTCTGAATTGTCTTTCTCTAATGCATCATTTATATGCAGTATTGTATTGCAACAGAAGAGAAAAAAAGATTTTTCTCTCTTCTAAGGGACCGGTGCAGTCGCTAATTAACTGCAATGTATTATAATTCCTTGCATCAAATTAAATTTTCACAGATTGTGAGGATGTCATTGGCCAAATATATTGTTCTTTATAACCATATAACAATTACAGCATGGAAACAGGCCATCTCGGCCCTTCTAGTCCGTGCCAAACACATACTCTGACCTAGTCCCACTGGCCCTCACTCATCCCATAACACTCCATTCCTTTCCTGTCCATATACCTATCCAATTGTACTTTAAATGACAATATCAAACCTGCCTCTACCACTTCTACTGGAAGCTCGTTCCACACAGCTACCACTCTCTGAGTAAAGAAGTTCCCCCTCGTGTTACCTTTAAACTTTTGCCCCCTAACTCTCAACTCATATCCTCTTGTTTGAATCTCCCCTACTCTCAATGGAAAAAGCCTATCCACATCAACTCTATCTATCCCCCTCATAATTTTAAATACCTCTATCAATTCCCCCCCCCCCCCCCCAACCTTCTACGCTCCAAAGAATAAAGACCTAACTTGTTCGACCTTTCCCTGTAACTTAGGTGCTGAAACCCAGGTAACATTCTAGTAAATCTTCTCTGTACTCTCTATTTTGTTGACATCTTTCCTATAATTCGGTGACCAGAACTGTACACAATACTCCAAATTTGGCCTCACCAATGCCTTGTACAATTTTAACATTACATCCCAACTCCTATACTCAATGCTCTGATGTGTAAAGGCCAGCATACCAAAAGCTTTCTTCACCACCCTATCCACATGAGATTTCACCTTCAGGGAACTATACACCATTATTCCTAGAACACTCTGTTCTACTGCATTCTTCACTGCCCTACCATTTACCATGTATGTCCTATTTTGATTAATCCTACCAAAATGTAGCACCTCACACTTATCAGCATTAAGCTCCATCTGCCTAAATGGCCTAAATCTCTCTGCAAGCTTTGAAAACCTACTTCATTATCCACAACGCCACCTACCTTAGTATCATCTACAAACTTACTAATCCAATTTACCACCCCATCATCCAGATCATTAATGTATATGACAAACAACATTGGACCCAGTACAGATCCCTGAGGCACACCACTAGTCACCGGCCTCCAACCTGACAAACAGTTATCCACCACTACTCTCTGGCATCTCCCATCCAGCCACTGTTGAATCCATTTTACAACTTCAATATTAATACTTAATGATTGAACCTTCCTAACTAACCTTCCGTGCGGAACCTTGTCAAAGGCCTTACTGAAGTCCATATAGACAACATCCACTGCTTTACCCTCGTCAACTTTCGTTGTAACCTCTTCAAAAGGTTCAATAAGATTTGTCAAACATGACCTTCCATGCACAAATCCATGCTGACTGTTCCTAATCAGACCCTGTCTATCCATATAATTATATATACCATCTCTAAGAATACTGTCCATTAATTTACCCACCACTGACGTCAAACTGACAGGCCTATAATTGCTAGGTTTACTCTTAGAACCCTCTTTAAACAATGGAACCACATGAGCAATATGCCAATCCATCCCCGTTTCTAATGACATTTGAAATATTTCTGTCAGAGCCCCTGCTATTTCCACACCAATTTCTCTCAAGGTCCTAGGGAATATCCCGTCAGGACCAGGAGCTTTATCCACTTTTGTACTTCTTAAAAGTGCCAGTACTTTCTCCTCTTTAATTGTCATAGTTTCCATAACTTCCCTACTTATTTCCCTTACCTTACACAATTAAATATCTTTCTCCTTAGTGAATACTGAAGAAAAGAAATTGTTCAAAATCTCCCCCCATCTCTTTTGGCTCCACACAGAGCTGTCCACTCTTTCTCTAAGGGACTTATTTTATCCCTCACTATCCTTTTGCTATTAATATAACTGTAGAAACCCTTCGGATTTATTTTCACCTTACTTCCCAAAGCAACCTGGTGTCTTTTAGCTTTTCAAATTTCTTTCTTAAGATTCTTCTTACATTCTTTATATTCCTTGAGCACCTCATTTACTCCATGCTGCCTATATTTATTGTAGATATCTCTCTTTTTCCTAACCAAATTTCCAATATCCCTCGAAAACCATGGCTTTCTCAACCTTTTAACCTTTCCTTTCAACCTGACAACATAAAGATTCTGTGCCCTCAAAATTTCACTTTTAAATGACCTCCATTTCTCTATTACGTCCTTCCCATAAAACAAATTGTCCCAATCCACTCCTTCTAAATCCTTTCGCACCTCCTCAAAGTTAGCGTTTCTCCAATCAAAAATCTCAACCCTGGGTCCAGTCCTATCCTTCTCCATAATTATATTGAAACTAATGGCATTGTGATCACTGGACCCGAAGTGCTCCCCAACAAGTATCTCCATCACCTGACTTATTTCATTCCCTAACAGAAGATCCAACACTGTCCCTTCTCTAGTTGGTACCTCTTTAATAGGCAAAAGATAATGATTGGTTTTATTTGTCATTTGGATTGCACTGAAGCATGCAGTGAAATGTTGTTTTGCATCAATGTTCAACACATTCAAGATGTGCTATGGGGCAACCCATAAGCTTTGCCGTGCTTCCAGCACCAACATAGCCTTTTCACAACTTATTAACCCTAACCTGTATGTATTGAAATGTGGGAGGATACCAGAGCACCTGGAAGAAACCCACAAAGTTAGGGGGAGAATGTACAAACTCCTTATAAGATAGCAGTGGGAATTGAATCCTGATCTTATTGCTGGTGCAGTAATGAGTTATGCTAGCCGCTATGTACCCTGCCACCCACTACAAAAAGATAATGTTAGTTATTGTTTGTTGAATAATGGCTGTCCTTTCAGCTGAGATGCTTTTAACTACCGTGGTTTCCATTTCATTGGGACACATGGGAAACATTTTGGCCCAATTAAGTGTCTGCCCCAACTTACTAAAGTTTCATGGAAATAGTTAAAAGGCATACAAAGACAAACTGATTAACTGAGTAACAAATTATGCATTTAAATGAAATACAGAATGAATTAGAACACTATCAATACTATTACAGTATTATAAAATTATTCCTAGTAGTTATCATTGGAGGAATTTATCATTGCCATATTCTCTTGACTGTAGAAGAACAACATCAGTGCAGACACCTAGTGCAGATAATGGATGATCTTCATTGCTTTCCTGCATTAAGTCAAAATATAAAACAATGATTTAAAATCACTGGTTTTTGAATTGGTGTCTGTTGGTCCAAATGGATAATGTAACACAAGCACATGTAATTTACTATTCAAAAACTGTTCACTCCATAATGTCTAGTGACCATATCTGGCATCGCCAAGCCTGAATACTTGAAAACGTAGTGAGCAAAACAGTTATGAATTGTAAACACAAAGTACACTGCAGATGCTGTGGTCAAAGCAACGCGTACAACACGCTGGAGGAACTCAGCAGGTTGGGCAGCATCCGTGGAAACGAGCAGTCAACGTTTCTACGGATGCTGCCTGACCTACAGTTATGAATTGGCTTATAACTTATTTCTCGCCAACTATCAGTGACAAAACTCGCTGCTTTTCTGAACAGAAACACACACAACTGGTGTTATTTTAAAAACTGTTCACTGTGATCACACTGTAGAGTACACGTGACTAATGTTAGTTCCAAACTGTTCGGCAACAGTCTTCTGTCCCAATTAAGTGCATAGTGTTTCAAATAAATAATTTTCTCAATTAGTGTTTGTTCTTAAAGGGTGGTCCCAAATGAGCGGCAGCCCTGATTAACTGATGGCCCAATGAACTGGAATCCATTGTATTTGAGAAGGGACTTCCAGTCATTGTTTTGGTGAACATGCTCCTCTTCGCTTTGTTGCTTCAGAATTTTCGGTCTGAATTTATTTCTCTTTTGTTTTTGAAAGCAAGATTCTAGCAATGATTTTTTTTTAAACATGTGGATGTCTAAAATAAAAAGAAACTGCTGTAAATACTATGCCAGTCTGGCCAGTGAGATGAGAGAGAAACCATTGCTTTCCAAATAGCGTCTTTATCTGGAAATGTTCAGTTTCTCTTGCCATAGCCGCAGCCCAATTTACAATATTTTCTGTTTTATTATGGTATTTTCCCAATCTTCAGTTAATTTTCAACCTCTGAGGTTATAAATGCCTATTAAGAGAAAAAACAAATAGTTATCCAATAAACCTTTAATAAACAAAAACCTTCTTTATTTGTGTGAATATTACTGGGGCTTTCTGTTTCAGGCATATTTGGATGAAGCATGGATGTTTTATTTAAAATGTTCATCAACTATGGCTGCAGAAGAGGACCTCTCATTTTCTATTGTTAACTTCATAGACCCTTCATTTTCTCAATCCAGTTACCTTACTGGCAGTGTAATCATGCAGATTGTCAACCAAGCATGATGAAATTATATGGTCTCTGTATTCCACCTTGTGGGGCCAGGGTGAAGAAAGAAAAGCATTTTTTTCCAAGTTTAATATGTTATAAAAAGAACACTTAGAAAAGCTATTATTTTATGGCTCATTTGAAACCCAATGCTCAAGTAAGTAGCATAAACAAGAGAAAATGTCCAGATGCTGGAAATCCAAGCAACACGTACAAAATGCTGGAGGAACTCAGCAGGCCAGGCAGCATCTATGGAATAAAAAAAGTATAGTTGACATTTCGGGTTGAGACCCTTCAGCAGGACTGGGCATAAGTAAGTTGGATATAGCTGTAATACAGTAGCTTTGTTCCCTACAGATGAGGATTGTTTCTTTATTGGTTGCAAAGTATCCTGGGAAATCTTGTAAGGAATGTGGGCGATGGTAAAGAAATTGTTTTTTTAAGTTCTGAAACTGGTCGAAGATCCTAACAACTATCACTAATCTTAAATAACTACAGAACATTGTTATAAAATACAGCAATATGATTGATGGTTTTGTTGTAGTCAGGATATAGAATATAGTATTGTGGTAATGAAAACGTAGCTTTAATGCTTACTTTGCTTGGATCACAGCATGCATATTTGTTGCTACAAGCAGTCAGATTCTGAAACACTATTTTCAATTCTCTATAACTATTGACACTGTGTTTGCATTTGTTCTGTGACATAAATGTGAACATTCCTGATTATGAAATAATAAGTCATCCTGTCGGTCTTAATGTTTAAATATGTATTTACACAGGCCTTCATTAGTTGTGATATTGAATACAAGGGCAGGAAGATTGGGTTCCAGCTTCATTAAACCGGTGAGACCTCAGATGGAGTACTGCAGGCAGTTTTGGCCAGTACAGTATAGCATCACTGCAGAAGGTAGAGAAGAGATTTGGATTTTGCCTGGGATGTAGCATTGTAGTTATTAACAGTGACTGTATAAGTTAGCTTCTTTCTGGAGAGGCAAGGGTAAAAAGGTATGTGAGAGATATAAAATGAGAATATAGATAGGCTAGACTACAGATGTTCCCTATGTCTGAGATGGACATAGGTCTAGGGTAAAGGGTAAGTGATTTACAGGAGACCTGAAGGGGCTCTTCTTCACTCAGACTGGTGAATACCTGAAATGCACTGCCTGTGAGATTTGTGGAAGTAGAGTCCCTGATACCATTTAAGAAGTGAATATATGAGCACTTAAATTGTCTGGACGTGCAGTAGAAGACTACAGACCAATTGATGGGATTCTGATGCAAGTCAGTTCATTGCAATTGTGCATATGACAATAAGCTCAGCTCTGGTCAGCACAAATGTAATGGGCTGAATGGCCTGTTATCCAAAGTTTGTTGATGTATGTGCATTTAATGTTACTGTACCATGTAAACACTTACATTGTGTTACAGATTTTGAATTCATCCTGTTTTTATTATGGGTCCATAAACTAAACTATCTCAACAAATTGCTTCAAATTTTAGGTGGTACAGTAAAGTAGTGACTTTGAAAACAGATGTGATGCCTTCGTGCTCTCAGTCGGCAGGTGGCTGGCTTACTGTTAGTACTAAAAGTTACAAACCTCTAGAGGCAAAAACATTTGAGTACTGCAATCTAAAAGGTAAATGGTATGCTATGATACTTGGTATGTGAGTCTCTCAGGATTATGTAATATATAACCACTTCTGGTGCACTTGTCATTACAGTGTCAAAGGCTATTTGTTTCAAATAGATTGATTCTTGTTCTGATCTAGAGATGCTTGCCATATGTTATCTTCATTGATATTCCCAACATATACACTTCGCAGGAAAGCATACTGATCTCATGAAAAGAAAAAAAATTACATCTTTTCTGTGGGGTTCTAGAAACACAAATTCAACACTAGAAAAAGACACTTAGCATGTTGTGGTCATGGTAGCCAAAAGTGTATTTGCAGTTTATCCCAGTCCCTGGTCTTGCAGATTATGGCATTTCAAGTGTTAAAGCTAGATCAAAGGGAAGTTCTGCTTGCACCTCTCCAACCCTCCTATTAATAACTTTAATGTGTATCTTCTGGACATTATTCTTGCTGAGAAAAGTTGGTCATTCTATCTACCTTTCCTTGGTACATCTGTATAAAGCCTTAAATAAGTGTACAAGATAGGTTTGAGTGTGTCATCTTATTCTTTCCAAAAGATGCTGTGTATTTTCTCCCTCTGTCATCTTAAAACTGTTGAGATCTTTGCTGGGTTACAGTTCTGTTGCTGTTGGTTGCCTCTGGTATCTTGCATTAATAGAAATGGTTAATTTTTGAGTCAAGGAAATCCTTCAACCAAATGATTTCAATGCTACAACTTCATTTGTTTAATTAGCACAGAGACTGAAATATGCACAAGCAGTTTATCCTGTTTGTGGCAGTACCGAACAGAATTTTAAAAGCTAACTTTTCTGTGCTGATGTGAATTCTGATGCCTTACTGCTGAGGTTAGCTAACACAGGACTGACTGCACTGGATATTAGAAAAAAAAAACATTTTTTCAGTGACTTAGTTATGCTGCCAGGGGTCCCATATCCATTTGACAAAGAAACAAATGTAAGTTTGAACTAAGACAGATTCCCTCGATCTATATGTTTGGGGGTCCACTTGGATACATCAGGCATTTAGCTTCGATGTGTAAGAAGTATTTTCAATAGACACATGTCTTGTGCAGGATGAACAGCTGAAGTTCAGGGGCAAAGGGAGAATTACAAGATTTTTTAATGGAATTCTTTTCAGACAGTGGTTTGGGAGACGTTTAGATACAGGATCTAAACAAAAATTGAACCAATATCTGTATCGGAAAATCAGCTATGAAAATGTAAGCTGAAACAAGTATACAGTGAAACAATAGACGAGGTGTTGCAACTCTACTGTACTCGATTCCGTCACTTCTCTGTTCTCTCACCCCAGTCAATTTGGATTGGCAACCGCATCTCTTTCTTTCTTTCTTTCTTTCTTTCTTTCTTTCTAAATCTTTTTATTAATATTAGTAATATGGACAGAATACAAATAATATATTGATAAAGAAATTACCAACATACAAATTCCATTACATATGAAAAAAAATACATAATAGTTACAATATAAATGAGTTTACCAAGACATAAGCCATAAAATATATGTATGAACATGGTAAGTCTAAATATTTCATAATATATGATATAAAAAAACAAAAAAGAAAGAAAATATATATATATATAATGCAAAACTAGCTAATCTACTAATCTAATAACTAATATAGAAGAAAAAAGAAGCAAAAAAAGAGAGAGAAAAATAAAAAGGGGGGCTGTTTATAATATCTCACAAAAATAAGTATTCATCAAAGCCGTCACAATGTCCTCTCAACATACATAAGCTAAAAGCTGGGAAATCAAATGAACTTGGCACAGGGTCATATTACATCATATGAAAATGTTGAATAAATGGTCTCCATAACTTTTCAAATTTATTAGAAGTCTCAAAAGTACCACTTCTAATTTTTTCTAAATTTAAACATAACATAGTTTGTGAGAACCAATTAAATACAGTGGGAGGATTAATTTCCTTCCAATTCAACAATATAGATCTTCTAGCCATCAGAGTTAGAAATGCAATCATTCGACGGGCAGAAGAAGGTAAATGCAGTGAGTCTAACATTGGTAAACCAAAAATTGCGGTAATAGGATGAGGTTGTAAATCAATATTCAAAACCGCAGAAATAATATCAAAAATATCTTTCCAATATTTCTCCAAAAATGAACAAGACCAAAACATATGAGTTAAAGACGCAATTTCAGATTGACATCTATCACAAATAGGACTAATATGAGAGTAAAAATGAGCTAATTTATCCTTGGACATATGGGCCCTATGTACGACCTTAAATTGTATTAATGAATGTTTGGCACATAACGATGATGTATTAACTAATTGAAGAATTCTATCCCAATTCTCACTAGAAATAATAAGACTAAGCTCTCTTTCCCAATCCTTTTTAGTCTTATAAAGAGGCTCTGAACATATCTTCATAATTATATTATAAAGTTTTGAAATAAGCCCTTTTTGAAAAGGGTCTAATTCAAATAAACTCTCCAAAATATCTGAAGGTACAAAATTTGGAAACGTAGGGAGTACAGAACTTAAAAAATGTCTAATCTGTAAATATCTAAAAAAATGAAATCTAGGCAAGTTATATTTGTTGGATAATTGCTCAAAAGACATGAAACAATTGTCTAAAAATAAATCAGAAAATCTTAGTAATCCCTTAGTTTTCCAAGCCGAATAAGCTTGATCTATAATGGAAGGGTGGAAAAAACAATTAGATACAATAAGACTATTTAAAACGAATTGAGTCAACCCAAAAAATCTCCGAAATTGAAACCATATATGTTTAACTATCGGGTTGTCAATTCGTTTCGGCAATTTAGAAAGAGCAAAAGGGAGAGAAGTCCCTAAAATAGAACCCAGAGCATAAGCTGATACAGATTTAGTTTCTAAACTCACCCAACAAGGGCCGAAAGATCCACCCCCATCTTTCAACCAACATAACAAATATCTAATATTAACTGCCCAATAGTAAAATCTGAAATTAGGTAATGCTAACCCGCCTTCCTTTTTTGTCTTCTGTAAATATATTTTACCTAACCTGGGATTTTTATTCTGCCATATATATGAAGAAATTTTAGAGTGAACATTAGTAAAAAAAGATTTCGGGATAAAAATTGGTATCGCTTGAAAAATATATAAAAACTTAGGTAAAATAACCATCTTAATAGCATTAATCCTACCTATTAGGGATAAAGATAAAGGTGACCACTTAGTAAACAAACCTTTAATCTGATCAATTAAGGGTAAAAAATTAAATCTAAATAAATCTTTATGGTTTTTTGTGATTTTGATCCCTAAATAAGTAAAAGAATCATTAACTAATTTAAAAGGTAAATTTCCATAAATTGGGACCCGTTTATTCAAAGGAAACAATTCACTTTTATTAAGATTTAACTTATACCCAGAAAACTCACTAAATTGAGCCAATAATGATAAAACTGCTGGGATGGATTTCTCCGGGTTAGAAATGAATAGTAATAAATCATCTGCATACAAAGATAACTTATGAATGTCTGTCCCACGATTAATACCCAAAATATCCTGTGATTGTCTGATGGCAATTGCCAAAGGTTCTAAGCCAATGTTAAATAGTAATGGACTAAGAGGACATCCTTGTCAAGTGCCCCGAAATAGGCGAAAAAAGGGAGATCTTTGATTATTGGTAAACACTGAGGCTACTGAAGTATGATAAATCAATTTAATCCATGATATAAATATCGGACTAAAATTAAACTTCTCCAACACATTAAATAAGTAAGGCCATTCAACTCTATCAAATGCTTTCTCCGCATCTAATGAAATCACGCATTCTCAAGTGTCATGTGAGGGAGTATAAACAATATTCGACAATCTCCTAATGTTAAAAAAAGAATAGCGATTTTTAATAAAACCGGTTTGATCATCTGAAATAATTTTGGGTAATACCTTCTCCAATCTAGATGCCAGTAACTTGGAAAAAATCTTGGAGTCTACATTCAATAAAGATATAGGTCTATAGGAAGCACAGTTAGTAGGGTCTTTATCTTTCTTCAATATTAGAGAAATGGAAGCTCTATAAAAAGATTGTGGCAAATTCCCCAATCTAATTGCTTCCTCAAAAACCTTACCTAACCAAGGGGAAAGAGTAGCGGAAATTTTTTTTTAAAATTCAACTGTATAACCATCTGGACCCGGTGCTTTCCCAGAATTCATTGAGGAAATAGCCCCTTTAATTTCTACATCTGTAATAGGAATATCCAGTATCAAAAGATCATCAGATGATAATCTTGGAAAATTTAATTTCCCAAGAAAATCAGACATGGTATTATGATCTTGAGGAAATTCAGATTGATACAGGGAGGTATAGAAGTCTTGAAATGCTTTATTTATCTCATCATGTTAACTGTCAGATTCCCATTCTGCTGACCAATCTTAGTGATTTGACGTTTAACCAAAGCATTCTTCAATTGACTAGCTAACAGTTTACCAGATTTATCACTATGTATATAAAAATCAGATTTAGTTTTCATTAATTGATTTTCAATCGATTAAGTAAGTAAGTTGATTAAGTAAGTAATAAACTATGTTCCATTTGAAGTTCAACCCTTTGTGAAGCTCCTTACTAGGAGCAATCGAATATTTCTTATCAATCTCTTTAATTTTATCAACCAATAAAAGAGTTTCCATCTTAGTACATTTCCTCAAACCAACAGAATAAGAAATAATCTGTCCACGTATAAAAGTGTCCCAAAGTGTTCCGCAGGAGATATCATCTGTAGAATTAGTTGAAAAGAAGAAGTCGATCTGCTCCTCCATAAATTTTATAAAGTCAGAGTCTTGCAACAAGGTAGAGTCAAATCGCCATTGTCTGGCATTAGAAGCTGTATCCGTAAATTTCATAGAAAGTAATAATGGAGCATGATCAGAGATAGCTATAATATCATAGTTACAACTGATTACCAATGGAATAAATCAAGAGTCTACAAAAAAATAATCAATTCTCGAATAAGAGTGATAAACATGTGAGAAAAAAGAAAACTCTTTGTCTTTAGGATGCCGGAATCTCCAAATATCAAAAACTCCATTGTCAGTCAAAAAAGAGTTAATACAAGTGGCCGACTTATTAGGTAAAGTCTGAATAGATAAAGATTTATCCATCAGAGGATTTAAACAACAATTAAAGTCACCACCCATTATTAACTTATTTGTTTAGATTGGGTAAAGAGATAAATAAGGACTTAAAAAAATCAGGACAATCCACATTTGGAGCATAAACATTAACCAAAGCAACCTTTTTATTTCAAAGTAAACCCATAATTAACAAAAATCTACCATTCGGATCTGAAAAAATATCATGTTGAACAAATGGAATCAATAAAAATTGAAACTCCTTTTTCTTTAGCATTTGAATTTGCGTGATACCGTTGACCCCGCCAAAATCTAAAAAAACGAAATTTGTCCTCCTTCCTCACATGAGTTTCTTGTATAAAAATGATATGAGCATTATGTCTTTGGAATACTTTGAAAATCATCTTTTGTTTAATTGGATGATTTAAACCATTAGTATTCCAAGACACAAAATTAATGGTCTGATTCTAAAATCAACCCTTTAGGGTTAACCAACTTATAAACTCATGCACTCGGAAGAGGAACAAAAGTAATGAGAAGACCCGGAAGTGACGACAACACAGACATTTTTGAAGTTCAAAAACAGCCCAAATAAAAAAACTAACATAAACTGGTGCAAAAAAAAATAGAATTAGAAAACAGACCATCCCCCCCACCCCACAAGAGAAAGAGAAAAAGCCAAAATATGACTTAAAAAGGGAAAAAGTAAGACTAATCCTACCCCCATGTCAGCTGAAGAACACTCCATATATAAAGGATATATATAAAAGAATCACCCCAACTTTAAAAATTAAAATCACTATAATAAAAACCATATTTCTAAGTATAGTTAGTTGTAAAAAAAATAAAAATATAATCACTAAAAAAAAATTATAAATCGGGCTCTAGCCCAGATAAAACAAAAAATATTTAAGCTATGATAAGCAATGCATTGTAGGAAAAAGATGAAAGAAAGAAGAAAAATAAAGCCATCTTAAGCAAAACCAAAAATCTTTTTCAAAAAGCCACCATCTTAATCAAAGAAAAATTCACCTTCAAAGAATTAAAAATATACCTTCGAAGGAACAAAGTTAATGGACAAGTATGTAGTATAATGGTTAAAGTGTATAAGGCAGAACAATTAATATGACGAAAACACACTTTAACTTAAGTATAAAGTATAGGATGAACCTACACCAATAATCAGATTTTAATTCTGGTTTAAGAGATCGAGAACCATCTTACACGATCAGAATCGTTCATTTATTCGAGACCGCTGTCTGTAGCAGTAGGGAAGTTCTCCTCCAGATATTTTCTCGCTTCTGAAGTTGAAAGGAAAACCTGTCGTGGAGCATTCGACGGAGGTATTCGAAGCTTCGCAGGGTATAGGAGCGCAGGTTTCAGATTTTTCTCATAACATTCAGCCATCAACGGTTTAAAAAGAAGCCTTCTTTTTAAAAGGTCAGGGCTAAAGTCTTCGACCAGGCGGAAGCAGAATTCTTTGAATTTAATCATTCCTGCCCGACGAGCTGCTCGTATAAGTTGTTCTTTGCCATGTACGTAATGGAACCGGGCAATTACCACCGAAGGTTTATCTGTAACACTCGGTGATCGACGCCAAATTCTATGTGCCCGATCCAATAAAGGGGGGTTATTCGGGAAAATCGTCGGAAACGCTTCTTTTAAAAGTTGAGCAAAATATTTCGAAGGGTCATCTTTCTCTATGCCATCTGGAAGACCAAGTATACGTAAGTTCTGTCTTCTGGACCGATTCTCAAAAAAGTCACTCTTGGCTTTAAGGGCTTCCATCAGCTTAATGGTCGAAATTAAATCCTGTTGCAGTTTTTCAATAGTCAAATCTCGCTTCCGAGCATCTTCTTGCAGAGACGCAATAAGAGCTTGTTGCTGTATAATTACTAAATCCGTCTTAACCATGTACTCTTGAAAAGCCTTTATATCTTCTTTAAAAAATTGTTGTAGTTCAGCAAATTTTTTATCCAAAACCTCCATAAACAATTCAAAAGTTAATTGAGTTTGTTGTGGCGGAGCCTGCTTCTTTCCGTTCTGATTGCGTCTGGGATCCCGTCCCTTAGACCTGAGAGACATTTCTGTTTGCATATCTTCAAAAGTTCACAACAAACTCTTGGCAGTAAATTTAAAAAAAATTAACAAAGGAACTTTTGTTATAGGTAAAAATAAGCTGAATAAGGGTGAACAAAGGTTTAAAAAAAAAGTAAAGGTTATGGAGCGAATCCAAAACAGTACTCACTCCATGAGCGTCTCCAGCTGACTCCCTGCATCTCCTCCACAATCACCATCAGCACAGCTGCACTACAGCAGTGTAGCCTTGCAGGCTGTGTGCTCAAGTCACTTGCTCTTACTCATTGTACACTTTTGACTGAGACTGAGTACAGCTCCAAAGCCATCAATAAGTTTGCTGATGACACCACACTGTTGTTGGCCAAATCAAAGGTGGTAACAAATCAGCAGAAAGGAGAGAGATTGAAAATTTGGTTGAATGGTGCCACAACAACAACCTCTCACTCAATTTCAGCAGAACCAAAGGGGTTTCTTGATGTCAGGAGGAAGAAACTGGAGGACTCTGAGCCAGTCCTCATTTAGGGATCGGAGGTGCAGAGGGTCAGTAACTTTAAAGTCTTTGCTGTTATCACTTTGGAGGATCTGTCATTACAAAGAAGGCATTGTAGCGCCATTACTTTATTAGAAGCTTGCACAGATTTGGCAATTTTAAACTTTGACGAACTTCAATAGACGCACAGTGGAGCTCATCCTGGCTGGTTGCATTATAGCTAGGTATGGAAGCACCAATGCCCAAGAACAGAAAAGCTTACAAAAAGTATTTGGATACAGCTCAGTCCATCACAGGAAAAGCCCTCCAAGCCTACATCTACAAGGAGAGCTGCCACGATAAGCAACGTCCATCATCAAGAAACCTCTCTTCTTGCTGCTGTCATTGGAAAAGAGGTACGGGAGTCTGGGACCCCATACCACCAGGTTCAGGAATAGTTATTACTCTATAAATTATTACTCTATATTATTACTCTATAAATAGTTATTACTGGCTCCTGAACCAGCATGAGTAATTTCACTTTCCTCAACCCTGAACACAAAATATGGACTTGTCTTCAGTGACTCTACAACATGTTCTCAGTATTATTTATTTACCTATTTTATTATTATTCTTGTTTTTTTATTTGTAAAGTTTGTCTTTTGTGCATTGATTGCTTCTCAGTCATTGTGTATATTTTTCATTGGTTCTATTGTATTTTTTTTGCTCTACTGTGAATGCCTGCAAGAAATCGAATCTCACGGTAGGATATGATACCATAGACTGTCCGTACTTTGATAATAAATTACTTTGCACTTTGAACTCTGGACAGATAGGGTGGAAAGATAGGATTTAGATTGAAAACCACCAGGGCAACTAATTTATTCAGAAAGAGGGAAATCAAAATGTGCATTTTAAGAAAAAATAACATTCCAAACTAGAAAATCTGTATATTAATGAATAAAGTGAAGAAACTTATCTTGTATCTTCTCTCTTGATGATGCTAAAAAACTAAGAAGAGGCTGACACAGTGTACATAGTTCGAGTGAATAAGTAAGCATATGGTTCAAAACTCACATTGTGCAATAGTGTAGCTGTGTTTTCTGTATCATGTTTAATTTCTGCAGATTTAGAAAAGAGCTTTTCTGGGTTTGTGGTAATTTAGTTAATAACAGATTGTTAAAAAAACTATTTTTGTCAGTACTAATTAAAAAAAGTCATGCTTTCCTTCCACTTCTCCCTTCCTTCTCCCAAGCACAATGGTTATGAAGAATGGTTAGGTCAAGGGGTTGAATTAGAAACGCATTTGAAGTATGAATTTAATAAAAAGTATCCAAAAAAATCCTTAAAATTATGTATATAAGTGATAAGTGTTTTTGTTCAACACAGATAGTTATGATTATTGTTGCAAGGACACAAATTTGAAGCCCTGTGTTCCATAGCATAACAGGCAGGGCCTTCAGTCCTGAAGAAGTTTCCAGTCCTGCTGAAGGGTTTCAGCTCAAAACGTTGACTGTACTTTTTTCCATAGATGCTGCCTGGCCTGCTGAGTTCCTCCAGCATTTTGTGTGTGTTGCTTGGATTTTCAGCATCTGCAGATTTTCTCCTGTTAGGATCTTTTGTCTGTTAGATTTTTGTAGTTTATATTTGAGTTGCCTTTTCCTAGCTCTTTAAGAGCTCAGCAAACTTGGCTAGTAAATAGCTGATGTATCCTGTGTGTGTTCCATATTTGAATTATAGCTTTTGTTTAGCTGATTTCAGTTACATCATTAAAGTGAGAAGATGTTAAATTGCTCAGGCATCCCCAAACAAGGGGAAAATTCCTTAAGTAACCCATTTCAAATACTTTTATGGTTGCTTGAGAATCTAACAGGGTCTGCTCCTCTTCCTTCTCCCCCCTCCCCACTTTGTTGCTACAAATGACCTTTTTTTGCAAAATATATCAAAAGCACAAAGTTTACTTTATAGATATCACAGTTACTGGAGTGTTGAATCAATGAAGGGGAATTACTTTTGAATAAAAGATGTTTTCTGACAACTGTCATTTAAGGCTGCCCTTTAAAATGATAGAAATATAGTATTTTTAAGACTAAAGTTTTAGATAATACACATTTTTAACCTCATCTCCTGTATAATTATTTGTTTGCTGCTGTGTAATGTTAACTGATTCTTGGCAATAAATATTTGAAAGCTGGTCATATCAGTTTTGAAGCTGGTTGTTTCTCCAACTACCTCATTGTAATAAATGAGAGATTTGAACAGCTTTATTCATCATTTTGCAGTATTACTATGTTGGCAAGGTCATTAAAGATTATTGAAAACCTGAATCCAAGTAGATCTGATGGATACAGTGAATTACTCATTTTTGCATGCAATTTTCTCTTTACTTTTGTAGCCTTGTATAAGGATCCTATGGTTTATCATGATGTTTTACTTTATTTTCCTTAAAGTAAAAATCTCAGGTGGAATAGAATCTACAACCATTTTAATTTCTTGTAAAAATGCAGCAGTTTCCTTCAATACTCAGCCTCAGCTGAATTTGTTGGTTCCAGTTCTGATGTACGCAGGAACGTAAGTGGTTCAGCATGAACACTACGTCATTGTGCATTAGCCTCTGCTTCAAATGCACACATGTAGATGTCATGTGAGGAATGATTCAGAAAGGCAAGAACACCTTCAGGTTAAATCATGTAATTTGAGCTGTTGAGTGGAGACTTGTAAGCAACAAGACTTAAAATATTAATCCCCATTTATGTTAATGATAAGTCTTGCATTACACTCTAATTTCAAAAAATTTTATAACAAGTTGCCACAATTTTCCCTATTTTAATGTCATTGCACCAAATGTTTTGGTTTTCTTGGTATAAGACACCAATTGTGTCTACTTTTCAGACATTTAAGTTGTGTTTGCTTCAGGTAGAATTTGGAAGAGGAAAGTAATTTTCCTTTGTGGCCATTTAAACTCTGGTTATCAGGGAAGGACATGACAGTACCCACATTTACTGAACTTGAAGAATGACCACACAGGGAAGATTTTAGGGATACTCATTAATTTGTGGAATGGAGACAGCATAAAATAAATTAAGCCTTCTAATCTAATGACTGTAGTTAAAACTTGAATTGATTAGTTCAAATCGCATTTATGTTATTATGTTTAATACAGGACAACTGGTGGTGTGCACACTTTGTTCCTTTGTAATGAAGACAAAACAGATTTGGTTATTTTCTGCCCACCTGCTCCCCTTACTGGCACGATTCTGCATGGTTCCTGTGGAAATGCTCATCATTATCAACAGATTTGCCATGATATTCACGGGACTGGAGGTGCTTTATTTCCTGGCCTCAAACCTGCTGGTACCATACAAGCTGGCAAAATCAGCCTACAGGGAGCTGGTGCAGGTGAGAGAATCTCTGTAGTTGATTATTCAAAACTTTACCAAGCTTCTGTATTTTGCATTTCCAGTTATTCACCCTTCTTCCTCCAAATTCTCCAAGGCCTTTTTCTTGTGCCCTTCTATGAGTTATCTTCATCAACCTATTCTGTCCTATTCTGAGTGTTCCAGACTTGCTGATTGTACAGGAAGATTTTTTTGCCTTCCACTGGAGTCCACTTGGCTGCTCATAGTGCTGTATCTTAACTGAGTTTCAATTGCTAATAGCAATTTATTCTGTAAATTCAATTATTTGAAGCCATATTTATTTTATGACATCTCTTCATTAATGGCTCACTTCTTGACAAATTTACCACAATCCTATTTGTCTTAATTTGAGCTAATTAAAATTGCAGTTACTAAATGTAATTTTTTCCCATTTAGTTGTTAGTCTACCAAATAATTTGTCAATGTTGTACTTTGCTGACTTTGTTATGTGGTTCATTAACCATTTTCTTTGTTTTGCATTTGAAGTTGGGCATCCTGACCACTCATAACTGTTACAAATTTAGTTCAAAAATTGCTAGAAATGGCTTTGGTTGAGAGAAGCTTGACTAAAAGAAAATTATTTTTCCACCCATTCGAAAAACAGTATTGCTACTTTCAAGGTAGCTTTTAAAATTTATCTTTATTTGATCACAAAATTACTCTATAACTTTGTGGGAATGTGTGTGGAAAATAATGATCTTTCATAAAAGGAATTAAAGGAATGGAATGTTAAATTAGTAGGTAAATCATCAAACAGCCTATGATGAGAGAGAGGTATGCTGCATAATAATTGGCACCCATTACTGTACCGTTTGTATTGTGATATGACAGCTTAATGCCAATATCATTCCCCATGAGTTTCCAAGAATTGTTACATTTGTGGAGAGAAAATAAATACCTGAACAGTTTAGGGCATCTCCCTTTTGAGGATTATTTTTCTGACCAGGTTTGTTCTTGTAAAGCAACTTCTCTTGTATAAATGAGAACAGTTTCTAAAGTTTTAGAATGTTTGTCATCTCATTTTGTCTCAATTCAAGCAATTTCTTGTTCTATATCTAATTGATTTCTAATTTGCCTCAATTTCCTCCTTTTCTCCTACACCCTTTTAAGGGGAAGTACTCCTGTCCTATCATGCATCGTAATCACAGATGTCCCATTGACCTTGCAGCAATAATTAATGGCTGACAATATTTGATGCAGAAAATTCTGAACTTGAAGGATAAGGAAAGATGTGTGATTCACTGTCACAACATCTGGGATTTTAGATTTTGGATATACATATAGAGAGATTTCATGGTGAACAATGTGACAGTTACCTGCCAACACATTAAAACGTTGGCCTGGATTTTGTTTTATCTTTATTAATTTTGTAACTATTTAGTTAATAAATTCTGTGAAGTAATTCTACTTTATTTTCCTTCCCTCTTCATTAAGTTTGAACATGTTATATGTGAGATTTTCACTTGTATAACAAAAGCATTTCCCATTTGCATCAGCATTCACATAGGAGGAAGAAGTGTTTTCCCTCAGCTGCCTTAGCATTTTCTTAATCCTGAACTCTCTAAAGCATGCAGTGTTACATGAATATTAATGCTTCTGTTTCCCATCCCCTATTCTGTCTTTATACTTTACACGTTGACTTGGTGCAAACTTTGCTATTTATTGATCACTTTAAGTTGAGATTCATTTGCTTGTTTAGTGCTACAGTGTAGAGCTCCCCCCCCCCCCCACCAAGCAACCCCTGGCAACCCTGATTAACTGTAACTTAATTATGGGACAGTTTACAATGACTATTTAACTTGAGAGCAATTCCAAGATTTATTTGAAAGCTTGTTTATTAAGAGGTAATTGTGGTATTGCAGTTTGACATGAAGCATTAATTTATTATGTGTGCATGTTCACATGTTTGAACACTTTCATAAGGTAGCATGCGTTGTATGCTACAGTAATAGATTCATGGTAATAGCTTCCACGTATCTCATCTCTTTGCACAGGTGGTAGAAGTATATGGTTTGCTGGCATTGGGAATGTCTCTCTGGAATCAGCTGGTTGTCCCTGTGCTCTTCATGGTTTTCTGGCTGGTCCTGTTTGCTCTTCAGATTTACTCTTACTTCAGTACACGTGATCACCCTACATCACGTGAAAGACTGCTCTTCCTCTTCCTTACCAGGTAGGTTATCTTTGCGCTTGAAAAATCATTTGAGTGTTTGGCCTGGTTGATAAACTTCCCAAATTATAGTGGTTGATGGAGAGGAATGCCCATGGGAAAATCATTACCAACAGTGGATTTATAATAGTTTTCAAAAAGAAATATGTTTGTAATGCATGCGGCAACTATAAGAAGAACCTTTGAATAAAATTAATCTAATTTGTGTGGTGCTTGCGGAGAGCCAAGTAAGGTAAATGATTTTAATTAATTTTATTTATTAATTTTTGCAAACTATTTTCTAAATGCTAAATGTGGACTAGTTTAGCATTATAAAGATACTGTTGACTGTTGTGAATCTTGATCTCTTCCTGCTCACATATGGTATTTGAAATTATCTTGGGTGAGCAGCATACCAGTTGGAATTCAAACTGTGCTAGGTCTCTCAATGATGGGTTGTGTGAAATAGAAAAGTTCAGTGGTAGAGAAGGAGGTACATGGGCGAAAAAAGTCCTAGCCAATTACCTGGGCTATCAACAGAATTAATGTCTCAACTTTTAAATGTCATTGATTGACCACCATTTTTGTTGCAGTATTGCAGAATGTTGCAGCACTCCTTACTCTTTGCTGGGCCTCATGTTCACAATCTCCTTTATTACCCTGGGTGTCCTCACACTTTGCAAATTCTACCTTCAAGGTTATGGCGCATTCATGAATGACAATCTAATGCACAGGTAAGACAAAACACACTGTATGTAAATCCTTTAAATAGGTTATGTGGTGTAACCTTTCGAAGGGTCTTGGCCCAAAACGTCAACAGTGCTTCTCCCCATAGATGCTGCCTAGCCTGCTGCGTTCCACCAACATTTTGTGTGTGTTGTATGTGGTGTAACCCTCTGGTTTGGCCAGCTTGCATTTGTCTTGGGGAAGGCAGCCTCTAGCCCAGCCAAACTGAGAAATCTCGTTTGTGTGGATGCTACGTGATGTGTTGCTGTACCGCAAAATACCAGACAGTACACTATATGCAATTAAATGACTGAACTTTATAAATCTTAATCTGACTATAAGGTTAGTAAAGAAAATAAAAAGAAAAAGGGCCCATTTGAATGAAATGGTCTAATGTGCACGTTGGAGCTCACAGTTCCATCCATTCATTCCTCATCGACCTCCTCCGAGCGTCACCGACCCTCGGACTCTCAGTCTAAGTCTACTCTGTCTAGCGGTCTACCAACTCTCTCCACTCGTGTCTTCTCTCTTCATCTCTCATCAACAAAAAGACCATGCAACCTAAGCTCAGGCACATAGGAAAAAAGCATCTGCCCTCATTGGCCAGCATACATTCCAAAGCCCCCATTATGTCTAGTCGTAACACAAACACTGCTGCTACAGAGAAACCATTACATTAGCAGTGAAACCTTACAGAGTGTTACACTCTACCCCCACCAAATTTGGTCATGTCCTCATGACTTTGAAATAATTTGCCAACCCTTCCTTCAAAACACAAAGTCCAACCCAGGTGTAAAGATAGTGACATAGCGCCCCAAAACAGTAGGGGCCACACTCTGTTCCCCTAGTGCTACATAGGCCAGCGTATCCAGTGGTCTCTTAGTTCTCAGACCTCCATTACCCAGTTCACCTAACTCTTAAGGTTCCAACACTACTGAGGATATTTCCCGTCTACCTGGCGAGGCCTCCCCCAGCTTCTCACTCGTGCTCACCAGCAGCTCAGACCCCTTTGTCCGGTGGCCAAGCTCCACTTCATCCCTTGCAACCCAGGCTGTCCACAGATAAGCCTCCAATTTCACCTGACTCAACGAGAGAAGGGCTGGGAGCCTTTTTTCTAAATCAATGAGGAGTTAGCAAAGGCAGCATATACACTTCCAGGTCCTCATCCTTCCAATCAGTATCCCTCTTCAGGTGGGATTCGGCTTAACCTCTCCTGCTGTTGGACCTGCAGTTGCCCTGCGTTTCTGTGTTTCTTACTAGGTGTATGCTCCAGATCGGGCTCTGGGTCTACCTGCTCCTCTTGTCCCGGGGCAGCAGGTGGTACTGATGGAGAATCTTGATATCTTCCCATCCTCTGGTTTAACCCGGAAAACTGGTAGGTTTGGCATGTGACTCTCCACTACATTGGGCGTAGCTGCCCAGCGGTCGGACAACTTATGCTTCCCAGGTAGCCCCAAATTCCTTATGAGGACTCAATCTCCTGGCAGGAGTTGGGAGAACCTCACCTTTTGATCATATCTTCTATTTCCTTGATTCTGCTTGGCAGCCATGACCCCAGCTAATACATAAAAGCTATTCAGCTCTCTTCTCATAGCAGATGTATACTTCAGATAAGTCTTCAGTGGCAAGTCGCCCTCGTACGTCCCGAAACAAAGGGCAAGAACCTGGTAGTTTCATTTCGGGTGCAGTTGTAACTGTGGACCAGATGTCCAATATGTTATCTTCACCTGCTCTTTTTGCTGAGCTCCAAGGCCCTGAGCATGTCTAGCAAGGTCCGAATAAACCTCTCAGGCTGGGGATCACCCTGTGGATGATAGGGCGTGGTCCTGCACTTCTCAACTCCAAGCATGCCCCATAACTCATGGATGAGTCTGCTCTTGAAATCCCGTCCCTAATCACGATGTATCTGCTTGGCGCAGTCAAAATAAATGAAATAGTTCTCCCAAAACACCTTGGCCACTGTGGATGCCCTCTGGTCTTTGGTAGGAAAAGCCTGTGCATCTCTGGTGTAGTCGTTCGTGATAACTAAGACATTTGCTGTTTTGCTGGCATCTGGCTCTACAGGAAATGTTCAGAGGCCCCACACTCTGCAAGTGGGGCTAGGGAGCTGCTCACATAGGCAGCGTCTTCTGCCATAAGCATCGAATGCACAACTTGCAGTACTCATCGATGTCCGACTTCATTGAGGACCAGTAAAACTGGTCTCTGAGCAATTCATAGGTCTTTTCAGTCCCCAAACGTCCAGAATCATCATGAAGTGACTTCAACGCAATCCTCCGATATTTCTCTGACAGAAACAGCTGGCAGTGCTGAGATAGGTCCGGGGGAGACGTGACCTGGTATAGGATCTGGTTCTTCAGCTCGAACCAAGACCATTCTCTCAGTAATGGGGGCATTACCCTATGTTTTGTCTTCTCTGCCAGAGCCATATCTCCCTTTTCGACCTCTGACTAAATGTTACCAATGCTTGGGTCATCTCACTGAGCAGCTGCCACTTCCCCGAACTCTAATTCCGACAGCTGATTTATCTTCAGAGCAGTTAGATTACAGTAAACCTGGGGAATTACATCATCAGGAGCTCCCATTTGATCCACCATGTGATTCTGCCCCTCCTTTTCCTCTGCTTTCACCATGATGCCTAACTGACACATGGCCTTCACTCGCAGAGTAGTAACGCTCTTCTACTCGTCATCCCTGTCCAGTCCCTCATGCACCCATCGGGACAAAGCATCAGCATCAATGTTTCTGCTTCCCGGCTGAAATCATAGGCAGACAAAGCCGCCAACCACTGTTGGCCTGTGGCATCAAGTTTCGGCAATGTCAGGATGTAAGTTAGGGGGTTGTTGGCTGTCTTCCCCTCAAATGTGGCCCCATAGAGGTTTCAATGCCAGAAATTCCAACTTGAGCGTGGGATAGTTTTTCTTGGAGGGCGACAGACTCTGGCTGACAAATACAACTGGTCTCAATCCAGTACCCTGATCCTGATATAGGACGTCCCCTAAACCCTTTCGGCTGGCATCCATGTGTAGTACATGAGGATCTGTTGGGGATTTGCAAAAGCCAGCATAGACACCTGAGTCAGCAGTTTCTTCAGCGACTGAAAGGCTTCCATAC
Organism: Hypanus sabinus; assembly: GCF_030144855.1. Classification (NCBI taxonomy): domain Eukaryota; kingdom Metazoa; phylum Chordata; class Chondrichthyes; order Myliobatiformes; family Dasyatidae; genus Hypanus; species Hypanus sabinus. The sequence goes on from NC_082720.1 coordinate 8,778,015, forward strand.
ATTTTGCATCCCACCTCAGCCCAAAGGGTTCCACTGGGCTAAGATACTTTACACCCTCCTGTTCTTTTTCCCCCTCCCTTTCTTCCCCAAGGGAAGGTCACTGTACAGAAGCTGATTCAATGGGTGACTCAATTTCGCGTAGCCTTTCACAAACCTCCGATAGCAACTTTGGAACCCAAGGGATGAGCGCAGAGCGCCCACTATCTAGAGTCATGGTCAAGTGATCACTGCTTCTATCTTAGCTGGATCTGTAGCTACTCCATACTGTGAGACTACGTGCTCAACATAGCTAACATATGTTTTGCAGAGCTGGCACTTGTCCAGGGAAAGTTTTAACTGCTCAGCTTTCAGGCGGCCCAGCACCTTCAGTAGCCTCGCTTCATGTTCTTCCAGGGTGGATCCAAACACTAAGGTCATCCAGATACACCAATACCTCAAGCAAGTTCTTATCCCTTACCATCTTCTCCATGACCCTCTGGAAGATTGCAGGGGCTTCCGTTATGCCCTGGGGCATCCTTTCAAACTGGAAGAATCCCAGTGGACATATAAATTCCGTCTTCCCTTTGTCAGCCTCACTCATGGAGATCTGGTAATATCCACTCCTCCAGGTCCAGCACACTGAACCACTTCACACCATTCAGACTGGCCAGTGCGTCTTTGATCCTTGGGATCGTATGCTGGTCAGGGACAGTGTGCCTTTTCAGAGTCCTATAGTCCACACACATCCATACCTTCCTATTCTTCTTTCAGGCCACTACTATTGGGGATGCATAGGGGCTTTGGGTCTTGGTGATGATCCCAGCTTCCTTCAACTTGTACAAATGCTGCCTAACATCTTCCACCTCTGCTGGGACCAGTCGCCTTGACCTCTCTCTGAATCTCTATCTCACCTGGATAGTGTGATGAGTGCTCTTGGAACAACCCACATCAAACTTGTCAGTGGAAAAGCTTCAACATCTTCTCTACCAACCTCCTCTTCTAACCTGCAGGATCCGGGGAACCCCAGTTGAATGACACCCCCCTCCCCTCCCACCAATAGTTTCTCCCTGGATTGTCTCACAGGGACCCCAGACATTACTGTTACCAGGTACAGATGCGCTGGGGCATCCCCTGCTTGAAGGCGACCTTCCTGTTCGCCTGTACAACTGAAGGCTTCTGCAGTTCGAGCCTCACCAGTGCCACAGCGGGAAATTCCAACTTCCACCTCTTGGTCTTCAAGAGCATCCACTTAGAAGGCTTTGCCCTCAGACACTCCAGAAAATTTGGGAGTCCCCATCACTCTCACTAGTTCCCTGGGCCGTAACACTATTGGCTTCGACTGGGTGAACCACACAGTTTCTCGTCTAAAGTCGGTATCCAGCCCAATGCAGCCACGCATTTCCTCAAAATCTGCTTGAAACATCAGGTGCCCAGACAATGTTCCCAGAAAGCTGTCCCCAGCCTTCTTGCATGCCCCCATGAGCCTCCTCAGAAGAGGGGTGTTGGTTCCCATCAGAATTGAAACGCCGCCCTTCTCAACAGGTCCAAACAAACTAGCTAATGTATCAAGGACCTCAGACACTCCCACATTGACCTCTGAGGACTCCAGCTTCACTGACAAATAACCGTTGTGTGGATAATCACCACTAAGACCCCAGATCTCTAGTGCCCTGAATGGTGTCAGTACTAAGTGCTTCAGATACCGGTTGTAAAACAACTGGTAGAACAACATGACCTGCAACCTGGTGTCGAGTATGGCTTCAGCATACATACCCTTTATCTGTAGTGACACACTGGAACCTGGTCCCACTAAGCTTTCAGGAATAGGGTCTTTCGCTTCTGGGGATTCCTTGGTATGTGGCTGGGAACGTGTTCCCCCAGAGACAACAGGTTATTCCTTCACTGGGTCTCCTCTAAGTTTTCCCAACGACTCTCTGCGTAGCTACCCAGGGGCTCACTTTCCTTCTTGCGTGACACCGGCTGCTAGCAGCCCTTCACATTGCTCATCCCCTTAGGATCCACACCCCCCCCCCCAATCAGCTCCATCCTATGGGGGGCGGGGGGGGGGGGTCACAACCACTGATAACAGCTGAGACATCTCGGTTCCCAACTCTGCCACAATCTTCTCTACTGCTCCCCAGGGCAGGCTATCCTTGGTCACTTCATGGCAGGGAACCACTACTGTGGACTGTCCCCTGCTGACTGAGGCCTCCTGCGCCTCTGCGTTCTCCACCTCCCATACCTTTCTGATCAGCTCAACTAAAGAGGGAGGGGGCACGTCTTATGAGACTGTATGATACCCCAAGCAATCAGGTCCTGAGACTGGGATCCCTTGGTGGCTATCTGGTTCATTCTTAACTGATCCACCTCAGCCGCCTGAATGACCCCTCTGCGCCAAAAGCAATTTTCTGTCTTTCTAGCCAAAAGATGTAGGCAAAAAGCTTCTTCCCCTTCTGACACGTTCTGAAACCCCACCATGAGCTCCATTGGGTTTCCTGTCATATCAAAGGCATTGTCCAGTACTTTTATGTAATTGACTGCTGTAGCTAAGGGATACCACAACCTGACAGCTCTCATAGCATTAGCAGCCCACCCACTCAAACTCTTAACCAATCTCTGTTGCTTTACATTATCAGAGCACTGCCACTTATCTAACCACTGAGAGGTCTGCTCTACCCAAGTCTCATACTCCTCTTCCCCTTTAGGGGTGGGCGTAATTCCAGAAAATATTCTTAGCTTCTGATAACTATGACCCTCTGCCTGTGCACTGGACCACCTATTTACCAGAGAGGTAAGGGCTGATGCCAACTGAGAACTCTCACTCTTCACTGGGGGGTGGGGCCTAATTGGACATTCTGGATCCTACCATTCCTTCCCCTCACTCCTCAGAAACGATGGAACCGTGACTTTGAAGTCACCGCCCCAGCTAGGGTAAGCTCGACTTGTGACTCTGCCTGCTCCGCTACACCCCCCTCCTCTGTGACAGTATGGACAGGCCGTGACTCTGCCTCACCTGGGGCACTGATAAAAGCGGGCAATTCCGCTGCCATTACGTCAGCGCTCGTCCGAACTAAAACAATGTCTGAGCTTGCCATTTTATTGAATCTCCACCCCACAACCGCAACTTTGTCAACAGCTTTAACAGTACTCATAAATCAAATTAACAATTCATCGAATATCCACCCCACTTAACACACACTCATTAGTTGCTGGTAACCCCATGGAAGCACACCACTGCTCCACTCCAGCAGCATCCATATCACCACAGACTTAAACACACAACCCATTGGTTCAATGCTTGGCAACCACACATCATCCAATGAAATCAATCCTGGAATGATACCCCCACAATTGTAACTCCCAGATTAGGCCAGCATGCGTTTCTCTAGGGGAATTCTGCCTCTGGCCCGGCCAAACTGAGAAATCTCATTTGTGTGGATGCTGTGAGATGTGTTGCCCAGTTACAAATCTGTACTGCAAAATTCAGACAGTACACCATGTGCAATTAAACAATTGAACTTTATAAATCTTAATCTGACTATAGGGTTAGTAAAGAAAAAGGGCCCATTTTAATGAGACTGTCTAATGTGCACTTTGGAGCTCATGGTTCTGTACATTCATTCCCCATCAACCTCCTCCAAGTGTCATTGACACTGTAATGTGATTTCAACAAGAACATTTTATCAAGATACAGGAGCAGAACCAGGCCATTCGACCCATTGAGTTAGCTCTGTCACACCATGGCTGATTTATTATTCCCCTCAACCCCATTCTCCTGCTTCTTCATTAATTCTTCATGAAGATGGAGAGTGACATAGTTAATTCAGAAACAAAGGTTCTGAACTTGAAGGGTAACTTAGAAGGTATGAGACGTGAATTAGCTAAGATAGACTGGCAAATGGTACTTAAAGGGTTGACAGTGGATATGCAATGGCAAGCATTTAAAGATCGCATGGATGAACTACAACAATTGTACATACCAGTTTGGCAAAAGAATAAACCACAGGGAAGGTAGTGCACCTTTAGGGAATCCTTCAAGGTCTTCCAAGTTCTTTTCCAACTCCATTAATTGTATTTTCTCCCCATCAAAAAATAGCCTATACCTCTATTCATTCTATCAAAGTGCATTCCCATATACTTCCTTACACTGTATTCCATCTGCCAATTCTTTTCCCATTCTCCAAATCTGTCCAAGTCTTTCCGAAGACTTCCTGCTTCTTCAACACTGCTTGGCCCTCCACCTATCTACATATTGCCGGCAAACTTGACTATGAAGCCATCAATTCCATCATCCAAATCAATGACGTACAACATAAAAAGATGCAGTCCTAACACCAACTTGTGTGGAACACCACTAGTCACCAGCAGCTAATCAAAAAATAACTTGTTATTCCCAATATTTGCCCATTGCTAATCGGCCAATGTTCTATCCATGCCAGTATCTTTCATTTTGTACCATGGGCTCTTATCTTGGTAAGCAGCCTCGTGTACAGCACTTTGTCAAGGGCCTCCTGAAAATCCAAGTATACAGCATCCACCGATTCTCCTTTGTCTATCCTGCCTGTTATTTCCTTAAAGAATTCCAACAAAGTTGACAAGCAAGATTTCCCCTTGAGGAAACCACAAGACCATAAGCCATAGGAGCAAAATTAGGCCAAACAGCCCATTGAGTCTGCTCTGCTATTCTGTCATGGCTGATCCTGGATCCCACTCAACCCCATGCACCTGCCTTCTTGCCATATCCTTTGGTGCCCTGACCAGTCCAGAAATGATCAATACCTGTCTTAAGTATACCCATGGACTTGGCCTCCACTGTGGTCTGTGGCAGTGCATTCCACAGATTCGCCACTCTCTAGCCAAAAAATTCCTCTTTTACATCTGTTTTAAAAGGTCACCCATCAATTTTGAGGCTATGCCCTCTAGATCTGGAAACCTCCACCAGAAGAAACATCCTCTCCACATCCACCCTGTCTAGTCCTTTCAACAATTGGTAGATTTCAATGAGATACCCCACACGTTCTTCTAAATTCCAGTGAGTACAGACCCAAAGCTGCCAAATACTCCTCATATGTTAATCCGTTCATTCCTGGAATCATCCTCATGAACTTCCTCCAGACTCTCTAATGGCAACACATCCTTTCTGAAATATGGGTCCAAAAATGTCAGCAGTACTCCAAGTGTCTTATAATGGCTTAGCATTATCTCCTTGCTTTTATATTCTATTCCCCTTGAAATAAATGTCAAACATTGTATTTGCCTTCTTTACCAGAAACTTCACCTATAAATTAACCTTCTGGGAGTCTTGCACGAGAGCTAAGTCCCTTTGCACCTCTAATGTTTGAACTTCCTCGTCATTTAGATAATAGCCCACACTATGTTCCTTAAATCAAAATGCATCATTGTACATTTCCCAACATTGTATTCCATCTGCCACTTTATTCCAATTTGTCTTAAGCCCTGCTGCAATTTCATTGCTTCCTCAGCACTATCTGCCCCTCCACCTATCTTCATATTATCTGTAAACTTTGCTACAAAACTATCAATTCTGTTATCTAAATCATTGAGAAAAAATATGAAAAATCCCAATCCCAATACTGACCCCTGAGGAATACCACTTGTCACTGGCAGCCAACCAGAAAAGGCCTTTTGTTCCCACTCATTCCCTCCTGCCTGTCAGCCATTTCTCTATCCATGCCATTTCTTTCTTGTAATGCCATAGGATTTTACCTTAAGCAACCTCATGTGTATCACCTTATCTCATAACTAGTAAACTTCTTGATTTAACACATTTTTAAATCCCCTTAACATTTAAAAATGTATCAATTGTTGCTGGATTGATGAGCACAAATAGATGCCAATTTTATATTGAGAAATGTTGTTTTTAATTTTTCAGAGGAATGACTGAAGGTATCACATTGCTGATTCTAGCAGTGCAGACTGGTCTGATTGAATTACAGGTTGTGCATCGAGCCTTTCTGCTAAGCATCATCCTCTTCATTGTGGTAGCTTCCATTCTTCAGTCAATGTTAGAAATTGCTGATCCAATTGTTCTCGCACTTGGAGCTTCAAGAAACAAGTAAGACAGTCTTATAATTATAGTGCTTCACACATTGAGGAAGTAGATTTGGTCCATGTACTTGTGTTAGGTGCCCAAAAATCATGTGTTTTCCTTTATAATTAATCACTTAAAAACTAAGAATTCTGCTACCTTATTGCTTTGATGTGCAAATTATGAAATTTAAGTATTAAGGTTACACCATCCATTTCTGTCATTTTCTGACATTTGTAATTAAAGAACTAAACAAGCGTTTGGGAAAATAATTGTGCCATACCTCCTGTCATCATTCTTTTCTCGTTACCATTTTCTCTATCATTTTTTTTCTCATACCTGCTTTACATGTTAACCATTGTTTGTTAAAGTACTGTGCAGAAGTCTTGGGCATGTATATAGGTAAGGTGCCTTAGACTTCTGCATAGTACTGCCTGGTATGTCTTTCCAGTTTCCAAATAACACTTAATACTACTGAGCTAATACAAAGCTAAGTAATCTTAATTATGTTTCCCAACCTCCTTCCTGTTTTAACCAATATACATTACAGTGTGCAAGAGGCATCCTAAGTGCTTATGAGTTTTGCTCAGTACTGTGTCCTCTTACTTATGCCTTTTGTACTCTAATAAATTTGACATTCTCATCACCAAGAGTAAAGGTCTGCTTGTCAGACATTTACTAATTGACTTTGAAATGCCTTACCCACATATTTAATACCTGTTTTTTGGAAGAACTGTGTGGTGTTCTGTTTTGTAGATACGAGCTTCATCCTTTGGGTTGAAACCTGTTCTGGTCTTATTCCAATACATATTGTTTACATCTTTTCAAGAATATTTTTGAACATGTAGGTCTGAAGAATTTGCAATTGTCGAACCAAGATTTTGTCCAAATTTAGCTTGACTTTAGTTTTCTACTTGTACAAGTGAGCTGATTTGAATTTCAGAATTTGAGTATATATTTCCCTTACTTCTAAGCTGGGCTAGCTATACTTACATAATGACCACTTTGCAAAAATATATTAAAGTTCAATTGCTAATTATCCATCCCTTCTGAGATTTTACTTAATGTCCCACGTATTTCAGTCCTCTATTAGTGATGTGCATTGTCTCCTTGTTTGTTACATACAAACTTTGAAACAAATGATTTTCATATAAGTAATTTTTGTTGAGCAATAGTTTCACACAAATAGGGAAATAACTTGTAAAGAAGGCTGTAAAGATATGACCTCTTTTGTTCAATATGTAAATTGTGTGATAAAGATCTAGGAAATGTGGCAAAATGTGATATTGTATATTTTAATAGCAAAAATCAAGAAGATTCATGTTATCTAAATAGTGAATGTGGTATGTCCTTGTTTAAAAGGCTTTATGCAGGTAAACCAAATAATTCGTAGTTTAATAAAATATTGTTCATTGCTTCTGGAATTGAATCCAAGATATTGGATCCAACTGCTAAATTGTTACTTCCTTGCCGTTTAACAATTATCTACTTGTATTTTAAATAGTCTTAAATAGCCATAGTTTAATATGCCTCTAGTGGCTATACAAAGTATAATTCTAAACCTCCTTTGTTTTCTCATTGGTTGATTTTATGGCAGTATTGAACAAGAATTGTCCAATTGGTTGTCTCTCATCAATGTAATTTTCTTATCTTCGGTTATAAAAAGCAGCTGTTCTAGGCTTCTCTTCTTCAAGTAGAAAGGCTTTCTGTTCTGTTCCTGTTCTCTTTGTTCTATGAACTCTGAACAAAATGATCATGAAGCAACAAGTTTTATGTCTTATTTCTGACTTCTGAAAGAAACTTAGATTTAAACACCAGACTCTTATTAGTCTCCTCTTACTAGACTAATACTTGGAGTGGATGGATAGGCTTGTATCTGCCAGAGTTTGCGAAAGAGGACTTAATTGAAACATGGCCAGACACAGAGACAATGTTTATTTGCGCCAGAATCTAGTACATTTTGCAGTTTAAGAAGAAGCGTTTACCCATTTTTTTGATAGAAATAAGACAGAATTGTTTTTGCTCTGAGGGATGTAACTGCTTTCCTAAAAGGATCATAAATAATTTTAAAGCAGGTATAGATCCATTCTTATTGAGTATCTGGGTAGACAGGATTGTGGAGTACAGGTTACAGCAGGCTTGTCGGCTGAATAGCTGATTACTGATTCATTTGTTAATCTGACTTTTTAGAAAAACTTGTCTCTGGCCAGTTTAAGAAACAGCCTATAACCAATCTAATTTTGCTTTTAAATTGCAAATTTACAATTTGTTATTAGTTCCATTCTTACTACCTTATAATGAAATAACCTTATGTTTAATCATTTAATTTTCCTCCAATTATGCCAATATCCCTGACAAGTTCTGAAGCACTATCATTAATATTTTTGCCAATTTTGTTTCAATACCTATCAAATTCAATTACCTTTATCAACCTTTAATAACTGGTCTCAAAGATGTATATAGATTTGGGGAAGTATAGTTTTGTCTCCTTTATTTATACTCAGAACACAGCAGAGCAGCTGTAAAGCTGCTGCCAAATGGCTCCAGGCCAGATTTAGCCCTGACTTCCAGTGTTAGCTGTGTTGACTTTGTATTTTGACTCTGGGTCTGGGTTTGTTCCTACATCCTGAAGACTTTTGGCATAATGAGCATTGGGATTCACAGAATAATATAAAGTCCAGGTTTCTATGAGATGTTTACAAAGTATCAGCAGCATTGATTAACTAGACCTACAAGTCTTGAGAGAGGAGGCAAGGAGGAGAAAAAAAGTAGATGAGGGAGCAGACAGTAGAAGTGCAAAATGGAAGGAACAGAGGGAAGAAAAATCTACTTTTTCCCAGAAAGGGAGATCTGGCATTGATATTTTGCACTTTTAACTGAAGCCCACGAGTTATTTTATTTACTATTGACTGGTAGTGTGTGGATTCAAGATGGGATCATATTTGGGTTGCCTCCACTGACATTTGGGGGGGGGGGGGTAACCTGTTCAATTCTTGGTCGTCAGCTCCATCTAGTCCATTGAATTGCATTATCTTGAATCTGACCTGGATCAAGAGTATGTGGAGACTGAGTAGTGATCAGACATGAAGCATTCCATGTAAGTCTCTTCCTGACACTGGTGGCTGGTGTTCCAGCCAGAATAAAATTGTTCAAGTTCAGCAATAAGTATCAGCAAGCAATTTGACAATAGGCCACACATTCACAAGTGTTGAGGCAAAGGAAATTAGATAGATGGTGTTTGATGGAACAAGAAGATAGGTGAAGAGAAAGTGTGGTGCAAGCCTATAGGGAGAGTGAAATTCTTGAACTTTAAACTTGCATCAGTAAAAGTTATAAAAGTATGCAGGCTTTTCTGGACCATTTAAATTCAAAGGCCGTATGATTTCTATTAAACCTTTCAAGGAAATTGTTTACGGTGCAATTAAAACCATTAATTTACAATGAATTTTAATCGTATAATTGTGAATAACATTTTAATTGCTTGATAGTGTAAGAAAAAAATAGTTGCAAGAAAAAGTTCGTGAACTCTTTTGGTTTTCTGCATTAATTACACATAAAATGTGGTCTAATCTTTATCGAAGTCACAATAATAGACCAACACAATCTGTTTAAACTATTAACACACAATTATACTTTCCAGGCTTTTATTGAACATATTGTTGAATTATTCACAGTCCAGGCTGGAAGAAGTATGTGAATCCTTATTCTAATAACTGGTAGAACATCCTTGAGCAGCAATAACCTCCAGATGTTTCTTGTAGCTGCTGATCAGACTTGCACAATGGTGAAGAGGAATTTTAGACCTTTCTATATGAAATTGTTTCAGTTCATCAGTATTTCTGCACCTTACTTGAACGCCATAACATCTCAGTTGGTTTAAGGTCTGGACTCTGATTTGACCATTCCAAAATGCAAGTTTTCTTTTTAAACCATTTACTCATGTGTTTCAAATCATTGTCTTGTTGCACCATCTAACTTCTTTAAGCTTGAGGCGATGGACCGCTACCCTGACATTCTCCTGTAAAATATCTTGTTACAATTTTAAATTCATTGTTCCCTCAATTGCTCAGGCAAGCTGTACAGGCACAGCTGTACAGCTGTACAGGTAGCAAAGCAGCCCCAAACCTTGATGCTTCTCCTACCATGTTTCACAGTTGGGATGAGGTTTTGCTGTTGGTGTGCAGTGCCCTTTTTTCTCCAAACATAGCAGTGTGCATTTCTGCCAAAAAGTTCAACTTTTGTCTCATCTGTCCAGCGAACATTGTCCCAGAGTGATGTGGAACATCCAGGTGGCCTTTTGCAAGCTTGAGATGTGCAGCAATGTTTTGTTTTTGGACTGCAATGGTTTCCTCCATGGTGTCCTTCCAAGAACATCATTCTTGTTCAGTGTTTTTCTCGTAGCAGACACGTGAACAGAGACTTTAACAAGTTCCAGAGATTTCTGCAGGTCTTTCACTTTTACCCTTGGGTTCTTTTTCACCTTCTTCAGCATTGCACTTTGTGCTCTTGGTGTGATCTTTGCAAGATGCCCACCCCTAGGGAGAGTAGCAACAGTACTGTGTTTCCCCATTTGTAAACAGTTTTGCTTACTGTGGACTGATGCTTTTGTAGCCTTTTCCAGCTTTGTGCATCTCTACGATTCTTCTAAGAGGCCCCATGTGCCACCTACGCACTAAGGGTTCAGATGATGACAATTCTTCTAAGGTCCTCTGAAAGTTGTTTTGATGAAGGCATAGTGCACATAAACAGATTGATATTGAGAAGAGCAGGCTCTGTCAGTGATCTGACTTTGTGTCTTTTTTATAGGGCAGCACACCTCTTCAACCCACATTTCTAATCTCAACTCCTTGATTGGAACAAATAGCTTTTGTAAAAGGTATTACTCCCAGAGGTTCACATACTTTTTTGAACCTCAACTGAGATTGTTCTAATGGTGTACTCAGTATTGATGATAAGGAATGTAATTGTTTGTGTGTTATTAGTTTAGGCAGATTGTGTTTGTCTATGATTGTGACTTAGGTGAAAATCAGGCCACATTTTATGAGTAATGCAGAAAACTAGGTAATTGCAAAGGGTTCTTGAAACTGAAAGGTATCTTTAAAAAGTATTGAACTGCTTTAACAATGAAGTCCCAGTGCCGGGGTTACCAGCCTTTTATATACCATGGACCATTACCATTAAGTAAAGGGTCTGTGGACCCAGGTTGTAGCCCTTGGCCCAGTTGATCCATTCCTTAAAACTTTGTATTGTTTTTAAGAGAGGTGCTGTGATTGAATTTTTTGATCAGATGTTTAACTGTTGGATACAGGGAAATACCTTTGGAGCTTATTTAAATGGAGCTTTGAAAGTGCATTTGGTTACAATCCATTTCAATCAATGCCTTCATCTTTTTTGGAGCGGAAGTTGAACTTGACTTGGCTAAAAATTTGGCTTTCCAGTTTAGAAATAAAGGATAGAGATAATTTCTGGATATGATGCGACCAGTCACGATGGGCTGAATGGTTCCTTTGGTGCTGTAATCATTTTATGATCCTCTATTCAATCTGTTTTCTTAATATTAACTCAGATAATTAAGTAGAAACTCATTTATCCATGTTGTTGTGGGCCCAAATTTACATAGCCAGCCATGTCAAGTCAGTTCCTTTTTTAAGTCCAGGGTTAATAGATTTGTATTAACACAAGATTTTAAGGGACATGAGGCAAAAGCAAGTATTCAGTTGCTGATCAGCCAAGATGTAATTGTATGGGCAATCAGGTTTGAGTGATTGAGTTGTCTACAAGGGATGCTTAGTTCCTATTGACTTCATACTATCAAATATGACATTTTGTTTATGGCTTGCACTAAACTGATTTGCTTTTACATTGCCTTTAAAGTGTAACCACTTGCATAATTACAGCAGAAAATGGGGTAAATGCAGTTCAGGCGCTAGTGAGAGAAAATTGACATGTCAGTTAAATAATCTTTGAAGAACACTTTATAATGTTTTTCTGTCAGTTTGGGATTTTTTTCTGTTTTATGGATGTCTGCAAAGAATAAGAATTTCAGATTGTATACTGTACACATTTTCTGATTTAGTTTGGAACCATTGAACAGTGATAATGCAAGTATTAATGGTAAGGAAGTGCTGGATTCTTGTGTTTAAATCCAAGATTCTTTAAGAAGTCAGGGAGAGGGCATAACATTTATTGCCCCATGAACACTTTAAGAATTGATAGAACAAAGAGAACAGGAACAGAACAGTGACAGGTGGTCTTTCTACTTGAAGAGGAGAATGAAAGATGACGCCTAGAACAAAACGGCTACTTTTATGCCTGAAGATAAGAAAATTCCGTTAATAACAATAATCCAATTAGAATATAATTTTCAATACTACAGTAAAAATTAACCAAAGGAGAGAATACTTATTTACTTAAAGAAAGAACAAAGCAGCCTAAGAAGCTTCCGGAATTATAACCTCTAGAGGCATATTAAACTGTTACGCATATAAAGGCTATGTAAAATACAAGCAGATAATTGTTAAACACAAAATTACAAATAAAATTGAAATCCAACAATTCTTCCTTTGATTCTAAATCATCATTTAGAATTATTGCATCTGAAAATTCAGAGGCAGAAAATCTTGCGCTATCTAATTTAGTTATTAAATAATCAAAAAGCAACTGTTATGAAATATCAAAGGGTATATATGTTCTTCATAGTATTCATAAGATTATGTTATGATTAAGCAGATTAGTCAGTATACATATGTGCGTTTGAACTATTCTGCTAATGATTGCCTTAAAACAAATTAAAAGATGTAGATTATCATGTGGCATATTAGTATGAATAATATGACTGGTCATATTGAGTCACTCCAGCTTCCAAGACTTAAATAAATCCAATCAAAGAAATCCTATCCATCAGATTGGTGTATTTTAGCTGCTTCTTTATGAATATGATAAGCCAAATTAGTTATGTCTTCAGATTCATCAGGTATGTAAGTACAACACTCCTTTGCCCATAACTGCATATTTCCCATTTAACTGCTAAGAGAAGTTCTAATCCCATACGATTTAGTAGAACCATCTTATGCATGGACACCACTTCTGTGGTCACTATTCCAAAGGTGTCAGTGTCGTTGCTTACCCTTTCTAAAGCTACAGCAATATTTTAATCTGTTATACTCCTTGCAACCATATAAAATTGTGTATAAAATGATGCAAAACAATCTCCTTCCGAAAGGTCTCGTTTACTTCTAGACTTGGAAGGTAAAGGTAAAATGTGTTTGTCTCATGACAGGAAAAATACACCCCAAATAACAAGATCCTAACCAATTACTTGGAAGAAGTGTGTTGGCTGTATTTCCACACATCAAGTGTGTATTGTTCCATGAGTTTCGACCATTTCTTGTTAATTGACAGGAGCTTTGTTGAATTGTAGTATTTCTGATTGCCAAAATTACAAGAATATATTGAGTCATATCAACTGGCATTTTATGAGTAGAAGCATTGGCAAATAACAGCAAATAATATTAGAATAAACTTCATTATGTCCAGTAGCTGTTGACTTGCTTGAAGTCTTCTGGCTGATTAGTGATTTGTTCACCGTAGCTCAGAGGTGTAGGCACTGTGAACACGAGGTTATGAGCACATTAACCACAGCATTTACTGCCTTTAGTGCCGTCATGTATCCACTTAATGTTTACCTTCTACCTTAACTGTCAAGTTGGTCATTTACAGCACATAAGGACCTTTCCATTGAGATCCTAGTGGGTCCTTCTATGGTTTCTTAATCAGAAATTCAAAGTAAATTTATTATCAAAGCACATTTATGTCACCATATACAACTCTGAGATTTGTTTACGTGCGGACGTACTCAGTAAATCCAAGAACCAAAGTAGAATCAATGGAGGACCACACCAATGTGCAAAAGACAACAAACTGTGCAAATACAAAAGAAAAAAAGGTATTGATCATAAATAACTAAGCAATTAATATTGAAAACATGAGATGAAGAGTCCTTGAAAGTGAATCCATAGGTTGTAGGAACAATAATGTAATGGGGCAAATGAAATTGAATGAAGTTATCCCGTTTGGTTCAAGAACCTGATGTTTGAAGGTTAATAACAGTTCCTGAACTTGGTGGTGTGAGTCCTGAGGCATCTGTACCTTCTTCCTGATGGTAGCAGTGAGAAGACAGCAGGGCCTGGGTGGTGGGAGGTTCGTGATGGTGGATGCTGCTTTCCTGCAACAGCGGTCTTAGTCCATATGCTCAGTGGAGGTTAGGGCTTTACTTGTGATGGACTGGACTATATCCACTATGTTTTGCCCGTTTAAACGCTTTGATGTTTCCATGCCTGGCTGTGATGCAACCAGTTAATATACTCTCTACCACACATCTTTAAAAGTTTGTCATAGAATTTGAAAAGATTCAGTATGACATCTAATACTAGGTAGAAGCACTGCCATGCTTTTTTTGTAATTGAACTTGTGTGCTGGGCCCAGTGCAGTTCCTCTGAAGGATAACACCAAGGAAATTAAAGTTATTAACCCTTTCTACCTCTGATCTCCTTGTGAGGACTGGCTCGTGGATCTCTGGTTCCTTCATCCTGTAGTCAATAATCAATTCCTTGGTCTTGCAGACTTTGTGTAAGAGGTTGTTGTGGCACCTCTCAGTCAGATTTTCAATCTCCCTCTAATAGAATATGCTGATTCATCGCTACCTTTGACTTAGCCTACGACAGTGGTGTTGTCAGCAAACTTGAATATGGCATTAGAGTTGGGTTTAGCTGCACAGTCGTAAGTGTAAAGTGAGTAGAGCAGTGGGGTAAGCACACAGCCTTGGGGTGCACCTGTGCTGATGGAGAATCTGGAGGAGTGCCAGTGCACTTCCTTTGCCAGTGAAGGACCACTCCCCAGGAATCAGAATGTGTCCTCTTGTTTGTTGCTTCTTCCCAAGTGACAGAAACCTGTTGAGAAGCAGTCTGCACAGCTTGAGTTAATTCACACAATAGTTAATTGACTGCCATAATGTGTATATCTGTTTCTCTGAGACAGAAGGCTACCAGCAATGACATAGGATGCCCTGTTACCACCTTGAATGGACTTTGGTATTCTTGTTTAGGATTGCTTTGATACTGCACAAGAACACAAGAGGGACATGATATGCCTTCCTCATGATACTTTTTTATTGTTTGACTGTTCCGTTCATTCATTCAACTCTCTCAGACTTTGGGTTACTTGGACAATAAAAAGAAAATTTAATGTTCATCAGTTGACATAATTCCTGACAAACTCTCCCAGTAAAATGTGTTCTTTGGTCAGAGTTGATGTGACATGACAGTCCCCATCTAGGAACATTAGTTCTTGATCAGAGTTTTTGCTGTGTGCGGCAGTGTTTTTTTTCTGGAATAGTTTCCACCAATCTTGAAAACTTGTCCACTATTACCAGTACTTCTGAGTATCCTTAACACTTTGGTAGAGAAATGTAGTCCAATTGTAAGTATAAAGGTGGGCAAAGTGGGACAGGAGCACTTAATTGTAGTAGCTTTTCCACTGCTCCGGGATCCATTTTCTGGCATGTCATGCATCTTTCAAACGTATGTTGAGCTTGTGCCCCGAACTTTGAGTTCCACCACCATCAGGAGAATCTGTCGATAATCTTTTGCACTGCAATGTGTCCCAGAGTGTCTTATTTGCTGTGCCAGATAAGGAAGCAATGTAGTTGGGGCCACTAGTCTATGACTAGTGCCATATCTCCAAATTCCATCACTGTTTAACTTCCCATCATTTTCCATC
The DNA here is from genome assembly GCF_030144855.1 of Hypanus sabinus. Classification (NCBI taxonomy): domain Eukaryota; kingdom Metazoa; phylum Chordata; class Chondrichthyes; order Myliobatiformes; family Dasyatidae; genus Hypanus; species Hypanus sabinus. The sequence goes on from NC_082720.1 coordinate 8,793,820, forward strand.
CAGAGCCACTTTTCCTGGTTAAAGCATTGAGCTTGAATCTCTGGAATATCTTGTATGTCTGTGAAACAGTTCAGCTTTGTTTGCATAATTCCAGTTTTGGGGTTCACTGTATGTTCTTGGTACCTCATTTCCTAATATTTCTTCCCATGCTGGTAAGAGTCACTAGCAGGATTGCTTACTTGAAGTTGAGGCTGCAGTTTCTTACATTATTTCAGTTTGCCTTTGAAGCTCAGTACAAATACATCGATTGACACACCTGACGAAGGGTCTCGGCCTGAAGCGTCGACAGAGCTTCTCCCTATAGATGCTGCCTGGCCTGCTGCGTTCCACCAGCATTTTGTGTGTGTTGCTTGATTTTCCAGCATCTGCAGATTTCCTCATGTTTGCCAATTGAATAACTACGTTGTTTACTTGTTCAGTTAGTGCAAAGCTTTGCTCTTCAGACTTTTTAACTCTATTGTGCTGATTTTGTAGTTTTTCACAAGTTTCACATTTCTTTCAATTAGTAAAAGGCTTTACTCATCCTGTTAACTCTCAATCACTCACACATTTGATCAAACTGACCATGTGGTTTTGTCTCAAAATCAGTAGTGGCCATTTCCTCCAAATCAATGTAGGCCATCCTGTTCTTAATAAATTTAACACAGTTAGTGCTGGTTGAGTACCCCTTACCTGAAGTTCCAAAGTCTGAATTCCACTTGTGCTGACACAATTTCATAAAGCACTGGTTCCCAGGTGATTCACATGTCTCTGCACATCACAGACAGTTCTAATAAGTGACCTCACTTGCGTAATGACCAAAAATTAATGAAAAATAGGACAACGCTGCATAAAACGTAAAATGGAGATTTCAAATGTGTGTTGAAGTGAACATATGCTGCTTAATGGTAGATGATCATAAAACAATCAAAGATCTATCATGACAAACTGAAAATTGAAGCTAATTGTCAATATTCAGTAGGCTGGTTGCAGAAATTGTAAGAAAAGGCACAGCATCACAATTTAAAAATGTCTGCTGATCACAAAAATCCTGAACAAGTCTACAGTGCTAACTCGAGTGAATCTGCAGATGCTGGAAATAAATAAAAACACAAAATGCTCAGCCTGATGAAGGGTTTCAGTCCGAAATGTCGTCACTACCTCCTCCCATAGATGCTGTCTGGCCTCCTGAGTTCTGCCAGCATTTTGTGTTTTTAAGTCTACAATGCTGATTGTTCTTCTATCTTACATTAAACCTGAAATAAAGTAAAATACAAATACAGTGTACTGTAACCCTTTAATCAAAACACAGCATTGTAAGAGGAGACTGAAAGCCTGGCATTGCTTCTTGTTGTTTGACAGCTGATTCAGCTATTCTCCTGATGCTGTTGTGCAGTTTTGTTACCCTGCACACATTATGTTTTCAGTATATTAATGGTATGTAATTATTTTACTGTTACTTAGGTGTAATGAACAAGTGTAAGAAAAAGTCGTCTTACCAGGAGCACATAAAATCAGAGTCGGAAGTGTTGTTGATCCCAAGATATCTCATTATATATCCCAAAATCCAAAAGAATTCAAAGCACTTCGGTTAAGGTGTACTCAATTGGTATTTTTCAACTGGACTTTTTCACTAATTTTATCTAACTGAGATATTTATTCAGTTTCACAACTTTGGCTAATGTCTTGATTTGATCTCAATTCAATTTTATTTTATTATTTTGACTATCTCAAAATTTTAAGTTAGCAGCTGAAATTTTAACAGGTTGTCTTGTAACCTGAGTTTAATTTTTTTCTTCCCTGGTCCATTCCTTGTTTAAATTTAATGTTTGGCACTCCATCAGTTTGCTCTTTTTTTGTTTTACTGATCTGTTTTTTAGAACTAGCAATGCAGCAGCTTCCTCACTCCAAACTCACATTGAATATCTGAGGCCAAAACAGGCACTGAAAATTCTGTCTTTTTTTTTTGGATTGCCCCAAGTAACTTTGGAGATGTTCAACTGCGCCACTTGTTGGATTCTGGTGTTTAAATGCAAAGTTCTTCAAGAAATCAGGAATGAGGCATAGAAATTGTTGCTTCGTGATTGTGTTATTCAGAGTTGATTGAGCAAAAGAATAGGAACAGTGCAGTGACAGGGTGTCTTACTATTTGAAGAAGAGAAGAACTAAAGATGGTGTCTAACATAACACTGCTACTTTTATACCCAAAGATAAGAAAATTCCATGGATAACAATAATCTGATTAGAAAATACTTCTACAATACTACAGTAAAAATGAACCAATGGGAAAATGCTCATTCACCTCATGAAAGAAGCTTCAAGAATTATGCTTAGTATAGCCACTAGCATATTAAACTATTAAGCATATAAAGGCTTCTTAAAATACAAGTAGATAATTAATTGTTAAAATGCAAGAAAATGACAAACATTGTTGGAGTTGGCTACAAGAGAGGGATATCCCAAAATGGAGGACAGAGTAGATAGAATGCCAGGCAGTGATGATAAAGCTAGTTGAATGAGGGTAGGAAAGGCTGATGAACAAATAAAGGGATAAGTTAAAAATGTGTTCTTGTCTAAAGTATTAAAAGAGGAAAATGGGGAAGAAACTAAATGTTGGAATTGAGATGAAAAACTTAACTGGTGAATTATCTGAAAGTGTTCAATGCAATATTGAATATCGAAGGCTATATTGTGCCTTGTTAGAAGATCTTCCTCAGGTTTACGCTGAATAGTGATGAATAAACAGAAAATCTTCATGGGAGTTGGTTAGAGTTTAAGTGACAGGCAACTGGAATCTTGGAATGAACAAATATACAAATCTGCATTTGGTTTCCATGACCTAAAGAGGATGATAGATAAATAAGTAGAAATAAATTTGTTTAGCTCTGATGTATCTCAGAGCTTGCATCTCTGATGGATAAGGTAATGATAAAAAGAAAGTTGTTGGCATAGCTGAAGGGCTGTGAGAAGTGAGTTGATGTCAGTGGATACCTTGGAAATGATGTAAGAGGAGAAATTACGTTCAAAGGTGGCGCATGGTGGGTATAGACATTGTGGGCTGAAGGGTCTGTTTCTTTGCTGTACTATTCTGTGTTCTGCTTTCTATCATTTCCATCTCCCTTCTGTGATCTATTTTGCCAAAGGTCTTACAGGAGAAACACCAGAGCTACTGATTGCAAATTGGGCTTTTGACTTTAGACTTGACTACCCAACCTTTTGCTGCATATATTCAGCAAACATTGCTCTAACTTGCTAATTAGCAGACCTCTAACATGCAGTTCTTGGTGTATTTTATTTAATATCATAGTTAAAATAACAAATAATTGAAACTAATTTTGAGTATGATAAATCAGATTTTGAGGGTAAGAGTAACCTCATATAGCACTCTTTGGAACAGTGGAGATGGTCTTAGTCTATAGCTAAAAGTGCTCCTCTGTTCGGCCAAGGTGGCATGCAGAGGGTGAGAAACATCGTCTACAATTGGCAGGATTTTTCATGGGGTCCTTTGTTCTACCACAGCCTCCAGTGTGTCCAGTTTGACTCTTATAATACAGCTAGCCTTTCTAATCAGTTTATTTAGCCTGTTGGCATCACCTGTGTTGATCCCATTGTCCCAGCACACCATTGCATAGAAGATTGTACTGGCGATAACAGATTAGTAGAACATATGAAGAAGTCTGCATACTCCAAAGGACCTCAATGTCCTCAGGAAGTAGAAGCAACTCTGGCCCTTCTTATACTCAGCCTCTGTGTTGATGCTCCACTCAGATCTGTCATCCAGCTGCACCCCCAAGTACTTGTAGGCCCTCACCACATCCACGTCCTTCCCATCAATAGTAAGAGGGAGCAATGCAGGCTTAGTTTTCCTAAAGTCTATCACATTTTTCTTTTAGTGATGTTGAGCTGCTGATGATTCAGCACCATTTGACCAAGTCCTCCACCAGGGTCCTGTATTCATCCTCCCGTCCTCCCTTTATACAGCCATCTGTTGCTGAGTCATCAGAAAATTTCTGCAGATGACATAATTCAGTGTTGTATCTAAAGTCTGAGGGTAAACAGAAAGGGAGCTAATACAGTCCCCTGTGGGGCCCCAGTGCTGTTTATAGTCATGTCTGACACACAGCTCTGAAGCTGCACAAACTGGTCTGCCAGTATATTGTCAAAGGTAGAAAACCTTGGGCTATGGAAGAGTATAATTGGTTATTGCAGGATACCCAGCCTCCAATCTCTTGTACTTGTGTTCGATGCATCTGAATAATGTCCCCTAGGATTTAGATAGGGGTCACCTTGAATGTCAAAATAGATGGTAAGATTCTTAGAGGCAGCATTTAAGAAGCACAGTTCAAATAGAAGCCAATGGTTATCAAGGGAAGGACAATAAACAGTTGAAGTTTCTGGCTGAGACAACCTGATGAAGGGTCTTGGCCTGAAGCATCAAATGCTTTTCCCCTCCTTTGACGCTGCTTGACCTGCTGAATTCTTCCAGCATTTTGTGTGTATTTTACAGCATCTCTCTTGTTCAGCCCCATCAGAATCTGTCTAAGTAAAAGTTTCCTCTCATTGTAAACTCCAATTACTGTAAACTTTCCTCATTTGTCAACTCCTTTATCTCAGGAACCAAATTTGTTGTACTCTAGATGTAGTTTCACTGATGTCCTGTGCAGTTGCAGCAAAACTTCAATTTGCCTTCATAATAACTTGTTATAATATAATATAATAACTTATTATAATAACTGATATAATAACTTAATGATTCATGTTTGGGGACCTGCAAGTGCTCTACACAGTGGTGTTTCACAATGCCTTTCAACTTAAGAGTAACAGTTTTGATTCTTCCCAGCAACATAGGTAACACAACTCCAGCTGTCATACAGTTCTGTATTTCTTGGCAAACATATTGCAGATGCCTAACAGCTTGTTTTCCTACTTGTCTGTAGATTTCAGTAGAGTATACTGATCTTTTCATTTGTTATTAACATAAATTTTAAGTGTCTGTGCCATTCCACTATTTGCATTTTACCACCATGAAAAGACCTGTTTATACTAATTCTTTTTTTTCAGTTAATTCTGTTTTCATTAATATTTCACTCCCATGACATGACATTTGTATCTTTGGTTTTCAAGTAGCATCTTTCTGAATCTTCTGGAAATCTAACTATGCTCAATGTATTGGTATATCCTTGTCTACCTATCTCATAACATTCTCAGTGAAATGTAATAATTCTGAGGAAAAATATAATTTTCCTTTCATAAAACCATTTTGACTTTGTACGATAAGTTTCTAAATGCTTTATTCTTCATTTGTGATTGTTACTTTTAACTTTAGGGCATAATTAAAGGAAGTGGTTATTAGATGAATCTAATGACAAGTGTTTAAAAAAATATATGCTGGAGATACCATTTCTTATTTTTTTGGAATTTTCTGTCTGGAGTTGCCATCTCAGCTTGGAGAAAAATTGGATTCTTATGTTCTTATTGGATTCCTGGCACTCATAATAAGAAACTACTCAGACATTGAACAAGGATGGAAAGAGGGTAGATTTATTAATTCTTTGGAATAATTTGATCTTCTTGTTGGATTGAGTAATGATAAGGAGTTATTCTTTCAGAGGCATTTAATACTGCCTATACTAAAATTTCAAATGAAACAACGTATTCCAAAGGTTGAAAATCATAGGACAGTGATATTAAATTGTCTTTGTAGCCCCCATGGGTAAAATGGAGCCTTGTATGTAGACACAGAATTTATAAAGAATAATCTTATTAAGCATGCAAGTCAAATTCTATGTTGGAATACTCAGATTAATCACAAAAAATATATTTTTAAAACTTCCATGGAGGAAAAGAACTGAGAATACGTGCAAATACACCTGGGTTATCAGAGTAGGAAAGCTGAATTACTGGGCCAGAGAGCAGATTAGACTTCTCTGATGTGCTCTTTAAAAATCCTATTGAATGTCTGATGCTGTTTGAAAGAATAGAAAATAGCTTTAACAAAATAAATGTAATTTCATATCATGTATTTACTGCATCTTTTGCTTTGCTTACAGGAGTCTGTGGAAGCATTTTCGAGCAGTCAGTCTGTGTTTGTTCTTGCTGGTATTTCCAGCTTATATGGCCTACATGATTTCTCAGTTTTTTCAGATGGACTTTTGGCTGCTTATCATCATCTCCAGTAGTGTTCTGACTTCATTGCAGGTAATGAATCAACTTTTATTTTGCAATCACACAATGATGTGTAGGCATTGCTGCATTGCAATATCCTCATTGAAAAGGACCTTTCAGATCCTTACATTTTAGTGCTGCAAATTACCAGTGACATTTTGATATGATCAAGGATTTCTGTGGAAAATTAACATGCCTGCTATTCTTTTCTCTGCCCTTTCACACATTTGCTTCACCCTGACATCTTCCTTCTACACCACCTCGCAAATTTTTTCTTCCTTTTTCTTTCTGTCAACTTCATGGCAGAGAGAATTCCAAATACTGTATTCATAACTGACTATCACGACATCAGAGAAGCAAGGAAGACCCTAGCACATTTCTCAATTCTTACTGACAACGGAAGTAAGAAATAGCTACAAGACAATGGCCCATAATGCTGTCTGCACCATTTAAGTCTGCTCATAGCTACCTTGCAGTTGCTTTACTGTGCTATCCCCCAATCCGTAGATCGCCCTAACATCCAAACATACAAGTTTTATATCTTTAACATTATACTGAGCGCCTAAATTACCACTGTTTTCCAAGGGCAATTGCAACATCACCATGCTTTGGGTAAAGAATTTCCTTGACTTGCTCCTAAATGGCCAGCAGACCAGCCAGGTGAAATATCATTGCTGCATTGTTTTGAAAGAGTCTTTGACTTTTGCATGTTACAAGGAGATGGTTTCCATTCATCTAAATTTATAGAAGTAAGGACCCATTTTGCATTATCTCTCCTCACAGGGAAAATCCTCCAGAAGTCAATGTGGTGAAATTTAGCCCTCTGTTATTTTTCCATTTAGTAGGAAAAGAAGACCTGCATATTGTATCTCAGCAATCAGAATTAGGTTTACCATCACCGGCATGTGGCGTGAAATGTTTTAACTTAGCAGCAGCAGTTCAATGCAATACATAATATAGAAGAAAAAATAGAAAATAAAATAATAAGGTGCTTTACTCCTGTAAAGGAACAGGAGCCCATCAAGCCTGCTCCACCAGTCAATAAGATCATGGCTGATCGGGCCATGGACTCATTTACACTTCCCTGCCTTTTCCCCTTAATTCTCCTACTATGCAAAAATTTATCCAGGTTATCAGTGAGTCCAAGGATGTTGGTGTCAAACACTGAACAGAACATATCAGAGTAAGTTGTTGCTTCCGTTACCAATTTCCAGTTTGATGCAGTTTGGGCGTTATTTTTGAATCCTGATTCAGAACTTATGAAGATACCTTCTGGGTCAAGTTCACCAATAAAGACTAATCGTGGCTCTGAAAATTGGGTAGTGCTGAGCATGAGCATTATTTCAACTTCATCCCAAGAACCTGCATGACCTATTGTTTGGTGAATCTGCCCAACAGCTAACAGTTATTTTTAGAGAGCAGTGATCAGTGTTCACTACTATTGCCTGAAGCTTGTCACATACAGTACCTATAAAAAGTATTCACACACCCCCCCCCCCCCTAATGTTTTCATGTTTTACTGTTTTACAATATTGAATCACAGTGAATTTAATTTGGCTTTTTGACACTGATTAACAGAAGGCACTTTCATATCAAAGTGAAAACAAATTTCTCCAAATTTGTCTAAATTTATTACAGTTATTAATCACAAAATAATAGATTGCATAATTACTCACCCCCTTCAAGTTAGTATTTAGTAGATGCACCTTTAACTTCAATTACAGCCTTGAGTCTGTGAGGATAGGTCTCTATCAGCTTTGCACATCTGGACCCTGCACTTCCCCCCCATTCTTCTTTACAAAACTGCTCAAGCTCTATCTGATTGCATGGGGATCCTGAGTGAACAGCCCTTTTCAAGTCCAGCCACAAGCTCTCAATTGGATTGAGGTCAGGACTCTGACTTGGCCACTCCAGGACAATTTTGTGTAGCTTTGGCTTCATGCTTGGCGTCATTTTCTTGCTGGAAAACAAATCTTCTCCCCCAGTCACAGTTCTCTTGCAGGCTGCAACAGGTTTTCCTCCAGGATTTCTCTGTATTTTTGCTGCATTCATTTTACTCTCTACCTTCACAAGCCTTCCAGGGCCAGATGCAGTGAAGCATCCCCACAGCATGATGCAGCCACCACCATGCTTCATGATGTGTGTTTTTGATGTGCTTTGCTTAGCTTACGCCAAACATAGTGTTCAGTCTGATTGCCAAAAAGCTCAATTTTGGTTTCATCAGACCATAGAACCTTCTTCCAGCTAACTGCAAACTCTAGCCGAGATTTCATGTGAATTTTTTTTTCAGCTGTGGGTTTTCCCTTTGCCACTCTCCTATAAGCTGTCACCGGTGAAGCACCTGGGCAACAGCTGTTGTATGTGCAGTCTCTCCCATCTCAGCCACTGAAGCTTGTAACTCCTCCAGAGTTGTCATAGGTCTCTTGGTAGCCTCCCTCACAAGTCTCTTTCTTGCATGGTCATTCCACTTTTGAGGACGGCTTGTTCTAGGCAGATTATAGCTGTGCCATATTCCTTCCATTTCTTGATGATTGACTTAACTGTGCTTCAAGGGATATTCAGTGACTTAGAAAATTTTTTGTATCCATCTCCTGACTTGTGCTTTTCAGTAACCTTTTTGCAGAGTTGTTTGGAGTGTTCTTTTGTCTTCATGGTCTAGTTTTTGCTAGAATCCAGATACAAGTGTATTTTTACTACAATCATTTGAAATACCTTGACTGCACACAGGTCATCTCTAATGCCCTTTTTGTGTTCCCCTATATAAGCTCTTCTGTCTGTAACTTTTGCTAATCTTCCCTTTTGATTTCTGTAGAAGGTTTTATGCTCTTTTTCTTGCTGGATTGCCTTAATATTCTACTTTCCCCTTAATGGTGTTTTATGCTCTTGCTTATATTGTTCCTTTTAACAACGTTATAAGCCTTTGCTTTTGATATAATGCTCTTAACTTGTCAGTATTGTTGGACACCTTTTTTTTGTGCCATAGTGTTATACTTATATATTCATTATTTGAAAGATAGCCGTTAGTTGTTGTTTGCCGTACCTTTAAATGTAGTTACCTAATGTACAGTGTTCAGCTTGCACGTCAAACTCCTGTAGTTTGATTTTTTTTTAATTTGACTGCCTTCAGATTTCAAATCAGGCCTGCATTGAATTCTATCATATTATTAATACTCTTCCCAATGTAACCCCCTGGGTCGCCTCAGGCTCGCTCAGTTCGTTCTCGTCTAGGGGGAGCAGCCTTCGGTCCCGCCAAGCTGGGTAATCAGCTGGTGTGGATGCTGTGTGATGTCCCCGCCTCGCCCAAAAACAGACAGTACACCATAAGCAATTAAATTAGTACAATTTATAAAGGTTACTATAACTAAGTGATTAATATGATTAATAACGATACAGTATATATGAAGAGAAAAAATAAAGAAAAGGCGCCAAACTTATCAAAGTCCAAACCACTTCGTGCACAACCGTTGGAACTCAATTACTGAAGTCTTCTGGCCACCATTCGATCCCCTCCGAACTCCTCGACTCGCAGCTCAGGACCCTCCGAGTGGTCAACCAAGCACATCTAACTTCATCCCCCCTCCTCGGAGTACCTCCTGGCCTCGGACCCCCACTTGGGGTCCGATCCTCGCCCAGCTTACAGCATTGCGTCCTCTCTCTCGACCCCCTCGCGCCGATCTGCCCAAAAGCCCGTCAACAAAAGCTTACAGACTCAGAAGAAAGAACATTAATCCCCATTTGGTTTACAAAGGAATACCATTCTCGTTATCAGTAAATTTTAACCCAAACCAGCTTCCAGCACTCTCTCGCAACAAAGAAACCCTTTCCCAACAGTAACAAAGAAAAAAGAAGAAACCCCCTTTACACAAACACCACCTTAACCTCCAATTTATTAATTTTTTTAATTGCACAATATTTGACCTGAGATGCATTTTTTATCATTAGATCCTCAACATAGATTTTTAAATTCATTTCTCTTTAAAAGTCAGTATCTTAAATCTGTCATGAATTTATCCTCCACACTATTTCTGCCCAGTTTATATGCCACTTGACTATGATACATTTGCCTCTAGTTTTCTGAATAACTATTCTGTACTTGACCAATTGATGGGTCCTATTGGCATTTTATGCTTAATCTTCTAAAAGTGTAAATATCCTGAAATATTTAATTTTTAGCCTTGGTTGCTTGTCTCTGTAATGGCTTGAAAATATAATCATTTCTCTTATATTTTAAGTATTGTGTGGATTCAGATAAAGTTTTCAGTGTGTTTTTTTTACCATTTATCCTTGCTCTGACTCTAATTGTAATATATTCTTCATTTTGCCCGTACCATCCACAAGCTTGGATGTCGCTACCCTGCACAATTGCCTTATCCTGAAGAAGTTCAGTTCAGTTTCAGTTTATTGTCATTTAGAAACCACAAATGCAATGCGGTTAAAAAATGAGGAGACAATGTTCCTCCAGAATGATATCAGAAAAGCACACAACAAAACAGACTACACCAGAAAATCCACATAACGTTTGGTAATCCCCAAATCCAGAGTCCAGAGATGCTGCTGCGTATTACTATTGCGCTACCATCTTAGCGTGTTCCCTGGAAAGGAGCTCCAAACCCACCAGACAAAACAAGACTACCCAACAAACCAAAAGCTAAAGCTACAAGACCTACACAAAACCACACAGTTACATATAGTAATAGTTAACATATAGTTACAACAGTGCAGACAATACCATAATTGATTCTAAAAAATAGACCATGGGCACAGTAAAAATAGTCCAAAGATGTTAAAAGACTAAGTTTGAAAGAAACCACCACACAATTTCCACAAGTCCTCAGGGTCCTGATAGACTTGTCATCCCACGCAGATGGCAGGAGGGAGTACCCCCGCTATAGACTTCCAAGGCGTCGCCAGACTCAGCCTTGCAGATGCTGCACACAATGAAAGCTCTGTCAGACCCAGCCTGTAAAGTTCTGTAACTTATCATTTTTCCCTCAGCAGAACTTGACCTTAGCAGCAAGCGAAGTGGCTATATAATGCTTAACACCACCAGCGATTGAGGTTCAATTCTTGCTGCTGTCTATACGGAGTTTGTTCATTTTCTCTCTGATCGCGTGGATTTCCTCCGGGTGCTCTGGTTTTCTATCACATTCCAAAAGTGTACAGATTAGTAAGGGTTAATAAGTTTGCATTCTGTCTTGCCTCTAGAAGCATAATGACACTTGCAGATGGCCCAGCACTCTGTTGAACTGTGTTGGTCCAAGAATGTGCTGGGGCAAACTACACATTTTATTTTACTGTATGTTTCAGTGTTCATATGACAAAGAAAAAACCTGCTCTGTTTGGACTGGCTTCGTGAACTAAGCTAGGATCAACTTGATAATTGGAGCTGTCATTAAAAGGTTTACAAAGATTAAGATTAGCTTTGAGTACTGGTGTAGTATTTTGTCAGTTGAAACTGATTTATGTATTAATCTTTGAGTCACATGTTTGGCTCTCTGATCTTTTTGATGTGAGTTTGTTTGCAGTTCACATAATCCAGAGATCTTAAACTTTGTGATTATGCATTTTCATTTTAATTTTAAGCAGAACTATTGTGTTTTGTACTATCTATGTCATTGGTTCTCACATGGTTCAGAACAACTGAGTTTTCCTGTTCCCATTCAAGTGAGGTTGAGATAAAATGTCTTTAATGGTGGCAACGACTAGCAGTGCCCTTTGGGGTTTACCTCCTTGGCTAATGGCCAAGGTGCGCATTCACCTACTTCCTCACCTCCATTCAGGGCCCCAAACAGTCCTTGCAGATGTGACAACACTTCACCTGTGAATTTGCTGGGGTTGCCTTTTGTGTCTAATGCTCCCAGTGCAGCTTCCTCTACATTGCTGAGTCTTATCTTAAATTTAGGAACTGCTTCATCGAGCACCTCTGCTTCTTTACAGACAGACATACATTATTGATCCCGAGGTAAATTGGGTTTCATTACAGCCGCACCAAGAATAATAAAGAAATATAGCAATATAAAACCGTAAATAATTAAATAATAATAAGTTAATCATGTCAAGTGGAAATAATTCCAGGACCAGCCTATTGGCTCAGGGTGTCTGACACTCCGAGGGAGGAGTTGTAAAGTTTGATGGCCACAGGTAGGAATGACTTCCTATGCCGCTCAGTGTTACATCTCGGTGGAATGAGTCTCTGGCTGAATGTACCAGTACATTATGGAGTGGATGGGAGTCATTGTCCAAGATGGCATGCAACTTATGAAAAACAGAATTGGCTTCACTGATCACCTTCTAGCTATCCTCCCCTCTCCCCGTAGTTTTATTCTGGCTTCTTCCCACTTCCTTCCCAGTCCGGAAGAAAAGTCTCGGCTGGAAACATCGACTGCTTGTTCGTTATTTTGGATGTTGCCTGACCCCCTGAGTTCCTCCAACATTTTGTGCTATTGCTTCAACAGTAATTTCTAGATCAGAATACCTGACTTGGTCTCTTTGCCCTCTTAGCAAATCTCATCTGCAGTGTGTCATCCTTCAGCTACGATAGTCTTTTGGAACAAAAGCTCCAGCTGACTTTTCTTTGTCTGATGCATTTTGGTCCATATTTCTGACTAAAACCCATCAATTCTAAGCCAAATTATATCAAGTTGTAGACATTTGTTGCAGGTGTCATCAGCATAGATTATATCTCATGTACTATATTATATCCCATGTATTTTAGCTGAAACAAATGTTCTGTCTTGCTGTGCCTGACTTACTTAATTTAGTCTATTTAATTCATTAAATGTTAAGCTACACCAGCTTCTTCGTAGTCCTTTCGTCAGGAGTTTCAGTTTGTTTACATTGAACTAAATAGGCACTATGCCCTGTGTTTAAGCAATCTGTGACTTAGCAGAATCCATAGATTTGATTCCCATGTTCCACAAGTTCTGAGGAACTAATTCCATTTTATTAACTAACAGGTTTCAAACTGGTTCTTCACTAGTTTATATTGCTTGTTTATTGCTACAAATGACAATAGAACCTAATAGAAAAACTAACAAATATTTAAAATGAAATCAGCCTTTTAACCAGGACTGCACTCTGCTGGTGCTGCATTCAGCTGTTACTGTATACTTTGCTAAAATGTACATGGTGCTGTAAGACCTGTGTAAATTACAAGCCCCATTTCCAGAAAAGTTGGGATATTTTCCAAAATGCAATAAAAACAAAAATCTGTGATATGTTAATTCAGGTAAACCTTTATTTAACTGACGAAAGTACAAAGAAAAGATTTTCAATAGTTATACTGACCAATTTGATTGTATTTTGTAAATATACACAAATTTAGAATTTGATGGCTGCAACACACTCAACAAAAGTTGGGACAGAGTTAAAATAAGATTGAAAAGTGCACAGAATATTCAAGTAACACCGGTTTGGAAGACTCCACATTAAGCAGGCTAATTGGTAGCAGGTAAGGTATCATGACTGGGTATAAAAGTAGTGTCCATCAAAGGCTCAGTCTTTGCAAGCAAGGATGGGTCGTGGTTCACCCCTTTGTGCCAAAATTCGTGAGAGAATTGTTAGTCAATTCAAAAGGAACATTTCCCAACGCTAGATTGCAGAGAATTTAGGTCTTTCAACATCTTGTTACGAACCCCGTAACTGGGTCACTTACCCAGCAAAGATAGAGAGGTCCTTTGAAGTCTGATGGTACTATTTTTAACAGTATTTATTGATAAAAATACACAAAAATAATATCAATGCAAACATACAGATAATATACGTTGTCAATACTAAATCTAAAGGTGCGGGTGTAATAATAATAAGAAATAAGCTGTACCGTTGTCTAGGGGATAATGTATTGTCCGATGGAAATATAAAAGTCACTCAGTTCATTCAGTTCATACAGGCTTCAGCCTTTGGGGACCGCTGGGTTTTCAATTGTTGGAGAGAGAGAGGGGTTTTGAGAATAGAAACTTGCCAGCTTTCCTTTATCCGCTCTTGATCCGTATTCGTCCTTTAGCGAGGCCATTCTGTGGAAGACTTGTCATCCGGGCAAGGATGGACACACACACGAGTCCCCACCGGTCTCATACGTTTCTCCTGGTGTGTCTGAGGGGGTTGTTCTCCAGACCCTCTTTTATCCTTACGGGGTCTCAGATGTCAATCAGGTTGGGATGATGCAATCCCTCAACCAGCCCACTCTGGTCATTCCCTGAGGGCTTCAATGAATAGTACAGTACTCAATACACAATTCCGTCTCCAAGAGACAATGGCCATTATCCGTGGCTTTGTCTTGCTGAGGGGCCAGGACACATTCCAAAAACCTTCAGGATTCTCTCTCATTTCCTGGGTCCCAGACCCGAATTAATAGCGATCTTGCAGTTCTCACAGAGGAGGGGGCTACTTTGTATCATTCGGCCCCTCAGAGTTGTGGCACATTCGTAACACCCCCTTCCTTCAAAGTGTTTTTACCATTGGTAAAAACGAAGTAATACAGAGTCTTACAGGATTTTAGAATCTAACACAATACAAAAGTGTTTTTTTTCACTACAGAGTAATACAGTTATACATTCAATTCAGCATCTAAACAGTTAACGATTACATTGTCACTTCCTTTAATATCTTAACATCTTGTACCTTACTAAGGTCTTGTAGCATCAGACTTCAATTTGCTAACCACCTATTTTTATTCCTTTTCTTCAGCAAACAAAAACTAAAGAGTTGTGATCTTAGCTTACATGTATACTACAAAAGTTCATGCAAATACTGATCTTTAAGTTACTTTCAAACTTAACAGTCAATCTTCCATGGGGGTTGTCTTTATTATTCACATGCTTTGTCGAATTCCCATAAAACCGGATCCTGCTAGTTAAAATGGCATCCCATTAACCCTCTCCCCTTTTCCAGTTAACTCCCACGTGGTGAGCTTGTGCACCATGGCGAAATAGGCTTCTGCCCGCTCCTTTCATAGGAGTTATTTTATCAAAAATGGGTTCCAAACTTAGACCATTTTCCGAAGTTCCACACAATTCTTCAAGTTTAAGCAAGTTGCTAGTTTTCTCTTCAGGACCCTTCATGCTATTAGTTCTCAATTTAAGATCTGAAAGCGATCCCCCTTTGTTCAAACAGCATTTCAAGTTCTGCTTTTTCACACCACACTCTTGAATAACAATAGCGTGTGGGGCGCCTTTACATTCCAACTCGACCTGTAATTGATTCGCAGGCACCGCCGCGTTACCAAGCCATTGTCTCTAGCTTGGTGGCTGCTTCTGACATCAATCCAGACTTTAAATTTTCTTCATTCAATTTGGGAACTACACTTTTCCCTTTTCCTTCAATAATAATATTCACCTCACCACCTTTCATCTCCTCACTAACTTTTAACACACCTTCGAGCACAAACAACTGGGAATTCTTACTTCCCACTATTACCAAGGTTAACCTTTTCTTCACTGAACCAAGTCCATCTGACGCACAAGGACTGCTTTCCTTTTCAACTGAATCAAATACCTCAGACTTTTTCTGAGCTCCATTACTAGGCTCAGTACCACGTGCATCCACATCTTGGACACACTCAAACGGGACATTTGCCTCTTCCAGGCTTTCAATACCCGTACCCTTTTCAAATTCTAAATTCCCCTGATCCTCCCAGCTACTCTCTGGGCAACTCCCTTCCGGAGTAAACTCAACTGAAACAACCTCATCTGCCAACCCAGCAGACTTCTTCAAGGTAATGGCATCCTTTTCATCTAGGACTGCCCTCATTTCATTATGGGGAACACCTTTAGAATTTTCAACTTCTTCAAACAGTTCTGCCAAACCAGACAGATCATCCATGTCCAACCCTGGACCCTTTAACAGCTTTATCTGTTTTTCATCTTTACTTCGTGCCTCTATAAATTTTCTCCTCGCTAAGGGCAGGTCTACCTCCTCTCCCTTACTCTCTTTCACTTTACTACTCTCTGTTTTACCACCCTTTAAACCCTCGTGGTACAGGGTCGGTAAAAGCGTCTCGGCCAAATCGATACTGGTCGGATTTAAACTGCTCTCGTTCTCAGCTGCCTTTCTCGACATGCTGCGAGTGATCGCGCATGCGGGATAGATCTTGGAATCTAGGGGCGGGACTTCAACACTCACAGGCTGGCTCGTCAGCTTCATTGCTGACCAAACCTTACCACCAGCTAAATCGTTACCAAGAAGGACGTCCGCGTCAGTTCTTGGGAATTCTGATCGCACCCCTATTTCAACTGGTTCAGATACCAGCTCACAATTTATAATGATCCTATGCAAGGGCACCATTTCTGTCCCTTTTCCTATTCCTTTCAAAGCTACCATTCCCGTCTTGCGACCAAAATCCAGTACCTTACTGCTAAACAATGACAGTTCAGCTCCCGTGTATCTCCAGATCTGCACTGGAACTGGTGTGTCTCCCTCTCTCACAGACACGGTTCTTTTTGACATACATATCTCAGACCCTTCTCATACTCTGTCTACCTGGGGCTCTCTCCTCGATTTACTGATTACCACAGCACATCCTATAGGGACTGCTGCTTTCCATTTTCCTGTTTCCTTCCTCAGAGCAAGGCACCTAGATGCAATATGTCCCCCCTTTCCACAATTAAAACAGGTCAAGCGAGGGACTCTCCTGCCGTCTTGCCTCTCCTCCTCAATCTTACCACTAGCTCCCAGCGGGACCTCTGCCTCAGTCGACGGGCTTTCTCTACCGTTCCCACGGTCTCTCTGGTAACTTTTATTCGAGGAAAACTTTGTCTTGTGGGTTAGGGCATAGTCATCTGAGAACCTAGCAAATACGGAGATGGACTTATTCGGCTTCTCATTCAAATACATCCGGATATCCTCCGAAACACAACCTTTAAATTCCTCAATCAGAATTAACTCCCTGAGACGCCAAAAATCATCTTCCACTATTTTTGCTGCACACCAGTGCTCCAAGAGCACACCCTTCTCATAGGCAAACTCGGTATACGTCTGATTCCACCCTTTTTTAAAATTTCTGAACTTTTGTCGATACGCTTCAGGTACCAATTCGTATGTCCGAAAAATGACCTCCTTTACTTTTTCATAATTTTCAGACTCTTCCTCTACCATGGACAACACCGCATATGCCCATTGTGCCTTCCCTTTTAACACACTTTGTAACAACGCCACCCACTGCTCTTTGGGCCACTTCTGATTCACTGCCACCTTTTCAAAATGCAAGAAATAACTATCAACGTCTGTTTCCTCGAACGGAGGTATTAACCTCAACTCCTGACTAACATTAAACCGCTCCTCTTGGTCTGACCCTTGAACTCTTCACTCTTGCCTTAACTTCTCCATATCCAAGTCATGTTGCCTCTGTTTCTCTTTCTCCTCATACTCTCTCTCCTTCTCTTTCTCGGCCCTTTCTCTCTCCTTTTCAGTTGCTTCCAGCTGTTTTAACTGAATTTCATGCTCCCTTTGTTTCTCAGCTCTTTCCTGCTCCCTCTTCACCTCTAACTCCTTCAGCTGGAGCACATGCTCCCGTTGCTTTTCGGCCCTTTGCTGCTCTTTTTCCTTTTCAGCTGCTTTAGCTGGAGCTCATGCTCCCTCTTCCTCTGTTCCGTGTCCAGCCTTAATTTCTCAACTCTAACTGAGCCGTCCCACTAGCTGGTGCCTTTTCAGGGATATTTTCCAATACCTCAGCTGAAAATACATTCTTCACAATATAATACTGAGTTATGGCCCTCCGCACCTCCCGCTTTTTCATTGACAACCTCACCTCTGCGAGGTTTAGTCCTTTTGCAATATTTATCAAGTCCGACTTTGTGGCCGCCTCTAGCGCCTCCAGAGTCGGGTTTTCTACAAATTCATCCACGTCCATCTTTGCTGGTTTCCCGTCTGGCTACCCATGCAACCAGATCCAAGTTTGGACTTAAGCACGATTCACTGGCCCTCCAATTTGGTATCAAATCCTGAGACGAGATCCCACTTTGTTACGAACCCTGTAACTAGGTCACTTACCAGCAAAGATAGAGAGGTCAGTTGACATCTGATGGCACTATTTTTAACAGTATTGATAAAAATACACAAAAATAATATCAATGCAAACATACAGATAATATACGTCGTCAATACTAAATCTAAAAGTGCGGGTATAATAATAATAAGAAATAAGCTCTATCGTTGTCTAGGGGATAATGTATTGTCCGATGGAAATATAAAAGTCACTCAGTTCATTCAGTTCATATTGAGAATAGAAACTTGCCAGCTTTCCTTTATCCGCTCTTGATCCGTATTCGTCCTTTAGCGAGGCCGTTCCGTGGAAGACGTCATCCGGGCAAGGATGGACACACACACGAGTCCCCACCGGTCTCATATGTTTCTCCTGGTGTGTCTGAAGGGTTTGTTCCCCAGACCCTCTTTTATCCTTACTAATGGGGTCTCAGATGTCAGTCAGGTTGGGATGATGCAATCCCTCAACCAGCCCACTCTGGTCATTCCCTGAGGACTTCAGTGAATAGTACAGTACTCAATACACATTTCCGTCTCCAAGAGACAATGGCCGTTATCCATGGCTTTTTCTTGCTGAGGGGCCAGGACACATTCCAAAAACCTTTAGGATTCTCTGTCATTTCCTGGGTCCCAGACCCGAATTAATAGCGATCTTGCAATTCTCACAAAGGAGGGGGCTACTTTGTACCCTTCGGCCCCTCAGAGTTGTGGCACATTCGTAACAATCTACAGTATATAATATTGTGAAAAGATTCAGAGAATTCAGAGACATCTCAGTGCATAAAGGGCAAGGTCAGAAACCACTGTTGAATGCGCGTGATCTTCGAGCCCTCAGGCGGCACTGCCTAAGAAACTGTTGTGCTACTGTAACAATTATAGCCACCTGGGCTCGGGAGTACTTCGGAAAACCATTGTCACTTAACACAGTCCATCGCTGCATCCAGAAATGCAACTTGAAACTGTATTAGGCAAGGAGGAAGTCATACATCAACTCTATGCAGAAACGCCGGCGAGTTCTCTTTGCCCGAGCTCATCTCAGGTGGACTGAAAGACTGTGGAACCGTGTGCTGTGGTCAGATGAGTCCACATTTCAGCTAGATTTTGGAAAAAAAGGGGCGTCGAGTTCTCTGTGCCAAAGATGAAAACGACCATCCCGATTGTTTTCAGCGAAAGGTGCAAAAGCCAGCATCTGTGGTGGTATGGGGGTGCATCAGTGCCCACGGCATGGGTGAGTTGCATGTATGTGAAGGTATGTACCATTAACTCTGAGGCGTATATTAGGATTTTAGAGAGACGTATGTTGCCATCAAGGCGTCGTCTCTTCCTGGGACGTCCGTGCTTATTTCAGCAGGACAATATCAGACCACATTCTGCACGGGTTACAACAGAGTGGCTTTGTAGACACAGAGTGTGTGTGCTTGACTAGCCTGCTGCCAGTCCAGATCTATCTCCTATTGAAAATGTATGGCACATCATGAAGAGGAGAATCAGACAATGGAGACCACGGACTGTTGAGCTGCTGAAGTCTTATATCAAGCAAGAATGGACAAAATTTCCAATTGCAAATCTACTACAATTAGTATCCTCAGTTCCAAAATGATTAAAAAGTGTTATTAGAAGGAAAGGTGATGTAACACAATGGTAAACATGTCTCTGTCCCAACTTTTGTTGAGTGTGTTGCAGCCATCAAATTCTAAATTTGTGTATATTTACAAAATACAATTAAGTTGGTCAGTAAAACTATTGAAAATCTTTTCTCTGTACTTTTGTCAGTTAAATAAAGGTTCATGTGAATTAACATATCACAGATTTTTGTTTTTATTGCATTTTGGAAAATATCCCAACTTTTCTGGAAATGGGGTTTGTACCTTTTTAATTGAGGATAAGTGAAGCTGCAGAAAGGAGGGTTATTGGATGTAAGATCTCTTTTAAGTATAACACCAGTCCCTCTTTTAAGTCCAATACTCCTCTGCCAAAGTCAATGGTAATTCCAAGAAGGTAATTTGGCTGCTATCATTTGACCTGCTGATGACACAAAGCTGGGTGGCAGTGTGAAATGTCAGGAGGATGTTATGAGAATGCAGGGTGACTTGGACAGGTTGGGTGAGTGGGCAAATGTATGGCAGATGCAGTTTAATGTGGATAAATGTGAGGTTATCCACTTTGGTGGCAAGAACAGGAAGGCAGATTACTATCTAAATGGAGTCAAGTTAGGAAAAGGGGAAGTACAATGAGATCTAGGTGTTCTTGTACATCAGTCAATGAAAGCAAGCATGTGGGTACAGCAGGCAGTGAAGAAAGCTAATGGCATGCTGGCCTTTATAACAAGAAGAATTGAGTATAGGAGTAAAGAGGTCCTTCTGCGGCTGTACAGGGCCCTGGTGAGACCCCACCTGGAGTATTGTGTGCAGTTTTGGTCTCCAAATTTGAGGAAGGACATTCTTGCTATTGAGGGCGTGCAGCATAGGTTCACAAGGTTAATTCCCGGAATGGCAGGACTGTCATATGTTGAAAGGTTGGAGCGACTGGGCTTGTACACACTGGAATTTAGAAAGATGAGAGGGGATCTAATTGAAACATATAACATTATTAAGGGATTGGACACGCTGGAGGCAGGAAGCATGTTCCCGCTGATGGGTGAGTCCAGAACTAGAGGCCACAGTTTAAGAAAAAGGGGAGATTTAGAACAGAGATGCGGAAAAACTTTTTCACCCAGAGAGTGGTGGATATATGGAATGCTCTGCCCTGGAAGGCAGTGGAGGCCAAGTCTCTGCATGCACTCAAGAGAGAGTTAGATAGAGCTCTTATTGATAGTGGGCTCAGGGGATATGGGGAGAGGGTAGGAACGGGGTACTGATTGTGTATGATCAGGCATGATCACATTGAATGGCAGTGCTGGCTAGAAGGGCCAAATGGCCTACTCCAGCACCTACTGTCTATTGACCTCTTCTTGGACATTCCTCTAGCACTCTACATGCAAAATTGTGAATGACAGCTGAAATTGCTTTTCTAAATTATGGTTTTCAGCTCACAATCTAATGTATTGTTTAAAGTGAAAGCTGTGGGAACAGGCAATATTCAGCTTGCTGTGCTGAAGAGGTATATAAGAATAACCCCATATCTTGCTAGTTTTATCAGAATGATGTGGAGAATTAGAAAGGGCAAAGCTGGATAACAAAGGTAAATTAGCTTATTCCCAGCCTATCAGTACCTTCTCTGCCGTCAGCATAGTGATGGACGATATCAACAACAATGCCATTGAGCAGCATCTCGTTAGGAAGTAACTCACTAACGTTGCATTGGTTTTGATTGGCTTCAAATATCATTATGGTCTGCTCAAACTTGTTGAATTGTACAGGAAAGTTGATGGTGCCTGCTCTTGAAATTGAAGCAACATCCTATTAAGTGTAGAACCCAAGAAGCTGGGTAAAATTGGTCAGTGGCAATAGAAAGGTAAACTGCACTAGCTGAAATCACAGTTCTTACATAGAAATATGGATACAATTGTTGGAGATTCAAGATTTCACTCCACGAACATTGCCTCATGAGTTTCTCAATGTGCCTTTAGCACTGCAAATTCCAATTTCTTTCCCCTAAAATTAGGTTTGAAAAAGCGTATGCATTATAGATGGCTCAATATTCAGAAACATTTTCAACTCCTTTGATAATGAGTCCACTGAAGGATGTTTGCAGGAAGGCCAAAGCAGCTTTCTGGCATGAGGTGGTCAGTGGAAAGTGCCATGTAATGATTGTCTCAAGTAATTCTCACCATGTGTTATAGGAAAGATATCAACAAAATAGAGAGAGTACAGAGAAGATTTACTAGAATGTTAGCTGTGTTTCAGCACCTAAGTTACAGGGAAAGGTTGAACAAGTTAGGTCTTTATTCTCTGGAGCGTAGAAGGTTGAGGGGAGACTTGATAGAGGTATTTAAAATAATAGATCGAGTTGATGTGGATAGGCTTTTTCCATTGAGAGTAGGGGAGATTCAAACAAGAGGACATGATTTGAGAGGAGGCAAAACTTTAAGGGTAACACGAGGGGGAATTTCTTTACTCGGTGGTAGCTGTGTGGAATGAGCTTCCAGTAGAAGTGGTAGAGGCAGGATCGGTATGTCATTTAAAGTAAAATGGGATAGGTATATGGATAGGAATGGAGGGTTATGGGCTGAGTGTAGGCCAGTGGGACTAGGTGAGTGTAAGCGTTGGCACGGACTAGAGATGTCCTGTTTCCGTGCTGTACTTGTTATATGGTTATATAAATCCTTAACATCCATTGAAACCACTATTGCTGCAATCCATATGGCTGACACTCTGCATTATTGTTGTCCAAAATCTTAACCAGTCAAATGAAAAAGTCAGTGCTGGGTAATCCCTGATCCCTGACTTGCCTCCTGACAGTCCAGTGCTTTTCCTCATCTATGGATCACATTCAGAATATGATAGAAAGCTCTCCACTTGCCTCAATGGCATTCAAAACACCATTTACAAGAATGCAACTTTCTTGATTAAAATTCAATCCATGCATTGAACACTTAAACGCTATTACTATTGGAGCATTGTATATAGTTGATGTGCCATCCACCAAATACGCAAGTTGTCAATTTTTTTTGACAAAATTTCCCAACTATTCCACCAAGAAGAAAAAGGCCAGCAGGTTCCTCCCACCATTTGCAAGTCCTTTCTGTTCCCCTCCACCTCCCCAAGTTTTACACCATCCACACTCAATAATTTGGTACCACTCCATTGTCACAGAGTCAAAATTCTGGCATAGTCTACCCACAACATTAGGAGTACCTTTACTACATGAGCTGTAACAGTAAAGAATGCAGTTTTGATGCATCTTGGGACACTAGGGTGGGTAATAATTGCTGATCTTGATAGTGTGCCAGTGTTTCTAGTTTTAAAATGATCATTTGGAGTTACATTGGGTACATTGCTAGTAGCTCGGATTTGAGTGCAGAACCCATTGTTTTATAGATGATTTTGGGCTGTATGAAGGCATTGTGCATGCACTTCACAACCATGAACACCACTGTTTGCTCAGTGCATGATGCAACCATGTAAATGTGTTTTACCTGTATGCAAGACTTGCTTATTAATTTGGTCCATTGACTGCAATTGTGGAGTGAACAATAAAATGGCAAATGGTACTTAGCCTTGAAAAGTAAGGTATTTTGTTTAAGATGTGCAATTTAACAGGGGAGCACAATGAAACTGGATTCTGAGAAGTGTAGAAGAACAAAGATAAGTTAAGGGTGAAAGGTGAAATATTTAAGCAGAACATGAGAAACATCTTCAACCAGTGGTGAGCGTGGAACAAGGATGGATGTAAGTTTGATTTCAACATTTAAGGGAAGTTTGGATAAGTACGTGGATAGATGGAAGAATCATGGAGGGTTATGTTCCAAGTTCAGGACCAAGTATGGTCGAAGGGACAATAATTTGACACAGACAAGATGGACCTGTTTCTGTGCTGCAGTGCTCTATGACTAACTTGGAATGTATGTTCAACAAAGAAGTTCTTCCTCATTTTGACTTTGATCTTTCTTGTTACACCCTTGCCTTCTGCGTACGTTATTTTGACTGACCGGTTTTCATTATTCTAGCTAAACCCTTCATGATTTTAAATGTGCTTATCAAATCATCTCTTTATCTTTTCTGCTCTGAAGCAAATACACAGCTTTCTTAGCCTATTTGCACTTCTGTAACTCAGTCTCAGCAACTGTTCCTGAGTTTTCTTGTTGCTGTTATTGTGCTTAGATTTGTTGTACAGTATCTTTCAAATTGTACTATTTAGCAGTCATTGCCTCTTCTGTTCTTTATGCCAAAATAAATTACATCACAGATTTGTGATGAATTTAATCAACCACATATTTGTCTGGCAGACGTTCAGTGAATGGTTAATTTTAACTTAAGTCATGTTTCATTCCTGAAGGTAAGATAATTCCTCCAATATTGGACTTGAGGCAAAGAGATCTATGTTTAAATTCCAGGTTATTTTGCCCAAGTTCATGTTTGTAATCTGGCAATTTTAAGTTTGATTATTAGGAGAACACTTATGGAGAACAGTGAAACTGCACTTTTTCAAGCTGCTTTAAGCTGACTTTGAATTAGTAAACTAAAGAGGTGGTGCCCAGTGGTGTGTGCAAAATCATGTGCCCCTTGTCCTTGACCATCTGATAATTAGCAGTTTGTATCCCCATTGACTTGCACTAACCTTAGCAATATGTGTTCATTGAGCTTCTAAATTGGATATAATGGGGCCAAGTTCCTGGGTAATCATTCAGTTCAAATGTTCTTTTAAATTTCCATTCTGCATGTTGTTTGAAGTTGAAACTTTTGTTCTGATGGTTTGGTGAAAGAGTGGAACATTTTCAAATATATTAAAGAAAAATCTTGTTTGGTTTGATGCATCAACAGGTCTGTCAGTAATTTACAGTGGAAGTACTATATTTTTTCTATTTGAGCACATCCTGTTTGACTTTATTGAATTCAAACATTTAAATTAGTAGCCAGGTATTACTATGTATTATAAACATGCAGTTTTTTGTTAAAGTATGACAAATGAAGTATACTTAATATTTGGTTGAAACCATTATCTTAAATATTTATCTATTGTTAATAGGTACTAGGAACTCTCTTCATCTATATTCTTTTTATGGTGGAGGAATTCAGTAAAGAACCAATGGAAAATCTTGATGACGTGATCTATTACGTGAATGGTACATACCGTCTGCTTGAGTTCTTGGTGGCTTTGTGCGTTGTTGCCTATGGTATAGCAGAGACGATATTAGGAGAATGGACTTGGATGGGTTCATCGATCATCTTTGTCCATTCTTACTTCAATGTCTGGCTTCGAGCACAGTTGGGATGGAAGAGCTTTCTTCTCCGCAGGGATGCAGCAAACAAAATCAATTCACTGCCAACTGCCACTAAAGAGCAGCTTGAAGAGCACAATGATATTTGTTCCATCTGTTACCAGGTATGTAGCATGGCACCAGTGAAACACTTAATCCTTGGCTTTAGTATCCAAATTGTTCCTTTCAGGACTATCGCAATTGATCTCCTGATGTTCAGTTCACATTTTGTATCGTATTTGCTTTTGCTAATTCCTATATGCTATATTTTTCCCCATTGTGACTTGTGCTATAATAATAATCATAATAAAAGCTTTAAAGGTTCTCGAGTGATTTGTATTTAATTAGAGTTTTACTGAGATTGAGGTTATTAAGAGTCAACTGCTAGATGTAAGGGGCAAATGAAGGGATTGAGGCAGCATTCACATTTCATTTCACTGGAGATAGTCTGTAATATATTCATGTGAAAGCAGAAGTAACTTGTGAAATAGAATCAGGAAGCAGTTTCATGGAAAATAGAAGAACCAAATTTCTTTGAAAAAAATATTTTGCTGACAGTACTTATAATATTTTATTTAAATATAATTTACCCTGTCAAGCTTTATAATTATAATCAGGAATAATAGTCTAACAACTAGAGTAAGTTGCCTACCTAAAATTTGAAATGGTAATCATAAAAATAGCTTGAAATGGGCAAAAATTTTTAAAAGTGATTCTTAAAGCAGGTGCAGCTTCCATTTGCAAAAGTCTCTTCACAATAATGATAGTTTTTAAAGAGCTAGCATCTGTTTCCAGGTTAACAGATGGCTGTTTAATTGAGTTGCAGGTTCTATTGAATTACATGTAAATTAGAAAACTATTGGTTATGTGAATCACTGACTATTGCACAGGTGGCTGTTTATTGAAGGTGACCAGAAGGACAGATTTTACAGTTTGCAGAAATATTGAGCTGTAGTTTGGCTCTTTGAGGTTCACTTAAGACTGTGCTTGATCATAAGTTCCTCCCTGATGCAGTTCTGCATTGCATCTGTATCTCATTCTCTCCCTTTTGAAACGGGTTGTGTTACGTCACTCTCCAACATGCTTTATAATTCAGTGTGGAATTATAATATGCTTTCAGTGTGGAAGATTGCACATTGTAGTGTTGGTATTCTATTGTAAAGCTTTTGTTTTGCTTATTTGCAGTGCCGCTGTCACTATCTCGAGTTTCTTGTGCACATTCAGAGACATGAATTCCAGTATGCCACTCCATAGAAATATGCCCTGATTGACATAATTCTCTTTCCTGACTAGATCAGTTGACCTGGCACACTGAACCTAAGATAACTATTGTACATGCCTTGCCTACTAAAGAATCTGACTGCTTACAGTAGAACACCAGAGGCTCCTTATGCTGTCAAGGTGCCTTCATCAGATTCTTCATTCCCTCTACTGTGGAAATAGTGTATCTTAACCTTGTGGCTATCTGTACCTGATAAATTTCTTTCGGCCCCTCTCATAGATCATGGAGTCATGCAGTGCAGAGATGAACCCTGTGACCCACCTCATCCATTGCCAACCTGTCCATTTGTACTGGTCCCATTTGCCCATATTGGGTCTATGACTTCCTTTCCCTTGCCTGTTGGAGAGCTGCTTGGTGCTGTCCAGTTCCCTGGCTTTTCTAGCAGTGCATCTTGGTGGCAGTGTTGTGGTCTCTCATCAGTCCGAGAGAGTACTTCATGGAAGCAGGCTAATTCATCCATGCTTAAGTGATTAATTGCTCATTTATGTGCTTCTAAATGTTTTTGATAACCCAACTTCAACTACATTCAAGTTCTTGCCTTGCTCTGGGGGAAGTTGTTCCTCCTTCATATCCCCTTTAAATTCTTCCCCGTATCCTACACTCATCTTTTCTAGTTTTAACTACCTCTGTTATGGAAAAGGTTTCTTGTAGTCTACCCTATATATACAGTCTGTATGTAATTTGATGTACCTCATCAAAAACAAAGCCTTTAAGGGGTTCTGGGGTGAAAGCTCCTTCACACTGAAAGCAGGGTAAGTAGAATTGGCTGCCAGAGGAGGCACTGGAACCAAACACAATCACTGCACACCAGCATCATAGCCCTCCAATTGAGAGAGGGGGATTGGGAAGCATTTATCAGTGTATAGGCATCACCAGCTTTACACCCCTCCCCCTGCCCTTGCCCAGCAGAGGAGGGACTAAAGAACAGTAGCGAGACTGCAGCACCCAGTTTCAGTTACTTTGGTTGCAGATGTTAATGTAGTGTGCCTTGTGATACATCTATTATGAAGATACAAAAGACTATATATACTGTAACGAAGCAAAAGAACTAACTGGTGTAGGAACTTGCAAGTCAGCAGCATCTTGCAGGCAGAGGGTTGGTCAGCATTTTGGGTTAAGATCCTGCTTCCAGATCTGTCTTGCATGGTCTCAACCTGAAACATCAACCATCCCTCTAATTCTACAAATGCATCTGGTCTGCTGACTTCCTCCAGTAGTTGTTTCTCTTATTTCATTGTGTATGTACTTAGTTCTTGTTTTAATTTATGGGCTATGCAGAAACATGATTACATCATCATTCCTTCCTTCCTTCCTTCCTTCCTAAGGAAATTAATTTCATTTAGGTTTTGAATTGTAGACCAGTTAAAAAGTATTTGCATTTTTGATGATTTTATTTAGAAACAAATGGATGTGAACCTGGGTGATGAAGGGGACAGCAGTAATGACTACATTGCATTAATTACCTGCTGATAGAGCTTTGATAATGAGTAATGTGTTCAAGTTCTGGGTACAGATTAAACCAATGGGTGTCAATAATTATGGAAAAGTAGGGAGTATATGAGAAAGGAAATTTATGACTTGTCGTTTCTTACAGAATTAAATTCTCTTTTCTGTAGGATATGCATTCTGCAGTAATTACACCATGCAGCCATTTCTTTCATTCGGCCTGCCTTAAGAAGTGGTTGTACGTGCAGGAAACTTGTCCATTATGTCATCAGCAGCTGAAATGTCAAGGGCAGCAAGTCGGGGCATCACCGCAGCAAGAAACAGGCGAGCAGTTACCCCCTAATGAGGGCAGAACAGAACAAGAATTGGCTGGACAAGAATATCAGTCTGCTGGTCAAGTTCCAGAGCCACCCATGGTTTCTGAAGAAGGTCCTGTGGAGCACAACGGTGCATGCCAAAAACGTCTAAATACTGAATGTTTTTCTCATGGTAACCCAGGCATAGATGATAGTCTGTGCGTAAAAAATGGCAAAGCTGAGTTTCCCTATCCACCAGAACTCTGTGAGGATGAAGATCAGCAATTGTCTGCAACACAACAGAATTTTAATGAACAACACATGGAGGTGTCAAATTCCCATGAAACAACATTATCCTTAACGTGCCATGATACTGCAATGATAGAATAACGTTGACAATGTTTTCAATATGAACTTGTCAGTTTAAACAAAAAGGGGGAATAAGATACATTTACAGAAAAAAAAGAATGTAATGTTCTCACAAGCAGGTCTGGAGACATTTTGTAAGAAGGGATCTAGCGATTTTTTTTGTTGCCCCATCATCTTTACAGTATTAGACAGCCATGACAGAATGAAGAGGATGTTTTTGTTAGATCTTTTGTAGGCATGAAATAATTAGATTGATTGGCGTATTATATTTATATATAATTAGAGGTTTTAAGCATGGTTAGAATCACATGCTGCAAGCAGACTTTTTAATAAAATAAAAACTAAATTTTGTAGCTCTATATTCAAACTGTAACTGCACTGTCATAGTTTATAGTGCATTCCAAAGTGTTAGCAAGTACCTGATGAATGGTGCGTGAATAACTTTGGCTTTTCTATACCTGCACAATGAAGTAGACTGGAGCTTTTATGAACACTGTGATTCCTTTGGGATTCTTGAAGGGTCATAAGTGGGATGAACTTCAGGATACAGATAAGGCAGGGTTGCACAATATATATGACACATCTGACTTTTGAAACCTGAGAGGTACAGTATTATTTTCAATTTGACTTTGGTTTGTGGAAATGATTACATTAACTTGTATGATGAAACACAGCAAAGAAAGCCATTTTGTAGCTTTGATAGGTTTTGCACAGCTTTCTTTTTGGAAGAAGAGAATACTAATGTATTTTCTTAATTGATCATGGCTTAAATCGGTTCACTTCTGAATTTACTGTGTGTATTTGAACAGAAAAAGTAATGTTTTTTTATTAACAGCGAGTGAACCAGAGAAATGGGAATCTTACTCTGTAGCTTTTGAAAGTTGACATTCTTAATGTGAACAACTTGTGAACAAGCAAGCTAGTGTTGAATAATAAATGGAATCGTGGATAGAATAATTTCTGACCCAGTTTCTCGGGAACTTTTTTTTTTTGCGAATGCGTATGTATGAATAAATGCACAAAGATCATTAAATGCACTTCTGATTTCTCCCCTTTCAAAGTCACTGGTTCTTGGCGTAACTCTGTACAACTGAGTACAGTGAAGAACCAGTCTTGGTATTGTTGCTGGGTTTGTTCTTTCTCTCATTGCCATTCATGCACACACTTGTTTAGCAAGGATGACAAAGTAATCATCAGAAGTGGGGACCTTGATTGATTTTTATTGCTTAGAGATCACAAGGCCATTTTGTTACATTGTGCTTTAGTAGAGCCCAACTAACTTCTCACTAGCTGTAATTTTAACTTGGAATCAGTATGGTGAGTTCAACTTCAGTGAATCCCACTGAATATTGCTTCTATGAGTTGTCAATTTTCTGGTCTGTACCTCTCATTACTTGTTGGTCTTTTCTCTTCCATGGTGATATCCCCTTATTTGTTTCATTTTATGGTGTTGCGTTTAAGAATAGTATACAGAAACTTTTTTTTAACTTGGTATTATTTGAAGTCATTTGCTGACTATACTCATTCAAATTTTTCACACAGCTATAAAACATCATGAAAAATCACATATATTTAAACTTTGGTTTTACTTACAAGTGTCTGATACATTTAGGATAGTTAGTTTAAAAGCACTGAACTTGCAGGATGATTCTGAAAGTTTGTAGTAATTTGCAGTCACCTGAGAAAATAATGTAAAGATACCATCCTGTTTTTATGTTCTGTATCCACACAGAGTGCATTTGCTCCTCCACTGATTCACTAATATAATGCATGCCTAAGGCATATGTTTATTGTTACAGTTCAGCAACCCAGTCAACTCTTTAGTCCCCACTAAGCGGCGAGGCAGATTGAGACATCGAGACATGCGGAAGGCAAGCAAGAGTAGTACGATAGAATACCAGCACTACAAACTGATCACTGCCAAGGAGTCTGTAAGCAGTCTATTGCTGTGTGGCTTTCTTTGGCTGGTGGTAGGCCCCTGCTCCTATGATGGAGGAGGATGTTACTGTGGTTCTGCATTATGGATTGGACTTGCGTTTACGGACTGTGGACTTTCTCAGACTTGTGAATTTTATATTCTGTGTTTTTCGCAGGTTCCTTTCCATTTTATTGTGTGAGAGAAGGGTGGTTTGGTGGTTATTGCTTTCTGTTAGTTTTTTGTATGGGGTCGGGTTTTGGGAGTGTCATTGATCGGAATGCTGTTCTTTTTTTGTGTGGGGGGAGGGTTGGGTTTGATGTTACTCTCCAAATGACTTCATGTTCTTTCTTTGTTCCCTGGCTGTCTGGTGAAGAAGAATCTCAGAGTTGTGTTTGGATACATAGTTTGATAATAAGTGAATCTTTGAACTTCTAGTATATCCAAGCATTGCGAGAACTGTCCCACAGAAAGTTCAAGCAACATTTTAGTATTGTCTTGCACAGGAAATCATATCTTTTGTCCAGGACTCCCAATTGCTTCCTTAACTTCCACAAGTATGCTTCTACCACCAGAAGGATCCAGAGGAGGTGACGGTGAAACACAGATGAGTGGGAACAGTCTGGGAGGTCTAACCCCCAGGAGGTCAAGTGTAGGATAGGAAATGTCATGATGGTTATCACTTGCATTTACTCAGTGGGTAAGTTGGTGAATGAATGCTCCATATACTGTGTACCAAGGGAAGGAGGGACATATAAGGCACTCTGGCTGTGGCTCCTCCATGGCCATTACAAAGAGTAGCTTGGTAATACCACCACCTTGTCAATATCCAGAAGAAGCTGTTGGAGTGTGTCTTCCAACAGTTACTGAGGAAACTCATGTGAAAGGAAATTATATTATTGCAGTGTCTTCCAGACTAAATCCTGTCTCCACAATGAGAAAGCCCTCTGTCCTTTTTTAAGGCAGTCCCTTGGTATTGAAGATGACCTCTATCTAGTTTTGTAGCTTCTGAGGTGGCTGATGAGACCAGTGTGGGAACTGCCATGTCTTCTACAGATGGACGAGTTTGTTAGTACCATCCACAATGGCCTTTATTGACATGAGTCAAGCTCTCATGGGCCAGGGCAGATGTATCTTCTCAAGAAAGCTTATGTAACACGCTGTAAGGTTACACTGGTAATGTAATGGCCTCTCTGTAATGTTTCACTGCTAAGGCTAAGGTAATGGTTTCTCTATAGCAACAATGTTTGTGTTATGACGAGAGATAATGAGGACTTCAGAATGTATGTTAGCCAGTGAGAAAGGTGTTGCTCACTCTTGTGGGTCTGGAAGAGGGATTTTTGCGGTCTTTTGTCAGGGAGAGATGAGGAGAGAGGAGACAAATGGAGACAGTTGGTAGAACATCAGACGAAGTGGACTGAGGAGTGAGGGTCCGCTATGCTTGGAGGAGACGACAGAACAAATGGATGAAATTGTGAGCTTCACCGTTTGCACATCAGACTGTTTCATGAGAATTTCCCTTTTTTATGTTTCTTTACTAACCATATAATCAAATTAAGAATTATAAAGCTCAATCATTTAATCGCATATTGTGTACTATTTGTTATTTCGTGATATTGATTTGTAACAGGGCACATCGCACAGCATCCATCCAAGCGAGATTTCCTAAGTTTGGCCAGGCTGGGGGCCTATCATCCCCTAGAATAAGCTGCTAGCCAAACCAAGGGTTACCCTTAGACCACATCTTTGAATCTGTTCTATTTGCTTAGTAATGTCTTTCTCATGACAGGTCTCAGAATAGAGCAATTGCTTTGGGAATCTGGTATCAGATAGGCAAGCAATATAGTCTGCCTCAATGTAGCCAACTAGCTATAACAAGCGCCTTGATACTGGGAATGTTGGCTTGGGAGAGGATAATAACCTCGACAGCCTCACCTTTCCAGTGATTTTGGAGGATTCTGTGGAGACAATATAAGTAATTTTCTAGTTCCTTCAATGCCTGTAAGTAGCTAGTCCCATGTTTCGGAGGAATGTTGAATAACTGCTGTGTGACAAGCTACTTGTGTGTATTGGCTAATCTGGGGCCTTGAAATTTAAATACCAAAGGCTGTGCTGGCATTTTGAAGGTGAATTTCATCATTGATGTCTGGTATAGCTACGATGGCTTCTGAGTATGTAATGTGGCCTGCATTTTGTAGAGTCTTATTGTGAACCTATACGGGGCACAATAACACCAGATTTTAGAGGACTTTGTCTTGTGATGTTGAGTTAGGCAGGTGTCAATATTGGTATCTCATTGTTCTCAAACATAGATGTGGATTTGATTTGGCTGCTCAAAACTAGGGATCCATGAGATTTTTGCAGTAGCAGAATAGTATGCAATTATTTAGAATATTCCTCATTCTAATACAGTATTATAATCAAGCCAGCAGACCAATGAAAATATAGATAAGCACGTTGGGTGAAGGACCAGGTACCATTTAAAATGAGATGAAGTCTTGGTGAAGCTACAAGCATGCTTAGCAATACAAACAGTTTGACAGAAACCAATCTAAATGAACACACAGCCAACAGATCACATCAAAGCGTATAGTCCTACTGTCTATCATGTCTGAATAGCTATCAAATAACAGTTGAGCACATTTCTATTGAACAGTATGTAATAACATGTCTGAAATGTTGATAAATGTGTCTCAGAACTTTTCACACTTCTAGACAAGATAAGCCATTCATACCTACATGACAAAGTGGACAGTTGCATTATTATTTCTGGTGCTTTAAAAATAAAGAGAAAGAGAAGCAATTTGTTTGCTTCTTTTTATTGGTTTGCCCATAATCTGAAACAGTGTTATCAAAGTTGTTGAAAAGGTTGTCAATTGTTACTTGCAAATATCATGCTTTTGAGTCCTCCAATTGTGTTCTTTTCATGTCATTGCAATGTTGATCCACATGTGGACAAAAGATTAAGATGTAAAATAATAGCAACCACAAAGCAGCCTAGCAAAGTTGCAAATGTTGGAAAACTCTGCTGGCTGCTGTTGTGCTTAGCGCAATACTAATGAATATTGAAGGCGAATCATCTCAGCTTCAAGGCATCACCAAAGTAACTTTTTGAGGCCAATCATCTTTATCTGTTACAGAAGTGCTTCCTTCTCCCAAAAGTCAAAAGAAATGATGCTCAATGATGATGTGTGTTAGATTTACAACTCCCGAAGTATTGAAGCAGTCAGTATCTGTATATACTTAGACCTAGATGATATTTGGGCTTGGCCATAGAAGTGGAAGGTAATATTTGAATCAAAAAATTGCTGGAAAATTAAATATCTAGTGTGTTCAATGATGAAAACTGGAATCAAGTTTATTATCATTTACATATATTTTGAAATGTGTTTTGTGGCAACATTACAGTGCAATACATAAAAATTACTATAAGTTACAATAAGAAGTATATTTTTTTTGAAGTGCAAGAAGTGAGGTGGTGTTCACTATCCATTCAGAAACCTGATGGGGAAGAAGCTGTTCCTAAAATATTGAGTGTGTCTTCAGGTTCCTGTGCCACCTCCCTTGATGGTAGCAGTGATAAGAGGGTAAGTCCTGGATGATGTGATTCTTTAACTATGGATGTCGCCTTTTTGAGGCACTTTTGAAGATGCCCTCAGTGAGGAGGCTTATGCATATAATGGAGCTGGCTGTGTTTACAAACCTCTGCAGCTTTTTCCAATCCTGCGCATTGGCTGCTCCATATTCATATGAATATTAAGTACACGAGATTTTTCTTGATGAGATGGCTATCAAGTCTTCTTTCCCTAAAACTTAACAAAGATGGACATACATTCTCACCAGTGAGGTTTACAGAGAAGTATGGTTTAGAATGGTCTCCATAGTACACCTATAGAAATTTTTGGTGTCATACTGGTTCTCCTCAAACTTATAATGAAGTATTCCGCTAGCTTGCCTTCTTCATAATTGCATCAATATATTGGACCTAGGATAGATCTTAAGAGATGTTGGCACTCAGGAACTTGAAGTTGATCACCCTTTCCTTTGCTGACCCCTCGATAAGGACTGGTGTTTGTTATCCTGACTTCTGCTTACTGAAGTTCACAATTATTTCCTGTGTCTTAATGACATTGAATGCAAGGGTGTTGCTGAGACAGCAACTCTATCAGCCGATCTCACTCCTTTACACATCACATCACATCACCATCTGAGATCTGCCAACAACAGCTGTCGTCAACAAATTTATAGATGTTTGAGCTGCGCCCAGCCACAGTGTCATGAGAAGAGAGAATAGAGCAGTGGGTTAAGCAAACACGTTTGAGATATGCCTGTGTTGATTATCATTGAAGAGGAGATATTTCTGATCTGGACTGACTTCATTGGTCTCCCAATGAAGAAGTCAAGGTTACGCTTGCAGAGGGAGATGCAGAGGCCCAAGCTTTAAAACGTGTTTAAGTACTGAGGGTATGATGGTGTTGTATGCTAAGCAGAGATCAATAAATAGCAGCCTGATGTAGGATATTTCTGTTATCCAGGTGATCCAAGGCCAAATGGAGAGCCAGTGAGATTGTAGCCTTTGATTTAAGTAATATTAATATCTACATCATTCACCAGAAATTGGTTGAATCACATAAATACCATGGCTATAAGAACAGGTTAGAGACAGCCCTCTGAGTGATAACTTGACGTACTGTCTGATTACTCAGTGTTTTCACCATTTGCAAACCCAAAATCAGAAATACAGTGAATTTCCCTCTATATGTCTACAGCAGGGGTTCCCAACCTGGGGTGCCCGCACCCCCAGGGGGTGCGAGATCGAATTTCAGGGGGTGTGACAAAGAGTGGCTTGTGTCCTTGAGTGACAAGTCACGAGTCATCATTCAGCCAACTGCCAGTGTGCCTTGAGAAGTGGTAGTAACGTTTGTCCCAAGCACACTTCAGTCTCCCGCTGCCTGAGTCAGCATTGCGGATTCTCATTAGTGTTACCTGGGAAGTTACACCTCAGTCGAGGAGTCTCATCATTGTTAGCTAGAAGGTTACATCTCAGAGTTAAAAATCATCTCATAATGCCAAAATCTTTATATATCCAGAATCAACCATCAAGTAATGACTTCGCGTTAAAACCAAACCCGCAGATAGTAGGTAAATTATTCAAATATAAAATTTTAAAAAGCTGCATTTTGATAAAAAGCAGTTGAAGTCATTCATTCATATTTGTCTCAATGCATTAAAGAAGTTTTTGAATTTCAAAGGTTTTTTTTCTCTTAAAAGGTTTTTTTCTTGAATCGTTGATAATTTTGAATTATGTTAGTTGAGGAAGTATGGATTGTACCGAGGATTTTGAATTGTGTGATGGAAGTTCATATCTCCAGTAATGATCGGAAATAGATGTGTAAATTCATTAGAGAGTAGCCTAATAATTCGCGTTGCGTCCCCATAGCATTTCCACCTGACGATTTATTTTGGCTTAACTGCAGATAATATCGTAAAATAATATTCAAAAGCGTATTTCTCGTGATACTTTGCTATAGGCATGTCTGGTTGAGTAAAGCGGTCATCCCTGACTTAGATAGTTTTTCTCATATTAGCTCATATTTTTCCCTTCATTGACCCTTCATCATGTCAAAAAGAGGGAAATGGAATGATGACTGTGCTTTGGTTTCACTTGCACAACAGGAAATAATGACTTGCAAAAAACCCAGTGCATTCTTTGTAGCGTTGTGTTTTCCAACTCAAATCTGAAGCCATCCAAGCTTCAAGAGCACTTCAAGAACAAGCATGGCTGAGCTGATGTTGAAGGACATGATGTTGGGTCATTGAAAATCAAAAGAGCTCGTTTTGATTCACAAGGAACTCTTCCAAAATTAGGCTTCGTTTCTGTTGAAAAATCACTACTTCTTGCTTCATACCAAGTGGCATATAAAGTGGCCAAATCCAAGAAGCCCCATACAATTGCGGAGGATCTCATCAAGCCCTGTGCATTGGAAATGGCAACAATTATCCTGGGCAAAGAAGCAAGAAAAAAATTTGAACAGGTGCCCCTATCAAATAATGTCATTCACAACCGAATCAGTGATTAGAGTGAAGATATTTTGGACCAAGTCATCTCGGATGTCAGAGCTAGTCCTCTTAAAATCTCTATTCAGTTGGATGAGTCAACTGATGTCTCCAGTTGTAGTCAACTCATCACATTAGTGAGGTATGTCAATGATGGTGCTGTGAAGGAAGATTTCCTGTTTTGTAAAGATCTGAAAACAAACACAACTGCAGATGTGATGCAGCTGGTGAAAGACGTCTTTGCCAAACATGATTTAGATATCAAAGTCATTGGTTCTGTGTGTACTGATGGGGCACCTGCAATGCTTGGAAATAAATCTGGCTTTTCTGCATTGATGAAAAAGAAGATTCTAGACTTGCAAGTTACCCATCGTTTTCTTCATCGTCATGCTTTGGCATCAAAAACATTGCCTCCAAATTTGAAGAAAGTCATTGATACTTGTGTGAAGATCATCAACTGGATCAGGGGGTGTGCTTTGGACCATCGCATCTTCAAATCATTTGGTGAGGATCTGAGAAGTGAGCATTCAGTTTTGCTTTTCCACACTTTGTCCGTTGGTTGTCACGAGGACAAGCTTTAACCCACTTTGAACACCGGTAAGAAATCAAAGTTTTTCTGGAGGAGTGTGAATGTGATCTGGTTGGGGCAATGGAATCACAGGAATTAGCTCAAATGCTGGCTTAGTTGACATATTCACTCTTATGAATGACCTGAATGTTTCTTTTCAAGGAAAAGGGATAAACATATTGAAGGCTTGTGCAAAGTTGAATGCCTTCAAAGAAAAGTTACGCCTTTGGTGTCGAAGGATGGAAAGAGGCAGTCTCTCAAATTTTCCTTCACTAGAAGAGATGGTTGATGATGCTGGATCCATAACTCCTACTGTGCGTGACAAAATTGTGGCTCATTTGGAAATGCTGTCAGAATCATTTGATGGATATTTTGCTGCTGGAGACCTGAAGATTTCAGAAGAATGGATTATGAATCCATATTCCTACAATTTGGAGAAAATGTCAGATGACGAAGAGCTGAAGGAAGATCTTATTGATTTGTGGACAAATCGAGCTCTTGAAATGCAGTTTGAAAGCAAGACTTTGGAGGAGTTTTGATGTGCAGCACTGAATATGTTCCCAAGACTTGGTGGAAAAGCACTCCGTGTCCTCATTCCATTTGTAACAACATACTTGTGTGAATCTGGATTCAGTTCTCTTTTGTCAATCAAGACAAAATCTAGGAATTGCCTGAATCCACAGGTAGACCTGCGGATCGCAGTCAGCAAGAAAGTTCCACGTTTTGACAAAATCACGAATGAGAAGCAGGAGCAAAGAAGTCATTGAATTTTATGTTCACAATTGGGATTGATTTTAACTGTTTACAATTTTTTCTGAATGAATTAGAATCTAATTGCTCAGTTTATATTTGCATTTTATGCACTGAATTAAAAGCTTATTTTTTTAAGTTCAACTTGTTCACCCATAGTATTGTATGTGGTTCAATTTGTGGTTCAAAAATTAGAAATCAGACTTCATCTTCAAATGTGGTATTACTTTTGTAGGGGGTGCGAACATTAATCAAACATTTCCTAGTAGTGTGGGGCGTAGAAAAGGTTGGGAACCACTGGTCTACAGAGTACAATGTTCAGATTGATGTTATTCAATGCCAAACAGCCTGCTTGAGTGGGAAATACTTTAATTATTTCACTATTACTGGATCAAAATGATGAAGCTACTTACACCACCTTCACAGTATATATTCCATACATGAACTTAGTGGAATAAGATAGCAGATAGTAAACTAATTGAGAATCGCAATAAATTCCAGTGATATTGCTGTCTCATAAGTTAATTAAAGTAATTAATTAGAAGCAACTTTAAAGAAATGGTGTGGAACTTGCAACTACTTTGTATTATGTATTTGTTCTTTCTATAAATCATTTTGCAATTGAGTGTTATGGTCTATGTAATGCTGATGTCCAAAAATATCTGAATGCCATGTCAGGGGAATGATTTGTTCACCAGCCTAGGTAATAACTTGCCATTAAGTTTTCTTTGAACATCAGTATCAGGTACACTATACTTATCTGTAAACCTGACTGGTGAGAATGTAGGTTCTAGTATGTCCACCTTTGTTAAGTTTTAGGGAAAGCAGACTTGATAGCCACCTCATCAAGAAAAATCTCATGTACTTAAGAGTCATATGAATACATTGTTTATGCTACTTGTTCCCTTCTTAAGATAATTCTGTGGACTTCAGCTGCAGATATGTTGAGGACTATTTAACCAAATAGTCTTTCCCTACAAAGAATCTATGGCTTGAAATATTTGCTCTGTTTGTCTTTCCATAGCTGCTGAGTGTTTCCAGCATTTTCTGATTTTATTTCAGAGCTCCAGATTCTGTAGTTTTTTTTTCAACTTTCATTTCCTTGTGTGTCAATTTGAGCCCAAGTTAAAAAATATATTAATTTTTCAGGAAATGGAACTGATTTTAAAATGATGCATTCTCAAGTTGCTATCTCTTGTGGTGATATTGGTTTGATTCTGCAGAAATGTTATCCTACAGATGGATTAATTGTGAATGCATCATCCCTTCTGAATCAGATCTTATAAACATACTGGAAAACAATCAAATGGAAATCATGTTTGGTTTTATATATATTTCTAAAATACTGAAATTAATTTAGTAACTACAATATGAATCTTAATTTGAGATACATTTTTCATACTTTTCACTTTTGTTTATTGGAACTTCCTTCAAATCCCAATTTCCTAGAAGTCATATCAAATACAAAAATACAAGCTTTTGTAATACCTTGCTGTTGTAGTTATTCTCCTTTTACTTTTAAGCAATCCAAGTTAAATCTGATGGGTCTTCTGCAAGGCTTGAGATGCCAATACAGCAAGATCTCGATGCAGAATAGTGCTTACTGACTTGTCTGGTACTTTGGAAATTTCAGAATCCTATCATTCATATAAGAGTGCACTAATTTTAAAGATCTGCATGATTCCTTCCATTGGATGTTCATGGATGAATCATCATAGGTTTTGGAATATTGTCAACAACAGTGGTATAAATTTCTGATTTCACTGTAAGCAGGTACTAACTAGTGCTTCTGTGTAGTGATGATCAATTTATTATTTAATCAACTGCATAATAACTGAAAATCTGCAGATATTTTCCATCATATTTGTATGTGGAGAAGAGAAATGGCTACAGCTAAAATGTTGAGGAGGGAGTGGTTTAAACCCAGATGTATGGTCTACACATAGATACTATTTAGAAGAACTATAAGAATGAATTATTAGTTGAAGAGTAATGTGATCAAATTTATGGTTATCTTCCTTAAGTTGATGTCCTTGAAAATCAGTTTCATACTAATTACCATGTATGAGTATGAGTATATGTCAGTGTTTATCAGACTGTTATGCTGAGTATTACAGATGTAGTAGTCAAAACCAAAATGTTCCAAACGGACAAATTGGAGGTATTTCAGTTAATTGGGCATCCACTTATTTGAGACAACTCTTAAAGAACAAAAACTAATTGAAAATAGTCGGAATTCCCTTCATTTATTTGGAACACTATGCTGCTTAATTGGGGCAGGAGACTTGCCAAATAGTTTCTAACTAGTGTTGGTCTTGTGTACTTATGTGGCTGTTAGCCACTACACTGCTAAGAGCAAACAATTTTAAAAAGAGTGTCAGTTGCGTGTGCTTGTGTTATGTTATCCATTGGGGCTGATCAATGTTGAGTCAAAAAGCAATGATTTTTGATTATCGTGTTTTTCTTTTCTCTTTTGGCTTAAAATGTAAGACCCTTGCCAAGATGCCATGAAAAGATTTGATACTTGCCAAAAAAAGTACCCTGAATGACTGTGCTGATTTGGTTCAATCAAAAGAACATGGCAGCGTACACTCAATGAATTCCTCCATTGATGACTATTATGAACTAATACAGTTTTCTAATACTGTAGTAGTGTTGAGTGTTCTGTATTTCATTTAAAAACATCATTTGTTACAGTTAAATGCTAGTTTGTCTTTTTGTATACCTTTTTAACTATTAGAAATGTCTGCTAATTGTGGCAGCCACTTAATTGGGTCAAAATGTACTGGTCCCAATGTGTCGCAATCAACCAGAATCCTGAAATTTCTATCTTCCATAACTGATAATTTTGCTGATTTTTTTTTTCATTTTGAACCAAAGCACAAATGGCTTAACTTTGGTTCTCCAGTTGATTTACTGTGTGCTTTAGCACCTACTGTAGATGAAGAATAAGTTTCTAGTTTTTATGCCTTCATGTTAAAGTGCTTTTATTCACTCAATCCAATAACTGTTTAAACATCTGTATCATTCATTAGGGTCTGTAAATCAAATTATTATGAAACAACATTGAGGCATATCAAATATTTCTAGTGTTTTTTATTGCAAGTGACTTGCAAGATATTTGTTCAAAAGCTACTAATTTGGGAATTGTGGAACTCTTATCCGATGTGCAGTTTCTCAATCTACTTCTCATTCAAATTTGACATTGAATCATGGTTGAGCAATTCAAATAAGGGAAATATCACAAATTCCCCTTGATACTGATGAAGAATAGAAGCATTTTGTTTTCCTCTTCCCATTCCTCCTATTTCAAGTTTTAAAGTCAACTACCTTACTCCTCTCAAGACTGGTTAAAATCATTGTCACAACATGGGTTTTGGGGTTTCTGTGAGGGTCACATGCTCTTATGAAAGTGTGGACTTTAAAACCTCAGAGGAAAGGCTGCAAAAGCCCATTCGATGCAAAGGTGTTTATTGTGTGACAAAAGGTGGAAAACATTGAAAAAGTGAAAAAAATTATTACAGTGGAAAAAATGGCGAAATAGCAAAAATGACAAAAGAGAAAATGCAGATATATACCTTCAGAACTTTAGGACTAAAGCTCCAAAACTTCAATCTGAAAGTAATGCACCTTTACACACTTTCTCTTTTCACCAGAAAACAACTGTATCAGCAATCTTCTCACTATAGTAGAAAAGGGATACTCCATTCTTTGGAATGTGTGTGTGTGTGTGGTGGGGGAGGGGGTTTCAGGAAGTTGTTACCATGAGCTTGAACAATTACACAAAACCAAATCATAGAAATACACATCCCTCTTCACAATCACAAATGTCCACAAATACATTTATCGCCATGAGCTCACAATGAATTTGCACAACAAAATCAACTAACCATTTCCCAGGAGCCTGCACTATTCCACATCCCCCAAAATGAACTCTCCACTGAGTACTGCCAGACAGATATAATGAGAATTACAAGGCTACTGGGCTGGTGGGGAAAGAAGAAATTACTTGTGGCAGATGTGTTCTGTCACTGATATAATTTGTTCCAACTGGAAATTTTTGAAAACCTAAATTAGAATCAAAAAATACAGGAAATTCACTGCTTCTTAAGCAACACCAACAAAACTGAAATGATTGTGGACAGTGATTGGTTTTAAGCATGCATTAGGTTTTATTATGACCTTGAAAGCATCAAAGCATAGTCAAAATGAAGATGTGTGAATGGTGATGTACAAACAATATTGGACTCCTCTCTGATTGTCCTATAAAATTATATTTGTTGCTTCAGAGCTTTATTAAAGAATGATATTTGGATAACTTGGATGATTTCCTTTGCCCAACATGAATCACTCTCAATGAAACAGTAAAACTATAAAATTTGGAAAGTGAAAAATAAACCTTAAAAACGTAAGCATTCACAATATTACTTGTGTTTTGATTGCTTGTAGGCAGTGTTCAAAAGCCTTATTAATTGTTTCAGAAATCCAGCTATTGGGGTTACTGTGATCCTTATTTATCTATGCAATTTAATTTTACATTGTGCATGCAAACAAATTCAGAATGATCACAATGCTTGGGTCACTGAATCCATTTTACAAATTTTAAAGGGTATTTGCTTGTGGATGGTAAAATGTGATTATGGCTAATTAGTGAACTTGGGAGACATGTATTCTGAATTTGTTCTCTTCACTGAAGATAAATTAACCATGTGAGCTAACTATGATGAATGATCATGGAATTAAATTTTGCACTTAACATAAAAAATCTAATTAGCACTTTTTCAAAATTGCGCTATCATGAATTGCAGATTTCACTTCATATTGCCTTCACTGCAAGTTATTACAAAAGTGCATTATATATAAAGCTTCAAGATCTTGTTCCATAACAATTATAATCAGGTAAACAGTTGACAAAACT
This sequence comes from Hypanus sabinus, assembly GCF_030144855.1. Lineage (NCBI taxonomy): Eukaryota > Metazoa > Chordata > Chondrichthyes > Myliobatiformes > Dasyatidae > Hypanus > Hypanus sabinus. The sequence continues at coordinate 8,836,400 of NC_082720.1, forward strand.
ATAAGCAATTGAAATTGGTGCCAAGTATAATATTAGAAATCAGTCAGATCAGATTAGTCAGATTCATATTAATCACATGCACATCAAAATAAATTTTGTGGAACTTGATTTCAAACTGAGAATGTTGGTATAAATGTTTAATTTACAAAATAAGTTACAACTAGTAGTAAACTGCATACAATGGTGCTAGAAAGTTTGTGAACCCTTTAGAATTTTCTCTGTTTCTACATAAATATGGCCTAAATTGTGATCAGATCTTCATGCAAGTCCTAAAAGTAGATGAAGAGAACCCAATTAAAGAAATAACACAAAATTATACTTGTTCATATATTTATTGAGAAAATTTATTCAATATTATGTGTATTTGTTGGGAAAAGTATGAACTTTTGCTTTCAGTAACTGGTGTGACACCCTTGTACAATAATAACTTTGATCAAATGTTTCTGGGAACTGTTGATCAGTCTTACACATCAGCTTCGAGGAACTTTAGACTATTCCTCTTTGCAAAACTGTTTCAGATCAATATTTCTGGGATACCTTGCATGAACTTCATGACCCTCTTCAGGTCATGCCACAGCATTTCAATTGGATTAAGATCTGGACTCTGAGTTATCCATTTCAAAACACAAATTTTTCCATTGTGGCTTTACTCTTGTGTTTCAGATCATTCTCTTGTTGCATCATCCAACTTCTCTTAAGCTTCAGGTGATGGACTGCTACCCTGACATTCTCCTGTAAAATGTCTTGATAAAATTTTGAATTCATTTGTCCCTCAATGATTGCAAGCTGACCAGGCACTCAGGCAGCAACACAGCCCAAAACCATGATGCTCTGTCCACTGTGCTTCACAGCTGGGATGAGGTTTTTGTGTTGGATGGCAGTGTCCTTTTCCCATCAAACATAGTGGTGTGCATTTCTGCCAAAAAGTTCAACTTTTGTCTCATCTGTCCACAGAATATTGTCCCAGAAGTGTTGTAGAATATCCAGGTGGTCTTTTGCAAACTTGAGATGTGTAGCAATGCTTTTTTGGAGAACGGTGGTTTCCTCTGTGATGTCTTTCCACGAACACCATTCTTGTTCAGTTTTTTTCTTATTGTGGACACATGAACCACAAATTCTAGAGATTTCTGCAGGTCTTTTTCTGTTACCCTTGGGTTCTTTTTCACCACCTTCAGCATTGCACATTGTGCTCTTGGTGTGATTTTTGCAGAATGCCCACTCCTAGGGAGAGTGGCAACTGTTGAATTTCCTCCATTTGGAGACAGTTTTTCTTACTGTGAACTCAGTTCTTTTGAAATGCTTTTGTAGCCTTTTCCAGTTTCATGCATCTCTACAATTCTTCTTTGGTCCTCTGAAAGTTGTTTTGATTGAAGTATGATGCAAGTAAAGAGATCTTTCTTGAGAAGTGCAGGCACCTCCAGTAACCTGACTGACTTTTTTAAAGAGCAGGGCACCTTTACAACCCACACCTCCAATCTTATTTCATTGACTGGAACACCGACTTCAAATATCTTTTTTAGAAGCCATTACCTCAGAGGATCACATACTTTTTTGAACCCTGACTGTGGCAATTTAAATGGTATACTCAGTAATAGCAAGAAGTACAATTGTTTATTATTAGTTTATGCAGATTGTATTTGTCTATTATTGTGACTTAGATGATCAGACCACATTTTACGAGTAGTTAATGCAGAAAACCAAGTAATTGCAAAGGGTTCACAAATTTCTTCTTGCAACTGTATATGTATATAATGAGTAAATAATTAAAAATTAAGGTACTATTTAATTTTAAAAGTTAATTTGAAACTCAAGTGCTTCACATTTTACAATTCTGATGCTACAGTATGACTGGTTGTATTTCTATTTTTTCTCCTTTCTCTGATCTACAGATGATTGCAACCACAGTCTTGTGCAAATGGTTATTCATTATATAGATGTGCTTGGAGACTTACTTCTTCGACATGACAAATATAAATCCCATCTTATTTTTTTTTGCAAACACCCCAGAAATGGACTGTGTGACAGAGGTTGGTAGATAGTAATTACTGGAGCAGAAACCACAAATAATGTGTCTCAGACATTTTCTTGTTAATCACGATTAATGGCAATGCTGTTTAACATGATGTAACCTGGCACTGACCAAGAATCTATGATACCATGTGTTCTGATTAGTCGCTAAAATGCTAAAGCAATATTCATTTCAAAATTCAATGAATATTCACTCAGTGGCAGAATGCCCCAGTGCCTTGTTCTTTAGATTTTTTCATTTCAGAAAACCTTTTTATGCTGGCTACACATAGGTTTTGTACTTGATTATGACTAAGGAGAATTGTCTTTTTTTTTGTTAGAAGCCTGAAACTACATTATTAACTGTGACTTTAAATGGAAAGTTATTGAAAGTCTTTCCTAGGTGCTAAAGTTCAACAAATGCCATCCATCTGATGGTCATAATGAAAGTATCAGGGACAAGGGCATTTGGGTCTAGTCAAAGTTGTAATAAGTTACCTTACCTTGACTGAAATGACAGAAGAACACAGTAAATCAGATCCTTCACAGTGAGGAGGCTGAGAGTGATATCTGGGGATAGATGGGTCTGTGTTTAGCAGTTGGTAAGTGGATAATCACCAGCAATCCAAGTTCTTTTTTCCTAATCTCCAACTTTTTGCTAAGGAAAAGTGTATGTGGATGTTTGATAAAGAGAACTGAGTTTGCAATACTCAGTGGAGTGAGTTCTGTGTCTGTGGAGTTCATGTGCTTTTATTATCATGGCCAATGTGTCAGGAAAAGCCATTTGAAAACGTTAAATGAAAATCATGGGAGGAATTTACCAGTGGGAAACACTGAACAACTGCCACCAGGTTCTCAGAAGGTCTGTCAAATTAGCTCTCAGGGTATTAGAGCATCATCCCTCAGACATACAGTACTTTCATAGTTTGGAATGTGGAATAACACTTTTGAGAACCTGATAGTGAGTAGGTATGCTTAAAGACAGAAAGATAGAAGGATTGGTAGCTGAGACAAGAACTAGGGGACATTGCCTCAAGATTCAGGGGAGAAGATATAGGACTGAGATGAGGAGAAACTATTTTTCCCAGAGAGTGATGAATCTGTGGAATTCCTATGGAAACAGATAGGATTTTACATAGTAAGGGAATTAAGGGTTATGGAAAAAAGGCAGGTAGATGGAGCAGAGCAGCCATGATCTTATTGAATGGTGGGGCAAGCTTGATGGGTCTATGCCTGCTCCTATTTCTTATGTTCTTAAAATGGTTGCCTCAGACCAACCCCATTATCTAATAGAATAGTGGATCATGTCCACCTGACCCCACTACTTTCTGTTTTAATTGGTAGCCAAAAATCCAGATGACAAGTGGAACTTTTTAGTAACAATCTCCCTCAGAATTTTGCAATTCATACCACCCAAGTGCAGTCACTTTCTGTAATGGGGAAAAATAGCATTCAAATTTCCACAGAGCAAGTGTACCAATAACAGTACTGTCTGAGAGAAATTCCACCTGGAGAGCTCTGTGCCTTTCTTTTTGTAAAAATAACGTAGAACATCCTCTGGAAATAGACAATAGGTGCAGAAGTAGACCATTCAGCCCTTTGAGCCTGCACCACCATTTTGAGATCATGGCTGATCAACTACTATCAATACCCGGTTCCTGCCTTGTCCCCATATCCCTTGATTCCCCTATCCATAAGATACCTATCTAGCTCCTTCTTGAAAGCATCCAGAGAATTGGCCTCCACTACCTTCCGAGGCATTGCATTCCAGACCCCCACAACTCTCTGGGAGAAGTTTTTCCTTAACTCTGTCCTAAATGACCTACCCCTTATTCTCAAACCATGCCCTCTGGTACTGGACTCTCCCAGCATCTGGAACATATTTCCTGCCTCTATTTTGTCCAATCCCTTAATAATCTTATATGTTTCAATCAGATCCCCTCTCAATCTCCTTAATTCCAGCGTGTACAAGCCCAGTCTCTCTAACCTCTCTGCGTAAGACAGTCCAGACATCCCAGGAATTAACCTCGTGAATCTATGCTGCACTTCCTCTACAGCCAGGATGTCCTTCTTTAACCCTGGAGACCAAAACTGTACACAATACTCCAGGTGTGGTCTCACCAGGGCTCTGTACAAATGCAAGAGGATTTCCTTGCTCTTGTACTCAATTCCCTTTGTAATAAAGGCCAACATTCCATTAGCCTTCTTCACTGCCTGCTGCACTTGCTCATTCATCTTCAGTGACTGATGAACGAGGATTCCTAGATCTCCCTTACCTAACTCTACACCGTTCAAATAATAATCTACCTTCCTGTTCTTACTCCCAAAGTGGATAACTTCACACTTATTCACATTAAACGTAATCTGCCAAGTATCTGCCCACTCACTCAGCCTATCCAAGTCACCCTGAAATGGGAAATGAGTCACGGTATTTTATCTAGAGAATGATATATTGGCAATGTCTGTTTTGTTTTTATGACCAAAATTGGAGTAGGATCTCATCATGCTCCAAATAGGATGTGGATATAATGCTGGTGAAGCATGCATTAAGTATGGTAATAATAACTCTGATTTTGGGATGCACCAGCCTTCACTGTGAATTCTGAGACAATTAGAAAACACAGAACTGGACACCCTTCAGGTTCATTGTAATATTTCAAAATAGAAACAAAGTTCTAAATCCTAATTGTCCTTTCCTGACCTCTGCGAGAAAAAGATTGGGTGCAACTTTTAATGAAATTCATTTCAAAATACTGATCAAGAGTTTCTTAACCTAAAGCTCTTATTTCAAATTTTCTAGTTTATATTCTGTATTATGCAGTCCTTTGCTCCCCTCTGCCACCTTCAACTTAAATATCTTCCTTATACTGAGATGAAACCTAAAGGAAGTATTGTGGTTATACCACAGCTGTAAGTTGTTTAGTGGCAGTTTCCTCAGAGTTGTATAGCACAGTTTCATTTTTGTAATTTTACACATTACTGGATATTTAATTCCTGCAATGCATCAGTTAAGTTTGTTGAATCATCTGTCAACAAATTTTTCTATGTTTCAGGAATGGCCCTCTTTTTATTTAATAAATATCCTCTTGTTGAAGGCTTCTGAAAGTCCAGATGCATCAAATTGGCAAGTTGCCCCTATACTGCTCAAAATAAATTATCAAGTGTGGATTTCTTTTTTCATGAATGCGTGTTGTGTGCCCAATCCTGTTATAATTTTCAAAGTAACCTGTTGCTGTTTCTAGGTCCTCTGCACACGCTGACTGATAGGCCTTTGGCACAAACACATTTCACAGTATTTTGATGTTTCAATGTATTTGTGACAAATAAAGCTAAAATTTAAGATTCCAGTATTTCCTCTTCTGATTGGTTGCTTTTCTATCTTCTCTGTCTTCTTTCCTAACAAAATGGGGTTAACATTGAAACTTTAAAGTCTGATGTAAGGCTAAGACATAGGAGCAGAATTAGGCCATTCATCCCCAGAATTTAGCCAGATTTCACACCCTCTGGCTAAAGAAATTCCACCTCATCCCCCTTCTAAATGGATGTCCCTCTATTCTGAGGTTGTTCATTCTGGTCCTAGACTCCACGTTCACTTTCTCCTGGCCTTTCAACATTTGATGGGCTTCAATGAGATCCCCCCTGATTCTTCTAAATTCCAGCAAGTATAAGCCCACAGCCCATAAAACTCTTCTCATATAATAATCCTTTCATTTCTGTGAACCTCCTTTGAACCCTCCCCAATATCAGCACATCCTTTCTTAGATAAGCGGCCTATAACTGCTCCAAGTGAGGCCTCACTAATGCTGTATAAAGCCTCAGCATTACATCCTTGTTTTTACATACCACTCAACCTGCAAGTTAAACTTTAGGGAATCCTTTATGAGGAGTTCCAAATCTCTTTACAACTCATATTTTTGAAATTTCTCCCCTTTTAGAAAATAATCTATACTTTTATTCCTTCTGCCAAAGTGCATGACAATACAATTCCTGACACTGTATTCCATCTGTCAGTTCTTTGCCCATTCTCCTAACCCTTCTGCAGCCTCCCTGCTTCCTCAACACTACCTGTCCCTTCGTATCATCTGCAAACTTGGCCACAAAACTATCAAATCCGTTATCCAAATCATTGACCTTTAACTTAAAAAGAAAGTGGTACCAAAACCTTGTCACTAACAGCCAATCAGAAAAGGCTTCCTTCATTCTCACTCTTTGCCTCCTGGCAGTCAGCCACTGTTCTATCCATGATGAAATCTTTCCTGTAATACCAATGGCTCTTATCTTGCTAAGCAGCTTCAAAGGCCTTCTGAAAATCCCAGTACACAACATCCACTGATTCTCCTTTGTCTATCTTGCTTGTTATACCCTCAAAGAATTCAACTGATTTGTCAGAAAAGATTTTCCTTTAAAGAAACCATCCTAACTCTGGCCTGTTTTTACTGTGTGCCTCCAGGTATCCTGAAATCTCATCCTTAACAATTAACTCCAACTCCTTCCCAATACCACTGAGGTCAAGCTAACTGTCATATAATTTCCTTTCTTCTGCTTCCCTCTCTTCTTGAAGAGTGGAGTGAAATTTGCAATTTTCCAGTCCTCTGGAACCATTCGTGAATCTAGCAGTTCTTGAAAGATCGTTGTTAATGCCTCCACAATCTTTTTGGCTACTTCTTTCAGAGCCCTGGGGTGTATCTGGTCCAGGTGACTTATCTACCTTCAGACCTTTCAGCTTCCCAAGCACCTTCTCCCTAGTAATACCAATTGCAACTGTAACATCTCCAGACTCCATGGAATTTTGGAAAATTCATAGCAACTTCCTTCAAAACCTGGTGATGAAGGTCATTAGATCCCATTAACTTTTCTATTGCATTTTCTTAATAAATCTTATTTTGTTTGTTTCTTGGTCCTTTTAAAATAATTAATAAATTGTAATGACATAATGGCTACGAAGGTGCCAGATAGTTTCCCAAAACAATTGAGGTACCAAATTGAATTTCCCAAAGATTGTCAACTTCTCATGTTTTAGGTCCGTAAATAATGATGTTCCGCCTTATAGCTCCTGTAGAGGGTGTAGTTTGACCAAAAGTGGTTGGCATGTCCAGTTGGTAGAAGTCCTATCAAACTGTATTGATAATTATTCCTTTAAGTATCATTTTGTCATGATATTCTGTTTTCTACTAATTATAACCTTTATGTTCAAATTGCGTTTTAAAAATCTAGGTTTTCTTTTCAGATTGCATAATACTCCTTTAACAAGAAATTAATTGCAAGTTGTAGAAATTGATTTTGCACTGGTCACAAGTTAGCGTAAGATGACTGAGATAGCTGCAGTGTACTACCATACAGCATACCAAGGTACAGCGAAAGTGTTGTAATAAAAATAAACTCACTAATTCCACTAAATTAAATATATTCCCGATTTGAAAAAGTATGAACTATTTGACACTTGTTCCACACACAAAATGCCGGAGGATCTCAGCAGGTCAGGCAGAATCCATGGAAATGAACGTAGTCGTTTCTGGCTGAGACCGTTCTTTTAGATTGAAGGAATGATCTGCCTGTGAAGCAAAACTGAATCTTTATTGGGAATGTTTCAATCTTTGTGTTTCCCATCTGTTGCTCCTCGCTCAGAATTGTCTCCCCACTGGTGAAATTACATATTCACAAAACTCTATGCTATTGGTTGTGTCACTGAGCGGTTACTCTGGTGTATGAAGCTGCACGGTAAATCCCAGTAAGTGATTCAGCTGTGATGGGCATTACAAACTTGTTCAGTCTTTACGCACACAACGCTCTGATTTTTTTTCTTGTTGCTGAAGCCTATGCAAAACAACCAATAAATGGATTACTTTTCGTTACTACATCTTAACTTTTCTCAAAACTTACTTCGGAATCTTCTTGGCTTTCATCTCTAGTTCCACCACTTCAGATTGATGGTATTGTTTTCAACTTTGGACGTTTTAACTCCCCAATTTAAGGTTGGTTTAACTAATGGAAAGTCAAACACGTTAAGAGGAGAAAATAAAGGATTTTGAAGATACAAAATCTTCCTCGCAGAAATCCGTCAGATGCAATACAAATTCTTGGATAATTCAACTTGAAAACACCGTCATAAAATGTGCTTTGAAGTTCTTTATCTAAAGTGGCTGATGACAGCAGACACCATGAAAGGAGTGAATTTGTCATTTATATCAAATCACTGACTTCATGGCTGAATGGAGGTAATGGCTGTGGCTTTATCAGTCTAGTATTGTTCATAATGTGCTACTTTTCTACTTTACAACAAAAGTTCTACTTTTGTTGCAACATTTAATGAACAGTATGTTTTGCAAACTGTGATTTACCAAATGATATAATGAATTAGCCAAGTTACTCCTGTGTAACTGCATTATCATTCAATTGTTAATTTAAGCCTATGTAACTCGTGTTTGTCCTCCTCTTGTATCGTACATCTTGTATCTGCGCTGCAAAGAACGCTAAATTTCATGGCTTTTATACCCAGCTTGTGTGTGCCTATAACAATAAACTTGAGCTTCTCTTGACCTGGGTCTCAGCATCTCTACATAACTTTGTTTGTTAATATTCAATTAGGTTTTTTTCCTCTCTGGTGTATTTTATTCAGCAATGGCTGTAAATGCAGTGAGGAACCCACTGATACCAGACTGGAGCTTCGCGTACCATAACCAGGCAGAGGAAGAAAACAATGTCCTTTTGCTCTCTTCAGTATACCTCTACCCCATCTTTGTTCATCTCCTTAAAATGAATGATGTTATTGACCTCCTGCCACTAACCACCCCTCGGCTTCACCATCATCTTCCTGTTGAATCTGCTCTATCCTTTCATTACTTTGACTCTGTAGAAAGTCCCGCGTTGTGTTTAAATAGTGGCTAGGTCTTTATCTTACGATGATACCGAAGGTCTTGAGAAATAAAGTTAGATCACTAGCTGGATATTTTAGCTTACTGGTCTTGACTGAAAACCTAGTTAAACACCACTACCTCTTTCTACATGACGGCAAGCGTAATGTTTAACACCAGCTGTAGCTGTATGGCTCCTGGAACACAAGCAATCATGCATTTCCCGAATCGGTCTGCTCTTTATTTGGGCACAATTTAGCCCTGAAGCCCTGCACAACAGGAATGGGAGTAATTTATCCACTATTTTTTGTTATGCATTCGTAGGCAAGCGGTGCAGGTTGGTAATGAGTAGGATACGCTCCGATTATTTAGAACCTAACAAGTGAGAGAATTCCAGAATTTGCTGTAGAGGGGCTCCCTCACAGGCGTCCCACAAACTCCGTCCCATGCCTGCCTTTAGAGTTTTGATGGCTTGTTGCATAGAAGGGTGTCCAATAAATAGAAGATCAAATTATTGTTGTGCCCAGCACAGTTAGCAGGGCTGTGGGTTAAATTAGAACCCACTCAATTAGATAGTTACTTTCGCTCAATTATTTAGACTGATCCGAACACCTTTCACGAAATATTTGTGCATATACTTACTTCAGGAGCCGAGGAGACCTAATGAGGTCTCAAATCAACATTAAGGCAACTAGGCAAAGGCAGGCGGATATTTCCCCTATGTCCTTAATCGCAGTTCTGCCGGATGAATATTTGGATCTTACTGACTCGGGATCAACTCTCCAAATCTCCAACTAACTACTGGTCTTTTCATTATAATTAGCCACACTAAGGTGCCCGCTGAAGTGTGGGGTGAATGGGAAGGGAGATCAGGCAGTATGAAGAATGTGTTGAAGTTTGGAGTTCAGCAATGCTTATCATCAATTTCGCAATGGCTATATTCAATTTATCAATGGGTCTCCATGGCCTGTTTTAATCTTGCAATTACAACGTTAAACCAGATTTCCCAGTTTAAAATTATAAGAAATCGGCAGTTTAGCCCCCGCTCATAACCCTCGTCGGTGGTTCAGGAACGTTGTGCAGAGTGGGCTGATTTTCTTTCAATGGAATTGTAGCATCTTAATTTTGTGCGGGGATCCGGAAAAGTCCCTGGTGGTTTCAGTCACCAATGAGGCTGTGTGTTTCATAACTGTGGACCCCCGAATGGGTACGTATGTAAGGATTTCACTATCTTGGACCTCTCTTTGTCATACAAGATAGGGAAGTGTTCTTCCTTACTTAATCGTAGATCTACTCTGAAACTTTTTGTCGAACACAGAACAGCGCAGAAACAGGCACTTCAGAACACGATGATACCAATTTTAACTGCTTACCTATCTGCACACGGTCCATATTCTCCTTTGCCTGCCTGTTCTTGTTAAATGTTGTTTCCGCTACCTTCCCTGGTAGCGCATTCCATTACCTACTTCTGTATGTAAGACCAAAACTTGCCCCCACATCTTTAAACTCCCCCCACTTTAAATATATTCCTTCTGAAATTTGTAATTTCCACCCTATTTAATGCAGAAAACCTTTTGGCATCTACAGATCTCGATAGTTAAATAATTCGAACCAAGGTTTGCTTTGCTTTCGTTGAGGAAAAGAAATAAAATGATCGGTTTGAGAAATTTATTGCAATATCAAAAACAGAAAAAAAACAGAAAGGAAATTGGATCGGTACTTATCAGGCTATGCTAAAGTTTAGAAATATGCAGAGATTAATCGAATATCGCCGGCTTCTTGCACCAGCAAATCTATAATATGCATCTCTCAGCCAGTGATAAATCGATCGATGTCATAACTCGCTCATTCGGCATCCTTGTCAACACAATCTATTATTCAAATTGACCCCGCACCACCCCCTCCTCCATTGCCCGGCTGGCGGGTATAGCTGGGCTCGGCTCCAAACAACTGCGTTCGGTTGGAATTGGCAATCTTGTCTTGACCCATTGACCAGTTCTTGTTAAAACTGATTCGAGTTCTCAGTCGGTGATCAATGTGGATGTGGACTGTGTCGTTGATTTCATTTTTTTCTCTCTCCTGCACACGAAGTTGGTATTCAAAGTGTTCCGGCAGTCTCCACTCAAACACTTCAGCTTAAAGTGTAAGGGTATCCATATAGACTGCTCAAAATGTGGTTGTAGAAGCAATTCCAGAAAATGGTGAAGCTGCGAACTAACTGGGTTTTAAAAGGCCAGTTAGTTAGTTGGAGCTACCTGGGTTTTTAAAAAGCTGTTGAGTTGCCAAAGTTGGTATCATTTTTAGAGGGAAATGAGTAACCTGGGTTAATGTCCTGGTTAACCTCCAAAGCCAGCAACCCCTATAATGTAGCACATTCGACCCAGGTAACATTCCCACCTATCCCCAAGAGAGCTCTCCCGTTTTGCTCCTACATCTTCGCTGCAAAGAAATCAGAATTCAAAGAGCATCCTTTTTGTATGTGTCTTTTTACTGTGTCCGTACGACCCCGGACAGCTAAAACACGTCACGAAATTCTCACCCCACCCCACCCCTTTCGGATTCCTACCACTGAAACTTTGAGGGGTTGCGAGGACTCCCAGGTGGACACCGTCAGCTCGTTGGAACGATTGCTGGAAACTTGTTTTCAGTCGGGTGGATCCTGTCGGCGTCAAAAACCACAAGGGCTCTTCCCGACTGAAAGAGCCGCTGTGCTCGAGTTTAGATGCGCTCGAAAATGTGGATGGCAAACGGAATTCTGGAATGAGGCTAAATTCCAGAATATGGCTGGTTACTAAAGGCCAGTTCATTATTTTTCCTTCGGCGAGATAGTTTGTGTAGACTACTCACGTCAGTTGACAACAGGCTGTCGCTATTCGAATAATATCAGCGGAAGCGCAAAGTAAGTTTTTATGATTGTATGAGGGTTGTGGGGTGAAGTTGGTAATTGAATGAACAGAGGAAGTGAAACGTTTATCCAATTTGTTCTAAACTGTTACTCTTTGTCACCACGCTGTTGGGAAAATTAGTCTCCACGTTGACATGGGGACTATCTGCAGAGGAAATCACGTTAGCTTTTAAAGATCAGACAACATGATTTCTCTCGCAGTTTATAATCGGGTCTCGGACAGACTGAATGAGGTGGTAACAAATGGTTAGGTTATATGAAGTATTTTAGGGTGTCTTTTCTTTCTATCGGGCCACTTATGGACCACGTAAAAGAAGGCACTGATTTTCTTCCTCTAACCCACGCAGTTGTCCCATTTTATAAATAGCCCTGTCAAAAGCCGCGACCGAGGGAAGGGTGTGTAAAATTGAGGCATTTTTAAAGAATGCCCAAATTCGTGATGAACTTAATTCAAGTTATTAAAATTAAATCCACCACCGTTCAACCACTCAGCGTCTTTCTCCATCTTCAGGGACCTTCTGTTCGCCCGCAAATTGACGTGATCTGGTAACTCGTGTTGGCGACGTGGGCGGCGTGGGGGGAGGGGGGAGCTTTCCTCATCAACTGCGCCGATTTAACCAGTTAGCAGTGATACAATTGGCCCGCTTAACTTGGAGATAAAGGATTGTCCTATGTCGGGCTTTATATGGCGATGGCACTTGCTCGATCACCAGGCTGACACACCCTTCAGCATTCAAGCTCCGCCGGCCGCTGCCATCTCCCTCCCTTGCCCACATTTCAGAGCCGGGCTGTGGGTATTGGGGCACAGAGGGCTCTTCCTCGCTGAAGGAGGGTCCTGAATAGCAGATACTGCACGAACAGGGTTCCAGACGCCTCTATTAAGCAATAATAGTTATAATGTCATGAAGGGTTTGTCAGTATCTACGCAGCCGAGACGTGGACCAGTAATTGTATTCGAGGAGCTTAGCGGTGTTTGCCGCTCGTGCCGAAAATTCCCAGATGTTTTGGAATGTGCAAGGTCGCGAACTGCTGTACAGAGAATGGTGGTTGTTTAAAGCAAGTAGGGTAAAACAGTTCGCCAGAAGTGGTCGGATCCCTGTAAATGTATTGGAATTCGGTCTCCCTTGGTAGGGGCTTAGTTACATACAGAACCTGATGTTTTAAAGTATTCCTTCCTCCCAAACTTTCCGGCATTCCATGACAAAGTCTTTTACAACCCGTTGAATTGACCGTCTGTACACGACAGCAGCTGGAGAAGAGTGCCCTATGCATTGGGCCGGTGTTTCACCGTGACTCTCGGTGCACTCGGCACCAGCCAGCGCTGCCGTCACCCATCCTGCTTCAGGGGAAGATTTATGCTTTTTTTTACAAGGGTAATTACCTATGGGCAAGCGGGTTAAACTCCGGCTTTATCTTTCACCAAAACAACTCGGTCTTGTTTGAGCATTGTTACTGTTGACAGGAAATGTGAAAGCTGACAACTGCGATATTATATATTTCAGCAAATGAAAGGCGAAGTTTCAGATGTTAACTAGGATAAAGAATTATATTTCCGAGACCTGTGAATTTATTTTATCTCGGTGACATAAAGAAAGGAGGCAGTAAAATGTAAATACATCGGGCGAATTTGGAGCAGTTATTTCATGAATCTCATTTAAACTGGCCACTGAAATGTTCAATAGTTCGGGAGGTGGCTTGGGGGGGTGGGGGGGACACACATTAACAACTTAGTTCAGTGACGTCTTGGCAGTATCTCCTGGATATTTCTACTACTGAAAGGTTTTAAGATTCTCATTCGCTGTTAACTTGTCCCGGCCTCTTCCGTCCGCTCTCGTAGCTCCCATTCTGTAATACCCGAACTCGACCACTGGGTGTCAGTGTTGATATTAGAACGGCAGATATTGCTCTGGTTCGGAGATGCAGCTGCAGAGATAGAACTGGGTCAGGAAACGGCACCGCAAACTTTGCCCTCATCCTTTCCCGAAGTTAACCCTTTAACTGTTTTATTGCCAAGTCAGAGTAGCAGCGATTTTATCCAAATATCTGTGATATGTTAAATGCGATTAACTCTATCCCTTGAACCAAAATCGTTTGGCGCTTAAAGGCGAGACAATCAGCAAAGTAAGAATGGAGGCATGGGGATGGTGGGTTTTTTAACCGTAGCGCCTTCTACATTTCTTTGTATGCGTGGTCTGGATATGTGGCTATCGACTGTGTGTGTGTGTGTTTTCAGATATTTTCAGTTTGTAACTCCGGGGCAAAGCCCGAAACAGCCTGACAGTCTGTGCTGAGATATCCCGTGCTACCACATCTCTGCTTGGAAATAATTTTTCGTCATTAAACGTTTTATATAGCAAGTCATATTCTTTTTATAGGAAGAGGAAACCCACGCGGCACCGTACTCCAACAATGTGTCTATCACTTTCATTTGGCTCACTTTTCAAAATCTTCCCTTCTCGCCTGTTGCCACCCCACCTCACCGCCACCTTGGGTTCTTCTGTCTGCTCAGAGCTGACCCTGGGAATCCCTCTCCTCGCTCTCTTGCATTCCATGGTCGACACTTGTTAATGCAATAGCAATAGACCCTCTGGTCTGGAGCTGACCAAAGCAGGGTAAGACCATGGGTCATTTTTCGGCCAATTCTTCCCGCCCCCTGTCATAACTCATCTCTTTATGCCTGCGTTTAATACTATCACTATCCTCAATCCCTGATCTTAATGAAGGTCGCAAAACCACTCGCCAGGTGGCTCAAAACTGGGTCTACTCCCTCCTCGCTGTTGAGTCGGACTAATTTTACCAATCTGTCAGTTGTATGGATATGCTCGGAAGTTAAAGTTATAAAGTTTTCTCTTTATGGATGTCTTGTAAAGGTTAGGTCTTTTCTTACCCATTGTTCATATCGGTATGTGTTGATAAATGTCCAACTACATGTACGTACACAGTTAAGAGGTGCATATGTGGCTGATAACTCCGGAAATTCGAACGCAGCAAACGACTGGAGACTTAATCATTCCTGTTCCTACTCCTTTCCCCAGAAACTCATTGCATTAATCTCTTAACTGACTAATCAGTTTGTTAATTTGCGTAATTTTTTTAACCAAGATAGTCTGCAATCGTATCACACAACTGTTTATCAGCGTCACCCTCACTCAACCCCGCCCCAGCGAACCTCTATGTTCATTGCCCTTGTGAATGCGAAGCTAGTAAAGTTATTATTAAACCCGGAATATAATAAATAATTTTCATTAGACTTGTAAATGTTGGATTCATAACAACATATTTCAGGTATTGATATCCTAATGGCAAATTCAGAATAAACTTCAAAAGGCGCATTTCCGCAACATTTCCACAACTAAAATTATGTTGTTTAGTGTAGGTTTGATGTTTATCAAACATTTCCTCTTCCACGAGCCTTTCATCTGATGACATCCTGATAATTACCGTGTGAGCGGTCTGATAAACACGTTTAGTTCTGTTTGACTGGACGAGTGCAGCGGTGGCCACACGTCGCCGTTAGATGGCGCGCTTGTGCACAGAATGCCCATCAACCTGACTGCTGTTAATGAGTCGCACTAACTTCCCCAACCTTCTCCGGTTCTTGTTTATTCAATCCTTATTATCTTCACTCTCTGTCTCCTTCAGCACCACCCCCCCCCCCCCCCCCCAGCTCAACTTCTCATTCTTACAAGTCACCTTCTCTTATTCTGCTCCTTAGTTATTCCCCATTCCAAGTCCTTCGACATTTTCTGAAAGTTTACATTTTCGTTGCAAATAAACCTATTGTTCCGAGCTCCTGCTCTCAAACAAGCAAAAGGTCTGTTAAACATACATTTAATGAACTGGAGCATTTGGGTTTGCAAAGTGTTAAAGAGCTGCAGATTGTGTAGGTATTAATATATCGCGAGTCAATCTGAACGATTTTACGTGGCTTTAAAAACAAACTATATTATAAGTCTAAAACCAGACAAGGCTCGTGCGCGTATAAACATATAAAGAAACGCTCATTAAACTGCGGCCAATAAAATTAAAATGAAAGTAAATAGTTGGAAGAGATTTTGAAGAAACTGGGGCGTGTAATTGCACACCGATTTAGGTTGGAGTTAGGTTGCGCGATGGGACTCAGTCCTTGTCAACACTGTACCTGACTCCAAAAAATAACTGAGCCCTAAAGGCAACAGGAAAATAAAACCAGCGCTAACACTCCAGCAGCCTGGGAGATCCCTCAGAACTTTTTTTTCAGATTAACAAACGTCTCTCTCAGATAGTGGTCCAGTGTTTCGTTTGAGGAGCTGCCTGTTAAACCTATTCCCAGGATGCCATTTTCCCGTAGGAATGTTTTTACCCCTACCTTTGACCACTTGCATTATGTAAGGCTTTGCAAATTACTAGCACTAACGGCACGACGATTTAACGGTTCGCATATCTTTGACCAACTCAATGAAAGGTGCAGTTTTAAAAAATGCTCAAGATCCCGTCGCAGGATTTGCTTTTCCTAGTGCGCCGTCCTCAAGGAAAAAAAGAATTTGAATATTTGAGAGCCACGATATCTTGCCTAATACAAACCCTGGAAGAAAATGTCACGGCTGAATATACGACAGAAATTCAATAAGACTGTATGTGTTGGAGTTCATTCCGTTCTTCCCTCGCATATTTCGGGTCTACAAGGCATTAAAAAACATTTATGCCGTTCAGTAGAAGCGATTTAATGTAAAAAATAAAACGCCTTTTTACCTAATCGATGGGACGAAATCATTAACTTTTCCCAATATTATTCAACGGCAATGTCGTTTAAATAATTGTTTTAATTGGGTCAATTTGTTACTTGGGGGAGAAACTGTAGGAAGCAAATAAATATTTTATCGCATGCATTCACGTGTGTGCTAGTAAAAATCCTGATGTATATTTAAAAGATCACTGTCATCTCTCAAAGCTGATGGAACCTTTGTACAAAGCTGTACTAAAGCGAAGTAACACTTTTCAGCCTCCTTCGCTAAAACGCCTTTTCCGGGAAGGATCTGTAGCTATCGCACTGGTTATGATCGATTGGAACAAGCAATATTTAATAATGAAAGAAATAACCCTGTGATAACTATCTCCGCAGTTTTATTCTGCGGTATAACGGAATTTTGCCGGGATTCTATAAGTTTTTCATGCTCACTACTTTATTTCGAGTTTTACTTAATCGGTGTGCGCAAGGTATGGATAAATTTAAATATTTAATGTGATTTTACCTAATTCTCTCCCCTCGTCTAAAGTGACATGGGAAAATTGGAATGAAGTATTGACTGAAACTGTTTTCATTTTTGTGTCATCTCTCTCCCTAACCCCCCCCAATCAAATTCGCAATTAATCGAGATTAACGCTCTGTGCTCGCTCGGCGGTCACTTCCCTAAAGAGTTGGGACCTATTTTCCTGGTCACGTCCGGAATGCTTTTGAGGCGCTTCGTTTCCTTGTCCAGAATTACTGTGGTTACGGTGTGGAAGGTCCACCTCCTGGCCTGGATATCAACATTCAATTGGGACGGACCCCCCCCTCAGGACACCCCGCTCGTTGGAAGAGCACTGCAGGCCAATGTAACTTTGGCTCTGTTTTCTTCACCTTCCAAAACGTAGGCTTGAGCAGAAAGTAATTTACATTCGATCGGTCAGGATTGGGGGTAGTGTGGGGTTTGGGTGGAAGATGAGATGGGGGTGTCTGGGCGGCGTGTTTGTGTTTTGACGGGAGATGGATTAAAACAATATTCAGCCCCAAATTCCCTGAGTTCTTGTGGGAGAGAGTCAATTTCTCCATTAGTCAGGGTGTGAGTGAAGGTTGCCGTCTGCACCGTGATTCTTTAGCAAAGTTATGTTCTTCTGACGTGTTCCCAAGTAGCGAGGATGAGAATAAAGTTCAGGCGACAGATACAGGGAAAGCTCTGGGATCCGAGGTCGGAAAAAGAGCTGTCCGTTTCAGGCTCTCTTACCAGGAATTTCCCCCTGTTAAATCCAGGCGAAAAGAAACAATTTTGAACGGTGCTACATGCTGTACATACGGTTATTAAATGCGAGATAAACCCTTATCTGTGTATGATGTTAATACCCATACACTCACATAAAAACATTCAAACCTACAAGTCATGGTGAACATGATTCTGCTTTATAAGAACAAAATAATCACATCTCTTGTTTGTAAGATGACCATTCGTGTGCATCTAGTTCATTTACTTTTTATCTTTCGCTATAAACTATCATTGATAGCGAGCATCAATTTCTAACTGCGTTCGTATTGATAAGGTGAGAGAGCGGAAGTATTGGTACATGCTGTGTGTGTGATCAGTGTGTCTATTGTCTATACATGTATTTAACATACGTGCAAGTCGTGTGTGCGTTTTGTTAGGCATTGTGTGTGAGCACATGAATGTGAGAGTGGCGGGGACGTTATAAGTCATTTCAGGACGCACATCGGATTTGCCTAGTTGACAAAGGCCCTAACGCCAGCCCATCCTCTTCAACTCTTGCCAAAGATATTTCATCCACCAACGCTTCTCCAAGAACTTTCCAAGACGAGTACCTATGGGAAGGAGCAAAGCTGTCTGTGTTGATTTAGCAACCTCACCCTTGAACAGGTGTGGAGCGGGACGGTGGGAAATACACACCTCAGCGGCGTTGGCAGATCAGGATGTGCGACTCTGGGTGAAGTTGCAAGGTTGCTTGGCGAGCGATGATCAACACACTCAGATCAAGTAAACTCGTGTGAATTTTTTTGCAGAAAAATATATTGTTCATAAAATAAATATTTCATAAAGATATTGTATGTAACCAATATTCCAATGGGACAGATTGTATTTCTAAAGAGTGAATTCCTTCTACCTTTGCCGCTTTGTTATGTCAAATATGAAAAGAACAAAACATGTTTTACTCTATTGTCAGGTTTTGCTGTCAATCATGAGCACGCCGCATCGCTATTGGCTCAGGGTGGAGGCGGGCTTTACCATATTTGGTATGCATCGTTCAACCTCTTCCCCCCCCCCCCCCCCACCAGCTCTCCAACCCTCTCACTTGCTGCGACCCATACGGGAGGCTGCTTGCCCTCGGGAAGAGACAGGGGTTAGAGTGGGGTAGCTCAAAAAGCGTGGCAGCGAGAGAGAGAGAGAGAGAGAGAGGTAAATCCGAATTCCTTCAGGGCAGTCGGCTCCCATCACTGACTCCCGCCCGCCCCCTCCCTCTCCGCCTCCCACCCCGAGAGATCAGAGAACAAGCATTAGTCCCACCAATAATACCCACCCCCCCCGCTCTGAAATCCCCGCATCGTTCACAAGGGAAAACCTCATCGTCCCGCATTTCCATTCATTCGCTACACCGCAGATGCGACCGTTTGTGAATACACACACACACACAAACACACACATACACACACACACTCACACACACACTCATGCACACACACTCACATACGCACACACACACACACACACACACACACACACACACACTCACAGAGCAATAGAGAGAGAGAGAGAGAGAGAGAGAGCGAGGGGGAGAGAGAGAGAAAATAAACTTAGTTTTTCTAATTAGACCATGACACTTGGTGCTCAGAAGCCTGTCAGTCCGGCCTGATTTTTCCGTGTGCTTCAATCTCACCTGCTCTCTCCACCTTTTGACCCTCTTTCTTGGGAATATTTTACTTAGACGGATCAGAGTGCCCCCCCTCCACTCCCGTTCTCCCCCCCCCCCTCTCTCTCACCCATCACTTTTGTTCCCTGGTGACCAGCGCAGCACAGTTATCACTATTATTTTTGCACTTTTTTTGGAGGATATACTTGACGGCCGTAAACTGCGTTTCAACATCTTTAACTGTTCTGGTGGCTTTTGACGGCGGCGAGGAGAGAGTGGGGGAAAAGACTAGCTTGTTCCCATGTTTGGGATTCAGGAAAATATACAACGAAGCGGGGGCAGCATGAAGGAAGAACCGATCGGAAGCGGAATGAATGCTGTCCGCTCCTGGATGCAGGGAGCCGGGATAATGGATGCAAACACGGCCGCTCAGAGGTAGGCATGGCTTTGCTTTTCATGATTAGCCCGCACCTCCGTAATATCAATGTGCGTATTTATTATGCTTGGTAGATCTCGTAAAAATCGGTTTCGAGATCAAACCAAGCTCGTATATTTTATCTGACATCTTTTAAACATTTCTTTTGCGATCATTCATTGTCTGCCTGTTTTTGAGTCTTTTCGCTTCTTGGATGAATGTATAAATTGTCATATTGCGACCATCGGTATTTTGCGCTACGCTCTCCCCGTTATGCTGTCCCCGTTAGCGTGACGCTAACTTTTCCAAAAACGTGCTTTTTTAAAAGAAAACGATTTAAAACCACTAATACTACAATAATGCAAGTTTTGTTGTAAGCGCTGCGACTGGTTCCCGGAATCACTAAACTGGCGGGTTAAACATTTCATCGTTTCTGACACTACATTGCAAATTAACCAGGAATTTCGTAAAGTACAAAATTATTTTGTATTTAGGTTTAGAAGAAGTTTAGTTAATGTAAATTGTGTACATTGTCTTGAGAACGGATAGATTTTGGAGTTCTTTTGTCATTCGGTGTCTGTTTTCCGCTCACCGACTCCCCCTGCTCTTATTTGCCCGCAGTGGAGTCGGTCTAGCCCGGGCACATTTCGAGAAACAACCGCCTTCTAATCTGCGCAAATCCAACTTCTTTCACTTTGTACTGGCCCTATATGACCGCCAAGGTCAGCCAGTGGAAATAGAGCGGACAGCATTCGTGGGCTTCGTGGAGAAAGAAAAAGTAAGTTTAATTTTGTTTCTGGAATAAAAGTTTGAGACTAGCTTTTGGGAGACGGAACAAGCGGGAGTGTGATTGAACTGGATATCAGTTACCACCACTGAGATCGCAGTGATTTCTCAATATATTGCCAAAATATTGTATAGTATGAACAACTACCCTACTCGAATTAAGTCGATATTTTAAACTCTGTCTTCACTTCTTAAATTAAAAAAGAGAAAAAAAGTAATTGACAATTTTCCATTAAAAATGATAACTCAAAAGCAAATTACCCAGATCTTCGGCGAGCGAGTTACTGCGCGCATCGAACAGACCGGGATCTCTCACCTTAAAACTTTATACAAGGAATTTTAAATTAAGGTTTCGCTTTATTTAGTGGAGTTTTTTTAAAAAAAAAATCGCGTTCTTTTCAAACATCGTTTCAGGAATTAAGTGGAGAAAAGACCAATAATGGGATTCATTACAGATTACAGCTGCTCTACAGTAATGGTAAGTTGTTTTCTCTGAGTTGTGCTAACTTGCAAATCCGCCACAATGATTGCGGGATTCACCTCTCCCGTCCTGGGGCAGACACTGCTCAAAGTTCGCTTCCGAGAACCTCGCCCGTTTCCCTTCCGTCTCGTTTGCGCACGCCATCCCGTTTATTAGAAGTGTAATTTCTTACTGTCTCGGAACTTCACTTCTTTTAAACCCACACTCTGCCTTCAGCTCTTTCGCTCTCTCACACACAAAACATAGGCTTTAAGTTTGCTTTGCCCCGCACATCTGCCGCCCGCCGTTCTTTAGTGCGTATTTCCAAAGGAGCTGGAGTTTTGCTGTTTAATTTTCGTTGTAGAATCACATAAAACCAAACGCAATTTGCATTAGTAAAACGTTTCCAACACTTACCCACGATGGTCCTTGATCCGCTTTTAAATAATCATCCCTCCACATGTTTTCACCTAAAAGGACTGCTCCACACTAATCACACCTTCCCATCCTCTGAGTTGGGTTCTCACACACCTGACAGGCGAGGAAAGGGACACAAAGTGTTGCTGTCGCTGTTTTAAATGCGAGTCCTAACATCTTCAAGTTGAAGCTGTCAATTTTCACTCTATTCCTATGATTAGGTATCAGGACCGAACAAGATTTGTACGTGCGACTCATAGACTCGATGACAAAACAGGTAAGCCAATCTTTAATGCAAGGATATAAAAATAATTTCAGAATGGTTAAAAAAAGCAATTTTAATCGTGTTGGGGGAGAAGACACGGGTCCTGGTTCTGATGCTTGTGCTGTACGGTTTGAAATACGAATTAAACTACCGAGAAAATTGTTGCGCGACGAAGCTATTGTATTGTTTTGGAAAAAAATAACGAAAGGGTTTTGAGGAAGTTGGGTGTTGCTGAGACGAAGTAAAGCTGTAGTTGCAATAAGTGCCACCGCGAACACTGTGAGTGTGTCGGTGGGGAGGGAGGGAGGGGTGGGACAGAGGGGTTTTTGACCAGCAGTTTCGAAGGTGGAAGAGTGAAAGGCGCAGGCTGGAACGTGATGTTCAAATCGAACAAGTTTAATGTCTCCAAACTTCAGTGGCTGTGGCATTTTCTGATGCATTTTGTTTCTGTGATTTGTGAAGTTTATCTTTGTATTTTATAATCTATGGTGCGCAGTGTAGTTTAAAAGTTGCGTGAAACTGCCTGGTGTCCCTACTAGCTGCCTACAGTTTTTCACGTTATACACAGGACTCTGCTATGTTTGTTTACAGTTTGGCGAGTTTCGCCACTAGATACTCCCTTTTGGGTTAATCCAACGATTACACTCGCCTCCAAGCACATATCATAATATATTCATTCTCTAACTAATGTACAGATTCACGTGAGGTTAATGAGTCCCTAAGTTACCGGGTTGTATTCAATTAGCGTTGATTTAATTCCAATGTTTAATATTTATTAATAATAAAAATAATTATGATTCCACGGTTTAAGGCCCAGTAATACTGTTCACGATCCATAAGTTCAAGAATACAAGAGAACTGGCCGACACGGGATTTTTACCTGAGGCAACGTTTCCCTGCTCTCCAAACTTGTGAACACTCTGGTCAATTTTAAGAGAGCTACAAACCCGAGCTATTTTGCAGCGACAACGATGAATTTTGTAATAAAATAAGAATAATCTCTTTGTCTGAATTGTCCATCTTTGCTTCCCGCCACGTTTGGTTTCTGAAATGCCTCGCTTCCTGTCCCTTAACAAACCATAACATCAGCAGGCAAATCTTGTTATGAAAATATCTCAACTGTTCTTTTGATATTTGTTTTTCTTAACTCCGCTACTGAGGAGTGTTTGGGCCAAGGAAAGGTCTCATCTGTAATCTGAGAAACAATGTACAATTTCAGTAAGAAATCACGATACACATTTAAGTCAGTCCTACTTAACACAGAACTTTAACACGTGCGTGCAAAAGATTATAATGCACAGATTCTTTTTCAAAATAATGAAGACGCATTAATCTTAGTGGCAACCGCGTTATATCTTCTCAATATGCCTGTATATATATAATTTAATATGCTACATATTACACAGATATAAACCGTCGGTAAATAATGTCATATCAACTTTTTGATAATCTGGCATCACCAATCTTAAAATAACCTGTTGATAGTGTAATTCTATTTCTGGGCCATTTTTAACATAAAAAGTAAAATATAGGAAGTTCGCGCCACTTCATCACACTACCCCCACTTAAGTGCTCCTTAACAGCGGCGGTATGGTGAGTCTAATGTTGGAAGGGCATTTTTTCGCTGCTTTTCTCTAAATGGAAGGATATGATATATTCCGATTGAAGCAGTGATTTCACAGAGACGATCTTTTCGATTCTAAAGGTCGAGGGGCCGTTCAGTCCTGCGGCTGCGTTTGACCTCTGAGACTGATTATCCCAACCCATCAAACTTCTGATATGCCCACATATACTCCTTTCTCTAAAATAAATCTTAGCTTTCAAGTTCAGCTTTGTTTTTCCTCCTCTCTAGCGTACACTCACTATACCAATTTTAAAACACCCCAGGTGTTTGTACGTTACATCCTAAATCAGATCGAGAATTATTCTAAGTGCTTGATCACATGCTCTGACGGTATGTGTAATAGAAGAATAATTATCTGAATACATTAAAAATGAATGAAGTTAAAAAAAACTCTCAGATCGCACCTCTGATCAAACGCATTACTTTCAAGGGGTTTCATTCCCACCGCCTGATTTAATACGATTTTTGATTAAACCATTTATTAATATATTATTATTTTACATTTTGCCATTTTCATTCTATGTTATATAACGCACAGAAGGTTAGTTCTGCGTTTTCCTATTTTTCTTTCGCCTCAGTCGTTGGTTTCTCTTGTGTGTCTGTAAGGGAACGGGGTTAAGATTTCACACGAAAACAGAGCTTGCGGAAACAACAGTAAACACATGCGAGCAGTTGGGGTGGCATTCTGAACGCAATTCACCATCTGTCGGCGAGAAGCTCTCCAAATCTGCCGCCCTATTTCTCTTCATCATTGTCTTGGGCCCAGAGTCTAACATGTTCTTCTTTCACCCCTCCCCCTCCACACGTTTCCGAAAGACACTCACTGATCGCGTATGGGCTGAAGATGTATTTTTGTTTGTTGTATTGCAACGTTAAATTGAATTTAATTCGGCCCTGTATTGGGAAACTAAACTGCATGTACACAGGCGACGTACGCATATTCTATTTAGACAACTGTGAAACGTGTGAGAGCATACTTTGTCAAGGGATTTTTTTGCAAATGTGGAAATTAACATGAAATTAGCGAACCATGTAATGAGCATTCTATACTGGATTTCCTTTTTACCCATTATTTATGGTGATGTAAGTAATATTAAAAATATATATGATGGTGCATCACAAGGTAACTATAAAGATGGGGAATTGTGCAATAATTATGCAGAGTTGCAATGAGTTCACCTATTGTGTCTAAATTATTCATAATTTGATAACTGTTGTGCTTAACACGACATAACAGTTTATGGAAATGATTTACATTTCGTTTCCTTTTGCTTAGAGAATTCTCTCAATTTGCATCTTTGCAGTTAACTTGGTTTTATAAATAGCAGTCTGTCCAGTGGTAAAGGACCAACTCCTTTATAGCTTGCAATATTTCGTAAATCCTGCAACAACCTTGCATGAAATGTTTTGAGTATTTTTTCGCCAATGAGTTATTGCAGAGCTGTAGGTAGTGGTCAGTAGGTGGAGTGTTTTAATTGGCATACAATGCAGGTGAATAAATACCACCTTAAAGCAAAGGTTTTGGAACTATTGATAACCACATCTTCACCAGAGTGCCTAAAGATTTTCAGCCATCATTTGTAAAGCACTTATTTTGCTTTGAAATACACTCTTGTTTTGCAAAATCCCAAAATCTAAAGTACTGAGATGATAAGGGAAAAGGTCTTGCTGGGTTGTAAATACACTCCACACAAAACCGTTGCCAGGGAGAGAATTGGGATTCCAATTTTTTCCCTTTCAGCTAATGTAGATGAAAGTTTTAGAGTGAACTGTTTTCTGCTTTGCTCTTAATATGGACACTTAATTTAAAAACAAAATGTTAACCAAACGTAAAATAGGCTGCAGTATTAATATTGGTCAAAGAGATGTTAAAATGTGTGGAGCCTATCCTGGAAAAGTGTAGATTTAAATGTCTCATAAGATTATTTTAATTTGCCATCATAGCTTTGATTGAAATCCTGTTAAATTTGATGTTAAGCATGATCTGAGATTACTGGTAAAAACACAGTTCAACTGCAGGGATAAACATTACTACAGACAATAAATATGCAGAACTCCTTGCAAAGGAAATGAATATAGTGGAAGCAAATTGCAAAGTAGCAAAGTATCTGGTTTTGTTCAGTTTTATAATTTTCTTCCTATGGCATTAGAATGTTTCATTAGGTTGATACTTAATAATTAAGTTAT
This sequence comes from Hypanus sabinus, assembly GCF_030144855.1. NCBI lineage: Eukaryota > Metazoa > Chordata > Chondrichthyes > Myliobatiformes > Dasyatidae > Hypanus > Hypanus sabinus. The sequence continues at coordinate 8,861,910 of NC_082720.1, forward strand.
TGTGAGTTGTATGCTGACTAATTATCTTAGTTATTATGTCTCGGTACGTATGTACTGGTCACACAAAGTTTTGCAAACTTTTCTCTGCCACAGTGATTTGATATAGAGAAGCTGTACCCTGGTATTCATGTCAACTCTATTAAAAGGATTGCTTTAGAGGTTGTACATCCTGCTGTTACATGACATGCCGCAGCATTATGGCCAAAGATCTAGGAGATGCAGGGAATGAAATGTAATGTGTGCAGTGACAGTTTGAGAATTCCAATTACGTTTTTGTAAAACAAATCTGTTTGACAAAACTCAGTTGTTTCACTAATGACATTTCAGGGGAGAAGTTTATCCTGCTTACACAGTCAGGTACAAAGCCACCTACTTTTGGCAGTCAGGGTAACTAGTGTTGGGCAAACAATAACTTTGCCCAGGCCAAACCTGAACTGAACTCTGAGGAGTGAGTGAGAGAAGTCCACATTCTAGTTTTTAACTCTTCTCTTTCTGTTCCAGGCTATCATTTATGAAGGACAAGACAAAAATCCTGAAATGTGCCGAGTCCTTTTGACACATGAGATCATGTGTAGGTAAGAGATGTGTAAAGCTGGTATCCTGTCATACATATGTCCAATTTTTAAGGGGCTTGTATTTTGACCTGTCAGCTATATTGTGCCTTCTTATATGAAAATAATATAAGAATAATCTATGTTCACGATTTCACTAACCTCCAACCTCTCCATGCTCCAGATTAGTCTAGTCTTAGTCACAGAGGTTTTCTTTATTACATTCTAAAAATATCCAAGCAGCTATTTTTGTAAAAGCAGCAACTTCCAAAAGCATAATTGCAGTAAAATGAGCTTCAGAGTATTTGTGATTTATTTTAAAAATCACCTATATTTGATATGCCTTAAATTCACAAAAGCCTGTGTATGAAATGAGACACTGATAAACTTCCATAGGCCCTGTTAGCTTATCTGTTTTTTTTAAACTGAGTGACTATTTCTTCATATGTGTAAGCCTAGGCTGATTTGCCTGTAGAGGTGGGCTGGGGAAGACATATGTATATTCACATCTACATTTTTTTTTATTGGGAATTACTGAACATTGATTTGGAGCAGGAAACCTGACGGTTATTTTTCCTATCTAACCCTGAAGCACTGGAGCCAATCAATGTTGTTCTCCCCAGCTAACACAGAACAGATTAGGAGTAGGACTTGGGACCTTCTGCTCTTGATTTTACTGTTTGGTTTGGAAGATTTGTGAGATTTGACAAATTATTCCATCTGACTAATGACATTTATCTCATTATAACAAATTCAGGGATTAGAAAGCCTCCCATTATAATAAATGTTTCCCAAGCTCCCAGCTGGACTGCATTAAAGACTGTGGTATACAAACCCTGTTAAAACAAACTTTGCTGTAAGAGAAAGTGATTTATTTCAAACTGGTTCCATTGCATCGTACTCTTGCTAAATTTTAAGCTGTGTAATGACAGCTGTAATTATTTTAGCAGTCACAGGAAGTGGATAGTGCCATCAAAAAATTCCTATATGTGGTTCCAGAACAGACATAAATGTCGAAAAACCACAGCAGTCTGTTTTAAAGGAATAACATTAATAAAGCAACTCTGTGTCCTAGTAACAAGCCTGTTCCTCCTTCTCCACCCAAATCCTTGTTCCTTTCATAGGAAGAGCCTGTACCAGTATCTGTTGGCTGCAATGCTGAAATACTGATCTTGATATACTGTAGTCACAACACAGCATGGAGCCTGTTCTAGAAATTGTCCTTGTTCCAAGTTGCAAAGTATGTCAGTTGGAAGAGATGAAAAATGCTTGCATTTATATAGAACATGATAATGCCCTAAAGTTGTTCCCACAGTGAATTTATTGCTGAAATGCAGCAACTGTTATGAGTAGTATAATTGGAAAAGTCCTTTTCCAATAATTGAGTGGGCATCGATACCATACGACAGCATTTACCATCATTTCAGGATAGATTACACTTACGACCCATCATCTAGGCAGAGTTACTATCCGTGCAGTGTAACAGTTGGGACTGCTGCGTTTGGCCACTGGATAAGAGAACAGGGAAGCTCTCTAATTCAGTAGTTCTTAATATTGACTGCAATAAGGAACTAGCTGCATTGGAGTCCCATTCTAAATTCTAAACCTTCAGGGAATGAAGGGTGAAAACCCTAACATCAAATAAGTTATAAACAGGAGAAAATCTGCAGATGCTGGAAATGCAAGCAACACACACAAAATGCTGGAGGAACACAACAGGCCAGGCAGCATCTAAGCAGTCAATGTTTTGAGTCGAAATTCTTCATCATTCATCGGGACTGGAAAAAAAAGAGAAGTTAGGGCAAGAAGGTGTGGGGAGGGGAGGAATAAGAACAAGGAGGTAGGTGATAGGTGAGGGGGAGGGGTGAAGTAAAGATCTGGGAAACTGATCAGTGAAAGAGATAAAGGGCTGGAGAAGGAGGAATCTGATCAAAGAGGGTAGAAGAAAGGGAAGGGGTAGGAGCAGCAGAGGGAGGTGATGAGCAGGTAAGGAGATGAGATGAGAGAGGAAAATAAGAATAGGGAATGGTGACGGGGAGGATGGGGAGGGTCAATTAACCAGAAATTTGAGAAATCAATGTTCATGCTATCAGGTTGGAGTCTACCCAGATGGAATATAAGGTGTTGCTCCTTCAACCTGAGTGTGGCCTCATTGCAACAGTAGAGGAGGCCATGGACTGACATGATGGAATGGGAATGGGATGTGGAATTAAAATAGGTGGCCGCTGGGAGATCCTGCTTTCTCTGGCGGATGGAGCATAGGTGCTCGGTGAAATTGTCTCCCAATCTATGTCAGGTCTCACCAGTATACAGGAGACCACACCGGGAGCACCGGATACAGTTGATGACCCCAACAGACTCACAGGTGAAATGTCGTCTCACCTAGAAGGACTACTTGGGGTCCTGAATAGGAGTGACGGAGGTAGTGTAGGGCCAGGTCAAGCACTTGTTCTACTTGCAAGAATAAGTACCAGGAGGGAGATCAGTGGGGAGGGACAAATGGACAAGGGTGTCATGTAGGGAGCGATCCCTACGGAAAGCAGGAAGTTGTGGGGGAGGAAGGAAAGATGTGCCTGGTGGTGGGATCCCTTTGAAGACAGAGGAAGTTATAGCGAATTGTGCTGGATGCAGAGGTGGGTGGGATGGAGGGTGAGGACAAGAGGAACCCTATCCCTGCTGGGGTGACAGGAGGATAGGGGTGAGGACAGATGTGTGCGAAATGGAAGAGATGTGAGTGAGGGCGGTATCGATGGTGGAGGAAGGAAAGCCCCTTCCTTTGAAGAAGGAGGACATCTCATTAGTTCTGGAATAAAAAGCCTCATCCGGAAAGCAGATGTGGTAATGATGAAAGAACTGAGAGAAGGGGAGACAGGATGGGAAGAAGTATAGTCCAGGTAGCTGTGAGAATTGGTAGATTTATAAAAGATATCAGTAGATAAGCTGTCTCCTGAGATAGAACCAGAAAGGATGAAAAAGGGGACAGAAGTGTCAGAAATGGACCAGGTAAATTTGAGGGCAGGATGGAAGTTGGAGGCAAAGTTGATGAAGTCGATGAGCTCAGCATGGGTGCAGGAAGTGGCACTAATGCAGTTGTTGATGTAGCGAAGGAAAAGTTGGGGAGTGATATCAGTGTAGACTTGGAACATAGACTGTTCCATGTAGCCATCAAAAAGGCAGGCATAGCTGTGTCCTTCGGTTTGGAGAAAGTTGGAGGAGCCAAAGGAAAAATTATTGAGAGTAAATAAGTTATGGATGCTAGTTATAATAGAGGCAGAGCCTTTGTCCCACTGAGCCGACACTACCAACAAACACTCCTCTGCATCAACTCCTGCTTACTTTTTAAAAGTTTCAGCATTAGGTGAAAGTTGGACATCATATCAAATAATTCCTTACATAGTATCATAATGCACACAGTACTTTATTATATTTGATAAACAGTGTAATCTTGATTGGTGAAATCATCAATGGCTCTTCATGAGGAATATACAGTTCAATGGACAAGTAATGTTGACCTCTTGATCAGTGCATTCTCCCCTACCCTGAATCATTATATTGCATGTTACTGCACGTCATATGGAGGAATTTATTTTTGTTGCTGGGGATTATTCTATGTACAGGTGTGCTCTGATTTACTTTTCACTGTATCTGAAAGGACCAGAATAAATGCAGAGCAAAATTATAGACATGATGGTCAGCAAATATATAGTAGGGCCAAAAGGCTAATGTACTTCATTTGGAAAGGTGCTGGCAGTCTCAGAGAAGAAGCCACGATGGTCACTAAGGTGTCGGTGTTTGATATTCTTCTCAAGGCTCAAAATCCAGGTCTTACTAGCTGCTTGTGTCACCCCTAGTTCAAGTTAAAGGAATTAGCTGGATACTAAAACACTTCATGATTAAAATTTGTCTTCTTCAGCTAACTTCTGCTGCTTTGCAGTCATGTAACTAATACTGCATAAAGTGTTCATTGTAAAGATAACCAGTAAACAGATGAAGAGGTGTGATAAATCAAACCTTAATCCACAGTGGAAAAGTTGCATTAACAATTGTTAATGTGAAACTACAGTGACAAGTTGCATTTTATAGAAAGAGAGTTGTCTTTTTGTAATGTAAAGTAATTTGTGATCAGGAAATTCAGTGTGCTTTACTGTCTATACATTACATCTGAAGACTTAGAACTTTCATGTTTCCTTTATATATTCAATCCTGGGATGTGGGCTTTGCAGACTGAACCAGCATTTAATTGTCTATTCCCATTTGCCCTTGAAAAGGTGTTAGTAAGCTGCCATCTTGGACCTTGAGTTGTGGATCTACCCACAATGCTTTTAGGGAGGGAGTTGTAGGATCTTGACCCAATGATGGTGAGGGATTAGGGATACCTTTCCAAGTCAGGATGGTGTGATGTTTGGAGGGCAACTTCCTGTACTTCGGCTGCCCTTGTTCTTCCAGCTGGTGGAGGCTGTGGGTTTGGAAGGTGCTATCTAAGGAGCTTGGTGAGCTTCTGTAATGCATCCTGTAAATAGTGCAAGCCCCTGTTACTGTACGTTAACTGATGATGAGTGAATGGACTGCTAGCTTCTTTGAGTGTTGCTGAAACTGTGCTGAATGTTCCGTTACACTTCTGACTTGTGTCTTGAAGCTGGTGGATAGGCTTTGAGAAATTTGGAAGTGAGTTACTCTCTGCCATGGATGTACAGGGAGCTATTTGAGCATAGCAGAGGGGGATATACGATAGCTTATTGAAGGAGGGATGATGGGCAGAATTCAGAAGAGAACTTAAGATAAGTCAACCTCTTTAAATCAGGGAGTGGAGTGGCAATGGATTTCCAGAGAGAGGGCTTCCCCTCCGCAGGAATGGGATAGAAATGGCGGATCCTTTAAGGTGCTGGTGTGGGAGAATCTAGGGACACATTGTGAAAAATGTGGATAAAGGGGATTAATATGGAGGTCAGTTGGATTGAGATTGTAAGGCCATGGAGGAATTTTGTATGGAAATCTCTGTCCAATATTTTTAAAGTGAAGTTAACCCATTTAAAATAAATGGGTCAATGCCTTTGTTAAAATAGCTGGCAGAGGAATGTCATATCACAGCAGGAACTTATAGGCTTGAAAGCACTTAACATTGTAATGGTGTCTCTCTTTTTGTTTTAAATGTCCTGTTCCTATTGAGGCTTTCCTGCAAGCATAATTTATTGAAGAAAGATGGATAAATATCTGGTTATTCTGGTGACTAGCTGTACAGATCAATGTTGTTTTCTGGTGTGTACTCAGCTACACAGTGTGACTGCTGGGCATGGCTCTTTTAGCCTCAGTATCACTTGATTAAGAGGAGCAAAATAAATTAACTGGAGTGCCTGCAATTGATGGGAATATTTGTCCACAGAGATAGGGGTGTGTGTGTGTGTGTGTGTGCGTGTGTGTGTGTGTGCGTGTGTGTGTGTGTGTGTGTGTGTGTGTGTGTGTGTGTGTGTGTGTGTGTGTGTGTGTGTGTGTGTGTGTGTGTGTGTGTGTGTGAGAGAGAGAGATAGATAGAGAGAGAGGAGTTGGGTGTCTGTTGAGGTAAGGACATTTTCTACTTAAATATGTGGTTTACTGATATTATCTGGAGTGCCTAGACTGAAAGAAAGAGTGAATCCGAAGCACTTTCCAAACAGGTTTAGTAGACACTTGAAACAAAAGCTGTACAGAGCTATCAGCACAACCTGGAAGTTGAGACTAATTCAGTACCTATTTCAAAGTGTTAGCATAGCCACCACTGTCTAATGACCTTCCTTTGCGCTGTATGATTTTATGACCATTTTAATGGCATTTTCAAAAGACTGACATCCATGAACTCACGAAACAAATGTGCCTGTGAGTCTGCTGCCGCGAGTTGGGAGTAGTTTCAACAATGTGAGCATCTTGAGTGGCTCATGGAGGCTAAAATGCTAGAAAATTTACATTCAAAAGCATCAAATGATAATAATTATTTCCTGGATTTACAAGTGATGAACTGGATGTTGAAGAAAGCTAGCTTTAGTAACAAATACAGAAAATAAGGAAGGCAACCCAACAGGGAACATAATGTATGAAGAAACAAGATCCTTATCTTGCTGCTGTATCTCTGTCTGTGTCTATATCTTTGAGTGTGCATCTCTGAGTGTCTGTATCTATGTCTGTGTCTGTATGTCTGTCTGTGTCTAAATCTCTGTCTCTGTGTCTCTGAGTGTCTGTATCTCTGTCTGTGTCTGTATGTCTGTCTGTGTCTATATCTTTGTCTCTGTGTCTCTGAGTGTCTGTATATCTGTCTGTGTCTATGTCTCTGTCTCTTTCTGTATCTCTGAGTGTCTGTATCTCTGTCTGTGTCTGTATGTCTGTCTGTGTCTATATCTCTGTCTGCTTCTGTGTCTCTGAGTGTCTGTATCTTTGTCTGTGTCTATATGTCTGTCTGTGTCTGTATCTCTGTCTGTGTCTGTATGTTTGTGCCCATGTCTCTGTATGTTCGTATCTCTGAATGTGTCTATAATTCAGAACCTTTATTTCTGTGCATCTAATTATGTCTTGTCTCTTGTGGCTGTTAATTCCCCCAGTTTGAAATGCAAGTTGTGTGAGAACCATTTTCAGACACACATTTCTCTGGGCAGTATTCAGTTTGATTTTTTCATTCATTTTGTTAAGCAGAGAAAGTTTCTGTGGTGTTGAATATTATTGCGAAGTAAGCACTGTAAGAATACATTCACCAGGTACCACAAGTGTCTAGAAGACTACTAGCACTGAAACTTTCTTTGAGCATTCACCTCTGATCTTCTGGAGCTCTTGACTCCTGGTGTAATGTGATGGATGTGAGTGAAGTCATTTGATTCTGGGAGTGGGCTGATATATCAGCGCCTGATCCTGCTCACCAGTGCACCCTCCATTAGCCTGATTGGAATGGGCACAAAAACTAGGGCACCGCTGTGGCCAAGCGGCTAGCTCAGAGTTCAACTCTGGTACCATCTGTAATGTCCTCCCTGTGATCGTGTGGGTTTCCTCCAGGTGCTCCAGCTTCCTTCCGCAGTCCAAAGATCTACAGGTTAGTATGTTAATTGGTCATTGTCCTGTCATTAGGCTTGTGTAAAATAGGTGGGCTGGTTAGACTGGAAGGGCTTGTTCCACACCATATATAAAAGAAACTAATCCCAGGTATGGATAGCTCGTTCAGAACCAGGTTTGCTATCACTCGTATATGTCCTGCAGCAGTACATTGCAATACATAATCATAAAATAGTCTATAAGTTACAGTATTAAAGAATTAAATTATATAAATAGTGCAAAAAGAGAGGGTGAAAATACAGAGGAAGTGTACATGGGTTCATTGTCCACTCAGAAATCTGTAGGCGGAAGGGAAGAAGCTGATCCTGAAATGTTGAGTGTCAGGCTCCTGTACCTCCTCCTTGATGGTAGCAATGAGAAGAGGGCATGTTTTGGGTGATCGGGGTCTTTAGTGATAGCTACTGCATTTTTGAGGTATTGCCTTTTGCTGGGGAAGCTGGTGTTGATGATGGAGCTTACTAAGTTTACAACTTGCTGCAGCTTTTTCTGATCCTGTGCAGAGGCCCCTCCTAACCAGATAGAACAGACCGCCGATTGTCAGTCTGACCTGATACTCGTGGACTAGCCATGCATGGATTTCTTTACAGAAGGCAAGAGTGCTGACATTTTCATGGGCGGTACAATCATCTATTTGGGTTTTCTATTTGTGGGAACCTTTCTTTGTACCATAATTTAGCATGCATGACAAATAGCTGAGCTGATATTGACAATTGACTCTGCTGTTTACATGTTAGTGTGTGGGGTGTTGTGTATTTGCAGTGCTCTGTAGGTGAGGGTCAGCTCTGATTATCGAAGGTGCCCAGAATTCCCACAGCTGTATGGTTTAGATTATAGGAAACAGAAAACCAGAGGGATAATATCTTTCGGTGTGCGGAGGGTGTTAAGAAAGGGATGAGAAAGGCATCTTCAGAAAGGTCACTCAGCTGATGAGGGAGATTACAGGTTCATTGTTGGCTATTGAAGCAAGGTTTTGTGAGGGTGCTGTTTGTTTATTACTTGATGTGACCTGCTGATGTGGAAGCTGTCACCCATTGTGTCACTAATGCTGCTTTAAATTGCAAATAAAGTGCTGCTCGCTTGTAGCATGGGCAGCAGGCGTTCACCTTTTCAAGCAACTCACACAAAGTGCTGGAGGAACTCAGCAGGCCAGGCAACATGTATGGAAAAGAGTACAGTCGACGTTTCAGGCCGAGACCCTTCAGCAGGACTGCACCTTTCCCCCACTCTGAGTGTTGCAGGCCTGAGTTCTTCCTCTGCATTATAGTCTATCAAAGTTTGGATATGCTGAATTTGCACTTGGGTGCAAATGTGCCCTCTGTTAGAAGCATAAAATGAGAGTCTGTTTGCCATTAATCACCTCAGCTAATTGCTCTGCTATACTATCACCCGTATGGTGTGAAACTAGCTTTCCTTGTGGGAGCAGAACCATTTAAAGTTTCAGGAGAGACCCAATTTTAACTCACTTTGTATAAACTTAACAATGATGCACAATACATTAACACAGAAATAGTATGCATAGGGTGCCACGTTAGATGACATGCATTGTGGTAGTAAGGTCAATTGACCACATCAGCCCCAGGCCAGTTCTTGATTAGTGACAGTAATCAACACACAGAGAAATGACAATTGCTGAGGGAGGAATCATATCAGTTTCCTGTTAATAGTCCGGGGCCTCCTTGTTAATCAGCAATTTTGAGTCTTTTTCTCAGTGCAACTGGACTGACTCAGCTTGTTGTTATTCCTCTGCAGGGTTTTAAACTGGTTCAGTGAATGAGCTGGAAGTGTTAGTATTGAGATGATCAGAGCAAAATGACTACCAGATTTACAAGCCAGATAAAACACTTGTAAATGTCTGAATTTCTGCTCGAAAGTGGGAGTTGGGCATAGAAAGCCATCTCTATTTAGACATTGACACAAAGCAAAAATCACAGATGTTTCCCCCCAGTGCTCCCTCCTCCCATGTTCGATACCCAGGCTGTGCATTATTTGTCTCAGCTGCTGGAGAGCAGCAGCTCATCTCATTGAGCCCTGCTAGCTGTGGAGGGGCACGAAACAACCAGGGTTCTGCTGCTGGTCATTAGCTGTTCACCCCTGGTGAGTGTGTCTGGACAGTAGAAAGAAGCACATAGCACGTGCCACACAGAGTTGGGCCATTGGGCCTGTCCTTCAGCCATTATGAAATGCTGGTGGAACACAGCAGGCCAGGCAGCATCTATAGGAAGAAGCACTGTCCACGTTTCGGGCTGAGACGTCGACAGTGCTTCTTCCGAGAGATGCTGCCTGGCCTGCTGCGTTCCACCAGCATTTTGTGTGTGTTGCTTGAATTTCCAGCATCTGCAGATTTCCTCGTGAAGTGTTGGTGTTGAGTGAATATTCTTGTGATGGCTCTGTTGGCTTTTACATGGAGAATGATCTTTGTCTGAGGTACTCCTAGCAGCAGTCACAGCAGAGGCAGATCCAAGAACTATTAGTTGGGGAACAGCAACAACAATTTACATTTATGTAGAACTTAAGTGTCTGAAGGAAGGTGATCACACAGTTATTTATCCTGAGCAGCATCATAGAATCATACAGCACAGAAACTGGCCCTTTGGCCTGTGCTGGCCATTGATCAGTGATAATGTTGTATTCTCCCCACATTCCCACCAGTTCCCACCACTTCCCTACATACTGGGATAATTTACAGCGGCCAATTAACCCACCAAACTGCAGGCCTTTGGGATCTGGGAGCACATATGGTCACAGGAGAACGTGCAAACTCTATGCAGTCAACACTGAATCTGGGCAGCGGGAGCTGTGACTTCCCACTGGCCACTGTGCTGTCAATGGAAGAAGGCATTAGGACAGGACACCAACATCCCCACCAAAGTGTAAATATTTAGGAGAGTTTTACCAGAGAAGTATGAGGTAAAAATGCAAAGGTTTATGGATAAGAAATCTCCCCTTTGCCTAGTTAGTTAAATACATGGCTGCAGGAAGTTAAGAGATGTTTTGATATCTAACACTTGTTCTAAGTCGTCTAGCAAATTTGGCATGAATGCATATACCCTGTGCATTAACATCACTCACAGGTAGGATGGTGTAATTGAACCAAAGCTTTGTATGATCTGAATGCCTTTGTCCACTCTGTTGACTTCAGCTTGCTCTGCATATTCTGGCTGAACAACAGTGGACATAAGACATAAAGGAGTAAAACAGAGCCTGACTAGACATGATCTAGCCAGAAGCCTCATCAAGTGCTGTCCTAAATGGCCTTTATTCTAAAATCTATTCTGTTGAACAAATTAGGTTGAGCGTGCTGAAATTTATATCTAAAAGAGTACTTAACTCTGGGTCTTCCCGTTTTTTTGCTGTGTATCTTACATTAGTAGCTTTCCAAGAGTGTGTGGCCCGCCTTCATATAAGAACAGTTTACCCTCATGCACCCTTGCCAAGTCCTTGCAATTACAGATTCGTAGGTATTAACTGGCAACTTTTCCCTTCCAGTTCTTAAAGAGTGTTGACGTAATTGCAGTTTTTTAAATACCGAGTCAGTAGGCACAGATAACTGAGCAGAAATTGGAATCAACCTGGAAAGCCAATGGCTTGTGCAGAGACTGCAGCTAATAATTACTGGTGACATTGGTATTGTGTCCAGTGTAGCATGAAAAATGTGACAGCCTAGTGGAAGTTGTTGTTGACCATCCAGAGGAGGAGTTCCCAATCTTTTTTATGACATGGACCCCTACCATTAACTGAGAGGTCCATAAATTCCTGGTTGGGAATCCTGGTCTAGATATTATGGGTTCCTCTCTAATAAATATCCCCAGAAATTAGTCTTTATATTGTCCCTAATCAAACCAAAGAAAGATGTGATTAACCTTGACATAAGGAGAGTGTGGAACCAAGAAGGTTGAGGAAAATTGAGGTCAATGGCCATCAAGGAGAAAACACTCTGTTGATTGGAGTCACCCTTGAAAAAGGTGTTGTGGGTTGTTGAAGGTCAATAATCCTAGATCAGGATAGCATTGTGGAACTTCCTCAGGGTAGTAACCTAAGTCCAACTATCTTCAGCCTCTTATCAATGACCTTCCTTCCGCCAAAAGGGCAGAAGTGGGGATGTTCTATTCACAAATGAAGAAGACCCAGTACTGAGGGAGACCTCAACAAGTTTCCATCTGCAAGACTGTAATTTTCTCCACTTTAAAGGAAAGTAGATATGGACGAAGAGTAGTTACTTTGCCTAAAGGTGAGTGTTGGGCTCTCGTGTAATCCCCACTGTTGTGCTGTGACTCGCTGGGGAGAAAGAGTGATGACCTTGGAGATGGAGGATCACTGGTTTTTGGAAGACCTGGCGACTATCGCTACTGTCTCTGACCACTAATTAGGTCTTCAGGACTTTGGTCTTACAGTTGTAGCTCAGGGCATCCCAGAGTTCAGAGTGCAATTCTGGTGCCGTCTGTAAGGAGTTTGTATGTTTTCCCCATGACCATGAGGGTTTCCTCCAGATGCTCCATTTTCCTCCCACAGTCCAAGGAAGTACCATTAATTGGCCATTGTAAATTGTCCTGTGATAAGGCTAGTGTGAAAAAAGCAGGGCTGTTGGGCAGTGTGGCTACTTGCTCCATGCTGTATCCATAAATAAAATTAAAATGTCAGTATCTATCTAATCGCCAGAAACTCTCCCTCTTTTTAGCCGAGTGCCATCAGACATTCAACACGCAATATTCATGTGCTCAGCGTCTGGTACTAATGGTAAACTCTCTTCTGAAAGCCATAGGTATACGCAGTGCAGAAGTATTACTGCATGCATTACTATTGATAGGGAACAAGGATTTTACCTGTCGAATGTATAATAGGGATTCTTTTCTTTCCTACTCATGAGTTAATCAGGAATGTTATACAGAAACAGTGGAAACCAAATAATGAACTAGTTTCGATCTTGAGTTTCCACACTCCCTTCTCAAGCTCAGTGCAACCTTGCAAGCGTTGAAATGGAACGCCTAAACAAGAGAATGTCAGCCAGTGATTGTGGTGTTTGGCTGAATAGTTTTCACCATCTGTGATGGTTGTAAAATGAGAAACAATGAGACCAACATCTCGGTGTTGAAGAGGTTTACTCTTATCTATTGTTTTGAAAAGGGGCTGCTTACCTGCCTCAGGTGAGCCCTGATTTGCTGCACACCTTTACAAAGACATCTTTTGACTCTTTAATTATCACCTGCTGTCCAAGGGAAGTGGGAAGTAGTAATTTTCCCAAATGCAACCACGGTTTCCTACTGATTTCTACCTGTTGTGCACTGCAATAGGCTTGGCAGGAGTTACTCAGCCATTATGTGGTTGTTAAATTATGCCTACCATGGCTGATCAGTACAGCGAGGGAAAACATCAGTAATTTAAGACATTGCAGCAGTTGTTTGATGCTGATTTCCACTTGTTCTCTTTTCTTCCTCCTGCAGTCGCTGCTGTGACAAGAAAAGTTGTGGCAACAGGAATGAGACGCCGTCAGACCCAGTGATAATTGACAGGTACCAACAATTGTTTGTTATTGATTATTGTGTGATACCTGCCTCTGCAAGTGGCAGTGGTTCATTGGCTGGTTGTTATTGTGTCCTTGCACATGGGTTTGATTTTGAATGTGTACCTACTCTGTCTCCTTCATCCTGTTTTGTGTGTTGTAATTGCCCTTTTTATATGAGACCAGCTTGGAAGTTTTCTGGTGTTTTGTGCATTGGGACAATTTGTGATGTTTAAGGTGCTAAATAAATAGAAATTGTTATACTTGTTATTATTAGAGATTGGATCTCTTATGAATTTGGCTTAATAATGGAATTATTCAAGGTGACAGATTCCAGCTGTCTGGTTTTCCAATTGATTGTTATAGTTGATGTGTGATGTTAATTTGTAGATAACTACATGTATGAACAAATGTATGTATATATTTTTCTGTGAATATATCTATTTCAATATAAACTCCATAGTTTGTGATTTTGTGTTACTTGTATCAGTGGAAAGATGGCGAGTTTAAGAACTTTCAAAATAATTCCTAAATGATTTGGTGTATCTGTGCTTTATTACCGGACACTTTTCATCAGCTTTTACTCCAGCGCCAGCCGTTAGGAAATGCACTGATGAGTCTGACTAGAAAATGTTCCTTTCTTTCTAAATCTTTTTATTAATATTAGTAATATGGACAGAATACAAATGATATATTTGTAATGATAAAGAAATTACCAACATATAAATTCCATTACATATGAAAAAAAACATACATAATAGTTACAATATAAATGAGTTTACCAAAACATAAGCCATAAAATATATGTATGAACATAGTAAGTCTAAATATTTCATAATATATGATATAAAGAAAACAGAAAAAAGAAAGAAAAAAAAACAAAAAAAAATATAATGCCAAACTAGCTAAACTAATCTAATAACTAATATAGAAGATAGAAAATGTTCCGATTTGCCAGAAACATGATACAATACAGAACGGCGTAATGAGGCTCTTGCTCAGTGGATAAAGGGAGATGGTCAGGCATCTTCCTTACTGACTGCTGATGAAGTAATTTTTAATGGAGAGCACATTGTGTAATGTTGGCCAGGTTGATGCATCTTGTCAGAGTGGCTGTTGGCACTTGTGTGTGTGAGTAATGGACACTTGGTTAAGGTATCAGAGGTTGGGGCTGCTCTAAGACAATGTACTTCAGTGCGCGTTGATGCCTTCAGGAGAGCAGGAGAAAACAAGGATTTAAAGAGCACCTTCATGTTGCTTAATTGCAGTAACTTTGAAGAGCAGAAGGCAGAATCAGACCCTGTGTGTTTGGTGCAGTATTTGTATGATATGCATTGAGCTGTGGAACATGGAGAACCCAGGCAATGATTTTGTTTCAGTGGAGCATTATTGGAAGTGCCTGTATGCACTTTAGTGACACGTTAATTACTGTATCAGAAAGACTTCTTTCAGTCATTTCTTTGGTTAAACAACTGTTTGTAACAGCACAGAATGGTGATTCCTGACACTGAGGTACAGAGAGGTAATCCTCATCTCTCATTTGCAACCTTGGCTGATTTCTGATTAGCAATAATGGTGAACAAAGAGAGACAGCAAAGTACTGTGGCTACAGTAGAGTTCTCTCTGAAGGGGGGTCTTGGTACCTATGGAACAAACATTGGGATCTCATTCATGTTGTGACTGAGCCGATGCATGATAGCATATGGTTGAAGTTGCTGGGTAAACATACAGTGGGGTACATCCTCTCCTTCTTAGGAGAAGCTCACCACTGTACAGTCATCTTAATACTGTGGCCCAGTTAGTAGTTGGGTAATGGTGTTAGCTGGATCCTCAGTGTCTTAGAGTCTCTGCAAGTTTTTATATCTTTAAAGTTTTTCTATTAATTACAATCCTGTAATGTGGCAAATCCCTACAAGGGAAGTCTGAGATAGATGATGTCCAGTCCAAGCTCCCATCGGAAATGTTTAAACATCATTTTCTTGTATATATGTTGTGTCTAGGATGCTGAAACTCCCAATCCCATCCATTACCTCTGACAAGAGATGGAATTTCTGTAAGTTCTCATGAAAGTAGAGGACCAAATGGAACTGTACCTGGCAACAGATCTCTCTCAGTTTTCCAAACGCCAGCTGAGTTAATGGGAAGCTGAGGGAGAAGGAAATGGGGCAATATGGGACATGGAATAAGGGAGAGGAGAGGGACTGCAAGGTAACTCATTGTAGCCTGTTTCAGCAGTAAGTTCTATGGGGCCATTCTGAATTGGTCATTCATCCAACAATACCATTGCTGGCTTTTAAAACTGTGAGACTAGATCTTTGGCCTGTAGTATTTTGTGCAAGAAAGGAAACCAATTCATATGTCCTTATGACATAGAAAGACAAAATACAGCGTGCCATCTTCCAGAGCAATCCCAATAGTCCCAGTCTCTTCTTGTTTTCCTCTAACCTCACTTCCCTGTTAACTGTCCTTTGATTTCCCTTACCAACTTCCTATGCACTTCAGCCTTTTCACAATGAGCAATTAGCTTCCTAACCAGCACTCCTTTGGGATGTGGGAAGAACCAGGAGCATCCAGAGATAACCCACATGGTCTCAGGATGAATCTACAAATTCCACAGAGATCATATCCAAATCCATGTTCCTGGAGCTAAGAGACACTACCTGTTGCACACCAGGCTCATCATGGGATAGGCAGAAAGGGGTGAGGGGCAGGAAGAAACATGAATTAGTGTGTTAGACTGTGCAACTGATGATTCCCTGTTACCATCAGGCATTCTGGCAAAATCTGAGTGGCAAGTGTTAACTGTAAACTGTTAAGTCCTAGTACATGGTTTGAGGTTTTGGGAATTGTCTTGGAGCTTACCTAATTCAAACTTGTGATCCAGTGGGTGATTTATTGGCACAGAGTTGAAACAGCAGCAGTCTGGCAGGTCTCAGTTGAGCCAGTAATGGCCAGAGATTTTATAGGTCTGGCAGTATAGCGTGGGTCTTAGATCACTATGGAGCATGAGATCTACAATGGGGAGAAAGAAACCATCTTGATTATTAACAAAAAGTAACTTGCTCTTTTCTTGACATCAGAAAAGAATGTACAGGAGTAACAGGAGGAACTTTGGCTTGAATCAAATTCACTGTTAGCACCAAGAATACGTTGCACACATCCATTATTAAACCCATTGTTCCTAACCCACCCCATCTCCTTTACATGGATTCCATGCTCCTCTTCCTCTCCTGGCAGATGTGGTCCTTTGATGTCTCCTCCTATCACTCCCAAGCATCCTTTGCTATCTCCATTCTTCCCTCCTCCATTCGCCAATCATTCCTCACCTGGATCCATCTATCGCCTGACAGCTCCTGACCCATCCCTCCCCATCATCTCTTTAAACTGGCTGCAGTCTTTCTATTTTCCTCCCCTACTCTTTCAGTCTAGATGAAGAGTCTCAGTTCTGAAATATTATCCTTTCATTTCCCTGCATAGATAATGCCTGACCCGCTGACTTCATCCCACAGGTATTTTTGATCCATTGTTAAAGCCAAGTTGACCGAAGCATTCTTCGTACAAGACCTAAAGATAGTCTTGTTATTTTTGTGTTAGCTTCATATCAGCCCTGGACCTGCACTAAAAATAAAATGATAAAATTGCAAGAAGCAAACCTGAAGGACACTTTGAGATGAACCTAAGTTGCTGGATGCGAGAGGCACAGTTATGTCACTCTGTTGATTAGTAATTTCCTTAAAGGTTTACCGCTGATTGGTGCTACCCCACTTCAGACACCGCATTCTCAAAGCTCAGAATGTATTGCAAAAATATATACCTTCATTTGCTTCCACAGATTGTCATTTGTCTAAAGTATATCATCAAGGAGTTTAAAAAGTACGTGTGACGTGCCCTTCTTGACAGAGGCCGGCAGACTCGGCCCCCTGTACCAGCTGCCAGCCTCCAACCAGAACCTGCACAGTTGTATTGATGTCATAATCCTGCAGCTCTGGAGAATCTGGGTCACTCTTCATTGTGACCTTCATTAGTCAGCAGGAAGGACCTGCCCTGGGTTACAGGAGTTAATTAATTTATTACATTAACTTCAACAAAAGTCTGGCTGGGACAAACCCTTGTTTTAATATGAATAATCACATGAAGTCCATGATTACAATTGCTGTACGTGTCACTTACATTGTGGTTATTGTTTAAGGTAAAATTCCTCAGTGAATGGTAGGTCTTCAAGTTATGTACCAAGGTAAAGAGAGTTAGTTCCAGCACACAGCATCCTGATTTCCTCTACATATTTGGTGCAATTCTGTTATGTCTACTTAGAACACTTATCAACTGCAGATGATGGGATTTTAAGAAACAAATGAGTAGAGGAGAAAGAGGAGAGTGCGAACCATGCATTACAATACCTCCTTGATTTACAAATATTTGTCATTAACCCTTTGGTGTACCTGTCCACAATTTTGTTTTCTTTTTGTGAACATTGCTTTACTCTCCACAAGCATTGTACCAAAAAGCCCATAATGCACTTTGCTCAGTTTTTCTATTCAGTGTAAATTGAAGAATTACCATATCATTATTTTGGTGACATTAGATGCACTTTCATCAAAGGCCATTGTGGATGAAAATAAGTGAAAAAATATTTTCCCTAACACTTATTTTTGCAACAACACCGTATCAATAACATGGCAGGAGCAGTAAAAAGTTTGCTGATTTTTTTTTCATATCACTGGCTTCATTTTCATCGGATGGAGGTGATGCAGGAATGGAAACAATTAGCAATGAACTGAAAAAGGCTCACTCATTTAAATAAAATACAATGATGTTCAAACTGGATATAATATGAGCTGTGTATGATATTTGCAAGGATGGTGTAATCCTTGTAATGTAGCCTAGAGAAGTTGGGAAATAGTGAATGAAATCCAGAAATTGAGTAAAAAGAGGACCTTGTTTCTGGTTTGGCAAGACTAGGTTCTGTAGTAAGTAATGCATGGAAGGGATACATGGCGGGCTGCAATCATGGTCAGCAATTGTTTGTTCTGTTGAGGCAGCGCAAGGTATAAACAGAGCTTGGGGCCTTTCAGGACTTTTAGGACTTTTTGGTGGGCTACAAACATGAACATCTATTAGGTACTTGGCAAAGGCCAATAAAAATAAGGGAGATGTACATAGAGTGGCCATATTATGAGTGGGCTTATTATGTGGGCTTTGGTTCAACAGGCTTCAGAGTGAACAGGTAGAGGCTCTAAGTTAGATTATTTCTCTTTTTTGTGGCTTAGTACATAGTTAATGAGGTGAGACTGGGTTTAGAGTTAGTGTATACTGTTTGTTGTGAAATGTGGGATCTCTAGATGACCTCCAGTCTTCCTGGTAACTGCATCTACACAAAGTACAGTGAGCAGCAGTCCCTCACAGACAGTGTTGAGGAACTGCAGCTGCAGCTGGATGACCTTCAGTTCCTACAGGAGAATGAGGAGGTTATAGATAGGAGCTTCAGGGAGGTAGGTATCCTAAGTTGCAGGAGGCAACTATCTGGATGACTGTCAGGAGAGGGAAATAAAATCGGCAGCCAGTGCAGAATACCCCCATGGCCATTCCTGTCACTAATAAGAATAATGCTTTGGACACTGTTAACGTGGTGATCTAATGGGGTTAAAACATGTAAAAAGTGCAATATTATGTTAGTGATGGGGGATTTCAATTTACAAGTAGACTGGGAAAATTAGGCTGGTGCTGGATCCCAAGAGAGGGAATTTGTAGAATGCCTACAAGATGGCTTCTTAGAGCAGTTTGTGGTCAAGCCCACAAAGGGAAAGGCAATTCTGGATTGGGTCAAAACACAAAAATACAACTGTAGATGCTGTGGATCAAAGAATACGTACACATCGCTGGAAGAACTCAGCAGGTCAGGCAGCATCCGTGAGAAAAGAGTAGGATCTTGGCTCGAAACGTTGGCTACTCTTTTCTCACGGATGCTGCCTGACCTGCTGAGTTCTTCCAGCGTTGTGTACGTATTCTGGATTGGGTGTTGTGTAATGACCCATATTTGATTAGGGAGTTATGAAGTTTCCTTAAGCTAAAGAAGATTTACAAGAATGATTCCAGGAATGAAAGTGTTATACACATGAGGAGCGTTTGATGTCTCTGGGCCTAAACTTGCTGGAGCTTAGAAGAATGAAGTTATCTCATTGAAACCTATCGAATATTGAAAGGCCTTGACAGAGTGGATGTGGAGAGGATGTTTCTTATAGTGGGTGAGCCTAGGACCAGATTGTATCTCATAAGAGCCACCAGCATAGGGAACACAAATGATTTATTTTCTATAGCCATGTTAACAGTTACAGAGGCCTCTTTCTCTGCTAGTGGTTTATTGACCATTTGTAGATTTTAGAAAGGGGTAAAGGAAGATCCATTTTTGTTTTATTTTCTCTTGGACATCACAGTTGTACAGCAGGCAGTGCTTTTGTCTCATGGTTCCAGAGATCTGGGTTTGAATCTGACTTGTGGAGTTTGCAAGTTCTCCCTACGACCACATGGTTTTCCCTGGGTACTCTGGACTATCCTTACATCACATGGAAGTTCCGGTTAGTAGACTATTTGGCTGCTGTAACTTTCCTCAAGAGTAGGTGGGTGAGAAAAAAATCAGTGGGGGGGGAGGGGCCCGAATGTTGATGAGATGTGAGAGAGAACAGGGAAATATTTGGGAGAATAGGATTAATAGAATTGCTTTGGGAGCAAAATATAGGCTAATTGAGCCATATTCATATAGTCCCCTTTTATTTCTCATATTAAAACAATCTTTGCTAGTATTTTCCAAACTTCAGTAATTCTTTTCCAATCGTTCAGATCAGATGAAAAAGGTTGAGATTGTTTGTAATACTAAATGCAATAAGGTTTTCCGTTAGCTCTGTGCTCCCTGTGCAGAAAATGCTCCCATTGTAAGGAGGTTTGACCACAGAATGGTTGGTTGAGGACAATCTGTCATCATATATTATCTTCCCCAAATGATAGGCTGGTCTGTTGCTGCAAACTCTGGGTTGAGTCATTCCAGGAGGTCACTTGAAGGTTTTGACACATGATCTCTTAACTTTGATTGTTAGGGAATCTTTTTCCCAGTTTCCACTCTTATTGTAACCACGAAATAAAGGTACTTAATGACATTGAAAGCAGTTGTTAACTTAATGTCTCAATCATTATTTCTCAGCTTTGGATATTAATCTTCAAATCCTTGAGATTGCAGGCAACCAAGGCCTTGCTCGATGGGAAATACAGTGGCTGAGGTGAGAATGATTGGCCTCAGCATTATGTATAGCTTGCTGAGTATAAAACTGAAGTCAGTGAGCATTAAGGAGATGGTTTAGGGGTGGGGGTGAGAGACACCCCATTGGTCAGATTTGTATCTTCCACAAAGGAAGATTGTCGTTGGAAGTCAATCATCGTAGCCCAGGGTCTCATGCCAGGCATTCGTCAGGGCATTCACATAGACTCTGTTGCTTTCATCTGTTTCATCCCTGACCTTCCCAAGGGCAGAAGTGGGAAAGGTCATTAACCATTGCATGATGTTCTTTGACCATTGTATAAAGTTACTTCCATTCCAGACCATACCTACAAACAGCAAGGCCTAAGACAAATCTAGGTGTGGGCTGATAAATGATAGGTTATGTACATGCCATAGAATTGCAAGACTATGGTCATCTCTAACTAGCAAGAGCCTAACCATGTACCCTTGCCAAGTCCTCCACCATCAATATCCTAGAGTTACTATTGACCTGAAGGTCCGTTGGTACAGCCATATAATTACTGTAACTGCAAGACCAGGTCAGAGGCTGGGTATTTTGCATTATGTGCCTTGTAATAACCTTCATGTCCCTGGATGAGTTCAGCTTCAACTCTCATGAGCACCTGGACAAGGTAGCCCTGATTGACAGTTCATCCAATAGGTTACACATTCAACATGTACAAAAGCTGGATGAACTTAGCAGGTCGGCCTGAAACGTTGACTGCTCACTTCAACGGATGTTGCCCGACCTGCTGAATTCATCCAACTTTTGTACATGTTGATTTGACCACAGCATCTGCAGTGTACCTTGTGTTTACTATAGGTTACACATTCGTTCCCTTTACAAAAGCCACACAGTGGATGCAATCCATACCATCCACAAAATGCTTCTCCAACAGCACCTCTCATCAAAACACTGAGCAGGGTGAGCAGTTACCCAAACCCCATAACTATTAGGTTCCCTTCAATGTCACACACCATCTTTGGTATGGAAGAATATTTCCATTCCTTCCTTGTCACTTTGACCCAACCTTGGAGGTACCAACCCAACAGCACTGTGGGAGGGCCATTATCAGCAAGACTGTGACAGTTCAAGAAGGTGGCTCACGAAAGTAGCAGCATCTCCCTAGGTAATTAGGAATGGACAGTAAATACAGGTGTTGGCTTGACATTGCTGATATTCCATCTCTTGACTTCCCTTTTCTGATGTCCACAATCAATTCTTTGGTCTTACTGATGTTGAATAGAAAGTTGTTGTTGCAAATATCAATACAGAAGTCAGAAAAGGCCAGGCTGTGTCTGTGGTTGAGTCATTGAGATTCCTGGGACTACCATTACCAATACATTGAAGTAGGACAAGCGCATTACACTCATCACCAGGAAAGTACAGTAGAGATTGTTTGGCTTATGCCAGTTTAGGAAACTCAACATCTCAGGGCGTACCCTGAGAAACTTTTACTCAGCCAATACTGAGGGTGCTGCAAACACATCTATCACCACCGCTTCCTCCCTCTCCAAGTTCAAGTTGCAGAGTGGCTGCCAGCTACTGATGTTAAAAGACCCATCCATTGCCAGAGTGAAGAAAAGAGTTGAAAAAAATTACTGCTGACTCCACCCACCCTATTCACCAAATTGGCATTAGGGAGACACTACAAGTCCATCACCATCAGGACTACACATAATCTCTGAAGCTTCTTTCCTGTAGCTATCCAGAGTCTGAACAAAACTCACTCTGACTGTCCCTGTACAACATCTGTTAAATGGTCTTTCCTGCTCTCCTTGTTCTGTTGCTAGTTATTAAGTCTGTTCATGTGTTCACATTTATTTACGCTGAGTATTGATGTTTGTGCATGGGACCATTCTGCTAACTGTTGATTGCTCATGCCTGTTTGTAGATAGTTGCTTACGACTGTGTTGTCTGTATTTGGTACTTCCAGTGATCCACCATCAATTCTGGTATGTTTCACATACTGCCAATAAAGTGCTTCTGATTCTCATTCTAAACCCAGTAGAAAATCCAGTCCAGAGAAATTGAGCATCAGTTTTACAGTGCGTTCACAGATGGTAAAAAAACAATCATCTTTTTTTTGTGCATTTGCTTTTGGTGTAATTAATCCTGAATTCTTGCACACACTGAGAAATGTCTCCCCAATGTAAGCACAAGTGGGACAATGACATCTCCTCTCCTTACTGAGACCATGCAAGTTGAAGATGTAACCACGGAGAGAACTGCCCTTTGAGATACTCGAGCGACTTAATGAATTTTCTCCTAGTGCACTCAGATGAACCGAGGTCTTTATTTCCTCCTTTTAATTCACATTTTAAAACCAACTGTTCCTAGATGACAAGAGAAGTTAAAATGCATCCTAAAACATCTTGCTTTCATAAATGTTACATCATGTTTGGAACTCAAATTAAATTGGAAATAGTGAGAAGGTATGGAAGACTGGATCTTTCCATTTTGGGAGCAGTAAGTTCAACAGTGAATGATTTCTGTACCAATCATAAAACTTTCAAGGCAGCTGTGGTTGTGAAGGGATTAAAAATGTTTAATATTCTGTGGGCGTTACCTTTTGTAATAAAAGTGTGAGTCTTTAGTTTTACCCTTTTCATATTGATTATACCTGTTGTCTTATCCACATAAATTTGAGTAGGCAAGGCACTTGTTAGACCTTACTAATGTTTTAACTTAATCTGCTATTGAAATAGACACAAAAGGCCATGACCAATGATATTTTTATAGTTTATCTTTATTCCTTTTCTTGTTCATATGATTTGCACTTTATCTGTTACAAAGTTTATAAATTGTCAATGCCTCTCTTAGAGTCAGTGCATGGGTTGCAATGGAGTGAGAAGGAAACTGGGAAAAGGTATAAGAGAGGGAGAAGTCAGGCTTGGTAAACTTGACAGCACAGTCCATCATGAAGGTAAACATAGTCGGGAGCACTTGCAACAGACCGAGCTGCTTACAGCAATCCTGAAAGAGGTGTTCAGAATTGCATGCAGGCCACAAATTTTCTCCCCCTTTCAGATAATCTGATGCTACCTGGACAGGTCAGATGACAACACACCCAGCATACACAAGGTCCAATAAGCGACTGCTTGTTTGTTGCTTCTTGTCTCCCAGAAGGCCAGTAAGTGCAGTCAGCAGAACAGTGGGGCCAATGTGGAGAAAGGAAGTTGCTTTTCCTTCTCTTTTAGATAAGATGTCATTCATGAGAGCTACTTGTTGGACTAATCAGGTTAATTGAGAGCCCTGTACAGCAGTCAATGAGCTGATCTTTCCTTCCTGTCAGGACCGAACAGGTGGGGGAAGGGCAAAGATGTTTTAGCTAATTGGTTTAAATTCTCACCATACTCAACCAAGATTCACAATCAGCAATATTTACACTTGATTGTTGCTTTGTTTGAATAGCAATCTCTTCAAGTGTGGGAGGATTCTATTAGCCTTTTTTGATATTAATTCTCTCCTTGTGCCCGGTCTGGAGGGACACATCTGGACTGATGCTGGATGCTATTGCAATTCTTTGCCAGTCACAGACTGGAGCAGGTTTTTCAAACATGAGGAAGGCATTGACATTGCTAGCCTGATCAGGCTGTGTGTAGTGTGCACTCATTGTTGGGGGAGGAGTCACGATGAGCAGCAGTCAGGATAAAGAGTCCCATTTTCTGACTTGTCTGGATCAAAATACACTGGCACATCAGATTCTGGACTTACTCTTCTGTGTAGTTTAGCTAGACACTGCCTTTATTAACTGCAAAGAAACCCTTTACCCCTGTTCCAATTTGTAAAACCATTTTGGGTAAACATGCATACTCCAATAGAGAATTAGATTATATAAATACATGGATTATAAGTGTTATAGGTATCACTGTGTTTTAATGGGCCCATGAATATCAACTGTGCTGCATAATTAATGTGAATCAACATTGTATGAGGATAAATTATCTGACTTCTCCTGCTTCAGAAAGCCAAGGTACTGTGCAGAAAATGCATGGCTTTCAATGCAAATTGAACTGGCAGTACTGTGACCCTGTTAATGGACTAACAGCTGTAGTAATTTTCATGATGGGCTGAGGTTGAGATTAGTTTGTTTGCAGTTTGGAATCGGAGGGCAAATGACAACAGAATCAGAATCAAAATCAGGTTTAATATCACTGGCATATGTCGTGAATTTTTTTGTTTTGCAGCAGCAGCAGAATACAATACATAATAAAAAGAACTATAAATTACAATAGGAAATATATTTTTTAAAAATTAAATAAGTGGTGCAATAAATGAAAACATACAGGAGTGGTCATGGGTTCATTGTCCATTCAGAAATCTGATGGCAAAAAGGAGGAAGATGTTTCTACAACATTGGGTGTGTGTCTTCAGGCTCCTGTACCTCCCTCCTGATGATAGCAATGAGAAGAGGGTATGTCCTGGGTGATGGGAGTCCTTTTTGATGGATGCCACCTTTCTGAGGCATCGCCTTTTGAATATGTCCTGGATGTTGGGGAGACTAGTGTCCAAGATAGAACATAGAGTCAGTAGGGATGTTGATGAATGCACTTACTTATACCAAGATGTAGTAGGACAGCATTGTCTTACATAGAGACTAAAGTGGCACCTTTATGATAGCTCACTCCAGTAGCTGATCTTGAAGTGTGAACCTTGCTGGTTTGCTGGGGAATGTAGATGCCGGAATTACTGCTGTTCTCAGCCTCTGTGGAGGAGTCACTGGATTGTAATCCACGGCGTCAGCCAAAGTGTCTCTTTACAAATGAAATAAGTGGATTAGAAGAGAATTGTTTGGATGAAGTGCCGCAGTGGCCAGTGAGAAAAAAAATCATTTAATGGATCTGGGCAAAAAAAAATCTAAAGATAGAAGATGGCAGCTCTACTGAGGAAATACAAAGAAGTTTGTCTGATTTTGATTTCATTTTTTGTTGCAGATAAAGGGGTTGTCTGAGTGACATAGCACAGCCAGATTAAAGCAGTGATTTGCCTCCAAATAGTTACCGTGTACATTTAATGATTTGGAGCCAGTCTGAGGCATGAAGTACAGACCTTGAAGAGTTATGTTTTTTTTTGAGGTAGCAACACCCTGCCATCTCATTGCCATTTCTTAACTTGTTCATTGAATTCAGCTTCAGGAAGCTGAGTTTGGAGTCTGAACAGGCTGTTTATACATTTCAAATGCATGTTTATGCTGTCATGAGGCCTTTTTGCTTCTCTGAATGTGTAATATGAAAAGTATCTACAATGTCATTAGTGCAAGAATCTGCTCTAACTCTGTCTGATGAAGAATATTTAAGAGGTTTTTCTTCCATAATTTCCCCCTCTCTTCTGAAAGGGGTGAATTTACCTTGCTCGCTATTTCCCTGTTGTATTGCTTCAGTGTTGTTACCTTATGAGATCCACATAGTAATGACTCAATATTTGAACATGAGGGCACCCATATCCTTTCCTCTCCTCTCAGTTTCCTCATGCAATAAAGAATATTGAATAAGGTTACCAACCTGTCTTTAGACATCTCAGGGCACACCACAGAAGAGATATCAAAGAAAATGTGAGGCTAAGCCACATAAAGAGGTAATGAGATAGGTGACCAAATGGGGTAGCTTTTATGAATTTGATTAAAAGTGGACTTAGTGGAAGGAACTCCTCCTCAATCCTGACGGACTGTCCAAGGAAAAGAAGTTAAAAGAAGAAAAGGAGGTGAAGTGTTGGGGAAGTTAACAACCTCGTGTATTGACAACTGAAAATATCACTACTGATAATCGAGTGACAAAAAGTAGAAATGATCAATATTGGTGCAGCTTTAGTACCTTAAACAGGGATGGAGGAGATATCTAGATGCTATGGAGTAATTTAGAAGCAACAGGTCATACAGGAGTTGGACGTACTGTAAATGGTTGGGTGCAAAGTAATATTGATGAATAGAGGGCCCTTGTGTTACAAGTCTATAGATTCCTGAATATGTCAACATGGCTAGATAGGGTGTTGACAAGGCATTGACATGCTTGCCTTAATATGTTGGGCACAGAATATTAAAGTTGGGATGCTACTTTGCAACTTTACTAAACACTGATTAGGCTGCATTTGGAATATTGTGCTCAGTTCTGGTCGCCACACCATAGTAAGAATTTGGGTGGGCTAAAGAGAGTGCAAGGGAGATTTACTATGATGTTGTCTGGATTGGAGTACTTTAAATATGGGTTAAGGTTAGAGAGTCTAGATTTATTTTCCCTGGAGCAAGGATCACTCTATGGAATGGAAGAGAATGATAAAACTAAGTTAAAAACAGAAGAATACTGGACATTTCAGTGGATATTTAGGTTTGACACCATGTCACAGACCAGAAACTTTGACTTTTTTTGTTTTCACAGATGCTGTTTGACTTGGTAGGTTTTTCCAGCATTCACTGTTAGCTTCACATTTCTAATACCTGCGGTTTTTTAAAATAAAACTCCTACAAAACAAAGTATTGCAGAGCTGGCCTGTTAATGCAGAGCAGAGGGGACAGGGATAGTGGCTGAGTTATGAAGTTCTCTGGGCGAAGGAACCTTAATATTTTGCAACATAGAAAAAGAGCAGCCACTTGGACAAGGAACATGGGAGAAGCCAGCATTAAATCCTTTTCTGACAGGTGGTCAGAGTCTGTCTGCCTTCTTGAATTGCTGCAGTCCTTCTTGGAAGTGGAGGCTGTGGTTTGGGAAGTACTGTCAGGGCAGCTTGTACTATATACCTACAGTGGAATATGTAGTGCCTTTAGTTTTCCTTACTCAATGCCTCCTAACTGGTTAATCAGTCATCACTTTCATTGCCTTTTCTGGAATACACTGATGACTTATAATAGAGGCAGCACAGAGACCTGGGTTCAGTCCCGACATTGGGTGTTATCTGTGTGTGGAGTTTTCGCGTTTTCTTGTGACCGCATTGTTTCCTCAAGGTTTCTTCCCGCATCCCGGAGAAATGCAGGTCAGTGGGTTCGTGGACCACAGTAAATTGCTCCTAGATGTAAGAAAGGGGTAGAACCTATAAAGTAGCTGAAGGGAATGTGTGAGAACAAAATGGATTAAGGTAAAATGGGCAGGTGATGGTTAGCACGGATGGTGGGCAGAAGGGCTTGTCTATGACTCCATGAGTTCTAATTATTCTCTTGAATTTACCTCCAGTTTTGGGGAGATGTCGTGCTGTATAAATGCAATTCCTTTTCTAAAATAAGGGCAAAGGGAATAACATAGATTAATTCCATGCAGTGTGGTAAAGGAGAAGTAAAAAACTGATCTGGGAGGGTTAATTCTGTGATCACTTCTGAGAGGAAGAAAGCTTACATGTTGGTTAATTTAAACAAGATTTCCTCTGTGTCATTTTGAAACTTAAATGAATGATTTAAATTGTATCAGCAATCTGACTCTTGCTGCTATTCTCAGGAAAGAGTTCCGCTGCAGGATTATTTTCTTTAGCACTTGGGGATAAGGGAAACTGTTAGTTTTCAAATTGGAACCATCTGTGCTCCCCCTTGGCAACCAAAGGGGGAACTTAAAAAATGTAGCATGTCTACGATCAAATTCCCAGTGCTCTAGTTGGTTTTAACAACAGACATGGATCTTGAATGTTTGGTCTACCATATCTCACAAGACTGAAAACTATCAAGGGCTTATAAATAAATTAAATACATTTAATTACATGGATTATTAACAGGCCATTCGGCCCATGTGTTTTACACTTATGTTTGTGCGCTATTTGATGGTTTCTCACTTTACTACATTTCTCCTTCTCCAACTACCCTTCTCTTCCTCTTTATCTACTAAATATCTAGCTTTCCCTCGGAGCTGTGCTTGTTATTTCCCTTAGTCACCTGGAAGTGAAAGCAGATTCCTTATGCAAACCACTACAGACCATAAGGCTTCCCATAAAGACATAGAATCACAGCATGAGGCCCACCTCATCCATGGTGGCCACAAAACTGCTTCAGTTTGCCTGCATTTACCCAATATCCCCCGAACCCTCCTATCCACGTACTTATCCAAATGTTGTTGGTTTGCTTTTGAGCTTATTAACATCTGCATTATATATGCAGCTCGTCATCTGGATTGCCTTCATGGAACTCTTAGACTCTTTCATGGGTAACAGACTGATAACCTGATGCTTGGCCCAGTGTGGCGACGGTCCTTTTTTGGAAGGTGGTTCGGATACAGCACCCATAATTTAGCCCCGCATGAAATACTCTGTGGGTCCCGGTATTTGAATATTAGCATTACAGGCATGTTAGTGTCAGGATATTTTTCTTCTCTGGACAATGTTGTTTCTTGATTATAATAATTGGAGATATGGAAAAATACAATTGCACCTGGCTGGAGATCTTATGCATGTCATTCAATATCCATCCAGTAGACCTGCCAGAATTAACTCTCAGAACCAATTAAAACTATATTTCCGCTTGAAGGCGGTGACAGTGAAGGGAGAAGTACGTATATACCTACTGACTCATGGCCCTTCTTTTGGGTTAGATGCACATCAAACAATACCTCCAGCCAATACCGCAGCTGCAGCTTTTTCTAGTTTATTCCTCTACCCTCTCCCCAACACCCCCTCCCCACTTTTTTATTTCACTTCCTGTCATAAAGGTCGAGGCAGGGTGACCCCTGCATCTCAGCAAGGTTGCTGAATTATTCATGCAATTGACTTTGTGTCAGCGTACACATTTGTGCAGAGGGATGTTTTATTCATTTGTCTCATTTAAAGGCCTTCCCTGCACCTGTTCTACCACTAAGTACCCAGTGATTTGCATTTGATGCTAATTTAGTTACAGTATCTGACTGATTTCCCTCTTAATTTCATTTTCCAACACTCTCTCAGAATAGTTAGTAAACAACACATTTGCCTTATTTTTTGTTATATTTATTAGCTGAATGTTAGTTACTTGTATTTCACGTTTACATGTGCACTTTCACCTTAGTAACATGTCTTTTATCCTGCAGAATGAAGCTGTCTCTATTTAAAAATAACATCAAGCCAATATACCAAGTTGACTTCATTACACAGAGCACTGAATTCTGTTTTCCTCTTCTTCTTCCTCCTCCTTTTCTCTTGTCCCTCGGGAAAGAAGATGACCTGATTGTACTCCACTTCTGCGAATCCTGAAACAGCAGATGAAGCCAGTACAGGGCCGGAGATTCTGCCACAGGTGTGACATTTAGTCGCTGGATGAGGTGCTTGGGTGAGCTAGCTAGGATGGTGTGCACCCTTCCACTGTTGCTAGAGCTGTCCGCCTGCTGCTGGAATAGAGACTTTAGAATGATGTGACTTCCTGGATACTTCTCAATTATTACATGCTAGGGATCTCCATAAGACAGTGAAGAAGTTTTTAGGAGATTTTGAGAAAGTTTAAAGTACATCAAGGTACATATATGTTGTTACTTTGTGATTCATTTCCTTGCAGACATTTACAATGGAATATTATGAAAAATTATGCATAAACAAGCAAAGAGCCTTGGCCCAAACCGTCGACTGTATTCTTTTCCATAGATGCTGCCTGGCCTACTGATCCCTCCAGCATTTTGTGTGTGATGCATCAATAAGACAAAGACCGACAAAGTTTTTAGTGATATTCCAAACCTATGCAAACTTCTAAGAAAGTAGAGACATTGTTGTTCCTTCTTTGTGATGACTCACGTGCTTGTCTCAGGACAGATTGCCTGATATGTTGATGCCAAGGAATGTAAAACTGCAGACTTTCTCCACCTCTGTTCCCCTAATGACGATTGGCTTGCGGACCTCTGGTTTCTTACTCTTGTAGTCAATATCAGTTCTATGATTTTGCTGACTTAAGAGTGAAAGGTTAGATTTTCAGTCTCCTTTCCTGGTTTGTCACCACTTTGACTCAGCCAACAGCAATAGTGTCACCATCAAAAGTGAGTAGAGCAGAGGGCTAGGCACACAGCATTGCCTAAAGAGTGACCTGGATCTGCTCCAATTTGCCTACTCTCACAACTGATCAACAGCAGATGCCACTTCATTGGATCCAGGTCACTCTTCAGGCAGAGCTGTGTGCTTAGGGTCAGCAGCTTTAGATTCCTTTCCATCAGCCTATCAGAGGAAGTGTCCTGAGACCAGCATGGAAGTGTCATCTTAAAAAAAAATATGACAATGTCTCTACTTCTTTAGAAGTTGGTGTAGATTAAGTATGTCACAAAACTTTTTGAGAGCGTTCTGTAATTCACAGTGAGAGGCATCTTAACTGGTTGCATTGCAACCTAGCTTGGAAACACCAGTTCTCAGGAATGGGAACTCCAGTGCTCAGGAATGGGAACTCCAGTGTTTGGGAATGGGAACTCCAGTGCTCAGGAATGGGAACACCAGTGTTCGGGAATGGGAACTCCAGTGCTCGGGAATGGGAACACCAGTGTTCGGGAATGGGAACACCGGTGCTCGGGAATGGGAACACCGGTGCTCAGGAATGGGGATACCGGTGCTCGGGAATGGGAACTCCGGTGCTCGGGAATGGGAACACCGGTGTTCGGGAATGGGAACACCGGTGCTCGGGAATGGGAACTCCAGTGCTCAGGAATGGGAACACCAGTGCTCGGGAATGAAAAAGCTACAGAAAGTGTTAGATACAATTCCAGTCCATCACTAGAAAGTCTTTACTACTTTTTATTTTCAAACATAGCACTCAATACATCAAGTGCTAGCTTAACATCTGTCTTTGGTGGTGTGTAAACTGCAGTAAGGATCATGGCAGAAAATTCTCTCAGTAAGTGGAATGGTCAGCACTTAATGATCAGATGTTCCAGGTCAGGAGAAGAAGGGTGAGACAAGACCGTTATGTTCAAGGTGCCAGGTGCTGTACCTGTGTCCTGAGAGTCAGGTTTCTCAAGTCCTTCAAGTCAAGTCAAGTCGTCAAGTCACTTTTATTGTCAATTCGACCATAACTGCTATGTACAGTATATAGTAAAAATGACTTTTCAGGACCGTGGTGTTACACAACACAATACAAAAACTAGATTGAACTACATAAAAAAACAACACAGAGAGGGAAAAACAGCTACACTAGACTACAGACCTACCCAGGACTGCATAAAGTGCACAAAAACAGTGCAGGCATTACAATAAATAATAAACAGGACAAGGTGTCAGTCCAGTCTCTGGGTATTGAGGAGTCTGATAGCTTGCGTGAAGAAACTGTTACATGGTCTTCAGGTTCATCAGGAGATCATAAGATCACAAGTTCATTTTGATGATTCAAATTCTATTTCTTGAAGAAAAATTAAAGGCTACACATTGAATTGGTATCAAGTTGATTAGGCTGATATTCATGGGAAAGTATCAATGTTCAAGTTCATATATACCTGTAGCTTCTAGACAATTATTGGAAACTTAACACGAGAGAGGAATAATTTGCAAAACCCTGTTTCCAAGTTTGTGTGAAGCAGAGAGATAACACAATAGGAATGGACAGATTCTGCAGCTTTCATTATGTCTGGTGTGAGCTATATATTGGTGTGCGTTGTATGAGTGGGTTTATCCAGTGAATGATGGGTCCATATTGCAGAATGTTGAAATTAGTTGGTTTAAACCAGTAAAATAGGATTAAAGTAGTGTGATTTAGATAGAATATTGAATGTAACTTACTCACTAAGTTGTCTGGACCAAGTCAGTTTGCATACTCAACAGCAAACTCCTGAAA
Source organism: Hypanus sabinus (assembly GCF_030144855.1). Lineage (NCBI taxonomy): Eukaryota > Metazoa > Chordata > Chondrichthyes > Myliobatiformes > Dasyatidae > Hypanus > Hypanus sabinus. Next base: position 8,893,974 of record NC_082720.1, read on the forward strand.
AAGACTATGTTCTGAGCTTGCTGTGGGAGGAGATTACCAGGCAGACAGGAAAATGGCAAAATGGCAAAATTCATGGAGGTGCTCAAAGTCTCTTTGAAGAAATGCAACATTATTACTGACTCCTCGGTATCTCGAGCCTATGACAGCATTCTGTACAGTATTGAAAACTTCAAGGCCATGCAACAGCACCAGAGAACTGCATAAAGAATGGACACTTCAAATACCATCACATGATTTATTGGTTACCTCCTGCCCCATCTTGTGGCAAAGTTGGTAATTCCCACATTGGACTCTTGAGCCACCTCAGAACCCACTGAACCAGGTCGAGGCAACTCCTCCTCATCCTCAAGGGTCTGCCTCAAAAGAAGATCATGCATTCCTCTAGTCAAGTCGTCAAGTTTATCGCATTTAGCTATATACATGTATGTAACGTATATAACCATATATTGCATATAGAAATGAGACAATGTTCCTCTGAACCAGGGTATAGAGCATAGTAGTACATATAACACACGATAACTTATGAAGGTAAGGATGAAATCCTTTGATAAATCACACGTAAATAACAAACTAAAGTATATAAATTAAATATTGTAAGGTATGGAGCAGATTAACCAGTGACACTCCAAATACGATGAGGCAGGGAGTTCAGAAGCCTAATGACCTGGGGAAAGAAACTGTTTCCCATCCTGACCGTTCTTGTCTTTATGCATTGTGGTCTCCTGCCTGATGGTAGAAAGTCAAAGAGGATGCTGACTGGATGGGCAGGATCCTTAATAATACTAAGGACCCTGGGTATGCAGCACTCCTGGTAAATGTCCCCGGTGGATGGTAGGGAGACCCTTATGATCCTTTCAGCTGTTCTCACAGTCCTTTATAGGGACTTCTGGTCCGACGCTTGACTACTCCCATACCAGATGCAACTTGTCAGCTTAAACAAATATTAATTACTCCTTTGGTTGCCAACTGCCATTCTATGATTTCATGACTGAAATCAAAGTTCCTGGTGGAGAATTAGCTTGGAAAGGTGTCGAGTGAATGCACTGTACATTGAATCACAGAGGCATACAACGTAGCATGGAAAGAGGCTCAAATCCATACTAACCATTAAGCACCCATTTACACGAATGCTGCATTAATCCCATCAGTCCTCAGATGGTACCACTCACTGACACGTTAGGAGCAAGATACTGCGGTAATTATCCTAACAACCAGCAGATCTTAGGGATGGTAGAGAAAACCGGGCCCAACCACGGAGACAACGTGGTCACAAGGAAAACAGGCAAACGGCAGCAGATGTCAGCACTGAACATAGGTGACTGGAGCTGTGTGTGAAGGACTAGTTCTACAAGCTGCTGGTCAGAACATCCCAGATTATTTCACTGTACTGATGCATGGAAACATACAATAAATTCCAGAAGACAAACACCTAGATAGTGTGGTAAGAGAACAAATATTGACCAGAAGTACCCGTAATCCTTGAACAATCCCTTGACCATGAATTTTTCATCTCCATCTGAGAGCTTAATGGAGAAATATATAACGTTTATTTTGACCCATAAAAGGCATGACTTTGTCAGTGTAGCAATCCCTCTGTACCGAATACTTCGCTTTGTGCATGCGCCAAACCTTTTATCTTCTGACTCAAAGCCTTGGGTGTTACAAGGGTGAAGACAAGTATTTCAGGTCCTCAGTAAATCAGTTACTTAAGGGTTTTTTTTTAGAAAATTTGCTTATGATTGTTGAATAAGAATCTAACTTTTATTCAGTACTGATCTTTTAATATGATGCTGAGTAGTGGAGTAGGTACAATCCTTGGTAACTGTGCAATCATACTCAAAGTCCTTACAATTCCCCACAATTTTGGATAACTAGCATTCCTGACCCCAACCTCCCTGTATGGCAATGCTGGAAAATGAGTGAATTTGTCCCTGCCAGTGATTGTAATGCATTATAAATTCATTGATTAACCAGAGCAGATGAATGTCTTAGTGAGATTTCTGTGTATGACGCTACTGACTATGAATGTGGTTGTTCTCAGCTCTGGGAATGAAGTTTGAATTACTGCAGATTGATGCAATGTTATAGTGCCTATATGGCTGCAATGATAGTTTATTATTGGAATATGGAACTGCTCAGGCATGTAATATGGATGAGATTAATTTTGATGGTTGCATCATTTATTATATTTATACAGTCACTTTAAGAGACACTTGGAAAGACTTTATACAAGAGAAGATCATCACAGGCATTACTAAAGCACTATTAAATGAAACAATCTATTTCTTGTAGATTTGGCCTGTTGCATAACTTTTTTTCATCTTAAATTGTTATCTCAATGTAACATTGAGCCAAAAAGCCCAGATTTGACTGCGGTGCTATTACCTATTCATATGCTACCTAACCTATTAGTACTGCTGCTGTAATGTGTAGTGGTCAGAGAAGCAGGCCGATGTTAAGTGGTAGTCTCTTGTCAAGAGCTACAGCCTAGTCAACAGGTTAAACTTTTTTAAAACTTTTTGTTAATGTTGTCTCTGCAGAGTGCAGACTGATCCAAATCTACTGATTAGATAATGATGCATTTATAAACAGTGGCTCTTTTACCATGAAGTAGTACTTAAAGAGTGAACGAACCAGCTATTACTCTCTATCGGGATATAAAAAGGTCTGATCAGAATGTATGTAGAGGCAGAGGGATCGGTGATAAGGAGGGAGCAGGGCTGAGAGATGATGCTTCTAGAAGTGAGTGCTGGAGACCTGCCTAGTGCTCTGGGACAGGTAGGTGTAAAATGATAAAAGGGAAGAGGTGTTGAGTAGGAAGATAGAGCAGGTACAATGAAATACTTGCAAGAAATGCTAGATTTAGGCAACACACAGAATATAAATTATACATAAATTTTAAAGATTGAACAAAAATGGACTGTAGAAAACAGAATTAGTGCAAATAGAAACAAAGGCATAAAGAAAAAATTCATGAGGTGGTCCGTAGTGTTCTGTTACTAAGATAGGGTAGTGACAATGGCCATTCTTATCACATATAACATGGGTGACTGCTACACATGAGTGTGTGAAGGAGAGTGGGACATTGGGTTCCAGCCGGATCCTGAGATATTTCCAATGCTGTTGAGCTTGGTTAATAGTGTTTTTTAGCATACAAGATGCGACCTTGTACTGTTCAATTCTCCTCTAAACTTGCTCTGCTTCCCTCTTGTATCGAATTATTTTTGGTTCTCCTCTTCACTAATAACTTACATGCAATATACAGCTCTGAAGTTACTTTCTTAAGACCAAAGGTGTAACTGAGCATTTCTTCTCCACGTAGGCCTCCCCACCCCTCTTTATCTAACCCTGTCAGCATATCCTTCAATGTTCAGCTGGCTCCTTCTTATATTTCTTCATTATATTTATTGAGATACAGTGCAGGAGAAAACCCTTCCAGCCTTTTGAGCTGTGCCGCCCAACAATCCTCTGATCACCCTAATTACGGACAGTTTACAATGCCCAATTAACCTACCAACTGCCACACCTTTGGACTATGGGAGGAAACCAGAGCACCTGGAGGAAGCCCACATGATCACGTGGAAAACACACAAACTCTTGATAAGTACCTCTAGTAGCAAGCTTCACATTTTACCTACTTTGTCCACAAAGAGCAACTTTCTCTTGGATTTGTCAGTAAATATTTTATATTTATGGCCCCTAGTTTGGGGCATTTTCTGTGTAGATTTTGTTGGACACCTTTTCTTCATTCACTCTTGTGTCACTTGGCAAGGTTGGGATTGGTGGTCCATCCCTGGTTTTTCAGGAGCTAATGGGGATAGCCTTTATAAACTGGTAAATTGGTTCATTATCGTCACATGTGCCAAGGTATTGTAAAAGATAGTTCTGCATGCCATCCCTACAGATCATTTCATCACATCAGTCAATTGAGAAAGTGCAAGGGAAAATCAATAACAGAATGCAGAATACAGTGCTACAGTCAAAGGGAAAGTGCAGTGCATGTAGACTATAAGATACAAGACCATAATGAGGAAAATTGTGAGGTCAAGAGTCCATCTTATCATACCAAGGGACAATTCAATAGTCTTATAACAGCAGGAGAGAAGGTGTTCTTGAGCTTACTGCCATGTACTGTATGTTCAAGCTTTTGAATCTTCTTCTTGAAATGGGAGGGAGTAGAAGAAAAAATGTCCAGAGAGGGTGGGGGTCTTTGATCATGTTGGCTGCCAACTTGAGGCAACGAGAAGTGTGGACAGACTCCATGGAGGAGAGACAAGTCATCATCATGGGCTGAGCTGTGTCCACAACCCTCTATCCTGGTGAGAACAGAATTAGTGAATGAGTTGTGTTTTCATGATTATCCCATTGTTTCACGTCCACTTTTATTGATGCCAGCTTTTTGTTTATGTCTAGACTTTTTATTTAACTGAGTGCAATTTCAATAAATGTTAATTAAAGGTAGGATTTGAACTCATAAAAAAGAACTCAAAAGAGATCTGTCCATCATCCCTCCATCCTTATCCCTCCATCCTCATCGCTCCATCCTCATCCCTCCATCCTCATCCATCCATCCTCATCCCTCCATCCCCATCGCTCCATCCTCATCCCTCATCCCATCCCTCCATCCTCATCACTCCATCCTCATCCTTCCATCCCTCCAACAACCCTCCATCCTCATCCCTACATCCTCATCTCTCCATCTTCATCTCTCCATCCTCATCCCTCCATCCCTCCATCCTCATCCCTCTATTCACATCCCTCCATCCTCAACCCTTCATCCTCATCCCTCCATTCTCATCCCTCAATCCTCATCTCTCCATCATCATCCCTATCCCAATCTCTCCATCCCTCCATCCTCATCATCCCTTCATCCCATCCCTCTATCCTCATCCCTCCATCCCCATCCCTCCATCCTCATCTCTCCATCCTCATCCCTTCATCCCTCCATCCCCATCTCTCCATCCTCATCCCTCTATCCTCATCTCTCCATCTTCATCTCTCCATCCTCATCCCTCCATACCTCCAACCTCAACCCTCCATCATCCTCATCCCTACATCATCTCTCCATCCTCATCCCTCCATCCCCATCCCTCCATCCTCATCCCTCAATCATCTCTCCATCATCATCCTTATCCCAATCTCTCCATCCCTCCATCCTCATCATCCCTTCATCCCCATCCCTCCATCCCATCCCTCTATCCTCATCCCTCCACCCCATCCCTCCATAACCCTCCATCCCTCCATTCCCATCCCTCCATCCTCATCCCTCTATCATCCTTCCATCCTGTCCCTCCATCCTCATCCCTCTATCCCCATCCTCATCCCTCTATCCCCATCCTTCCATCCCATCCCTCCATCCTCATCCCTCTATCCCCATCCTCATCCCTCTATCCCCATCCTTCCAACCCGTCCCTCCATCCTCATCCCTCTATCCCCATCCCTCCATCCCATCCCTCCATCCTCATCTCTCCATCCCCATCCCCAACCCTCCATCCCCATCCCTTCATCCCTCCATCCTCATCTCTCCATCCCCATCCCTCCATCTTCAACCCTCCATCCCAACATTGTGGGACAAAGGTGCCGAGGAATGTTTCACAATTCAAGTCTATTGTCAGGTGCATGAGTATGTGAGGTACAGGTACAATACAAATGTTGCTTGTAGGAACATGTAGGTTAAGACAACAAAGCATAAGTTATATCAGACAGTGAAGAGGGAGCATGAGACTGTGCAAGATAAGACGTAGGTGTAAGAAAAACAGAGACAGTCCATTATAGTACAAGAGATGGTCCATAATGTTCCGTTGCTGAGGGAGGTTTAGAGTTGTGCAGAAAGGTTCCCAAAACTGATGGTTATAGAAAAGGAACTGTTTCTGAACCAGGTGGTTTGGGTCTTCAGGCTTCTGTCCCTCCTGTCTGACAATAGCAGTGAGAAGAGGGCATGACCTCGATGGTAGAAATCTTTAATGATAGATCTTAACACCATGAAGCAGTGCCTCTTCTGGTAGTTGTTGTCAGTAGCAGGGAGGACTGTTACTACAATGGTCCACTACCATTGGAAATCTGCCTCTGTGTGAATGCAGTTAGGGAACTGGTAAATGTGGGTTAGGTTAGATAATTAGGAATCATTGTAAAAATGTGACTGGATGGGCAGGATAGAAGGGCTGAAATAGACTAGTCCTACCTCTGTTTCTTTTGTGTTTAAAGACGTGTGTTCTATTTTGTGTTAACCGGGGAATAATGTGGGTGGACTGCTCACGTATTGGCTTAAGTTTAACAGAGATGCCAAAGGAATTATTTCATAGAACCAGCTGCCAACTATTTTAATTTCCAATATGTGAAGATCCCATGTACCCGTTAGCACAGTATGCTGAAAGCTTGTTAGGTGGCCCTTGATTCTGTTTAATCAATAGGCTTTTAAACTGCTCAGAAGGACAAAGGGAGTTATTAACTCTATTTGCCTATCTACAAATGCCACCTAATGTGTTAAAGGTTTCCAAAACTTTCTCCTTAGCTTTAGATTACCAACATACACAGTTTTGTTTATGATTTTTATTCACTGTCTTTCTCCCACTTCCAAAATGATGGAAAGACCTATCATATCAAGTCTTACCATTTCCTTCCTTCTCTTCAAAGATGTGATGCCAAGTGTACCTTGTAGAAGGAGACTAAGAAAACCATCCTTGATCACCGTTGTTATCTACGTTTCCACTCAGTGGCCGCTTTATTAAGGACAGGAGTGGACCCAGTGTGGTCTTCTGCTGTTGTAGCCCTGTCATTTCAAGGTTTGATGTGTTGTGTGTTCAGAGATGCTCTTCTGCACACCACTGTTGTAATGCATGATCATTTGAGTTACTGTCAGCTTGGAACATTCTGGCCATTGTCCTCTGACCTCTCTCATTAACAAGGTGTTTTCATACACAGACCTGCCACTCACTGGATTTTTTTGTGTGCTTTCACTCTTCTCTGTAAACTCTAGAGACAGTTCTGCATAAAAATCTCAGGGGATCAGCAGTTCCTGAGATACTCAAACTACCCTGTCTGACACCACCAATCATTCCACAGTCAAAGTCAATTGGATCACATTTCTTCCCTATTCTGATGTCTATTCTGAATAACAAATGAACCTCTTGACCATGTCGGCATGCATTGAGTTGCTGCCATATGATTGGCTGATTAGATATTTGCATTAATAAGCATATGTACAGGTGTACCGAATAGAGTGGCCACTGACTGTATGTATATGCATGTGAGTGTGTTAGTGAATCAAGCTGGGCTGTATTAATATCCATGGTTGAATGATGTGCCAATATCCACTGCCCAATCCCATGCTTGAGTGAGATGCCTGAGGCTACTAACAGCTATAGAACTGTACCCAGCCTGAGGAGGGAAATCTGCCTGGGTTTGGGAAGCTCATGTAGAAATGAAAGCAGATTACATGTTTTGTTTTGCTGATCTTTCACTCAGTCTTCTATTAGTTGTGGAGGATAGAGTGAAGAATGAAACCATTACAAACCAAGCTCCATTCCCCATTTAGAGTAATCACTGAAGAACAGTCTCATCTGAAAACATCGACTATTTATTCATTTCCATAGATGTTGCTTGACCTGCTGAGTTCCTCCAGCATTTTGTGTGTGTTGCACTGATTAAAAACTTGGATTTGAGATTTACAATAAAAAATGCATCAGGGTTTTATTTGCTAAATAAACATTTCAAAATCCAGAAAGAGAACTTCTGGTAATAGATCAGATTTCATATCTCAGGCTTCAGAGATAACACTAAGCACTTACAGCTGTGTAAGTTACATTTAGGTTAGCTTTGATTAAATTTTCCTTTTAAATGTTGATTCACCAATGACCAGCTTCACAAAAGCAATGACGGAGAAAGGAAATGAGTGACATATTTATCAGCGTAAATGGAATTTAAAGTTCTACTTATGAAGATTTAGCAGCTTCAGGAATATTAAGTGCTCTTTTTGGGAGAGAACATCTAGTTTGCTGGTCCTCACCTTCTTCACAGTGTTTCTAGAGACAAAATATCAGGGTGAATATATCTAGCAGATTCAGGACAGCTGCAGAAAAATTTAAGTCATTTTCGTTTTTCAATCCTTCTGATCTGACACTTCACACTTGGGGCTGTAGTATAAGACATCTATCACCCTGAACTCCACCAAAGTTCAACGTACCTCTGGACTCAGGAGAAGAAAGAAATCTATTTATGCTTTCTGCCTCTATTTGCTGTTGATGAACATCTCTTGGAAAGTTTGTGCACTCTTGTGTGGGATGGTGAGATGATTTGATGGGAATGATTTGATATGATACAGTACCTCCAATGACGTCAAACCCAAAGTTCACAGACAAAGTTACTGAGGAATGACTTCATGTTAATTTGAACAGAAAACAAACAAGTTTAAAAAAATCTCCTGCAGTGGTAAGGTAAGGAAAGAGCCAGCAAACTGTACAGGCTGAAAATCAACACAGACCTATTGGTGTTGCTGGTCAGAGTGCCGCAGTGTTAATGTTTTTACCCATGGGGCCAGAAACAGGCAATCTCACCAAGAGGTGTTCACAGGCACACATTCTGTATGATCTGTTGTAGCAAGCTGTGAGCTAAGGGTGGCACAATACAACCAGCTTTTTCAAAGTTGTTTTTAGCCAGCAACACGCGCTGCCAGTTTTCTCAAAAGAAAGAAAACACGTATTTTGACAAAAGCCTGCTTTATAAACAATATTTTGACAGCAAATGCTGAAATGGGCCGAGGTAGGAGCTGTAGAGAACCTTTTCCTGTCACTGGATTGTCAGTAGCAAGTCAGACCATCTGTCAGAGAAGGCCCATATGCAGGGACTAGCCTTCGCTCTGTGTTTTCTTACCTCTAACCAGCACAGGAGAGATGGCTCAGGGGAGCTGCCAGACTTTGATTGACAGCTTCAATGTCAGGAAGTGAAATGTGTGAAAAAGTTTAACCTACATTTGGCAAGATCCCAACAACCCCCTCCCCTCATCCTTTTCCACTACACTGGCATAAAAACCAGACTTAAGTGACCTTCTCACTACACAAGTATTTCACCTTGAAAAAGAATTAAAACCACAGTGCCTCCTGTATTATCTGACTGACACCAGTGTGCCACACACAAAACGCTGGAGGAACTTCAACATTATGGTTAATAGGTTCACATTTCCCTCTTAAAAAAGTCAATTTATAATCTGCAAGGGAGTGACAGAAGAAGTAGATTGGTTCGAGGGAAATGAGTTTTCTTCCCTGTAACTTGGAAAAAAAAATTGAGACAAAAAGGGAATTGTAATTCAAGATACATGACCCTTGCCCTCTTCAGATTGCCACCAACCATCACCTTAGTGCTTAGAGTTTCTACTGTAATTTGTTCTCATTTGTCTTTCCACTTTGCATCCAATGTTGCCGACTCTTCTACCCCTTGGAGTTGCATGGAGATTCATTTCCCTCGCAGTCTGCCACATGACTGCCGTCACCGCAGTGCAGTCAACTGCTCCCACTCCTGTCATTCACATGCCTGGTATGGGCTGTTGGTCTGGATGGCAGCACTTACATTGCTCTGGGGATCCTGAAATATCCTAAATTACCTCCGTGTCTTTTCCTACCTACAGACCTCTCCAGCCTGGCCTTTCTGTCATTGAATACAATCCCTACTATAGGGCAGTATGTTCCACTATGCAGATTCCAAGGTTTGAACCACCACTGAGGATCACTAATGGCCACCTGGATATAAATCTGAAGCTTCACCTTGGAAGCATGCCAATGTCAGCCAATGCCTTGGTGGAGAATAAATGGTGAAGAAATGAAAAGCTTATTGAAATGCCTAGCAGGACTTCATTGTGGAGAGTACAGGCATTCCATGGTCCAATTTACTTGAAGTCTGGAGGTCAGCAAAAGGTTTTCTGGCCCTCAGCACACCTACTTCATTCACATCACCCTCTCTAGGCACCCCAGAAAAAAAGCTTACAGTCAACTAGTTACAGCCATGAGCCTGGTCTGCAAGCCTCTCTGAAAAAGCTCATCAAATATGATCTCTCCTGAGTTTATTTTGGCTGACCGCCACAATTTTTCCTCTAGAAAGGCTGTCCGATTTTTCCTGTACTGAAGCGCCTTAGGATGTTTCGTTATGTGTAAAATTGCTGCATAATTCCATGTTGCTACAGTTGCCTTACCGAGGTCAGATGCATACAGTGTACAATGCATTCAAAGCAGTGCCTTATATTCGCATGTCTCAATACAAGAGAAAAGAAAGTATTTAGAGTCTGAAAATTAATCTTTTTTTAATGGTTTACTAAGCAAGAATGTTACAGTATAATGGCCTTAACTTGAGCTGAAGGGGATAAGGTTGTAGAAAATGGTTCAGAATCACAGACAGACCAAGAGGTAGCAGAATAAGAAAGCAGTGTTGTGCTTCTTATCACTGGTGTCATTGTAGGTAGCTGTGAATTAAACCTTAGTTTGACATCAGCTGCAATAAATCTCAGACCCTCTGATGAGTTCAGTGTGGGCAATGGTGCAAGGAGAAGGAGAAGGGGGTGGAGGAAGGCAGTGTTTGTGTTGTTCTTAGTGACACGTTGCAAAGATCACCCCCCCACCACCCCCCAACTCCTGAACGGAAGGCTCTGGCTCCAGCTTGTCGCCACTGAAAGCAGGAACATTGCTTGCACATGTGGTGAGAAAGATCAGTGCTTTTTTTTTAACCAAGGGGAGTTGAACCAGCCACTGTAGTTACTGCAGGATCTAGGGAGTGTAACTTTATGGTGGAGCGGGAGGGAAGAGAATACAAGAAAGGGAAGGGAATGAGAAAAGACAACTTCACGTAAACCGGTGCAATATAGGAATACTGCTAAGTATTTAGGAACTGCATTTCAAATCAAATTTATTGTCAGTTAACTATACATACGTATACTGTCAAATGAGACGACGTTTCTCCAACCCAGGATGTAAAACTCAGTAGTACACATAACACAAAATAACTTATGAAAGTAAGGATAAAATCTACAGATGAATCAAAGTGCATAAGTTAAATATTGTAAGTTATAGAACAGATTAACCTTCAGCATTTTGAATGCAAGTAATGCGGCAGGGCCTGGATCATAGTTTGCTGCATTCCTATGTGACACTCTGCATCTGTTCTGTTGTACAGTGATCCAAAGTCAATGTTGTGACACATGCACCAATACCTTGGAATACTGAATTTTTTAACATGGTAGGCCGTGCATAATATCTTTCGGAAATGCACCATAAATATTATTATTAGAGCTAAAGAGGATGCAGCACTCATATATCACTCTATTATTAATAACAGCTTCCAAATAAAATGCAGACCTTGTCAGTTTTAACCGATGACTGCAGACATCCTAGTTTAAAACTAAACATTCACTTCAAGAGCCGTTCAGCTTTAATTCCCAGTCTGGTTAACTCCTCCTTTATGTGGGTGGTGTTCCTTTATCCCCCTTGCTCCTCCCCATCCTTCTTTCGTACTTCCTACAAGTCACCCTCCCCATCGCTCCTCCAGCATTCCCCAGCCTTCTGCCAATCAGCCAGCCTGCAAGACAGGGCTCTCTGGAATTATTCTTGTTCCAAGGAATCAAAATAAAAATCCTCCCAAATGCTGCTTAAAGCAGCTTAGGAGAAATATAGTTGGTGTTATGAAATTGTGGACGAAATTTCTTTCAACCCTTTAATTGTACAAAAGAAATGGCTAGTTGGGGAAAACATGTGGAACAGTGAGGTCATGTGATGAAACCTCCAGCTTTACTTAACAACAATCCTCCTACATCCAAAAGACTTGAGGATTATGTAGGTGTGTGCTAGAACTTGTGCAATTTGTATGTAGGCGTGTGCTAGAATTTGTGCAATTTGAAAGGAATGTGGAGAAAATGAAAAGTGGGATTAATACTAAATGGATAGTTGCTAGCATGGATTTAGTGGACTGGGGAGCCTGTTTCTGTACTGATTCTCTGTATGATTAATATTACGGACAGCTCTCAGATCTAAGGCCATTGTTCCATTTCAATAACTGAAACATTGTGAGTCTTCGCTTGAACAAAGGTGTGGAGAATGTTACCCAGTAGGAATAAGCAGGTTTGGTAAGATTGAAATACACAACAGGGAGAAGATAGCTGGAGGAAATAGCGGAGGTACTTAATGAACACTTTGCTTCAGTATTCACTACAGAAAAGGATCTTGGCAATTGTAGGGATGACTTGCAGTGGACTAAAAGCTTGAGAATGTAGATATTAAGAAAGAGTATGTGCTGGAGCTTTTGGAAAGCATCAGGTTGGATAAGTCACCAGGACCAGACGGGATGTACCCCAGGCTATTGTGGGAAGTGAGGGAAGAGATTGCTGAGCCTCTGGCGATGATCTTTGCATCATCAATGGGGACAGGAGAGGTCCCAGAGGATTGGAGGGTTGCGGATGTTGTTCCCTAATTCAAGAAAGGGAGTAGAGATAGCCCAGGAAATTACAGACCAGTCATTCTTACTTCAGCGGTTGGGAAGTTGATGGAGAAGATCCTGAGAGGCAAGATTTATGAACATTTGGAGAGGCATAATATGATTAGGAATAGTCAGCATGGCTTTGTCAAAGGTAGGTCATGCCTTACGAGCCTGATTGAATTTTTTGAGGAAGTGACTAAACACATTGATGAAGGAAGAGCCATAGATGTAGTGTATATGGATTTTAGCAAGGAATTTGATAAGGTACCCCAAGCAAGGCTTATTGAGAAAGTAAGGAGGCATGGGATCCAAGGGGACGTTGCTTTGTAGATGTGGAACTGGCTTGCCCATAGAAGGCAAAGAGTGGTTGTAGATGGGTCATATTCTGCATGAAGGCCAGTGACCAGTAGTGTGCCTCAGGGATCTGTTCTGGGACCCCTACTCTTTGTGATTTTTATAAATGACCTGGTTGAGGAAGTGGAGGGTTGGGTTAGTAAATTTGCTGATGACACAAAGGTTGGGTGTGTTGTGGATAGTGCGGATGGCTGTCAGAGGTTACAATGGGACATTGATAGGATGCAAAACTGGGCTGAGAAGTGGCAGATGGAGTTCAACCCAGATAAGTGTGAGGTGGTTCATTTTGGTAGGTCAAATATGATGGCAGAATATAGTGTTAATGGTAAGACTCTTGGCAGTGTGGTGGATCAGAGGGATTTTGGGGTCCAAGTCCATAGGACACTCAAAGCAGCTGCGCAGGTTGACTCTATGGTTAAGAAGGCATACGGCGCATTGGCCTTCATCAATTGTGGGATTGAGTTTAAGAGCCGAGAAGTAATGTTGCAACTATATAGGACTCTGGTCAGACCCCACTTGAAGTACTGTGCTCAATTCTGGTTGCCTCACTACAGGAAGGATGTGGAAACCATAGAAAGGGTGCAGAGGAGATTTACAAGGATGTTACCTGGATTGGAGAGCATGCCTTCTGAGAATAGGTTGAGTGAACTCGGTCCTTTCTCCTTGGAGCAACGGAGGATGGGAGGTGACTTGATAGATGTGTACAAGATAATGAGAGGCATTGATTGTGTGGATTGTCAGAGGCTTTTTCCCAGGGCTGAAATGGCTAGCATGAGAGGGCATAGTTTTAAGGTGTTTGGGAGTATGTACAGAGGATGTCAGGGGTAAGTTTTTTTACGCAGAGAGTAGTGAGTGCGTGGAATGGGCTGCCGATGGCGGTGGTGGAGGCGGATACAATAGGGTCTTTTAAGAGACTCCTGGATGGCTATTTGGAACCTAGAGAAATAGTGGGCTATGGGTAAAGCCTAGGTAATTCTAAGGTAGGGACATGTTTGGCACAGCTTTGTGGTCCAAAGGGCCTGTATTGTACTGTAGGTTTTCTATGTTTCTATGTCTTTAAGATTGACAAGATATATTTGGTCAGGATTCCATGTATTGGTGGTACTTGCTGACTCATTCTTATGGCTCTCCTTCCACTCGAGTGCGACTCATTGATTGCAATCCCCTCATTGCTAACCCCAATCTCCTGTACCTAGCATCCACAGGCATATATCTCTAGCCTGAATTAGACTGAGAAGCGATTCATTCTTCCAACTTCTTGCACGTTGCCTGGCTTCCACCGTTTTGCCTTTTTGAACCCTCTGCATATCCCCACACTCTCACTTTTGTTTTTATTTCCAAAAGCCCAAAATCTTTGATGCCGATAATCTACCAACTCACTTGAAATTAGTCATCTTGGCACAGACCAAGAATTAAATCTCAACCAGCCATCCCATCTTAACTTAAATTGGCCTGGATTTCCCAGTCCTAAGACCAACCATGGATAAGTACATGTGGCTGCTGAGTGAATAATCCTGCAAATGCTGAAAAACTGAAATAAATGCAGAAAATGCTGGAAACACTCAGCAGGTGAAACAGCACCTGTGGGAAGAGAGAAGTGTTTCATGTTGACGAAATTTCATACAGAATTTTATCAGACCAGATGGAACTTTTACTCTTGTGTCATCTCTAACCATGGTGCCTGAAGCACAATACAGAAGTTTTATCTCAGGGTACGAAAGACTAGCCTTATACTTTGCGTGCTTTTTTCACTAATTATTTACCAGCTGTAATCATCCAAGCTAGCCCAATTGGTTAGCTCACCGCCAACTTCATTCCAGCTCGTGTGACGTATCAGTTACATGGTGAATCAGCAGTAGTAATGAGAATGCTTGAAAGCCACTACTTTTCCCTTATAATTACACCAACCCAGCTCTTGAGGCAAACTCTTAGACAATCATATGGTAATTACATTAGGCTCAGACACAACAGCTAAAAGGGCAGATTGTGTTGATCAAGCACTACATCCCTTTGTTCTGTGCTCCTTGTTCCTTGGAGTTAAGTAAGGTGGATCGGGTGGGGGATGGGGAGAGAGATGATTTAACACTTTAAACCATGTGAAGGATGGAGGTGGAAACGCTGGAGCATAGAACTTTAAAATGTTAAATCACTTCAAAAAATCATCTGTTATGTTCAACAGAATCAACATGAGTGTCATTACATTAATAATTAGCATTAAAATTTGGCTGCAAATAAAATTTCACAGAATGTAATAAAAAGCTATTTATTTTAGGATATAGATAAGATTACTTGAGCTATTGCTGTTACAGAACCATAGCTGGTTCCCTTATTCCAATGGCTTAGTGAACTGGAAGAGCTCGGTTCCCTGCCTTGTCTGCTGTAAGGTATGTGCACAGCCAGTCCTGTACTCAGGTTGAAAAATAGTCATGGTGAATAGACATACAGGTGAGTGTGGCTTCATCGTGACCATAGTGCAGACCATGTTGGAATGGGAATGGGACTGGGACTGGGAAGTGGAATTAAAATGGGTGGCCACTGGGAGATACCACTTTTTCTGGCGGATGGTCATAGGTGCTTGGTGAAGTGGTCTCCAAACTATTTTGGGTCTCACTGATATACAAGAGGCCACACCAGGAGCAGCGGACACAGTAGATGACCCCAACAGACTCACAGGTAAAATGTTGCCTCACCTGGAAGGACTGTTTGGGACCCTGAATGGTAGTGAGGGAGGTGTAGGGGCAGGTGTGGCACTTGTTCCACTTGCAAGGATACAAGCCAGGAGGGAGATCAGTGGGGAGGGATGAATTGTCAAGGGAGTTGCATAGGGAGCGATCCCTGCAGAAAGTAGAAAGTAGGGGGGGAGGGAAAGATGTGTTTGGTGGATGGATCCCATTGGAGATGGTGGAAGTTACAGAGAATTTTGTGCTGGAAGCGGAGGGTGGTAGGTGAGGACAAGAGGTATCATCTCCCTGGTGGTGGGTTTTGGGATGCTTAGGGTGGCATTACCCAATGTATCTTTTTGATAGCCAAGAGCATGTACCTCAGTTGTCTGGTACGTGCATAATTTACTGAAAAGGTGGTCTTGCTGCTGCCTCTGTTGATGTCTTGTCCATTTGTCCCTCAATCCTCAGGATCTTGAACCAAAGGGGATAACTTCACTCAATTTCACTTGCATCATCATTGAAATACTCCCACAACCTATGCACTCACTGTCAAGGACTCTTCATCTCATGAGTGTGATATTTATTGCTTATTTATTTATTATTAATTTTGTTTTGTATTTGCAGTTTGTTGCCTTTTGCATACTGGTTGAATGCCCAAGTTGGTGCAGTCTTTCTTTGATTTTGTTATGATTATTATTTTATTATGGATTTATTGAGTATGTCCACAAGAAACTGAATCTCAGGGTTGTATATGGTGACATATATGTACTCTGATAGTATATTTACTTTCAACTTCTATCTTGTATCTGATCACCATACTGATGCAGTAGAACAAAGCCTTCAGTCCAGTCAGAAGGGGGATTAGACTGGGGAGAAGGGATGGCTGCAGGTTAGGAATGGCATTGGTTTTAGAAACAATGCAGCTTTTGTGTTGTTGCAACCCTGGTGACTGTTGTGAGTATGTGATGGAGCTTCAGATTTTTCGACAAGGACAGAGGGCATTTTTGTACTTTTACTGTTTTATTATGCCATCTGTTCCATACAAAGTGAATTTCCACCAATACAATAAACCCAGAAAATACAGTAACTACTGGAGGATCTGTATAAAGCTCCTGTGCACAGTATGTTGCTGGACTTAGTTGTGGGTTTACAGTTGTGGGTTCGGTGAAAGAGGTGAAAAATTACACTCAGACTGTCTTCCACTCTTGCAAATGTGCTTAAAATCCTGCACAAAAGCAAATTGTACAGGTTAATTCAATGACACCAAGACAGCCTCAGCCCTGTTGGATGAAAGACGGAAGCAGTTCAGAGGTCTCTAGGCTGCCTTCATGAGAGCACTAATCAATCAGTAGTCAGGATGGTGTCAGTCTCTCAAGTGGGATATGAATGGAATCCAGTATCTACAATGTTTGCTGCCTTATTTCCCCACCTTATTCTAAACAAAACAAACATGACTGTCAAACGGGGTATTGATGTCACATACATCTGGGGTATCTTGCAGCTCATGAGACCATGCACAAATTTTGGAATGTGCTGTTTCCAGAAAGATCTATAGAAAAATATGGGTATTTTCTTAAAGTTTTGTCCCAAATAGGTGCATAACCTTTTGCCATCTAAGGTGGATACTGAGCAAAAATCAACTCCTGCTATGTTTAGATTTCCCTCCTTTTCCTGATGCTCAGTTATCATTCCCTTCCCAACATTACTTTCTGTTCTGAGCAGGAGGACCAGCTGCCAGTGCCAGCTGATTCATTTTGGAGAAGAAGGCACGGTAACATGGAAAAAAGCTTCCTTAAAGCACTATCTCATCTCTAATCTGGGAAAGTCTTCAATGGTGTCATTGGGGGAAAGGGCGTGGAATTGTTGGGGTCTGTGGAAGGAAAACATTTCCTGCAATGCTTCCTTGCTCCTGATACTTACCAATAGTTTAAAAAAGAAATACAAAATTAACTTTCCTGTGTCCAAAACCACACACCCATCTCTGGAATTAAAGTCACCCGAGTTCATTGTTTTCACTTGAACTTCAAATACGGAGATTCTCTTTGTCTTTGACAGGAAGTTGCTGGTAGCCCAGTGTAGAGTTCCGAAAGGAAAGCGTTGTGTGCTCAGCATTGATGTACCTAGCTTGTTGACAGTGAGTGTTGCTCCTGTTATCCAATGTGCAAGGCAGCCGCTCGATGATCGGACGGGAGAAACTGCCTCTCTCTGAGGAAAATGCAGGAAAAGTTGACTTTCCATTAATATGCACAGTGTTCAAGGAAGGAAACTTGTGCAAAATGCAATAGAGAGGTGACAATGACGCAACAGGATTTTTTCCCCAGTTATTCCACTGAATTGTACTTAAAAAAAACTAGTTTCTTCCTTTTTAAAGCACAAAAAAACAGTTGATGTCATCACACAGAAATAAATTCCACTGTTTCCAAGCACTCAGATTCAAAGATATTTCAGGCACACATCATAGGGAATAACTTTGTAATGATAAAAAATAGTGTCTAAGTAATTCTCTCTGTCAGTTCCTCTCACAGGTACTGACTATAACAATGCACTTGTCTCCAGACAGTTGATGTCTGGGTCCTATCCACGGGGGAGCTTTAACATGACACCTCAGAGGCCTTCATTGCAAATCTGGGGCAAGGTGTTCTCCCTGGTTCCCATGTCAAGCCCCCATGTTTCTGATCAGCTACTTGTGCAGAAGGGTAAAGGAGAAATCTGCTCCCTCCTGCTGTTTAAATACCAACCTGGTCTATCCCTTTAAGGCTATGACTTGAAAAGGGTAAGGCAGGTAATTGAAACTGCTTGTGACCATTGGAGGTGAAGCTGGGGTCATTCATAAGGGGCTAGTAATTATCACCTTTCAGTCAATGACTGGATTTACCAAGGAAGTGAACCTTGTGTTGCCTGCTATCCAAAAGAAACACACTGATGTTCTGTGTCGCTGGGATTTGGTGATCTAGTGTCAGTGCCTTTGTGAGTTAGTCTCTGAAACATAATGTGTCTGTCACATTCTCCATTTCTGACTAATTTTCTCTCAATTTTCATTATTTTTGGAGAAAATGTTCCAACTATTTACATAATTTCTTTTGGAGAGTGATATATGAATAACTCTGTCCCTGTGTGTTAGAATGGGATGCATATGGTCCGATCTACCCAGCAGATATGGATAGGGATGAGGTAGGAGGAATTTTCAGTTATGGGCAGAAAACCTTTATTAGTAACAGATCATGAAAGGAAGTGGGATATGGTATTCCTGCTGTGGAAAGATGGTTCTGCTCTAGTGACCCACGTCCCATCCTGATCTCAGGTGCTGTCCATGTGGAGTTTGACTCCATAGGTTTTCCCCAGATGTTACAGTTCCCTCCCAGATGACAGGTTGGTTTTTCAGATTGTCCATTGTGTGTAGGTTCTGGGGAGATGATGGGAATGTAGAGAGAAAAGTGTAAATGAGTGGTTGATAATATGGTTTCCAGGAGACAGCAGGCCTGTTCCTTTACTGTATGGCCCCATGATTTCACTTATCACCTTTCACATTTTCTGAACACCACAAAATTATCCCCAATAAATGAGGTGCTTTTGAAGTATGACTGATGGCCATACTACAGGTATCCTCCACATGGCAAATGTGATGTGATAATGATAAAAATGAATGGAAACACTCATGAACTCAGGCAGTATCTGTGGAGAGAGAAAGAGAAAGAGATGCTTTGTCAGAATTGGGAAGTGATATCTGTAAAACTGGCTGTAGGAAGAATGTGGGCAGGACACTTGGGGAAGCCCCTAGCTTTTAAACAGTGCTACAACAGCTTGTGTTCACTTGGCGGGGCAGTGAAGGGTACCCTTGCCCAGTAAACCACTGTCTATGCAGATCATAGGGCCATAGAATAATGGAGCATTGACACAGGCCCTTCAGCCCAACTTGTCTATGCTGACAAGGATTCCCATGTAAGCTAGTCCTATTTGTTTATGTTTGACCCATATCACTCTTAACATTTCCTGACAAAATACTGTACCTGCCCAACCACTTTCTCAGGCAACTTGAACCCCACACCCTGTGTGAAAAAGTTTTTCCTCAAGTCCCTTTAAGCTTTTCCCTTCTCATTTTGGCCTAAGCCCTTTAATACAGGATGGAAGAGCAAACCTAAATTAACCACTCAGCTATCTGGGCTAGGGCTCATATATGTAATCTCCAGCATTGCAGGTGAATGAGCTACCTTTGAATGAACTTTTGTCTAGTTGGCTATGAAATAAATTGCCAACTTTTATCCAAGTGCAGAGAGCATTTACTTCAAAGGTTTATATTGCAACTTGGGATGGATGAAGTGCCAACTTCAACATTGACAGTGCACAGTTCAAATGCAGAGCAAGTAAACTCTGGAGATGAGGTCCTGTCATGGTGCTGAGATGGCAACTCAGCCCTAGCAAACATTTGGCTGAACTAAGAAAATCCCAGGTACTTTTTCTGGTGGAACATGGCCAAGCCTTTACACTGTAATTGCTTATATTTTTGCAGTCCTAGAGACATACATGGCAGAAACAGCCTTCAGCTTATCCTGGCCATCTCTACTGATATTTCACAATGATATTTTCCAACCATCCATGGTTCAAGTGTTCTGTAATGCTGTGAGAGTCTCTGCCTCCATCATCCCCTCATAATTTCAGTTGCAGTGGAACTGAAATGCAACCCATTTTACTGTGTATTTAAGGAGCCCCTGTACTTAGCTTCATGGAGACCCACAATGGAACTGCTGGAACAACTCCTCTGTCTTCTGAACCAGCACCTTAATGCAGTAGGTGACACCGTGTTGATGATATATTTATCTAATGATGAGGTGCTGGGAGGGGGTCAGGGTGAAAGAAATTTTGCACCCAATGCCACATGGTACCAACCATATCAGTGAGAAATCAATGGCTGGACTGAATGACTCCAAAACTACCTATTAGCAGAAGCTTGGCCAATCGTTTTGTCTTATACATTGTAGAAAGCATTATTCCTGTACGTATTTGTAAACTCCTCCATCCTAAATGATTTTTCCCCTCCCTGAAAGTATTGTCCCTCACTTCAAAGTAAATTTATTTTCGAAGTACATATATGTCACTGTATACAACCCTGAGATGCATTTTCTTGCAGGCATTCACAGTAAATACAAGAAACACAGTAGAATCAATGAAAGTCTGCACCCAACAGGTTGGACAAGCACTAATGTGCAAAAAATGACTGTGCAAGTACAGAAAGAAAGAAAGGATAAAACCCATAAATATCACGAGCATGAGGTGAAGAGTCCTTGAAACTGAGTCCAAACAGTTCAGTGATGGGGTGAGTGTAATTATCCCATCTGGATCAGGAGTTTGATGGTTGCTGGGTAATAACTGTTACTGAACCTGGTGGAGTGGGTCCTGAGGCTCCTGTACCTCCTTCCTGAGGGCAACAGTGAGAAGAGAACATGGACTGAATAGTGGGGGTCCTTTAATGATGATGGATGGCTTTCCATTAAAGTTAGTGGAGCTAACTGCTGATCCTAGTTCCCTTTAACTCAGCTTCCCATTCAGCAGTGGCTTAATGGATCATTTCCCAATTCCTCTCCCCCTTCCTGCCTTCCTCCGCTCCTCTCCACCTCAGGAACACTGCACTCAACTGTAAAGCCCCTGGCTGATTTTTTCTTATGTAAGAAACAATTTTGCTACTGTCCGAATTTGTGGATCTCATTAACTGACTGAGCAGTAAAGCAGGAATGCTTTTTTTTGTTTTAAATAGCACACAATACCTACCCAGTCCTTGTGCGAAAAATATATGAAATTCTTGGCACTCTGATTGAGTTTTATGGGGTGATGTCACTGAAGGCATGGTACAGGCTTTTAATATACGTATTCATCACAAGGCAGCATGCTAGTGATTTAGTTATTGCCTTGTGTATATCATATTAAAGCTGATTCTTAGGATAGCTTGGGAGAGCCCTCTGGCATTGATGAAATACAGAGCTCACTGGACAGTGGTCATTAAATCAATCAGACAAAAACTCCCAGTGGTGCGCAGATGATCCTGGGGAATGTTAAATCCCATCAAAGCTTTTCCCACTTTGTTTTCCATCTGAATTGGTATTTGAATCTCCTTTATTAGGCAGTGGCTAATATCTCTAATTAACCGAGAGACAAAAGCTCTGGTTACGGGTGGGGCGGTGTGTGTGTGTGTGTGTGTGTGTGTGTGTGTGTGTGTGTGTGTGTGTGTGTGTGTGTGTGTGTGTGTGTGTGTGTGTGTGTGTGTGTGTGTGTGTGTGTGTGTGTACTTTTTTTCCATGTGGCACCTGGGAAATATCCCTAGGAGAACAGCATCTGAAGTATGCTTGCTAATTTATTAGGGAAAACTTATATTTATGTACACACCTCGCAAAGGAGATTAAGCACTTTAAATAATTGGATGGCCAAGAGCAGAAATACGCTGGCTGCACGGCATGGAAAACAAGAGCAGAAAAGGAGGCTGTTGTCAGGGTTTAAGGTGTGAGACCTTCTATAGAGGAATAATTTACAGTAGTTTTACACAATACTGCACCAGCAGAGGCATCAACACCACAAGATACAACAATACAAGAAGCAATTGTATGAAATGCTGGTGGGTCCAGACCTGGAGTATTGTATTCAGATTTGGTTACTCTGCTGTAGAAAATATGTTATTCGGTTGGAAAGAATGCAAAAAAAAAGACTTACAAAGGTATTGCCAGGACTATATGAACAGGATTATAGGGAGAGGTTTGACAGGCAAGGACTATTTTCCTTAAAGTGTAGGGACTGAGGTGTCTATCCATGGCCTCCTCTACTGTTAAGATGAAGCTGCACTCAGGTTGGAGGAGGAACACCTTATATACCGTCTGGGTAGCCTCCAACCTGATGGCACGAACATTGACTTCTCTAGCTTCTGTTAATGCCCCTCCTCCCCTTTTTACCCCATACTTGATATATTTAGCTTTCTCCCCCTCTTTTTTTCTCTCGCTCCGCCCATCACTCTGCCTGTTCTCCATCTCCCTCTGGTGCTCCCCTCCCCTTTCTTTCTCCCTAGGCCTCCCATCCCATGATCCTTTCCCTTCTCTAGCTCTGTATCTCTTTTGCCAATCACCTTTCCAGCTCTCAGCTTCACCCCACCCTCTCCGGTCTTCTCCTATCATTTTGCATTTCCCCCTCCCCATCCTACTTTCAAATCTCTTACTATCTTTCCTTTTAGTTAGTCCTGATGAAGGGTCTTGGCCCGAAACGTAGACAGTGCTTCTCCCTATAGATGCTGCCTGGCCTGCTGCATTCCACCAGCATTTTGTGTGTGTTGCAGGGACTGAGGGGTAACGTTTAAGAGTGTACAAAACCATGGGGGGCATAAATAGGGTGCATATGCATAGTCTTTTTCCCAGGGTTAGAGTCATAGAGAAGTACAGCACAGAATCAGGTCCTTTGGCCCATATAATAATGGCTAAACCATTTAAACTGCCTACTCCTACCAACCTGAACCAGGACCATTGGGAGTCAAGAACTATAGTGCATAGGTTTAGAATGAGATGAGAGAGGTTTACTTGGAACTTGAAGGGCACTTTTTTACACAGAGGGTGGTACATATATGGAGTTGCCAGAGGAAATGTTTGGGAATGGTATGCTAACATCATTTAAAAGACACTTGGACAGTTACATGGATAGAAAATGTTATATGCCAAACAAGGGCAAAAGGGGTCAGACTGGTTGGGATTCTTGGCTGGAATGCTCCATTTGGACTGGAGAGCCATGCTTCAGGACTGTATGATTCTAATACTGAGGGGTTTAAAGGAGTCTGCAGTCCAAAGAGGTCAGGTAGATAGGCACACCATACTGCAAGCAAAACTGTGGAGAAGGGAGAATGTAGTCTGAGTCTCAGGCTGAACATCATTTTCCCTTTCCTGGGTCAATGATGTGAATATTGAAACTCTTGTCTGAACTGAATGGCATTTGCCAGCAGAAGCAGCAGGCTGACTTCAGGTTGAGGATTAGTTTTAGAAGAATGAAATGATTGTGCACCCTGGACAGCATGAACAGTATTAACAACGTGACTACTTCACCACAACTTGCCAGCAAGATCAATATTGTAACATTAGTGCAAATAGACCTGGATGCATATGACAAAAGAACAAAGATGGACAGGAGAACACTGAGGGTCCAGTGCAGAAGATACAAGTGTACACTGGATGAATGTCCTCTTCTTGAAGTACATTCCAAACTTCCAATATAGCACCTTTTATCTTCTGGTGGACAAGTGGTTTGGGCTTGGTGGTGTGTAGCTGAGCTGACTGGTGACCTGTAACATTTAGCGATCTGTATGAGAATCAGCCTGGTAATGCAAATTCAAATCCATCAAGACTGTCTCAATGCATTGTAGTTATTGTGATGAACATCCAGGACCAGATTTTTCACTGAGTAAATGAACTTGATTTGAATGTGTTTTCCTTCAAACTAATGCTGAATTGAACCTTTAACTTGACTCAAGTTTCCTTGGTTCCATTTACCTCAGCCTGATGTGGCTGATACAGTTGGAAGTACAGATTGCTTGCTGCTTCCTTGGCTAGGGAAGTGGGTTGAGAAGTGCTTGTGTGTGGATATTTGGAGAAAACAGCATTAAGCTTGGTACTTCCAGTAGATAAAAGATTACATCTTGGTCTATTGGACCCTTGGAATTATAAAAGTGGGAGTGATGATGGGAATCCGGCACATGACACAGATGTAAACACATGTAAAACATACACACACACTCAGACACACCAACATGCACACATATGTGAGTACACACACACACACACACACACACACACACACACACACACACACACACACACACACACACACACACACACACACACACACACACACACACACACACACACACACACACACACACACACACCCCCACCCAAATTTGGAGGCCACATAGAAATTGCTTGCCATTTATAGCAGAACTAAGTTCCCAAATTGTTTGGTAGTTTTAAAAGCAAAGCATAACATGCAATAGTGATAAGACTTGAACAAATAATTCTAACATTTAGAGAGAATTCAAGACTTTCTCACAAAGAAGTTAATTTTAGTTAGTGTTGTGACTAACACACAGGGAGTCATTGGGCCAGTGAAGAAACTCATCCAATCTGATCTGAAGCTTGGCTAGAACTGTGGTCTCAGTTCCGTTCAGCTGGATGGTGACAAAGTTCAACCAGGGCTCAGGTTTTGAGTACTATTTATTCTGTCTAGACTAAGTGCATATGAAAACTTGGTGGATTGGTGGTATAGTCTCCTGTCATTTGGTGAATGAGTTCCCAACCCAAGAAAGGCCACTCAGTGAGTCACACATAACCTGAAGTTGTATCAAAGTGTGAACCAATGTCTTCAGGTGAGGTGAGGAGAGGAATGGAGTCCTTTAGGAATTTTGTTTATTCATTCATTTCCAGGAGGACATGTGATGATGGAAGTTAGGAGAAGGATGTGAGCATGGATGGAGATTGATGGTTTGTGAGACTGGAGCTTGGGCTAATGAAAGACCTGTAAGGGTATCAGTGGCTGAGGGGTGGTTGAGAGTCTGAGGCATAGGAATAAGGGATAAATAAGGGTCTTCTGTAAGGCATGTGTGGAGTGCTCAATGTTATCTGATTTCAAGTTCATACATTTCCAAACTTGTAGCACTGAATTAAACAGCACAGCGCAATCTGATTTTGGACCAATGACATAAAGAGCCTCTGAAATTGTGAAAACAAATTAATGTTTTTCCCCAATGCTAATAAAACTTATCTGTTTAAACTTCAATTTTATATCGCTCAATATATATTTTAATTACCTAATGTACTCAGCAAATTTCTGTGGAGGATAATATATTAATTTCAGTAAATCTGCAATATTAGAACAGAATTTGCATATGCTTTTCGCTGTTAAATGCAAACTTTGCATTGCATTGAAATAATTATAGGTACAAAATAATTCAATCAATATTTTCTTAATAAGTATGCAAATAAATTTACATATTTTGCTTTGAGTATTTGGTCCATTTTCACCCTGGGTTATGTTGTGCACCGAATGGATTTTTCTTGTTTGAAGATGAGTAAAAGCTGGAGGTCACTCAAGTTCCGAATTGCTCAGATTTCAGAGGGTAATTGATTGGTCCTTGCAGAATAACAATGGAAACATATGGTCTTCAAAACCCCATTCATTTATCGTTCATTATACATACAAATGGCCCAGGTAACAGAATATTCTCTTTGGTGTCCAGTTTTGGGAATGCTACTGCACTGAGTACAATAGTTAATGATTGCATTCAATCTTTCCAGGTGATCTGCACAGGTTAAGTCAATGGCAGGGATTTGATGAAGTCCCACATGGGAGGCTGATCCAAAGGGTAAAGGCATATGGGATTGAAGGTGAATTGGCTAATTGGATCCAAAACTGGCTTGGGGATAAGAGGCAGAGGATGGTAGCAGAAGGATGTTTTACTGTCTGGATGTTTGACCAATGGTGTACCACAGGGAAATGGTACTGGGACCTTTGGCATTTCTGATATATACAAATATATCATTTGTTCATTATGTGCCATGTCATATGATGTAGGTGATCATAGTCTTTCCATGACCATGATTGTTCTTGGTAAATTTTTCTACAGAAGTTGTTGTGGTTTGCTATTGCCTCCTTCTGGGCAGTGTCTTTACAAAACGGGTGGCCCCAGCCACTGTCAATACTCTTCAGAGATTGTCTGCCTGTCGTCTGTGGTTGTTTAACCAGGACCATCTACTCCCATTGCTTCTTACAAAGATTAGTGGTGTTGTGTCTAAGGCTACAGTAGGATATAGATCGATACAGTAGTTGGGTAGAGCATTGGGAAATGGAATTTAATCCTGATAATTGTGAGATGCTGCATTTTGAACATTAAATAGGGATGATTCATATACCCCTATGGGCACTAAGGAGTATACAGGGGACTTTGAAGTTCAAGGCCATCATGAAGAAATCATATGGCACTCTTCCCTTGATAGTTTGGGGCATTGATTCAAAAGTTGTAACTTTATGTTGCAATTTTACAAACACTGGTTAGGCTGCACTAGGAGTACTATGTGCAGTTCTGAATGACAACCGACAAGAAGGATATGATTGCATCAGAAAACGTGTAAAGGAGATTTACCATGATGTTGCCTGGTTTGGAGGGCTTTAGTTGTGCAGATAGATTAGATACCCTGGCTTGTTATCCCTGGACTGAAGGCTGAAGACTGTATGAAATTATCAGAGGTATAGATAGAGTAGATAGCCAGAATGTTTTCCCCAGTATAATGGTATCAAAACCAAAAGGTTATAAGCTTAAGGGAAGAGGAAAGCATTTAAATGGGATCTAAAGGGAAAGTCTTTTACTCTGAGAGTGCTGTCTGGACCACTTTGCCAGAGGAGATGTTGGAATCCAATACAATCACTACATATTAGACACATTTAAACAGGCAAGGATTGAATGATGTGGACGATGGGAATAATGCAAATGGGCATAAATGTTGGCATGGAGATGGTGGACTAGAAGCCCTGTTCCTGTGACTCCATGAACCAGTGGATGGAATTTAAATCATTACATGGTCATGAGGCTATGTAGAAGCAAGAACATCAATCACCTATTCACATTTCCCATTTTTATTATCATTTTTCAATTATGTCATTATGCCCATCAAATACACACTGGCTCGCAGAGCAATCCCATCAATCCCATTCTTCTATTTATTTCCTTGTAACCTATTTCCTGTCTCTTACACATACTCAGCAACTGCCCTCTGATTCTCTTGGTTACCAGCCCACACAGAAGGTAACTTACAGTGGGTAATTAACCAACTGAACACACGTCTTTGAATTGGTGGAGGATACCGGAACACCCAATAGAATCCCACGCTATGCAACAGTGGCCCAGGTTGGGTGTGGAGCTGTAAGTCGGCTGCACCACTCTACTGCCCAATGTTAATTGTCAGAGCAAAAAAAAGTGGTCCAGAGGGCCTTGGTAAATGTTGCAGACACAACATGCTGGAGAACTCAGCAAGTCAGGCAGCATTGATGGAGTTGTAGTTTCGGGCTGAGACCCTTCTTCAGGACTGGGAATGACTTTAAAAAGTTATTTGCAGACTCAGCTGGAAACATAGACAAGTTTTTTTCAACTTATTCTGGAATAGCTTTCATTTAATTGAGTAAATTGATTGATGGTCAGTATGGGCTCAATGGGCTGAAGGGCCTGTTTCTGGGCTGTCACTTTATCGACTCTGGCTTTATGAGAAATTCTGTAAAACAAAAATGCTGAGTGAAATTTCATTGCAGCGTGTTCTTATATCTATGGAGAGATTGTTGCTGGTTACAGCAAGAAAAAAATTATAATCAAAGGCAAAATGCCAATGGCGTCTTAAGAAAAATTTGTAAATGGAATGATTATAAATAGAGGATTATTTATAAAACATTGGGTTGAATAGTTGGGGATGGTGATACTGCACTTGCATATCCTTATAAATGTGAAAACATTGAATACTCCATAAACACAAGGTATTTAGTCTTCACTGTAACAGCGACAATCAAAATGATTGCAGAGAGCCGACAGGAGAATTATGGGATTTATTTGTAAACTTAATAGGGTGATCATATGAAGCAAATTGATTGGAGCTGAACTTAACTCTTGAGAAGATGAGGATAAAAAGGCATTTGATAAAGGATTCAAAAACCAAGTGTGAGGACCAAAGCATAACATTCCAAAAACCAGAAAAAAAGTGAAACTAACCAACATTTTACTTTATAAGGGCAGTTGTAAAGCAGAACAAAAATGTGTATTTGAAGTAAGGACAGAACTTAAAATAGGATTGGAGGAATTCCTATTCAGACCACATACATAATAATCAATTCTATCATAAAGTGATGGGTGGTTTGGAAGGATTAGTGTAAAGAAAGTTGGATTTCTCCAGCCTGGAATATCACCACATTTGTATTTAAACTTGAAACATTACTGAATGATATTCTCTGTTCAAATCACGTCTTCTTACATTGATGACACAGAACCACATTGAAGAGGCATTGGGGGTGAAATTCAATCTCAACAGGGATGTAAAACTGGCATAAATGGATTGGCTGCTTGTTAAACGTCCTGCCTGATCAGGAAGGATAATGCATGTAGTGTTTGTTTCAGGTTTATGATCATCGTGGTGATAAATGCCTTGACGTATCCCTTTATCAGGCAGCCCTTCCCAATTAAAACACACTGGATGTTGTCAGGCCTGCTTTCCTCGCCCTGGAATGAGAGCTTATTGATCCAGGAGAGAAGCTCAGGCCATCCCAGACTGACCACAAAAATTACCAGTTTAAAAGAGGAAAGTAAAAGCCAAGCCATTATTTTTATTTCTAGCATACTGTTCAATATTTGAAGGTAATGGAGGTTGTCAAAATGTCAAATGCTGGCAAGGGTTAATAAGGTTAAACAGACAGTGCTGGTAGTATCCATAGCAACAGAAGGCTGCTTTAAAACTTGGGGCTAATAAATATAGATTTCTGTGTAAAAGCTGAGAGTCAGGTGTGTACTACTTTGAATCCACAGTGTTATTGCTGTAATGTTGTGTGGAAATGGATGGTTGCCGTGAGGTTGCATGGCTATTACATGTAATTGATTACTCAGTCAGGCTTGTGCATTGCCACCAGGCCTGCTTCATCTCCATATGCCTGGTGTTGAATCTGAGGAACCAGCTGGTCATTGCATTAGATAACTGAGACAACAGAAACAGAGAGCTTCCTCTGGCAATCAAAGGTGGAGGGTGGCAGTGTACTTAAGTAAGAGCAAAAGAAAATAATTTTTTAGCTCAAATAATCTGTACTCATTATTCAGCAACTGTGGCTTAAATTCATTCATTTCAACTTTTATAGAGGGTAGTAACAAATGGGCACACGTGCAGTGTTACTGTAAACAACTTTGCAGAAAATGCCATTGTGCAAATAATTAATATAGTAGTATTTGCCAACAGTAGTTGTTCTTTGAGCGGAGTCATTTAAAGCACTGGTAGGTGGGGAGCAAAATTCATCCAGTAGCACTTATATCCACAGTGATGAAGTGTTTTGAGAGCTTGATTGTGAAACATATCAACTCCTGCCTGAGAAGCAACTTGGATTTGCTTCAATTTGCCTACCAGAGTAACAGGTCCACAGCAGATGCCATCTCACTGGCTCTTCACTCAACCCTGGAACATCTGGACAGCAAAGATGTATACATCAGGATGCTCTTTATCAACTACAGCTCAGCATTCAATACCATCATCCCCCGAAAACTAATCAATAAGCTCCAAGACCTTGATCTCCATACCTCCTTGTGTAATGGGATCCTCAATTTCCTCACTTGCAGACCCCAGTCAGTTCAGATTGGCAACAACATCTCTACGATCTCCATCAACTCAGGTGCAACACAGGACTGTGTGCTGTGTGCTTATGACTGTGTTGCTAAGCACAGTTCCAATGCCATATTCAATTTTGCTGACTACACTGTTGTAGGCTGAATCAAAGGTGGTGATGAATCAGCATATCAGAGGGAGATTGAAAATCTGGCTGAGTGGTACCATAACAACAACTTCTCACTCAATGTCAGCAAAACCAAGGAGCTGATTATTGACTTTAGGAGAAGGAGACCAGACGTCTATAAGCCAGTTCTCATTGGAGGATATGATGTGGGGAGGATTCAGCAACTTTGAATTCCTCAGTGTTATTATTTCAGAGAATCTGTCCTGGGCCCAGCACATAAGTGCAATTACAAAGAAAGCACGGCAGTGCCTCTACCTCCTTAGGAGTTTGTGAAAGTTCGAGATGACATCTAAAACTTTGACAAGTTTCTACAGATGTGCAGGAGAGTATATGACTGGTTACATCACAGCTTGGTATGGAAACATCAAGGCCCTTGAATGGAAAATCCTACAAAAAGTAATGGATATGCTCCAGTCCCTTATAGGTAAAGCCTTTCCCCACCATTGAGCACATCTACATGAAATGCTGTTGCAAGAAAGCAGCATCCATTATCAGGGACCTCAAACAGTCAGGACCTGCTCTGTCCTCACTGCTGCCATCAGGAAGAAGGTACAGGAGCCTCAGGACTCATGCCACCAGGTTCAGGAACAGTTATTATCCCTCAACCATCAGGCTCTTGAACTAAAGGGGATAACTTCACTTAACTATACTTGTCCCATCACTGAAATGTTCTCATAACCTATGGACTCACTTTCAAGAACTCTTCATGGGTGCAGACACACCCAGCAACGTTATTTGATTCCACACAATTGGTTTATAAATTGTTACAAAATGTCTCTCTGCTGCTTCCCATTCCCTACCCTCTCCCTTCCCCTTTTCCCAAAAGTGATTCCTATCTATCTGCTCCCTTCCCACTCTCAGTCCACGAGAGAGATCCATACTAGAATCAGGTTTATCATCACTCACATATGTCATGAAATTTGTTTTTTTCTAGTAGCAGCAGTACAGTGCAATACATAAAATTACTACAGTACTGTGCGAAAGTCTTAGGCACCTGAGCTATATATATGTGCCTAAGACTTTAGTACGGTACTATAGAATTATAAAGAGAAAGAGAGCCTTCAGCCCATTGAATCTATGCTGACCATCAACCATTTCTTGGAGCCTGTGAAACAAAAATCCAATAAAGAGTGATATTGATATGTTCAGACAAACAAATAAACTTTGAATTGAATGAGGAAACATTCACCATCCAGTATGTGATTAAACCCTCAATGAATCAATGCTGGCTATAGAGGTGGAGATAAATTGAAGAGAATGAACAGCTTTGTTAGTTCATTCACCCAGAGTGAGCTCACCTAGGCTGCAGTGGAGGTGCTAGAATTCCAGAAAATTTCACTTGATATGGCAGAACCACCACAAAACAAGAAAATAATGCAGATACTGGAAATCTGAAATAATAGCAGGAAATACTAGAATCACCCAGTAGTTCAAGAGGTGTCTGTGGAGTGAGGAGTTAATGTTTCAGGTCCAGTACCTGATGTCAGAAACTCCATGTTTCATCACACCACAAAACAACCTTGTCTCTGTTGACAGAGATCAAAAAATAATTTTCTCTTATTATGATACCTTTTATAACCGATAGAAATCCCAAAGAAGTTCTGAAGTTGAAATAGTTCAGAAATGTATTTGTTGTGGTGTGAGAAATGTGGCAGGTGAATGTGTTTGAAGCAAACTCCCACAAACAGCAATGACTGCACCATTGTTATGGGCATTGGCAAAGGGATAAATATTGATATAACACAGGGCAAATTCAACAGCTTTATAGACTACTGGAAGATTTTTTTTTATCCATTACTACGATTTTAAATTCACATCAGCAGGAGTTGGGTAACTGCCAGCCCTAGGTTTCAGACGGGGATTTGGGTGTCTCTGGGTGTGCTGGGGAGAGATAAAGATGGTTTTGTTAGGAGGGAGAACGGTTATAAAAGCAAATAGCTTCTGATTGGAGCACTGGGGACCAATAGGTGAGGAAGTCATTAAAAAAAATCCTTCTTAAGGCACAAAAAAATCTTTGTAAAGCCCGGCCTAGCTATGTTCACAAATTCCTAGAGAGTCACTTGGACCCAGTATTTGACTTACTGAGACTGCGTTGTTTTGGTCATCTTTTAAGCAAAGACGTCATTAAGCTGGATGAATGCAGAGAAGATTTATATGGATTTTGCCAGGACTCAAGGCCTGAATTATAGGAAGGGAATGGACAGGCTAGGACGTTATTCCCTGGAATGTAGGAGATTGCGGGGTGGCCTCATGGAGGTATATAAAATGATGAGGGGGATAGATAGGGTGAATCCTGGTTTATTTCCCAGGATAAAGAACTAGTAAATGGAGGGCATAGGTTTAAGGTGAAGTGGAAGACTTAAAAGGGACCTAAGAGGCATCTTCCTCATGCAAGGAGTATGTATACTGAACAAACTGCCAGAGGAAGTGGTCAAGACAGGATCAATAACAAGATTTAAAAGACATTTGGATAAGGTCATGGACAGGTGGCTTTTAGAGGGCTATGGGGTAAATGAGGGCAAATGGTTCCAGATTGGTGAGCACCAGGGTTGGCATGGATGGGTTGAGCCTGTTTAATTGAGGTATTACTCTATGAGGGTTCTCTCGACTGAAGCATAGCATATACTTACTGTACAAGTCACCTGAAGCTGCAGCTGATTTGCTGAAAATGATATTAACAGATCCAGAGTTAATGAGTCCCACAAATCACATTTGGAAGATGTGTGACTGACTAATCAATTTATTGCTCATGCTCTGTGTAAACGAAGATGCCAACTGATGGAGTATTTGCAACTAATGCAATAAACACCAACTAAAGAATGTATTTATTACTTAGCAAATACCTGGACTCCTTCAGATTTCTCCCCAAGTCTGAATTGCCCTGGTGTTCTGGGCCTCCCACACCCACAATCAGACATTGAAGAGCGATTATGCCTCAGCTGTGGCTGGGCCTCATTATCACAGAGGCAGACTGAACGGACAGGACTTATTCTGGGGGAAAGAATCATTTCCTTTCAAAGGCTGTGGAACTTTGTGAGAGTTTTCCAACATCCAATATTTAGTGATGCTTAAAACTTTTTATATCATCTGTAATAAAAATGAAATGTTTTAAATGGAACCACATCAAGCACATTGAAACACTGAATAAAGGGGAAAATAAATATCTAGATGTAGCTTTAGCTTCCTAATCTCTACCTGAAAGAGACTCTGATTGCTCATCCAGACTGACGGGTGTAAGGTCACCAGGCATAATGTTGTTGAATCCCTGTCCATAGTAAATCCAACAAAGGTGTGTGTGGGGAGTCCTGCTGAAGGGTCTTGGCCCAAAACGTCGACTTGTACTCTTTTCCATAGATGCTGCCTGGCCTGCTGAGTTTCTCCAGCGTTTTGTGTGTGATGCATAGAAGTGGGGTGACAAGAATCTTGTGAGCCTGGAACATACTTATCTTTGAATGACTGAATGATAATATTCTCCTCAGAACCACTGATCACACATGGTCTGATTCAGTCCATTATTGCAGCTGCCTGGTATTTGGCTCATTTCAGTGTAGGACCTAGTTACAGAGACCATGCGATCCCAGTTTGACTCACTGTTCTGCACTTTGAGCTGATTAATGATGGTGATTAACACCTAATGGTTGTGGTCATAAAACTCAGCCATGTGTTCTGCTGCTTGTCCTTTTCTTTAAGCTTACCCGGACAGATGTTGGACAGGGCAGGATCTGTCTTGGTTGTGATGTTTCCTGCATTGGAGAGCTTTCTACCAATCTGGCCAGTTTGCCAGTATTCACTTAGATGAGGTGCAATAATAACTTTAGTACTTGTTGATCTTCATTCCAGGATGAGCCCTGACATGGTGGTGCAGTAGCTGATGCCACTGTCTCACAGCTCCAGCAACATGGGTTCAGGTGCTGTCTGTGTGGAGTTTACCCGTTCAGCCTGTGATTGCATGGTACTCCGGTTTCTTCACACATCCTAAAGGTGTGTGGATTGGTAGTTTAGTTGGCCTTTTATGACAGGAACCAAAAAGAAGTGATGCGGGGGCTAGCAGAGTAATCTCTAACTTTAAACACACCCAGCCATGAGATGGATGACTTCAATGTGCTTCATGGTGTTTGCTGAGGCCAGAACAACAGGAGATCTGTATGTTTCACTTCAAGTAATATTCTGGTATCTTTAAGCTCTCACTTGCAAGTGAATTTTACTTCACGTCATCCAAAAACTAGCATTAGATGCTCCTAGGTGCTACTGAGGAAGCACCTATAATATAAATGCATGTTTCAGAGTAGGAGTTGGGGATTTTTATAACATAAAGCACTCATAGTCTTTGAATGGCTAATACCTGCTTTAGTAGTAAAACAGTTTACAATATCACACTGTTGACCTTTCATTTGTTTTCATTTTGGTTTTCCGCAGGTTTACAAGAAACTATTTAATGGAAGTTGACTTACTGTAATTAATACCAAAGATTCTGAAATTCCTTGGAAGGGATTTGAGATATAATCTTAACAGTTTTATGACATTCTGAATTTACAATATGGACAAAGGCCAACTTGGCAGTGCAGTGAAGGTGCTAAGTTTATTAATGAAAGAAAGTTCCATGTAAATCATTGGGAATGCTTGTAAGTAGATTGGTTCTGGTATGTTTCTAAGGTGGCCTAAACTCAACTCTGCAATATATTTTCAGGAGCAAATTCCTCCAGTTTCTCCTTCCCTCCCCCACCATCCCTGAACCAATCAACACAAACCACAGCTTTGAAGCCCTGCTGTCATCAGCCTCAGGAAGGTCTTCGCAGGATCAAAAACAAATTGAGCAGTGCAAGGCTTCCGGGCAGTAACTAAAGAAAATATACAATCAGAGGATGTCGGCCAGCAAGCAGCAAGGCTGTCACAGCAGTAGACTTGGACCCTCTCTTCCGTTTTCTGTACTGCACCCTACATCTGGTCAGATTCCAGCAATTATTGTTGAGATGTTCTAAAAGTGGAGGCTGCAGGGTGATCCATAAAACTGGCAGGAAAGACCCCTGGCTGCCTTCTTCCTTACAAAAACATGTATTATATTGTATTACTGAAAGTTTCTAAAATGGGACTTTGGCACGAGTCTTTGTTGTTTTCCCTTGCATCTTGCCTTACGAGCAGCCGTGAGCTTAATCTGACCAGCTCCTGTTGTCTCGGTGGAGGCCAGTGTTGTAAGAGAATGTGCGTGTTTCAGTTCATGTCTGTGACATCCATCTGTGCCATCTGACAACAGAAAGAACAAGCACTAACTTTTCAAGTTTGTATTTGCTGAGGATGGCAAGTACCTCTCTTCCAAGCAGTTTGTAAGGAGGAGCTCCTATCATGCAGATTGCCAAATACCATGCCCTGGCAATTCCTCTGCCTGAAGATACAGTATCAGCTCCTCATTGTAATGTCAGAGTCCCACTCACTTCTCAGTCATATTCATAGTAGCTTTAAAGAAAGGCTTGAATTTGTATAGGGTTGTTCCCAAGCCCAAAATGCCCAAATAGCTTTACAGGATATTAGGGATGCTATTGTAATGGAGGGTTCTCAGTGGTGAAGGTTTCAAATCCAGGCTCTCCTGTCCAGAGAAGGTCACACTATGCCATACATAGACACAAAGGTTATAAAATATCCACACTTCCAAAATAAGCTTGGAATCTCTTTGGCTTTTGCTGCAATGTTAAATGGACGTTTTGATTCAAATGTGCAAAATGCTTCTGTGCAAGTAGAGTTCACACAATGAATCTGGTGTTAACAGGCCTGATGAGATACTGACCTCACACCTGGATAGAACTGAACCCACACTTGCTGAGTACTAATCCCATGTTTGCTAAGTGCTAACCCCACACCAGTTGAAGACTGACTACCCTCCTGCCTTTCAACCATTCACTTTCTCCAATGGTGTTAACTCATCTGGCTTAACTAGATGGGCCTTATTCAACATTGTGGGCACTTTTACAAAAGATAAGATTCATCACTCCCATCCTTTACCTCAGTTTAAGTGTATCCAGCTTACTGAATCAGCATGGTCTCTGCATCCTTGGTTGTTTGGCTTGGGATCTTGCCCGACACTGGACTCGGGATCTTACCAGACACTGGACTTGGGAACTTACCCGACACTGGACTCGGGAACTTACCCGACACTGGACTCGGGAACTTACCCGACACTGGACTCGGGAACTTGCCAGACACTGGACTCGGGAACTTACCGGACACTGGACTTGGGAACTTGCCAGACACTGGACTCGGGAACTTACCCGACACTGGACTCGGGAACTTACCCGACACTGGACTCGGGAACTTGCCAGACACTGGACTTGGGAACTTGCCAGACACTGGACTCGGGATCTTACCCGACACTGGACTTGGGAACTTGCCAGACACTGGACTCGGGAACTTACCCGACGCTGGACTCGGGATCTTACCCGACACTGGACTCGGGAACTTACCCGACGCTGGACTCGGGATCTTACCCGACACTGGACTCGGGAACTTACCTGACACTGGACTCGGGAACTTACCCGACACTGGACTCGGGAACTTGCCCGACACTGGACTCGGGAACTTACCCGACACTGGACTCGGGAACTTGCCCGACACTGGATTCGGGATCTTACCCGACACTGGACTCGGGAACTTACCCGACACTGGACTCGGGATCTTACCCGACACTGGACTCGGGAACTTGCCCGACACTGGACTCGGGAACTTGCCCGACACTGGACTCGGGAACTTACCCAACATTGGACTGGGGAAGTTATCAGATATTGCAGTCGGGAAGTTACCAAGCATTGGGGTCGGGAAGTTACCAGATGTTGGAGTCAGGAAGTTACCAGATGTTGGAGTCGGGAAGTTACCAGACGTTGGAGTCGGGAACCTGCCCGACACTGGACTCAGGAAGTTACCAGATATTGGAGTCGGGAAGTTACCAGACATTGGAGTCAGGAAGTTACCAGATGTTGGAGTAGGGAAGTTACCAGATGTTGGAGTCGGGAAGTTACCAGACGTTGGACTTGGGAACTTACCAGACATTGGATTCAGCCTCTCAACAGATGTTGGACAGCACCTCACCTGGTGTTGGTCCCAGGATCACAGTGGTGAATTTCCTAGCCAGCTGACATTACATAGTTCTGCCTTGAGTAACAGCAGCAGTCTACAAAAGTGACTGGACCATTATAGAGAAGAGTGATGAGGATGGTTTGATGGAGAATGCCAGGCAGTGTCTGGATAATATTTTAAGGGGCAAATGTGTGTGTAGAAGTCTGGGGGCAGGGAAAGCTGTAGTGGGAGGGAGCCACTGTAACTGTGTAAAGAGATCACATTAGATGAAGATAGATCTGACATCATGAGTCACAGTCAAGCCCGGCTGACAACAAAATAAGTTTCCTGTCTGCAGGAGTTATCTTTCACTTTAAGCTCCCACTTAAAATCTTTTAACCTTTCGTTGAGTAGCTCAGTGTCAATCCTGTCATGGCAGGTGGGTGTTCCGAGGGCAGAATGCACAGAGCTTCAGTCCAGTTATGGATAAAACCCTCCAGTGTGGCATTCCAGAAGACTAAATACTTTTTGAGTGTGTATGTGAATGCTGAAGTGATCAGATTGTTACTGTATCAGATACAGTCACTTTTAGGATTTGATAAATGAATTTCCTAATCTTTTTGGATTACTTCCTTTTGTTTGGGGAT
This sequence comes from Hypanus sabinus, assembly GCF_030144855.1. Classification (NCBI taxonomy): domain Eukaryota; kingdom Metazoa; phylum Chordata; class Chondrichthyes; order Myliobatiformes; family Dasyatidae; genus Hypanus; species Hypanus sabinus. The sequence continues at coordinate 8,931,667 of NC_082720.1, forward strand.
TCTGGTGAGATGTCAGTGGTTCAAAGAATGTGGGAGGCTGGGCTTGCTTGCAAACAGCTGCATCAAGACAAGGCAGATGAGAGCCAGCAGGCCTCTGTGAGACTGAATCTGTGCACACTTTTACTTTCTATGAATCTACCTTTCATTGGTGTTATATCTTTTGCAGACACTGACTTTTTATGTTATTCCTGTGCAGTGAAATGTAATGTTAGGCTCACAGCTACATTATTACTCAGGAGACCACAAAAGGATTTTAGGTAGTAAGCTGTCAAGCTATTTGTGCAAAGATTCATTCCTGCAGTTTGCTTCTAGCTTTCTGAACTTATGTTACCCAGGGTGAAGAGAGGCACTGGTATGTGGTCATCTTGGCCACGTTTCTGGTTCCTGTTTGCCCCCAGATTACTGTGTTCACAGAGGGCATTGCTGCTGGGATTCTCAAAGATAGACTGACACAGCCCGACTGCAGTTATTCAGTGCCAACACTGGCGGAAGGATCTCCTAGCACCAGAATCCTTTGTAATTAGTGAGGTGAATGGGAGTCCAAATTCAGATCTGGGGCCTCAGCTGAAGTGGAAATTGAGGAGATTCAAGATAAGGCAGCTGATCTGCTGGATGGTCAAATATCACCTGATGCTCAGGCTGCTCAGTAGAGCTCAAAACACAAAAATACAACTGTAGATGGTGTGGATCAAAGAATACGTACACAATGCTGGAAGAACTCAGCAGGTCAGGCAGCATCCGTGAGAAGAGTAGCCAAAGTTTCGGGCTGAGACCCTTCATCAGGAATGGGGGGGAAGAGAGGGCCAAAGCCCAGTAATGGAGGTTGGGGAGGGGGTAGGGCCTAGAGGCGCCAGGTGGAAAACCAATCAGAGGAAGGATAAAGGGGGGAGGGGAGGGAATAAGCATGAAGGAACTGTAGAGATAAAGAAGCAGAAAATTGAAAGGGGAGAGAGGTAGAGAGGGACCTGGGATAGGGGAAGGGGGAGGGTAGGGAATTACCGGAAATCAATGTTCATACCACTTGGCTGGAGGCTACCCAGACGGTAGATGAGGTGTTGCTCCTCCAACCTGAGTTTGGCCTCATCATGGCAGTAGAGGCTCTGTAGAGCTCTGTAGAACTCTTGGGTTAGTGTTCACTTGGTCTATGTATAGAATGGGTGAATCTCACAGCATTGATGTCCCAAAGGGTTGGAAGATTGGAGTGCGGAGGCAAGAAGAGTGGAGATATGGGCCTCATAGCATGGAGTACAGTTTTGTTCACCATGTTATAGGAGAGACATTGTCAAGCTGGAGAGGGTGCCGTAGAGATTTGTGAAAATGCTGTCTGACCTAGAGGGCCTGAGTTATAGAGAAAGGTTGGTCACACTGGGTTTTTATGTCTTGGAACTTAGAAGAATGTGAGGTGACCTCATAAAAGTTTATAAATTCATTATTGGTATGTATAAGGTGGATGATTCCTGTCTAAAATTAGATAGCACAGATACAAGATAAGAAGGGGAGATTTCAGAGATCTGAGAGGTAGTGGAGGGTAGTGAGTGAGTACCTGGAATAAGTTGTCAGAGGAACTGGTTGAGGCTGGTACATTGGTAACATTTAGGAGGGATTTGGACACATTCATGGAGGGGAAGGAATTAGAGGGTTATGGGACAAATGCAGGCAGCTGGGACTAGCACTTCTTGTGTCTGAAGTTATATTTTTTGTGATATACAGGTATGGACAAGGAATGAGTCTCTCATTGTGAATGTTTATAGGACTTTATTGAAAGATTGACTATTTGAGAAAGTTGATTTTGTCATTTTGCATTACAGCAAAACATAAAGTCAGTTCACAAACATTTCCCGTTATAGAGTTGCCTGTCTGTCTCACTTTGAATCCAGACATGATAATCTATCTGTTCTTCAGCAGGAAAACAGTGGAAGGTCAGTGTGTACTACAGGGTTTCTCTGGACTGATGGAATCCCAACCCCAGGAGGCCACTGGCATGTTACATAACGTAACAGTGGTGACAAAGTATTTTTAAAACAATCCCAAGATGACTAGCTACCTGTGGAAGTACAGTGAGACGTTCCAATTTTTTAAAAAAGCTTTGCAGCACATGTTCTTCAGAAGAGAAGACATGATAGAGATTTTATAAAAAGCAGAAAATGGTCAAATTCACAGGTTCATAAACAGTGAGTACCACATGATAATACTCATAAAAAAGAGTACAAATGACTGGCTACATCAGAAGTATTGATGCATCTGATTACACACCAGATAAAACTATATTGTATACAGTACGGATTGAGCAGTATTTTAAAGCAAATGGAGTAGCCAATGAGAAGTGAGTGACAATTTTGCTGAGTGCATTTGATTTAATGGCATTAAGCTTGCTTAGGAGTGTGATTGCCCAAACCAAACCAGCAGAAATGAGATTTGCTGATACCATAAAAGTGACGCAGGAACATTTAGAACCAAAACCACTGATGATTGCAGAATGCTTTAAATTTCATTAGTGAAGTCAATAGGAAGAAAGTCCATTTCATTTTATGTGGCTGAATTGAAGTGATTGTGGAATCTTACAGAAAACATTCAAAAACAGCTCCTAACTGAAGCACAACTTACATTTAAAAGAGCAGTTGAAATAGCTGTTTCAATGGAAATAGCAGGCAGAGACGCAATTGAGTTGTTAGTCAGGAATGAAAGTGAGTGTCAGCAAAATTGATGGAGGCCTGCCTAACAGAACAATTGTGTTACTATTGTGGCAGGGGCTCTTACACACCAGACAAACGCAGGTTTAAAGGTGACACTTGCAGAAAAAGCAACAAAGTAGGTCACATATAAAGAGCATGTAGGGCAGACAAAAATAAATGCACTGCACAGAGAAGAGAAAAAGATAAAAAATAATCAAGTTGCAGTTTCAATAAGCTGCATGAAAAATCCATTAATGATGAGAGTGACAAAGGACTGGCTAGCCCTGAGATTTTCAATGTGCAAACTAACAGTAGACAAGCAAAATGGCTTACACCAGAAGTGAACAGCAAATTAATTAAAATGGAATTGGACGCTGGCTCAGCTGCTTCAGTCATTCCACAAAATGAGTTTGAATGGCATTTCAAAGATATTGAACTGAAGCATGCAGATAGCCAAAGAAGAACTTATACTGGAGATAATTCCTGTGGGAATGACATTTGTAACAGTGAAATACAACAACCGACAAGCCACATTGAGCTTGTGTGTGGTAAAAACAGAAGGACCAGCATTGTGGGGCTGTGACTGGCTGAGACAACTGCCACTTGATTGGAGATCTATCTATCATTTGCATACCACATCCTCTGCAATAGAGTCAACTGAAAGCGAATTAAGGAAGGTATGAATGATGCTACAACTGTTTCCATGCTGTACACCATGGACAATTGCCCAAAGAGGGCAAACAGGTGTTGGTGCAAACCTCTGTATATCTGGTTAGAAAGCATATTGCGCCAAGGAAGGACCATGCTGCTCGGAAGAAACATGAAAGTGAGGAAAGTAGTGGTCCAATTAAAGCAGTTTTCATAGACCACATATCTGAGAAAGCTTCTGATATGTTAATTGGATAGTTACTTGTGTCTGCTGTGTTCCATAGTGCTCTGTGACTCTGGCCAAAGCCCAAGTGGATGAATGGAAGGCCGAAAAGAAAGGTGACAACAGAGATATGAAAACTGGGAATTTGTCGGATGATGTTGTGGACAAGGAAACCAAGAGGAGAGATCAGATCATAAAGGGAGCAATTGAAGGATTAATAAGAGAATACTCCAGTGAACTAAATGCACTTTCCCAAGATCAAGATGCGCAAACTAGAAGAAGAAAGTTGTCCAGAGCTGTCAGAACCAATTCATGCAATTTCACAATCAACTCATACAACCCCCACAGAGGAGGGCCCAGAATCTGAGAGTGTTTTCACAGCCACAAATCTCACCTGCCAAGCAGAGTGACCTTTGTCAGGAAAAATGTTATCCCACAAGAGTAAGATATCCTCTACAGTAATTAAATCTTTAGGCCTGAATAGGGCAATTTAAAATTTACTCTGTAGTGGATGTCTGTATAATAGTTGTATTATATAGTATACTGTGTATAAAGTCAAGACGCATTTTCTATTGAGTTGGAGTTTATAGGAAAAAGGGAGGAGTGTTGTGTACTTTATATTTCAGTAATATTTGAGAAATTTTGTAAATACATTGTTTGATTAAACATTCTTGGTTTGTTTAAATGGTTAATTATGGGTTATATGAAAGAGAGGTGAATTTCATACACCAAAATGCTTCCCCAATGTATGTGCATGCCTTGCTTAAAGTGAAAAATGGAGTTAGACTCGCATTCCAGGCTCTTCTTGTTTTCTTTTTAAATAGTTTAATGTTTTGAAGTTACAAAACATAACAGGTTGGAGGGTGTCTCAGTGTGAAGAGCCAGGGAAATAGAAGGTAGTCCTGGGGTCCTTTCCTCTGGATGGTGCTGGTTACTGAAAATGAAGCAGTTAACATGGCTTCCTAGAATGTATCATTTGCCAAGAGGAAGTTCTACTCATGGCACTCAGCTTTATGAAATGAGGAAGTGGAATGCTTCCAGTTGATGAAAAGTTTGTTCTTAATAGCAATTCCATAGACACGTGAGTGTGGTGAATAACTGCCAAAGACACATGAGGGTGCTGAATGACTGCCATCTCTCCTGCAAATCCAAACATACCATCAGGTTCTCAGTGAAATTCAAGCAAACCCCTCTCTATGTGCAGCACCTGTGTGACCTCTGAGTGACAGAGCAGCAATATGGGCAACTGCTTGCAAAGAACCTGTTAAGTAACTAGGTGACCTTGACTTTCAAAATAAAGCTCTGTTCAGACACAAAACCATGATTAATGGTCTTCATACAAAATGTTAAAGATACCAATACAGTACTGATAGTCCTGGAAAACCTAAAGCTTTTCTTTGCATATATTCAACTTTTGGGACCTTGGCATCACCAGCAAGGCCATCCTTAATTTCTCTGGTGATAAGCTGCCTTATTGATCTACTAGAATTCTTCTGGTGAAGGTTCTCCCACAGTATAGTTGGATGGAGATCTCTGAGACTTAATGATGATTAAGAACCATTATTATATATTCAGATAAGAATGATGAGAGACTTCGAGGGGAATCAGCAGGAAGCAGTGTCTGTATGTGCCTGTTGCCCTACTTGTCTTGGATATTCTCTCTTCTCTCTCCTCTCATTGGGCAGAAGATATAAAAGCCTGAAAGTATGTCCCATCCGGCTCAAGGAAAACCTCTATCCTGTTTGTTTAAAAAGACTACTGAATGGTCTCCTAGAGCCAAAAGATAACCTCTTGATCTCACAATCTACATTTTTATGACCTTTTACCTTATTGTCTGTCTGAGTGCACTTTCTTTAGAACTGTAACACATTATTCTGCGTTCATTTATTGTTTTCCCAATTCACTGATGTGATGAAATGATCAGTGTGGGTGGTAAGCAAAACAGTATTTCACTCTACGTCAGTACTGATGACAATAATGAACCGATTTGCCAATTTGTCCTTCTTGGTAGCTGAGGTTCCAAATTTAGGAGATGGTATTGGAGAAGCCCAGGCTTGTAACTGCTGAACATTTTGTAGATGTATGCACAGCAGCCACTGTGCTAGTGGTAAAGGGAAATGATGTTTGGGTGATAGATAGGGCTTTGCCCTGGATAGAGTTGTTGGGAGTGTGCTCATCCAAGCACGTGGAGGGTATTTGATGTAGATGGTGAAAGGCATTTGGGTTTCAGGAGATAAATCTCTTGCCACAGGGTACACAGCCTTGGTCCTGCTCTTGTAGCCACATTGTTCTGTGGCTGGTGTCCTTGTATGCCTGGCCAGTGGCAATGATAATACCACTGAATTTCAGTAGATGGGACGCCCTCCCTTGATGAGCATTTTCTGGCACTTTCCTAGCCCACAGCCATTTAGGGATATTTTCTCAAGCAAGCTAAATTGGCTAAAGACAGGATTTTGAGTCAGTGGGGATCTTGGGAGGGAGCTGAGATGGATCATCCACTCAAGTCCTTTATTGGAAGTGACTGTGAATGTTTCAGTTACATCCTTAGCTCTGGCATGTGGGGCCATGCTGGACTTTGCAAATACTGTATATTTTTCACTAGTCAATCCTTGGTGGGATTTGCTGTCTCTGGAGTTTATTGGTGGGATCAGGTGTTGGAGCAGTTTGCAGTCAGTTCTGTCAAGGATCAGACTGATGTCAGTAGAGTGTCACTTTGCATAGTCAATAAAAACAACAGACTAGAATGATATGGTCCTGGTTCAAATGAGACTGTTCAACTATGATTGTTGGCCATGCATTTGAGTTTAAACTTCTGTCAACATTTGGGAAACATCTAATGAAAGAAATGGTCCATGTTTTTGGCATGTAAAACATCAATGACCTGAACAGTTAGCTTTGGGATGCCCATCATATATGCTGCCTCACCTGCTGAAAACTTCTGGATCCAAAATTAGTAAATTGGTTTTATTATTGTCACATGTACAGAGATACCGTGAAAAATTTTGTTTTGCATGCTATTCATATGGATCATTTCATCACTTTAGTGCATTGAGGCAGTAAAAATGGAAAACAATAGCAGGGTGCAGAATGAAGTGTTACTGCTACAGAGAAAGTGCAGTGTAGGCAGCTAACCAGGTGTAAGACTATAATGAGGCAGTCTGTCAGGTCAAGGGTCTATCTTACTGTATAAAGGGACCATTCAATAGTCTTATATTAGTGGAATGGAAGCTGGCTTTTAGTCTGGCTCTACTTATATTTTAGAATTCCAGCATTTACAGTGCATTGCTTCTGATATTAAAGCCTACATAATGAGAACAAGTGTGAAATTAAATCAAATTTAACATTAAAGCCATTGTTCTGTCATAGCTAGTCTCCTGCCACAATTACTCCTCACTGCTTCATGCATTACATTGCCCACCACACACAGTCACACAGCAACAGAGAAAAGCATGGGTGGCCACAACTCTCAACATGCCATGCTTTTTCCTCTCATTGTCATCTGCAGATTAATGGTGTCATTGATTTAACGTTAGACAATTGTCAGCTTTTTCCTGGCAGGAGTATAAAAAGAAATGAGGTGTCCCCACCCTTGTGCACATTGAGTTGATTTAAATATGTATTTCTGATAGAAACAGACATTAAATCAAGCATACACAGCAAGAGCACCCATGAGTGAAGCTGTGTGTGTGTGATCATGCTGGATCAGAAGCTACTATTGTGAAACCTGACTGTCTGGGTGGATAGCGATCCCTCTGGGGTTTGTCAAGACAAGACAGGAAGGGGCAAAGTAATTGTTAATTCTTTTCTTCACTTTATTAATAATTCTCTGTGTGTTAACTGGAACCTGTAAATAGTCACAATTCATACCTTTGCCAGCTCCTGTATACAATAAGAGAATAATATTTTCAAGGCCAGTTGTATAATACCTGACATTGCTGTCAGCCTCTAGTTTCAGGATTCGGGTTTAATCTGTCCTCTATCGGAAAGCATTTAACTCAGATAATTTCATTCTGTGCTCCTAAGTGTGCTGCCTGTCATTGACACAACTCTCTGTCAGTCTCTGGGACCTCTCCCAAGTCATCATTCTTCACAAGCAAACTGAAGCAGTGTGTGCTGACTTGCTATTCAACTGTGAGGGAAGCACCGTACAGATACTATTTTTCATTAAGTTCAATGTTTATACCTAAAAGGATTGCCATGAGTGAAATTGGAAGAGTGGAGACCATGATGATTTTAATCCTGTTAATCTCCCCTGAACCAATCATGCTGAGGCAAATTGTAGCATCCCTGCTGCCCCCTGTAAGCACAGCAAGCTCAGAATAGCTCAGTCAACATGAGTAACTGCATTATATATGTCATTACTCATTCTGTAAGCTCCCTGAGACTGAAAAGTAAAAGAAACATTGGCCTTGTTTAGGATCAGAATTGGTGAAGTAGGATAATTTATCACCATCTCCTTGTGCAAATGTTGTCCAGCTTTGCGAGTGAATGTCATTAGGAACAATGAAGGATTTTGTTGGTGAGCAGTAGGAGACTGTTCTCACCTGGTGACAGGTGATGAGTGGTGCTGCTGTAGGATATCAGCCAGCTCCCCTGTCCAAGCTCTGCTGATTTTGCTCAGGAACTGGGAAGTGGATTGATGTTTAGTTGTTCTCTGGGCTAGGGGACATTGAAATGCAGCAGGATTCCTGCTCCTGAGCTGTGCCTGGCAGGCCCTGTTAGGAAGTTGGCAAGTCAGTGGACATCAGAATTGTGAGCAATACACAAAAAAAAACGCAGCTAGTATAGCAGCAGCCACAGAGCGACATGGACAGCGAATGCTTCAGGCTGATAACCTTAAAAACATTAACAACTTTTAAAAGCGTATCTGGACAGGTACAAAGATAGGAAAGGTTTAGAGCAGGGGTTAACATAGAACATAGAACAGTACAGCACAGTACAGGCCCTTTGGCCTGTACTGTGTCTACCCTTAAACCCTGCCTCCCATATAACCCCCACCTTAAATTCCTCCATATACCTGTTCCCAACCTTTTTTTTTACAAATAATACCATTAAACAAGGGGTCTATGGATCCCAGGTTGGGAACCCCTGGTTTAGAGGGAGTTGGGCCAAGTGCAGGCAGATGGGGAGCTTTGTCACCATGGAAGGCCCACTTCCATGCTGCAGGACTGTATGACTCTATGATCATTCATCTTTCACTGTGCCAGTCACTCTGCTGCAGTAGATATGTTGGGGGGGAGGTGGCAGTACTGATTGACAGCACTTCTGTAGGAAGATGAGATGTAAAAATTAAGCTGAAGAAGAGGGAGATTTCAAGGTAGTTTAGCTTCTCTGAGTTATGGAGCTTCAAAGACAGAGCACATAGACTCACTAATATTTAAGTAATTTGTTTTTGTAACAGTTAGGCTATTGCAGAACTTAATCTAAGCTGAAAATTGGTATTTTGAGGACTTTTGTCTGCTTAGATCTTCTCCCCAAATTGGTGCCTAGGCGTAAATTACCCTTAAGTGACGTGCTCTATAGTTAAATAAGTCCCTGCTTTTTTTCTGTTATGGTAATAATTTATATGAAAAAGTACATACATTAATGTCATTTTCATTGTTAAAAAGTTCCAGCACCATTAAAGAGCCTTGATAGATGCAATTATGTTTCACTTAACTTGTTAGCACTTTACAAATTGACACAATTTGATTCTTGGAACTTGATTTTTTTTAAATTGTGGGAAATCTCTTTTTGTTTGTCTCTCTTGGGTGTACTTAAAATTTTTTTTTAAAAAACTACACAACGGCCTTACAAAAAACGATATTATTTCATATCATTCTTTCCTTACCCACTATGAACGAAGTTGGTGGCTGGAGCTGGGCTTAAGGGTCAGCTTATGTGGTGTTTCAAACGAAATTTAGTTTCTGAATTGTCCAAGCATGTAGCAGAAGATAGGGTTTCTTGACCTTATTGATCCTAATTAAATAGGACTACTTTTCACAGGAAAACAAGAAGACTTGTATTTATACACTATGTTTCTAAACACCTTGGAAATGAAGACTGAGAGGTGATCTTTTAGAGCTGTATAAAATCATACAGGATATAGATGGGATGAATACACACTCTATTTCCCCAGGTTTAAGGTAAGGTGAGAGGGAAAAGATTTAATAGGAGCTTGAGAGGCAACTTTTTTTCACATGGGTTGGTGTGATATGGAATAAGTGTGATTGAGGCCAGAGAGATTGAGGCAGGTATATTCACAACAATTAAAAGATATTCAGTATAGTAAGTGGATAGAAAAGATTTAGAAGTTTATGGGCCAAATATGGGCAAATGGGACAAACTTGGTTGGGCATCTTGGACAACATGGACCAGTCGGGCTAGAAGTGCTGTTTGACTCTATGACTTTATAACTCCCTGATGTGCTTCCAGTCCAATTCTGTGGGTTCGCTGGTGGCTGATGAGTGCAATATAGACCTGCACATAAGTAGATGGGTGGAGAGTTTGAGAGGTGAGGTACTCCTGCTGGTTGTACTGGTCTTCTCTCTGCTCCTTGTAATGAAGACTCTCAATACCATCACAAATGGTGCCTCTTTACTTCGAGTGATGGCGGACAGAGGTGAGAGAGAGAGAGAGAGAGAGAGAGAGAGAGAGAGAGTGAGTGTTGAGGTTTTTCAAGCTTTGAAACATAATTGATTTTTTTCCCTTTTCCCACCTGGTAATCTTTGCTCCAACAGAACTCAAATTATATTATCTGTTTCAGAAGTATGATTTTGGGTGTGTGAATGAGGTAGCCTGCCGAGACTGAATGTTATTGCGGTCCAGTGCTGGGTATGTTGGCCTGTGAAAGGATCTTTATGTTTGTTTCGTAGGTTTGGAGAGTTTTGTGGACTTAGAGTTGGTGGTATCTTTCCATTACCTTGCTGTAAGTAGTTGAGATAGCATAAAGGGTCATGGTACTCTGTTGCCTGTTATACTGCTAGTTTTATGTGAGGTTTGAATTAATTATCTTCAAATACTCTTTTCCTCGGTCAGCCAAGGGCTCCCCTAGAACACTGAAGATAATAACTTATGCCATTAGTGTCTGCCTTTTGCAAAGAGGCCTCTCCATCTCCAGGCTCACACCATGAACTGTTGCTGTTCTTGGGTAGAGTGGTTTCTCTGGGGCAGTCAGTAAAGGGACCTTTATCTTGTGGATATCACTAATGTTTCAGGCCTCAAGTTAAGAGTGATTTAGACTTTGGGTTTCTAATGAGTGCAATCACAAGCAATGACTGTTGATCCTGGGGTATAAGCTACGTGTATTGAACGGTTTCCCATTAATTCTCTTGGTCAGCTACAGTTCATTGGGGAAGTTTGTTCAAGATGATGTGCAACATGACATAGAGGAAAAGTTTTAGGGCAATGATGTGGTTCACACCAGGATTATCTCTGCTGTAGGCATTTTGGCTCTGATCATGGCTTACATGCATCAACAATCAAATGAAAGGTGGAGACATGGTGTCAGTCAAAAGGGTGCAGTGCATTCTGGCAAATATTCCTTCCTTAATCAACGCCATGATAGAGAAGTGAAGAACATATATAATTGAAGAGTGATATCCCAGTTGGCTTAGCAGAAATGAAAGGGCTCAGTGGTGTAGCAGTTAGTGTAATGCTTTACTGCGCCAGTGATCAGAAACCTGGGATTCAATCCCTGCTACTGAATGTAAAGAGTTTGTATGTTCTCCCCATGACCACATGGATTTTCTCCGGGTGCTCTGGTTTCCTCCAACATTCCAAAAAGACACATGGGTTGCATTAGTAAGTTGTGGGCATGTGACAAATAAAGCTAATCTTTAAAAACCAATGCAATTTTACAAGAAGGTCTGTTCAGAGTGAACTGAAAGAAGTCACTTCAAACAATTTTAGAATTGGTCAAAATGATGGGAAATCATAAAAACAACATCAAAAAAATCCTCAGTCAAATATATTAAAACTCAAATTGCCGTAACTGTGACTAAAGCCAGACAAGAGTGAAGAACAAAACTATATATCCTTCTTGCTGGTGTATCTGTTTTATTGCTGAATGTGATAGGGGTCAAATCATGGGTAAGAGATGAGGTGTTATCAAATAAATAACACAGGTTTTCATTCTAAGAAGAGTTTGGATACTGGCAAGTGTGATTGAAGAGTGAAAATGAACCTCCTTGTAAAGCTATCTTGTTGAAGTGAGGGTGAATATGAAGATTGGTGGACTTGACCTCAGACCTCATCCATCAGTCACTTTGCCTTTACTCAAGCACCCTGCATGCATATCCATTATTGGTTTAAATCCAAATTGACTGTTTCTTCACATTCAATCAACAGCCTTTGGTGTGAAGGGAGAGCTCCAGTAAAGCACTTGTGAGTGTTATCATAGCAGGAAACCAATAAAAGGCTTAACCAGAGGGGATGGAACTTAGCAACAAGGGGGGGGGGGGGGGGAGGTAGAGGGACCTGAATAGCCTGGAGACCCAGCCAGCACACATCAAAATAATTAAAGTTCAGGGAACACAAGAAATTGAGTACATTGCTCGTCAGATAGTGCAACCTCACCTGAAATCAAATATTTCATTGAAGTTTTCATTGTTTACTGTCAGCCCTGAAGAATGTATTTTTTTACTCTTCAGCACAGCACTGGTTTGTATAAATATATAACATGTAATTGGTTTCAGGGTGCTGTGTTTTGCTGCCTCTACCTTGAAGTTTAGCCATGCAGTTATACAACGCCTGCTAGACACCATGTGCTTTCAATTAGCAGTAACTTGTGATTGACTGATTTCATGAGGCATGTCAATAACAACTCACTAACTCAACCAAAGTCAAAAAAGTTTCCTTAATTAAGAAAACACATGAGCCTATTGTTCTTTGTTTGTCAAAGCGAAGACATTCCTGTCCATTGAATTGAATTGTCTGCAGTGTGATGGTAGTTCAAGACAAATTGTCCCATTATTGTGGTCAGAGTGGGCAGGGAGGTGGAGAAAGGTACTTTAAAGGGTATCTACTTTACCTATCTTCTGGGTGATTTCTCTTTTCACTTACAGTGGGTTGACAGAGAGTAATGCATATGCAGCACAGTCTGTAGACCATGAAAATGATTAGGCAATTGGAAGTGGTTTATCTACAACACGTACATCTGTGTAGCATGTGCAGATATACCATGTACATTTATGTCATGCTTTATCGATTGTGTGTACATCCACATCTATGGCACATGCATGTCCACCATGACATGGGCATGTATGACATCTATACCAAGCACATTGGTGACTTCTAAAGGTGCTAAAGATGTAAGATGCACACAAATGAGGTAACCACGATATGAAAAGATAGTGTCCCATCCTAAAATTGCATTTTATCATAAAAACTATTTGTAGCAGAATTACTGTCTAATTTCCAATGTAGCTCAATGATTAATCTAACTTCTGAAGTCCTTAACCAGCTTCCACTCTCACACATTCCCATCTGCTGTATGTGTTTGACTTCTTTTTAATATGCAGGCCTTTGATGTGAAATCTACTTCTCAGTCAATTCCTCAGAGTTGAGAATAATTACTTTGCACCACAGTTCGGTGGGCCCTGGGATAACCGAGGAGACCACTGCGGGACCTGCAGACTCCTTCCATAGTTGTCACAGCAGATGTATATTGTGGCAGGCAGGAGGTTAGGTTCTGAGGTGGTGCAATATACAAAGGCCTTCTGAGTCCTCCTGAAGCATGGACTCAAAGTTCTCTGTACCACCTCAAGCGTTGCATCTCTACTCAGAACAGTCATGGGCAGATTCTCGTGAATTGTAGGGATGCTGCACTTTCCCTGGAGGCGTAGAGATCACCTTGAATTGTTTCCTATTCCTTAGAAGAAATATGCATAGTGCAGAGTTTCTGTTTTAGTTTTCTGACTTCAGGTATGTCCATTATGTGTCCTGTCCATTGGGTCTATTGGAGTGTCAGTACTGAGGATGTTGGACATTATGTGTCCTGTCCATTGGGTAAACTGGAGTGTCAGTACTGGGGATGTTGGACTGGCATTGTTAGTTTGCTTATCCTCCCTGCGGCTTTGGAGAACTTTGTGGAGCTATCACTGATGTAGCTCTCTGGTGCTTCAAGGTAGCTGCTGTAGACAGTCCATTACTCTGAAGTGTAGAGGAGGGCAGGGTCAATGCTGTTCAGCAGACCATGAATTCTCTAGTGGATTTAAGCTCCAGGAAGTAGTACCTACTTTTAAGGGTCTTATCTGGCATCTTTATTATCAGAGGGCAGAATTGTATAGTGGCAGCAGATTGGTAGTGGATGTGTGATCTGTGGATGTTGTGTGTAAGGCCTGTGCTCTTGTGTTTTTCTGTGAATGAGACAGAGGTGGCTTGGAGCATACTTGAGTCCATGAAATTATATGGTGTGTGTGTTGTGCATATATACAAATATATGCACGTACATGTGTGAGAATGTGAGTGTGTGTGTGTGTGTGTTTGTGTGTGTATGTGTGTGTGTTTGTGTGAGTGTGTGTGTGTGTGAGTATGTGTATATATGTCTGTGAGTGTGTGTCCCTGTGTGTGTGTGTGTGTGTGTGTGTGTGTATACGTGACATGTGTTTATATGTATTTGTTATTTTGCATCCCTTCCCTATCCCACGAAGTGAAGAAAAGGCAAATCCTGGGAGTTTCTATGTAACCTCAGCAGCTACTTCCAACCTGGAGTGCTTTATACATTCACTGTCAGTGGTTCATGTTCCTTTCTACTACTGCTGCTGCTGCATCCAGTCTGAGGACTGGGCCTTGCTGCTGTGCAGAGCCAACGCTTGGGTTGGCCCTCGTACGTACCACTGGCCTTTGGCTTGCCAGCAGTGTGTCAGACAGACATTGTGGCAGAGAGAACCAGTGACTTTCGCTGAATCCTGGAGAGTTAAAACACTTTTGATTGCTGCCTGTCACTTCTCATTCACAACCTCATGAAGTTACAGTTTGCTTACAAGGCTGATTTAAAACATTAACATCAGCTTGATGTTATTACCTGCAGTCGCTAAAGAATGCTGGTCCTGGCTTTTTTTTAGCAGTGTAAAACACAATCTTAGAAAATAAGAAACTGCTGACACCTCTAAATGCAGATATTTACTTAAGAAAGTGCACCCTCGACACTTAAATAAATTCCAGCCCATCAGTGATGCTTAACAATAGCCACAAAGTAGAGATGACACAGAAACCATAGGCACTACTTGCTGAATCACAGATACTGCCCATGAATCACAGAAATCATATTCTGAATCACTGGTAACACACACTGAATCACAGATATCATAGTTTGAATAAGATATTACAGTCTGAATCACAGATATTACACATTGAGTCATATATATCAGACTCTGAATCACAAATAGCACAATCTGAATTATAGATATCACACTCAGAATCACAGATATCATACACAGAATCACAGATATCACAATCTGAATCACGGATATGACAATCTGAATCACAGATATCACACAGAAGCACAGATATCTCAATCTGAATGACAGATATCACACTCAGAATCACCAACATTATTTATGCAAAACCACAGACTTAATCATAAAATAATACATGATAACAATGCACAATCATGGCTATCACACAGTGCCATGAACCACATGCACTAAATCACAGATATTACACAAACCATATTACAGATTGTGCACAGTGAATCACAGATTTCACAGACTGAAATACAGATTTGATATACTATAACTCGGAACTATTTGCTATATTTTTTGGTTTGGGTGGAATTACAGATGAGTATGGGTAAAAACAGACATGTTGTTGCTGAAAACGCTGTATTTAATGGAAAGGTGGCAGTCGTGTTAAACTGAGCTGGCCGTGTAATGATTAGATGTGTTACTATGTCATTCACTATTCCCTTGTTCCACCTTCCCCTCCCTATCTCACCTCCATCCACTCCAACACCTCCCCCCATTGACTCATATCTTTGCCGTTGTGCTCTTACACAAGCTTACAATTGATCAGCCACTCACTCATCTGTTCCATTGACTCTAAGCTCGTTTGGGGTTGGGACGGGTGGGGTGTGCTGTTGAGCTGCTAGTGTATCTGGCTTCATTGTACATTGGTGGTCACCCTGCTTGGGCAATTTTGGGCAAGAGAGGGAGAGAGAGAGAGAGAGAGGGGGGAGAGAGAGAGAGCGAGAGAGAGGGGGGAGAGAGAGAGTGAGAGAGAGGGGGGAGAGAGAGAGAGTGAGGAGGGAGAGAAAGAGAGGGGGGAGAGAGAGAGGGGGGAGAGAGTGAGAGAGAAATAAATCTAAACAGTCTTGGGTGTTGAGGCTGGGGTTGTTTTATCTTCCATTCAGGACTCAAGTCCAAAGCTCTTTTTAATGTGTGTGCATTGAGAGCTAAGTGGTACACAAACAGCACACAAAACCTCATCTCTGCCTGCTTCATCCCATTCTTTAGGTGCCTTCAGGGCAGCAGACTTGAGCGTTAGATCAAACTGTAGGTTTCCAGTCAATATTATGGTGTAGTACATTTATACCGTAACAAATGCATGCTTGGCTCTGTGTTGTTTTAGCCACACAGTAATCAAATGAAGCTTCAGACAGTATTGAAGGGACAATTCTTTGTACTCACTGCTTCATTAGTTTTGCTTTATCCTCCAACTGTCCCATCACAGTCCAATCAATAGCACTCTGGAGAACCCTCAACCAATAATAGAAACAGATCTCACTGCCTTGAGGTAGAATCTGGACAGTCTTTAAGCTTAGAAAAATAGTTGCAATAAATGTATCAACAGTCATGTAAAAGTCTGGCCATTAATCTTGTCAGGCAGGGAAATATAACAAGTGGTTTTAATTGAAGTTTATTTCTTTGAGCATAGTTAGTTTATTAGGTGGAAAGTGATTTCAGCAGTAAATTGTAACAGTGGAAATCTGCTTAAATGCAATCAGCTGCAAAGCATTTTAATACATAAGCCAGATAGATGGGGAGAATTTTACTGTGTATGGAGCTTAGTCTCCTTATCTAAGAAAGATGTACCTGTTGTGGAAGGAGTAATGTGAAAATTCAATAGACTTTGGGAATGAGAAAAGATTAAATAGAGTGGGACTCTGTTCTCTTAAGCTTCAAAGAATGAATGCAGCTCTCATTGAAACTTACAAGGTATTAATGGGTTTACAAGCTGGATGCTGGGATGATACTTTTTCCCTGTTAGAGGAGTCTATGATCATTGTCATGGTTTGAGATTAAAGCCCTTTGACTTAGGTGAGGGAAAATTTCTCACTCTGAACACTTGGAATTTTCTGCTCATGTGATCTAGTTTATTAAAAAGAGAGATCAGTAGGATAGTAGGGAACCAAAGGATATGGGAATAGTGAAGGAAGGTGTCAGTGAGCTAGAAGATCAGTGATGATTTAGATAAATGGTGGAGCACACTCAAAGGACTGGGTGACCTTTCTCTGCTCCAGTTCCCTCACCAACACTCTAAAACTCATCCTGTTTCATCTGCTTTTTGAATGTGGCATTAATAATCTTTGATAATGTTGCTCTTCTCAAAGGACTACATTACGGATCTTCCCTAATTTACAAACACACAATTTGCTTACAGACTAGTGTTTGGGAGACTGCTGGAGTTGATTTGCTGTTTGCTAGGGGAGTTGGAGGCATCTTCTGTTGTCTGGGATCTCAGTCATATTTCTGACTTACAAAATGTTTGGGTTAGAAACAATTTACAGATATTCTGGGGAGAACTTGCAGTTTTTTGTTTTATCATTATGTGGATTCTTAAAAAATTGGAAATGATGTTTACTGTTTATTCTGTAAATATCTACAGGATAGAGATCCCCATTGTAAAAGCATGTCTTTCTCCTGTCCTGAATTGTTGTCACTCTGCTAATGATGAAAGACAAACCCTTTGTGTAGGGAATGAGTTGCATATTTTCCAAACCAGTAGATTTGTTGACCTACCAAAGGTGAACACAGTGACATAGAATAAACAGGGGAAAGGAGTGCAGTGAATTCAGGGAAGTGAAGAGTAACTTTATAATGAGCTCAATTACATCTTCTTGACCACATTGCATGTGTTTTTATCCATTAGACTGTAGGTAAACAGAGTGATTTGGCACTTCTGTTGAGAAGTGGAAGCATAAAATACTGGAGAATTGGATCTGTAGTTCCCCAGCCCTATCTCTGACTTCTGTTCAAGAGCTAAATGGTGTAATTTTCCTTTATATCTATAATAGAGAAGAGAGTAAATTAATTCAAATTTGTCCTGGATCTTGATTCTGTTACAAAACACTTGTTATGAGAGCATTTTCAATAGTCTTTCTAATAGAAAGGAGAAGTATGTGTTAGATCTGCACTGAATCAATGTGACAATTCTAGCTGGAGCTAGGCGTGTGCTGTAGAAAGGATTTGCTAAATAGTTTCCACAGTACAGGAGCAAAGGATTTGCCTGGAGTATTATATCAAAAGCTTAGGAGTCGGGTATGTTACAAATTGCTTAGCATGTCCAAATCCAATACTCAAAGTGTTAATACAGCACTTTTCAAATACCTGTCTTTAAATTATGCCTTGCAGGATTTTACAGATTTGGAGAGTCCCATAGGATTGTGCGAATGTGATAGGAGAAAGCATCAGTAATTATGTAGATATGGGATGGGGGAAGGGCATTTAAGGTCTTCTGTGTGATTAATGTGAGATTGGGGGTCCTGGATCAATGAGCAAAAGCAACTATTCCCTTCGTAAGCTGCACTACTGGGCATTTTAATGCAAACCAACATCGTGAAGCTCTCCTTATGTTCTGTCCAACATAAGAATCTAATATGTGAGCAGGTATTACAAGAAGAAGTGTGTGCATTCCCAACTTGGAAAGAGCTCCTGATTTCTCCAGAAATTGATCTCAGCAACCCAGAGATTATAGAGTAAAATAACATCCACTCATTGCTTTTGCTTCTAGGTAGCAAGCAAGACTGACTGGCTGCAGATTTAATTTTGTCTTTGCCACCTCTAGACTTGAGTATTTCTAATGTCCTTCATTCTGTTCTTCGTAAACCTGGAGTCATCCAAATCTATATGTGTACAACTCACTTTTACCCACCCTTTGCTGACTCACAAAGTAACACTTGATTTTAAAATTTCCAGCTTTGTTCTCAAAGCATTTCAGAGTTTCACTCCTCCATGTTTCTGTAATCTGTAATCTCCAGTACAATCCCTCTCTCGGAGGTATACATGGTTGTACAGTTCTGGTGTCTCACTCATTCACCATCTTAACTGCTCCAAAATTTCAGATGGAAAGATTCAAAGCTAGATTTTCCTTCCGAAAAGCTTTTTGTTTCAATCAATCTTCCTTACTTTGACCTTTTTTACAAGACATCTGTTTGAATAAGATGATTTTTTTTTAAAACTACAGATGCTGGAAGTCAGAAATAAAATTAGAAAATGTTGGAACACTCAGCAGCTCAGTCAGCAACTATGGAGAGAGAAACAGAGTTGATGTTTCAGATCAAAATCTGATGAAAGATCTTCACCTGAAATACTAACTCTGTTTCCTATTGATGCTGCCTGACTTACTGTTAACGATAGCACTGGCGAGACACAGTGGTGCTTTACTGGCAGCAAACAAAACTACTAGCTGTTCTATTAATTACACTTTTTCTGGACAATGATCACTGTAATCCACAGGCTTTAATTTCCATTTGGGAGTTGTACTTTTGAACCACCTGTACAACCTGGTGCTTTTGTAGCATCCTGAAGGATTCAGCAGAGTGGACTCCCAAGAATGCAAGTGGTGGCCATTGCTGGAGAAGATGGGGCTGGATTGAAGCAGGGAGAATGGGCCCGAGAGCAAAAAACCAACCAATGTTTGGCCGATTTAAGCATTGAGATTAAGAAGATCAAGGCATTGATGCTGAGGGCAAAGGACAAATTGGCATTCAGCTCATTTATCCGGGATGTTTACTTGCCTCAGGGCTGGGCTAGCCACACAGCTGTGGCCTGCACTCACCCCAGTGCTGAACTGGCTGCATAGCTGTGGCCTGCAGCCATCGGGCTCCTGGCCCAGCTGCAGTGCTGAATCGGCCCTGTGGGTGCGGCCTGCAGTTTTCGGGCTCCTGGCCTGGCCACAGTGCTGAACTGTCTTGGTGACTGTCAGCTCACTTTCGGGGACCCTGCTGTTCACATTCTGTGTGTTTTTTTTTGTTTGCAAAATTTGTTTTATTCTTTTGCACATTGGGTGTTTTTTGTTCTATCGGTTTATTTTTAATGGGTTCAATTGTGTTTTTTTAATTTTGTGGCTGCCTGCAAGAAGACGAGTCTCAAGGTTGTATACATACTTTCTTAATAAATCTACTCTGAACTTTCTGTGCTTCCAGCATTTTGACTAAGTTCTTTGGTCATCAGTCATGAAACCTCCTTTTGTGAATGTGTCAGCTTTTGTTTGATCAGGCTTCTGTGAAGCAGCACGAAGCTGCACACATGAAAGTGGTAAATAAATAGAGGCTGATTGTGTTGTATTAGTGACGATGCCCCAAGAAGTCAAATAGCCATCCAGAGAACTGGCGAATGCAGCAGTGCAGATGGTATCTACAGTGGAAATGGACATTTCAGGTCGGGGCCTTTCTTCAGGAATGTTTGAAAGATTTTGACCTGAAATGTTGACTGTCCCATTTCCTTTCATAGATGCTGTCTGACCTGATGAGTTCCTCCTGCAGATTCTAGTCCCTTGTGTCTCCATTCAGTGTTCACTGTCTAGACACCCAGAGTTTTGGTTTGCTGTTGGAAGGTGTCTCTGGTACAACAGTATATATCGAGAAGTCAAGACCTTGAGGAGTACAGGAAGAAAGGTTCGCTCCTTGTGTCTGCAGAACAAGTGTAAATGTATAAAATAGCAGCAGACTCTGCTGATTGAGGAAGGTACCTGTGGAGAGAGATGTCTCATCTGACTCAGATCTAAGCCGTTAATGGTGTTATTCTCTAGTACTTTGATGTTTACAGAGACTGTGGGATTTTTACATGGGTGTCTGATGTCTGTTGCTGTTTGACTGCTTCTCTTTGCAGCCTTCACCTTATGCAGACACATTACTCCATTGTGAGTGAACTGAAGCCAGGGTTTTTTATGATAATTATTTTGTTTGTTAATGACCTGTCAATAAACAAATGGCAGCGGGAGGAATTTGCCAGGTTTTGCCTCACCACGTCTCTCTTCACACCAGCTGAGACTCTAGAGATGTTCTTTTTAAAGATGAGAAGACTCACTGCCAGATCCCAGTCTCGAGTGGCACTTCACAAAAGAATGTGGTTGGCCTAGTGGCAACACATCACGACAAGCTCGGAGAGACTGTGAAGTGTTAAAACGTTTACACAAGAAGTGCCAATAATCATTAGCTTGCGATGAGGAATGCTTCTAAACATGCCTGCTGGTTCTCTTTCCAAGGACTGACAGCCCCACAAAGGCTTGCTGGTTGGAATAAACCCACGCAATTTAAAGAATCTTTTTGTTTTTCATAACTTAACTAGGAGTAATTGAATGGACTAATGGTGATTGATTGTTGCATGTGAAAACCATAAATCAGACCTTTTTGCAATGTTTAGATATTCACCTGTTTCTGGGGGTGGGGAGGTTGAAGTTATTACAATCTGTTCCTTCTCCTCCTCTCTTTCTGTTTATTCTCATTCCTTCATGACACCGAGGAGAAGGCTGGAGCACGGTGTTCTACTTCATTCAGTTGACTAGTGGAGAAGTATTGCAGAGCAGGTTTCTAATGTCACTGCCTGCCTTGCACCTCCTGAAACCTATGCTTAATTAGTGCCCTAAAACCCCATAGTAGAGCCTCAGCCAATATTCTCTGTTCTGGTGTGGTAGACACACAGTAGATGAGCTAGGTTTACACACTCATCCAAAATCATCAGCTACTGTCTCACAAGCTCCATAGCCAGGTTCAGTCCTGACCTCTGTGCTGTCTGTGTGGAGTTTGCAGTTCCCCCGGTGACCACCTGGGTTTCCTCTGGGTGTTTCAGTTTCCTTCCACGTCCCAAAAATATGCAGGTTGACATGTTAAAGTGAAAGTGGCCTGTTCTGTGTATATGTGGAGCGGTAGAATTTGAAGAGACTTCATGAGAATGTACCAGAGAATAGATTATAGGAAGAGGCTTCAGGGAAATGGAAATGCTCTGAGCTGGCATAAATATAATGGGTTGAATAGCCCTCTTCTACGCTGTAAGGAGAAAGGAATCAAATATTTTGTTTATCACATTATCCAAGCAAATTCTATGTTTCTTACAGCGATTGTGGACCAATGACTTCCTAAGGGTGTTTTTAATTCAACTAATCATCCCCTAGGATATTGGAAATCCAACAGAACTTTGGAGTGAAAAACACCCAGCACGCAGCAAAGAGCCAATTTCTAACACACATCTGTGAAGAAGCTCTTACTTGCAGGAGATCTAAAAGGACATTTCTTATCAATATCACCATTGTGAAAAACAAACTATCAAATTATTTCAAATTCAAATTCAACTCATGTTGGCAGCTATGTCTGTCTTCTTTTCCTTATTCTCATTTGCCCAAGTTGGTGATTTTCTCACCTAATGCAAGAAATCTTTCAAATAATCAGCATTATCACTGCTTCTACCGAAAATGCCATTTGGCATCACCTTGTTTTATAGTAGAGGGTGCAACAAAAGTTCAGTGAGATACTGAGAAAATGGCAGCCAGGAGGCCTAGATAAAATAATCCCCTTTAAAGGTGGCACATTGAATGGTAAAGCCTAAAGGAATTGTTCTGTTTATCTGAGATTGTGAGAAGAGATAATTAGTAAATATTCATTAAATAGGATTAACATATATACTGGAATATTTTTAAATTAATTTAAAACCATTCTTTGTCAACATTGATAGATTTTGACAGCAAATATTGCAGTGGTCACTCAACATTACAATGATTTTCTGGCCTTGAAACTGTTGCTGTAACTTATCCAAGATGATACAGTTTGGGAATGAATATTTGATACAGCATGTTACAATGAAGGCAATGATAAAGAGCTAAGTGAGAGCTTACTCGCAACTTTAGAAACTTACTCGCATCCTGACAAATGCTGCAGAAGGTTCCATGGCTCCATTCCAGCCTAATCTGAAACTTCCCTGGCCCAACCAACCTACCCTCCATTGATACAAGACTGGAGGGGGAATCAATGTGGAATGACTGGTCTCATCAAATGGGCAAAGAAGTGGATTTCCCTGTATCCACTTCCAACACCTGCTGGAAAATTGCAGGCTTCTGCATTTAACCAGAAGTCACCATTGGATAGGTATTCAACAGGTACTCTCTGTCTAGGTTCATGTGTGCAAACTGGAGTCTCAGATATGCTGTTAGAGACTGCTAATGTGTGAAACTTGTACCACAGTGTTTGGATGAATCCGTAGAGGAGAAGATAGAAATATTTTAAAAATGGCTTTTGATAGCATAATTTCCATTTTAAACAATGCATCCTTTTGAAATGAATCTTGACATAGCATATGCTGTTTAGATAATGTATAGGGAGGAAAGGACCTATCAGCATGAAAGATTATAATTCAAAATGCATGCAAAATAAACAGCCCCATAAAGTAAATTTATTGTTGCCTCATTCTAATCATTACCAAAAATAAGGTGGTGCTTCATGAAAAGTCATGTAAATGTTTTTATTGATTCATTCTTGAAAGCACAAAACAACAAAGAACACCGCATTCTGTGCCTCATGTATAGAAGATGAATTATAATTGTAGATTGCTTTAGGGTTTTTAGCAATTATGTAAGATGCATATCTTACTGTGTGGTGCCATAATATTAATGGTTAAATGTAAACATTTTATATATATATATGTATATACACACACACACATATATGACATATATGTGTGTGTGTGTGTTTCGTCAGATCTTCTTTGCATTCCCCGGATTATTCAGAAATTCTCCTGTTGGCGGCATGCTCAATTTTTAATAGCTTTCTTGTTTGGGTATGCCCAGGCCCTGAAGTTCTAGATTACAGCTTGGCAAACAGTTCCAGTTGACTCAACGTAGCATTCTCCTTGGCTGGCTTTGCTGCTGCTTATCTTCATTTTACCCAGAATGAGTCTCAACAGCTGACCTGTGAGAGCAATTGTTCCATTTACATCCTGTATCCTATAGAGGTATCTTGAGTGAACTTGTTTTCCTTCAGTTTCCTTCTTGACCTTTGTGACCTCCTCCAAGGATCTACCCTTCTATAATCAGTACTCCACCCTGCTCCTAGTGTTTCTGCTCAACAACGATGCTACCTCTCTTGGTCCTCCTCACTTCACCAAACCCGATTAATGTGGTCTCCTGTATTGCTTTGTTTCCCATTTTTTGGCCTTTACTCTTATGTGCCTTGCCTTGTACTTAGTATTCGATGTACTCCTGTTGACTAAGTTATTAACTGAGCCAGAAGGAGGAAT
This sequence comes from Hypanus sabinus, assembly GCF_030144855.1. NCBI lineage: Eukaryota > Metazoa > Chordata > Chondrichthyes > Myliobatiformes > Dasyatidae > Hypanus > Hypanus sabinus. Next base: position 8,955,636 of record NC_082720.1, read on the forward strand.
AAGGGCCTACACGGCCCAAAACATTGACTGTGCTTTTTTCCGTAGATGCTGCTTGGCCTGCTGAGTTCCTCCAGCATTTTGTGCATGTTGCTTGGATTTCCAGTTTCTGCAGACTTTCTCTTATAATGGCTTACTTTGTCCATCTTCTGTGGGCAAGGGCAGAGGCATCTCGACCAGTGTTATCGACTAGTATTGCCTGGAGCAACAAATTAAGGAGCAGGCAAGACGATAATATGCCTATTAGAAGGGAAGTCTTGTTTTTCAATGAAAACTTACTCAACTCTCTACAAAAGATTGCTTCAACCACTGCATAAAATGAACAGGAGTTGCTTGCTGATTCTTGAAATAACAAGAAATACTCCTGGCAAGAGTAAGTGCATGGAGCTAATTATTTTTGTCAATAACTATCAGGGGAGGAGGGATGTAGTGAAGTGCTAGGAAACTTGTCCCTTCCTTTTGAAATCTCTGTTGGCAACCCTACTTTCATCTGACAGGGATTTACTGGTGTTATTCTTAAGTACTTTGATGTTTGCAAAGAGTGGGATTTTTACATGGAGTCTGTTGTGTTTGGTGTTCAAATAATTCTCTTACAAGTTTATATTTTTTCAGTAATTTTCTGCAGACATAATACACCAAGCAGCAGAGACTTGAAATAAAGGATTTTATTTTTGTTGGTGTCTTGCCAATCAACATACTGTATGGCAGTGTGGGCAGATTGCCCTAATTGGCCCTATTGTCTGAGGAAATAATATCACTGTAACCTACTGGCAACACTCGAGGTTCTTCTCATACTCGTTGTAATCTTTTGGAATGGTCCACCAAAGAAAGTGATGAAACTAGAATCAATTGGCAGTCAACTACATTTTGGTGGGTAGGAGTATATTAAGCTAGATAGACAGAATGGCCTCCCTTGCAGCCATTGTCTTTATAAACTCCACTGAGTTTCTATTGGAAATACCAGGTTCAAAGGTGCCATTAATTTCATAGCACTCCATTGCCTGGGTGGACCTAGTTGATTAAGAACAACTGCAGAGTTAGCATGGGGCCTCCAGAATAATGCATAGGTTTATGCTGTGAAATCCTACTGCAGAGATCAGGAAAGTTTCTTTCAAGTGGGCAAATCCTGATGCTGGGTCTCAACCCGAAGTGTCAGCCTACACTCCATTGATGTAGCATGCTCTCTTTTCCCATTTAATATATCGTGGGGAAGGAGTGAGAGAATGAAATAAACAACTCCCAGTTAATATGCTAGTCATTTTGCTCAAACTGACGATTTTTAATATGTGGCAAAATAAAACAACTTTTCCATCTTTCTCACTGAGAAAATACTTTTTATTGCAGTTCACATTTTAATTCTTTTTTTTTGACAATTCTGTCAAAATTAGTGGAATCTGTCATTATATATCTTGCACATTTAACCTTCCATATGTGTGTGTGCACACACGTGCATACACACATCTGTGTATAGTTGTTTTTTCAGAATCCATTGTGTCAGAAATGCATCCTTCTCATGTATATTTGATGCCAGGCTCCAGCCTAATCTGATAAAGTGCACTGTGCTTGTTGTAGCTTACAATAAGCCAACTGTGTTAGTGCTGGGAAAAATCAATACCGATTTATAATTTACAATCACAAACCTATCAGTTTTTATGGCCCCTCCATCCAGTCTCATTAATATTACATTAAGACAGACTGCAACAGGGGGAGAAATTTTAAGCTAGACTTGCCTTTACATCTTGAGCCTTCGTAACAAAGTAAGCTTTAATTGGGTTCAGTTTAGTGCTTTTCAAAGGCTGCTCCGTTGCTTTAGATGTATTATTAATGGCCAGTCAGGTGAATTCTTGAAGAGCTTTGCTAAAATAATTTCTTTTCTCTTGTGCAGTCTCTTTATATTCAGATGTGTATCATACTGTCATACTCAAAATTGTGTGATTTGAAGGGCAATTATTTAATTCCAAATAGTGACATGCAACTGATCTGTTCATCTTAATGGACTAACTGACAATTAAAAGCCTTTTTAAAGTTTATCTGAATTAAAAGTTTATATGAATTTTAAAAGATCATAAATTAGTTTTCTCAATTAACATATAAACATGCAAATAAAGTTGGGCTTCTGTCAGATTTTGTATTAACATTGCATTTGCTGCATAGCAAACCACTTCTGGTGGGAGACAAAACAACTCTGAACAGATGATCCCAGATATCTGCTGTGTTTGCTGATTTCAACCTGGCCATCAGTTAAGGACTGCACAACTGGTCTTTGCCCTGTAAGTAAAAGAGCAGGAGTAATGAGCTGTTCTGTACAATGTACCTATGTGGACATTAAATGAAAGTAGTACTGGGTTCAGAAAAAAGGTCCACTTATTAGATAGTTTAAAAAGCGATCCCCAATGACATTGCCTCCATGGAGGCACCCGAGGAAAGCAACAGCCTAAAAAACATAGAAAATAGGTGCAGGAGTAGGTCATTCATCCCTTCAAGCCTGCACCACCATTCAGTATGATCATGGCTGATCATCCAACTCAGAACCCTGTACCTGCTTTCTCTCCATACCCCCTGATCCCTTTAGCCACAAGGACCATATCTAACTTCCTCTTAAATATAGTCAATGAACCGGCCTCAACTGTTTCCTGTGGCAGAGAATTCCACAGATTCACCACTCTCTGTGTGAAGAAGTTTTTCCTCATCTTGGTCCTTAAACTGTGACCCCTCGTTCTGGACTTCCCCAACATCGGAATCAATCTTCCTACATCTAGCCTGTCCAATCCCTTTAGAATTTTATACATTTCAATAAGATCCCCCCCCCCAATCTTTTAAATTCCAGTGAGTATAAGCCTAGTCGATCCAGTCTTTCTTCATATGAAAGTCCTGCCTTCCCAGTAATCAATCTGGTGAACCTTCTCTGTACTCCCTCTATGGCAAAAATGTCTTTCCTCAGATTAGGGGACCAAAACTGCACACAATATTCTTGGTGCAGTCTCACCAAGGCCTTGTACAACTGCAGTTGAACCTCACTGCTCCTGTATTCAAATCCTTTTGCTATGAATGCCAACATACCATTTGCCTTTTTCACCGCCTGCTGTACCTGCATGCCCACCTTCAATGACTGGTGTACAATGACACCCAGGTCTTGTTGCATCTCCCCTTTTCCTAATCAGCCACCATTCAGATAATAATCTGTTCCTGTTCTTGCAACCAAAGTGGATAACCTCACAGTTATCCACATTAAGTTGCATCTGCCACAAATTTGCCCACTCACCTAACCTATCCAAGTCACCCTACATCCTCTTAGCATCCTCCTCACAGCTAACACCGCCAACCAGCTTCGTGTCATCCGCAAACTTGGAGATGCTGCATTTAATTCCCTCATCTAAATCATTAATGTATATTGTAAACAACTGGGGTCCCAGCACTGAGCCTTACAGTACCCCTCTAATTACTGCCTGCCATTCTGAAAAGGTCCCGTTTACTCCCACTCTTTGCTTCCTGTCTGCCAACCAATTCTCTATCCACATCAGTACCATACCCCCAATACCATGTGCTTTAAGTTTGCACACTAATCTCTTGTGTGGGACCTTGTCAAAAGCCTTTTGAAAATCTAAATATACCACATCTACTGGCTCTCCCCCATCCACTCTACTAGTTACATCTTCAAAAAATGCTATAAGATTCGTCAGACATGATTTTCCTTTCACAAATCCATGCTGACTTTGTCCGATGATTTCACCTCTTTCCAAATGTGCTGTTATCACATCTTTGATAACCAACTCTAGCGTTTTCCCCACCACCGATGTCAGACTAACCGGTCTATAATTCCTTGGTTTCTCTCTCCCTCCTTTTTAAAAAGTGGGGTTACATTAGCCACCCTCCAATCCTCTAAGGAGTTTTGAAAAATTATCACTAATGCATCCACTATTTCTTGGGCTACTTCCTTAAGCACTCTGGGATGCAGACCATCTGGCCCTGGGGATTTATCTGCCTTTGATCCCTTCAATTTACCTAACACCACTTCCCTACTAACATGTATTTCCCTCAGTTCCTCCATCTCACTAGACCCTCGGTCCCTTACTATTTCCGGAAGATTATTTATGTCCTCCTTAGTGAAGACAGAACCAAAGTAGTTATTCAATTGGTCTGCCATGTCTTTGTTCCCTATGATCAATTCACCTGTTTCTGACTGTAAGGGACCTACATTTGTCTTGACCAATCTTTTTCTTTTCACATATCTATAAAAGCTTTTACAGTCAGTTTTTATGTTCCCTGCCAGCTTTCTCTCAATCTTTTTTCCCTTTCCTAATTAAGCCCTTTGTCCTCCTCTGCTGGTCTCTGACTTTCCCCCAGTCCTAAGACATTGATTCCAGTCCAGCCCAGGTGCAGACCGTCCTGTTTATACCAGTCCCACCTCCCCAGAACTGGTTCCAATGCCCCAGAAATTTGAATCCCTCCCCCTTGCACCATTTTTCAAGCCACGTATTCATCTGAAATATCCTCCTGTTTCTACTCTGACTAGCACATGGCACTGGTAGTAATCCAGAGATTATTACCTTTGTGGTCCTACTTTTTAGTTTATCTCCTAACTCCCTAAATTCACCTTGTAGGACCTCATCACGTTTTTTTACCTATATTGTTGGTACCTATGTGCACCACGACCACTGGCTGTTCACCCTCCCATTCCAGAATGTCCTGCAGCCGCTCAGAGACATCCTTGAGCCTTGTACCAGGGAGGCAACATACCATCCTGGAGTCTTGTTTGCGGCTGCAGAAACACCTATCTATTCCCCTTACAATTGAATCCCCTATCACTATAGCTCTCCTTTTCCTTCCCTCCTGTGCCGCAGAGCCACCCATGGTGCAATGAACTCAGCTGCTGCTGCCGTCCCCTGATGAGACATCTCCCCCAACATTATCCAAAACAGTATCTGTTTAGGAGGGAGATGACCTCAGGGGACTCCTGCACTACCTGCCTACTGCTACGCTGTCTAGTGCCACCCCTTCCCTTTCTGCCTGTGTAGCCTTTACCTGTAGTGTGGCCAACTCACTGAATGTACTATTCACGACTTTCTCAGCATCGCAGATGCTCCAGTATGAATCCAATTGCAGCTCCAGATGCTCAATGCGGTCTGCCAGAAGCTGCAGTTGGACACACTTCCTGCACACATAGTCGTCAGGGACACTGGAAGTATCCCTGATTTCCCACTTGCTGCAGGATGAACAAACCACGATCTCAGCTGCCATGATCTACCCAATACTTGCCTCAACTTTTGAAACTTTCTCCTTTGAAAGGAACTTACCCAGACTTACCTCACTTAGAGTGAAGCTTGTCCTCAGCCTCTGCTCACCGAAGCCTCTCGAGTCAAAGCCTCAAATCTCTACTCCTTCACTGGCCCACTCACTGGCCACTTTCCACAGGCCACTCCGCTTGAGGAAACCCTCAAAGCTCAAACCCATTTGTTTGAGCTTTTCAAACTGCTTGGTCACCTGACCTCGATTGCCCAATCAGCTGCTTTCTGCTGAGTCTGAGCTATTCGAATCTCAATTGTCTTGATTGCACGGTCCAACTGCCAAAACTGCCAGAATCTCTCGAGTCAAAGCCTCAAATCTCCACTCCTTCACTGGCCCATTCACTCACTGGCCACTTTCCACAGGCCATCATTAAACATCATTAGTTACATAGTAGTACTTATAACACGTTTGATGTAAAGTTGTGTTGATCCTTGATTTTACCTCAAAACCAAAATGTAGAAGTGCTTAAATACCTTTATTCCTAATCCTTTAATAAAGATGGTGGGCTGTTTGCTTGAATAAGGTTGACATCTTCCTTAATACAGACAAAATTCTGAAGCATTTTTAGTTTAAATGTATCCATCTCAGCAAGGTGCTAGCACTTTTACCTTAAAGTCAGGTTGTGAATTCCAATCCCGTTGCATCAAGTTTATCCTATCCCTCCATCCCTCCCTGCATATCCTATCCCTCCATTTCAATGGGTACTGACAGTTTTTTTTCCTAATAGACAAGATGTTAAATTAGAGCCCCATCTGTCCTATCAATAGCATTTTAAACCCTCTAGAATCTTCCTATAGTTTCTAGGAACTGAAGATTAATCTTTGGGATGTTGCTGCATGCACTGCTGAGAGAAAAATTCTGAGACATGAAAAAAGTTATTTTTAAAAATATGAACACCTTTCTCTGTCAGTAAAATAAAAGGTCTATTTGGACAACTGAAGGAAGAGAGATGTTGAAAACATTGAATATATCTCATCAGTACTGGATACTTACCACTCAGATAAACTTCCATTGAACACAAGGGGTTATCTCTCAACCAGTATGTTGAAAATAGGTCTGGGTTTATTTGTTTAATTACTGCTTTCTTGGAATTTTCACATTTAGAGATTAAGAAATGTTCCATAAAAAAGTAATTTTTTCCATCTTACATCTCCATTAGTGCCATCTCAGGACATGATTTCTTTAACACCTAGTGATTTGATTGGGAGGAATGGCTCCAGCAGCCTGACTCCAATCCTCCTTTTGGGTGTTGTCTGTATGAACTTTGCACATTTTCTCAGTGACTAGGAGTTATTCCTGTTTCCTCTCATATGTGGGTCGATAGATCAATCGGTTACAGTTGGTGTCTGGTGGAATATTCAAGGGGGGGCATTAATGGGTGTGTGAGAGAAGAGGGAAGTGGGACTGATGGGGTTGCATGAGAACTGATGTAAACTTAGAGGTAAATGGCCTTTTTCTTTGTCATGAGGAATGTTTTGAATATGAAATAATTTGATGAATATGCTTATTCTGATGGAATAGTCAGAAGCCATTGAAAAGGCCAGTTACATCTTCTGAATGGATGAATCCATCATACATTGCATGGTTGAATCATTTAGATAATTACCACATGGTGTTTTCTGTACTTGTGTTGGGAGGTTACCATTAGTCCTGGTACCCCTCAGTTCAGAAGTTGTGTCCTCTTTTGAATGTTGATTGAGGTTGGATTTCAGTTTGGATGTGACATCCTTCAAGGTGGAATTGTTTGTGGACATTTGTATCTAGGCTTGAGCTGCTGAGAGAGTACTTATCAGAATGATTTTCCATTGTGAGCCAGCATCTTCTGGAGTAGAAGATAGAAGAGAAAAATAAAAGCTACTTGGTTCAGTAAATTGTGTCCAATTACCTTCAAGAAATTCACTCCATTATCAGCAGATTTCATTAGTGGAATGTGCTTAGAGGTATCCTGGGTGCTGGTCCTTTATGGAATTAATTAGACTTCTGTATTTCTCAACACTGATTGAAAGCTAGTACACAGAGGTGGCTGGTGAGATGGTCCCAGTTCTTGGCTCTGAATGTGATGATTTCACATGGAGTGACATTTCACTAAATAGAGATGCTGACTTCTTTCCACCTTCACAAACAAGATAGACAGGACAAGATAAAATGGCAGTCAGTTCAGCATGACACTGCCAGGCAGTGAGCAATGGCCAATTGACACAGTAAGTTAAAAATCTCCTTTGAATTATTTGTTGCTATTAATATTGGGAATGTCCTAATGTTATATAAACATTCAACCAATACATCTCATTGATTAAAGCCTTGACAATTGCACCATCTGTTTTATTCTGCATCCTAATAATTATAACTATGATAACTTCATACAGCTGTGAGAAATGACCACAATTGTCATAAGGGGGGCATTGGGAATGGACCCAAATGCAGGACATAGGCACTGAAGTACTAGGAACAGCACAGGACAAAACTAAAGGACAGGACAGGGGAGCAGGATCAGGACAAGGGACTAGGGGCAAGGAGCCTGGGCATGGACTCCAATCCCAAGACTGGACAAGGACCCAGAACCTGGGTCTTGACTCAGGCTCAGACCCCAAACCAGCAAAGACATGACAAGGTCTGGGTTCTGGGAGCTTGAGGCTTGCATAACTCAGAGGCTGGAGCTTCAAGGCAGACTAGGAACTGTACATCAACATAGAACCAAGACTTATCCTTCAACAAGCCAAGACTCCTCTTTCACTCTACACCAAGGTGGGGCAGGTCCATCCATCAGGTAACAGCCTGACTTACCCCACAGGGCAAGGACAGGAAGAGACAAACACCAAAGAACAACAGACAGTTCCATCTCTGCATCAGGGTTGTTCTGAGTCACAGTCACAGCCAGCAACCTTGGCTGGCTACAGAAACAACCAGATCCCCACCTCGCTCAGAGTGGCTGACAGTCACCCAGCTGGCCCAGGAAACAGCCAAATCCATACCACAGTAACAGCTCCAACTACTGACAGCAAGGCTCCAAGAAGCAATGGTTTTCCAACACAGCCAAAAGATAGTAAGTGTCCATTCTAGCCTTCCACCAGCCATTTGCTCCCAGAGAACCATGACAAGACAACCACCCAACCACACTCAATCCCAGGGCCACATATTCCCAGCCCCCAAGATGAGCATCAGGTGCTTATGATTAAGTTCAACTGAAACAAGGGACAGCCGGAGGATCCGGAGTCTGGAATCCATGGACTGGATCATGAACCGGAATGCGGACTTCGGACCAGACCATGAAAAAAGTGGGTTTTACAAAGATAATGACAAAGCTTTTCTACTTGGCAAGAGAAAGTTTCACTTTTAGTGGAGAAAGGAATGGTGTATTCAAGTACCAGTGACGTTATGCTGCTACTGAATATAGAACATACATCCCAAGAATACGGTGGACAAGCTTAACAGGAACCTCTGCAAATCTTTTTGTCAAAAGTAGAGATTAAAAATGTAAACAGTGCATAAAAATTTAGTGCCTTTCACAATGTCATGAAATACTGTTGAAGTATTGTCACTGAGCAGAATACAGGAAACAGGCTGCCAGTCACTGCACAGCAAGCTCCCTCCGAGAGCAAAGCTCTCTCTTTCTGGGAATCTCGGCTGAGAGACAAACACACACCAGGGTAACTTCCCTGCTCTTTTTCATCATGGGATCTTTTATGTCCAGCTGAGAGGGCAATTTAACATCTCATTGGAAAAAGAGCAGAATCAATAGTACAGCTCTCCCTCTGTAATGTGTTGGAAGTGCCAGATTATGTCATCAAGTGTCTCAGTGAAACCCTGTCGACTCAGAGCTCAGATGGTCGCCACTGACCAAGCACAGCTGACAGTAACACCACCCAGTGAATTACCAGGCCAGTCTCTGAAAAATGTTAGTCAGCTTATTAACATCACCAGGGAGAGCAGTTGGGGTATAGTGTTGGTGAAAACTCTTTGTTTCAGGGCAATGTGTAAGGTTCAATCCTGTACTTAGCTAAAATTCCCACTATAACTTGCTCATGCACCACCATCCCAGTCCCCTTCCTTACCTGCTCCCTGTTGACGGTGAGTCCTACCCCTCATGAGTTAGGCTGCCCTCCTGACTCCCTTTTATTGCATGGCTACATAGATTGAGGCACAGGAGGAACAGCAGTGTGAACAAGCCTATACCTTGGCAGCCATTAGTGCATTCATTTGCAAGGAAGTGCAGTATCTGTTATTTCACACAGGAAAAGGCATAAAATATTGAAATGCACAACAGGTCTGCTTGTACCACAAGCAGAAGCTCAGGTTGTTCAGACAAAAGATGCATATCCAAAATGTAAGCTTTGTACAGATGCTGACACTGTTTCTGTTCCTTTTTCTGATTTCATTGCCCACCAGTACAGAGTCTAGATTGGAACAAGAAGGCTTGTCAGATTGAGATAAATGAAGCACAGTTAATGGGGATGCGTGTAATGTGTGAGTGTTTGGTGGGGGTGGACAGAACGATTGGCAGGTGCTGTGCAGTAGGTGGAAGGTTTGCGGGAGAGAGCATTCCTATATGGGAACACTTTCTGAAACATAGATCGATTCCCGGTGAATTTAAATTAGTATTGATGGATGTTGCTTAATAGGGATGATACAAATCAGAGACAGCCTGGAGGCTATATGGGGCCACTGAGCCACAGGGTAATTGTGGGAGGAGGCCGAGATGCCCTCATGAAATTATGTTGCGTTGAATACTGTACAAATCTTTCCTAAATCAAATACTTGTGGATTTTACAAGTTGGGAAACAACAAAAGATTTGGTCTATCATCTTCAGTTTGTTTGTCAAGGTTTTGTCCTAGGTATTGGGGAGTTCACTAATTATCCAAAGTACTTAAAAAAAAACCTGTGGTTTGGTGCAGAACTGAGGGAGTCCTTCACTGGTGGCAATACTGTGTTTCATAAACTGATCCCCCTTCTACTCCACCCTTAGAATGAGATTGGGCAGCTCCCAGCAACACTTATTCTTCAACCAGTCTGATCATTTGCATAAATTGTTACCGTGCTAAAAGGTTCAACCAATGCAAATACTTCAGCAATTCAGTTGGTTGTGAAACACACTATTGAAATGTTACTTTTTATTCTGCTGTTACTTTTATAAAATGGAATTTTTTTCATGGCCTTTTTTCTCAGAAGTCACTAATGTAAATGTCCCTGTAGTCCTTGGCATGACGGTCTTTGTTGCTGACGTTTGGCTGTTCTGTGGTGTCTTTGGGTGGGATTTGTAAAGCAAGGAAGTATTATACATACTGGCTCACACCTTTGTTCAAAGCACCAGCTCCTTCCATCATTCGGAAGGGGAAAGGCTGACTGACATTTCCCCTTCCTGAGAAGCTTCTAGCTCTCTGGGCCTGGTTGTTGTGTTGTTGCAGTTGACCCGCTGGGGTCTAATACAAAGGACGAGTTGGCCCTGAAGGCTTCCTGATCTGTCCAGCTCATTGACATATTGTCTTTCTTCACTTGGGTCTGAGGATGATTCTATGGTCTCTGAGATGGCTAATGAGACCAATGTTGGGAAGACAGATTTTTCTGCAGGTGGGGCAAGAAGTGGCTGATGAGGCAGGCTTTAGTTTGTGAGATGGTGTGCTGCTAAAGCAGGACTTCCAGACCTCCTGATCCATGCCCTTAAGGCTCTCACTTCACTTTGACCATCTTGAGCCAGAACTTCACAAGAGTCAATGGGGATGCTGTATTTCTTCAGGAAGACTCTGAGCACGTCCTTGGATCCTTACCTCTATCTGCCTAGAAATTTCCTCTTATGACCTAGTTCAGAATTGAGTGCTTTGGAACTCTAGTATTGAGCAAATGAATGATATTGCTTGCCTCAATACTGGGGATGTTGGCCTAAGAGAGGATATTGACATTGATTTGCATATTCTTTCAACGATTTGAAGGTATTCCATTTAGAGCATTGATTATTTTCCAGTTGTTTGATATGCCTGTTGTACATATTTCAGGTCTAAGAAGTGTGTAAGAGTTTAGAGTCATAGTCATAGAGCCAAAGAGAGATACAGCATGGAAACCGACCCTTCAGCCCATCAAGTTTGTGCTGACCATCAACCACCCATTTACACTAATCTGACATTAATCCCTTTATTGTTATCCTTTCCATATTCCCATCAGCTCCCCCCAGATTCTGTCATTCACTGACACTGTAGGCGCAATTATATTGGTCAGGTAACCTATTAACCTATATGTCTGTTGGGGGAGACTGGGGCACCTGGAGGAAACCTTCATGGTGATAAGGAGAATGTGGAAACGCCACACAGGCAGGTCATGATGGAACCTGGCTCTATAGTGCTCTGAGGCAGCAGCTTCATCATTGTGTAACCACCAGTCAGGGATCACTTAGGCCTTGTGGGCCATGAGATTTATGCCAACGGCTTTGATTCGCAAAGATTGTGTTTATTTATTTATTTAATTACTTATTTAATATTTTGAGAAACATCATGGAACATGTCCTTCTCCCCCCGATTTAACCCTGGCCTAATCACAGGACAATTTATAATGACCAATTAACCTACCAACCAGTAGGTCTTTGAACTGTGGGAGGAAACCGAAGCACCCAGAGGAAAGCCATGCGTTCACAGGAAGGGTTTACAGATGACATTGGAACTCTGAAGTGTCGAGCTGTAATAACACCCCGCTAACCATTATGCTATTGTGACATATGTTCCACTGTGCCGCTCCTCTTTTGTGGCTTAAACAAAGAAGGCAAAGTTGCCTTAGAATCCCTGGACCGTGGAGAGAGAAAAAACTGAGGACAAGTTCCCTGGTGGAAGATTATCCGTGACTCCCTCTAGGAGTATGTGCAATTATCTATGGCCTTGGACAAAATTATGTACAAGCAAAACCTTCCTAATGTTCACCACCACATGGAATATGCAAATTGACTTAGGACTCATGTTGTCATAGCCCAGAGTTTATGCAATAAAAAGGATAAATAGGAACAGAATAAAAAGAAGATTCAGAAACAAAACAAATTAAGCACTGACCCTACCTTATCAGAGGCATAACCTTTCTCATTTCTGAACCTTCTGTCATTTGAAACAAGAACCCAGTGCACTTTAAACTTAAAACTAGCTCCAGAATGGGTTAGAAATTGATCAGTCTTTATGAGGTCTGGACTGATAAGGTTGATTAATTTGGAAGAGAAATGGAGATGAGAGGAGGAGAGAGAAAATGAACGCTCAGTGATGCTGTAAAGTAACAGCCTTCTTGCATAAGATGGTCATTACAGTGATGCAGAGATTAGGGACAGCAGGAATGAAATAAGGGAATTTGTTGATTTCTCAAGTGTAGCGCATGGAGGTACTGTGCGACAGACTGTGTCGTGATTGTTTTTTTTAAGCAGTTTGTTTCCTTGTTGACTGACAGGTCTATTGATTTTCTGAAGTCTCTGCCATCATCTGTTCCGAGAAGCACAGAGCCCATATGTGGAGGTCAGAACAAGCTAGGGGTTCAGGCGAACAGGTACCACCAGGACCTGAGTGAAGGGCTGCTGAGAGAAAATCAATCATGTCATAAGTGGCAAGCACTGGAAGGGTCTCCTCTTTGACTAGGGTCCAGCTGAGCTGCTTGATCGAGGCTTAACACTCAGAGCTGGAGAACTGTCAAGTCAGGCTTGGCAAAAAGGCTTTCAAAAGGCACTTAACTTCCCAAATCTCTCCATGTTACTGTTCCTGAGTCCACTCAATGATCTTGACAGAATATGTACAGCCTTATTTATTCATAGATGCAGTAATTTATCAATAAGATGAAGTTCAGCGTTTCAGAAAGTGCTTAAGTAAATACACTGATTAAAGTGGACAGGTTTTGAAATGGGAGCAGGAAACGTCATCATTTATAAGGCTATCATAAAATAAAAAAATGAAACTGTTCCCAATGAGTGTTTTACTTTCAATGTGCTTTTTGAGTCCCATTGCTTCTGTTTTGAATAATCGTACTTCTTGTTAATGACATTTATGGGGAACTTACTGCAGAGGACTTGTCTAGCTTGCCTGAGTCAAGGAGTTGAAGTAACGTGGCCAGTTTTATGGCCATTATCACAAAAAGCTGAACACAAACAAAATTTGTATCCCCAAAGATAGTTAATCCAGCTCAAGCTGCCATTTCCCCTTTTGCCTGTATTTTTCCTGATAGAAATCCAGCACTTTTTAATACTGTCAATGAGTAATAACCAGGCAGCCCCCAGGTAACGTACCATATCTCTGTATGTGTCAATACTTTTCCCTCGCATTGCCCAGCTCAGGAACTCCTCATCAGTTCTCAGAAGGATTGCACAAAGGACCAGGAGGTGTTTTGGAATGAGGGAGCAAAAGTCCAAATTCCCTCAGGATTTTTCTGCAGAGAGGGGTGCCTAGAATGCACTTCCAGTCATGGTGATGGGAGCAGATATGATAGAGGCAGTTAAGTAACTCTTTTCAGGCAAATGTTTGTGCAGAGATGGAGGAATATGGGCACTGTGTAGACAGAAGGGATTAAATCAGCTAAGTATAGAGTTACTATTTTAATTAGGTCGGGATAATATTGTGGGCCGAATATTCCTGTGATGTATTGCTTTATATTCTATGCTCTGTCAACTAAAATATGTTTAACATGGGGTTGTGGATGCATTTGCCCCATGTTATGCTTGCCTGTCCCTCTAAAACTTCAAATTCCTTCATACATCTCAGCCAATTCATTCATGTGAGTAGAGAGGAAGATATGATTAATTGATAAAATTTGACTAATGTTTTTCAAACTTAAGTGCAGATGATGATTTCCAATGTTAATTTTCCCAATAGACCAAGCATTTGAAAATATGGCTGTCTGGTCTGTTACTTCATATGCATCAGAATAATGCAATCTGAATTAATTAATATTTACAAAATTGGCCTTTTTATGTCTCTTTGTCTTAGGGAGACAAAAAGAACAATTTATTATTTGTAGTTTTTAATGAGTTGGATAACTTGAATCCTGGATATTTTTTAATGTTGGTAATTTTTGTTTTAGTTAAATTTGACAAACTTTGCTGTAAAATTTGGATTGGTTTCAAGCTCCTCTGTACATACCAGAAGCTGGAAGAACGATAGCTTCTCTGAACACAAGTAGTGGGGTGGGATGAAGTCGATGTTAAAGCTCCCAGCTGATGATGGCAGATCTTTTACGACAAGTGAGAACAAGTGGGAGAAAAAGTGTTCTGCAGACTGTTTGTCCTCCCTGCTTCCCAGCAGGGCTTTAGCCTCTCCAGGACTTCCCATCCAATTCAACATCTTTGAAGGTAATGAAACTCTGAGATAATGGTCATCCTACTATGTACAAGTTAATTGTGCCTGTTAATTGTTACAACATCATTCCCCCTTGACCACCCTTATCTCCCTATACAACTTACTTTCTTTCGTATGCCAACTTCTCTTCAATTCACTTGTCACCTGCCTACCTGCGGTACCTGCATGCCTCTGGGCTGTGGAGCAAACTGGACCACCTGGGGGAAACACACAGTCACAGGAGAAATGTCAAAAAGCATTATCCTCAGGAATAGGAAAGTGCTGATCAGGGTTTCCGACCTGAAACATTAACTCCATCATTTTCCACGATACTGCTTGACTGCTGAATGTTCCAACATTTTTTGCTGTCACTTAAATTAAAACATTGCTCCCACTGTTTGGACGAACTATCGGTCCGTGAAGGTCCCAGTGAATCCATGGACACTGGCCCCTCCCTCTCCAGGGACAACAAGGCATCAATGTAAGCTGGGAGGAGGGGCAGGCAGTTGGCCGAGTTAGAGCCCTTGCTGTCCAGCTGTCTGGACCTGGACTCTGGCCAACCTCCTCTTATTTGGGATATTTGAGACTTTCTCATATTGTGAGCCACTGCTGTCAAGAATATGGGGTAGCAAACACCAGTAAACCTGAAGCTATATAGCAGCGTTGGGACCAGACCTTAAAGTAAATAAAACCATAATTATTTTTTTGTGTTCTTGCTTTCTGTTAATCTTCATGAAAGTAATTGCTTTCAGCTGTAAGATCTTTTAACCCTAGTAACTTGCTGACTGAAATATCAGCTTAAATCACACATGTTCACATTGGGAATCTTATTCTAGTGTCTCCATGGGCTACTGCTTTTGCAAATATGTTTAGACTTTACTGTCAAAATAAAGAGGAAATGAAACAAAAGCTCTCATGCTGCTTGCTGAGTGTTGATATTTCCAACATGTTACACCTGGGGGAAGGAGCTTCATTCTCAATGCTGGCAGAGATGGTACAGGTTCACCTGGGCACGTGCCATGTTTACCCTCAGCTTCAGGTTGCCTTTCAGAGATTACACTCAAATCAAACCTACACAGTGAAGGTCTAAATGAAAAATTTGGCAGTGGAGTACAGAATTAGTTGTCCTGCACTCTTATTTCAAATCTGGGAGCTAGCAGAGAGAATGAACATAGCAGCCATTATTGCTTGCAATGAATTTCTGCTAAACCTCTCCCTTTTGAGTTTTCACAAGAGCAGAGATTGGAGATAAAGTGATTGACTTTCTTTTGTGGCTAAATCCATACCAGGAGCAGAATTTCAATATTTAAAATGAACACTAATTCAATCTACCTGTTACATACCTTTCTGATTTGGATGTTTCCAACCAAGATTGGGAGAGGCGTAGATAGGGTAGATAGTCAGTACCTGTTTCCCAGGGCACCAATAGCAAACACCAGAGGGCATATATACAAAATTAAGGGAGGGAAGTTTAGGGGAGACATCAGGGGTAAGTTTTTTACACAGAGGGTCGTGAGTGCCTGGAATAACGTGCCAGGGATGGTGGTGGAGGCTAAAACATTAGGGGTATTTAAGAGCCTCTTGGACAGGCACATGGATGAAAGAAAAATAGAGGGATATGGGGTAGTGTGGGTTTAGTACTTTTTTTAAAGGATTATATGGGTCAGCACAACATGAGGGCTGAAGGGCCTGTGCTGTGCTGTAGTGTTCTATGCTTCTATGGTTCTATGCTGCTGCCTGATTAACATCCTGAGCTCCCATTTTAACATGGGAGGACCTTGATGATAAAACCACAGTACAGCAGGGCTGTTTAACAATGCCATTTCAACAGAAACAAGGCAAGGGCAATAGGTTCGAAGTTCAAAGCAAAGTTATTATCAGAATACATATACGTCACCATATACTACCCTGAGATTCATTTCCCTGTGATATTCATAGTAAATACAAAGAAACATGATAGAAACACAATGAAAAACCGCACACAAGAGATGGACAAACAACCAATGTGCAAAAGACAACAAACTGCAAATACAAAAAACAGAAAAAAGCATAGTAATAAATAAGCAATAAATATCAAGAACAAGAGTCATAGAATCCTTGAATGTAAATCCATAGGTTGTGGAATAAGATCAGTGAAATTATCCCCTCTGGTTCAAGAGCCTGATGATTGAGGGGTAATAACTGTTCCTGAACCTGGTGGTGTGGGACTTGAGGCTCTTGTATCTCCTTCAAAATCTCCTGCAGTTTGTCAAAATTTTAAAGGATCAGCCTTGCCCATCTCCAACAGTAAATTTAGAAAATCTTGTGATATTAAAATGTATTTAATCAGAGAATCAGCTGTAAGATAAAGCAAAATTAAAAATGGAACTGGATCCAAATATTTTAGTTAGTTGGCATTTAGTAGTTATGCATTTTGTCCTCATTGTATATTTAAATCTAATGTCCATATTTAGTATGCAAACAAAAAATACCCTAGTACAGAACTACCCCAATACCCAATTTTGATGCAAACACGAGGAAATCTGCAGATGCTGGAAATTCAAACAACACACACAAAATGCTGGTGGAACACAGCAGGCCAGGCAGCATCTATAGGAAGAAGTACAGTCGACATTTCGGGCCGAAACCCTTCGTCAGGACCCCATTTTGATGATTGTACTTGGGTTGATCACCCTGCTAAAAGAAAGATGGCAATAAGCTGGAAATTGTGCAGAGCGGATTTATGAGAATGTTGCTGGGACTAGAGGCACTGAGCTATGGGTAGAGATTGTGCAGGTTGGGACCTTTCTCACTCAAGTGCAAGAGAATGAGGAGTGACCTTACTGAGGTATATAAAATTATGATTGGTGTAGATCGGATGAATGCACACGGTCTTCTTCCCACTGTCAGGGAATCAATAACTAGAGGGCATAGGTTTAAAGTGAGAGGGGAGAGATTTAATAGAAAGCTGAGGGGTAACTTTCTCCACCCAGTGGGTGGTCGGTATATGGAAAAAGCTGTCAAATGAAATGTTTGAGGCAGATACATTAACAACATTTAAAAGGCACTCAGACAGGTACAAGAACAGGAAAAGTTTCTGAAGGTATAAGCCAAACATGGGTAAATAGAGCCAGCTTAGGCGGGAATCTTGGTTGAAGATCCCATTTTATGCTGTGTTACTAAATAACTCTAATAAGCAAAAGATTAAATTACAGAGAGATAGAGTCTAATCATAGGTGTAGAGGCAGGTATTTTATAATGTGAAAATTTTACAGGAAGGTTGGTTATTAATCCTCAGAAATCAAGAGCATAAAAATGTGCAGGTGCTGTAAAGCTGAAATATAAACAAAAAATGTTGGAGATACTTAGCACATTAGGCAGCACCTGTCGAGGGAGAAGAGCGTATTCTCTATTTCTTCTAAAACGTTCCCTGTTAGAGCAAAAAAGGAGAGAAATTACTTAATCTTCCCACTGATGTTGCCTGACCTGCTGTGTAGTTCCAGCATTGTTTGCCTTGGTAATGTTGGAGATATTGAATGTTTTGGATGCAGCCTCATTAAGCAACAGTTGGTCCAGGGAATATTCTGCCTCGGATCTGGTCCATCCATGTATAATCTTGGCTGTTAGGGATAGAGGACAGCATTTTGCTGTATTGTAAACATTCAGAGATAAATTAAATTATGAGAAGTTTTCTAAATTAAAACTGGTAATTGCCAGAAGAGTCCAATGTGTTGGAAACCCCAGGGTCTTAAGAAACCCACTGTAATCAGATATTTTTGTTTCTATTCCCTTTAGAGATAAACAAGCTGCATTGCTCCTTTAAAAAAAATAAAAATATTTTTTATTAAATTGGCACAAGTATCTGTTACCTCATAACATTCCCCAGGTGACTTGTGTCACCATGGCAATTTCCGGCCTTAATGAAGGAAACCTAATTAGCAAAAGACTCGCTGATTGGTTTGCTGGTATAATTAACACAGGTGATGCTAATTAATTCCTTGGAAACCAGCGGTTCATGGAAAATAAGCGGAGCTTTGCAATATTGCTTATTGGACCGTGACATTTGGAAAGAATATTTTGAAGGGTGTTTAATGTGTTTTGGTCGGTCACACAAGTGGCTTTCTGTGTGACAGAAAATGACTGCAAAAGTGTTTCCAGTGCTTTGATTGGATTTGTCCCGTCCATAACCCCCTCCCCCACAGTTTTGTTTTACATCTGTACTCACCTGGGAAATTCTGGGTCTGTCGTTGTTCCAACTAACAATGGAAAGATGAAAATAGATTGTAAACTTCTTTAAAAAGGGCTGCATGCTTGTATCAAATTGGAGAGGAAAAGGGTTTTCTTATATTCAGCAGAGGACCAGGCATTTCTTCATAAATACACCACAATTGGTGGATCATATGCAGGCTTTGCTTTTGTTGTTTTTTCGCAAACATGGCGTGTAACCAATGTACAGGAATCAGGGAATGACCTGTTTATATAATTCAGCAGTGTCACTGGAATGAGGCTAACGTAAAGAACAACCAAGGTTCCCTAATGTGGTAGCTGATGATCAGGATTGACTAGCTATGATGCTTCATATAGTTAAATAGTTTATCAGCCATGTCTTTTGACCTTCATGCAGAAATAATCATACACTCTGCAGAACCATAATCCAAGTTCAGTTTGGGCTTTAAGTGGGAAAAATGTTTAATTTTTACCCAGGTTTATATTCCTCTTTTTTTTAACTCCATTTGCTTTTCTTTTTATTATATTGTTATTGCCTGACTATTTTAACCAGGCTAAAGGGGACAGCAATGGCAGCTGGTATCAGCGCCTGTGTCTCTAAAGAACAAATGTGTTCACAGTCTGCTGTTGAACATCCTCTCACAGGCTTGCAAGCTACTTGATTGAGTAGAGATTTTTTTGACTCCAACCTTTCACTCAGCACTACAATGATCTATAAATCTTGATGCTTGGTACTTGTTTATTGAACTTATTAAACTGGGGAACTGCATGCTATTGCCCAGCAAATACAGCACATTGACTCAATTATATCTTTTCCTGTATATTTTCTCTTCACATCCATTCTTCTCCACTTGCTTGGTGCGGACATTGAGGGAACATGTTCCCACTTCCTGTTAGCCTGCAAAGCAGAAGTGCTACTACTGGAAATTGGAGGAACACACAGGGAATGCTGGGAACATCAGGCACCATCAGAGTAGTGAGAAAGAGTTCAGTTTCAGCTTGATGACCTTTCATCAGTCATTGCCCCAAATTGTTAACTGCCTCTCTCCAGAAAACCTTGCCTAAATGCTAGTCTTTTCAATGGTGCAACCACACACTCGATGTTGAGAATTCAGGGACTTGCATGTTGCTGAAATTATGTTTGTGCTACTTGGCTATATTTATGCTGAGCTACTTTGAAGTACCCTGCTGAGAATATTCTCTCTCAGCCATTGTTTGTCTTTTGTATATACGTTTACACTTTTCCCTTCTCCTGCTGCCTGTCATTATCTGTTTTCGGTCATTCTCTATAACTTGTTCCTTTCTCTACTTTCATCTGAGTTGCTAACTTCTATCCCTTTTCTCTCTCTAGTCTTTCTGGGATTTTAAAAACTGGGCCGATCACTGTCTGTTCATTGGGTCGATCTGGGCTGATCATTGTCTGTTCCATGTTCCCTTTTGCTTTATGTCGTATTTTCTTGTTGTTTGTGCAGTAATATTAAAGACAGTCTTGTCATCATATAACCCTTCACAAGGTCAGGATATTGCAAATCCCTTTACAGTGAGTGTCGTACTCAAGTGATTCCCATTCTTATAACTTCTTGACAGAATTTTTTTTTCCTCCGCTTTGACACAGGACCACAATGATCTAAAAATCGTGATGCTCGGGACCTGGTTATTAAATTTGTAAAATTAAGAAACTGCACTGCATTGCTGTAACATGATCCTGGTGTTCCTGAGGAACCTCTCATTAGTGAAAGTCATGTTATGGTAGAACAGAGCAAACACGACGAAATCTGCAGATGCTGGAAATCCAAACAACAACACACAAAATACTGGTGCAACACAGCAGGCCAGGCAGCATCTATAAGTTGAAGCACTGTCGACGTTTCGGGCCGAGACCCTCAGGGTATCCTCAGGGATACAGGCAGCCTCAGAACTACCTGTATCTCCAGATCACTTCTTTCCCGCCTCCAGTCCAGTCGCTGGGCTTGCAAGATCATAATTCCCAATAGGTTGCAAAGCATACATAACGGCAATGCGAGGAATGGAATGCTGGAAGTACTCAGCAGCATCTGGAACATAAGAAAGCTAACAGCCAATTTTGAGAGAATCCCTTTCACTGAATCAAAAGCATATTGTGGGAGCTTTTACATTTTCTTGGAAGACCTTGGCTTAATGTTCTCTCTCACAGCATGCCTCTCCATTATTGCTGCATTTAAGTGTTTGTCCGGTGTCAGTTCCCAAGACTCAACTTCACAATTTGCAAGACTAGAGAGAGAATAGAATCTCCCAGGCTCCAATGGATGTGGAAAGGTCAGTTCAATGGTAGGGCTTAGGTGTTCTTCTTCCTTGTGGAGCTTGTTCAAGGAGAGTATGGATCAAGAAATTAGATATGAAGGCTACTAGTTTCCCTGATTTTCTGCTGAAGGAATTCAATCAGTTGGAAAATTGGTTGCCCACAAATCATTGAGTTTGTTGTACAAGGAAAGTAATTGAACAAATTTCACCCTTAAACTTAATTCTTACCTTTTTAAATCTAGCCTTTCTTACTTACCCTTCAGAAAATGCAAAAAGAAAACTCTTTGTTGTTTGGCATAGATGTCCACTTTTTAGATGTGAGTGCTGCAAAGCTAATTGTTGTGCAGCAATTTACAGCAAGGGCTCCTGGATCATATAACAGATGCCGGCAGATCTTTTCCTTCTGGCAAGCCCAATGATCGTTATCTCCATTGTAACAATGCCATCACTACCAAACCAACTCTGTAAATCATCTTCCAACACATAGAATTGGTGGTTGTTTTGTTATTGTCTTATGTAGTGAAAAGCTTTCATCTACTTGCCTTTCAGACAGATCATTCCATATGCAAGTACATTCAGGTATTATGGAAGGAAAATAATAACCGTGTGTTACAGTATCAGACGAAGTCACTGTAGGTAGATAAAAAGGTTCAAGGGCCATCAAGAAGAGAATGAAAATTATTGCACATGCCTGCTTTGAATAATGCTCTACCTTGAATTGGTTTGCAGCTAGAAGCCAGCGAGCTGATCTTAAATAATGTCTGTGAGTGGTTCACATTGGCCTGCACCAGATCTTCCCAATGCTGATGTCAAAGATATTTGACACAACTTGTATCTGACAGAGTCACTGCAACATTGCAGACAATCTGACAGGTTGAACACACAAACGTAGGTAAACAAGCAGTGGGTTCTCCAAAAATAGGTTAACATTCAAAGATGTTGGACTTGTAGATCCACAAGAAAGCAGTCAATCATCTGAGTCACTTCTCAATAAAAAAGATCAAGCTTGAATTTACATTCCATCATATAATGCCTACTGAACATTCTATTTTTAAGTGCTTCGCAATCAATGCATCATGTTAAATACAGTGTTTACTTTGATATATGGGCTATTATTTAGTTTAGCTTGGCGATATCCATTGTAACAAGCTGCTGACATCACATTACATGGAACATTAAATGGGCCAGTGTGCTGTATACACCACACAGTACGGATTTGAGTCATGACCCAGTGTTGCTAAGGCTGGGGAGAATTCAGTTGGCCTCTGGGTATTCACATTGGAGAGTGTAGACTGTCACAGCCAGTGGAGCTGCTGTCTCACAGTGCCAGAGACCCTGGTCAATTGTAACTGTGAGTGCTGTCTGTATGGAGTTTGCAAATTCTTCCTGTGACTATCTAGGTTTCCTTCGAGTGTTCTGAATTGCTCCCACCTCTTTAGGATGTTTGAGTTGGTAAGTTAACATTCCTATCTGGGGAAATTGATGAGAATAGGGCTTTATGTAGGATTAGTGTAAGTGGATGGTTGATGATTGGCATGGACTCCATGGGCCTGTCACTTGATCAATCAGCCATTCCTGATCACTGGCCAGGGTCTCCGCTAGTCATACGTGCACACAGAGTGAAGACCATGTCATCTTAATTGAAATTAATCCCACAGCTGGATAGTTCAGCCAACAACATTTCCCAGCAAGCACAGTGATAGTGGACCAGCATTTCATAACTAATGCAGTAGTGCAAAGCTGCCAAAGGATGTATTTATATATATCCTAGCCACCTCTTTGCATCCTCTTCTGGAGGATTTGACAACAAGCAGAATGTTAGATGCCTTTACTGAATACTTGAAATTCATGAATGACCAATAGTGATGAAGGGCAGGAAGCGCTTTTCACAGGACAAGTTCTAGTCGCCTGGGATCCTTGTCTGCACTTCCAGGCTTCTGGAAGAACTAGAAAATGCTCCAATGCCTTGTACTCAACATCTGAACATTTCAGGAAGGGAAGTCAGGAATGAAAGTGCGGAGAAAAGGAATTGATGTTTCATAATTTGTCTGTGCTTATCTGATGAAAAGAGAGCAGAAGCTCTGCAAAGTGAGCATGTGAATTCTAAATGTGTTGTTCACTTGAAAGTGCTCTTTAGTAAATGCAGGGATGAAGAGGAGAACATAAGAATGAAGTTGTATGATGCTCATATCATTTAATGGCAGGGAACATGAGTCTGAAAGGCAGCCTGTCATGCCACATCAAACTGACATTTCATGACATTAATTAGTTTGGACAATTTTTACCCGTTGTGAATGAGATGGCAGCGGAAAGTGTAGCATCTTTCAAAAGAGTAGCAGGTAATCGATAGCTTGAGATGAGCCTTGAGCTTGCTCCCCATTACATTGAGATCAACTGTTGGCAGCAGAAGGCAGGCACAGTGTCTGGCTGATCCAAGGAGACACTGCAGGCACAGATACACACTGTGTAGCCATGCTTGTTTATATACCTGCAGGCTTGCGAGTGAATGTGTGTACATAGGGAGTGGAAAGGCAAGTGTATGATTGCTTTCCAGTAATTATTATATCAAAATTGCGATGTATGTATACCTGCGGAGGTTAGAGAGTTATTTTTGTATTTCCGAGTGCTTTCACTCTTCTGCCCGTGTTTGGTAACTATTACTGTATGATACCACAGTATGGATGCTCACCACGCTCTCAAATCCCCATCGCTGTCAGTATAGCAGAAGTGATAGCCTGCTTATTTCAAAAGGCTGCAAATGATGGACAGAAAAACCTGATACAACCATGTTCAGTGCTTAATTCTCCCCAATTTCCTTTAGTCTTTGTTCTTGCTCAATTTTGTGTCCAGTTTCCCTCCTCTTTCTGTGATATCTGTCTCTCCCATTTTCCCTGACACTCCCTCCATTCCTCTTTTGCTAACTTGCATCTTATTTAATTCTCCCAATGGCTGAGTTCCTGTATCTTTCCTACATCAGTATTTTGTCAGCTTTCTCCCCTACTCTGTTGCTTATTGCCATCTGTTTCTCTTTCCTCTCATTTGCCTCCTTTGTTTCTCTCTATTTTACCTGCTCTCTTTGGCTTTCTTTTTATTCCTCTTCTCCTTATTCCTATCTCGATTTTTTTCCTATGCTTCTCTTTAAATCAATAAATTGTTTCTTGACCTCTGATGACCCTCAGGAGGCTATACACTTAAAACACCTCAGATGTTCTTGGATGTTATGAAAGTGACCGGCAGTCGGAAGAGCTGAACTGAAGGATTTCCCAATCAATTTTTATGACTAAATTGCTCCGAAGTCTACAGGGACTAAAAGAAAAGTCAATGCAGATCTTGCGAAACCAAATCCAGTTGTAAATGGAGACCAGTGAATAACAGCAGCTCCCTTCATCAATCACATAGAATGAAGAGTCCTTTTGTGTTTGAAACATTTTATCCCCTACATTCTGTATTTGTGCTCAGGACTCTGTGCCTCTTTTCCCCATCCCTGGCCTATGGATCTCATTTCACTGTTGATTTGATTCTGTGAATGATTTTGCAATTGTTTTTTGCTTCTTTCTGCTCCTTGTTTAGTGATTGGACAGGCAATGGGTTTTCCATTGTCATCAATCAGCAGCAGAAATACTTTCCTTGGCATTTTTTTTCTCTCTGAGTTTTACTTTGGCATGAGTCAGTCAGTTCAAGTCAGATTATTTGTCAGGTCCGAGGAGAAGAAGAGAGCTTTGGTGAACCAAGGCCTAGTGTCGGTAGTCACAGAGTCGAACAACATGAAACAGGCCTTTTGGCCCAACTGGTGTATGTCGACTAATGAAGCTACTTGCATTTGCCAGCATTTGGCCCATATCCCTCTAAACCTTTCCTATTCACGAACCTATCAAAATACATTTTAAATGTTGTTAATCACCATCACTGCCTCAAGCACATCCTCTGGCAATTATCCCATATACTGGCCACTCAGGGTTAAAAAATTGCCCTTCAGGTTCCTATTAAATCCATTCCCTCTCACCTTAATCATGTGCCCTCTAGCACTTGGCCCCTCAAACCTGGAGAAAAACATTCACTCTATCTATGTCCCTCGTATTTTATACTCCTCTATAAAATCAGCTCTTTTTCTCCACTGTTCCAAAAAATAAATCCCAACATAGTCAACCAGTCTCCATAACTTGATCCTTCAAGTTGCGACAACGTCCTTGTAAATCTGATCACCTCTCTTTTCAGCTCAATGGCATCTTTCCTATATCTGTGTGACCAAAACTGAACACAGTATTGTTATTGGTATTGGTTTGTTATTGTGACGTGTACAGAGGTACAGTGAAAAGCTTGTCTTGCTCACTGTTTATACAGATCAAATCATTACACATATGGAGCTAGAACAAGGCAAATCACTAACAATGCAGAATAAAGTGTAAAAACTCCTGAAAGAGTGCAGAGTATGTAAATGATTACGTGTAAAATGATGTTGAGTTAGATTGTGAGGCCAAGTGTCCATCTTATCATACTGGGGGTGCATTCAAGAGTCCGATAACAGTGGGATAGAAACTGTCTTTGTGTTTGGTGCTGTGTGCTTTCAGGCTTTTGTAATTTCTGCCCAATGGGAGATGGGTGTAGAGAGAATGTTCGAGGTGCATGGGGTCTTTGGTTATGCTGGCTCTTTTACCGAGGCAGCAAGAAGTATAGATGGAACCTATAGAGGGGAGGCTGATTCCACAAGTCTCTGCAGTTTCTTTTGGTCACGTGCAGACTAGTTGCCATACCAAGCTGTCATACTATACATCCTGACAAAATGCTTCTCTGGTGCATTGAAAATTGGTAAAGGATCGACGAGGACATGATGATTTTTTAAATCTTTCTAAAGAAGTAGAGGTGTTGGTGAGTTCCTTGGCTGTGACATCAATATTACAGTATTACAGTTGGAATTATAGTATTGCCAACATCTTGTACAGCTGCAAATTCAACATCCCAAATTCTGTTCTCAATGCCAGCATGCCAAAAGCTTTCTTCACCACCCTGTCTACCTGTGATGCCATTTTTAAGGAAAAGGAGACTCCAGGTCCCTCTGTTCTACGCAGGTCCTTAATGCTCACCCTTAAAGTCCAACCCTCATCTCAGTTAAACTCCATTTGCCATTCCTCGGCCCATTTACTCCCTGATCAATATCCCTTTGTAAGTAATGATAACTGGCTTCACTGTCAGTGACATCACCTATTTTAGAGGGAGGGGTGTGAAGTAATCCTGAGATTCAGTCATTCTTCTTCTTCTTCGGCTGGTGCGCAGTGAGATCAGCGCCGGGTTTGAGAACAGAGGATACCGAGTTCGATCCAGTGACAGACCGCCCCCGAGTGTGCTCTCCATTTGTGCCGGGTTCATGTCAAGCTCGCAACTGGACCTCGCAAAAAAACACTGCCACCTCCAGTTTAAATTCCCATCAGAGTATCGCGGAGGATCAAATACCCAAACCCAAACCACTGGCCCTGCTCTCTTTCACCTTGTAAGTCAACCCTTTTAACAGTGTACAGCTTTCTAGCAGAAGTCCTCCTTTTCAAGAAACAGCGGAGTGCCTGCTTTAGTCTCTAGCCAACTGTCCAATGAAATTACGGGAGAGCAGAGTTTCTGAGAGACCGATTTTGCTGATGAGTTATAACAAAAAGAACTGTTTCTTCTGTATTCATTCAAAGAGAAGCTTTGAACCATGGGAGCTAATTGCCTCTGGGCTATTTGCAAATGGACTGGCTTTAATACCCATTACTACCCCTGGGGTAGGTACTCAATAGGTAAGGACAAGACCGGCTGTCATGCTCTTCACTGCCCCAGAGGAAAGCTACCTATGGATGAGGATACAATCGGCTTTGATGTCCTAACTACTCTGGGTAATGGAACCAGGATATCAGCCCGAAGTAAATGGGGAGAAAGGGCTTCTTTCACAGAGATATTAATGTGGGTGTTCACAGAGTGAATCTACCATCAATTGCTTGCACGATGTGAATAATTTCTTCTTTCTTTGTTGCCTGGACCACTCAGTGAGTTGGCCTGTTCCCTGCCATGATCTCAGCAGGTTTCAGCTGCCAAACTGTGAATATTGATAGAAGTAAATACCAGGAGACTGCAGCTCTATTGCAGGAGGGCAAGTGAGTGCATTCATTTCTGTAGAGGCTCCCAGACATTTATGGAACAGTATTTACATAGGATCTGGGCATTAGGTTTGTTGGTTCTATCTTCTGCACTTTTTTTCATTTTGAACAGAATATTGAATTCTTGTTTACTTGAATCAGTGAGATTATTTATTTTACAAACCACTGTTTGAGAATACTAATAAGTCTGTTGCAAGTCTGGCAGGATCACTGTTCTGCTGCATTTGAAATCATAACTCAGCCTAATGGAAATGTGAGCCGTCTTATTTATTTAAAGAGACACAAAGTAGGGGACTGCTCAGGGTGCTGGAGAGGAGGGGAAGATGATTTACGCACCTTCACAATCCATTGCTTTTTTTCGATTGTGCAATCAGCTGTTTGGGTAAAGGAGCCATTTTTACAGACACAAGCAGCCTGAAGTACAGAAATGTTGGTTAACATGTTAATAAAGGATTTGGATGCACATAGAAAGATGAAAAATTGACTGTGTCTGTGAATAAACAGCTGGGACAGTGGAACTAATATGCTAGCCCCTTGAAGCGGCTGAACATTTATGCTATACAGTGATTAAAGGCGCAGTTTCTCTGAACAGTATCCAGGTTCATCCCTCTCCAGCATGATGTTTGCCGATATGAACTGTTGAAATATTTGGGTAACTCCTTTAGGATTTTGCGAGAGAAAAGGAGTTAGTGACAGCTCTTCCTCCACAGTGACTTCATCCATAGTAGAGAGGAGAATCCAGGTGTTCCTTTCAGAAAGAATGGCTTTGTGGAAACCATGTGCAGGCCATCACATCACATATGGAATGGGGTTGTGTGAAGAGTCCTGCAGAGTTGCCGCTCTCACTGAAACTTAACCACCTGAAATGAAAAGATGCTGGAAACACTCAGGCAGCATTTGTGGAGAAAGAAACAGAGTTGTGGAGAAAGAAACAGAGTTAATGCTTCAATTCCAAGACACTTAACAGGAACTCTATTCCTAGATAAGTCAGATGTCTTTGGTAATGAGGAGTAAAGAAAGAAGGACCTCCATTTATATGGCACCTTTTGCATCCCTTTCAACAAAATGCTTTAAGGTCAACAAAGAACTGTTAAAATATAGTCCCTGTAGGAAGCACCATTGCCCATGTGTACACAGCAAGATCCCACAAGAAGTGCTGCTATTATGAGCAGATTGTCTGTTTCAAGTGATACTACTTAAAGGTTATGTATTTGAGTCTGAACAGTATAACTCCCTCAAATCCCCTAAAAGAAGTGCTGTAGGATTTTTATGGACATCTGAGTTGGTAGGAGAAGGTTCAACACCTGTCTGATGCCTGACAACTTAGCATGTCTGCCACGGCAGTATGAACCTGGATGGTGTGTTCACTTCTGAGAGGAGCCTCAGTACAGGCCTTCCTGATTCAGGTGTGATTATGCCACCAATCTAGCTGCAAGTATAGAAGAGGCGCCGACAGGTAGACCAGGACAGCTAGTACAATTTTCCAGAGTCGTGCCCAGCCTACTTTCAGCCCATCCACACTAGCCAGTATGTGGGAGACCAGTGGGAGGATTTGCTTGTTGCTGTGGGGCTGCAGGCATCTTTTGCTGTCTGTGAACTTGGTTCGTGGCTGCATTTCTAACTTGCAAAATATCTGGATTATGAAGAGTTAGAACGTAGAATAGTACAGAAGAAGAACAGGCCCTTCGGCTCACCAATTAAGCTAATGACACCTAACCTCTTCTGACTACATATGGTCACTATCCTTGCATTCTTAACACTTCTATCTGGCTATCTAACAACAGCTTAAATGCCTCTATTATGTCTTAGTAGTTTGTTCGTTCTCCCTGTGACTGTGTGGGTTTTGTCCGGGTACCCTGGTTTCCTCCTACAGTCCAAAAATGTACTGTTGGGTGGGTTAATTGGTCATTATAAATTGGCCCATGATTAGGCTAGGGTTAAATGGGGGGGGGGGGTTATTGGGCAGTGTGGCTCAAAGTGCTGGAAAGGCCTATTCCACACTGTATCTTAATAACTAATGTTCCTGGGCATTCCACACACACAGATCTCTGTATAAAAACATGCTCCACACGTCTCATTTGAAATACCCTCTCTCACCTTAAATGCATGCCTTCTCATTTTAGACATTTCTACCCTGGGAGAAAGAGGCTGGGTGCCTACTATAGACCCCTCAAAATTTTCCTTTCAGGTCTGCCCTCAGTCTCTGTTGCCCCAGAGAAGGCAGCCCATGTCCAACACCTTCTGGTGGGCACACGGCCTTGTATCCTAGTAAGCCTCCTCTGTATCCTCTGCATAGCCTCCATGTCCTTCCTATAACGGGGCGACAACACAAGAATGCAAACCTCTAGATGTGGCATGAGCACAGTTCTATAAAGCTGCAATACTGTTCACTGGCCCAGAACCAATGGCATGACATTAATACACCTTGGAGTGTACCAGAGTCTGGAGTTCAATTCTGGCACCATTTTGTAAGGAGTTTCTGTACTTCTGACAGAGCATTCCCTGTGGAATGCATAGGTTTTCTTTGCGACCTCGAATTTCCTTAATTGGTCATTGTAAATTGTCCTGTGATGAGGTTAGGGTTTGTCGGAAGTTGCTAGAGTTGCACCCTGCCTTAACCTGAGGAAGACCTGTAACATCTGCAGGAGGATGTCCTGGTCTGTCTGGTAGATGCTAGACTGGTCATAAAATGTAAAGACAGCTTTTTAAGTCGAACTCCTTATCCCTTTCTGTTCTGGTTAAGCAAAGGCCTGCTGCCAATGTATTTAAGAGCACCCCAGTGCACATTCCACCTGACAAGAGAGAGGTGAAAGTTTTGGCAGTGAAGCAGTCTTGTATTCCTGAGGACCAGTGGGATTTGTCTGTCCTATTCTGCAATTATTTATGCTGAACTGTAAGGAGTCTTTTTGTGTGAGTTGCTGCCTTGTATCGTTTTCCAGGTTAACTGTCAGGCTGCCCAGCTTCCCAAAAAAAAGGGACCAATATGAATTTTATTTGCCCTATTTACAGTGAGTTAGGGTGTTTAAACTGCATTATAGTACAAATGGCCATATTAAAGTCTGGTGATGACAGTGATTTTAGTGTTTTGCAGATTTATTTCCTCATTAGCATACTGCCCTTGGGTTAGTATAATTGGTACACGAAGACTCTCTCTCTCTGCTACTTATAATGTCCCCTTTGAACCCAGAGAGAAACCAACACGAGGAACATATAATACAAAGAGCAAAAGGGTTGTTTCATTATTCATGCAGCTTTGAACTAATAAAGCACAATGTCAATACATTTAGAGATATTTGACATAATGTAGATAGGTGGGAGAGTACCTATCTACCATTTCAAGTTGCTTACTGAAATCTCAGTGCAGTTGCTGAAAAGATATTCCCTCTGAACACAATGGAACCTGGGCAGAGAGTGGAGAGTGACAGCAGGGGGCAGGAGACCTGGCACGGGAAAGCGAGGGATTTGGTTAGTCCGTAGAATGAAGGGTAGTGAAAGTGAAATCAAAGTTTCATTCTCCAAAATAAACATTTTGCATCTGTGGTGTGGGATTGTTTTTGAAAATGTGGACTTCAGTTTACTGGAGGGTGTTTCTGAGTGTGAGAGGAAAGAATGAATGGCATAGTCCTACTACGATCACTGCTTTACATGATTCATGCT
This sequence comes from Hypanus sabinus, assembly GCF_030144855.1. Taxonomy (NCBI): domain Eukaryota; kingdom Metazoa; phylum Chordata; class Chondrichthyes; order Myliobatiformes; family Dasyatidae; genus Hypanus; species Hypanus sabinus. The sequence goes on from NC_082720.1 coordinate 8,986,466, forward strand.
CTACTGACAGTAAATATTAGCCTGGATGAGCCACTTTATCTCAGCCACTCCAAGGGAGGAACACAAAACACAATTTAAAGCATAAAAATGAATAGTGCTATTATAATGCTATTCCTTTTTCTCAGTCCCTTTGTCACTGCTGCATCTGTTCCTAGGATGTGGTTTCATTTTCCAGGACATCAGAGGCGTCCTCCTTCTTCAAAGAACAGGGTTTCCCTTTCTCCACCACTGATGCTACCTTCACCCACATCTATTCCATTTACTAAACATCCACGCTCACTTCATCTTCCTGCTGCCTTAATAGTGATGGAGTTCCTCTTGTCATTACCTACCTCCCCAAGCACCCGACCCAAAGCATCTCCCCCTGTAACTTTCACCATCTCCAAAGGGATCCTGCCACAAAACGTACATTTACTTTCCCCCCATCTGCTTTCCACAGGGATCACACCCTCTGTGATTCCTTTGTCCATTGTTTCTCCCAACTAAACTCCCTCCTAGCACTTAACCCTGTAAGCAGCCCTTTCTCTTATGGTCCACTCTCCTCTCCTATAAGATTCCCTCTTATCCGGCCTTTTACCTTTCCTATCCATCTGGCTTCACCTATCACCGTCTAGCCTCCTGTCCCACCTCCTACCTTTTTATTCCGGCATCTTCTCCCTTCCTTTCCTGTCCTGAAGAAAGGATGTCAACAGTTTATTCATTTCCATAGATGCTGCAACCTGCTAAGTTCCTCCAACATTTTGTTTGTGTTCCATTAAAATACGATTCTTCTTGTCATTTTTCTGTCATTAATCTGAAATTTTATCTTTTCTGAAAATCTAACTTGCACGGGTGAGGACAATGTGCGGAAAAATGGCCTCAGTTGGAGAACTGATAGAATATAGTGAGTCATCAAATTTTCACAATTCTGGATGGGTGGTGTATTTTAATTTAGTGATAATGAGGAGGAAAATGTTAATTAATTGGTAAAATAATTCACATCAGTAGTGAAACATTTGTGATGTATTTTAATCACTAGTCAGTAGGGAACATTATAAAGAGCTTTCATGCCATTTTGTTTTTCTTCTAACTTTCTTCTGCTTGACACACTAAGTAATTATGATTTCATTATTGCATTATTTTTCTTTGCATCTTTCTTCTGACTGTTGACAAAGATATTAAGCACCTTATGTCATGTGTAACTCTACCCATCCTTGGGTTCTTCATGGATTAATCATGACCTGAAGCAACGATTCACTCCAAATCAAGCAACTGTATCTGTTGGTACACTGAGTGATATTCTTCTCTTTGGGATACTGGATGGAGGGTTCAAGTTCCAATTCTGAAATATGACTGCATTTAGAGTGACACTTCAGACTAGCGTAGAGGGATTGCAATATTCTCACACTTTGCAAGAGACATTGGACCAAGGATACCTAAAAAAGTTAAAAGGTCCAAAGGTTCATTTACTATCAAAGTATGGATGCAGTATACAACTCTGAGATTTGTCTTCTCCAGATAGCCATAAAACAAAGAAAACCACATAAATCATTTATCTACCCCTCCCCATGCAAAAAAAATCGTGCAAACCCCAAGCCCTCAACCCCCTCCCTCACACACAAAACTTACAAATTGCACCAATCAACAAGAAAGAATGGGCTCCAACCTTTCAGAATCTGAATCAAATTTAATATCACTGACTTATATGTTGTAAAACCATGTGTTTTGCAGCAGCAGTGCTGTGCAAAGATGTAAAATTACTACAACTTACAAAATAAGCAAATAGTCCGAATAAACAAGTACATTTGATGGTGGAGGGGAAGAAGCTGTTTCTGAATTGCTGAGTTTGAGTCTTTAGGCTTTCGTATCTCTTCTGTGATGGAAGTAATGAGAAGGAGGTGACTAAGATTGCATGGTCATATGTCAGGAAAGTACTGCAGATCTCCCTAGTAAACATTCACCAAGAACACAAAAGTCATCGGCTTTCTGCTCTTTGTTGTTGCTGTGAGAAGATTGATTGTTGCTTTTCCTACAATATAATCACACCTGACATCCTTTTTCTGGGGGTGGGGGTTGGTGCATGTGAAGTCAACACAGAAGGCAGGGCTTGAAAGTACAGTAACAAAGAAATTCTAAAAACCCTTGGGTCTTACTGAAAAAAGTTCTACCTTTCCATTGACTGTCATGTTAATGAGGATATAGGAGGACTCTTGCTGATGTGATAATTGAAGGTATAAAATGAGCCAACTATGTTACCTGCTGGATGAATCTGTGCTCTAATTGTTAGTTTAATTCACCTTGTGCCTTTTGCACCTGTTACTCTTATTCTCAGAAACCTTAATGCTGGAAACAGCACTTCATTCTGCTGGCATGGAGCCAATACTGGAAGAACTTAATCCTCAAACATGAGGAAATCTGCAGATGCTGGAAATTCAAACAACACACACAAAATGCTGGTGGAACACAACAGGCCAGGCAGCATCTATAAGGAGAAGCACTGTCGACATTTCGGGGTCTTGGCCCAAAACGTCAACAGTGCTTCTCCTTATAGATGCTGCCTGGTCTGTTGTGTTCCACCAACATTTTGTGTGTGTTGTAAGAACTTAATTCTGTGCACTTGAAACACAAAATACAAATTCAACTACAGTAACATTTGAATGCAAATATCTTCAGTGTTGATGAGCAAATTATTTTCCCTCAGCTTTTATTAGTTTACAGATCACAGCTCAGTCAGTGGAGATGGACATAACCGAAGTTTCTTCCTGTTGTAGCCGTATTGCTAACGTTAATGCTTTAAACCATTTGTGCTGATTGGGTTGGTACACTGTGCATTAGTAGTTACTCTAAACTCTGTTAGCAGAGACTGGAAAGGGCATGTTGGGATAAAGCCAGGGAAAGGTGGAAATGTTCAGCAGGTCAGCAAGCAGCTGTGGTGAGACGTTGCTTCTCTCTCCACTTATGGACCAGGCAGTCAAGGTCATGAGAGACTGCTGCAAATGTTCCTCTATTTCAAAATTTTGGGAAGCCCATCTGTGAGCTTTAAATCAGTCTGAATCCTGACTGATTGTAATATCCAGCCTGCAGGCAGTTTGTGTGAGGTAGTGAGTCCAGCTACTGGCTTGTCACTGTACTGTTAAAAGTAACTGATAACTAAGGCTGGGGACTCCTGCCTGTTGTGTTGTTGCTTGTTTCCACAGTTGTGCTTCACAGAGCTATTAGCATCTCTTTATACTTAAGTGCTGAATGTTACCAGTTATGCTGGATGTGTCCCAATATTGATGGTAATGTGGGAGTTTTTGCAGATCGGCAGCTTGAGGGACTGGTGCCATTTAGGGAAAGTCGAAGTGAGATTGGCAGCAACAGATAAGTCAAGTCAAAATAAAGGGAGTTTGTGCTGCATGAAATGCACGAAAGCTTCACAGAATAACTTGTGTTTATGTTTTAGTGCAGCGAAGTGTCCAAAGCATTTCACACATCATCAGGCAAAGAGCCTGCACCACATGGGGAGATATTAGGACTTGGAACCAAAACCTAGAAAGACAGAATTACAGATGCCTTAAATGGAAGAGAGGGAATTGGTAAATTGGTAAATTAGTTTATTATTCATATGTACTGAGGTAGAGTGGAAAACTTTGTTCAGTGTGTCATACATACATTCTGTTAATGAATCGGCATATTGCGGTAATACAGGGGAAAAGCATTATCAGAATGCAGAATTTAATGATACAGTTACAGAAATAGTGCAGTGCAGGCAGACAATAAGGTGCAAGGCCATACTGAGGTTAATTGCGAGGACACGAGTCTAACTTATCCTAGCAGATAACCGTTCAATATTTAAATGGGTGGAAGCTCTCTTTGAGCTTGGTGCTGTGTACTTTCAGGCTTTTGTATCTTCTGCCCAAAGGGAGGATGGACAAGAGAGATTGTCCAGGATAGTGAGGTCCTTGATTATATTGTTTGCTTTAATGAAGCAGCAAGAAGTGCAGGCTGAAATTTCTTGTAGTCTTGGGCAGAGTAATTGCCATTCCAAGCCACGATAACCATAAGACCATAAGACATAAAAGAATTAAGCTATTTGGCCCATTGGGTCTGGTCGGCCATTCCATCATGGCTGTTTTACTTTCCTTCTCAACCCTGTTTTCCTGACTTCTCCCCGTAACTTTTGACACCCTGACTAATCAAGAAGCTATCATCCTCCACTTTAATGGCTTAGTACTGCTGTCTGTGGCAATGAGTTCCAGAGATTCACCACCCTCTGGTTAAAGTGATTCTTCACAATGATTGTCCATGTTTCCCGCTAGACCCTTCCTATCCAATCAACTCAGAGATGCCATTATTCTGTTGTAAACTCCACCCTTACCCTGTCAAGATATGCATCACCCAAACCCATCAACCTCAAAGAGCATCCACAGCTGACTGTTGCACTCAGACTCGTACGGCAGCTCAGTCAGGAGGGAGCAGCTGGGGATTACCTCTCAGCAGGACTGGAGAAAAAAGATGAGGAGTAGATTCAAATAGTGGGGGAGGGGAGAGAGAAACAAAAGCTGTTAAGTGAAACCAGCAGGGGAAGGGATGAAATAAAGAGCTGGGAAGTTGACTGGTGAAAAAGATACAGGGATGGAGAAGGGAGAATCTGACAGGAGAAAACAGAAGGCCATGGAAGAAAGATAAAAGGGGAGGAACACCAATGGGAGGCGGTGGGCAGGCAAGGAGTTAAGGTGAGAGTGGGAAAAGGGGATGGGGAATGGTGAAGGGGGGACAGGGTGAGAAATCAATGTTCATGCCATAAGTTTGGAGGCTACCCAGATGGAATATAGGGTGTTGTTCTTCCAACTTGAGTGTGGCTTCACAGTGGCAATAGAGGAGGCCATGGATTGACATATTGGAATGGGAATGAGAAGTGAATTAAAATGGGTGGCCACAGGTGTCCACTTCTTCTGGTGGACAGAGTGTAGGTAGTTGGCGAGGCTGTCTCCCAATCTACATCAGGTTTCACTGATGTACAGCAGGCCACACTGGGATCATCGGACACAGTATATGACCCCAACATACTCACAGGTGAAATGTCGCCTCACCTGGAAGGACTATTTGGGTAGTGAGGGAGGAGGTGTAGGGGCCAGTGCAGCACTTGTTCTGCTTATAAGGATAAGTGCCAGGCAGGAGATCAGTGGGGAGGGGTGAATAGACAGGGAATTCCTGTGGAAAGCAAAGTGTTTGGTGGTGGGATCCTGTTGGAGATGGCAGAAGTTCTGGAGAATTATGTGCTGGATGTGGAGACTGGTGGGGTGGTAGGGAGGACATTTTCCACAGATGATGAGAGGGCCTGCTGAGTTCGTTCCTTCAGCATTTTGGGTGTGTTGCTTGGATTTCCACATCTGCAGATTTTCTCTCGTTGGGGGTTACCTCGCCGCACTTTGCCTGGCTGATGATCCAGGTAGTTTGATCAAAAATATAAAAATGATTAAGGGTCGAAATGGAATATGCTGAATTTCTTTAGCATCCTAAGCAAGATGCTTATGGAAGGAACATCAAAGATCAGTGTTTGATTGTTGAAGGTAATCAATCTGGAATGCATGTATGAGTTACTTCACACTGTAATGTCTCAGTAGTATTATCACCAGATTAAGTATTTAGATACCCAGAGCAGTGTCTTGGGGACACGAGTTCAATTCCTACCACAGCAGATGGTGGTAAATTTGAATTAAAAGTCTGGAATTAGAAAGTCCAATGATAGCCATTGTTAATTGCTGTAAAGACCTGTCTGGTTCACTAATGTCCCATATGGGAAGAAATGTGCCATCCTGACCTGGTCTGACTTACATGTGACTCCGGGAGCTGCCCCGTGAAATGTGTAATAAACTGCCAGAGCAGCAGTTCACCACCACCTTCTCCAGAGAAAATCAAGATGATGTATAAATAAAAAAACGGACCTATTAGATTCCTGATGGCTCAGTGTGAACCCTATAGCACAGTACAAGATTGTGAAATAGGGCGATATCAGGTTCAAGTTTCGGGATCTGCTAAAATATCTGATTCTCTGCAGGATGGCATTTAGCTTCTGTAGCACCGTGCTCCAAAAATGAGTTGGCTTTGTCATCGTCTCTTCCTCACTGAATGCTCCCTTCAGGATTGTTTTCATGGCCATTCTGAGGAGGAAGGCACTTGAATGTGATGTGTAGGATTTACGGAGAAAACTATGGTCATTGTAAACCTGGAAGAAAAGTAAAAGAGCTGGCAATTTCCAGAAGGTTTGTGGCATCAGTGGAGAGTGAGCTGAAGGAAGGCCATCAACTTGAATGTGGACTCTGTACATCTCTGTAGGTGCTGCTTGACCTGAGCATTTCCAATAATTTCTGCTTTTGACTGTGAGCTACTGCTTTCAGGACTCGAAGAAGAGGGTCCTGCAAGCTTTTGAGTATTGGAAGAGAGCACAATTTAAATCACTCAATCTGATTGCACATGCACATAGATACTTCAGTCACATGATCTCCAACTAACCCGCTCCACCACATTAAACAGGCTTTTTCCCATTTCCAATATTTCTATCATTTATATGCAGAAATGAGCAAACCAAATCTACTATAATGTTTTTGAGATTGCCTGCAGCAGGGTTTTGAAGATTAATCTTTAATTCTTGGAGGGCGGGATCCTAATATGCAGTGTTGAGATGTTTAAGATGATTGGTGGAGCTGGTTGAGTAAAAGGGAAGCTACTTCCTCTTCCGAGGATTCTAGGAAAAGGGGCCATTTGTAAGTGTAGTTGGATTTGAGTTGCAGAAGTTATGGTCCAAATAGTGCAGATGCAGGGTTTTGACCCAAGATACTGAATGGCCATTTCCCTCCACCAATGCTGCCTGACCCATTGAGTTTCTCTGGCATCTTGTGTGTTGCTCCCGATTCCAGCATCTGCGGTCTTTTATGTGTCCAGAATGATTTTTTAAAATCCTGTTGTTAGTGTGTGTATGTGTGTGCTCATTCTTCCATGGAGTTGTGTGTGTATGCATGTGTGTGCACACTAATGTGTGTATATGTATGTTTCTGTGTGTGTGTGTGTGTGTGTGTGTGTGTGTGTGTGTGTGTGTGTGTATCATTCTGTTGCCATCTTGATGAGCTGTGGCTAACTGTCTTTAGTGCCAGAAAAATTAGCCTAATCTGATTTGTGTGGATTAGACAGGTTTGTGAGGGGCCCCACAAGTGCTCATCAGCAGGCTGGAGGATCCCTGCTGGCCTTTGATGAGGCGGTGACTCCGACTGCAAAAAGGAGTTGAAAATGCTGTAGGGAGGAAAACAAGCTTCATTTACTTATAAAGGGATCTGTCATTACAACAATAGGATGCAAGCCAAAAAAGATGGATAGAGACAGAAGCAAGAGAGAGGAAAGGACCACCAATTTCTGTCATATCAGAGACCCTTAAAGTAGTGGGAGCTGAGTGAGTAGGTATTTTACCAAATTGTCTGCAATCATTATTTTTTTTCTTTGGGTTCTTCAAATCCCCAGGAAAAGGTCGGATTCATTAAGTGCTACCATGAGCTTCAACTATTTACTGGTTTAACACTTAAAAAGATGCCAGCCCTCGATAATATGTGTTATAGATACCTTACTAATTGAAAGATTGCATTAGAATTAGTTTTGGCTAAACATGCCTGAGAAGGTGAGTACAGTAACTGAGACAAAGCCTGCACTTTAGTGTCAACAGCCTTTACTCTCAGTGACTGAACTGAACTCTTACGAGATACTGAATGTCTGGGGGCAGATCTGTGGAGATAGAACTGTAGGGTACACAAACACAAGTTAGAAAAACACGGACAACCCTCTGGTGCCTCACCCTAGTGTAGTTTTCTTACTGCAGTTTCTGCACTGCAGCCTGCATCTTGGGTGAGCCATTCCATTGCATTACCCAGCGCTCAGTTCCTGAGATTGGCTGTACTCCTGGGTGACCCTGCGTGAATAATGTCTTGACCATGGCCATTTTGGCAGAGCTCAAGGGCAAAGGTGTTGTGATGCATTATATCTGGGAGGTGGGATGATATAGAGCACTGATGGTGGTGGCTGGGGTGATGGGGTCAATCAAAGTTGGTGGATTGACTAGTTTCAAGTAAGTAAGTAATAGTGAAACAATGAATTAGCAGTAAAAGACTGACCTGTTTTAAAGTTGGTGATGTTATGGATTGCAAGTGAGGCTGTCTAGGGCTATATATCAGATGGAAAGTTGGGTGAAACAATGGCAAATAAAATTTAATTCAAACAAGTAAAGCATTGAATGAAAGAAATCAAGATAATGTCTGGGGCAGATCTCTGTCTTTGATCTGGAGTTCTTGTGGGCTTTCTGGAGATGGGTCATCGTTTCCTTTGGTGAATGCACTGCACAACGTACTTCTGACCAGTCCATTCCAGAAAGGGACCAGTCTGAAGTCCGGTACTTGCCAAATCAGTTGAAGCAACAGGAGAAGCATGTAAACCTATCAGTGGCTTTGAGAGTAGGAGATTAGGGAGCCCAATGAATATGGAACTGGGGGGAGATAGCTTCACTGCTCAAGTCCAAGCTCATGATCAACAAGTTTCCTAAATGACAGTGGTCATAGCCAAGCAATAATACAGCAGAGATACAGGCTATTCTGCCTACCATATTCATGCTGACCACCAAGCACCCATCTATCCTAATCCCATTTACATAGTGCATAGTTTTCTATTTTTTACCATTTCAAGTGTTAAAGTGCTGGTCTAGGTGCTGTTTAAAAATAGTGAATTTCATCACCTATGCCTGCCTCCAGTGTCAAGAGAAGGCCTTTCATGGCCTTTCTGTGAAATTTGTAGTCAGAGGTCTTTGTGTGGCTGGTGGAAGATGATAGTCCTGTAGGTGTTCAGTGTAAGGCTTATCCTCATGTATAATTCTCTAGATGAGTAGACAGTGCAGCCTCCAAAAGTGACTATTCACAAGTATCACCTGTACACCACAACTTGGCCATTGTGGTGACCTTGGTACACAATGTACTCACGCTGCACTGAACAATTTTCCATTAGTTCTGCAGATTGATTTTATTCAAGTTGGAGGTTTGTGAGATGCAATGTTGTGTCAAGAAAGGTTGTGAAAAGTGTTGTGGCAAATTTGCAGCATTATTTGACACCAGTTTTCATTGAGGTTCATTTTCTTGTAGTCCCAGTAAGAACAGATGTTACATAACTCACCACTAAACCAGATTCAGCAAATGTTCTTGCTAGCATGGAGCCACATGAGAATGCAGATGCTGGAATCTGGAGCACAAAGCGATTGTTGGAGGAACTCAAGTCAGAGAGCTTCTGTGGAGAGAAATGGATAGCTGATGTTTTGGGTTGAGCTTCTGCATCCAGTCCAGATGAAGGGCCTCAACTTGAAACATTGACTGTTCATTTACCTTCATAGATTTTACATGACCTGCTGAGTTCCTCCAACAGCTTGTTTCTTGCTCTACCTTGTTAAATCTGCTTTGGGGCTAGAATATTTTTGGAGAATAATTTTGTCTGATTTGACTCCACTTTCAATGCCCTGGGATGCCTGTCTGTGTTAAAAATAATATTTAAGTACAAAATGCTTCTCCCAGTTTTATAGCCTTTTGTGTGATGGAAGATCTTTTCTGGGGAGCTATCTGAATTCCATTAATTCTATATTTGAGAGATGAGAGGGAGAGAAGCAAAGTTTTAGATGTGTAAACATGCCTTACAGTATATTTGATTTGAAATCAAATTTATTATCATTGTAGGATTGTTCTTACAAATGAATGTTTACTAGTTTTCTAAAGCATGTAACTCAACCCAGAACAGAGGTGAGCTTGTAAATGGTCATTTATTTTACAATTTTTGAAGTGTTTTCAGATTTTGTTTTTGCACATAGAATAACAACTGAACAAGCTAATTAGACTCATAAATCATGCCCTGTACTTGTATTAATTTGAAAATTAATTAATGAAATAATGATTGCTTCTTTCCCAATAAATATTTTACCTAAATGCAGAGAGCAGTAAATCACAAAATGATGCCTTTTAGCTACAGAAAACTACTGCTAATATTTCATCCAATGGTCTCAAGTAGGAAATAAGTTGGGTATATGTAGTCCTTTTAATTATATTTCAAATAATATTATTATATCATGTTATAAAAAGTAGCAAGTTTGTTTTCTAATCATCATCTTCAGAGCGCTGACTGGGTTTATTGTATACTGGGATAAAGCATTCTATCTTCGGGCAACAATAGAATGGGTGGTAATCCTTTGACTTTTGTCCATGGGATTTCTTAACACAAAAAATAGGTTAATTATCGCCTACTGTAGCTCTTTGACTAACAAAAGACACAGGTCTCCTTTCTTCCTTTCTGACTTACTGTAGGGCCTTTGAAATATGATAGTTTAATCGGCAACACCTTCTGTATGACAATTTATGCATGCAGGGTTTCCTTCAATAGGTTTCTCATGTTGCTGGGAACCTTGCAGCAATGAGGAGATATGACCTTTAGACCGGGTATGTGATCCAGCCTTTTCTTATGAAAATCCAGTACACGATAATTCACTTTGTACCTCCTCACATCACTATCGAGCTTCACACAGAATCTATTTGTTTGCTAATTGTTTAATTTTCTCTTTTACATCAAGAAATCTGCAAACTCCTTCATATTTTTGATATGGCAATGCAATAGGAGCATGAGGGGAATATTTACATTTTTGCTGTTTGGAGTTTTTGTGGGAGTAATGAGAACAAAGTTAGAATAGACTTGGACATAAATGCATTGGTGATCGGAAGAGGAAATATTTGGGGTTTGACACTTCCTATGTTTATCTGAGGTGATAAGCATCGGCTGCTCTGAGTTCCCATGTATGAAGAGAAGACTGTCAGCTGTCAGTCAAGCTGACAGAGAAAACGAGGGTTTGCAGAAACTGGCGGCAAATCAAAGAGAAAATAAAGGCCATTTAGATTGCTTGTTACATTTCTTCTCCCACCTTACTTCCCACAGTGGTCCAGTTGAATAGACCAAAGGTATCAGATACAAGGACTTCACTCCAGACCCACTCCACCCACGAGCTCTGTTCCTCTTTACAAATCTTAGTCCTTTTTTAAAAATGTCCCTCCTGCTCTTTCCTCCCTCAGGGACACCAAAAATAAAAACAAAACTGAAAAGCAGAACAATAAACAAAGCCGCCTAGTTTTCTATAAGTCATTTCTCATGCCTGGGGTTCTTGATATCGTGGTTCTTCAACATCTTTAGCTGTCAAACCTGTTTGCATTTTTCATCATTCTGTGGCATTTTCTTCTGCTGTAGAGCATGTGGCTTTGTTGTGTGTACTTCTGCTGTATAATTATGACAGAGAGCAGCCTTTCACTTGCTGGATATCAATCACTGAAGGGGTAACCCAATTTTGGCAGATCAAGCAAATGAGATTAAGGTGTAAACCACTAAAGGCACAGAGGCTCAGGGAAGCACTCACAGCGTCCTTTGAGAAGCAATCCTGCAAAGCGTTGCTCTTTAGAAGTGGCAGGGTAGATCGGTTCGGGATGTGTGTCAGCTCTGAATACCTACGGCAATTTTTATTTTGAGGAGGAAAAGACATTCCTTTTCCCACTCCTTCCTGCACAGTGTGACCCAGAGCTGGCCTTTCTGTGTTTGAGCTGATTTCATTTTGATTAACATTAAAAAATAATACCTGTAGGCATGTAATTTAACACTTCTACTCACAGGCATACAAGCAAGAGTTATTTGTTTAAGACAAGTGATTGCCATTTAATTGTGAAGCCTCACATCTAAATCTGACATTTATTTATTTATCTATTTATCTATCTATCTATCTATTTATTCATTCATTCATTCATTCATTCATTCATTCATTCATTCATTCATTCATCCATCCATTCATCCATTCAATGGCCTGCTGTTAACCCTCTGATAGCTGCACTGGTCATCGGTTATGACAGGATTTGCTTTTAAATCTTCTGAATTTTTCACATGATCATTTCTCTCAATGAATGTGCAGAGTGATTAACAAACTGCATGACTGCTGCAAAAAGGTTACCAGGCACACATTTGGGGAAATTGGAGTGCAGCTTCACTTTAACAGTGCAGAGTGCTGGTAGATATTCATTCAGGAAATCAGAAGGCAGGGCTGGAGTAGAGCTTTGGAAAACAAACTAAATCGAATTTGATAGGATAAACTGGAGTCCTTATATGTTTGTCATTATTGGAACCCACAGTGAAATGTTGCTGCCCTAATATTTATCTTATGGAGCTCTGTAAGGCCACGAACAGCCATTGGGCTAAATGGCCTATGAATTAAAGTGACTATAATAATGTTAGAACAAGCAGGGCAGATTTGGGCACTGTGGACTCCCAGAGTGAGAAGGTGAAGAGTGTCCAACAATTTGTTAAGGATGTTAAATGAAGGATCAACCTCAGCTTGACTTTGGCAAGAACATATTTGAACGTGTGAAGTAATCTCATGGAATCTGTTAGCTCAGACAACAGATATTGCCTTTGTTTTGCACTGCACCTGCTGGACTCACAGTGTGAGGCACATTTGTACCCGAATGTCAGTTTGGGACTTGATGCCATGATGGCTTGTGATTCAGAGTAGTTGCGTTACCCACTGAGGTACTGTTGTCTCTTTTAGGGGTTTTGTAGTGTTTATGGATTCCCTACAGCAGCAGAAGGAGATCTGTGGTGGGACCCATCCATTAGTGGTGAGCTTGATGAACCAAGTGTCAATTCCTTGTAGAATTAGAATGGGAATGAGAATTGGTTTTATTATCACACGTCGTGAAGTTTATTGTTTTACGGCAGCTGTACAGAGCAGTACATTAACAAAATTACTATAAATTACAATAAGAAATATAAAAAGGTAGCAAATAGTGAGGTAATGTTCATGGGCTCATGGACCATTCAGAAGTTTGATGTCGGGAGGGGAATCTGTTCCTAGAATGTTGAGTGTGTGCCTTCAGAATCCTGTATTTCCTCCTTCATGATAGTAATGAGAAAAGGGCATGTCCTGGGTGGTGAGAGCCCTTAATGATAGGTGGTGCCTTATTGAAGGTGTCCCTAATGGTGAGGAGCTAATACCCATGATGGAGCTGCCAGAATTTATAACCCTCTGCAACTTTTTCCAATCTTCATACCAGACGGTGATGCAACCAATCAGAATGCGCTCCACAGTACATCTGTAGAAATTTGCTAGAGTTTTTGGTGACATGCCAAATCTCCTCAAACTCCTAATGAAATATAGCCACTGGCACGCATTCTTCATTACTACATCAATGCTGGGCTCAAGATAGATCTTCAGAGATGTTGACACCCAGGAACATCAAGCTGCTCACTCACTCTTTCCACTGCTGATCCCTTGATGAGGACTGGTGTACATTCTCTCAATTTCCCCTTCCAGAAGTTCTCAATCAATTCCTTGGTCTTACTGGTATTGAGTGCAAGGTTATTGTTCCAGATTTTCTGAGAATTAATGACCTTATTTTAGATCTAATTGGATAAAAGTCAAAAAGCCATAAACCAGTCACCCTAAATATTTCAGTAGGCTTCTGTCACCTCATTTTAGATCAACTAATTGGGCTGAAGTGTGCGATGATGCCCCTGGGTGATGATGCCTGTAATTAGAGGGTCAGATTTCACATGAATGCAGTCAGAGCTCAACTCCTGAACCATTTCCGTGTTGTCAGGCCCTCAGAATAGTATCAGATTCTGCATCATGCTGGAACTTCAACTCATCACGGGGTAGGGCAAAGCTGTGGAGTAATAGCCAAATGACATGTGCAAGGGGGCACTAAGTGAGAAAAGGCCACGCAGGCTGTACAAGAGAACTCCAGGAATTGAATGAGAGTCAGGTGGGGAAAGTGGAAAGGATCTAGAGTTAACCGCCAAAGTCCCATGGTTTGATAAAACTGATGTTAGGTTGGGTGCAATCCATTGGTGCATTGACAAGCAGTTACCAGATACTGGAGATCAAGAGACTGCAGATAGTGGAACCTGGAGTAACACAACACAAGCTGGAGGGAATCAGCAGGTTGCACAACATCCCAGGGATGAAAGCAGTTGTTGCTGTTTCATGACAAATTCCTGCATTGGGATGCACTGGACTCTGATGATGGGGAAGGGGGAATAAAGAACTGAAGTGGTTTGGCAAAAACAATATTTGCACCTTGCACTGCTGGAGGTGTTCCCTGGGATTTAATGTGCAGGACATGTGCAAAATGATTTGGAGGACATTATTTTAAAAATGATGATGAAATTTTGAGATCCATAAAGTCTGGAAGCTACTTGGAAGCATAGAAGGAATTTTGCCCAGAGATCGTAACACTCTGGCCGGGAATCTGAGCTTGGCTGGACTCAACTACATAGCTGGCTCATCTCCCCAGCTATAACTCAATTGTGCTGACTATAAACTGAAATTACTTAAAAATCTTAATGATTGAATGACTGAGCTGAGACCCACAGAGTGGTTTATGTGATCTTGAGCTTAGATGTTGTCTCAATTTATCGAAGAGTGCAGAAAAATTGAAGCCTTTTCAAAGCATTCTTCCAAATCCTTTCACAAACTTCCTGAGGAACATTCTGTCTCATCATATCTGATGTGATTACTCTGGGTTTCAGCCAATTGTTATAGACTTGTCCACCTAGTAAGTTACTAACAGCAGGTTTTGATTCATCATTAATACAGTTATAGGACATGAATCTTCAGTACAGGGTGTCAGTCAGTAATATTATAAGCATAGAACCCACTCTGGACACTATCAATTTCTAAATCTTTAAGGGGAAACTTATTCCAGCTGTTAATTCATTGATCATTTTTTAGTGTTTCCAGTAAAATAGGCAGACTTATTGCGTTCAACTTGCTTTGGTATTGGACAGCAGTGAAACTTTTTAGTTGTGAGGACACCATAAAACTCAGATGATTCTTTCAGAATCTAGATCAACAATGGAACTTTTTGTCAGTGTTAGGAGGGATATGGGTCAGGTGCAGGTCAGTGGGATGTGGCAGAAAAATGGTTCGGCACAGCCAAGAAGGGCCAAAAGGCCTGTTTCTGTGCTGTAATGTTCCATGGTTCTATGGTTACACACAACCGCATAAAGCACCAGGACCTCCGAAATGTCCATGCCAAATGTAGAGGATTTCCTAGCTATTCAGGATGACTGTGTGTTAGGAAAGGATAGTAGTTCAGTGCAAAGTAAAGGTTCAAAAGATGAGTGTCGCCTCAATCACTGTAGAACCTTTGTTAAAGATTAAAAAAAGAGAAATAGAAAAGGATCTACCTACTAACTACGGTCAATTTAATTGCCCATGGGTCATTTGATACGAGGTTATGTGTTTTACTTTTAAACCAGTAAGTGCCATTTTTAACAAAGTGTGGTAATGTCTCAATTATATTTTAGATACACATATTCATTTAAGTAGGTAAAAAAAACTTTACCACTTGCCGGATGGGGTGGGGGAGATTGTGTAGGGTTCTATGGATGAACAAAGCATTGGTCAAAGGTTCAGAGAGTTAAATACCTTCTTAATGTCCACTCTGAAGCCTGGCACATGTTACTACCTGGCCTTCTGACCCTGTGTCACCCACATATAAAAGATTGTCCCTTGTCTACTTTACACTCGATTGATAAATGACGACACTCCCTCTCTGAAGGGACTCCATAGAATGTTGTGTAAGAGGTCACACTGTTGGGAGTAAATTATCATCTGTTTTACTTAACAAGAAACTAGAACAGCATTTGAAAGAAGTAATAGATCTCAAGTAGCCATTGAGATCTTCCTAAAACTTCTCACAAATAAATCAGAATGGAGCAACATTGTGTTGCCCCTGATGATGTCTCTGTCTGCCCTGACAGTGGTTGCTGCTGTTGGGGAGCCGTGTTAAATACTGCTAAGTATCTTTCTGGAGCAGGTGGACACTTTGGGCTGTTTGACTGTTACCTGATGTCAAGCTCACAGTACTCTAATCTTGCTCAGCGTGGACAGGTTGGGTTGAGAGGCCTATTTCCATGCTGTATTACGTCACGAGTACTCACCCAGGTGCACTTGGATTGAGCCCTCTCTCCAGCCAAAGATTCCAAGTGTACTGAGTTATGTAGCATAAGTCAAAAACAGGGTTTTCTCCATAACAACAGTGTACCGAACAGTGTAGAACTGTAGGAACCCCCAACGTCACAGGAGAATGATGCTACATAGTTGGGACAATTCATTCTTTCCAGAAGTACAGAAAGTGCTCCTACAGATAGAGATACCATTAGAAAGCTGTTCAGTGTAGCTGCAAATGGCAGAGAAGCAAGAACTAAACTTTTAATGGACAATATTTGTGGTAAAGAAATGTTTTTGACAAGTCCCTGGATAAACACATTTAACGGTGTACTGAATTGCTGATATATCATTTTCAATGACCTCATTAGTGTCAGTTAATTAAAACTTTCAGCACTTGACTTTGATGCTGTTGCAGCCCAAAAAATAGAGTTCTGATTGGACCGACACAAAGCTGATTGTACTAATGAATAGCAGCAATTTCTAATGGAACCGAATTATACCTGCTTCTTGCAACTCAGATAAAATATTATTAAATTCATGGCAACTTTGCATAAAGCAAATTAATCAGCTGCCCGTGCTTTCGCTTCATAATAATCTCTAGTGCTTATTGATCATGTTTTTAACGCAATTTTGAAAGCGCATGCATCAGGTTCTCGCTAATTAAAGCCACAACTTCAGAAAATGCCATAATAACGGTTAATTAGGAGGATGCTATTTTCAACATAATTTGCTAATTAGTCACTGAGCTAGTACAGTGTATCTCCCTAATTACAGCGAGGACTGAGCGTTAGGCACTTGTGACTGGAGTGCAAATGACACCATTATGGGGTCCTGCGTTACGATTCCTCTGCAAACGGTTAATTGCCCCTCTTTCTCTTTTGATATTGCGACAGAAAAATAATAATCTTGAACTCATGTCAAAAAATAGTTGTAACTGAGATGATGGAATTCTTTTTTATAATTGTTTTTTTTGGCAGGGAAATGGGAAAGAGGGATCACGGGTTTCATTTCTTGTTATAAACTTTTTACAGGTTTTCTTGGCTTTTTAATGGATCATGTGTACTCCCAGAAACCAGTGGCAGTCTTGTCAGCTGTCCAAGTGTGGGAGCCTTCATATGGGGCAAACAGCTGAACAGTTATGCCTGAGCCCCAGGGACAGGCCCTTCTACAGCAAGGTGACTGCCCTAGGAATTGGTGGGATGCAAGCTCTTAAAACTGGATCTTCAACTTGCCCTCACGTCATTTCTCTGGTGTGAGGAAAATGCAAGGAATTGTGCACTTGGTGTATGCGGTAACAATGGTTAAGTTCCTGTTTGCTTTACAGTTCTTGTTCTTTTTCATCCCAGGCTATTGATATCAAGTATTATGCCCCTAATGACAAGCTGACTAGGACAACAGGCCATACTGTGGGTTGAACCCAAGACTTTCATTGTCTATAATTCATTGAAGCTACTTATAGAGTCAAAAGAATCTTCTTTTCAAGGGGAGAGGAGGAAAGGAATGCATATTTAATCCAATAATAAATGTGCTTTAGTCCAGCGTTAGAGTCACTTAAAGAAAATCTTATTACAAATGTTCCTGTTTAAATAGCATGAATGATAGTAAATCACATTGGGAAATGCACAGACGGCTCTCATTGCTATGCTGTGAGGGATTATAATTAATAGAACCTTCCTCAACTTCTGTGCAACTGCCTTTCAGCTGTTGTGACTGACAGTGTTATGACTCAATCAATGTGACTTTGATGTAATTATAGCTGAGTAAAATCCAGCAAAAATTATATTTTGCATCAGATTCACATTTTGTCATCCAGATTCTGATATTTCAAGGGCAGTCATATTGGGTTGCCTCTATCATTCCACTTTAGGAATGCCCCTTTGCAGCAGAAAAATTTTAATTTCAATTCCTTTACCCGCTTTAAGCTTGTACTCATCCAAAATGCTGCTACTCAAAACCCCCAATGAGTTGATAGGACTTTCCAGCCCTGATATCAGCTGGTTGTTGGACAATGCCTTAGTTTTGAATTCTTCATCATTATCTTCAACAGATCCATGACTGTCACCTGATCTGTACTAAATCCTGCAGTTGTGTGGGTCTCTGCAGTTTGTACACCCCTCCTTATCTGTCTTCTTTATCATTCCCAATTATTGTTAGTCCACTACTGACAGCTACACCTTCAGATGACCAGAACCTAACATCTGTAGTCTCTTCCCTAAACCCCTACATGTTCTAGTTCTCCTTCCTCTTTTGAGAAGCAGTTGAGAAATTACTATGCTGATTGTATGAACAAATATAAGACGGTCTCACTTTGTGTTTACTGGTTTTTAGAAGAATCTGGGACAATTTGATTGAAAAATATAAGACCTTGAGGGGTTATATAGGGTTATATCTCCTCCTAGATATGGAGATGTTTCCTTTTGTAGGGGAACATAAAACTGGGGGGGGGGGTCACTTTAAATATAAGAGTTGTGCATTTAGGACAGAGATGACATGAAGAAGTATTTTCAAGAGGATCATGAATCCTTTGAACTGTCTTTCTTAAAGGGTGGTGGAAGAAGTACTTGAGTATTCCTGATGAGCAAGGGGTAAATAGTAATTGGTATACCGTTGCCACATGTACAAAGATACTGTGTAAAAACAGGTTTTGCCATCTACCTATACTGTTCATTCCACCATATAAGTACACGGAGGGGTAGTACAAAGGGAGAAGCTATAACACAATGAAAATAAATTGTTACAGTTACAGAAAGAGTGCAGTGCAGGTGGACACTGAGGTGCCAGGGCTATGATGAGGTAGATTCAGAAACCAAGAGTTCATCTTTACTGCACAAGAATTCTGCTAAGGAGTCTTGCAACAGCAGGATAGAAGCAATCTCAGAGCTTGGTGTTATGTGATCTCTGAGTTTGGTGGTGTGTGATCTCTGAGTTTGGTGTTACGTGATCTCTGAGCTTGGTGGTGTCTGATCTCTGAGTTTGGTGTTATGTGATCTCTGAGTTTGGTGTTATGTGATCTCTGAGTTTGGTGTTACGTGATCTCTGAGTTTGGTGTTATGTGATCTCTGAGTTTGGTGTTACGTGATCTCTGAGTTTGGTGTTATGTGATCCCTGAGCTTGGTGTTTTGTGATCTCTGAGTTTGGTGGTGTCTGATCTCTGAGTTTGGTGTTACGTGATCTCTGAGTTTGGTGTTATGTGATCTCTGAGTTTGGTGTTACGTGATCTCTGAGTTTGGTGTTATGTGATCCCTGAGCTTGGTGTTATGTGATCTCTGAGTTTGGTGGTGTCTGATCTCTGAGTTTGGTGGTGTCTGATCTCTGAGTTTGGTGGTGTGTGATCTCTGAGTTTGGTGTTATGTGATCCCTGAGCTTGGTGGTGTCTGATCTCTGAGTTTGGTGGTGTGTGATCTCTGAGTTTGGTGTTATGTGATCCCTGAGCTTGGTGGTGTCTGATCTCTGAGTTTGGTGGTGTGTGATCTCTGAGTTTGGTGTTATGTGATCTCTTATCTTGGTGTTATGTGATCTCTGAGTTTGGTGTTATGTGATCTCTTATCTTGGTGTTATGTGATCTCTGAGTTTGGTGTTATGTGATCTCTTATCTTGGTGTTATGTGATCTCTGAGTTTGGTGGTGTGTGATCTCTGAGTTTGGTGTTATGTGATCTCTTATCTTGGTGTTATGTGATCTCTGAGTTTGGTGTTATGTGATCTCTTATCTTGGTGTTATGTGATCTCTGAGTTTGGTGTTATGTGATCTCTTATCTTGGTGTTATGTGATCTCTGAGTTTGGTGGTGTGTGATCTCTGAGTTTGGTGTTATGTGATCTCTTATCTTGGTGTTATGTGATCTCTGAGTTTGGTGGTGTCTGATCTCTGAGTTTGGTGGTGTGTGATCTCTGAGTTTGGTGTTATGTGATCTCTGAATTTGGTGTTATGTGATCTCTGAGTTTGGTGTTATGTGATCTCTGAGTTTGGTGTTATGTGATCTCTGAGTTTGGTGGTGTGTGATCTCTGAGTTTGGTGTTATGTGATCTCTGAGCTTGGTGTTATGTGATCTCTGAGTTTGGTGGTGTGTGATCTCTGAGTTTGGTGTTATGTGATCTCTGAGTTTGGTGTTATGTGATCTCTGAGTTTGGTGGTGTCTGATCTCTGAGCTTGGTGGTGTGTGATCTCTGAGTTTGGTGTTATGTGATCCCTGAGCTTGGTGGTGTCTGATCTCTGAGTTTGGTGGTGTGTGATCTCTGAGTTTGGTGTTACGTGATCTCTTATCTTGGTGGTGTGTGATCTCTGAGCTTGGTGTTATGTGATCTCTGAGTTTGGTGGTGTGTGATCTCCGAAGGTTGTTGTAGGTGAATGGCAATATGGAGTTGAAACTGCAAATAGACCCACTGTGATCTTATTGAAAGGTGCAGCAAGCTATTCTCTCCTGTACCCTTTTACTTCCTGTCAAAGTGTAACCAGAGCCAACAGTCTTGTTACTTTGGTCAACTTCTCCCCTGCTTCCTGCTCGATGTTCCAAACAAGACAACTAATATACCATGAAAAGCTTTATCTTAAGATAAATTGTTGCCATTGAGACAACACCAAGAATTTACATTGATGTCTTTATTTGCTTCATTCTATTTGTCAGGAAAGTTTCTAAATTGCTATGTGAAGTTAATTGCTGTTAAGTGTGCTATTTCCATATTTATATGTGGACAGTACTTACTGTATAAGCAGCAAGATCCAATAATCCAATAATTGCACAATAATCAGAGACACACTTGCTTGATATTGATGGTTTGACTGAGGTAGTAATGTTAGTCAATGCTACAGTTCAAAGTACATCTGCATTACCATATAATACCTTGAGATTCATTTTTCTGTGGGCATTTACAGGAAAACTAAAGAATACAATAGAAATTTTGAAAAACTGTACTTAAACTGACAAATGATCGAAGTGCAAAAGAAGAAACTGCAAATAAAAGAGATAACATGGAGAACATGAGTTGTAAAGAGTTCTTGAAAGTGAGTCTAAAGGTCATAGAATCACTTCAAAGTGGTGGTGAGTACAGATATTCACACCAGTTCAGAAGGCTGATGGTTGTAGGGTTATAAGTATTCCTGAACCTGGTGGACCTAAAACTTCTGTACCTCCTGCCCGAAGGTAGTAGTGAGAAGAAAGCATGGCCTTGATGTGTGTTTTTGATGGGCAAATATACTTAGTTGGTGGGGAGGCCTTTGCCTGTGATGGACTAGGCATCACTTTCAAACAAAGCTGTTTCCATCACTTTCTGTAGTCTTTTATGTTCCTGGGCATTGGTGTTTTGATACCAGGCCATGATGTAACTAATTAGTATACTCTCCTCTCTGCATCGATTTAAGTTTGTCGAAAGTTTTGGTGACATGCAGAATCTAAAGTGGAGGCATTGTCATGCCTTCTTTGTGATGCCACTTATGTGCAGGAAAGATCTTCTGAAATGGTGACACCAAGAAATTTAAAGCTATTGATCCTCTTCACCCCCGATCCTCTAATGACGACTGGCTCATGGACCTCCGACCTCTTCCTCCTGTAGTCGATAATCAGCTCTTTGGTTTTGCTGACATTGAGTGAGAGGTTGTTGTTGTGATACCACTCAACCAGATTTTCATTCTCCCTCCTATACGCTAATTCATCACCATGTTTGACTTGGCCTACAACAGTGGTGTGTCAGCAACTTAAATGGAGCTGCACTTAGTCACACAGTCATAGGAATAAAGTGAGTGAAACAAGGGCTGAGCAGACAGCCCTTTGCTACACCTGTAATGATAGTGAGTGTGGAGGAGATGTTGTTGCCAATCTAAACTGATTGGGATCTATCAGTGAGGAAATCGAGGATCCAGCTGCACAAGAAGGTATCAAGGCCCAGTCTATAGGAGAATTCCCTGCTTTCCTTTGAAGAAGCTCTATAGGATTTTAAGACCAACCTGAATGAATAACTGATGCAGTCAATAGAAATTTAAAAAAGCAGCAGATGCTGGAAATCTGAGACACAAACAATGCCAAAAACAGTCAGCAGGTTAATAGCGTCAGTGGAGAGAAAAGCAGGGTTAATAATTCAGGTTGAAGATTCTTCATAAGAAATCGCGAAGAGAAAAAAATGAATTAAACTTTTTCTGTGCAGCAGAGACAACTCTATGTATTGAGGCAGGGCTGCAGGGAGGAGCTTTGAGAATGTTTAGGTAGAAATAAAAGGAATTCACTCAGCCCTGTTAATGGATCCGACAATGTAGCTTGGCTAAAGTATCGTAACACTGCAATCATATGAAAACATGGGATCTGGGGATTTGAGGAATGCAACTCTGACTGCAGAAGTCTCCTTGAAAAGGTGGAAATCCTTTTGCAGTTTACAACGATTATACTGTACATCAGTTTGTGAGAGAGAACTGAAGAAGTTGCCTGTAAATTTCCGTTAAGCTTTACTCTGTAAATGTGAGCTCAGTGCAAAACAAATTCACCGGATCTGAAGAGGAATTAAAACAGCACTTTAAAGACAAGGATCAGCAATGTGCCTCAAGGAAAATCTGTTGGTAATTCTAGGGTGGGGTCCTGTTGGAATTATCTGTGGGTTAGGGATGGGCTGAGTGAAGTAGGAGAGTCTGAGCCTGGGGAAGGATCAGCTGCCTTGTGACCCTCATGCCCCCATACACAGCTGGGGACAGATGGAAGACTAGTGCAAATCAATAAGTGTCAGCCTCACAGATGGGCAAGCAGGCGGTGTTCATATCCTCTCCCCCATCTCCTTGCAAAAGGAAATCGATGAGCCCTCCATGATAGGCAAAAAGGATGATGCAATCTGACCAACACCTCCCCCCACCCCTCTGCTTCCAACCACGTCTGCAAGCAGGGACTGTGGATATTAATGAGGAACACAGTGTGTTAAAGCCAGCTCTAATTAATGTACTACAGCACGTCTGCAGTGCAATTTGCAGACAAGCAAGGAAAAGCCTTGTTTTGGAATGAGGTCGCAGTCCTGAATCCTGGGGTTTCACAGCCACGCTCCGACCTCAACACGATCTTTTCTGGAGCAACCCAGTGATAATAAAGGAAGGGCATGTCACCTTGCTGTTGTCTTGATAGCCTCTAAATGGACCGATTTAAAACCCAGTCAAGGTCTTGCTGGTCAGCCCCAGAACAGCTGTGAGCATTGAAGGCAAATGAATATTATTTTCAACGCCAGCTAATCATCACCAAGGCCAAATGGTGTCTGACTGGGAGACAGTGGGAGGGGTCATTGTGAAAAGCACAGCTTGCAAACTGGCAAAGTGCAGCCTGTTTTTTTTTTCCCCTTCAATAATCTCTGGTGTGTGCTTTCCTTAAGTAAAAGCCTTCAAACCTGCTTCTTACATGATTGTCTGAGTATTATTTCCCTCACCCTATCACATCACAATCCTCACAGTCAGTTAATACGGCAAGCCAAAGTGAACAGTTCACAGGCATTCGTTATGTATTTGTTAGTATTACACATTAAGGAACAAATAACAACAAATGTGACTGGATTTTGCCAGTTGGACTGACTCTTCAGTGCTTCCTTACGCTGGCTGATGTTTTCATCTCTTGAGGTTGAAGAAGGGTGCTCCTTTTGTGAACTGTAGAGAAAGCTAAAGCACTGTAAACAACAATCACCTGCCTTTCTAAAGTGTCATGATACTTCAGAAAGACGTTATCATAATGAAACAAGGAGATATTTGGCAGAAAATTAAAAGATTGGTGAAGATGCTGTGTATTAATGAGCTTAGCAGAATTAAAGCTACCTGAGTGGAGTGATTATATCTTAATAAGTGGGTTGTATTGTCAATGGAAATGTTAAAAGTGGCAAAGTTCAAAGTAAATTTCTTATCAAAGTACATCTAGGTCACCATAAACAGCCCTGAGATTCATTTTCTTGTGGGCATACTCAATAAATTTATAGATTTATAATAGCCATAACAGAATCAATGAATGACCACTTTCCTGGGCATTCAACCAGAGTGCAGAAGACAACAAACTGTGCAAATACAAAAAGAAAATAATAATAATAATAATAATAATAATAAATAAATAAGCAATAAATATCAAGAACATGATGTGAAGAGTTTTTGAAAGTGAATCAATTGGTTGTGGGAACATTTCAATGATGAGGCAAGTGAGGTTGAGTGAAATTGTCTCTTTTTGGTTCAAGAGCCCGATGGTTGAGGGGTAATAACTGTTCTTGAACCTGGTGGTATGAGTTCTGAGGCTCCTCTATCTTCTTCATGATTAAAAATCCAAATGCAGATGCCAGAAATCCAAAACAAAAGCATTGCTGGAAATGCCCAGATGGTTGAGCAGCAGTGGAGAGAGAAACAGGCTTAATGACTTAGGATGAAGACCCGACAACAGAAGATGAAGAGAGAGACTGCTCAAACTGGTTCAGATTGTGTAGAGTGATAGAGCTGGTAGAAATTTCAGAGAGAGCATAGTCAAAAGCCAACGAACAGAGGATTTTAAACTCAAAAGTGCTATGCAGGTCAGCAAGGTCAGGATGCTGTGTGAATGGGACTTGGGATATGTTAGGACATACAGTAGATAAAGGAGTTCTGGGTGACTTTAAGGCAGATAGAATGCAGGAGCATGAGAGCAAGGTATTGGATAAAAATCACTTTTAAGCCAATGATGTTTTTGTTTGGATCTGATTGTAAAAGTTCCCATTACTGAATGTTGCTCTTCACTGACGTTGGTATGTACATTAATCTATGTATATAAGTTATCTTATGTACATATATTTATTGTGTTTTTTATTGTTGTGTACTTTATCGTATTTTGTTGTGCTGCATCAGATCTGGAGTAACAATTATTTCATTCTCCTTTACACTTGTATACTGAAAATGACATTAGACAATCTTGAAGCTTGAATGGTGAACAATCATCCAACAAAGCACATAAGCAGCAGACAAGGACATGCATTACATAGAGATGGCCCTTTTTCAGCACTGCTACTCAGATGTTTCCAATGGGTAGTCCTTGTTGTTTGCTTGTCCAACACTGGGTTCCTGAAACAGATCCTTATTTTTGAGCTCTCTCATAGGAAGATTTTTGGTGGTCAGAGGAAAGCATTCAGTGATGTTCTTCTTGAACCTGTGCAATATTCTCACCAGCCCCTGGGAAGCTCAGGCCCCAAGCTACTCCATGTGGAGGAGGAGCATTTGGAATGGTATTGTGAATCTTGAGTCTATGAGCTAGGAACCAAAGGAGTCTAGTAAAAACTATACAAGGAGCACACCATGTCTCTGACTACCTCATGTCCAGTCAAGTACATCCTGCCCACCCTGATTCTACAGGGCTAACCCTGAACCCACAAAATGAGAGTGAAGAAAATCATTCTCAATCTCAAAACACCATCTAAGTTCTAAGTGTATCTGCAGAATAAACCCACATAAAATCTGGTCTAGCCAATCATAAAAAGGAACTGCATGGTCTCTTTAAAATAAAGTCACCTGGAAAAAGTAATGAAGTGATGGTGTATAGTGTGAATATCTCTTTGCTTATCTTCTACATCAGAGGAAAGCTGATGGTTTATCTGCACCATGTGAAGATTAGACTGTTGATGCAATATAGTGTGAAGATTCAATTGTTCACATGGATATATTTGGGACAACAAAAAAAGATCTGTGGAGCCCAGACTGAGAGCAGATTCAGTAATGTCAAACTTGCCAGAATATGTCCAAGCAGATTTGGTAATACCACCCATTAGCTATAACTGCAAATAAGATTCCAAAATAAGAATGCTGACTCCCCGCATTCTTACTCAGACATCAATTCTTCAGTTCAACCGAGAGTCCTTGGGAGAATCCAGGATTCCAGGAGCCATTCACCGACTGTACTGGAAAGCACATTCCTTGACCTTGATTGTAAGCCTGTCCATGATTCGATATCTTGAAACAAATCCTGAAACTCTACCTGACCGCCCAACTATCCAGTCTCCCATTGGTCCCTGATCCTCTGATTCCCAGTACACTCAAGCCCACGTCCTCCAAGATAAGGTCCAGATCTTGACCCTGACTCTCATAAGCCCAGTCTCTGATGCCCACTTTCCCTATCCTTCCAATTCCCCAAGACCATGACTTCCCAGTGTCCAGGTCTCCAGGTTTAAGGAAGGACATTCTGGCAATTGAGGAAGTGCAGCATAGATTCACTAGGTTGATTCCTGGGATGGCAGGGCTGTCTTACGCGGAGAGATTGGAAAGATTGGGCTTGTACACGCTGGAATTGAGGAGATTGAGAGGGGATCTGATTGAAACGTTTAAGATAATTAAAGGATTTGATAGGTTTGAGGCAGGAAATATGTTCCAGATGTTGGGAGAGTCCAGTACCAGAGGGCATGGATTGAGAATAAGAGGTCAGTTATTTAAAACAGAGTTGAGGAAGAGCTTCTTCTCCCAGAGAGTTGTGGAGGTGTGGAATGCACTGCCTCGGAAGACGGTGGAGGCCAATTCTCTGGATGCTTTCAAGAAGGAGCTGGATAGATATCTGATGGATAGGGGAATCAAGGGATATGGGGACAAGGCAGGGACTGGGTATTGATAGTGAATGATCAGCCATGATCTCAGAATGGCGGTGGAGACTCGAGGGGCCGAATGGTCTACTTCTGCACCTATTGTCTTTTGTCTATAAAGGCCCACTTTTTGGCTTTCAGTTTCTGGCCCTCTCTTCCCTTGAGTACCTGAAGCCTGCTGCAGCCTGAGCAGTTGATCTCAGGGTCTACCTAGGAGATACTGTATATGCTAGCCCATGACTCTACAGTCCTTGGCAGGCTGGTGGAGTGACCTGCTTGCATGTATTTGGTGAACTGGCCATTGTATTTAGAAGACTGGACATTGCTATCATGTCCTTCCTTCTTTTGAGTGAGTGTTGCTTTTTGCCTGATCTTCACAATGAAGTATGCAGTATTCCCACTAACTCCTGGGAGTCTCCAGTCCTTCATGGCTTGTTGTAAAGAATGTGCATTCAGGGTAGTGTTGACGTCCTTGAGGCCATGTATCAGGTGCACAGAGAAGCCTTGTGTAAACAGTAGATGGAGAGGAGTCACCAAAAACTACCATTTGTTTTCCCATTAGGCACTTCCTGAAACATCTGTGGAGTGTCTGTGGATCCTTCATCAGCCAACTCAGAACCCAAAAAGCTAAGAGTAGAAATACATCTTCCTCCATCCCACAAGAGTGCCCAAGAAGAAGGCTCTTTAAACACTTGAATCTTCACACAGTACTGTATAAACAGTCTAATCTTCACACTCTGCAGTATAAGCACTTAACCTTTGCACTGATTTATAAAATAAGCAAAGGGATCTTCACTCTATACAATATAAATTATATGATATTCAGGCCTGATTTCATATTGTTGTCCATATGAAATATTCAAGCCTCACACCATACTGTTTTATTGGATGATGAAATGGTTAAATTTTCACACAATTATCAAACTGAAGTACTGTGGTGACACTGTCCAATACAAGCACTCTGTGTGACAACATTAATGTGCAGAATAAACAGTCTGATATTTGACTCCGAGATAATCTTTGAATCACAAATCCACAGCGTCACTAAGAATGCTTATTGCCACTTCTATAATGTTGTTTAACTCTGCTGTGCTTTAGCTCATCAGCCACTGAAGCCCTTATCCATGCCACTGTTCCACCTATTCCAGAACAACTCCAACCTTCATCTATCCTCAAAAGCCTTTTTGTCCTAAATATGATGGTCTCATTTTCCCATCATCCATTTCTTGCCCCCGTACACAGATCCCTGTTGGACACTTTGTAAGGTGAAATTTTCATCTTGGCCCCATGGCTTTGAGTCTCCCAAACTCTGAAACCGCTTCTGTTCTCTGAGATGGGAGCACACATCGAGTTCAGGTATCGTGTTTGTTTTGAATTCAGCTTTTCTACCATTGGCAGCCTTGACCATAGTTGTCAATATTACAGACCCTTCATTCCTTTCCCTATACCGTTCCATCAATCTTCAATCATATCTCTTTGACTTAGCTTTTGGCTACTGAATGTAAAACATAGAACTGTACAGCACCGGACAGACAATTCTGCCCGTGATGTGCTGATCCTGATGAAGGTGTTGATCAAGAAGGCTGATTACAGCTGCTCCCAATAACCCACTCCTCCACCACTTCTTTATCATATCCCGTTGGTCACCTTATGTACAGATACTCCTTTATGGGCATACAATCAATGTACAGTATGTCTATAAGCTACTTATGTATTTATGTGTATTTATCTGTGCTGCATTGGATCCAGGGTAACAATTATTTTGCTCTCTTTTACACTTGTGTACTGGAAAATACATTAAACAATGGTGAATGTTGAATCAATTTGTCCTTTTTCTGTGTATCATCCATACCCTTCATGTCCTTTCTTGTTGATATGTCTGTCTAAAACTCTGGCTAACTGCCGTCTTCTACTCCCAGCCCAGGCACCTGAGTAAAAGACGACCTCATGGATATGTGGGCTGGTGCCAGATCTTTCACTGGTTGTTTATATTTGCTCAGAGGTTCAGCACAGAGTAGGCCCTTCTGGCTCTTAGAGACGCACCACCCCAACAACCCGTTCAACTCCAGCCTAATCACGGCACAGTTAACAATGACCAACTAACCTGGTAAGCAGCATGCCTTTGGACTGTGGCAGGGAACCAGAATACCTGGAGAAAACCCACACAATGTACAGGATGCACAGACTCCTTATAGATGACATTGGAATTGAACTCTGAACTCGGGGCGAGTGTTACTCTAATCACTAGACTACCACAGCATCCTGTTGATAACACCTGCGAGGGTGCTTGGGACATTTTTCTCTGTAAGAACATTGTACAAGAGAAGTGGTTAGAACTTCTCACCATACAACAGAACCAAGTGCAGAGTGCTGCTGACTCTCAGCTCCACTGACCTAGTTTCTACCCTAACTTGTATTGCTGTCTGTGTGGAGTTTACAAGTTCCCTCCCTGGACCACGTTGGTTTTCTCTGATGTTCTGTTTTTCACCCACTGCTTAAGGACATGCAAAGTTGATAGGTTAATTCGCCATGGTTAATTACCCCTAGTGTAGTGAGGGAATCAGGGAGGTGTCAATGGCTGCATATGGCAAAGAGTTGACTGGGAAAGAAGAAGAGGGATGGTACTGACAGGAATGATCTGAGAGCTGCAATCAACTTGACGAGACAAATCTCTCCTTCTACATCGTGACAATATAAGAATATGAAAATCTGAGGCTAAGCATTCAGATAATCACATGAGTGTATCATCTGAACAGTGAGGTATTCACAATGCAGCCAGCAGTCTGACTCACAACATAAATAGACTGATCACACTTTACAGTTTAAATGGTTTTGTCTTCACACTACATGCTTTAAACAGTTGAATCTTCAAACTGCTCCACTTAAGCAGCTGGATCTTCACACTGATACTCAATAAAAGCCAATCTGTTCACATGTACAAAATGAACAGTATGATCTTTACCCTGGTGTTTTGTATGAACTATTGGATCACAGAGAACAATGTAGACATCTGATCTTCACACTAGTAAGCAGGCAACTCTTCATCTTAGTTTTATGTAATCAGTCTTGTCTTCACATATTCTAGTACAAACAGACGGATAATCACTATGGTATATTGTGTTAATAGTTGAGTACTCATATTCTACAGTGTAAACAAATAGATTTTCACACTGTGCATCATGAACAGCCCAGTCTTCATTCTGTTATTTTTTATATTGCCCAGCCTTCAGATACTACAATATAGATAGTCTGATCCTCATGATGGTATACCGTATTAACAGTCCAGCCTTCGGGTTGGTATGTTATACACAATCCTGTCTTCACGCTCTGCGGTATAAATTGTCAGATCTCTCCAATGATATGGTGCTATATTCCCACCAGCAGTTTAATCCTACCCTCATTCCAAATATCCTACTACTTGAGAGTTTATCGAGTAGGAGGCAAGTTGACTTAGATCCTGGGCTGTGATTTGGCTCAGCACCCTAGAGTTAGAGACAGTACATCAACTGCAGAGTCAAACAGAGCAGAAGAGGGGGACAGGATGAGTGATTGTTATGAGGAATCCATGTACTGTAGAACCAGTTGCTTGACTGGAAGCCTGTGATGTCAAGTCTCCCAAGAAATCCGTGGCAGGGAGCACTGTGCAAGTCCTCCTTGTCCTGTTTCAAATTAACCCGCCTCCCCAGAAAGGTCATGCTTTCTTGTGTGAACTTGTTAGCAACAAAGTATAGGAGATTAGTGCATGCCTGTAGAGGTTCATCAGTGTCTGGTATCAATAATTTAGCGGCCTTTTTCTTAGTGCTACTGAACAACAGGACTGCCCCATATTCACTGTCAGCTCCCTATAACCTACCAGTCCACTGAACTTGATAAGTGTCCCATCATCCTGTTAATCAAATTACTTATGAACCGAAATTGACAGTTTTCATTAATTATAAAGGATTATTCTAATTGCAATTCAAATTTATTCATTTAGAACAGACGGCATTCAGTAATATTTCAAGAAATTTGCATATTAAATGGAGAGGGTCGTACATTAAGTATGATAATATATGCATATTTCCTTATTTTTAACTTCTGGGCCATATGTACCGCTGCTGTTTCAGCAGGTGAAAGCCTGAATGTGTTTAATTTGCTCAACAAACACAGGGCTCAAGCTTATCCTTTGGCACGTATCAGTACTGGCCTCACTTATACCTCCCCCTGTGCCTCAGGTCTGCTCTCTCTGCTTACCCACATACTTCCCCCACCACCATCCCTAGTGAGCTGAGAAATGATGCACTGAATTTCATCTCAGTCAAGCCACATCTGGGAAGGCCTGATGAGAGGTCTATTGGATGAATTCCTGTGGCCCACTCCCCTCGCTATCTGACTCGTGTTCTATTGCCAATGGGAAGCTTCTCTAGCATGGCCTCATATAGTAAGAGGGCTGTTTCGCTCAGGTTTACATCAGTGGCTTGTCAGCCCTTGGGTTCCTCTTTGAGAACCAAGCTCGCCTCTCTAGTGAGTGGGCTAGAGTCTGATCAGTGTGCAGGTTGAGCCAGCACATTTCGCACGTTTCTATGTAATGTTGTGTGTGTGTGTGTGTGTGTGTAAGCTTGCTCTTGATTCAGCCATAATTGTCAGCACCAGGTCTACTGAATCAGAGATTTTACAGTTCAAATTGTAAGTTTTGTATTAGTTTTTCTACTTTTTTAATATTCTTTAATGGGCAATGCACAGCAGGTGGAAGCTTAAGTGTTCTGCCAACCTCATACAAGATTACTGGGGTGACACCTTCAAAATAACTGTTAGAGATGCTGATAAGGAGATTGAATTCATTAATTTCATAGCCTACATTTGCAGTCATAGAGATATAAAATGTGATAAGTATGGAAAAGCCTCCACCAGAAAATGAATAGAGTGACTGAACCTAAGAAACTGAAGAGTTTGAGGCTGATTCTCGTCTAATTGGATTAGTTGAGCTCAGTCACTCTGGTATGGGCAGGTGAAAGTCCCTATCCCTATCTCTTGCCTCTGGGGAGGAGAGCAGGAGTGATCCTGTTGCTCACTGTTGTGTGTTACAAGGACTGGACTGCTAACACAGGGCATTCAAAACCAGAGCTGCTGACCAAAGAATTAGAAGCTGGGTCAAGGAATACTAAGCAATTTTCAGGTCTGGAAGGATGAGAGGGGAGAACACTTTATAAGTATTTGGCCAAAATAAGGCCACTTCTCAGTGCCAACATTTCACAAATACTGTAATTGGTGAAGTTTACTCAGTATTATTCAGAAGGCTTCTCATTGATATTGTTAGTTAACACAAAGCAATAATTCACTAAATGTTCGATAAAAAATAGTACTGTGAGCATTAATAACATTGTGGCTCAGTAATCGGCCTTCTGGGTTGTTACTATTTGTAATAACGTCTTCTTTTGCTTCCTGCTAAACATGCCTTTGACTGTTCTGGCTCAGCTCTGTTCTTCGAAGTTACGGAATCCTTAAATACGGAAATGTCCCTAAATCCCTCTGAAAACTCACCCTGTCCTATCTCACTCAGCCTCTCATATATCCTCTGTCCTTCCCAATTGGACATTCCAAATCTGGTCTTTGACCACCTCCCTCGATCACCTCCTTCCTTCACTCCCACCAATGGTTCCAGAGCTCTATGTGAATCACTCATGCTCTCTGAAGCTCCGACCCTGACAGCGAATAAGTTCTTACCTTGGAAAACTTCACATCAATCACTTTGGCCCAACTTTCTGTTGCCGAATTCTCTATCCTTGGCTTGGATGTGATCATGATCTCTTTGTACCTTCTCCCTCATCTTGCTTTAGTTTCTTGTCTGTGTGGTTGACAATTCATGCTCTTGCTTTGTAGTGAGGTGGTGCTTCAACTTTGGAGAACACCTTACAGCAGTTGTGTTTTTGGTCTATTTTGGAAGCACTGAGTTAGGTTTCAACAAAAGTGGACTATTCCCCAGAGGAATGGAGCTGTCAACATGAATGACGCATTCTCCTCACTTGGGTCTCCTGTGCCCATCACTCTGCTAAACTTGGAAACAATAGAACGTGATTCCAACCAGGCTTATTGAAAGGTTATAACTGGGCAACTGGATATAGAAAGCCCAGTGTTAGGAAGCTAATAGCAGTCACAACTTTGTTAGGAGTTTTCATGGCAATGTACATTGTAATCTTAATTCATTTTGTTTTGCAACAAATCAGAACCTTTCCCGCCACTGTCTATAAGGAGTTAGTACATTCTCCCTGTGACCACAAGGGTTTCCTCTGGGTGCTCTGCTTTTCTCCCGCTGTCCACAGACATATAGGTTGGTAGGTTAAATGGTCATTGTAAATTGTCCTGTGATTAGGCTAGGATTAAATAGTAAAATTGCTGAGTGGTGCTTTATCTTAAACATAAAATAAATTAATTAATTAAACCGGCTCCCCAGAAAAGTCACTTTTGTGTGTGAATTTCTTAGTGACAAAGGAAACGAGATTAGTGCATGCCTGAAAAAGCTCATCTTTACTCATCTCCCTTCATTCGAGACATTCCTGTTTTAATGTTGTTGGATGAAAACTCATATCTTAGCAGTAATGCTGTGTGGTGTTTTCTTGTGTACCAGCCTCATTCCCAATAAAATCTTGAGTGCAATATATTGCTTAACCAAATAGGTAAATATTTAATTTGTGACCTAAATTGGCTACATTAAAGAGCAGGTAAACAGGCTGATTAATTCCTGTGCACCTTCTTGTCTTTTGTTGAGATACTTCCCAGGGATGAGAGAGGACTGGGACTAACCTAACAGCTCTTTCAGAAGTCTCAGCACAGGCACAATGACTTCTGTACTCTCTAAACACTATGGGCCTGCATCGCAAAACAAAAACGATTGGATGAGGAACTTTGGCAACTGGTGACACGCAGAGTCAGTTTGCAGCTGGATGAGAGGCTCAGAGGCACAGAAGATAGAGCGGGATCCATGCTTTGCTTACAATGCCACTCAGCATATTTTACTCATCGCACAGCCGTGCTACCTCATTCCCCTCCACACTCTGATTGGTAGATCTTAGCCTGTCACTTGAGCTTCAAAGCTGGCTTCCAGTCTGGAACCATGCTGCCTTGAAGAAGCCAGCCTCCGTGTGCTGTGTCCACCAGTGCCAGCTGGGCCCAGCTTGGGAATGCATACAGCAAGGTGTGGTAGTGGGGAGCAGTTCATTGACCCCACTGGGGCTGTGTATGTGCTCACACAGCATGTTGATGGGGCTTGATTTGTTGAGTTGATTTTTGTTAGCATTTACTAGAAAGGTCACAGAAAAACAGCATCCTTTGGAAGAGAAATTGGCACAACCACCTTTGAAATTCTACGTTAGTAGGGAATCAGTGCTTTCACTCATGGCGTTTACCATGCGGCGAGTAGAGAGACTGCCTCACATCCAGAAACCTCGGTCTAATCCTGTGTCAAGTTTGCATGTTGTCCCTATCACCATGTGTATTTTTCCAGGGTGATTCAGTTTCGTCCCCCTTCCCAAACATTGTGGCTTGGTAGGTTAATTGCCTCTAGAATGTACTGTAATTGAATGGTAGAATCAGGGGGCATTAATGGGAAAATGGAATTAGTGTAAATGGGGTTAGCATGCACTCAATGGGCAGAAGGACCTGTTTCTGTGCTGTATGATTCCATGTTTACATGACTGAAGAAAGTTGGAAGGATGACTCTTACTGAAATATGGACCCTGTACTAAGACAGGGGTCCCCAACTTTTTTTGCACCGCAGACTGGTTTAATATTGACAATATTCCTGGGGACTGGCCGATGGTGGGGGGGGGGGGGGGGTTGTGTTCAAATAGGGTTGACACCTTTTTCACTCCCAAATAAGGGACAAAAGTAGCAGTCAAATATAGGACACTTGTGTTTACCCTGAGAAAGACGACCGTGACCTCGAAGCTCTGCGCGGGTACCTGACGTGGTCGTCTTTCTCAGGGTAAACACAAGTGTCCCATATTTGACTGCTACTTTTGTCCCTTATGTGTGTATGTGCAGATTTTTTTTTCTTTACAAATCAGTTTTGCCTTAATCTTCCCAATTCTGGTAAGTGAAACTACACTGTACATACATTATTTCTACTTTATATAGGCTGTGTATTTATCATATCATTCCGGCTTTTAATATATATGTTAGTGATATTTTAGGTTTTATGTGTTATGTGGTATGATTTGGTAGGTTATTTCAAGTTCGACAGTGTGACAGGGAATGAGGAAAGGTGCAGCTGACTGATATAGTTTCATATCGCCAAATCATATTGTTTCCTCACGGCCTGGTAGCACATGCTTTGTGGCCTGGTACTGGTCGGCGGCCCAGTGGTTGGGGACCACTGCTCTAAGACTCTAAGCTGGGGATGAATATCATGATATGTTTCCAAAGTTAGATTTTATTATGGAAAGGGAAACTCACAAAGTCCCTCTATTGCTGGGGAATTCAGGAGCCTTTCTTCTTTTTGCTTTACAATGGCTAATGTAACATGTTTGCAGTAAAATGTAGTCTTGTATTGGGTGACCCATTACATTAGCTGGGAAACTCTCCATGTGCAGAAGGATTCATCAGATGACTGGGTATCCCACTTATCCATAGAACAGGTTTGTTCTATGAGGAATGTTCCCTGACAACCTCTTCCCACAGGCCACACGGAACTGATAAAAATGTGCTTCTGAGGGAAGAAGGGCTCCTGAGGACTCATCTTTGCTAAATGATAGGCAGGATGGGTTGGGCAACTTCTATCTGACTCCCTCTTCCTCACTGTTGAGGTCTACGCAGCATAAGAAGGAATTCAATATTCAACCTTTAGTCCAGTAAGCATTGGTTTTGTAAAACAGAATAGCCAATAGATCTACAACTTACAGAATGCAGCAATTGCAAAAATATGATTTCCTGCTCTGTTGTTGCAGCTGACAGCAACTCATAGTCAGTGGTGGTAGGTTCAATCACTTGATTGCAAGTGATAGAAGACTCTAGCTGCAGTAAGGAACTCCAAAGATACTGGATTCTGTTAAGTGTTGCTCTGCAAACATATGCTTATCTGATCACACTTGATCTTTCAAGGAAGACCAAGAAGGTTTCCTATGTTCCACAAGCAACCACCACCCAATCAGAGGAGATCATTGCTAAGCACAAAATGGTGGCCCTATTGACCTGATCTTAGGTCACTTTGTTTCAAATGCAGCTAATTACATAAGACCATAAAGCATAGGAGCAGAATTAGGCCATTTGGCCCATCGAGTTTTCTTCGCTATTGCATCATTTTATTATCCCTCTCAACCTCATTTTCTTGCCTTCTCCCTGTAACCTCTGACACCCTTATTAATCAAGAACCTATCCACCTTTGCTTTTAAACTATCCATTAACTTGGCCTCCACAACTGTCCATGGCAATTAATTCCACAGCTTCACCACCCTCTGGCTAAAGAAATTCTTCCTCATCTCTGTGCAGAGCGAAGTCCTTGATTTCTGAGCCTGTGCCCTTTGATCCTAGATTTCCCCACTATAAGAAACATCCTCTCGATGTCCATCTAGCTGGGCATTTCAATATTCTACAGGTTGTAATGAGATCCCCCACCCTCATTCTTGTGAACTCCAGCAAGAAAAGGTCCAGAGGCATCAAATGTTCCTCATATATTAAAGTACATATAGTGCTTTCAGATGACTTTAGGGACATTGATATGTAATCCATTAGATTATATGCTTTCTTCTCCATATCTTGTTACTTCATATTCTTTGCAGTTCTGTTGAACTGGTCAAGCATTATAAATGGATTCAAGTGGAACAGAAAATGTGGGAAATACTCAGTAGGTCAGACTGCACCAGTGGGAAGAGAAACAGGATTAACATTCCAGGTCAACTGTGTTTCTCTTCCCACGGATGTGGCCTGACCTGTTCAGTATTCCCAACATTTTCTGTTTCTATTTTTGATTCCCAGTTTCTGCAGTCTTTTGGAATTTAAAATAGATTGAAATCTATCATCTGGCAGGGATATGGATTTAGGTAATGCAGGGTTATCATATATCAACCTGGAGAGTTGCCAGTATGTGGAATAAGCTACCAGAGGAAATGGTTGAGGTAGGCACACTAATTATATTTAAAAGAACGGTTCCATGGAATGGAAAGGTTTCAAGGGATTTGGGCTAAATGGGGGCAAATAGGACCAGCTTGGATGGAAATCCTGGTCAGCATTGGCCAGTTAGGCCTGTTCCCATGTTGTGTGACTCTATATCTCAAAGTTATGTTGACTAAGGATTAACACTTGCAGAAACAGTGGAAAATTAGTGTATCTATTATTAAGGGGATGGCCAACCAGGGACAAGTTACCTTCCAAAGACCTGGGCTCAATCCTTAACTCTTGTACTGTCTGTATGGAGTTTGCAAGTTCCCTCTGTGAGCATGCAGGTTGAAATATTCGCTCTGTTTCTTTGAGAAGAGTCATTGACCTGAAATATTAACTCTGTTTCTCTTCCCTACACCCATTGTGAAAATCCCCACTTTTAGAGCCTGAGTCCTTTCAGTCCAACAGCCTGAGACTGGGTGATCTCATTACTGACCAAGTATCAGGCTGTGGACCTTCCAGACAGTGTAGAAGTCAACAAAAAAGTCAAAGTGAGTTTATTCTCAGATGCACAAGTATGTTAGGGAGTATTTCTCATAGGCCTGGTATTTTCACTCTATATAGTCCATGGCAGGTTCATTGATAGATAGATAGATAGATAGATAGATAGATACTTTATTCGTCCCCAAGGGGAAATTCAACATTTTTCCAGTGTCCCATACACTTATTGTAGCAAAACTAATTACATACAGTATTTAACTCAGTATAAATATGATATGCATCTAAAATCACCCTCCCAAAAAGCATTAATAAATAGCTTTTAAAAAGTTCTTAAATAGTTTACTATTTAATTCCCGAACAACTGAAATTATCATTCCTCAGTTATTCTCTCCTCCTCCCTGTCACTACCTCACTTCTTCCTTAAAGTTTTGATACCTCTACTCATTACTGCCATTCCCATTAGCTGCTTGTGTTCCATCTCACACCCCTGGGGTCAGACTGTTCCACGTACTTCTCAGGCATTTAGCTTCAACCAATACGTGTATGTATTTGGAGTGCATCTGGTGACTTCAACCATTACTTCCACCTTATGCATTGTTCTGCATTTCTACAAGCAACTCTAAGTGAGGGTAGTTCAGAGAGAATGCTGTGCTTTTCTCCTGTGGATAGTGGTGATGAGTGTGAGAGGCTGGCTGGGATCATCGGGGTTCTGAGTTTGCTGATGTCCAGTCACCATAGGTGCCATTCTGACAGACAGTACTGGGTATAACCTCTCCGGTTCGAGGGTACTTTCCTACTTGTCAGCTCCTTTGTCCAGCTCTTCCCATTTCCCTCATCACCTTCCTTTTTCATGACTGCTGTCCAGTGAGCATCCACATGCTGGGTGTTGCCCCATTTACCTCTCAGTCTGCCCAGATGCCTGACTAATTCATTCTTGTATTGTTCTGATTGTTCTACCTGTATCTCACCTGTCCCTCTCACTCTGTAAATGTTTTAACTGTTCCTGCAATTTGTACTGCCCTCCTTCTACACTGTCTTGCTGTTTTCTGTATTCATCCTTTCCTTCTGTATCCCTACTATTTGTACATGACATTGAATAACTGTTGTTTTATTTTCCTTCCTCTGATTGGCTTTTCCACCATTGCCAATCTTCCTTAAGTTTATGGAGTTATACTCAGTGAGCTCTCTCATCTTCAGAATTGAGTCCATAATATTGCTGTATCCATTTTATGTAGAAAGTGAAAATTTCTGTACTATTGCCCATCTTAGGCTTTGGTTCTCTGGTTTTCCTACACAGAGTAAGGCACTCAGACACACACAAGCAATTCCCTGAATGAATATACCACCCTGAACAGTATTTCCACTCAACCCAAGTTTTTTCAGTAGTCACACTAAACACATAAACATGTACTCCTCTGGCACCCTGGATGATCAGTGACCACCTTTTGCAACTGGTGGCCCTGTCACAACGTATTACCCAGTGATGTCTGACAGCTGTTCCCTTACACACTCATCACTACATTTTCACATCTACCTCTCCTGCTCTCCACCATGTTCTTTGATACTTCCCAAGCCCTTAGTCATTGGCCTAAACGGATCTAAGCATGGGATGTCACAATCAGAAATTCTCACCCTCCTTGGACTGCTGAGGTTGCTGGCCAATTAGTGGATCACAAATAAACCCCGGATGAGCTACCAAATATTGTGACTATTGAAGTTGCCAGAGAGCCACTGGAGTTGTGGACATGAATTTCTTTATTCATCATGACAAACAGATACACTTGGTAGAGGCTCACAATTCCAAAATTACATCACATATTTATACCCTTAAGTATAAGGTAACGGTGGGTGATTCAATATAACCTCAATAGTTTCAATGACATAGTTTAATTCAATACTCTGGGTTGACTATGCTTCCTTTGAATTACATAGCTGCAATTACATATCTGAGTGTTCAAGCACCCCTGCTGACACAGATACTCTAAAATCTTCTGAAGGCAGAAAGCTAGACACCAAAATACATAATAGATCAGCTATTGATTGCAACTATACCTGTGACCATATACAGTTTAGGCTGAACATATATGTCTGTAATGCTAAGTGACACCATCAGCCTGGTCTTCCAACATAAACTCAGTCACAATGGTGCAAGTAACTTAGCCATGTTACCTGTTTTGATGCAAGCCAATTAACACGACCCCATTGTCTTAGCCATGTTGCCTGTTTTGATGCAAGCCTATTAACACAACCCCATTGTCTTAGCCATGTTGCCTGTTTTGATGCAAGCCAATTAACACAACCCCACTAACTTATTTTCGGCTGATGAATATGCAATCTTTTTTTCTGTGGGCCAGTATAACTTCAATTTACTGCTTACAATTTACAGTAAAAACTGAAGACTATTTCTTGTTTGAATTAATATCTGCTATATTTATAAAACTCCAGAATACACCCTAGCATGAATATGTAAGCATAAGTCCAATAAAAGACTCATTTGCAGCAGCACTACAGACAGACAGCATTACATACACAGCCTTCAGAAGGAAGACATAAATTAAACATCAATTGTACAATTTTTTAATGAGAAAGAACACAATTAGACCAAAAGCTGACCAGTTCATTATAGTGCAAAGTGCTCACCGGGATCAAAGTGTTGCTATTCTGTGGTCATGATTAGTGTTGTGCAGGTTGATTCAAGGAGCAAATGATTGATGGGAAGTAATTGTTCTAAAATCTGCCGGCGTGAAACTTGAGGCTTTTGCACTTTCTGCCCAATAGCTGTGAAAAGATGTCATGGGCTATATGGTGGGCAATAAAAGTTGCCTTCTTGAGGCAACGTCGTATGTAGCAGCTACCGGTGGTGAGGAGGGATGCACTGGTGATCTACTGGCCTGAGTCTGCTACAGTCTGCAGTTTCTTACGTTCCTGTGCCCATTTTAAGAGATATGAAACAAAGTGATACTGAGCTAACAGCTCATTAGTGCCATGTAGCTGACCAGGGAGACACTATTGATTCCTGTTCATTGATACTCTCATCCCAGTCAAGAGAAAGGGTTGGACACAAAAGGAAGTTGCGGTGTAATCATTTCTCATCAATCAGAATTATCTTCAGCAGCTAAAATGTGAATGGCTGCTTTTCAAAACAGTCATGATGGGAAATATTCATCCTGTTAATGTGTTATTTAATATAGCTTTCAAACAATAGTCAGTGCACAGCAGCATCTTTGGGAGTGAGATGACAGGAAATAGACTGAGGTACAGGAGGGGCTGCTAAAGACTTTGCCACAGGTTTGTTTGTTTATTTATTTAGCAACACAATGTGGCGAAACTTCCGGCCCTTTGAGCCAAACTGCCCCGGCAGCCCCACAACCCTGACTTTACCCTAACCTTGTCACAGGGCAATATATAATGACTAATTAACCTTCCTGGTACATCTTTGGACTGTGGGAGGAAACTGGGGCAGGAGCCTATGGGTCACAATCATACTCGGACTTCATTAGCACCTTTCACATTGCCTTCAGAATTTACCAAAGGACTTTAAATGTTTTGAAGTGGTTACTATGGTAATAGAGGCAGCCAATTGGCATACAACAAATTCCAACAACAGTAATGTGACGATGACTAGATCATTTGCATTCTCCCAACTTGGAAGTATATTCCCGTTTCATCAATGTTGCTGGTTCTAAATCCTGAAATTCACTCCCCAGCAACACGGTGGCAGAACTTTCATCAAAAGGATTGCAGCCAATCAGCATCACCTTCTCTTGGGTAAATAGGGCCTTGCCAGTGATATCCATCTTCCAGGAAATTGTTAAAATAATTTTAAAAATCTATATGTGTATTATATATCACAAGAATGCAAAGAAGCATTATTCAATTAGATTGATCATAAAGCAAATTAATCTATAATTTTGATAATTTATTTGCATGTACACTTTAAGATAACTTCCGCACAGCTTGCTGAGAGACATGACTTTTCCTGCTGAGAGACACGACTTTTCCTGACTTAAGGATAAATTGCTATCTGTCCCAGAAGACATTCTGCTGGGAATTTTCTTCCCCCA
This sequence comes from Hypanus sabinus, assembly GCF_030144855.1. Classification (NCBI taxonomy): domain Eukaryota; kingdom Metazoa; phylum Chordata; class Chondrichthyes; order Myliobatiformes; family Dasyatidae; genus Hypanus; species Hypanus sabinus. Next base: position 9,027,640 of record NC_082720.1, read on the forward strand.
TTGTTAGTAACCATTCTAATAATGCAGGCTGTTGTACCATGATGGTAGCAGCTGTGGTTGGGGTGATCCTTCGGGCCCTTTTCTCCTGTTGCTGTTAATGTCCTGAATAGAGAGAAGTTCACAACCACAGATATGCTGGGCTGTCTGCATCACTCTCTGCAGAGTCCTGCGACTATGGGAAGTACAGTTCCCATTCCATATATAGGGAGAGGGGGGAGAGAGATGCGCGCCAGAGTGCCTGGGACTTCTGCACAGTACTGTGATAATTTTATGTATTGCACTGTACTGCTGCCGCAAAAAAAAACAAATTTCATAACATACGTGCAAGATGATAAACTGATTCTGATATGGGTCTCAATTGTGAACTGAGAGTGGGAAGGGGGCAGTGAGATGGGAATCATGGTTGGGAGAGGGGAGAGAGTGGGAAGCACCAAAGAGACATTCTGTAATGATCAATAAGTCAAGTCTTTAGAATCAAATTACCTTGCCTGGCGTCTCAGAGCTGGGCGTGTCTGCACGTCTGTCACTCCCACCCTGGCACTGCTTCTCTGCCATCTTTCCCATGCCCCTCCCAAGGCACTCCACTTTTGCCATTCCCAACAATCTTTGCTTCTGCCAGATTTGCAAACTCGCTCTCCATTCTACATTGACAACAGCAGCAATGTGCAAAAGTCTTGGGCACCCTAGCTACTGTATATATATATATATATATATATATATATGTGCCTACAACTTTTGCACAGTACTGTATATATGTATCTATGTTGAGATGCATTCCATGTTGAGTTTACCCTCCAGTCTTATGGCACCTCACCTGTGGCTAATGAAGATGCAAAAATCATCATCAGGGCCCTAGCTATCTCCTCTCTTGCTTTGCAACCTGGGACAGATCTCTTACAGCCATAAGGATTTGCCAACCCTATGTGTTGACAGAAGACTACTCTTAATACTGAACTGCTCCATGCTATCTACGTACTCTTCCTGAAAACATGATTAGCCACATTCTTCTTAATGAAAGGACAGCAAAATTGAATCAACAGCTCAAATATTACTGGAGTGGAGAATCTTTCAGAGAACACCAAAATGGCATGGATTTGGAATGTCAGTTGAACACCATGGGTGCCAGTGAATGGGAGTGCCAATTGATCCTCCTGAACTCTTGCAATCCACAGAGAGGAAAACATGGTGGTGACAACTTAGTCGGACAAAGGGAAGCAAAAGTAAATTAAAGGAGAAAAAGGGATTAAGTTTATATTTTAATAAATCACTACTTTAACTAGCAGAGAGGTATGGAATTAAACACAGAATCTTGTATTTCAGCTCAGTTGTTGGCTGATGTGTTGACCAAACTTCCAGTGGAAACCATCTGATTTAACAACTCTTCCTGGGTCTAAGGAATAGACCAGCATGGTTACATAGTGGATTGCACAGCACTTTACAGTACAGGGGACCTGGGTTCCATCCCTGCAGCTGCCCGGAAGCAGTTTGTACATTTTCCCCATGACCCCGTGGGTTTTCTCCGGGTGCTTCGGTTTCCTCCCACAGTCCAGACACTTACCGGTTGGTAGGTTAATTGGTCATTGTAAATTGTTCCATGGTTAGGCTAGGGTTAAATCAGGGGCTATTGGGCAGTGTGGTTCACAGGGCCAGAAGAGTTTATTCCATGCGGTATGTCAATAAATGCAGAAACATCATTACTGGAAGACAGTTCTCACAGTCTACACATTGTGAAACACCATCTGCCCTTTTCGTGGTGGTTTAATCAGTAATGCAACAATTTCTCTAAATGTTTTGTAAGAGATTTGTAAGATTTGTAAGAGAGCCAAGTTCAGTTTATTAGTATATTGCAATAAGAATCCTATCATAGCTCATGTTTCTGTGTATATGAATGTGTTTGTGTATATGAATGTGTTTGTGTATATGAATGTGTTTGTGTATATGAATGCATTTGTGTATATGAATGTGTTTGTGTATATGAATGTGTTTGTGTATATGAATGTGTTTGCGAATAATTTCATGAGTGTATTTGTATATTCTGCTGCATATGTAGGTGTGCATATCTGCATGTGTTTGTGTAGTATGAGTGCAGACCTGACCCTGACTGTATATGTCTGTATGTATGTGTGTGTGTGTTCTAGTGTGTGCTTGTGGGTGTTTGTGTAAGGATGAGGGACGAGAGAGAGAGAGAGACAGAGAGGGTGGGGAGCATATGTTTCCTACACCTTTAGGATCATGCTGGCATGCCTACTTCACTGCTGTAATATTAATGTGCTTCTCTTCTGGTGCCCTACCTCAGGGTCAGAGCTGTGTTTCTCAGTGAAAGACATGTGACTATAAATCTCCTTAAATAATACAGCAGGCTGGGAGGGTCAGAGAGGAAGCACACTGTTAGTCTGACTGAGAAGGCATCGACGCCTAGCAAAAAAAAGAGGCAAGATAGGCAGGGAGATGGCTGTCAATGGAGCAATCTACAGGCCTTGCTTCACTTATTGTGTATAAATTGGTATAATTTGCACAAGAAGTAACAGCAAGATATTATAGGCCATTGGACAAATATCAGTTAAATATTCTGCTGCATGAAGAAAACAGCTTTTCTTCTCAAAATTGTATAGCTCCAATTTCCTCTCTGCTTTCAAAAGTGTAGCCTAGCTCCCCATACATCTGTTACTTGCCCATGCCAGATCTTCTTCTGCTTGTTAAACTTAGAAGATGCATGTCCATAATATATGTAATACTGTGGGTCTGCTGCTGATGATATTGGTGGGGCAACATGTGATCTGTTTTTTTTGACGTTGACACAAAAATTGTCTTGAACAGAGGCATTAGCCCCATCAGCCCCTCCTTAAACCAGCAAATGTTGAAATGAGCATGTTCATTAATGTCCCAACCTGCATTTCTAGAATGAACACTTTGTCAACACTCCTGTCATCAGCAGGAGGAAGATATTAAATATTTACACTGGACTTTTAGTGCTGTTAATTGTGTTTAGATGAGGCTTTGGGTTTTCTCTCTCTCCCAGCCCGGCAGCTTCTCACTGGGCATGGACTGACCTCACTGGTCTCCTGTCCTGATTGTTGGGCCAATGCTCATAGCTCCAGATCGTTCAATCACCCTACCATACCCTTGTCCCTTCACTCTGCCACCACTGCCAGTGTGTTCCTTGTAATGTCAACATAAATTACAGAAGTTGCAGAGAAACTTCCATCATGAAAATCAGCCTTTCCTTTCCTTGCTACCTTAGGAAAGCAGCCAAGGTAATCAAGGACTCCTCCCACCCTGGAGATAGTTTCCTTTCCACCAGGCTCAAGGACTCCTCGTCTCACTGTTGTAAGGCTTTTGATCTCACAATCTACCCTTTTGAGGCCCTAATTGTCTATCTGCCCTGCACTTTCTCTGTAACAGCAGCACTGTACAGTATTTTTATTCTATTATTGTTTCAGCTTTATTGCTCACCCCTTTGTAATACCTCAGTGTTCTTACATTTTGGAATGATCTGCATGAATACCATACAAAGCATAGTTTTTCACTGTATCTCAGTACATGTGACAGTAATAAACTCTTGTATCAAGTACGCAAGGAATTCAGGTGTGAACGTGGGCAAGTAGTGTGGTTAGATTGTTTGCTCATTTGCAGAGACTGTTTGTTCCTCTCACTACAGATGCTGCCTGATCTGCTGAGTGTTTTCAGCATCTTCCTATTTTGTTGGAAGAGCAGCTTTTCATGCAGTGCCTCAGAGGATGCAATAGCACAACTAGGCAGGTGGCTAAGCTGGGAAGTAGTACTAAAATGCTGAAGGGACAAGGGCTAACCTTCTTTGTTTTGAATGCAATCTTAATCACGGCATCATACAACACAGAAACAGTCCCTTCATGCCCATTCTAAAATCAAGTCAACACCCCGAGTAATCCCATTTACCAGCCCATCTTCTACACATTAGTGATCCAGCAGCTTGTGTAGATCCTCCTGAAATGTTCAGACCTTAGGTTACAGATTTGAATCATCCTCTACACCTCCTATGCCTTTCCTTAAGCACATGCCCTCTACTTTCAGACATCTCTTCTGCAGGGAAAATTCTTCTACTTTCTATCCCTTTATCAAGTCCTCTTTTAGCCTCCCTCGCTGCAAGGAAAACAAACTAGTCTCTTTTGGAGACTTCTCATGCTGTTTGGCTTTTGGCCAAAGGGGCAGGTCAGTGGGCCAACATGTTTTGAAACTGGAGGGGATTCTCAAGGGATCACAGCTGGGGGATGTGGAATGGGTTGGGAAAATGGCCAGCTCTCACCAGGGAGTCAAGGGATGTACGTGAGCTAACAAAAATCTTCTGTGCTTTTCTTGCTTTTCAATATGAACTACTGGTCGCTGTTCAGCTGTTGTGACTCAGCTAGAATTACCTCCGCTACAGTGGATAACATGATAGTTTTCTCCCCTCTTGCCCACTCCATGCTGCAATATAACACAAGATCCAGGACTTGATGTGGGCATTGATGTACCGTCAATGGCAAATAGATATCACTAATGTTGAATGAATTCCTGTGAGATTTGAAGGTAATAGAATGGAAACCGTAGGGTGTGCCCAGTATTTGGGATCCAGTTACCTGTTGGTTTTTGGTGGTAAGGATTACATGCAGCTATGTCTTGGGCTTGTTGAAGCTACTGATCTTGAGCCCTGTAAATATACTGCCCAGTGTGGAACAGAGCCAGGTAGACCAGCTAGGTTTAAATGTTAAATTAACTATTGTAAGCTAAGAAATACGATCACAATATTGCAACCACAAGAACAATTCTGGCATTTCCTGTTGAAGCTTCCCCTAAAATACCCCTCCCCCTTTGTGACTTTACCCTACCCCGGTCATTATCCACTGATAATTAGCATTAGTGGGGAGGGTGATGCACTCCACTTAGTCATAGAGTAAAACAGCACAGTAACAGGCCATTTGGCCTAATTTGTCTGTGCCAAGCTAGTCCCAAATGACCCACATTCTTTTAAACCTTTCTTATCCATGTACCTGTCCAAATGACTTCTGGCAGCTCCATCCTCTATGTGAATAAGTTGCCCCTCAGATTCAGATTAAAAATTTCCCCTTGCATTTTAACTCTATGCCCCCCAGTTCTTGAGTTGGGAACAAGTCTGTGCACAAATTTGCACTTGGGATACAACTTTGGGTAGACAGCCAACTGGCGTAAAGTGCCACCTATGGTGGTGTAAAGTAATGGAAGCAACCTTCCAACCCAGGTGTGGCGTTCTATCTTTGTGATGGTGTAGGAAACTTATTTTAGGGTGTGGGAAAGGCCTGTATTTACTGGCCATCCCTTAATTTCTGTTGAGAGCAGGCGCAGTGAATCACCTTCTTGAACCATCGCAGCTCTTCCAGTAAACTTGGTCTCACATGCTGTTATAATTTTAGAGTTCCAGGAGTTAGACCCAGTAACAATGAAAGGTGACTTGACAGTTTAACACCTGTTCTATCTTTCAGGATTTTTGCCCAGGTTTTCTCCACCACTCAACTATTTATACCACTCAATAATATCATGATCTTTGGTCTCAGCTTAATTTTCCTGGCCAAACACTTTTTAACCCTTGATCATCCTGAATAATTGCATGCCTTCAATGGTTTAAAATTCAGCTTCCGCTGCTCCCTGGGGTAGAGAATTCAAAAAATCCTCAACCTTCTGAGAATTGCGACACCCCGAGATTAAGCACTGCCCCACACAACTTGACCACATCACCACGTATTCTAAACTGCCCCACCAGGGGAATTATCTTGTTAAATCACATCAGAGCCTTAAGTGTCTCAATGAGATCCCTTAAACTCAGTACAGGCTACTTTCCTGAAGGTGCTGGATTGCTATCCCACAGACATCGTCCATAACTGCACCCAAGCGTCCATTACCCATCATCAATGTTGAGTAAGTGTTTGCATCAGTATGTTTTGTGTATGTGAATGACATGCTTCTGTATGGGCATTGTGCACTCGGTCAGATTATATGCAGTGGGTTTGGATCAGGCTGTATGCTGTGCATGTGCATGTTTTCCCTGTACATGTGTGTGTCCTGTGTATCTTACATGCATATTAACATTCAGCAATTGGGAATCTGGTCTAATCTGGTTCCCTCCTCACAGAAACTTCTGCCCAGGTACACTAAGGATGGTTTTGGTGGCCTAACGACTGAATTAGCTAAGCCTGCACCTATTAGGGACCAAATCCTTCAGTTAAAACATTTCTTTTCTGAAGCTGTTGATCGGTAAAAGGTTAACAAGATTCAGTGGTGCTGTGCAGACTGCTTGTAGCCGCAACGTCAAATCCAAATTGTTGGAGGTCTCAGCTACACGTGGTGCACACCTATGCTAACTAGCAGAATCTCCATCAATATAAGCTGTCAATCAGACAGGAGCAACCACAGACCTTTGACCTCTCTTCTGCTTCAGCAACAATATTCTGAGCGCACAACTCTGATTTACGATAAGCTATCGACAGACAGTCAGCATCCTAGAATTTCCTTCAAAATTTTTTTTAAACCATCCATATTTTAGACATCATTAGCACTGGGTGTAATGCATTGGATTTATTCATAACAGCTTGTAAAGCTGGTGCAATGGGAATGAATTGTGGGTTCTTGTAACCATTCAGCCCTGTCAGGGCAGTGTGTAATTCATACATGCCAGTGTACAGCAATCCAACAGGGTGAGTTCTTCCTGGAACTGTGGTGCCTGCATGCTTCAGTAACAAGGAAGAGAAATTGTTTTATATTAGTTTAATAAAGCAGGAGACGAACGCTACCCCAGTGCTTCAACTGAATTACACACTTCATGAACCAAATTAGTATCACAATGCATTGCTTTGTTCAAAAGGTGATGTTCATTTATGAGCTCATTTTTCACCAAGATAAATATGACATGAGTCACAACTCCCCCGAAGTAAATATTGTAAATAATAAAAGCCACTGCCAAGGCAGGTGAGAAATGGCTTAATCTTTCCCATTTATACAGTGTGTTTGAGCAGTCACTGACCAAGTTGTGTAACAAACAACGTGGCTAATCTTTTCTATTTACTATCTAAAGATGAGGAGCTCTGGGCTCAGTAATATGTAATAGTTAATATGCTGTATGATATGTTTGTTTTCCGTGTAATGCCTTGATTTTTAAAAAAATCAAGTGTTTACAAAATGCAGGCATTCATAGAGGGGTCTGACCTTACATATGGATTGAATCTTGGATTTTCGGAATCCTTTTAATTTCAGAGATTTCCTCCTCTCTAATGGAGAAGTTGACCCCCTTGAGAAGGAGGCTGGCTCACCCTCTAACATTGCAGCCAGTGATGTTTGGCCTCAAGCCATTCCCTTGCTGAAGGCACTGTGGCAAAAGGCAGTGTAAACCCTGGATGATGTCTGTTTTCCTGCTGGCTTGTTTCAATCTGACTAGTGCTGCACTGTGCACCATTCTGACATTTTTGTAAATTTGTTTCTGTTCTGAGATTTGGCCAGTATTTTTTTGCTCATTTCTAATTGCCCTTTAGTGGTGTTGAGCCACCTCATTGATCTGGGGCAGTCCTACCAGTGAAGGTGCTTTCACAATGCTCTTGGAGCAGAGCTCATGGATTTAAACCCAGGGACTATGAAGGACCATAATGTATTTCCAAGTCAGGAGAGTGTGCAACATGGGAGGGAAATTGCTGTTGCTTATGTGCCTATATGGCATGTGCTATTGGAGCAGCCTACATGAATGTTTTTGCAGAAGGCACATGCTGTGGCAACTGTACGCCAGTAGTGCAAGGAATGAATGGTTAGGGTAGTGAATAGGATGCCATTCAAAAGTTTGTACCAAAATTTGGCATCCGCAAACATTTGATAGAGTGATTTTGAGCAAAAAACGAAAAGAATGCAAATACTCTGCAGATCAGGCAACATCTGTGGAGAGGGAGGAGAGTTAAGAATTCAGAATTTGGGTCAAAGACCCTTGCATAATACCAGGAACCAAACTTGTTTTAAGTTGGAGGGAGGAGGAGAAGTATTGAGAACAGAGGGCATGTATATAATAGGGTGGAGAGCAAAGTTGTTTCACTATCAGTACTGATAGTTGAACATCTATCAGCTGGTTAATGTGTGTGAGAAAGAGAGAGAGAGAGAGAGAGAAAGAGAGGGAGGGAAAGAAAGAGAGGGAGGGAGAGAGAGGGGGGGAAGGAAAGAGAGAGAGAGGGAGGGAAAGAGAGAGAGGGAGGGGCAGAGAAAGCTGGAAGTTGGAACTGTGCAATGCAGCTGTGCATAAAGAAAAACTTTGTTAATGTTCAGAACTTGAGTTTGAGGATCTGGGTGGCCCTTTGGTGGCCGAATGAGATTATTAATAGAGGTAGGGGTAACAGTTTCTCTGCTTGTTGGCAGAGGAGTTGGATGGTGCAGACCATGCTACAGGAAGGCATTGAGTTGATTGCAAAGGCGGTGTACAGTCTAAAAGCGAGTGACTGTTTTAGACGTTTCTCTTGTGATTGCAAGACCCTGTTGCACATTGGGGGAGCTGTGTGGCCTTGGTTGTAGTAAGGACTAGGCCTCAAGCCACAGGCTTGCCTGTTGCAGGAGAGGAGAGACTCGAGATGGTGTGGTGCTGCATTGATACTGGGTTGGAGGCTGGCCCTTCCCATTGGTGCTGCCCTCTAGTGTTCAAACAGTGGAATGACAAGCAGGATTGCGTGTGTGAATCCATGCATTTATCTGCAGACTGATGAGAACTGCTTGTTCTTGCTGATGACACCCATGCACCATCAATTTTACAGGCCAGGTCACTTAGGGACTAGGGACTTGAGATATATACTGGATGTATATATTGTGTGACTGAATGTTTACTTGCTATCTTATATGTTTCTTGTGCTGTGTTGTTACTGCGTTTTGCACCTTGGAGGAATGCCGTTTTGTTTGTCTGTATTCATTAGCATTTATATATGGTTGAATGATAATTAAACTTGAACTAGAACTTGAAGCTAATGGTGTGTTAATATGACAGACCAATGTCCTGTGATTGCTGTAAGTAACTGCATATGATGCTTGGGGTGAAATGTAAAATTGAGGCCCCACCTAACTCTCAGATGGGTATATCCCAAGACACTATTTGAAAAAATGCAGGGCTGTCTGACCTGTTGTCCCATTATGTCTTGACATATATAATTAAAAATGCACATGATATGATCATTAACTCATTACTGCTTGTGGGAGCTTGATGTGTTTCTTGCATCGCCACAGCGATTATGGTTAAAAATAACTCATTGGCTGCAAATGATTTGGGATGACTTAGATCCTGAATCATGCAATAATAATGCAAGTTCTTGATTTTTTCCAGATAAGCATATCTGTTGTGTGCATTTTCTTGGTGTCAAAAGCAGTATTATATACTGTATGTATAACGAATACTATATGAGAGCTTTCACAATTAGCAAAACCATGATGCTGGAGTAAATTTTATATTAAAATCATAAGTGTACTTATTAGAATTTACTTGGGTATGCTCTTTGACTCAGGATTTAATTCCATGACATTTAAATTTGTCAAGCTCAGTCTCCTGAAACGGTTAAAGTACCAGAAGGTTCAACGTATACTTTATCCATTCTGAGAGTGAATCTTTTGAGATGCTACATGTGTTGTGCTGTTTTGAGTTTTATTCCTTTCCCTCTTCCAGCTAGTAATCTCTTTTGGTTCTTGAGTGATAATGTTGCTGTATGACTGGAGCTTGGGAACAATTTAGAAATAGTATTTTAGTCCCTGAAGGCATGCTTAGCCTCTGCATTGCCTGTCCACCCTGGACAAACTGTCCGAGAGATAGTTTGCTTGGATTTTGCATTCAGTAATTTAGTACCACAGAGCTATGGATGTGTTCTATTCTTGTGTGGATCTGACTGAAAAAATCATTTTCCACTGGTATTTTGCATGTCTTACTAAGTATTTGGACAATTTCTGCCTTGTACTATATCTGCAATATCTTTTATAGCAGACAGTTGGCCTTGATCTGGCATAGGATTATGTGAACAGATTCTGCTGCTAATAAACTCAAAGACATTTTACAAGCAAAGAAGGGGAATGGAGGGGAAATAGTTTTTTTTGTGTTTTGGCTCTTATCATTATAGCTAAAGGGTTTACAGGATTCCAAGTCTCCTCTTGCTTCAAAACTACAAGCTACTTTTATTAAAGAATCCAGTTTCTCGCTCTGTGTTGGAGTTCTCCGGAAACAAGAGCAGAGATAATAATTGAGAAGAGTCTGGCTGAGGAAACTTTCAGTTATACTGTTACATTAGTTGCTTTGATTCTGATTACACTTTATTATCCAGGTTATATTTCCCCACAGACCTACTCCACTGTCTTTCTTTAACTACTTACGTTTGTGGTGAGGTCAAGATGGCACTAAGCTGCAGTGTCCGTTGACGCCATAGTCAGACACAGTAGTTGTCTTTTTTTTTTGGGCTTGTAGGGATAGCTTTGGGACACCATAGTGATTTAGGGGTCAAGTTAAGGTTTAGGGACAGGGATGAGGGAGAATGAATGGTCGGGGCAGGAGCCTGTGTTCAAAGTCCAGATTAGAATGCTCCTCAGTAAAAGGTCAGTGATCTTGAAGATTGGGTCAACAGGTGTTGAGGAGACCCGTGATATCCAGGTCAGCGAATCTGGAATAGGAGGTCCTCACTGGCAAGAGTCACGAGGGCCAGTGAACCCCCAGGCCAACAAGATCTGGAAACACGAGTCTGGAAATCAAGGCCCAATGTGTCAAACTGTGAATAGTGAGTCCTGGGGTAGATTGGCGAAGTCCAGAGGGCAGCTGAAGGTTAAAGACCAGAGGTAGAAAGCCTGAGAGGTTGAAAACTGAATCAGGTTCAATGTCTGCGAGTCTTTGAGACTTCGGGACCATGAACAGGAGGACTGGAGGTAGTGTGTGTGAACAGGGGCAGGTGGGTGAGAGGTAGGAAAGGGTTTGTTTTATTCTGTTGATGGTGTTGTTGCATGTGTCATTCTGGTAAACAGTGGTGGCAGAATGTGTGGTGACCCAGCACATCCTTGGGTGTGTTGGTTGTTAATGAAAACAATGCATTTCAACTGTATGGTTCAATGCACATGTGAGAAATCATTCAGAATCTGAGTCAGAATAAGACTTACAACCATCTTCTTTTATTTATTACTGGCCTCTTTACACGCCCTCAATAATTGGCAACTGTGCCTTAGCTGTAATTTCCAAAGATGAACCAACTCATCTCCCACCACACCCTGTATCTTTTCTTTAACATCACACTCTTCAGCAAGCCTGAATTGGTTAATGTTAATATTTCCAACATTAAATATCGTATATAAATCAGTTGTCATGCATCATTCAAGGATAAGCTTTGACAAAAGACACCCATTTAAATCACAAGTCAGTTTTGTAAGGAATAGAGGCACAATACTGTTCAAGGAAGCACTTTCTACAAATGACTCTCTCCAGTCTTTTACCAGTTCTGGCTTATCTATTTAAATTCCTGTTGCCCCTTGCCTCCAGAATTTCCTTCTTTTGACATTATTTTCTTCGCTCACGATCTTTCCAGCTTTATTAGAGAGCAATCAGGAAAGTTGGATCATGTCTTACCCTCCTGTGAAATTCTGACTGCTACCTGCGCTGCATTGCAATGGAGATGGGAAACAGAAACTCAAGGAGTTCTGGTAGTCTCTGTGGAGAGACTCAAAAACACAATCAGTATCTCTGAATCTTCATCGCGAGAAGCACAGTGGAACCCATTTGGTGATTTTCTGGTTACCAATGCACCACACATAGAAGTTATTTCACTTCTGACCCAGTTGAGATGTTGTGACACAAGGGAGGTTGCACATGCAAAGCGCTGGAGGAACTTTGAGGGAAATAAAGCAGTCAACGTTTTGGGCTGGACTCATGTTGGGATGGTATTTTATATATATTGTTATATATTTCTCTTTCTCAGAGCTATCACTTGCCCTAATCACACATGATTAGTACATTTCTTGGTCTTCTGGGAACTCAATGACAAAAGATGGAAATCCAAAATATCCCAGAAAATTCTTGAAAATGTCCAGCAAGGAATGCAAAGGGAAAGAGAATAATAGTTCAAGTTCTATCAGAAGGTTTTATTAACTTTTCCCATTTAATGCTGAATGATTGCATAAAACTGTCACACGTTTCCTTCTGGATTCCTACACTGGTGGCAACTGCTTTATTTTAATTTTTCAGTGGAGCATTTTGAGAAGAATTGGTGGGAAGGGGTGGAAAACAAGTCACGAGGAGGCATTTGTAAAGGGACTTTGAAAGCGACCCCTCTTTATGCAATATGCAGACTCTCCTAGTTCCATAGAACATTATGCCCTTGGTGAAGTTCAGTGTTAGAATCATCGATCTTCTACCTCTGTACAATTCTCAGCAGAGCAGCACCTGGAGATCGTTGATAAAATATCAAAAAGAGTAGAGGTGAAAATACATGAAATTCTCTGGATCAGACAAAGCCCATGTATCCCTGACAAATTCTCATCGTTCATTTCACCCATCCACGTTCTTGCTATACTATCTCTTGAGTAACTCACCAAGTTGTTACCTAATCTGTCTGCTATACTGTAAAACCCTTTCAGTTCCACAACCCTTTAGCTGAAAAATAATTCGCTGACCTCTCCTCTCTTCGCTGACTTCTCTAACTCCCCTGGTGTTTAATTCGTGTTTCCTAGTTTCTGGCCAATTTGCTCCGATCAAAGTTACCACGTATTATACCGGTTTACAACATTTTTGTCTCCCCACTCTCAGTTTCCTGGTTTATTCCCAAGTTGTACCCACCTACTTATCAGTGTAGTTTGGTGTTTATAGGAACACTTGTCTGCTTCTCTTTATTATTTCTCCCTTCCTTTTCTAGCTTAATCCACCTATGAACTGCTTTTTTAAAAAAACTTTGACTATGTTTCACTTTCCTATGAGGAATTGCCTTTAAAAGAAACTGTTGTACAATTAGATCGGTTGCTCGGTTGTCTCTTGGGCTGGTTGGCTTTGCATGTATCATCACCTGGCAACAGCATGGTTACCTTTTACTGAGCTTCCAAAGCATTTTGGAGCATCCTCTAGTGGTGGCTCTCCAGAATGACAAGAGAAAACAGCTAATGCTATATCCACACCTATTTAAACACAATTTTTCCGCACTGCAAAGGGGAGATTTTGATGGGTCAGTTTTGTCACTGAGAATGCCAATTGCTGCGTCTTACTCTTCCGATTTCTAAGCAACCTCACGAAGTTGACAGTTCTGTGCGTTCTAAGGTCAATGTAGGACCTGCAGATTCTGTTACAGGTGGGCTATGAGAGGGCAGGTGGGTGGGTAATTTATGAGGTGATGTGCTCCCTACCATCAAATCAGAAGTTGCATGTGCTTTCGAAACAGAACGGAGTTCATAAAGATGAGAAATATCCAAACCAACACACCCAAAATGCTGGGAGAGCTCAACAGGTCAGGCAGCATCTATGGAAATGAAGAGATAGTTGATGTTCCAGGCAGAGACCCTTCTGCAGGACTGAGAAGGAAGGGGTTATGGGTGGAGTTCTAAGTCTTTCTCCTCTTTGGGCTGTCAAGGGATAGGGATTCCCAAAACTGAGTGGTAATATTGCATTTTGTTAAGGAGTCTTTCAGAGCATCCTGTTCTCCCGTATAAATTCTTCCTTTCAAGGAGCTTGGAATTGAATGTCTGCTCTAGGCCTCTGGAGCTAACTGTGTGTAAAACTAGGGCTTCCGTGTTGGGCATGTCACCTTCAGCAATCTTCCTACTGGAGTGGAACTACAGCAGAGAAATGGAAGGGCCATCAATCCATAGAACAATACAGTGTGGAAACGAGTCCTTTGGCCTAGCTCATCCATGCTGACCAAAGATGCAGAGTTACTCAGAGCCATAGATCAAGAAAGCGTAGAGAAAGGTCCTCTGGTACAACCTGTCTGTGCTGATCAGGAGTGTTGATTGATACTACTTTACATCTGGGGACATCTCCTGCTTTCCCTGCTAATGGTTGTACTTGGAATTTTGACTATGTTAGAGCCAGGTAGTGTTTTTCACATGACCAGCCTCAAGATGTCCTGCTGTAGTTTAGAGAGTCTGCCCACAAGGGGACAGGCAACCGTGAGGTATGTGCGGTGGAAACCAACTCAGACGCAGCACCTCTCTGCTCTCCTCCAGAGTCAACTAAGATTCACTCATCTTGTCATCACTTAAACAGGGAGGGAGGGAGGGAGGGAGGGTGTGTGTGTGTGTGTGTGTGTGTGTGTGTGTGTGTGTGTGTGTGTGTGTGTGTGTGTGTGTGTGTGTGTGTGTGTGTGTGTGTGTGTGTGTGTGGTGTGTGTGTGTGTGTGTGTAAATGATGGTGGTTTAAACTGCAGACACTATGCTATGAACTGCAAAGGGATGGTTATGTTGTGGCACAGATCCCGGCTGGGTGCACAGTTGATGATTTAAGGTATGCACTTTAGATGGTATTATTTTTGTAAACTAGTTCTGTGACTGTTTGGTTGAAGTAAGCTGCCAAAATAGGTGAGCAGACAGATACTGTGTCATTACTGCTTGGCCTTGACAATTCACTCATTCTACTCCCTCCTGAAATAATTGATTTCCAGGATGCATTATTACAAAACCAAGCCAGCTCCATTCAGCAAAACCCCAGTAACTGGCTTTGGACCAAGAAGTGCAGATACTGCAGTGCATAACCCCCCTCTGATTCTCTCCAGGCTCTCTCCCTCCCCCTCACAGTCTCCTCTCTGACTGACCCAGCAGGGAATTCAGTGTGTTAGTTGATCAATCAGCTTGCACAAATTGTATTTGAATAACTGAGCCTCGTTTCTCAAGACCATGCTCACCACATCTCATCACTAATGATTCTTCCTGCTGGAAGGCAGCAAAGGAGCCTCGGCCTTCCAGTCGCCCTCCCCCCTAAAAATCAATCATTCCCTTATGAATTATTCAGATGTTTAGCGTGGGTCTTCTGAAATATACAGGGAGCATAGCTGGAAATTTCATTTTGTCTTAGTGAGCGTCTACACAATATAAATAATAAAAAAGACATGGCAAAGTTTTTTTGTGCTGGAAAGGTAACCACAAAACTCTTTAAAATTCCTTTTCACTACGACTTAGTGAAATTCTTCCACTTGTTCCTATGCGACACATTTGTCTCATGCATCTTTGTATTTACTTGCATAGTATAGTTTTATGAATGACCTACATAGGGAAAACTTGAAACTTATCAGACATTTATCTTACATAACATCCCAAATTGGTATTTTCTTTCCTCTTTCACTTGCTGGAGACCGTCTTACCTATTAGATGGTGCCATGGGTCAGAATGCAGTGGTAAGTGGCGTTATATTGGGCTTGCAATCTCCTCTCCTCCAGCCCTTCTCCTGAAGGCAAGGACTCCTTGAAGAGTCACTGTTCACTCTCCAGCAAATCACATTGGGCTGTTCAGCAGTCATTAGAATCATATGGAGACAATTCCTGTTTTTAATGGTGGAAGCAGAAGATTTTCATCTTTTTCATGGACCAGGGATTCTATGGACAATAGCACCACCACAATTATAGTTATACTCCCTTCAGCCCATCTCGTCCATGCTGAATATTAATCTGCCTGGTCCCATTGATCTGCATTGATCAAACCACAGCCCTCCATACCCCTCCCATTCATTTACCTATCACAATTTCTCTTAGATCTTGAAATCAAACCTGCATCCACCACTTGCGCTGGTAGCTGGTTTCATACGCTCACCATCCTCTGAGTGAAGAAGCTCCCCCTCAACTTTCTGCTAAACATATCACCTTTCATCCTTAACCCATAACCTCTAGTTCTAGTTTTCACCCAACCTCAGTGGAAAAAACATTTACCCTATCCACACCCCACACAAATTTGTATACCTCTATCATATCTCTTCTAACCTTTTCACCCTTTCTGTATTACTTCAGAAGACTTCATCAAAACTGTGCACTATACTGGGATGAAAGCTTTGTTTCAGCTTGAAAAATCTCAAAGCTGTTCAATCTCTAAAGCATTTTAGGAGATGAAAGGTTCTATATAAATTCAGGTATTTCTCTCTTACTTTAAACTAGTTATCCATCTTCTCTGGGCTTGCTAATTCTGGGGGGATATCTTCTTGATATTGAATTGAGACCAAATTCTTAAACTTTGCTTAATGATTATATTATCTGTTGTTTTATTTGCTGAAAAAGAAGAGTATGATCCAAGAAGAGAAATAATAGAGGAATTTTTTACAGAATTAACTTCTAAGGAGACCCATGATGGGCAATCTTTACGATAAATATAATAAGACCAAAAAGTAATGTTCCTTATATTGGCAGCCCAATAGTAAAACCTAAAATCTTTCTTTATCCCTAATTGGCCAAATTAATTCGATTAAACTGAAGATTCTTCCTAAATTTTTATATCTTTTTCAGGCATTACCTATTTTTATTCCTAAGACCTACTTTGATTCTTTGAATTCAATTTTAACATCTTATATTTGGAATAATGAACAAGCTCATTTAAGTAAAGTTTACTTACAAAGAAATAAAGAGATGGGTGGATTAGCCCTACCCAATTTTAAGTTTTACTATTGAGCTGCCAATATAAGGAATATTACTTTTTGGTCTTATTATATTTATCGTAAAGATTGGACCATCAAGTCTTATCTGTCATCAACTATAAAAATGCATGAATAGCTGCTTAGAAAAATTATAAACTTTTTCAATTCCTGGAATGTTTTTTTTAATTTTCCCTGTGATTTCTCTCACTATTGGCCGGGAATCCAATCTTAACTTCTGGAGACATCAGGGCCAATCTTGAGTAGTTGTTAAAACTATTTCACTCAGAATCCAATAATGACTATGTAAATGAGAAGGCAATATAGGTTGAACAGGAGGAGATTGACAAGACAGGCAGAATTAGATGGAGGGAAATGGAGAGTCAAGGTTGTTCGAGTGAAAGCCAGATGAGGGAATAGCTGGGAACTAAGGCAATTTAGGTTACCTTATTTTCAACGCTCATTACATTTTTTCTGCTGCTGGTGTTTAGGGCAGCAACGAAAGCCCTCCATCTGTGGCAGTGTTCAGAGCTTCCTTTGTTCTGTCAGTGGCTTCCCTGGTTTTCACTACTGTCAGTCATGCAAGTCCTGGGTGGAGATTCATGAATGTCAACACATTCAGGTACGGAATGGTTCTTCAGTGCTGTTTCCATTACCAGTCAGGGTTTTTAGCCCTGTGCTGAACCCGCAAACCTGGAGGACCAGTGGAGTATTCTTTGTCACTGTGATCCATTTGGCATGAGTGACCCGACCAAGTGCCAAAGCACAAAACCCTGACTCCAGCCTACATAGTTCTCCAGATTATTGAGACACACAAGCCTCCAAACGCTATGATAAGATCGTGGTCCTCTTGGAGGTTCTCATTGCACACAAGCAGCATAAGGTGATGAAACAGCTTCCTGCCCAGTTAACAGATATGCAATCATAGTCCTCCGTTACCACATGCAAGACAAAGATCTGAAAGCCTTCAGAACATTCTAGAATGGATTTCTGGATCTCTAGTGAGTGACCCCAAATGGAATCTATACTTTTGTCCCTGTTCCCCTCAGCTCCAGTAACTAAGAGAGGAAATCACATTGCTAGAGCCCCTTTCAGCATCATCTGAAATGCTTCCAAACTGATCCGTACCCATGATATGCAGTCTCCAGCAATAATACGGATGAAAAAGCTATGGAGGCAAATCCAAAATGGGATGAGGCAGCAGAGGGTGGCACATTCCTTGGGACTGTAGACCAGGAAGGAAAGAAAACTGGATGCTAGTCAAGCGGGCTGTTCCTAAATTAAAGAAAACTTCTGGAAAATTTGAGAAAATAGTTCTGATTGATTTACTGTTTTATTCTTCGTGAATCGTTCTAAAGAGCAATTGCCAGTCCTGATGGAGGGTCTCGGCCGGAAACGTTGACTGATTATTCTGCTCCGTAGATGCTGTCTGACTTGCTGAGTTCCTCCAACATATTGTGTGTTGCAAAGATACACTCACTTTCCTAACAATAAAGTAACTTGTATTTATACAAACCTTTTTAATTCATAAGATTTCTGAAGGAGCTTCCAGAATCAGAATCAGAATCAAGTTTAATATCACTGCCATATGTCATGAAATCTGTTGTCTTTGCAGCAGCAGTACATTGCAATACATAAAATATTAATGCAAGATTACAATCACACATGCACACACACATATATATAATGTGTGTGTGTGTACGTGTGTGTGAGTGTGTGTGTGAGTGTATGTGTGTGTGTGTGTGTGTGTGTGTGTGTGTGTATGTGTGTGTGTGTGTGTACAGTGGATTCCAGTTAATTGGGACGGCCATTTATTTGGGACAACTCTTAAAGAAAAAACTAATTGAGAAAATAGCCAGTATTCCCTTTGTTTATTTGTGACACTATTCCATTATTGGGACAGGACACTGCTGATGAACAGTTTCTAACTAGAGTCAATCACGTGCGCTTGCGTGGCTGTTAGATACTACACTGTACTTAGAGTGAACAGTTTTTAAATGCTGTCAGTTGCATGTGTTTCTGTTCAAAAAGCAGTGACTTTTGTCACTGATAGTTGATGAGAAATAAGCAGTAAGAGAATTCAAAACTGTTTTGCTCACTGTGGTTTCAAGCATCAGACTTGGAAATGCCTGAAACAGCTTGGAGTGAAAATGAAATGATTCCATTACTTCAGGAACCATGAAGAATTTGAAGGTAGTGACAATCATTAATGAACAATCATTAATAGGCTGCCAGCAACGGTGGTGGAGGCAGATACGATAGGGTCTTTTAAGAGACTTTTGGATATGTACACGGAGCTTAGAAAAATAGAGAGCTATGGGTAACCCTAGTAATTTCTAAGGTAGGGACATGTTTGGCATAACTTTATTGGCAAAGGGCCTGTATTGTGCTGTAGGTTTTCTATGTTTCTATGACATACACCGAGACACTGCTTCAACAGGCGGACTAATCCATGAGTGTAGTTGCAGGGTCTCGTACTCCAGTAGACAGGAAAATGCCTGTCCTAGCATACAAATTCAGCTCCAGTGAACTGGGCATCCAAAATCTACAGTGAGATCCACCAGCCAAGAAAGTGGTTCTGGAAAGCTATGTACATAGAGCATGAAGAGCCATTACAAGGCACAGAAGTGATGGTTATTCACTACAACCAGGGAAGAATACTGAGGTTGAGAGAGTGTAACTCCCCTATGTAACAGCTTTTCCACTCTAAAATCTCTCACTTCCACCACCAGTAGTATTAGTATTGTTCTAATTAGGTCTGTATTTCATTTAAATGCATAATTCGCTACTCACTTAAATGGCAGTTTGTCTTTTTTATACCTTTTTAACTATTTCTAAGAAGCTGTCTAATTGGGCCAGCTCATTAACTGGGCTAAAATGTTTTGGTCCTGGTGTGTCCCAATTAAATGGAAAATAGTGAGGTAGTCTTCATGGGTTGGTTCATTGTCGATTGAGAAACGGGATGGCAGAAGGAAGAAGCCATTCCTAAAATGTTGAACGTGCGTCTTCAGAACTTCATCAAAAACATCATTTAGCAAGATATATAACATAGATAAATAATACCTTTTTGATCAAAGCTGGTCAGAGAGGAAACTTTCTTAAAACAAGGGTGAGTTGTGCAGGAAGATTACTGCTAGAGTTTCAAAGGCCCTGGTGGTAGAACAGCTAAAATCGAGGAGTGGGAAGACCAGGATCGGAGGAGAGCTGAGTTCCTGGTGGGTTGAAACACTGATGGTGGTTAAGGTAAGTGCGCACGGTGAGGGGATTTGTAAACAACTGCAAGAATTTTAAGACTGAGTTATTGCTGAACCATGAGCAAACATAGGTCAGCCAGCACAGAGGTGATAGGTGAACAGGACTTAATACAAAGCAGGAGGATGGTAAGCCTTTAATTGCTTGCTTGCTGAGAAAAAAAATCAGTGCATGTTGGAGTACAGTAATAAGGCCCTCATTTTGCAGTGTTCTGATACCTCATGCCCTCTTGTACATAACGTGCATTGTTTATGGCTCCCACAGTAATAAAGTGTACAAAAGACCCTCATTATAATGTAGCTTTCAGTGTAATGGGGCTTCCCTACAGCTCCCAAAAGGGAGCATTATAGTGAAGAACTGCTATTTAATGCTCGACTATTGCTGGTTTGGGTCTCTGCACGATGGTAATTGCTTGGAGCCCCTGATATTGAAGATAAGAAATTTAACCCTTGAGCTGCTTGCAGCTAGCAGAAACCTTAAGGATGATGCTTTCCAACTGAAATATAATGTGCATTATTGATTAATGGATTCGGTCAGTGAAAGCGTTACTTCAATAATCTCGGAACTAATTAGGAAGTTAAGGGTTGGCAAGTTATTAACCATTAATCTTCTCAGTTACAGACGTACCGAGAGAGTTTGCAAAAAATAAAAGGGAATAAGATTCCGACAGATCAGGGTATAGACATAAACTTGACAAATACAGTGCTTTAGGACTGCCTGACTATATCAGCATAATGCGAGTAGGAAGCAGTCTGTCATTCAGGCAATGGCTGGGGATGATTGGCAGCTTAGCTAGCTGAACGCTGGCCCATTTCCCTATCATTTTGGTGCCTATCAGTTACAATTTGCAACACGGAGTGTCAGTAATGTAAAATAATGCTGACCCCTGCTCCTAGCCTGGGGCCAGCATGTGGCTTTGTGCTTCATTTCTGTGTGCAGAAGCCTGTTCAGTTGTGTGAGCAGCAGATTTTCTCAATGTCAGTATTCAGATGTTGTCTCTGAATTGCTGGGAGCAGGGTTCCTCAAGGGTAAAATCTCTAGCCCGGCTCAGCCTTATGACACTGGGATGGGAGTTCACATATTCTATCATTGCACTTCTTGGTCACTGTTCGAAATGTGGAGGGGCATTCCACCCTTTGTATATGATAACGAGCCAGCTTTTGATTGTGTGCAGTGTCACCTGTCCTGAAACAGAGACTGAGACAGCAAGAAATACGCAGTGGGCTTATTTGTATCTGATGATAAAAGGGAACAGAAAGGGGTAAAAGTCTAGCTTTAAACTTTTCACTTAGCTTATTCCCAGGTTTTCTTTCTTTGCACTTTAATGCAAGCAGGAAGAGTTTGAAGCTGCATTTCTTTCACCCTTTTCTACATTTCTCTCCTCCAATGCCCCAAAGACAGAACTTGCATCTGGGACTGTAGTAACTTTTGTTCCTTCACTGAGGGCCTGATCACTAAGTGTGGCCATGTAGGTGAGGACTGTCTCCACCATCTGCCAGTCTGTGGAAACCGGACTTCTTTCAATTGTTAAGTGGGTTTCCATCTCCGTTGTAAAAGAACATTTGGAAGATTGCTACCTTTTGGAGCCAAAACAGTTTTCTTTGAAGTGTGGTCACTCTGGCAATCAAGGACAATTAGAGGCTAATTGACGCACAGAAAATACCCATAGACATGTCTTGTAAAACTATAAAGAAACATTTTTCTTTCTTTCCCTATATGGGATAAATATTGGCCAGGATGCTAGATTAGAAGTTTCCTGCTTTTCTCCTCACCAAAGTTATTCCTCAAGTTGCTTCATGTCAGCCTGAGAGGAAGGCACAAGATTGCAATTAAACACCTTATCTGGTAGACAACACCTTGGTCATAGCTGCATTCCCCAGTGCCATACTGTGTATGATGGGGAACTAGACTTCAAGTCACTATAATGGGACTTCAACTCTAAACCTTCTGACTTTCGGAGAGGCTGTTTCTGAACTGCAGAGGAATAGGGTAGATCCATAATACCACCATAGTTGAAAGCAAGAGCCTTTGACGTTCCATGATTCCCCACCAGCATGCAATGAAACACGATCATCTGGCACAACCTCTAAGTAGGAAGAGAAGAAAGTTTGTGGAGAAATGGAGTAGTTGACTGGTGACCTTCTGCAATGGATCACTTAACAGGGATTAACTTTTCTAATAGAGATATCAGCCAGCTGGCAATGTGTGGAGAAGCCAGGCAACAGGATTGGTTTTAGGCTGACTCATGTGACTTATTTTTGGCAGGATTACAATGGGTGGTACCTGTACACAAGCATCTGTTAGTGTGAACTGAAATTATGTCACATGTTTATTAAGATATTTAATAAAATATCAGTTTGTTTCCAGTAAAAATCTGAATTATTGTCCATGACTAACCTTCATAATAAGTGGTACAACAAAACTTTCAGGTCAGGTGGAATTGGGGGCAGTTGCTGGTTGTACGTGAACAGGTTATAAGGGTCAATGGGACTGCTGACATTGTTCTGTTGGCATTAACTCAGTGGGCTGAATGCTGTAAAGATGAAATTCACAAGAAAATCTCTGCCCATCTGCTCAGTTTCTGCTGGATGTAAGGATCATTTGGCTGGATGGTGTCAAATTACTCCGTACAGGGACTTTAATCCAAACTGCACAGAACCGTGGTTGCAACTAAGACAAGTAGTGCTAAACAGAATATGGTGAACATTGAACATAGACAACAGAACACAATTCCTTTGAACTTACCCTCTCTCACCTCAAATGCATGCCCTATTGTATTAGACAGTTTGACCCTGGGAACAAGATGACCAGAGTGTCTACTATGTCTATGCCTCTCATTATTTTCTGTAGTACTATCAGGTCTTCCCACAGACTCCACCACCACACAGAGATCAACCCTAGATTGTCCAAGATCTCTAGCACATGCCTTCTAATCCAGGCAACAACCTGGCAAACATCTTCTGCACCCTCTCCATATTCTTCTTTAAAATAGGTGACCAGGTTTGAATGCAATATTCCAGATGTGGCCGAGCCAGAGTTTCATAAAGCTGCCATATAACGGATCTCAGTGCATTGACTGGTACAGGAAAGCATACCACCTGCCTTCTTTGCCACTCTTGGTCTTCAAGTTCTCTCTGTACATCAACATTGGTTCTGCCATTAACTGTGTACTTTCCTTTACATTTGATTTTTTTTTAACAGTTCATACCACAGACAGTTCTAGGTATAAATTTATGAATGCCTACAGCATTGGAGGAAGCCACTTAGTCCTCTAGACGAATGCACCACTTTTCCCCCTAAGGCTTGTGCTAGTCCCTGTTTCAGATAGTTATCAGCTTTTCCAGTTTAGAGAGCAACCCACTCTCTCTGCTGTAATACTGCACCCACCATCTGTGCAAACAATTTTTTCTTTGGCTCTCCTGTCACTGGCAACAGCCACCTCACTCACAGAGCTTTGCTTTCCCAGATTTGTGACGCATTCTCTTTTGTTACTGGCACTCAATACTGGGAGCTCCTCCCTGTGAGACAGGCCAACCCTCCAAAGGAAGGTGAATTCCTGGGGAGCCAGTAATTCTCTTTAGTCATTTTTATTAGTTGTAAATGTTTGGAGAAATTTCCAAAAGAGGAACAAAGCCTGGAGGATGAAGTAATGTTGGGAGCGAAGGGAAGTGGTGATAAAACCCTCCAGAAAATGCTCAAACTTTACTTGCTGGTGAGCCTGACATCTCTGCTAGGATTCCCCTTCTCTAGAGCCAATAATGCAGGATGACACGGAGTTGTTGTCCCACCTCTACAGCTGGGTTCAAAGATCTTTGTGGCAGAGTGGAGCAGCTGGTAGAACTGCTGCCTGACAACGCCCCAGGTCTGGGTTCAATCCTGACCTTGGGTGCTGTCTGTTTACACATTCTCCCTGTGACTGTGTGGGTTTCCTCTCAGGGCTTCCCAGACTGGGCTCCACAGATCCCAGGGGCCCACAGCTTAAGGAAGCTCTAGATGCTCCAGTGTTCACAAGCATCACCAAGTTATGCAGACTGGTAGTCCCTGTAAATTGTCCCTCCTGTGTAAGTGAGGGGTAAGATCAGGGGGAATGGGAAAGAATAGAAATGGGATTATTTTGGGATTGTTTTAAGTGGGTGGCTGGTAGCCAGCAAGACTCAGTGGGCTGAAGGGGATGTTTCCACAATGTATAGCTCTCTATGAAACTGAGCTGCAGGCCTGCTGTGCAGGTGAGATAACAATGAAAAGGGAACGATTCCAGTTGGGAAATCAGTCAGACTGGACTTCAGTTTGGTTGTGATGCTGCTTGTGGTCAAATAGTCAGGAGGTTCTGACCATCTGCCTCATGTCTGAAGAGTGAATAGGGGTGGGATTCAAGGGAGTGGGGGCCAACTCTCCTCTGAGAGGTGGAAATAAATGGGTGTGGAAGCAACAATAATAGCTGACAAAAGTCTGTGTAAACTCCAGAACTGAGGGAACACAATCTCTACAGACGATATCAACATGAATTTCAAGTTGAGTTCGGTGGTGGGGGAGGGAACTTGAGAGACCGAGAGAGAAAATAAAGAGAACTGGTAAGGCAGGAAGACAGTGAACAGCAGCTGAGGCTCAGATATTGGTGATTCATTCTGAGGGCTGTTTTAGCCCTCATAAAATATTCATCCTGGTGTGGACGTGCTCCATAATTGCCATCTCTAGCCTTGAATTATTTATATGGTGGGCCGCTCAGATACGCTCATTTGCTGATACCTAGGATAACATTGAACAAGTGGATCCCAAACACTGTAATGCTGCTACTTTGCATTTAATAGCAGGATTCTATTACATAAGGTGTGAGGCACTGGCCTCTGTGCCTGTTATTCACCTTGGAACTGATATAATATCTGTATTTGTAATATGCATATGACTCACTCCTCTGCTCCCTGGCTCTCAGTGTTGAGAAACCTGGGGAAAAATTTGATAAAACTTAAACAAATATTCACCCTTTTATCTATATGCATGTGTAAAATTTGAACTAAAAACCATTACTGTATAATTACAGATCATTAGATACTCCATCCTAATGATACTTTAGAGGTGATTTCCTTAAAAATATGAGAAGTCTCTCACAATTTGCATTTGTTAAGAGCCGTTCTAACACAGAAACGGATGATCGATTATGTTGGGGGTTATGGCAGGAATTGGCTGAGGTGGGGTAATGGAGATATCGAGAAGGAGGTTTTGGTTTATGGAAGAGATGCAGATGGAAGCAGAAGCCGAACAATATTCTACAGTTTGCGGGTTATGGATTGGGACATTAATCCCCTGACCATTCTGAGGGCTAGTGTGTGGGTGAAGGGGCAAGGGTGCTAAGGTCAATGCCTATTCTCAGTGTATTGATCTCTGACTGAGGGGTAAGATGTGGGCAGAGGAGAGAAGAAAATGCCTTCTTTATCACACTTGGCCGCTTTGCTTCTTGGGCTAGTTGCATCCAATTTTCTGCTCAGGAACACAAATCAGTGTATTGTTCACATCGTACACATGCATGATGGGGTACAAGTCAGCTAATATGAATGCTTGACAGCTCTGTTCACAGCTGAACCCATTCCTCCTTAATCCACACCACCCATTCTGCTTTCCTCAGTCCGCTTCTTCGGGTCTTAACATCTATCTTGAAGCTCAACATGCAGATTTCCCAATTATAGTCATCTTCTATTTAAGCAGTCCCTTGGAATTGAGTACGGTTTGCTCTGCTCTAATTTTGTGGGTTCTGAGGTGGCTGATTAGGTTAATGTGAGACTCTTCCACAGGTGGTGCAGATAGTATCTGAGGGGGAGGATAGTTTGTTAGGTGACCTACTTCCCCCACCACCACAGGCAGCCTCTGTGTTCTCCCAGTGTGTAAATCTGCTCTCCAGTCATCCTAGTCCTCCTTGTCATTGGATTGAGTCCCTGCTCTGGCAAGCCCATGTTATAGTTGGTGAGCAACAACTAATTCCTGTTGAGGGAAACTGTGCATAGGCAGCTCACATTCCACAATCTGACATTCAAGGCTGTTAATATCAGGATCCTCACAGACTGTCCCAACAATGGCGTGCAGAATGACTTTGCATCCGAGAGTCATAGTTCAGAATGGATGGAGGGGGTTCATCTCAGCAACCCCTTGCTGTTGAGGAACACGTTGCAATAACACCACCTCCAATACAGATAGAGCCAGCCTACATTTAAGAATGAAGCTAGAATGGCAGATTAAAGTGACTCACTGGAGATAAGAACAAAGAGAGTGGGGTTCACCTGAACAAAGTGTGTGGGGTCCACCTGAATAAATAGTGTGGGGTCTGCCTGAACAAAGAATATGGGGTCCACCTGAACAAAGAGTGTGGGGTCCACCTGAACAAAGGGTGTGGGGTCCACCTGTATAAAGGATATGGAGTTCACTTGAACAAAGAGTGTGGGGTTCACCTGAAACAAAGAATGTGGGGTTCACCTGAACAAAGAATATGGGGTCCACCTGAACAAAGAATGTAGGATTCACCTGTATAAAGGATATGGAGTTCACCTGAATAAAGGATATGGGGTTCACTTGAATAAAGGATATGGGGTTCACCTGAATAAAGGATATGGGGTTCACCTGAATAAAGGGTGTGGTTTCCACCTGAACAAATAATGTGGGGTTCACCTGAACAATGAGTGTGGGGTCCACCTGAACAAAGGGTGTGGGGTCCACCTGAACAAAGAGTATGGGGTCCACCTGAACAATGAGTGTGGGGTCCACCTGAACAAAGGGTGTGGGGTCCACCTGAACAAAGGGTGTGGGGTCCACCTGAACAATGAGTGTGGGGTCCACCTGAACAAAGGGTGTGGGGTCCACCGGAACAAAGAGTATGGGGTTCACCTGAATAAAGGATATGGGGTCCACCTGAACAAAGGGTGTGGGGTCCACCTGAACAAAGAGTATGGGGTTCACCTGAATAAAGGATATGGGGTCCACCTGAACAAAGGGTGTGGGGTCCACCTGAACAAAGGGTGTGGGGTCCACCTGAACAAAGGGTGTGGGGTCCACCTGAACAAAGGATATGGGGTTCACCTGAACAAAGAATGTGGGTTTCACCTGAATAAATCGTGTGGGCTTCACCTGAACAAAGAATGTGGGGTTCACCTGAACAAAGAGTGTGGGGTCCACCTGAACAAAGAGTGTGGGGTTCACCTGAACAAAGAGTGTGTGGTTCACCTGAACAAAGAGTGTGGGGTTCACCTGAACAATGAGTGTGGGGTTCACCTGAACAAAGGGTGTGGGGTCCACCTGAACAAAGGATATGGGGTTCACCTGAACAAAGAGTGTGGGGTTCACCTGAACAAAGGGTGTGGGCTTCACCTGAACAAAGAGTATGGGGTTCACCTGAACAAAGAGTGTGGGATTCACCTGAATAAAGGATATGGGGTCTACCTGGACCAACTCGAGTTCATGTTGGTGAAGCGTTATTTCTGCACATTGAGAGTGAAGTCTCCATAACCTCACCTAGACCAGGTGACCAAGCTAGTGACTTTTCTGAATTGAAGTTCTCCATGGTGAAATTCTTTGAGTGGATGTCAACAATGTCAGTTGATGGATGTTGCTGTTCCTGTTCTGGATGTAATGGGCAACCACTGGAGTTAGGTATTGTTGCATGTAAGTACAAAAGCCCTTTCCAATGTAACATTTGAATTCTTTTATACAGCAATACCCAGTACCAGGTACAGTGCTGTTTACTCAAAAATCATATTTGAATTTAAACAAGCAATTTCATAATGCAAGTGGGCACCATTTGGAAAGGACACTGAAGCTTTTTAACATACAATCTGGAGCTCTGTGGGATAACAGGTTACATCTGCATTGCCTTGAGCTTCCAGGCATCTCAATCATTTGTACTCTCCTCTCTATTACCCATGTCACTGACTATAAATCGTCACTGACTGTCTAGGGTAGTTTTGGTGCAGGGTTAGTGCAATCCTGTGAGCTAGAAGTGTGGGAAAGGAGAGGAATTTGGGACATAACTAGGTACTATTGCATGCCCATCCCTCTCTAGACTGGCAAAATCCAACAGGCTATAAGGAAAAAGCAATTCATAGCCTGTAGAGCAGGCACCTGGAAAACCAGCTTCCAAGTGCCATTGGATCAGAGGGAGTTTGCCTGTGTTCAATATTTGAGTTACAAGCAGAGAAACAGTGGAACATTAAATGTGATGACCTATTTACTGATAGAATTACTACTCAGCAGTGGGATAAACAATGGCTGCTTTCTTTAATATCACACCCATGATCCTGGGCATGATCAGAGTCATATAAAGTATAAGCGGAAACAGCTTTTTTTTAACAGGAAAGTAGTAATAACACAGAGGCAGATATAAAGCTTAAAGTGAACCCTGTTGACTTACAGTCCAATTGCATTATGTTTTCTCACCACACCAAACTCCATTCACCCATTCTTCTGCCCCCCTACTCCTGGTGTCATCGCTTCAGTAGGGGGCAGGCTGATATGGTGACATAAATAGGATACAGTCAAGGTGAGCTTATGGAAACTTCACTCATCATGAGCAGAGATAACACCATGCCAGTATAAAATGAGTTTGTTCTCATCTTTGGTTCTTATTGCCAGTGTGTCTCCTTAATCTGCCATTCAAGTTTCAGTCTCTATACTAGGCTTATATTTATCTGTACTAGGGATGGCTTTGGAGGGGTATCTGGTCACTAATGACAGGGATTCGCAGGATGAAACCCCACCTGCATCCATTCTGCACAGTGACTCTTGCTGTAGTAGCCATTTGACTACACAGTACAACCAGAATGGATAGTCCCCAGCTGCCACAGCAGAGTAAAATTCAGTTTGCTCCTCAGTGAAGGTCCTGAAATACCAGGTGCAGAACCTCAGATTGTGGAGTGGGAATTGCCCATGTGCGATTTCACTGAATGTGAAGTAGTTGTTTCACATCGGCCATAACATGGGTTTCATAGAGCAAGGTCTTGATCCATTGATAGGTGGGTCCAAGATGACATGGAGACCAGGTCCTGCACTGGGAGAATATGAACAACACACACAAAATGCTGGTGGAACTGGTCAGGATGAAGGGTATTGATGGGGGCACTTTGGGGAAAGTGTGTATTTATGAGAGTATAACCATCAATTTGTAAAATGTATGAGTGTTAGGGAGAGCCAGTTTTGAATTTTGACATGACATCATTGGAACTTTACTTCATTCCTTCTGGACAATTTAATTATTTCATCACTGGACAAGTTACAGACAATTATTCAGATGGTGCAATGTTAAGAGAAATCATCTGACTTTAAACCAGCTGGAGTTTCACAGAAGAACTGAGTCATTATTATTGGAACTATATTTTCTAGTACCTTATTACAAATGCAATTGAATCATACTTTCCTAGAACTGGCTAATCTGTAAAACTACTAAAAAGACAAAAGGGCAAACTTCTGGTCTTCGTTTTGAAAAAGAAACAATCAGAGGACATATTTTATGCTTTTATAAGTGTGGATTCAAATAACCCCCTTTATAAAGTTACAATACACACAAAATGCTGGTGGAACACAGCAGGCCAGGCAGCGTCTATATGGAGAAGCACTGTCGACGTTTCGGGCCGAGACCCTTCGTCCTGATGGGTTCCACCAGCATTTTGTGTGTGTTATTTGAATTTCCAGCATCTGCAGATTTCCTTGTGTTTGCCCTTTATAAAGTTTCTCAGACATATATATAGGTAGCAATCATTCCTCTGAACTTGGTAGCTATTGAAGGATGGAAATGGCAGTGAGACAGGATAAATGTATCTGACATCCTTGGCTGAGGCTGTTTAATCAGCCAAAACAACTGAAAGAACTTGCTAGTATCCATCAATTAATGCCTAAACTCAGAAAGGACATTCAAGGCTTGGTTTACAGCTTCAACTAATGGATAGACCAATAAAGAATCCCCCCCCCCCCAACTCCCTTTCATTTGGTTAGAATGTTAAGGAGCTCACACTAAGTGCTTAAATGCACAGCACAGTTGGATGCAAACCCAGGCATGATCTTTTTCATGTATCCATCACTAAAGTAATCGATCTTTTGTCGAGCACAAATGTGTTGGAGAATTCACATGGATGGTGACAGCAGGATTGAACAGTTTAGAAGTCCTACTCGGTACTAGTTTGTATGACCCTGTTGCAGTAGTCAGTCACATAGGCAAGGAATGTTCTTCCCCTAATACTTGTACCTTTCTTCTTAGTGCCTTTCCTACTTGTTTGTTATTCACAAGTACACAGGGCCCTGTGCCACATTGGATCATTTCAGACAAGTAGTGTGCTTTGTGGGTGCAAGAACACCCCCCCCCTGTGTAAGGAGGGGCTGGGGAGAAAGGGAGCAGGAAACCCCCTCATTGTTTCCATGGAACTGTACTGCTCAAGGTCTCTGCAATTTTTCACTCAAACCATTGAGGTTACTTAATTTATATTAACTGCAGATTGTCAGGAAAGGAGACTTTAATTCAAATTGCACAGAACCGACCATATTAACCCAACTACTTGATTTGTCCAGGTAGGACTTTGCAACATTATGAACTTAATTAGTCCCTCCCAGAATTTTGTTTCCTCTTGAAGAAGGTTTCCTTTGATGGAGCACAGTGCTTTGCATTGCCAGTGTTAGCAGTCTGCTTGACTATGAAGAGCCACACAGTTATAGCCTGCCTAACCATATCTGTTGTCCCCTTGCACTGTGAGATCAGGCATTCAAATCATCATGTGTTCAGTGCTGGTCTGTCTGAGGTCCACAATTTACATTATTCTGCATTAATTAGATACAAAGCAAAAATTAAATCCTGGTATTGGTCCAGGGGTTTAAAGAGTTTTTACTACCTACATTTAATGATGCGAGTAAGACTCAACTGTAAGGCAGAAACTAGATTGAAAGAGGTTGAATTAGTAGGTTAATTGGCTACTCCATATTGCTCATTTTGAGTTGTAGAAACTGTGAGGGATTGATGAGAATATGTTGGAGATTAAAACATTCAGATGGATGTAGGATTAGTGAGTTGTGGATGGTCAATATGAGCTTGGTTGGCTGAAGGGCTTGTTTCTATGCTGAATGATTGATTCTAAACACTCACTACATTCTGTGGAGATAGGAGGCAAGAAAGGGATACATTGAAATGAATGGCTCCTTATGTCTTCTTGGCCCTACTTTAATTTGTATTGAAAACTGTTTTCCATTGATTATGTCTCTCCCTGACCACAGCAGACTGGGGGAAGAGGCCAGTTTATTTGTTAACAATGACAAAGGCACACTCATAAACTGTGACATGTTGCATTAATTTATAGCTGCTGAGTGACTTATTAAAAGCGACAAGTAAAATCTAACAGGGAATGTTGGCTAGAGTGAAGAATGATTTGTTGTTTGTCTTTCATTTGCCTATGATTTGTTGACAGGTTAGAGTTATGGACTGGGGGATCTGAACATGAATCTCACTCTCTCATTACTCGGCATTAGATACATTAATAGTAATAATTGCATGAATTAATCATTCATAATGTTTTAATAAATGTTCAGTCAGCATCTCATCTATGCTGCCAAACTTCACCAGTCTGTGCAGCTTGTAAGTGGGGACTTTTCTCCCAATGGATGAGGATGGGAACTGTCCCAGTGCCCATTTCCACCCATTCAACAGTTTTTTGGATCCAAAAGAATGGAGAGTTAAGAAGTTAATTCTATCATTCTCAGACAGAATCTGGAGCCAGCTATTGATCACTGGATATTGGAACATGAATGTCTTCAATTATACATAAACTCTATGCCTCTTCATTTAAAGAGCACTCTGATTCTGCTTGTGTGAAGGAAACTAAATACAGGTACCCAAGGTTTCTGCTTTGTAGATGATTTGTGATAAATGAATAAGGAAAGCACAGATTTATGTGACAAATGTATCGGCTTGGGGACGTTTACTGGTACATTGGGGATTATGCTGTGATCTCCCTTTCTACATATTGTGAAGCTACAAATCACTGGCCTTGTTTATTTGATGCTATTTAGACATTGTAGGCCCTGTTCCACAATACTTTGTGGGGACAGGACTGAAAGAAGAACAAAAAATTGTGGGCTGATTCCTTGTGATGATGTTTTTTTAACAGCAGTTTACACCCTGTAAAATCCTGCTGCAGAACTGAAGCTCACTTGATGCTTAGGAATGAGGTGATGGAAATTTGTTCACTGTTTGAGAGCAGTGTCATATATGACTTCAGCTATGGAATGTGAATGCAAGCATTTCAGGGTTCTATTGCACCGTACTGGTGTTTGGGCTAGATTTTGCATGGAAGATTCCATCATCACCAGGACTGCCTGAGGCATTTCCTTGCTGTGCCAGGAAAGGAAAGAAACAGGGAGATTAGGGATGATGCTGGATCAAAAGGGTTACACCAGAGAGAGAGAGAGAGAGAGAGAGAGAGAGAGAGAGAGAGAGAGAGAGAGAGAGAGAGAGAGAGAGAGAGAAAGAGAGAGAGAGAGAGAGAGAGAAAGAGAGAGAGAGAGAGAGAGAGAGAGAGAGAGAGAGAGAGAGAGAAAGAGAGAGAGAGAGAGAGAGAGAGAGAGAGAGAGAGAGAGAGAGAGAGAGAGAGAGAGAGAGAGAGAGAGAGGGAGAGAGAGAAAGAAGGCAAGTGTTTGTCAGATAGCACTGGGGCAAGGTTTTGTCAAAGCATCCAATGAGAATTGGTAACTCCTGGACAGGTGTTAAGGGTGGGGTCGTAGATATCTTGACCATAAGGTGTTGGAGTGAATCAGGATGATTTCCTGGTATTGTTCCTGCCTTGGATTATTACAGGGAAATGGTTCGGAGCCATTCTTGTCGCTGGCATTCTGAAATAGGGCTTTAATAACACTATCCTCTGAGGTGTTTGCCACCCTTAACCATTGTGATGGGCCTTCACTCTCTCTCTCTACAGAAATCCCCTTGACTGAGAAACACCCACAATTTCCAAGCACTCTGCACAAAGGAACCAGGCACCCCGGTTAACCCACAACCATTTCACTTGTTCTCCAATGCACAATAACCCTATAGTACACTTCTTGGCCTTGGGGACTTTCTAAACTGCTGTATCTAATTGCTGTAAAGCTTCAACTTACATGGAAAGGTTTAAAAAGTTCCAGGCTTCTGGCCTAAAGAAACTAAAATGAAGTAACTACTTCTTTGCCTTGATATTCTGAAGAAGTTTCAGATTAGATGGTGCATGATCTTGTAGTTTTCATTGCCTTAAGATTTCCCAAGGTGCTAAACAAAAATACAAAGAAAGCAAGTAGATTTGTGTCAGAGTAAGAGAATGAAATACAATTTGGAAAAGTATTGTGCTTAATTATTGAAGCTCTGTCAGAAGCAGGGAGTAAGATCTTCCTATATTCTTATGAATATTTGGACTACATTTCGGTTTCATGAAAAGAGTCCTGTCTTGTGTTTTGTATGTGGGCTCTTGTAGCTATGCATTTTAAAGATACAAATCTCAGTTTACAATATCAGAAGCCCAAAAATACAATTGTCATCTGTAACTATAAACCGTTCTTCATTTCCTTTTATTTATAAAAAGAGATGAGCATTCCTGAAGGAATGAATTCAAATAGAAGCTTTGTTGCCAAGTTATGTAGACTAGGAAGACTCTGAACTGCTCTGCCCTAATCCAAGAACCAAAGGGTCAGAATCAGGTTTAATTGTGACAGCGATACATAATAACAAAAAAATCTATAAATTACAGTAAGAAATATATATGTCAATTAAGTAAGAAAGCAAATAAAAAAATAGTGAGGTTCATTGTCCATTCTGAAATCTGATGGTGGAGGGGGAGAAGCTGTACCTAAAGGTTGTCATTAGGTTCCTGGACCTCCTCCTGGATGGTAGCAATGAGAAGAGGCATGATAAGGGTCCTTAAGGACTAATGCTGCCAACATTGGTACTCTTTCTACCTCAGGGAAAGAATACATCCTCTTGATTGCTGTTAAGGTTTGTGGGTTAGACAGTTCTTAATTGTATTTGGAAAAGTCTGGCCTCCTGCCAGTATTAAAGAGTCTGTCAGCACTCTATGTTCACTCCAGCTATTGAACATCATACTTGGGTGGAGTCTTTGGGCCTGTTAGGGAACCAGATGCCCAGTAAGGTCGGCAAAGGAAAGGAATTTTCATTAGGAGAGAGAACTGCTTGCTTTCTGCAGACAGCTTGATTCGCGAGAGCAGTGCATTGAAAGATGCATTGTGATATTGCACGGCCATGCCTCTGACAGAATCTCATATGATTGTGACACCTGTGCTTTCAGAAAAATGGCAAAGGAGGGGTAAAGGTATAATGGCAGAGTGAGTTCTATGACAGGTATAATTGACCCTGTGAAAACAAAGTGACCTTTCCTGAGAATCAGATACAAACATTTTTCTCAATATATTGCTTCAGATGATATATGATTTTAAAGAGAGAGACCAAGTACAACAGGAAATGCCGAGGACAATGCATACATAATAATGAATGCTTTCATGTCAATCTGCAAAAAGGATTTCTTTACAGAAAGAAATTCCATCAAAACAGCACTGTTCTTGTGCTTATGATGTTCTAAAAGAGTTCTTAACAAGTGTTGGAACAATAATGTGGTCAGTCAAGTTGAGTTTATTGTCATATACACAAGTACATGTATGCACAGATGCAATGACAACCTTACTGTCACAGACAGAGCATCAGATAAGTAGCATTCACAAGGAAAACAAAAATTATACACATTTTTACAAGAAAACAGAATTTATGAAGTTTATTGTAATATAAGGTGGTAAAGGTGGTCATAGAGTTGTTAAACTTTGGTGATTAGGGTCTGTCAGTTGGTTCAAGAACCAAATGGTGGAAAGGAAGCAGTTATTCTTTAACTTGATGTTGTGGGACTTCAGACTTTTGGACCTCCTGCTTGATGGTAGTTGCAAAAAGATGGTGAAGAGCTTTGGTGATCGATGTTACCTTCTTGAGGCAGCTTCTCCTCCAGATATTACCAATGTTGCTAAGTTGCAGGTTCTCAGTCATTTGTTTTCAGTGGTTGGGCTGAGGAAGAAATATTTGTTATATTACAGGAAGAACTCAGGTTTTCTTTTTTGTATATGAGCACAGTTTTAAATGACAGCTAGGGGCTGTCTTGACAGTGAAGGTCTGTGGTGTCAGCCTAGGTTATACGGTTAGTTCCTTGAGAGGGCTTCCAATGAGCTAAGGCTAATGTTGTGGAAAGGTAAAATTCTGCAGGTGCTGCATATCCAAACACTCAGCAGGTCAGGCAGTGTCTGCGGAGTGCTATTTTGGGCTGAAGATCTGCCATGTGATGTTGTGGAAATGTAGCACCTCATGTGTTGGAGCATCTAGTCACCATTCACAATGTAGGCAATGACAACATAAAATCAATGCTGATCTCAACGCGTAGGGTGTCAGCTGGGCAACACTGGATGACATAGATTCAGTCATGGTGGTTGCTCCTGCTGGAACATCATATGTGAGTAGGTTTTGATGAGGACTTGTGGACCCATTTGGTGATGCCTTTCCTGGTCAAATAGTCTGGTTGGGACAGGTGGTGGCTGTGACCACCGATCTGTGGCTTTAGGAAAAGTGTCTGATAACGGAAATTTTGTCAGATTCACTTGGACTTCTGGCTGACGTAGTGAGCAAGGCATGGGAGGGGATTGCAACATCACCACACTTACACTCTATCCACCATTCCTGATGACCATTGGCTCCACATCCCTCCACACAAATCAGGTATCTGAATGTATAATAAGTAAATGTATTTTTCCCAGTCTTCCTTGGGCTGAAAAACTGAAGAGAGGCCATTGTGATGGAGAGGCAACAATCTATGGCAGTGTCCTCACCAGGCTGGGGGAGAATTCATGGATTGATGGACCCCTGAGACACACAGAAATACATTTTTCAATAATTAGTCTCTGGAAAAAAACACTCTTTGGTAGTTTGAGTGCACTAGGCTCTTTGGGAGATGAATCAGCAGACTTCAGTGAGATTGGGGCCTGTTTTTTGGAATGTATCCTTGTGAACTGATGCTCTTTCTTTAAGTGATAAACCCAGTGAATTGTGGACCTTGTTTATCTGTACCCCTGGGATTTTGTCACTCTGGGATCTCCAGTTTACGCCAGGATGGTTCAACAGTGAGTTGCACACTTCTTGAAGTCCTAAGTGCATACTGGATGCTGGGAAAATATTGGACGAGTTATGGATCCCAAACCATCCAATTTTGTCACAAGAGAGATTTCAACCAGGAATGATTGCTAAAGCAACTTAATCCATGATATATTGATTTTGGATTGCATATTACTTTTGAAAAAGGGCTATGATATCCAATTTCAAGGTTTATCAATGTAACATTTCACATTGTAATGCTATCCTTTATGCAATGAAGTACTTTCATCAGAAGGGATTCTCTTCTCAAAGGACAGTGGAAACAAGAGTCTTTGAATATTTTTAATGCAAAGTTAGAGAAATTAATGATAAGCAAAAGGGTGAAAGGTTACCAGGCTGAGCTGAGATTACTATCAGATCAGCCATGATCTTTTTGATAAGTTGAGTGGTTTATTTCTGCTTCTATTTGTCTGTGTTCTTATAAGGAATTTCATCAACTTATGCCAACAATTTATATCATCAATGCAGAGATAGGAAAAACAATGAGGACTTTGAGAGGAAGAGATTGTCATACTTTAACATGTTCATAAAGAACTCATGGGGCTCATAAACTCCCAAAGGTGCTGTATCTGGGGTAACTTTGAATTTTATTCACTGTTATAATAAAGGAGATGTGTCAGAACTTTAAAGACAGTAAGAGCCGAGGTAATGTTATATTTTTTAACCTCTTTATTGTTGGAAGGGAGAGATTAGTTGGAGAGGATGTTCATGCTGTTTTGGAACTGAGGTTCTGCATTGGTTTAATGCTTCATCAAAGACACAGTTAACCTAACAATGCCCCTTAGGTTTCCCAGCAAGTGGAATAAATGGCTTGTGTTAAATTAACTGTAGTGATATTCCTGTGGATCACCTTTTAGCAGCAGTATCAATTCATTTGAACAAACAATAGTGCAGGAGCAGGAGTAGCTTTTCCATTCTGATCCACATTCAAGATCATAACTGATCTTTTACTCAAACCCATTTGCTTATATTGGCCACCCTGAGTGAGGAACACACCACTTATGGATACTATACAGTTGAACGAGCTGCTGTAACGTGATGGCATTTGAAATTCTAGAGTAAATATATACCTTTGTTACTGCGAATAGCAGAACTAATTCCTTCTCCCTCTATTCACTTAATATTGTCCTTTCAAGTCAGTTTTTATGCGCTTGATGCCATTCGTTAGCATAGTGTGATGGTAAAGTTACCATATTGACTGATTTTTGTGTACTTTCTTACTTCTGGTCAAATCTGACTTAAAAATCTATGCAATGGAATGTGTTTGTTTCTCTGGGTGGCCTGTTTCCCTTAATTCCCTTACTACTAAAAGATTAATTAAACCTACTGAAATAAGAAAAATAATTACCTAAACCACAGATAATATTGGCAATAGAGTAGACATTAGGATTGAGTAGGAATTTACCTGACCAGCAGAAAGAGAGTCTGTGCTGAAGATTCTTTGATGAGTGCACTTGCCCATTACAATAGATATTATTAAATCAACAGAGTACTTCTACATGTTCCCTGGCAATGAAAGAATATACGTCCCACCTTCCAGCAAATCACTAGATACAGCTGTTTGAAGATAAAACCGAGGAGCCACTACCAGTAACATAAAAAGGCATCCGACCCTGGCTAATGCAATTATGAGGTGGTGGAAATCAGCCCTCAGCACTACAGAAGAATGGGCTTGAAAGACAGTGACAATCAGATAAACCCACACAAAGAAGAAGTGTCAGGCCTTATTGCTGAAATAAATCAGTCTAATCTGATGGAGCTTCTCTTAGCTTCTGTACTGAGGATGTGAGTTTACTGCATCAAAGCTTAATGACGAGGGAAAGGGCTTGAACCTTGTGCAGCATCAGCAGGCTGGCTCTTTCTTTCCTCCCTTGGAAATCCAATACATATTGACCTGTGTACCGCTGAGAGCATTTTGCCTGGATGTCAGCAGGTTGTTCAGGAACTCGTGTATTGGAATTGGCCCTGATTGTTTCGCGAATTTAATAAAACACATTAGACAAGCACGAGTTTGACCAGATTAGCCGGCAATCAATAGGTATCACGCGAGAGAGTGTGCTTTAAATAAACCCTGTCAAATTGCTCAAAACATTTACTTTAAGCCAGGTGCTGTTTTCTTTTGGGATGGACAGTGTGGTTAGTTAACAATTGTTTCATTCTTTAGAGTGAGTTGTTCTGTGGAAAGATTGGAAACACTCAGAGTAAATGGGGAAGAACTTGATAAAATTGGAAAGGATAGTTTGTGGAGTAAGAAAAGAGGGGCTTGCATTCATGTGCAACTTCTCACAGTCTCTGATTTTTCTGAAGCACGCTTCAGCCATTGAAGTGCTTTTGAATTGTAATATCTGTTTTAAAGAAGGAAGTAAATATAGTTCAGGAATAATGTGAATTTCTTGACTCTCTGTTTTTGGTGCCTGGAGAAGGGTTCTGAGTAAACAGTGAAGGCCAGTTTAAGCTTTACACACTGAATAATTAGTTCAATGTCATGACGTTGGTTTCTGTGGAAGGGGGAAGTCATATTGCCTTTCTACCTTAACCTAGTGGTTAATGGATATTTCTCTGTGCTATTAGTATTTTATCTGGACAACAGCAACATGTCCAATATGTTTGTTTTGGTTGGAATTCAGCGAGTCATTGAGCATCTGAACCTGTACTAATCCTGGCTAGATGGATATTATCTTAATCTATATTAATAATAAAGATTATCTTAATCTATATTATTGTCTTCACACTCCCATCAACCATTCACCATCCTACCATTCACTCTCACAGTGGGAGCAACTTACAAAGTCTGATTAATCTTCCAATCTGCATGTCTCGGAATGTCGGAGGAGACACATGAGGTCACAGGGGAGAAGGAGCAGACTCCACATGGAAAGCACTGGAGGTTGGAATTGATTGGAAGCCACTGGAGCTGCAAGGCAGTGGGCCATTTCTGATGATGTAATGAGCCATCCGCACATTGCCAGTACCTGGAGCCAGTGATGCCTTCTCTCTGGGCCGGGCAGTCCTTGACTAGCCCCTACCTGAGCAGGAGGGGAACACAAGTGTTTTGGAGCACTGGTTTAAGGCAGAAATGAGCTCAGCTGGGCCGTCTTTAGGCTCTTGACTCTTATGGCTCACGCCCATAAATGAAGAAGAGGCGTTGTACAAAATCCAAGAGTGTTGATCAGCATGCCAGCAAGAAATAAACCTTTTGGAGTAGAAAGCAGGCGTTAGAGAAAGGGAAGTACAGAAAGAATAAACTGACGTACTACTGCCCAAATTACATTACCTCAAGAATCACCACATTCTTTTAAATGCTGTTTTCAATGGAGTCAGGAAATGTCACTAGAGACTGTAAGCACAATGTCACCTAAACCAAACAAGGATTATGCATTTTCTGGTGAACTTCAAGGTAGACTTGATTGGTATAACTTCACAGAGAGGACAGTGAAGTTTTATGTTCTGGAGCTAACTGCTTAAAGATGGTCCTGTAAACCTGCCTCAAGTGGCTGATGCTCTCCCTCCTGGGTCAGTTCAAGTCCAGTGTCAAAGATCTCAGCACCATCTCAGCCTGGCACTCCAGCACGGTGTTGGAGGCTCTGGGTTCCGGGTTAAAATTGGCACCCTGCAAGATAGTTGTGAATATACAAACCAGACACAGAAGAAAGTACAAGCCAACCAATGAGGTTGGCAGCTCTGAATTTCCTGCATTGGCCGACTTTGGAATTGGAATTGAACATGGTATCCCCATTGGGAGGCATAAATTCTGCCCCTGAAGCACCAATCAATGTACAGTAGGTAGTGCTGCTGCCTCAAGTCTTCAGAGATTAGACTTGATCCTGATCATCAGGGCTGTCCTTGTGGAGTTTGGATCTTTTACTTGTGAATCTGTATATATCCATGATTACTCCCAGTTTCCATCCACATCCCAAAGACGTGTGGGTTGATAGACTAATTTGCCTCTGTCATTGTTCCTAATGTGTAGGTAGGTGGCAGGAAAATTGGAGGGGTGGAAGATAGTTGGTGTGCATTCGAGAAATAGTAGGTAACAGGCAAACAAGGGTGATATAGGAATAATGGAAATATTCTAAAGATTGGTATAGATTCAATGGGCTGAATAACTTCCTCCTGCATCATAAGGAATGATGAGAGAAGATATGAGAAATCAGGTCATGAAATGCTGATATTCCTCATTTCATACAACCAACCACAGACAGGAAGCAATTGTTTGGAAGTATTGTCAGCGAGAGGAGGCAGTCAATGCCTTTTGCACAAAACTCTCTGTTGGTTATGAATCGTGCAGCACCATGGTAGTGTAATGGTTAGCACGGCACTATTACAGCTTGCTATCTTGGACTTTGGAGTTCAATTCCAGCACTGTCTGTAAGGAGCCCCTATGTTCTCCCTGTGCAATACATGCGTTCTCCCCAGGTGTTCCTGTTTCTGCCCACAGGATGAAAGTGTTAACTGCCCTGTGATTAGGTTAGGGTTAAAATCGGGGTTGTCTGGGATTGGTGGGCTCATGACTCGAAGGGCTGGAAGGGCCTACTCAATGGTGTATCACTAAATAATGTTCAAACTAAATTTATTAACAATGTACATATATGCCACCATATTATACAGTGCCGTGCAAAAGTCTTAGGCACTGTACTGCTGCCACAAAAATAAAACACATTTCATGACCGATGAGAGTGATGATAAACCTGATTCTGATATGGGTCTCTATTGTGGACTGAAAATGGGAATGGGGCAGGGAGGGGGGAACCGCAGTTGTGAAAAGGGGAAGCGAGATGGAATGGAGCAGGAAGAACCAAAGACACATTCTATAATGATCAATAAATCAATTATTTGGAATCAAATGACCTAGCTCCGGTGTCTCAGGGCAGTGTGTCTGCACCCGTGTCATTCCCCACCCCTGATACTTCTTCTCTGTTGCTTGTCCCTCACCCCTCCCACAGCGGTCCACTTCTGCCATTCCCAAATTCCTTTGCTCCCTCCAGGTTTACAAACTTATTTTCTGCTCCACATTGACAAATCCAGTACTGTGCAGAAGTCCCAGGCACCCCAGCTGTATATATGCGCCTAAGACCTTTGCACAGTACTGTACTACCCTAAGATTAATTTTCTTGCGGGCATACTCAGTAAATCCAAGAGAATCAGCGGCCCACAGGGCTAGCAGACAACCAATGTGCAAAAGGCAACAAACTATGCAAATACAGAAGTGAAAAATAAAGCAATAAATATCAAGCATGTGAGATAAAGAGTTCTTGAAAGTGAGTCCATAGGTTGTGGGAACAGTTCATTGTTGGGAAAGTGAAACTGAATAAGGCCCTCCACATTAGTTCAAGAGCTCGGTGTTTGAGGGTTAATACCTGTTCTTGAACCTGATGATGTGAGTCCTGAGGCTTCTGAACCTTTTTCCTGATGGCAGTAGCAAGAAGACAGCATAGCCTGGGTGGTGGGGGTCCCCGATGATGGGTACTGCTTTCCTGCAACAGCACTCCATGTAGATGTACACGGGCATTACCCATGATAGAGTGGGCCCTGCGCATTACTTTTAGTTAGATTTTCCATTCAAAGGCATTGGGGTTTCCATACCAGGCCATGATGCAAACAGTCAATTATACTCTCTACTACACATCTGTAGAAGTTTGTGGAAGTATTAGGTGCCATTCCGAATCTTTGCAAACTTTTAAGGAAATAGAGTCACTGTTGTGCTTTATTTATAATTGCTTTTACATGCTGGACACAAGACAGATCCTCTGAAATGATAACACCGAGGAATTTAAAGTTGCTGACCCTCTCCACCTTTGATTCTCCCAAAGAGACCTCTCATAGACCTCTTGATTCCTCCTCCTGAAGTCAATAATCAGCTCCTTCATCTTGCTGACATTCAGTGAGAGGTTGTTGTTGTTGTGGCATCACTCAGTCAGATTTTCAATCTCCCTCCCATATGCAGATTTGTCACCACTTTTGATTCAGCCAATCAGAGTGGTGTTGTCAGTAAACTCACTATGAACACGGCATTGGAGCTCTACTTCGCCGTACAGTCATAAGTGCAAAGCAGGTAGAACAGTGGCTAAGCACACAGTCCTGTGTTGCACCTATGCTGATGGAGATTGTGGAGATGTTCTTGTCAATCCAAACTGACTGAGGTCTGCAAGTGAGGAAATCCAGGATCCAACTGCACAAGGAGGTATTGAGGCCAAAGTCTTGCAGTATTTTGATTAGTTTTGAGGGGATGCTGAAATAGATAAACAAATAAGCATTATTTATGGGGGATTTAGCATGACTGAAAGCAAAAGAGGGTGTCAGCATGAAGGTTAAGCCTTGTGGCTAATGGAATCTCTAACATTCCTTTGCTACTGATAGCCTGTGACAGCTGAGATCCACTGATCTGTGTTTATAAGGAAATCCAGATCTTGGTGTGAGACAGCAACTCCGGGCAAGCACACGTACTCCAGTGCACACACACTCGGAGTGATACCTCGTGACAGATTTCTTCTCTCATTCAGAGGTGGTTCTGACTGGATCCCTGATCATGGGACCGCGTATGTAAGCATAACCAGTGGTGTCTGAGACTTGTGGCCCCAGCAACATGAAAAGCAAAGAACTTCAGCTGCTGGAACTTTGAAGTAAAAAAGGTGAGATCCGAGCAATACTCCACCTCCATGATGCTACTTGATCTGATGAATATTTCTATCATCAAAGAAAAGCTCCCTGGTTTCATGTCGAAAATGTCGACCTCAGCTAAGGAGACAAATAAACCCACCTCAGCACATCTCCAATCAGGGTAATTTAGCATTGAATAAGATTACCCTGGTTGTGATGCACTCCATGATGGGTTCGGTGATTCATCTCCACAGCCCAGGCTCACACGTGTATCGTGGTCCCACGCTAAATGGGTGCCCAACACTTTGAAGTTGAATTGTACCATGGCAAATACTTTTCCATTAATTCCCTTAACTGGATCATTCTTCATAGATTGTCCTAGATACTGAGAGGTGGCTGGTCAATTAACAGCGGACGGTTCAATAAACAATGTTCAATAAGCACACCAAATGCATCTTCCAACAGGAATCACTATATTGACAGCACGGACCAGTATCACATGGAACTATCCCTGTTGGAATAGGGGAGGGAGGGATAGTGAGTGGGTTTAAAGACCTAGTCCAATGGTAATTTTATTTACTGGTCTGATAGCTACCTCAGTATGAACCCTATGTTAAAAATGGGATCTTACTGATCTCGGTTTGAATTCATTTCTGTGGCAACTGGAAGTCTGAGCCAATGTTGCCAGCATTGCCTCTTGAGCCAGGTAGTCACCTAATCAAGGTTTGCTGAGAATTTGACCCCAGAATTCAGGATGATTGGTACTGACAAAATGCTGTAATGTAAGAGATGATGTGTGGATCAGGTTATTACACTAAGGTTTTGATATTGACCTCGTTGGTGGATCTAAAAGATCTTGTGGAAAGTACAGAAGACTTCCTTGCTCTAAAAAGGTGATTTTTCCCTCAGTTCTCACTTCTGAAAGTAGATGAGGTGTTCATTTTTCTCTTTTCTGTTTTGGGGATTTCTGTGCTGCTTGATTCGTCAAAGTTGGAAACCCAAAATAAAAATAGAAGATATTGGAATTACTGAGGAGATGAGACAGCATCTGTGGAAAGAGAAATGGAATTAATGTTTCATTAGACCCTGAAAGGCCACTGATGTGAAATATTAACTTTCTCTCTGCCCCACCTCTCTTTTTCCTCTATATCTTCTCTCCCTTTCTCTTTCTCTCTCTCTTTCCCTCTTTGTCCCCCTCACTCTCCCTCTATCTTTCTCTCTCCTTCTCCACAC
Source organism: Hypanus sabinus (assembly GCF_030144855.1). Taxonomy (NCBI): domain Eukaryota; kingdom Metazoa; phylum Chordata; class Chondrichthyes; order Myliobatiformes; family Dasyatidae; genus Hypanus; species Hypanus sabinus. Next base: position 9,071,457 of record NC_082720.1, read on the forward strand.
TCCCTTCCTCCATTTATGCAGCCTGAACTGTAAAATGTTTCTAGTATGTTCTATTATTATGATACAAGAAAGAAGTTATTTTACAATCACAGTGTTCCAAAGTTGTTTCACGGTCAATTCTCTCCTGAAGTGGAATCGCTGTTGCAATTTTGTAATCGGTTTGAGCACAGCAATGTGATAATGATCAGATAATCTTTTTTTAATGGCGTTAGCTTTGGCATAAACTTTGACCAGAACACTCTGGATAATCACTGGCACTTCAGTGAAACCAGACCAGGGAATGTTTACACGATCTGAGAAGTCAGATGGGCTCATGGTTTGACACCTGATGCAAATTTGGCCTGCAGGGCTCCTCAGCTCTAAACTTAGTCCACTACCCAGCTCTGCCATCAGGCAAGGCTGCAATCTCAATGCAACCTGTGTCTGAAATTGCTGTTAGAATTTGCATAGTTCCTGACGCTGATACCATTTTAAACAAGTGCATTATGCACAAGCACTGGATGAGCTGTGAATATTTTCTAGTTTGCTTGTAAAAATGTGGTACATATACAATGTAATCATTAGTTCAGCACTAAATTCAATCCATGCACATGCCTGTGCCCATCCCATTATGGGGTAGCACTTCAACCAGGGATTGTGATGGAGGATAATGTAAATGAACAGAGGTGCAGTGATGCACTTGACCAGGGCACAACTTATATGACGACTTTAAAACAAAATTTCGCCATAAAATTGAGAGCAAGATTTTTTGCTGAAAGTCACTTTGTTTAAAATGTATCATGCAACAATTACAACTGTTGTGTTCAGTGGATCATTAGCAACTGCAGATTATCCACAGATCCCACTGCAAATGATTGCTTTGGTTTGGCTGTGGAGCATTGAGTTAACACTAGGGTGCCCATGTTCTGTTTTGAAAATATATAGATTTGGCCTCACTTTATGGCAGCTCGTGGAGCCTCTGCCACCCAGTTACAAGGATACATGTTCAACCTTTCACTTGGCCCTGCCTATATGGAGTTTTTTCACTTTCCTTGTGACTGTGTAGGATTCCTCTGGATGCCTCGGTTTCCTCCTGTATCCCAGATACTTGCAAGCTGGTAGATTAATTGGTCACAGTAAATTGTACCCAGTGTGCAGGTGAATGGTCGAATCTGGATGGGGGTGCGGTGGAGATGGTTGGGAATGTGGGCAAAATAAAATAGTTTTGGTGTTTAATGAGTTACTGGAGACTGCAGAATCTGGAAAATTTGGAGCAGGAGGAACTAGCGGCATAATGGTTAGCACAACTCTTTACAGTACAGACGACCACCGCTGCCTGTAAGGAGTTTGTACGTTTTCTCCATGACTGCATGGGTTTCCTTCAGTTTCCTCCCACAGTCCAAAGACGTACGGGTTGGTAGGTTAATTGGTCATTGGAAATTGTCCCACGATTAAGCTAGGATTAAATCAGGGGATTGCGTGACTCCAAGACCTGGAAGGGCCTATTGAAGCTGTATCTCAATAAGTAACTAACTAAATAAATAAACTTGGCAGGTCAGGCAGCACCTATAGAGGGAAATGGGCAGCTGAGATTTTGGGTTGAGACCCTTCATCAGGACAGATCCTGTTGAAAGCTATCAGCCTGAATCAGTGACTATTTCCTTCCATAGGTGATGTCAGGCCCCTGAGTTCCTCCAGTTTTTTGTGTGTTGTATTAACGTTTGATGGTTGCCATGACGAGCGAGGTCAAGAGGCCTGTGTACTGCCAAATGTGTTCTGCCAAGCTGAATGAACAATATTAGTGAATATTCAAATGTAACCACAAAATGAGTAATAAGAACAGAAGACTACAATATCTGGCAGAATGACAATAGCAGATATATGTAACAGTTTGCTGTTAAATTATGAGGGGCATAGATAAGATATAAAGTTGGTCTTTTTCCAAGGGTAGGGGAATCTAAAACTAGAGGACATTGGTTTAAGGAGGAAGGGGAACGATTTACAGGAGTCTGAGGGTGAAGGTTTTGACATATAGTGTGACACATAGTTTTGGTACATAGTATGGAACAGGCTATTAGAAGAGGTGACAAAGTCCAGTTCAATAGCAGTCTTTTAAAACATTTACAACAAGCTGGAGGAACTCAGCAGGTTGGGCAGCATCCGTGGAAATGAGCAGTCAACGTTTCGTGCTGAGACCCTTCCTCTCGGAGGACCCTGATGAAGGGTCTCAGCCCAAAACGTTGAACTGTTCGTTTCCATGGATGCTGCCCGACCTGCTGAGTTCCTCCAGCTTGTTGTACGTGTTGATTTGACCACAGCATCTGCAGTGTACTTTGTGTTTTAAAGTATTTGCAAGGCTCTTGGTTAGGAAATAAATAGAGGTATGAGCTAATTGCAGCACAATTAGTGAAGATAGGCAGCTGGGTCAGCATGGGCAAGTTGGGCTGAATGGCCTGTTTGTGTGCTGTACTACTCTATGACACTGATATATGCAAATAATTATAAAGTGACAGTAGACTGAGCACAAGCACTGGTTTGGGAGTAAATGAAGATGAACCAGAATAATTACTAGGCTCTTTATTCTGTGCAAAGTCACTAAGTTGTGAGCATTCTGACAAGGCCTGTCACTGGCCTAACTCCAAGCCTAAACTTTAGCTTTGGTCATGCTTTGTAGGCAGAAGAGAGAAATTGCTTGATTGGAAGAAAGATCCAAAGCAATGAGTGTCATTTCTGGAGGAATAATAGCAGTAACTTGATAATTCTAGCTGTGTTGTGTAGAGTGCTGTGTATTTAATATTTGAGCAATATTGTAAATATATTGTTAAATAAGGCATTCTTTTTGTTTAAATAACTTCGTGAAATGCATACATCATGATGCTACCCTGTGCGCTTCACTTAAAAGTAAAGAAGTTGTACTCACATGCCCTGCTTTCTTGTTCTCCTTTCAATTAGTTTTCATGTTTTGGAGTTACCAAACATAACACAGGACTTTGAGAATCACATTCTAGTGGCCAAAAATAACGTATTTGGAAGTTGTAACAGTGAATATTCGTGTCATTTCTGGCAGTTATTTAATAATGAATGTTGTTGTAGTTTATGCTGAGATAGTTTTACCAAGCTGACGATATGATTTACTTCTTTCCAGTAGCTAACTGGAAAGGATCATACGGGTTCTTGTTTACTTCCAGAACGCATACTTGTCAGAACTCAGGATAATTGCCGACACAAACCTAAGCGGCATATAGTGTAGTGGTTAACGCACCAGTACTGCTTTACAGTACCAGCAACCCGGATTCAATTCCCACCACTGCTTGTAAGGAGTTAGTACGTTTTCCCCGTGACCATGTGGGTTTCCTCTCATAGTCTAGAGATGCACTGGTTAGTAGGTTATTATAAATTGCCCCATGATTAGTCTAGGGTTAAATTGCAGATTGCTGGGCAGCACAGCTCAAAGGACCAGAGGGTCTACTCCGCACTGTATGTCAATAGATAAAAAAAACTGTTGGTAGTTAAAGTTCTGATTAAAGTTGAAACCTTCTTCTTTCCTGCATCATCTTTAGAAGGAGCGGCTCTTATTCCCTTCTCATCCCTATGCGGCTCATGGTTGCTGATCTACAATTGCCTTAACCCTGCACCTTCATAAATAAAGAGACTGGTACTGACTTGGTCACTAGATGGTCTGTTGCTATGTTCGAGATTCCTTTCACTCCCTGTGCGTCACTAACAAGGGCTCTATCTCTGAAATGTACGCAGCAATAAATACCAGCTTTATAAAATTGTGACAGCTTAGAGACAGATGTATTTTGGTTAAAAAAATCATGCCTTTGGGTAAATCTTTCTAGTCTACTTACAAAGACAAAATATGACCCTGGGAATAGTTATAAAAAAGAGACAGTTTTATTACAACAGTCTTTCCCCTTTCAGAATGTGCAAAATACTTTAGAGGTTATGAATTATACGCATTGTTATAATGGTGGAAGTCTTTTTGTGCACAGTAAGCTCCCATAAATAGCAAGATAATTCTCATAGAGGGATAAACAGCTAAACAAATCATATGGGTTACTGGGTCCACGTCAATCATCAAGCAACCATTTACTTTACTCACCCTGTATGACCATCAACTGCTCCCAGAGTCTACCACTCACACAGAGGTCAAATTGCAGTGGCAATTTACCCACCAACCCTTGGTTGTGGGTGTGAACCAGAGCACCTGAAGGAAACCCACACAGTCACAGAAAGAACATGTAACCTTCCCCCACACTATACTGGAAGTCTGAATTGAACCTTTGGTCTCTGGTACAATGAGGCAGCACTTCTACCAGCCAAGAAGAGACCTGAAAATTGGACGAGAATTTTAAAACTCTGGTATCAGTGAATCAGGCACTCGGTGGTGGTGAATAGTTGCAGATTAGGACATGCACAGCAGTACTTGGAAATTAGTAAGAGAATATTGATAAATTATCACTAACAGGCACCCTTGTGGTATGATCAAATGACGACCAACATGGAGGCTACCGAATAACCTGAATTTACAAGCCTGAGAACATTGAGGCCAATTAAATGCTGCTTTGATAGGTCATCACAAAGTGAAGATCTAAACCAGTGTTCTTCTGGACTCTGCAGCTGGTGTGCATTGTAGTCTCTTAACCTTGTACTCCATCAATAAAAGAGCTTGTGAAACATTATGTTATGAAGACCATACTTTTATAACATCACACAGATCATCACACGGGTCAAATGAATTTGAGAAATGGGTGTCATAATAGTGTGACTTAAATGAATTCACCTGTGACGGACTCAATTCAGTTTTACCAGACTGACAATATGATTTACTTATTTCCAGCAGCTGATTATATGGGTTCCTGTTTACTTCCAGAACACTTGTTGGATCTCAGGACAATTGCAGACACAAACCTAGGGACACTGAGCAGTCAGAAAGAACTTAGAGAAATGCTGATTGGAGTTTCAGTTACAGCACTGAGTGTGATTACATGTGCAATGGGGGAATCACAAAATACCTTGCCTGATTCTTTGCAAATCCCCATCGATAATGAAATGAAACATGAGGGGAGATATGGGATTTGAGGCAACAACTTGAGATAACCTTATTAATCGAAGGCAAAATCCTCGCTTTGTACCATGCATAACTTTGGCTGTAACAGTGTCAGATGTGGTCTCAAAGCTCAACTAAGAGCAGCAACCATGACTTAATTTAGACTCCCACCGTGCCTTTTGTGACCAAACAAATCTACAGCTCTTTGCCCTGAGTGTCAGCCTGTTCTGTTGCTTTGAAAGCTGTTTCATATCTGTTGCTTCCATGACCCTGTGACTTGGCTTTGAAAATAGTTTCAGTGTAGGGAAAACGGAGGGGAGGGAGACAGAGAATGAGAGAGAAAACAAACTGACTTGGTTGGCCCTGATGATATGAAATTGATCTGATATTAACACATAGATGCTAGAAAATGGACAGCACAGCTGACTGGCCTTCTAAACAGATATTTTTCCTATATTTGGGAAATTTTGATGCATCAGCAAGTCTCCTTATGTCCTCCTCTTGTTTATAAATTCCAAGCAAATTTATCTCAGAAAAAAAGGTCTCAGCACTTGTTCTTGTGCACCATTGCTCAGTTTGGGGCGTGTGGCTGTTGCTATTTTTAACTATTTCAGCTGGTTCATCAGTTTAAAAGTATTTGTTTGAGGTGTCGAAGCCAAAGTGGGCAGCTGCAAAGGCCTGTGCACTTCAGAGTGGCTCAATGGGCTTTTGAAGGGTCTCCAGTGCCTGTCCCAGCTCTCTTCTGGACCTGCCATTTCCAAGAGACATTGCCACATAAGGGCCTGTTTGAGGGACAGTGTGCTGGTTGACAGGGCCATCTTCCCCTCCCGACAGATGGTGCGTCTCTTCACGTCAGCAGACCACTCATAGCTGGAGGCCACAGTGGACCAAGCCACTGGCTTTGCCAACATTCCTGGCAACAGCAGTAGGTCAGGAACAGGGATCCGGTGTCCGTGCACTTCATAACTCAGGGCACTAACTGACGAGGTGTTGAAATGTCTAAGTGACAGACGGCAAGAGAGAGAGAGATATATATATAGAAAGTGAAGGGGGGGGGAATAAAAAAGCCAGTGGCATGGTATGAGCCCATGAGCCCATGCTTCATTTCTTTTTGGCAACATTGGGGAAATTGATGCATATAAAATTGTTAAAGATGCCAGCACACCACTCTCTCAAACTGAGCAATGGGGGAAAGATCCTCAGCACAGGATAAATCCAGCAACCTTTATTGGAGATCCTTTTCTCTGCTGTAGTAATTATAAAACTGTCAGGGAGAAGGGGGTTATAGTGAGGCTGAAAATGAAAAAGGAAGTGTCGGACAACAGAGATTCTGATAATTTTGTTGAATATCGCATTGAATATTATCTCCTGCTGGAGAGTGTGATGAATCTTTGGGATTCTTCATCCCAGAGAGTCTGTGAGGCTGGATAATTAAAGTGGAGGTAGATGCATCCTTGAACAAGTGGTGGATTGAGGGTGATGGGAATCTTGGACAGAGGCCTGGGCAAAATCAGCCATGATGATATCGAATGGATTAAAGGACTGAGTGGCCTTCGGCTCCGAATGTCTTATGTCATGGTGTTCCATACCTCTTCTGTGCACCCAGAATAGGGCTGGTGGGGGAGGGGCAAATACAGTGCTTACGAATAAGTGTGTGTTCTGGTGGGATCTTTTCCAATGTAAACTGTAATGAACACCTGAACCAGCAACCCTTAGGAGTTAATGGCTGGCCTTCCCACGTTAGGATGGACTGAGAGCCCTGCATGGCTCAAGGGCATGTCATCAAACCTAATCCTACCAATTCAGAAGGTGCACCCAGCCATGGTCAGACCCTTCCATGGTGCTGCCTAGCTGAGGTCCGCTTAAGTTATATCATGACCACACCAGGCAGGGAAGCAAAGCAACAGACTCTGACATAGACTTCTTTCTACACAAACCGTGTTTTCAAGAAAAACGCACACACACACACACGCACATCCCTGCATTTGGATAGTAAGTGTTTACCTCCCCTGGCTCTGTTTTGCACTGAAAGATCCCAAATTTTCCCCAAGGTGAATTGCTTCAACAGAAGCAGCCTTTGTTTTTAAGCTGTTAACTACTAAACTCCAGTGTATACTACCAAAGCCTCTTTTATGCATCTTTTCACCTTTAAGGCAGTCCTTAAAACTTATCTTTTTGAACAAATCTTGGGCCATCTGCCCAGATGTAATTTGGGGCTAGGTTTTGTTCTCAGATGCTCTGTTTCTTGGGATGCATTGCAAAATGAAAGGTATAAATGAAGGTTGATACGAATTGTTATATATAGGTGGATGTTAGTGTTGTATGTAGGTGTAGGTTGATGCTGTATATAGGTGGATGTTAGTGGCTTATATATGTAAATGTTAGTGTTGTATGTAGGTGTAGAGATTTGATATATATATAGGTGGAGGTATTGCCGGAGACTTGCAAACCTGTTTTTTGTTTATACCTCCTTCATTCCTACTCTAAATCAAAAGTAAAGCAGAGGTGCTTTTAGGAAGAGCCACGACTTGGCAATGATTCTAATTTGCCATGAGTTTTACTCAATCGATGAAAATACAATTGTATAAATTCCCTCAGAGAGTGAACATTTCCTTTAATTCAGAGAAAGAGTTTTAATCAAATTCTATTTTTTTCTCTCTCACTTTCTCACTCCAGGTTCTTCTTGAAATTCTTTCTGAAATGCAATCAGAACTGCCTGAAGAATGCAGGAAACCCCAGGGACATGCGAAGGTTCCAGGTGAGTGTGGTTTTTATCTCTGCAGCCATCTCCTCTGAAAGCTAATTTGTGAACAAATAATGATTCGTTTATGGAGACTTCGCCTTAAGTGGTAACGGCAAGGGAAAGAGATGTATTAGATGGCTTAAAGTGTTAAAGAAAAAAAATCTATCCTCACTTGAGTCATTTCTCACAGGGGAGAAGGAAATAAAATGTCTGTAGTTTTTAATGTGCTTATGAACAATAAAAACCTCTAACTATTTGACTTGGTGCCTGACAAGAATCCTTTGTTGTTGGAAAGGATCTGTGCAAGTGCATGTTGTCAAGTTCAAGTGTAAATCAATTTATATTTGTTGGAAGGGTTGCTGCATTGTCTGACCCTTGTTCAAGGCTCATCTCACCTTCACTAGTCTGCATGCACATGCTTTTCCTCTGCTCAGGAATAGTTTGTACACTTCCAATGACACGCCTTGCCATCCACCACACCAGCATCCCCACCGTGTCTAATGGAATTAATTGCTTAATGCTTGGTCTTGATAAGTAAAATGGTGGGCTCAAGTGGATCGCACCAATGAGCCTGTTACAGCTGGTGGCTGATTGGATAGGACTTGGAAAGTTAAGGATGGCAATGGAAGAGAAAAGGGGCAAGGAAGCAACGATTCCTAAAGCACAGAAAAAGAGAAGGAAACCATTTGTCCCACCTTTGATGGATGCACCCAACATTCACCCATTTGCCCTGGATTTCCCCCATCCCTTGGTTGGCATCCTGCTCTCTTTTAAAAGTTGATAATTTTCCTCATACTCTTGGTGTTAAATGTAATTGACATGTGACTTCTAATTCTGGACTCTCCCGTCAGCAGACGCCTCTCTTTGATTAAGCCTCTTCATCACTCTGAAGGCCTCTGTAAGGGCACCATCTCTGTTCTGGAATAAGGCTTCAAGTTGCTCAGTCTTTCCTCACACCTGATACCAATTCTTTTAAATTGTGCTTAAGATTCAGGACAAAGATTGAATACCTTGCCGACCATTTGTATCTATTCCAGAGTCTGCACTATAGTTAATTCATGAAAAAAAAACTCATAGGAAGTGGTAGAGGCAGGTTCGGTATTGTCACTTAAAGTAAAATTGGATAGGTATATGGATAGGAAAGGAAAGGAGGGTTATGGGTTGAGTGCGGGCTAGTAGGACTAGGTGAGAGTAAGTGTTCGGCACGGACTAGAAGGGTCGAGATGGCCTATTTCCGTGCTGTAATTGTTATATGGTTATATGGAATACCACCCCTCTCCCCTCCTCTCCTGCGACTGTATAAATGAATTAGGGTTCACTGTGACAGCTCTGTGACAAGTCTCCGTGACATGTCTTGGCAAATGGCACAAACCTGTATTCTGATCCCAAGATGAAATTCTCCAGGTGGGCTGAGATTTGACCAACATTTTATAAAACTCCCTGGGGCAGTGGGTCTGTTGCAGTATTTATGGGAGGTACCAAGCAACATGCAAAACAACCAACTCAGACCTAGCAAAGAGCAACCTGTACCTGCAAAGGAACATTTGGAATCATACTGCTGCAGCATGGGACTGCAATCACAATGCCTTTCAGTGACCAAGAGACCACTCTTTGTTCCCATATTGGGTCTGCTATCATCAGGCCTTTTACTGACTGTGAGACCACTCTTTGTTCCCATATTGCAGATAAGATCAATACAAAATCTTCCTCAGCCCCGCTTTAGTCAATAACAGAAGGTTCCTCATTGGTTGCTTATTATGTAGGGTTAAGGTAGGAATGCTCCTATGTTAGTGATAATCAACTGGCCTTTCCGAATCAGGGCAGAAATATAGCTGTTGCAACAGAAAGGAAAATCAATTGACAACAAAGTCTGTGTTAATGTTCGTAGGTAGGGTGGGTTAGAGACTATTCTCATCATAATGGCAGCAGCAGTTGGATCATAAATCTGGGTTTGCTTTTCTTGAATGTGTTTTGGTGATTCCTGCTATAAATGGCATAGATTATGAACTTTCTTGATTAAAAAGGGGAACTTCAAGTGAGAGACTTTCCCTGCCAAGTTCACCTTTGTAGAATCTGGATCTGGAAGGTCTTGGGAGCAATAAGGAATCAGGTATTGGGGGTGTGAAGCACTGGGGCATAGAGCTTCAGCAGATGGGGCATTAGTGAATGAGTCAACAGGGAATGGGGTATTGGGGGGTGGAACACTGGAGCTTGGAGCTTCAGCAGGGAATGGGGTATTAGTGAATGGGTCAACAGGGAATGGGGTATTGGGGGGTGGAACACTGGTGCTTGGAGCTTCAGCAGGGAATGGGGTATTAGTGAATGGGTCAACAGGGAATGAGTTACTGAAGCAGCTTAAAGAAGCATCTGGGAAAGAGTTATAAGAGTTAACACATTAACAACAGGTCATGGGGCATAATGGAATATCAGCAGTTTGGCCTTTGTAAGATGGGATGTGAGGGAAGGAGATGCAGGAGAATGGTGCATCAGAGAAAGGGCCATTAGAAATAGGGTAATGGAGGTGTGATATTTATTGGCTGTGTGGGAGCAGCAGATTGAATATCAGGAACTAAGGCATTGGAAGTTGACAGTGAGGCATCAGGTAATGGACCTGTGGGCATTCAGACACAGTGGGAAGAAGCAGTGATATTAGAAAATGTGGAAATAGGGCTTGGTGGGGGATTGGATTGGTGGGGAATGGTAGTGCATTGGATGATGACTGAGGAGCAATGCTATAGGAAAGGGGTGTTAGGGATGGGTAAGGGCCATTGGGAGAGTGATGAAGAATAGTAGAGAAGGTGATGGTTATCAATAATAGGAGTGGAGCATTGGTGGTAGGTGACGGCATGGGATTTTGCTGAGGAGCATTGGGATGGATGAGGGGCATTGAGATGAGTGACAGTGATTGGATGGATTAGGGTCATTGGGATGGGTGAAGAGCTTTGGGAATGGGTCATCAGGAGATGGAGAATCATGCAACGGGGGAAGGCATTGTGGGAGATGAAGCACTGTTGTCCTTGTTTTGTAGGATGCACATTAAGACTGGGTACTGGCTGTAGGGTCATTAGGGCTGCGGATGAGCACTGGGGGATTGGTCTCATGGCACAATGAGACTGGACGTTGAAGGTGGAGCATCAGGGTTCGATCATGACCGGCTGTGACCTGTGGGTGAAGTATTGGGGATGGAGCAGGAAAATTAGTTTTACGTGTGAAGTTGAGCATCAGAAGGCATTCCACTGACTTCCAGGGTGGGGTGTGGGCACGTGATTAGGGGCTCCAAGCTATTGGCAGTTGGAGGGTGGGGTGGTGCAGGGAATGGACACAAAGTCAGATACTTGATGGGGGGCCTATCTGCAAGACAAAAGCTGCCTGGGATTACTGCTCACCTTCAGCTCCAACTCTCCCATTAAGATCACTCCCATTTGCAAGGTTTAGGCAAGCAAAAGAGTTTTGTGCAGTTGCCATAAAATGTGCACAGCTTGGGATATTAGGTTAAGGCTCAGGTGGCCAGGGAGGGCTGAAGTGAATTTGTTTAAAAGTTAGGTTTTAGGTAAGATTTAATCAACACAAGTCAAGTTGAGTTTATTGTCATGCGCTCAAGTACGGTGAAGTACAGGTAGAATGCAACAGCATCAGAGATATGGATATAGGTAGAGATAACACACAGAATATACATTGTATATGGATTACACAAAGCAGTGAAGGAAAAAGTTGTGCAATACGGAACATTAGTGCATAATAAAAGAGGTTGGAAATCCTCAGGTTTCTATGAACATTTTCCCCTGCCATTTAAGCATATAGTGGCCCTTAGTTTTCTGTTGCTGAGGTTGGATTTAGGTTATGCAGGTCACTTCAGGAACCTTCAGCCTGTAAGAAGATAGCTGCTCTTGAACCTGGTGACTACAGGTTTCTGCATCTCCTGCCTCATGGTAGTAGTAAGAAGCAGACATGGCATAGCCCTGTACAAACTGAAAGAATGTATATCTTCGTTGCAGGTGCAGGATTGGCATTGGCTTCAGCTCCTACATCTCCTCTTACACTATCCCATCCCATCTTGCTGGGACTTTCTGTTGACAGTCACTGACCAGGCTTCAATAGGAAGAATGATAGAAATATTGATATACCTGCTGTGAGTCAGAGCTTAATACTGAATAATACTGAATTTACAATTACGTAGCACCTTCAATGAAATATCCCATGCACGCCACAACAGTGGAGTGAAGGTCTCTGCTTATTGTGAGGAGAATTGGATACAAAAATGGGGAAGTTATGTTTGATTATTGACCAGTCAAAGTCAAAAGGTAGTGTTTATTGTCATATGCATAAGTATGCACATGTGTTTACAGGTACAATAAAGTACTTAACTTGCGGCAGCATCACCGAGATTTGAAACAAATAGCATCATGGGTCTTGATATCCTAGATGTGGAGTGCAGCTAGCCCGGGGAGTTACCATCCAAAAATAATGGCTTTGCCACTTAAAAGAGATGAGACAATAAACCTTCTTTCTCAGATGGTTTGGAATCCTCTTCTTTAGAAGGCAATGGAAGTAGAATATTTGAAGGCAGAGTTAAATTATTGGTTTGAATGTGGGGAGAAGTTATCAGTGAATATGGAGTGCAGCTTAAATCAGTTCAGTCATAGTTTTATTAGGTTATGGAACAGACCAGAAGGACCAAGCACTTGCTCCTAATTTGTATGTAATCATCTGATAAATGAGATTTTAAGTTTAGTGATTTCATACTTTGTCAAAAAGATTTAATCTTACAATGTAATAGGAGACGGTGAGATGGTGAGGTTGAAAGGTGACCGTAGTGGTAGAGCCGGGAGAGCTGAGGGCTGATGATGGGGTATTGGAAGCGAGGGCTGGTGGAAAATGTGGGCATTGGGCTGCAAGTGATAAAAGACAATGGAAGGAACCAGTTCATGGAAGGATTCGAAAAGAAGGATGAGCCAGAGAAGCCGAATGCTGAATCGCTGGAGAGATGCAGTGCTGGTTTTAATTAGCATTCCAAGAAAACTAGGCATGAAAGCAAATCTATGTTAGCCTCATTCAGATTGGAACTTGGCAGGCATGTGACTGCTCTTAAGTAGTTAGGAAATGGAAGTCACTTGTAAGACACAATAGGTCTTTTTTACTGTGGACCCTCGGTCTTACGGTGAAGAAATACTTGTCTAGCTGAATATTCTTGACAAGCAGACATGGCAAGGGTCCACCAGGGAGTCTACAGGATGATATACACGATGGCTCAATTAATAAGTACTCCCACTCAATACTCAGACTAATTTCCATATGGTGATGACTTTTACTGTTATCTTGGTTCCACAGTCAGCACTTCACTTATGTGATTGGTTGGATCCAGGGAAGGTTGCTGATCTGTTGACTCTAAGAAGCATTACTGTCAAACTAGCAAAAGCCCATGGTTGTTGAGTCTTCAAGTATGTGAACAGTTACTGCTTAATTACTTGTACTGTGTCAATTAGCATGACCTTAGAAATTGGCGGTAAAGAGAATGACTGGCTTGTACAAATGAAAAAGTAAAGAAAAAAATACTTGGACCTTATTGAAGTGTTTAGCTAAAGCTTCAAAATTGCTGCGGCCTGTCAGTTTCAACAAACACTAAAGCAGTAATATATGCCGTCAGGTCTCAGTACTGTAACACATGTAAGCTGTCAAACAAACAGATGTTTTGTTGTCTCAGTGTGTTTCAAGCATCCACCATTGGGTTACAAGTATTCCTCTAACAGGGGATGTGTGTTGGCTTCTTGCTTTCTCATTTTAAACAGCATTTGATGTTATTGAAAGAAATAACTTATATATGGATTTTTTTTACTGTCAAAGTGCAATCTATTAAATTCCAATTCCAAACCAAATCAATCCCTTCCTGGAGCACCAAATGTTCAATTATACCTTGGGCTGAAATAAGTTTTTATGCAAAACTAATTTCTATGTTTCATTGATTAATTATTTTAGACTGATTTACATTTTGTTTTCCTGCACAATGTTCTTCCTTTCTCCCCTGAAGGAATTGATTCATTCTGGGGGCCAGCATGACATACTGCATTTACTCTCAGGTGGCTATCCGTCTGAACAGGCTATTCATTAGAGGAGAGGGTATCACGAGTGTGTGTAGTCTATCCTCACGTGATGTATACACATATAAATAAACATAGAGGTCCAAGCACACAGATCCACAAAACTTTAAGTAACAGTTTACATTTTAAATGCATACTCAGATTAAAATGTCCCAAAGTCCTTTGCAGAAATATTATCAAACAAACGTCCACTTCCAGACAAACACTTCTTTTCACGATGGGCCTTAATCCAGTATTTGTTACTCGTCCGCTGATTGGCTTTGAGCTGAGGCTCTGCTGGATACTTTCCAATGAGAAGTGTTGCTGTGGATCATTGGGACAGACAGGCACAGGTTTTGGTTCCTTTACTTCTCTGATGGTTGATTTTTTGGCCAAAGGGATATTGACACCCAGTACAAACAAGAGAAAATCTGCAGATGCTGGAAATCCAAGCAACACACACAAATGGTGGAGGAACTTAGCAGCCCAGGCCGCATCCATGGAAAAGAGTAGAGGCACATTTTGGACTGAGACCCTTCAGCAGGACTGGAGAAAAAAAGATGAAAAGTAGAGTTAAAAGGTGGGGGTGGGAGAGAAACACAAGATGAAAGGTGAAACTGGGAGGAGGAGGATTGAAGTAAAGAGCTGGGAAGTTGATTGGTGAAAGTGACAGAAGGCCGTGGAAGAAAGAAAAAGGGGAGGAGCACCAGAAAGAGGCAATGGGCAGACAAGGAGATAAGGTGAGAGAGGGAAAAGGGGATGGGGAATGGTGAAAGGGGGGGGGCATTACTGGAAGTTCAAGAAATCGATGTTCATGTCATCAGGTTGGAGGCTATCCCGACAGACTATAAGGTGTCCTTTTCTGACACCTCCCTCTCTTTCTCAATCTCTCTGTCTCTATCTCTGGAGCCAGTTTATCTACTAATGTCTATTATAATCCCACAGACTCTCATAGCTACTTGAACTATACCTCTTCCCATCCTGTTATTTGTAAAAGTGCCATCCTCTTCTCTCAATTCCTCCGTCTCCGCTGCATCTGCTCTCAGGATAAGGTTTTTCATTCCTGAATGAAGGAGATGGCCTCCTTCTTTAAAGAAAGGGGCTTCCCTTCATCCACCATCAATGCTGCCCTCAACCATATCTCTTCCAATTCACACACATCTGCTCTTACCCCATCCTCCCGTCACCCTACCAGGGATAGGGTTCCTCTTGTCCTCACCTACCATCCTACCAGCCTCCATGTACAGCACATAATTCTCTGCAATTCCCGCCATCTCCAATGGGATCCCATCATCAAGCATATCTTCCCCTCTTCCTCACTTTTTACTTTCCACAGGGATTGCTCCCTATGTGACTCCCTTGTCCATTCATCCCTCCCCACTAATCTCCCTCCTGGCACTTATCCTTGCAAGCAGAACAAGTGCTACACCTGCCCCTACCTCCTCCCTCACTACCATTCAAGGCCCCAAACAGTCCTTCCAGGTAAGGCAACACTATGTCCAGTGCTCCCGGTGTGGCCTCCTGGATATCAGTAAAACCTGATATAAATTGAGGGACTGCTTTGCCAAGCACCTATGCACTGTCTGCCAGAAAAAGTGGGATCTCCCAGTGGCCACCTATTTTAATTCCCCTTTCCATTCCCATTACAATACGTCTATCCATGGCCTCCTTTACTGTTGTGATGAAGCCACACTCAGGTTGGAGGAATAAAACCATATAATCTGTCTGGGTATCCTCCAAACTGATGATATTTCTTGAACTTCTGATAATGCCCCCACCATTCCCCACCCCCTTTTCCCTGTCCATCACCTCCCTCTGGTGCTCCTCCCCCTTTTCTTTCTTCCATGGCCTTCTGTCCTCTTCTATCAGATTCCCCCTTCTCCAGCTCTGATTCTCTTTCACCAATCAACTTCGCAGCTCTTTACTTCACCCCTCCCATTCCCAGTTTCACCTATCACCTTGTGTTTCTTCCTCCCCTCTCCCCACCATTTAACTCTAAATTAACTTTTAATTCCTGAACCTGTCCAAATGTCCATTCAATATTGCAGTTATACCTATCTCTACAGCTTCCTTTGGCAGCTTGTTCCAGCTGGTGACATGGGTTCAGAATCAGAATAAGAATAGTTTACTACATAATACATAATAAAAACATAGATTACAATGAGAAATATGTATATATTTGAGCATGTGTCTTCTGGCTCCTGTACCCCCTTCTTTATGGTAGCAATGAGAAGAGGGCATGTTTTGGGTGATGGATGCTGCCTTTTTGAGGATACCTTTTGAAGCTATCCTCGATGCTGGGGAGGCTAGTGTCCATGATGGAGCTGGCTGAGTTTACAACTTACTGTAGCTTTTTCTGATCCTGTGTAGTGGCTCCTTCATACCAGACGGTGATGCAACTTGTTAAAATGCTCTCCATAGTACATTTTTAGAAATTTGCGAGTCTTTGGTGACCACAACAAGTCTTCTCAAACTCTGAATAAAGTATAGCTGCTCTCATACCTCCTTTGTATTCAATCAATATGGTGGGCCTAAGATTCATCTTCAGAGATGTTGACATCCAGGAACTTGAAACTGTTCAACTGCTGATACCTAGATGAGGACTGGTGTGTGTTCTTTCAACTTACCCTTCCTGAGGTCCACATCGATTCCTCGGTCTTACTGACATTGAGTGCAAGGTTGTTGTGACACCACTCAACCACCAAATCTGTCTTGCTCCTGTACACCTTCTTGTCACCATCTGATATTCTGGCAACAATGATTGTGTCATCGGCTAATTTATAGATGGCCATTGAGCTGTGCCTAGCCACACAGTCATGGACGTAGAGAGAATAGAGCAGTGGGCTAAGCATGCATTCTTGAGGTGCAGCAGTGTTGATTGTCAGTGGGGAGGAGGTGTTATTTCTAGCCGGCACTGACTATGATCTCCCAGTGAGAAAGACAAGGATCTAGTTGCTGAGAGGTACAGAGGCCCAAATTCTAGAGCTTGTTAATGTTAATTAGAACTAAGGGTATGATTGGGTTGAATGCTGAACTGTAATCAGTAAATAGCAGTCTGACATAGATATTGCTATTGTCCAGGTGATTCAAGGCCGAGTGGAGAGCCAGTGAGATTGTATCCGCTGTAGACCCGTTATGGCAATAGGTAATTTGCAGTGTTACCCTGTCCTTGCTTAAGCAGGAGTTGATACTGGCCATGACCAACCCCTCAAAGCACTTCATTACAGTAGATATGAGTACCACTGAGTGATAGTCATTGAGGCAGTTCTCTTTGCTCTTCTTGGCACTGGTATGATTGTCACCCTTTTGAAGCAGTAGAGAGAGATAGAAGATGTCCTTAACATTCCCTCCAGTTGTTGGCATAGGTTTTCAGAGCCCTACCAGGTACACCATCAGTGTCTGATGCTTTATGAGGGTTCTCCCTAATGAAAGATGTTCTGATGTCAGCCTCCGAGACAGAGATCACAGGGTCACCAGATGCTGCAGGGATTCAAACAGGTGTAGTGAAAAGGCATTGAGCTCATCTGAGAGTGAAGTATCACAGCCATTTATGATGTTAGGTTTTGCCTTGTAGGAAGCAATGGCCCACAAACCCTGCCAGAGCTGATGTGCATCCGATTCTGAGTTCAATCTCAATTAGAATTGCTTTATGGCACTTAAGATAGCCTTCTGTCGGTTTTACCTGGATTTATTGTATAGTTCTGGATCACCAGTTGTGAATACCACAAATTTAGCCCTCAGCAGGCTATGAATCTCCTGCTTCATCTGTGGCTTTTGGTTTGGGTATGTTCTCAAAGGCACACACTCACCCACAGAGGTCTTGATGATGTCGGTGACAACTATGGAGTATTCATTCAGATCCAGAAATGAATCCCTGATTAGTGTTCAGTTCGCCGACTCAAAGCATCCCTGCAAGTGCTGTTCAAACTCTCTTGACCGTATCTTCTTCATCTTTACCACTGCTCTGTGGCTTTTAGGCTCTGCCTATACACCGGGAGTAGAAGTACTGCCAGGTGATTCGACTTTCCAAAGTGTGGGCGTGGGATGGTGATATAAAAGTGGTCAAGTGTGTTGGCTCCTCTGGTTCCATAGGTGATACTTGTTCAGAGACTTCCTCAAGGTGGCCTGGTTGAAAACCCCTGCAATGACTGGGTAGGCATCAGGATGTGCTGTTTCATGGTGCTCAGCTACCCCCAGTGCCTGCTTGATGTTGGCCTGAGGAGGGATGCTTACTGCTGCCAGAATGATAGTGAAAAGCCCCCTCGGCAGATAAAATGACAACACGTGACTGCTAGATATTTCAGGCTGGACAAGCAAAACTAAGACTGAAGCGTCATATCTAAGCACCGCAATGAGTTAATCATGAAACATACTCGCCTCAGAAACCTTTAAAAGACTCAACTGACCTGTCTTTGTGGAGAATGGTGAAGCCATTGAGCTATAATCCTGCGTATGAAATGGCAGACATGAGCCACATTTCTATGAAATGAAGTATGCAGCAGTCACTGATGTCCTTCTGGAACTGCATTCTTGATCTGAGGTCTTCAGTTTTTTTTTCAGAGACTGTAGGACAGTTGGGAGTTGGTATCTAAGGTAGGCCTTTATGTTTCAATCAGGCCTGTACACCAGCACATCTTCCTTGTTTCTGTTTTCTGAAAGGGAAAATGCACTTGTGACCTGAGTCAGTTATCTGGTGTCCACTGATTTTGAGGATTGATAGATTTTATAATCATCTTAAGATGATGCTCCTTATTGAAGTACCCAAGGCTGTGAGTGTGGGTTTTGGCTGTAGTAGTCCTAATTGTGAATATTTGATGATTCCCATTGGAGCTGCATGCAAAGAAACATCACTTATTGACGCCATCTTGAGTCAATTGCTCTGCTATCTGTAAGGATTTTGTATGTTCTCCCTGTGACCATGTGGGCTTCCTCCTACATTCCAAAGACATACGGGTAAGAAGGCTGATTGGTCACATGGCTATAATTAGGTGGTGCAGGTTCATTGGGCTTGTTGGGCATGTAACCATGTTGTATCTCTGAATAAATAAATATCATCCTGTGTGTGAAAAAGTTGCCCCTGGTGTAACCTTTAAATCTTTCCACTTTCACCTTAAAGCTTTTCTCTCCAGCGTTAGACTCCCTTACACTGGAAGTAAGACTGTGATCATTTACTTTATCCATGACCCTTGTGATGACATCTACCTCTCTTTTATATACTTCTCAGACTCCAATGCACCAGGGAAAAAGATGTCTCAGCCTTTCCAGTCTTCTCTTATAACTTGAGCTTATTCTTGAGAATCTTTTGTGCACCGATTCCAGCCTAATAACATCCTTTCTGTAGGTGGGCAGGATGTCTGAGCATAGTACTTAAAGTATCTTCAAACAACAACACACACAAAATGCTGGTGGAACACAGCAGGCTAGGCAGCATCTATAGGGAGAAGCGCTGTTGACGTTTCGGGCCAAGACCCTTCATCAGGACAGATACTTAAAGTATCTTGCCGGCTTTTCACACATTTGCATTCAATGGCAAGGCTCAGATAGTAACTAAATCTATGGCAAGTTGTGAACGGTGCCTAGACCAGTAGGAAGGTGTGACTGGTGACCATCACCAGCAAGGTGTGTATGGAGACTAAAACATACCTGGCAGAGTTTCATAGCAAAAGATGAGGGCTGGCATCAGAAATCTGGAAGAAGTGTAAGTGACATTTAAAGCCAAATTTGAGGTAAAAGATTTTAAAAAAATATTAGTTATTATGTTCTATTCAATAAGAAATAAGAACACAGGACAGGAGTAGACCATCTGGCCTGTCAAGAAGGTCATGTCTCATTTGGCTGTGGACTCAGATCCCCCTACCTGTGTTTTCTCTATAACCCTTGCTGTTTTCTCCAGGATACTCCCATATCTTTGGTTGTCCTAATTTTTCCCACTCTTTTTGACCAGTTGTCCTTGGGCACATGGGATGTTCCATGTAAAAAGCATTGATTGACCTCAAACTTGTTGGTAACACTCCCACTGAAAGGGAGGGAAGTCTTCATTTGGCTGGCACCAATGAGGAAATGTCCTCACTTGGCCAATCTCAGGGAGGAGCTTAGCTTGCTTGAGACCCAGGGTAAATATTTTGCTGATCACTGGAAGGCAGATTCTGCTGCTTATGAAACGAAAAGCCTTTGCAAAGCTCGATGCAATTAAAACAAGAGCCTGCTTAGTGGCTTGGGAATTTCAGGCAAAATAAGTGGGGCAAAGCTCTGTGAGTCATTTATTACGAGAGCAAATCTATTAGCACTTTACTTTTTGTCTTTCATTTCTCAAGTGAGGCAATTTTAATTAAATTAATCTGACTGCCAATCTATCAATGATCAATCACAAATGCCGAAGCTCTTTCTGCGACAGCTAGCAAAGGGCTGACAAGGTCCGATAATGAAAAAAGGAATATACTTGTGAATTGAGTCAATTAGCCTGTATAATGGGTGGATTAAACAGCACCTAGTTTATTGCACTTTCAGATGTCAGCTCGTGAGTTGGGAGATTCTGCAGCAATTAACTTGGCTGTTATGATATTTGTTTATAGGGAGATTGCAAGCAGAAACATGCCTCAAAGGACTTCTCTAATCCCATCCCGGTGTGCTTTGACAAAAATCACTATGAATGCTTCTGGTAGTGGCTATTTATATTGGAAATACTGATTTAGATGCCTGCATTATATACTGAATGACATGCACAGTTACAGAAAACAGCGTTAGTATTCTGAGTAGGCCGATGTGAGGAGAAGCTGGCAAATAAGTTGCTGTGCTAACAATAACAGTGACAGCACCAGATTGAATAATAACTTTTTTAAAAGAATTAGAAGAAATAAAATACATGAGGCTGAAAGAGTGGACTCGGAACACAAGTTGAAAAAATCCATTCTAGAGTGGTGGTGGGGCCAACTGATCTCTTCATATGTTTGATGAGATCTACTTTTAGCCTGGTCACACAATCAGAGGGGAGTAGGGGTCAGCCTATGGGTTTGATACTCCAACATCATAAACTTTATTGCTTCCTGTTCTGGGTTTGCTTCTGTTATGCTAGTGAGTCGAGATTGCAAGTGGGACATGTTCACGTTTTTGTGGTCATGCAATAGACAAATGCAGAGATACCACCTTTTCAACAACGCAGCCTGGATTCTTCATGAGGCTGTAACCCTGATGGAAGGTCATGACAGGATGAGCAGAGGGTCCAACTATTGCAAATTTGTGCTTGAACTCTGTTATGGTGTAACCAGAAATGCAAACAATACTCCAAGTGTAGTTTTATACAATGGCAACATGACTTCCTACCCCCAGTGATGAAGGCAAGCATACCATATACCTTCATTACCACTCTATATACTTGTGTTGCTACTTTCACAGAGGTGTAGCCTTGGTTCTCAAGATTCCTCTGTACACCAATGCTGTTTAGGGTCCCACCTTTTAACTCTTTACTTCAACATGTGCTTCTTGCCCAATATTTTGAACCTGAAATATTGTAAACATGGTGACTAATTTGCAGAATCAAATATTATAAAAGACCAGATGATCTTGGGGACAGTATTGCAGGATATTTTGTGAAGAAGGCTGAGGGAATCCTTGATTTTACATCTCGCCTTAAAAGACAGCAGGGCCAGGCTGGTGTGAGGTTAGTAATTAATCTTGTCACCTTCCCTGAGGAATGTGTCAGTGCTACAAGCTAAGGGAACAGAATTGCTATGTTTTGAGCTGACTCAATCAATCATCCAACTCTTGATTATATAGGCCTTCTAACTATTTGAAATTATAAAGGTTGTACTGATCATGATTTCCTGGTGTAAATGACCATCCCACTTTTAGATTTCATAACATTGTAGAATTGACAAAAATTACATCAAAGGATAAATCTCGTAATATTTCTCTCATGTTTGGATCTGCATATTATGTTTGGTCCAAAGTAAATCTCACAGGAAGGGAACCTGTAGAACTTCCTCCACATCTGGCACCGGCCAAAAATCTTGATCAAATTTCATCCAAACATATCTTTTTCAAGGGAGAGATACATGATCTAGATTGTTCGATGGGAGAAGTGAACTAACAGGATTCTTTTCAAAGCCGAAGTCATGTCATCTTTGACTGAAATCTTTTCCCTTCAAGAGAAAGCTACCTTGACGGGGTCCCCTTTGGTGAAATAAATAAACTTGTCTATGGAAGCCCCTGGAAAATGAGTGGTCAAAGTGCAGGGACACAATGGCACAGGTGGAAGACCTGCTGCCGCATGTCTAGAGTCCAAGGGTCACTCCTGATTCACAGTGGTTATTATGTTGATCATGTAAGTTTCCTTCAGTTACTCCATATTCCTCTCGCATCCCAAAGGCATGCACGTTAATTGGCCCAAGTATGTAGGTGAGTTGTAGAATCCGAAGGGGAATGTGGGAAGAATAAAAAAAATAGGATTCATGTAGGATTAGTGTAAATGGGTGACTGATGTTAGGTGTGCACTTGATGGGCTGAAGGGCCTGTTTGTGTGTTGGATTTCTTTATGACCCTGTGACTATGGTATCACATTTTCCCTTGATGGAAATAGTCTGTAGGTGGCACTTGGATGAGAGACTCAGCAGTAAGGAGTAATATTGAAGGAGTAAATATTCACCATAACAATCCACATTAAAGTGCCTTTCTGATGTTTATTAAAGTCATAACTTTAGTTAACAAATAAATTGATCATAATTTGCTATGAAGCAACTCACACACAATGCTGGAGGAACTCAGCAGGTCAGGCAGTATCTATGGAAATGAATAAACAGTCATTGTTTTGGGCTGAGACACTTCCTCAGCATCGACAATTGATTCATTTCCATAGATGCTGCCTGGCCTGCTGAGTTCCTCCAGCATTTTGTGTACATTGCTCTAGATTTCCAGAATCTGCAGAATCTCTTGTGTTTATAGCTTTTAGAATGAAGTTAGCTGTACCAAGATATTATGTTACCAGTTAGGGCGCAGAAGCTGGGGAGAAAAACTCAGAGGTTGATCATAAAATATGCCAATCTGGTAAAAGGGGAAAAGCTGGATTTACTTTCAACACAGTTGATTTTTAAAATTCTGATTGTGTTCTGCTGATATGTTGATGGATCATCTCTGTTGAGGCCAGTCTCACTTTACACTTGGATTAACGGATTGAGTGCTGATTGAGGATCACAGTGGGTTTATGTATGAAGTCTGGCACTTTTGACGCACAGAGTCTTCACAATCAGTTTTTTTTAAATCGTGCGCTTGATGTACTTTGACCTCTCTAGCATTGACCCAGGACACTGCTTTATTGGCCGCATCGCACACAAAACACATGTCTTTAAAACTAAATTGATGAGGATTACTAAATAAACACAGGCCTGCACTTTACAAGTAGCGCTTGTGCTGTGTACAGTTGCATCCTGTTCTGCCCCACTGAAGTTCATGGTACAATGAAAGAGCCAAATCAGGGACCCAAATGTTCGACAGCAAACTGTAATTGCCCCAATCCTTAATTTAGTTTTGTCCTACTTGAGGCTGCCTGTGAGATAAGATCTATAATTCGTGTTACTGAAACTATCTTCTAATTCTGACTCAGTCCCACTTGCAAAGCAGAATACAAAGTTCTCTCACAGGTACAAGGAAAAGGGTCATCCTATCAAACTGTTCCGAACTCTCTCTTGCCTGGGATCCCAGAATGAATGAGTCCACTTGGAAATTGTTTAGCAGAGAGCTATGCAACACTCTATCTATGACAGCAGGAGGAATACAAATATTCCAGCAGTTCAGATCTCGACTCACACCATCAACTGACCATCCCACTCCCCCTCCCCCCGCAGATGCTGTCTGATCCACTGAGTTTCTTCAGCAGTTTGATTTGTTCTTGCTCCATATTCCAACATATACAGCCTCTTGTGTTTCAGGATTTAAGTAATGTTCATTCTCAGCCTTGGGCTTTGTAATACTGCAGCACACACAAAATGCTGAAGGAACTCAGCAGGCCAGGCAGCATCTATAGAAATGAATAAATTGTCAATGCTGAAGAAGTGTCTTGGCCCAAAACAACGACTGTTATTCATTTCAGTAGATGCTGCCTGACCTGCTTAGTTCCTATAGCTTCTGGTCGTTGCTACAGATTCCAGCATCTGAAGTCTCTTGAGTCTCCATTTTTTTGTGCTTTGAGGCCAAACCTCTTGCCAGCTCTGCAGCTTGTGCTTTAGGTGTGCTTCCTTTGCCTTAATGAACTCTTATTAACATCATAAACAGCATTCTAGAAATATATAGCAGGTCAAGCAGTGTCTATGGAGAGAAAAGCAGAAGACATTGTCTTGAAACATTAATTCTTCTCTGGAGAGTTCCCAGCAATTCCTTTTTATTTCTGTTTCATTGCCTTAGGAACTAGCACTGTTTTCCAATAGATTTTACTTAACTTTTGTCTTTCTCGAGAACTTAGTAAGTTTGGTCCAAAGACCCTCTGATATTGATACTGCAATTTAAATGTCGAGACATTCCTTCAACGCTCCCTTGCCTTTCTCTCTGCAGGTGGTCGTTTCCACAACGGTGAATGTGGATGGCCACGTTCTGGCTGTTTCTGACAACATGTTCGTCCACAACAACTCCAAACATGGTCGGAGGGCTCGAAGGCTCGATCCCTCTGAAGGTACGCCCTCTTATCTGGAACATGGTAGGCACATCACTTTCATTGATTAAAGCTATCCCCCAACACCCCACCCTCGCCATCTGATTGTGAATGCTTGTGAATTTCAGTATACCAAAGTCAATGCCTCATTTCTCATTTCTAGTAGATTTTTGTGGGTTAAATGAGGCAAGATTTACTGAGGTGACTGAGAGAATCGCATGCCATGCACTACATTGGCACCATCTGATCCAAATTTCTGAATTTGCTCGTCATTTCGAAAACAGTCTATACCTTTATTTCTTCCACCACTATGTATGACCACACTTCTCCCTACGACGTATTCCAATTGCCTCCTTTTTGCCCATTTTTAAAATCTGTCCAAGTCCTTCTGTAGATCCCCTATTTCCTCAACCCAGCCTGGTCCTCCACTTATCTTTGCATTGTTTGCAAACCTGGCCACAAAGCCATCAATTCCTTGGTCTAGATAATTAACACTTAACGTGAAAGATGGTGGACTCAACGTCCACCCCTGCAGAACATCACTAGTCACCAGCAACTAACCAGAAAAGTCCCTCTTTATTCCCATTCTTTGGTTTATTCCAGTCAGCCAATCTTCTATCCATGTTCATATCTTTCCTGTCACACTATGGGGTCTTATCTTGTTTAGCAGCCTCATGTGTGGTAACTTGTGAAAGGCCTTCTGAAAATCCAAGTAAAAACCATCCACCTACTTCCCTTTCTCTATCCTGCCTGGTATTTCCCCAAATATTTCCAAACGATTTGTTAGATTTCTCCTTAAGGAAATATTGCTGATTTTTGCTTCTTTTATCATATGCCTCCAAGGACTCCAAAACCTCATCCTCAATAATGGACTCTACCATCTTACCAAACACACTGAAGTCAGTTTAGCTGGTCTATCATTTCCTGTCTTTTTCCTCTCTCTCTTCTTGAAGAGTGCAGTGACGTATGCAATTTTCCCATCCTCTGGAACCATTCCAGAACCTAGTGATCCTTGAAAGATCATTACTAATGCCTTCACAATCTCTTCAGCTACCTTTTTCAGAAACCTGGGGTGCAGTCCATATGGTCCAGATGACTTATCTATCTTCAGACCTTTCAGCTTCTCAAGCACCATCTCCTTAGTATAGTGACTACACTCGCTTCTGCTCCTGACACTCTTGAGTTTCTGGCAGACTGCTGGTGTCTTCCACAGTGAAGACAGATAGAGAACACTTAGATCATACACCATTTCTTTGTGCCCCATTACTACCTCTCCAGTATCATTTCCCAGTGGTCTGATATGTACTCTCACCTCTCTTTTACCCTTTATATATCTGAAAAATACTTTTGTTATCCTCTTTTATATTATTGGCTAACTTACCTTCATATTTTATTTTTTCTCTCCCTTTTGCTTTTTTAGTTACCTTATGTTGGTTTTCAAAAGCTTCCCAGTCCTCTAGCTTCCAGGTTATATTGCATGCCCTCTCTTTTACTTTTATGCTGTTTTTGACTTCTTGCTAGCCATGATTGTCTCATCCTCCCTTTAGAATTCTTCCTCTATTTTATGCTGCATCGATCCTGCATATTTGAAATTTCTTCTGGAAACTTCAGCCAATGCTCCTCTACTGGCAGCTCTGCTAGTTTCCCCTTCCAACCAACTTTGGCCAGCTCCTTTCTCATGCATCTGTATTTCACTTTGCTCCATTGTAATACAGATGCATCCAATTTTATTTTCTCCCTCTCAAACTGTAGGGAGAATTCTGTCATATTATGATTACTGTTTCCTAAGGGCTCCTTTACCTTAAGCTCCCTAATCAAATTGGCTCCATTACACAACACCCAATCCAGACTTGCTTTCCCCTGCAGGGCACAATCACAATCTGGTGATCTGAAAGTCACTAGTTCGAGCCTTGGCTGAGGATGCGTGTGAGTCCTTGAGCAAGGCACTTAACCACACATTGCTCTGCGACGACGCCGGTGCCAAGTTGTATGGGTCCTAATGCCCTTCCCTTAGACAACATCAGTGGCGTGGACAGGGGAGACTTGCAGCTTGGGCAACTGCTGGTCTTCCATTAAAAAATCCTTGTCCAGGCTTGCACCCTGGAAACTTTCCAAGGTGCAAATCCATAGTCTATCGAGACTAATGGAGGACTACAATGACAATCTGCTGTAAAAAGCCATTTTGCAACCATTTACAAATTCCTTCTCTTGGGATCCAGCACCAACGTGATTTTTCCAATCTACCTGCATGTTGAAATATCCTATGACCATCATAACATTGCTGTTCTATCTCCTATTGTAAATTGTATTCCACATCCTGGCTAGTGTTCTGAGGGCTGTATATAACACCTATCAGGGTCTTTTAACCCTTGGTGTTTCTTAACTCTACCCACTAGGATTCCACAATATCTGATCATATGTCACTTCTTCCAAAGTGTTTGATTTTATTTTTACCAACAAAGACACCCCAGCCTCTCTACCACCTGCTTATCTTTTTCATACAAGGGGTATGAAGCCTCAGCTGTGATCTTCTTTCAACTGCGATGCAATGATACCCACAGTGGCATATCTGCCAATTTCTAACTTTGTTACAAGCATCTACATTTTTATGTATGTTGCATACTTTCAAATATAATACTTCTGATGCTGTATTCATCAGCCTTTCTAGACTTTTTGTCTTATCTTGCATTCTGGAGAACTCCTTAACATCTGCCTTTCCCTTTCACTTTATCCATGCTTTTCCAAGCTGTTGAACCTATCCCCCTACTTTGATTGATTGAATACTTCCAGTCCTTTGAGTTGTGCCACCCAGCAATCCCCCAAGTTAATCCTAGCCTAATCACAGGACAGTTTAAAATAACCAACTAACCTACCAACAGGTACATTTCAGAGATGTGGGAGGAAACCCAGGCGGTTTCTCTGGTGAACATACAAATTCCTTACAGGTGACAGTGGGAATCGAACCCCCGTTACTGGTAAGGTAAAGCGTAAAGCTGACCACTATGCTGCCGTGACACCGTAAACTACTATTTAGTTTAAAGTCCTATCCACAGTCACACTTATGTAATTCCCTAGGAATCTGGTCTCAGCATGGTTCAGGTGTAGCCTGTCCCATCAGAACAGCTTCCACCTCCCCCAATACTAGTACTGATCTTCCACAAATTTAAACCCACATCTTCCACACCAATCCTTGAGCCACACATTTAGCTCTCAGATGTTAGTTACCCTGTGCCAATTTGTATGTAGCTTAGGTAAAAATCCAGAGATAATTACTTCTAAGGTTCTATATCCCTAACGACTTAAATTCCCTCAGCAGAAATCCTTTCCTCGTTCTTCTTAAGTTTTTGGTACCCACATGGACTGTGACAACTGGATCTTTTCCCTCCCACTCCAAATTCCTCTGCAGATCAGATAGAATGCCCTGAGCCTGGACACCAGGCAGACAACACAGCCTTTGGGACTCTTGATCCTAACTGTAGAGAAAGTTGTCTATTCTGCTGACTGTACTGTCCATAATTATAACTACATTTCTCTTCCCTCCCCCGATCCACAGTGCCATGGTTTGGTTGCTCTTCCTTCTTACAGCACCACTTTAATTCTCACAGGGAGCAATAGTCTCAATAACTCAAAGTCTGAGTCTCCTCCAACACTACTTGGATCTCTCTGCCTGCTTCATTCACAGTCACACCTTCTTGACCCTGGAAACAGATTGAATTTAAACTAGTTAATCTAATGGGTGTGACTTGCTCCTGAAACACGGTGCCCAGTTAGCTGTTATTCTCCCTGATATATTGTAGTGTTTGAAGCTGAGATTCCAGATCATCAACTTTGAGCCCAAGTTCCTCAAGCAACCAACACTTGCTACAGATGCGGACACCAGGAATCTTTGGGTCCACCAGCTCCCACAACATGCAGCTACAGCGCATCACCTGATCCTGCATTCTTATGTCATTTAATTTGTTGTAATTTCGTACCTTTTAAATTTACCAGTGTAGATAAAAAACATTTTGTTCTTACCTGCTACTCACACGAGCTTCCTTGCTGAAGCTTCCATCTAAGCTTCTTTCAGTCCTACTTCATCTAAGCCCGCAAACTCATCATTATATTTTTTCTATTAGTCGTATCTAGTTTCTTTTTAAATATATCTAAACTATTCACTTTATCTAATCTTTATGGTACCAAGTTCCACATCACAATAACTCTAAGTGAGGTGAGTCTCCAGAAATCCCCATTTGGATTTGTTACATTGCACTAGTAACAATAGCTTTGGATATTCCAAGCAGTGTAAGAACTTTTGTTATGGCAAGCTCTCAAACCCTTTGATTTCTTAAAGACTCCCTCAGCTTTATCTTCTGCTTTTATGATACAAGATTTGCTCAATCCTTCTTGATAAGCATGATCTCCAAGTTCTGCTAATATCTTTGTGGAAAAGACCTAAATTAATTAATTACAAGCCTGCAGCAAATTAAGAACTGATGTTTAGAAGTGACTTCATGATTACACATCAATAAGGCAAGTGATTTGCTAATATTTAAATCATTTTTCACATGAGCAGTGCTATTGAGTGCTAGTGAGACGTATGCAAAATGGTTGCACACAGTCTATGAATCATGTTACTGGAGTAAGCTGTAATATGCTAAATTTGTTAAATGAGATCACCTCATTCCAAAACATTTGCCCTCTTCATTAATATTTATTTTTGGTTCGGACTGACCATTTGTTAATAGCACACTCACAGTGACTTGCACTATCACCTAACACAGCAAATTCTTCTGCATTACAAAGTCAGAAGGCAAACTCAATCGGTTCTAATACCACTCCATGCATCCTTCCATTCCTTCATTGAAATTGTAATATCTCATTAGGGGTGTTAGCTCTTTACATGAAAATACAATCACTTACCCTAAATAAAATTAACCTCTTCTGAGAAGAGTAATTGTTTTCACCATATTTTGTTCTTGAAGTTTAGCCTTGCACTGATTGTCTCTCGACACTTCTTGCATTGCCTCATATAGACCAAACTGTCTAATATGCTTAGAACTATTAATTCAATAGCTACAGTCCTAGTCATCCAATATTTAATAAACTTAGTCATCCAACATCTCACAGACCAAATCGTTCATTATAAAGCTGACTCAACAATCCAATAACATCAGAGACAAAGCCATGCGATATACTGTTGATCCACCAATCTAACTATGCAATGTACTTCCAGTCACCCCAGGTAAGGTAGAATAAGTCATCCAAAGTAGTATACATTCAGCTATTCAACATATTCCCAGTTTATCAATCCAGTGTAGTGTTGACCTAAACAATAAATGTTCTATCAAGCCAGATATTCAACAAAACCGTATTCAAGGCAAAAATGAACAAATAATCCAATATAGTATAGACCCAGCCTTCTACCACCCTCTAGACCCAAACAAGCACTCTACTACAGACAACACAAGATACACCAAGCAATATATATTGCAGACAACAGAGAATTTGCAGATGCTGGAAATGTAAAGCAAGCAACATCCACACAAAATGCTGAAGGAGCTAAGCAGGTCAGGTAGCATCTATGGAAGAGAGTACAGTCTAAGTTTTGGGCTGAGACCCTTGATCAGGACTGGAGAAAAAAGATGAGTCTGAGTTAAAAGGAGGGGGCACAGGAGAAATAAACAAGGTGATAGATGAACTGGGTGGGGGAGAAGTTGGGAGGGGTATCTTTCTAAACACAACTATCCAAAATACAGTTGATCTAACCTATGGATATGCTTACGGCTGATTCCACCTTCAAAAAATGTTAAGGTCCAACTTTTTACTGTTTTGCAAACCAAGCCATCTAAAAATGCAGTGGAACCAAACATCACATATATTAATGGAAAAAAAAATGGGTGATGGAGTTTGGAGTTCTGTTCTGACGTCAGGAGCAAGGAGCAATGTGTGAGATTTCTCCAGGTGCCCCAGTTTCCTCCCACAATCCAAAGACACACTGGTTAGTAGGTTAGTTAGCCATTGTAAATTGTCCCGTGATGATGTTAGGGTTAATTGGGGGTTGCTGGGCACTACAGAAGAGCCTATTCTGCGCTGTTTCTCAATAAATAAATAAATAACTAATAAGTAAGTTAAATAATTTGGATTTTGATAGTACTTTTCAAACCTTCATCTTTCCTGGATCACATCAGAGCCTTATGGATACTTTAGAAATCTATGTTTTGTAAAACACTTTGTAATTATCCTTCAGTGAAATGCATTGCCAATTAATGCACAAAAAGGTCTTGAAAAAACAATTAATATAAGTGATAGTGTGATGAATGTTGAGAGTTAAATATTGAGTCACATACTATGGAGATTTTCTGTGTTTTTTTAAAAATACTGTCGAAAAATATTTGAAGTCCTCCTGACAGGGAGGTCTCTGTCCTAAAGATACTCTCCCCTTTTTTGCTATGATCCCTGACTTCTGTACAGGAGCACCAGACTTAATCATGTTTCCATGAATATGGATTGGAGTTTCACTTGAATGTTAACCAATATACAACGCCATACACTCAATGTCCATCTAGTGCACAATATGATCATGTCTCTGATCTACTATTTAATACATATACCCAAAGTTCTAGCTTGTGTAACCAGTGGGTAAAGCAGATTATTTCAGAGTAATAAAAGTAAGTTTTAATTGAATCAGCTGCTTTATGTGATACAATAAAACATCACTAAAGTTAGGGAAATGTTTAAGGACCTCTACAATCAAGTTGAGTTGCAAGGGAAAATTATGTTCTAATTGGTTCAATTTCCTATGTAAATTAGATACAATTAGCATAATTTCTTCATAAGTTATCCATAATAGCGTAACAATTACACTCTCTTAATTTTTATAAAGATTGTTCTTATGGATTTGCTGTTATGGAGCAAAGTCTATTTTCTAATTAACTTAATTGGCATAAGCAAATGAGATTGGATTAGCATAATGCACTGATATGTTATCCAAATTAGCCAAACGATTATACCCTCCTAGTTTCATAAGTTAGAGATTTCATTTTCTGAGTTCTACATGAAACTGTGACAAAGTTTGAAAGCTGGTTGCAGGGCTTGAAATAACTTTTGCCCCCACTGTCTGCATTGTTAGAGGAAGCCAAAGAAAATCCATTTACTTAATTTGTGTTCACTATTAAGTTTGGTAACTTCTGTTGGTAGGAACTGAACTTTTGAAATCTATTTGGATTAACTGTGAACCCATCAATGTTGCAAAACAGCTTGATGAAGCAGCAGTGAAAATATTGTTAACTCGTGTTTGGAAGTTGAATGAAATGAAGAAAATTAAGACCAACCTTCACGTTGGTTAGCATAGTTAGTGTCTGGGCCTCTGAGAGTGGGGATGGAAATTTCAGTCAGAACTCCTGTGCCCAACCTTTGTAAGGATGAGCATCCAACACAGCAAAAAGTGTGTGTGGTTAAAATGCCGCATTTCACAATTGAAAAATTGTAAAAATCCAAACAACCAGCATAATACATGTGATCATCGGAGACCTCTACATTGGAATGGACTTTAATTTTCAGAATCAGAATCAAAATCAGGTTTACTATCACTGGCATATATTGTGAAATTTGTTGTTATGTGGCAGCAGTACATTGTAATAAATAATAATAAAATTGTGCTGTTATTTGGATGGAATAAACATATATACATAACAGTTCAAAGATATATCGGTTGGTAGGTTAATTGGCAATTGTAAATTGTCCCGTGATTAGGCTAGGGTTAAATCATAGGATTGCTGGTTGGCATGCCTCAGAGGGCTGGAAGGGCCTATTCTGTGCTGTATCTCACTAAATAAATTGATTTGTATTAAAAAAGTTAAATAAGAAGAGCAAAAAAAAAAGTGAGGTAGTATTCACAGGTTCAATGTTCAGAAATCTGATGGCAGAGGAGAAGAAGCTGTTCTTGAATCACTGAGTGCGTGCCTTTAGGCCCCTGTTCCTCTTCTCTGATGGAAGCAATGAGAGGGGGGTATGTCCTGGGTGATGGGGATCCTTATGGTGGATGATGCCTTTTTGAGGCATCGTTCCTTGAAGATGTCGAGAATGGTGGGGAGGTTGGTGCCATTGATGGAGTTACTGTAACTGAGTTGGCAGCCATTGGGGCCTGATGGCTTGTGAGGGTTCACCTTCTAGAATGACGATCTGGCATCGGCCACCGAGACAGAGATTACAAGATCACTGAGCACTGCAGGTATCAGCAGTGGAGGCAATCTGATCTCCCTGCAGGCTACTTTTGAAATCCTGTTCATTGTTAAGCTTGGATTGCCGTGGTTTGTACTGAGCCGCTACTACAAATACACTGGGAGTATATTATTAGTGGTAGCAAAGCATTACTACAATGCAAATTTGTCTTTAACGGTAGGATTAAATGAGTGATTGCAAATTGTCAGTCCCTTTAGCTCCTCTGAATCCGCTGGTGAGTGCAAACCAAGTTACTTTGTTATTACCATGACCTCTGAGGTCGATTTTCATCTGCTGGAGAGTACATAATATGCCCATTGTGTATGCCAAGTCCCAGGGCTAACACTAGAACATACTGACGAGCCAACAGCACCAAAAGTCTAATGCGTTGTTGGTATGTAGCTTCCTGACATAGAAAGGATCTTGTTTCTTTAAATAATGATAATCTATGTAGCCATGTATGGAAACACCATCATTTCCTGGTTGCCTCCTATCTGACTTGTTGAAATTATTCCCAACATCTTCCGGAGTGTATTGTGTTGCCGTTAACCTTGAAGTTGTTGGAAGTTATTTTAAGTCACCAGCAGAAAGAATAAAAGAACAGTGTCACTTGTCAGGACAGGAAAGTTTTAAACTAAAACAAAAGTGGGCCAAATGTTCTTAACACCAATTCCTCTAAATACAAGCCAATTAACAGAAAAGCTTTTGGCAATTCAATGATTATGTATGGGTTTGACAACTGTGGTTGGACATGTCCTTGGAGATGTCATCACACAAACTGCTACCCTACCCTCACCCTCTCACCTCTGGTTGCCAAGGCATTCCTTTTGAGTATTATAGCCAGTAGGAAGGCAAATTAACTCCATGGTTTTCCACTGGCTGAATTTTCACTTTGTGGTGCCCCTTAGTTTGCCGCAGCTAGTAAAAATGAGATTTTTTTTTTAATGGAAACAACTTCTTTTAAATGCTCCTATGGTTGCTTGTGACCTGAGGCCACCTCTGGGGTTTCCATGAGCTGCCCAGAATAGTTGTAACATGCTTGTCATTGGAGTACCAATCGTATTTACAGCACAGTAACACAGTGGGACCGTAGAAATTTAGAAACAAGCCAGGCTTCCTGATGTGAAGGAAGAGTCCTTGTCAACATCTGATTACGAAAAATATAACTGCATGCTAATTCTCAAGAGTGCAAAAAATTATGAGTGTGCAGCAAATGAGCCAGCTGTTTGTTAACATTGAAAGGTCTTTGGTTGGCATTGAATGGTGCCATGCCCATTCATACAGAGATCCACCCTCTCCTTAACCAGACAGCAGTGCCAAACTGGATTAGTAACTCAGTTCCTCTACACTCTGTCATTGTAAGCAGGCTCCACTCCAACTGCATTGATTTAATGTGCAGAAGTCCTTTTGTTTTCCACATGATCCTTGTTGAAAATATTACTCAATAAAATTCAGTGTTATTCGTGTTTCTGCATTCATTCCAGTTGCAGATTGACGTTGCCGAAGTAGGAATCTGTGATTGGGAAACCCATTTTATACTCAGTCTAATTTTGCTTCCCATCACATTGGAGAAGAAAATCAGGAAGAAATTTGAGCTTGCTGCTTCCGATTTTGCACAGCTGCCCAGCTTGCAGCTCTTCTCCAGTTATTGTTGCTGTTTTGTGCTTCTAAAACTTGCCCTGTCACAGTGAGCAAAGAAAAAATTCTCATTAATGCAACAAACAGAACAAAAAAATTGGAAGGAAAATCTGACCTGAATGAGACAGGTGTGTAGAATGCGGGCTGTTAGGCAGAGAGGAGGAGAATACATTGCAAACAAGGTAGAGATCCTGAGGAGATTACATAAGAAATCATACTTAGTGATAGTAGGCAATCTTGGCTATTGCTCAAGTCAAGTCATATGAGGTTATTGCCATATGCACAAATACAGTGAGTTACAGGTACATTGAAAAGCTTGTTTGTATCACAACATGTAGATTCAGACAAAACACAGAACAGAAATTATATAAATTAGTGAAAAAAGACTTGAAAACAAGATGTTAGTGCAAAAACTGAACACAAATTGGAGATATACTTGCTGCAAATGTCAGTTTTTCAGGACTGTAGGCTTGCAGATCAAATGACAATAATACTTGTAAGTGGAAATTCTCACTAGTTCAACATCTTGAGGACCTGAGTTGTGCTGGATCATAGAAAACCCAGAGTATGGAACTTAACCCCTCCCCTTACTCCCTATTATCTTCCTCTGAGCAGGACTGTTCTTTTATGTGTGGGTTCTTCCCCGTTCACATTAGGGTTCTGAGAACTCTCTGTAACCCAAAGTTTGCATGTGTTGGAAATGTTGGCAGCTGAGATTGCAAAAGTTGCACTGGTAGGTTAATTACCTACATGTCAATATAGATTTTAGTTAGACCTTAATTAAAATTAGTTAATTAGTAGAGATCTATTCTTAAGTTTCAAAACATACTGGACAATAACCCTATAACAATTATAGCACAGAAACAGACCATCTCGGCCCTTCTAGTCTGTGCCGAATGCTTACTCTCACCTAATCCCTGCACTCAGCCCATAACTCAGCCCAATAGGTGTTGCTGGAGCACAGAATGTGGGAGGAAAGAATTTAAACCTATATAAATTGTCTAAAAAGTAAGAATTTTCAAAGCAGATCTTTTATAAAGATTTCTCCCAGGCATTCATAGCAATGTACCCAGTTGTTAGAGCATACACTCAATGACAAGATTTCCCAAACTGGTACACATTTATACTGAGCACTAAATGTGACTTGCTTCAGAGACAAAAAGCTGATAATGAACATGGGGAGGATGGATAATCAGTGCAGCCTGGTTTCTTTGTCGAATGATTTCAGGTATTTATTAGGTTTTAATGCATATCTCCAAATTCCTTTCTATTTAACAGCATTATATAATTTTTGAATAATTTGGGGAAACAATATTTCTTTGCCTTGTAGACATTCATTGGTGGAACCAATTAGTGTGATGTATCCTTGTATTTAATTGCTGTCTGTAATCCACAATTAGAGCACTGATTTTCACTATTATTACTGTGAAATATGATATAATATTTATTCAAAGATATGTTGGCAAACTCTGCGGGAAAAAAAATGAATCTAATTTACAATGGCTGAAGGCTTATTCCAAGTAAAAGAAATTCCGGAACCTTCCTTTAATCCCTGAATTCTCTGACATTTAAACAGTATGAGGACTATGCAGAAACTCATCCTTTAATAGCGTCCTGGTTAGAATCAGGATAACTGATAGGAATCAGACTAATCCAGGCACCGACACTAGATTTCTGTACTTTGGTTGCAGGAGAGAAAGTCAACCCAAAATTTCTTTTTTTGTCTACTGGTGGGAAAAGGTGCAACCTGTGGATTAAGAGGCAGTGATATTGTTGAATGGAATGCCAAAAGAAACTGGGTTTACGTAAAATGAGTGGTCTGAAATTATATATTCCTGCTTGGAGTTCCCCATCATGCTAGAGTTAGTAGTTTATAGGTTCTGGGTCTAACCCAGAGCCCAAAGTTTCTGGGATGATTGTTTATGTAGTACCGAGGAAGCACTATAGACAATCAACAATAAAAGAAGCTGGAGGGTGGGTTGGAGAAGGAGAAACTAGATGTAGTGTACCTGGACTTTCAGAAAGCCTTTGATAAGGTCCCACATACGAGATTAGTGGCAGAATTAGAGCACATGGTATTGGGGATAGGGTACTAACATGGATAGAAAATTGGTTGGCAGACAGGAAACGAAGAGTAGGGATTAACGGGTCCTTTTCAGAATGGCAGGCAGTGACTAGTGGGGTACCGCAAGGCTCGGTGCTGGGACCGCAGCTATTTACAATATACATTAATGATTTAGATGAAGAGATTAAAAGTAACCTTAGCAAATTTGCAGATGGCACAAAGCTGGGTGGCACTGTGAACTATGAGGCGGACGTGGACAGGTTGGCTGAGTGGGCAGATGCATGGCAGATGCAGTTTAATGTGGATAAATGTGAGGTTATCCACTTTGGTGGCAAGAACAGGAAGGCAGATTACTATCTGAATGGTATCAAGTTAGGAAAAGGGGAAGTACAACGAGATCTAGGTGTCCTTGTTCATCAGTCACTGAAAGTAAGCATGCAGGTACAGCAGGCAGTGAAGAAAGCTAATGGCATGTTGGCCTTCATAACAAGGGAAGTTGAGTATAGGAACAAAGAGGTCCTTCTGCAGTTGTACAGGGCCCTGGTGAGACCACACCTGGAGTATTGTGTTCAGTTTTGGTCTCCAAATCTGAGGAAGGACATTCTTTCTATTGAGGGAGTGCAGTGTAGGTTCACGAGGTTGATTCCTGAGATGGCGGGACTGTCATATGTTGAAAGATTGGAGCGACTGGGCTTGTATACACTGGAATTTAGAAGGATGAGGGGGGATCTGATTGAAACATACAAGATTATTAAGGGATTGGACACGCTAGAGGCAGGAAACATGTTCCCGATGTTGGGGGAGTCCAGAACCAGAGGCCACAGTTTAAGAATAAGGAGTAGGCTATTTAGAATGGAGTTCAGGAAAAACTTCTTCACCCAGAGAGTTGTGGATCTATGGAATGCTCTGCCTCAGAAGGCAGTGGAGGCCAATTCTCTGGATGCTTTCAAGAAAGAGTTAGATAGAACACTTAAAGATAGCGGAGTCAAGGGATATGGGGAGAAGGCAGGAACGGGGTACTGATTGTGGATGATCAACCAAGATCACATTGAATGGCGGTGCTGGCTCGAAGGGCCGGATGGCCTACTCCTGCACCTATTGTCTACTGTCTATTGGGTCAGCAGGTCTACCACATCAGTGATCTGCTTGTTGTTTTGAGCAGCCGGTTGGGCTATAGAAGGAGCCGATAGATGAGTCAGAGAAGGAGAAGCTGGAGGGTGGGTTGGAGAAGGAGAAGCTGGAGGGTGGGTTGGAGAAGAGGAAGCCAGCAGTCGGCCAGGAGAAGGAAAAGCCAGCACTCAGCCAGGAGAAGGGGAAGCCGACAGTTGGTCAGGAGATGTGGGTACTCAGGTCACAGAAGGTCTGGAAGAGCTGACTTGGGTGCAGACCGTGATGCTGCCAGTTACTTGAAGCCATCGGAGCTGGTGCACAAAAGCAGCGTTCTGGGTTACTGTGATGTTTCTTGGATGTTTCTCTTGCGATCACAAGACCCTGTTGGACATTCATAATGTGAGATGTTACAGCCTGTTTCCCTTGTCTAGTGGTGAGACAGGCGTTGAGGCAGCAGTGTGGCCTTGGTTGTAGTGAGGATCAGGCCTCAAGCCATGGGCTTGCCTGCCGCTTCAGTCCATGTGAGGAAATGCTGGAGGCAGTGTAGTGTGGTTTCTTTGCTCGGTTGGGGGCTGGCCTGTCCCATCAGTGCTGCCCACCACTGTTTAACTGGGGTACTGACAGGCTGGACTGCCCGCAACTGTACCATCAATTTGCAAGTCACTCAGGATCTTGGACTATACATGTATTTTCTAGTGTAACGATGTTTGTTTTTTCCTCTCTCTCACAATTTTGAATATATGTTATGCATCTTGGCCCCAGAGGAATGCTGCCTCATTCAACTGCACCCATGTATGGTTTGAATGATAATTAAACTTGATTTGATTTGGTTTGATTTGATTTGAACTTGTTCAGTACAACCATCTGCATTTGGATGGAGAGTAGAGGATGTTGTTGTAAAGAGAAATTGTTCTAAATATTATAATGAGGGAATTGTGCATTCATAAAACACACTCCATTGCCTAACATCCTTTGCAAGTGAGGAAGTACTTTTGCAGTCTACTTATTGATGTAAAATAGGTAAGCTGTGTACAGCAAGAAACAAGGAAGTAGTTGGTGTAAGGCAAATTGGATTTCATGCAGAGGGATTTATTTTAAAAAAGTGCTCTGTTAAAAATATGAAGTTATTATGGTAAATCTGTTTAATATACAAGCAGGGCTTTGGAATGTGTATTAAAGTCACTTGTCGTTAGGAAGGACATCTAGAGATGAGGCTGAGGAGATCCACCAGTCTGCAGAACTTCAGTTGCATTGAACGACAAGAAAAGGTGAGGCTGTGGGGTTAGGGAGATTTAATGAAGGTATTCAAACAAAATAGAGAATTTTGAAATAAGATATTTTGTTGGGTTTGGTTGTAGGAATCAGAGAGTGGTATTGGAGAGCTGTTTTTCAGATTGGAGGCCTGTGATTGATGGTGTGACGCTGTTTCCTGTTGTTTGTCATTTATATTAATGAGTTGGATGAGAGTGTAGGTGACATGGTTGGTAACTTTGCAGAAATATAAGATTATTTTCTGAAAGTGGAGTCACAGGGAGACAGGATGGTGAAGGAGATGGCTGGCATGTTTGCCTTCACCAGTCACGACAATGGATACAACACCACACACACAAATGCTGGAGGAACTTTGCAGGCAGACAAAGAGTGAACTATCGACAGTTTGATCTGAGACCTTTCATCAGGACTGGAAAGGAATGGGAGAGTCAAAATAAGAAGGTGTGAAGAGGGGAGGAAGAAGTACAAGGTGACAGGTGATATCAGGAGAGGGGAGGGGTGAGGTAAAGAGCTGGGAGGTTGATTGGTGAAAGAGATAAAGAACCGGAGAAGGGGGATTCTGATAGGAGAGGACAGAAGGCCATGGAAGAAAGGGAGGCAGGAGGAGCACCGGAGGGAGGTGATGGGTAGGTAAGAAGAAAAAGTGTGAGAGGGAAACAGGAATGGGGAATGGTGAAAGAGAGCGGGGGCAATTACCAGAAGTTCAAGAAATTGATGTTCATGACATCAGGTTGAAGACTACTTCCCAGTGGCCACCCATTTCAGTTCTACTTCCCATTCTCATTGTAGCATAACAGTTCATGGCCTCCTCTACTGCCAGGAAACACCCACACTAAACATTGCTGTGACTTACGGCTTCACTGAGATAGCGAGAAGTGTAGACAGAGTCTTAGGAGGGGAGGCTGGATTCCATGATGTGCTGAGTCCACAAACTTCTGCAGGTTTTTTTTGTGGTCACTGGCAGAGCAGCTGCCATACCAAGCTGTGATGCAGCCAGGTAGCGTGCTTCCTACAATGCATTGATAAAAATTAATGAGGGTCAAAGAGGACATGCCAAATTTCTTTAGCCTCCTGAGGCTGTAGGTGTGGTTGGACCGGAGAGGCTATTGGTAATTTTCATCAGAACTTTAAGTTTTCAACCCTCTGGATCTCAGTGCCATTGATACAACAGGGACTTGTGTATCTGCCCCCCACCCCTTTTTCAAGTCAATGACCGGTAAGTTCAAGAATTAATGGTGAATAAATCATAGTAAAGTGATAAGATAGCTTTAGCCTATGTTACATAGGGAGCAGATTAAGAATCTTATGTTGTCCTTTCCATATGGCAAACTGAGCTTTCAGTCAGAAAATGATAGTCACAGACCCTGTCAGTCTGATCTGATTTAACTGTTTATTATCTAATGATCTGATGCACATGCAGACAAGGCCAGGGCATTGCTCTGACAGGCTGCCTGGGAGAAACATCTCCATCAGTTTACGTATCATTACTGCTACAAGCAACAAGTGCAGTGCCAGCCGTATGCAAATCTGTCTCACTCTCAAGCGGGCTTGTGCAGCAAAGGGCTGAGGAGAGCTGGGTGCTTTTTATGTCAACCTCCATGAAGTACAGTGGGTAGGTTTTGAAGAAGAAAGTTAATGGAAGGGAAATCAAACAGAACACAATAACCTCAGTGGCTCAGTTGCTGATGTGCTCCTGTTTTATAAACATTTATATTAAGAAGAAAATTCAATGATTTTGGCCTTTTGCTAAAAATATTGCACTCACCAATTCTACCCTTTCTGGCCTCCATGAAACTGGAGATTCCTCTCTGAAAACCATTCCAATAACTGCCCAGATTCTGAGCTGTGAAGTGTCTTCCCGGAGCTTTCTCTTCTTGTTCCTCTCTCTTCCCTAAGATACCACTTACAATTCACTGCTTTTAAATCAATTTTACTTATACTTACTTGTGAGGTGCACTGGCAGTGTTCAATTCAGATAGCATCCCTATAAAGTGTCCATGAGACATAATGTTGAGGGCATTACTATATATAAATGCAAATAGTTAAATTGAAGCTATCTTTAAAAAGACCAAAAATACTCAATTGTTTAACTCTGCTGGTGGTCAAGCTTCTTTATAGCATTTGAGTACTTTAATATCAAAAGGGAAAGTTTATAAAATCAGAAGACAGTGATTCCAATCCACTTTCCTAACAATGTACAGGTATATCAATGGCTTTTCTGTTTCATTTTGTGCTTACAGTATTTTGGAGAGCAATTGGTTCAGCTAGTTTGATGAATCATTATCAAGCCGCAATCTATGGTGCTCAGTTCAGAAGATGACCCAGTGATGCAGCTAGTGGAGCTGTTCCCTCACGTCAGCAACTCTGATTCAGTCCTGAGGTCAGGCACTGCTGTGTGGAATTTGCACATTCTCCCTGTGACTACGTAGGTCTTGTCTGAGTGCTTCAGTGTCCTCCAACAGCTGAAAGACCTATGGGTTGTTTGGTTAATTGGGATCTGTAAATTGCCCTAGTGTGTATGTGAGAGGAACAGATGAGAATGTGTAAACCAAGCCACATTTCCTTGTGGGTTGTCCATTCTGCCACCTTAGTATTATCTGAAATCCTATTTCCATATCTAGGGTATCTACAGTAAAGTTAGAGCACAAAAAGGGCTCCCTAATTTCCCTCCCTGTGTCAGCCTAACAGCTTAGTCAGATCTTTGCTGTGAGAAGAGATAATCCAAAAAAACCTGCCACCCAGGCTGCTCTCCGACGTTCAGAGGCTGTATCCTGAGTAGCACAGCCTGTGCACATTCCAATGTCAAAACTGAAATGGGTTGATTTTATTTATAATGTGGAATAATCTGTGTAACAGTATGACCTTTACATCGTAGCAGATAGTTTGGCTGCTCGTGATCAAAAATAAATAATGAGAAGTGTTTTTATTTAGTAAATACTACAGGGTTGTGTGCACTGCCTTGTGTTATCTATAGAAAGAGAAGTTGTGTTGGGATATGATTTGTTGGGAAGTGGTTAGTTTCTGTCAACTCTTTGCTCTCACTGAACACCCGGGCTCAGAATTCATCAGGACCTTTTTTCCAACTTTAAAAAGGTGTAAGAAATTTGCCTAATGCTCTTTTAAAAAGCTCTTAAAAATCCTGAAATTTTTTGCTGCTGGTTCCAAAATAGTACTGAGGGAATATTTTATGTAACACCCTCTTGTTTAAGGAAGCGTGAACTTTAATAGTTAAATTTCAGTTGTTTGTAAGGACTTTTTCTCACAGGCCTATTCTCAGGAAATTGGACTTAAAGGATTAGCTCACTATACAGCCAACACTTTGTAGCCATTTGGAAGTTTTGGCAAGGAAACTCCTTCCTACTGTCCATTACCCTGCTGGCATTTAGGGCAGCAGTGAAGGTCCTCCACCTCTGGCATTGTTCAGGGTTTCCTTCATCATATCTGTAGCTTGGCTTTCACTACTGTCAGTCATGCAAGTTTCAGGTAGTGACCCAGTAATACTATCACATTCAGATATCAAAGGATTCTGCATTGCTGTTTCCATAACAGTTTTATTTTACCAGTCAGGGTTGTTAACCCTGAGCTGAACTCCCAAACCAGGAGGTCCTGTGGACCATTCTTAGTCTGATCTCTACCCTTT
The DNA here is from genome assembly GCF_030144855.1 of Hypanus sabinus. NCBI lineage: Eukaryota > Metazoa > Chordata > Chondrichthyes > Myliobatiformes > Dasyatidae > Hypanus > Hypanus sabinus. The sequence goes on from NC_082720.1 coordinate 9,113,869, forward strand.
GAGCTACCAAAAACCAAAGCATAAAGCCTTGACTTCAGCCAACATCGCTCTCTGGGTCATTGAGGCACACAAACCTCCAAACCCACAAGAAGTTTGTAGTCCTCTTGGACAGGCAAGGATGTTACAGTGGGTGACAGAGAAATACGCACAGAGTTTAGGAGAATGCTGCACCATTGAGGAAGCTTCCTTATGCAGATAACACCTACAGGAGAATGTTGTGCCAGGGGGTAGAGTCTTGTGAAGAGATGAATGTTGTCAATGAGTAGTTCCATCAGTATGGCTTTAAAATTATAGGGCACATTTTAGCATTTTTTTATGTTGGAAAGAGGCCAAGTGTTCAGTGAGAGCAGGGAGATGACAGAAAGTACACCCAACAAACTTGTCCCAGCACACCTTATCTCCCAGAAATACCAGGCAGTGAATGCCCCATCTGTTGATGTCCAGCGTAGTCACATGTAGCTTAAGTCAGAAGTAGACTGTGTGGTTCTTGAGGGTATGGGTCGCTCTGAATTAGACTGTGTAGTGTATGAGGTTGTCAGAGATCACTGATGTGAGGGAGAACTGTCCCGTAGCAAGGTGGCTCCCGCAGACATTGTTCCTGTAGTAGTTATTGATGTGAATCCGGACTGGGAAGGGAAAAGTTTTTACTTTCAACTCCTTGGTCAGATGTTGCCCTTCTATTTCTTTTTTCACTCATTTATTTTCTGAGGAACATGTAACCAAATGTCTTTTTGGAAGATTTATTCTGATATTTCTGCCTGTTTAGTTGTGAGGGAGGGCTGCCTACTCCACCTGGCTGGGTAATATGGGGTGGACGTGTATTGGTATTGTTTATTATTGTCAGTTTTGTTTGCATGCTATCCAGATCATGTCAAGTTGACATACTTCAACTTGCAGAATACAGTGTAGCAGCTACAGAGAAAGAGCAGTGCATGGAGCCAAATAAAATGCAGGGGCCACAGTGAGGTAAACTAGGAGATCAAGAATTCAACTTTAATGTACGAGACATCATTCAAAAAACTGACATCAATAATGCAGAACCCATCTGACTATGTTAGCTGCTTTCCAGAAGTGTAGACGGAGTCAATGGAGGCAAGACTGGTTTGTGTCATGGACTAGGCAGCTCTCAGAACTCTCTGAAATTTTTTTTGGAGTCTTGGGTAGTGCAGTTGCTGTATCAAGTGGTGAAGCATCCAGAGAAGAGGCTTTTTAATGGTGCATTTGTAAAAGTTGGTAAGAGTCATTGAGAACATGCTGAATTTCCTTAGCTTTCTGAGGAATTAGAGGTTCAGATGACTAGGATGTTCACGATGTCTGGGATGGTCTACTTGAGGCTTATTTACAACCAGAAAACAGTGAATTTTTCCTCACTGTGATGATAGGAGAAATGTATTGTAGCCAAGTACAGCCTAAGCTTTCCTTGCTACTGAATGGTTATTCGTCAGTGACTGAACAGTGCCTGTAGCTATTAAAACCAAGCAGGTTCAGGATCACACCAGAATCATATTTATGACACCACAATTTACATAATTTGGATAAGCAGATGCTTGAGAAAATTGTGTTTGTGTGCATGAAAATCTCATACCACCAAATTTTTGTAATATCTTCCCAGAAAACTGGGAAATTGGTTAATGCCATACAAATGATATTTAGGTGTATAAGATGATGAGAGGCATTGACTGTGTGGATAGCCAGAGGCTTTTTTTCTAGGGCTAAAATAGCTAACATGATGCATAGTTTTAAGGTGCTTGGAAGTAGATACACAGGATATGTCAGAGTTAAGTTTTTCACACAGAGAGTGGTGGGTGTGAGGAATGCACTGCCAGTGACGGTGGTAGAGGCAGGTACAATAGGGTCTTTTAAGAGACTCTTAGATAGGTACATGGAGCTTAGAAAAATAGAGGGTTATTCTGTAGGGAAATTCTAGGTAGATTCTAGAGTGGGTTACATGGTCGGCACAAGGGCCTGTAATGCCCTCTACATTTCAATGTTCCTATGTTTTTCTATGTTAATGCAATTGACTGCATATGGTTGCCTCTTCCAGTGTTGTACAAGCAGATTTAAGACCTGGAGTCTGTATATCCACCTAGTTACTTGCAGACATTTTTACTGTCCTTATCTGCCTCTTAATGCATTCCTATAGACCGTGGATTCCCTTCAAATTGCTCAGTAAATGTTACTTAGGCAATAGTGTTTGGGTGGTACTTGGGGGTTTGTGGTCTCAGTGTGAGTTTGGGTGACCTGGAAGTTGCCAAGATCAAGATTGTTTAATGTCATTTCCAGTGCATAAGTGTAAAGGAGAATGAAATAAATGTTACTCCGGATCTGATGCAGCACAAAATATCACAATCAGATAAAGAACACAATAATTCTAAAAGACTCTATAAATATAAATACATAAGATAGGTCAGATACATAGATTGATCGTATGTCCATAAAGTGACGCCAGGCACAGGAGTGTCTGCCTGTAAGGATGACTGACAGGAAATGATACAGATGTGGTGATGGGGGGCGTGGAGATTTCCTGTACAGACCTTTAGAACTAAGCAGAGATTCTTTGAGTTTTCCTTCAATGTAGGCATCCCCTGCTCATACACACTTCAGCTTATAGGATGTTTCAGCAGCCTATGAAAGCAGATGGGTACACTGGAGAATGGGCGAGATTGGAAGGGGTATTTGATGGAGGGCCCATGCCAACCATCAACCACCCATTTACACTTAATCTACATAAATCCCATTTTATTTTACTCTGTCCACATTCTTATCAAATCCCCCAGATTCTTTTATTCCTAATAGAGGAAATTTACAGTGCACAATTAATCCCCACTTGTCCTTTTGATGTCAGAGGATACGGTCACAGGAAGAACATACAAACTCCACCCAAGGTCAGAATTGAACTGGGATCACTGGAGCTTCAAGGCTGCAGTTCATCCAGCTGCCCCAAAATGCCACCATATTGGCTAGGAAGGCGATGATCCAGCAGGGAGTATGGTTAAGGCTAGCAGCTCTTGGATTCTGTATTGCTTGTTCTCTCTCAGCTGCCCAGTTAACACAGCTAACCTGAGGCACAGTAAAAGGAAGGAGCCTTATTATAGTATTTCAATAGCAGCCCACTTGCTACAAGGGGTTTGGTCACCTATCCCTCACTCTGTCTCCTTTTAGACCAGGATAGTAAAGGTTGAGCTCCCATTTCAGACTCTGCACTTTCACATGATGTTAGCCCACCCTCTTTAAGGTCAGGAAGAAATCAAGCCACAGAGTACCTTCACACTTGTACAGTGTCAGTGCTATTTACTGGCAGTCATGATAGCAACCCACACATCACTACAGTGGGATCCTCTATCACGTGTGTTTGAGGCAACACAGCCCAGGATGGTAGGTGGGATCTGGAGAGTTGGATCCTTTGGGTAACTTACAGAGACAGAATGGGTACAGTTGATAGGTTGAATGCACAATTTTGCCCAGGTTCAAGAACAGCTACTTTCCTTCAGCCATTTGGTTCTTGAACCAATTGGCAAAACATTAATATGCAGACCACTTTGAACTAAAATTGACTTTTAACTGTTCTAATTATAAATATTTATGTTAATGTTTTTCTTGTGAATGCTCCTTATGAGTTTAGGTGTTTATGATGCTGCTGCAAGTGAATTTTTCATTGCATTTTTGGATACGACAATATACTCATCTTTGATTTTGACTTTGACTGCCCCATGGCTAACTCAGACAAGAACAGCTCAACTCCCTCTGCTCCTAGTGGCTGTCCTGTATGCCACTACTCCCATCCCACCTACCAAACGCTGAGTTCCAACTGAAAATCCAAATACTGCTTCCTTTTGGAGATGGATGAATGTTATTTGTGAAGTTTGTCTGTGGCATAATAAAGCAGAAATTCATAACTCCTGGTGAAATTATCAATATGATTGTGAGGAAGAAACATACTCTGGGCTCCTCAATAGTGGATCACCAATTAGCCTCTTCAAATGTTAATACCCCTTATGGGGTCATGCATTTAATAACTTCACAGCTGAGAATAATTCTACCCCTAGAATGGTGAAATGGACAACTAACTTATTCTTTCCTTTATATTTCCACATACTCATCATCTCTTAACAGGAACAGCTTTGTAACTGAATTACATGCTCAATACAGTAAAATATCACAAGGCACTTGATAGGTGTGTTATCATACCAAATATGACACCAAGGACTGTGATTAAAAGCCTGGTCAGTGAGCCTGAGAGACAGAGAGTTTAAGGGGAGCTTAAGAAGGACTGGTGCTGGTGAAATGATAAAACTGGGAATGAACAGGTGCAGAGGCTAGAGATGTTAGAATAGAAGATAATGCAAGTAGGAAGGGCTGAGGCCCAGATATGATAATGGATACAAGGATGAGGAATTTGAACTTGATATATTGCTCAATTAGAATCCACTACAGACCAACAAGCAGAAGATTGATGAAAGAATATAGAACTTAGTGTAAATTCTGCATTTACTTAACTGTTCATGCACAAGAGAAGCTCCTAAGCTGACCATTACTTTCAAACCTATATCAGAATAAGCTTTTAGTCCAGCTTTTACCTATTTTTTCAGCTGAACATAGAACAAGGAACATCAGGATAGAAATGTAAACAGTACAACACAGGAACAGGCCCTTCAGCCCATGATGTCTGAGCTAACATGATAATTTAACCAAATCTCTTCTACCACACTTGATCTATATCCCTCCAAGTACATGGGTCTAAAAGTGTTTTAAACACCACAATCAGGTCTAATTCCACCACTATCCTTGTCAGCCTATTCCTTTTATTTAAAAAAATTTGACTTTCATTTATCTCTTAAACTTTCCCCCTCTTACCTTAACTGCATGTCCTCTACCATTTGACAGCCCCTCTCAGCTGAAAAGCATTCCACCCTCAGTAATGAGTTACTTGGGCTGATTTATTTCCCCTTGTTAACCCTGGAACATTGAGGTCAATTGTTGTTGATTCAGTAATGGATCCAGGAATGAAGACCTTCTGATCATGTGTGGCTCATCAAGTACCAGCTCGAGTGGTGCAGAGCTCCTGCTGTGTGATCTTACTGATGCTGAAGCAGGACGATGGTATTTTAAGCTGCTGGAATTAAAAAAAGGCAACTGGCCCAATTGAACTCGTTGCAGTGTATATACCGCTACTGAGGGCTTTGTTACAGGGGTGCTAAACTCCTACATACAACAGAGAGCAAGTGGTATGGTTAATTACTTTCTCACAGTGCCAATGACCCAGCTTCAATGCTGATTTTGGATGCTGTCTGTGTGGAGTTTGCACAATCTCCCTGTAACTATGTGGGTTTCCCACTGTATTTCCATTTTCTCCTATTTTCCAAAATACCAGAGATGTGTAAGCTGAGAGGTACACTCAGCCCTGTAAATTTCCCCTAGTGTAGTTGAGTGGCAATATTTTGGGGGGGGGGGGAGGTCAGTCTGTAATTGGGGGAGTTGATAATAACATGAAAATGGAATGAGATTGAATACTCGGGAGGGGCTTGTTTAGTCAGAGGGTCCGTGTCCATGGAGGAGAGATGAGAAAAGGAAACAAGTTGCAGTACTCATGAAATCTGTGAAATATTTATACTGAGTGAATTCAGCTTTCAGCTATAAGCCATTGGTAGTGAGGTGCTTGCTTAATGTAACACAACCAAGTTTCTTGATATTTATTGCCTTGTGACCATAAAGATGTTTCAATACCATTCATGGCTTCTTGGAAAGTTCCTTGCAGTCAGCTGGTCTTATTTCTGATACATACTCTATTGCATTGGTGGTTCTGATTGCTGACTTTCTGAAACTGTGGTAATGTGTGCATGTTCCTTGGAGGGCTTGCTTGGAGAATGAAGCGTTGCCTCAGCTCACCCATGAAGGAATGGTAGTGGTAGGAGTCAGTGGATCTACAATCCAGTACAAGTCAATTCCTGCAGAAGGCGGAAGAGGGAGAAAAAGAGGGAGGGCAATCATCAAAAATACTGATGGACATTCAGCGGGTAAAAAGTTAACATATAAAGGCAGCACATAATGTAGCCTCAGTGTTGGTGTAGTAATAATATATACAGGCTGAAGATTGGAAAGTAGCTGTAAGTATGTTAAACAGGACGTTATAGAGATTTCAGTTTTATTAGTTTTGGCACGGCCACCTCAAAAAGCAGCAAAGAGGGATACTGTGGGATTCATTCTCATTACCACATCTAGCTTTCTCCCAATGGAGCATAATATTATTCTGTGCACAGTCTGTGTGCAGGAACCACAGAAACCTCTATATCAGTCCCTATGGTTGTGAGACTTGAAACTGTGAGGCACTGTGTGAATAGATATACCAAAATGGAGATCACTCCCTGATTTGGAATACTTTATGTAACACTTTCTTCCCCCAAGCTATCAGACTCCTCAATACCCAAAGCCTGGACTAACACCTTGCCCTACTGTCCTGTTTATTATTTATTGTAATGCCTGCACTGTTTTTGTGCACTTCATGCAGTCCGGTGTAGGTCTGTAGTCTAGTGTAGCTTTCTCTGTGTTTTTTTTTATTATGTAGTTCAGTCTAGTTTTTTGTATTGTGTTATGTAACAACATGGTCCTGAAAAACATTGCCTCATTTTTACTATGCACTGTACCAGCAGTTATGGTCGAAAAGACAATAAAAGTTGACTTGACTTTATCAGGGTCTTTGTGAGATTGTGGAGCAATTTTGTACTGTCTTCTGTTAGGGGAGTCTCTCAATGCCTGCACCCCAAAATTAAACCCATCATGCCATTGCTTATTCACATGATCCCTCTTAGTTCTCACCCTTCCTTCTGTAACCATATTGGCTTTGAAGATTGTTCCATATTGTTACCTTCTCAGTTTTCCTCACCTTCTTTTCTACGCTGTTCCCACTTTTTGAATAATTATCTTGGAACTTCAGTCGAAGAAAGTAAAGTAATTGTGTCATTTTTATAGCTGTGCTGCATTATGTATGCCAATCCTTGGCCATTTTTTGGGTTGGGAGTGGTTGGTTTCCATTGCAGTCTGGGTGAAAGTGGAGACAAGGTAATTAAGCAAAATAGAGGGATAATACAAAGGTTTATGCATGCTTGTATTTGTTTCAGAATGGCTTTTATGGGATGCAATTTCCATATTTTGTAAAGGAGCAGCATGCAATTTCAACAATGCATGCAGCAGTGTTCCAACCTGTATGTGTAATTCAATATACAACTGTGATCCCTTCCATGGCTTTTTGAGGTATATGGGAGTGCTTATCAATTCAGCCCACTGGTCACCCCAAAACTTAAGCAAGGTCATTGAGGTGACTGTGGAGGAATGCTGCTGAGTGGCACATCCCAGACTGCAGGAGTACGTGCTGAGGGATGCACTGAAGCTTGGTGCAGCCACCGGAAGGGCTCGGAGGCAAAGGACCACAGTGTAGGATTCTTTTCCCATTGGAGATCGAGGGGCTAGGTGGGGGGAGGAAGCCCCTCACTATTCTAATAGTATACCACTGCAGAGAGCCACACAAGTGTCAGCAGTGTTAGTGATGTGTATGAACGTAATAGAACATTGACTATGACTGTGAAAGTAAAGAATGAAAAAGCATTGAAAGATCTATTGAAAATACTTTCATTATAAATAGTTGATTTTGTTAGAAAAATATGAGAGTGCTTTGACATTCATGGTAAAACAAAAATTTTGTGATATTCTTGTTAAAACTTAAGCTGATTTTAATGATGTTGTTACATATTGTGATTTTAAATGACAATTAATTTTAAAATAACAATAAGGAAAATGCTAAAGTGGAGCCTTGCCTGTAATTATGTGTGGAGAGCAGAGTCAAGAGCTACATTTTAGGGGATGTGGTTACATTTTGGGAATAACAGATGGAACAGAGAGAGCCACAAAGGTCTAATCTTATCAGACGGATTCTCCTTCCACCATCTGGATAATCTGTGCATGTTTCAAGCCATATAACAGATTCCACTTAGGCCAAGATTAGTGTTGGAAATTTTCCACTTCATTTTTTTCATCTTCCTGTTTAATATTTTATAAACACAGATTAGCCTTTCATAAATTGGTATTAGGACATCAAGTTACTTAAATGAGAGAAAAGTGAAAGGAAAGATCGGAGGGTTTGATAAAAATTGTTATGCTCCTCAACAAAAGTGGACATGAATATTCTGAGGCAAATTGATCATATCTTGGTTGATCAATTTGCATTTTATTTTTGCTTTCTGCTTTGGATGAAACTTGAAGTTACTGAGCCATACAGCTTGGGAATAGGCCATTCAGCCCATCACTATGGCAATAATAATACATTACTCCTATTTGTGTTATTCTCCCCACATTAAGCCTACTTACACCAATGGCACAATAATGCTGTCATTTTACCCACATTCTCCCGAGTCTTTACTTTGTCTTCTTTGCTGAGGAAGACACTGATTCTTGGTTCTCAAGTGAGTGGGTTACTCTCCATATGAAAGTTTGGGCAGGAAGTGTTGACAGTCCACTGAAACATGGCAGGGCATCTCCAATCCTCTTACTGCCATACTTTCCTGGCCAGATAGCAACTTCCTAAATACTTTCTGCACATGAAATTTCCACCTTGCAATAGATAAATAAAGGGTTTATTACAGCAGTTACGTGTTTACTGCCAACAACTAGTTAAACTCCTGGATTAGGTCATAACTTACAGACAAGACAGATAGCATCCAGCAACCATTCCAAACTCCTGGAATGATTAGACTTATCAATGGATATGCTGAACTCATTGAATGTGATTTCTAATTTGCATAGATTGGTCAAAAATATTTGACCCAGCAGCTGACTCAGGGGCCTATTGTGCTAGTGCTGAAGGGTGTGTTGTTAATCCCTGGTAGGGAGATTACACCACGATGTGTTCCTTTTCTGTAAAAGCCCCTCACAACTGTGCTATTCAGGGACAATTGCCCATTGAATCATGGGCACAGCACAGGTTTGATGCTGTGAGCATGTTTCTTCTGGTAAGAAGTTTAGAGATAAGAGTCCTTGGCTCAGTAAGGGAAGGAGGTATGTTTTCTGAAACCTGAACTGAGGAGGAATTTCTTTTTTTAAAGGATTATGAATCCTTGGAATTCTCTGTCACAGAGAGCTCTGGACCCAGAATCATTATATTCAAGGCTGAAGTAGATTTTTGGACAGAAAGTAGAAAGATCTTGGAATCAGGTGGTAAGGAGCACATTGAATAATGGGCCAGGCTTCAGGAGCCACCAGGCCTATTCCTGATCCTTTTTCTCAGTTATGTCAAAATCAGGTTTATCATTGGCTGATAGTGAGGTAGTGTTCATGGGTTCCTTGTCTATTCAGAAATCTGATGGTGGAGGAGAAAGAAGCTGTTCTTGAAATATTGAATGTGTGTCTTCAGGCTCCTGTACCTCCTCCTTGATGGTAGCAATGACGAGCCTCTTGGCTGATGAGGGTCCTTAATGAAGGATACTGCCAAAAAATTTTCAAGGCATCATCTTTTGAAGGTGGTATGATTATCACCCATTTGAAGCAGCTAGGAACCTCCAATTTCAGATTGAAGATGTACTTGAACATTCCTGCCAGTTCATTTTTAATGCTCTACTAGATGCCTTTTGAGGATTCTCGATCTTGAGAGATGTTCTGATGTCAGCCTCTGAGCCAGAGGTCACAGGGTCACCAGATGCTGCAGAGATTTGCACAGGTGTAGTTTTATTTTCCCTTTCAACGTGTGTATAAAAGGCACTGAGCTCATCTGGGAGTGAAATATCACAACTATTCAGGATGTTAGGTTTCAACTTGTAGGAAGTAATGGCCTGTAAATCCTGCCAGAACTGATGCACATTTGATTCTGTCTCTAACTTCAATTGGAATTGTTTTTTTCCACCCTTAAAGTAGCCTTCCATAGATTGAATCTGGACTTGTTGAAAAGTTCTGGTCTTGAATGCCACAGATCTAGCCCTCAGTAGAGTATGAATCTCCACAGCTTTTGGTTTGGGTATTCCAGTATGTTCTCAAAGGCACACACTCATCTACACTGGCTTTGATCAGAATCAGGATCAGACTTTAATTGCCAAGTACCTGTGCACATACAAGGAATTTACTTCCGCCAGATGTTGTCTCTCTGCTCATAACAATAATAATGATAAATATAAATGAAAATATAGATTATACATACAAGTAGTGCAATCCAAGTAATAGTTAGCCAACAGTTAACCGGCAGTTAACTGTTCAGCAAAGTGACCGCAGTAGGGAAAAAACTTCTCCAGTGCCTATTAGTCTTAGTCTGGAGGGATCTGAAGCGCCTACCAGACGGAAGCAGTTCAAACAGTCCGTGCGCAGGATGGAAGGAGTCCTTTATGATGTTCCCCGCCCTCTTCTTCAACCTGGAAGAGTACAGGTCCACAATAGAGGGCAGGGAAGCTCCAATGATGCGCTCGGCAGTCCTCACTGTGCGCTGTAGTCTGGTTCTATCCTGCTTGGTGGCGGCTCCAAACCACACAGTGATGGAGGTGCACAGGACAGACTCAATGACTGCAGTATCAATGTCAGCTGTAACATATTCATTCATATTCGGAAGAAGAATCCCTGAATATTGTCCAGTCTACCAACTCAAAGCAGTTCTGTAAGTATTCCTCCATCTCATTGACCGTGCTGTCTTGGTCTTCACCACTGGAGTTATGGTCTTCAGTCTCTGACTATCTGCTGGGAGTAGAAGTAGAGCCAGGTGATTGGACTTTGCAAAGTATGGGCATGTGATGGCATGGTAAATGTTCTTGATAGTGATATTACAGTGGTCAAGTGTGTTGGCTTCTCTGGTTCCAAAGGTGGTAGTTGTTCAGAGATTCTTCAAGCTGGCCTGGTTGAAATCCCCTACAAGGAGTGCTATTTTGTGCCTGCTGATTATGGAGCTCAGCTCCTCCAGGGCCTGGGACACATTGCCCTGAGGTGGACTGCATCGATGATAATGACAGAAAATACCCTCAGCAGGTAAAATGGAGGTTCAAAATGGTGGGCATGAGCCACGTTTCCATAAAGCAGAGTACACAGCACTCCCTGATGTCCCTCTAGTACTGCAATCTTACTCTGAGGTCTTCAGTTTTATTTTCCAGAGACTGTACATTCACTAGCCAGATAGTTGGAAGTGTGGGTCTAAAACTGTGTTTCAATTGTACCTTTATGAAATTAGCTTCTGTTTTCATAAAGAGGCTCTGTACTCACCATCCAGTGGCTGCTGATATCACTAGATTTAAGTATTGATAGATTTTTTTTAAATGGCTTAAAATTATGTTTCTGAAGCACACATGGCTGTGTCTGGATTTCAGCTGTGGTAGTCCTAAATGGGAATACTTGACGATTCATATTGCAGCTACACGCAAAGAGTCAACATTTATTTGTGCCACCTTTATGTGTGGGGATGAATCAGGAGTTGATGCTTGTGTATTGAAACTGCAACTGGAGCTAGCTTGATGGAGTATAATGGATTAAGTGTGCATTGTTGGCATTTAGGCTTTAACTAGAATAGTATCAAAATCTCGACAGATTCAGGGCATAAGAAGCCAGAACAAGGTGCCAAATTGGCCCATCATCACCCATGCAGTTCCTTGTAGAGAATGAATGCAGCCTCCTTGCTTGTTCCTTGTAGTTGTATAGTCTACATTTCCATTGCCTTGGGAAAGCGGCAACATAATCAACAACCACTCCTACTCCAGTTATTCCCTCTTCTCCCCCTTTCCATTGGGGAGAAGATATACAAGTTTGAAAACACCTACCCACCAGGCTCGGGGACAGATTCTACCCCATTGTTATGAGAGTCTTGGAGGGACCTCTTATACTTTTGATCCCAATCTATCTTGTTAAGGCACTTCTTCTGAAAGTGTAACATTATATTCTGTGTTCTGTTATTGGTTTTGCTTTTGTGCTACCTCGATGTATGGACTGATGTTACTGGATGACAATACAAACAAGTACTGTATGCTGATATACGTGACAATAATAAACCAATTTCCACATTGAGAAAGAGCATGAGTTTCCCATGAGATTTCTGCCAGCTAGGTTCAGCAGGAGAGAAACAGGATTAACTTTTCAGGTCAGAGATTCTGCATTAGCACCTGTAATGATAACTCTTTGTATCTTCAGAGGTGCTGCTTGACTTGCTGAATATTTCCAGAAGTCTTTGCTTCCAGGATGTACGTAGGGCGGAACTGTCTCAGTGCTGTGTGATGATTGTATTGATCTTAGCCTGGGGTATTGCCCATGATTGTCAGTTCCAGATATAGTACCCCAGCCTGTGAGTATTCTTCATTCACCTCCCCATTGTGGTGGAAGTCTTTTGTGCCTGGAGGTCTGGTTGCACCAGAGATGCACTTGCAGTTGACAGCCCATGAAGGAGGTGCATGAAGAATGTTCAGAGGATAGGGCACCATACCTGGGACCACACCTCAGTAAGAAAAAGCATTAGCACCAGATGGAGAAGAGTATTAGGAGAAAAATGACAGATTGAAGCATGGGTATTATTATCCCCTGAGGGAGTCTCACCTCATATTAGTTATTCAGTTTAATGTGGTCCAATAGTTGAATTGCTCCATTCTGTTGAAGGATTATTGGTTGGTTTGAGTGTGTTTAAAACCATTAATATCAAGTATAACAATTAGCCTTACATTTACTAATTTAAAAAAGGCCCCTAATAAAATAGAATAATTAATATGTACACAGCTGATCCTTCCTGATTAGGACTAGATGTAGGTCGAAGAGCTGCAGCTGTCAGCTTCGGTCTCCATTGGTCAGTGGTCACTTCTGTCACTTCTCAGCTAGCCTCTTTATTCCATCCCACGTTATCCGCATCATTCTACACCACAGAATGCCATACCATTCCACCCTGGTCTATTCCATGCCATCTCATCCCTTCTCCCCCTGCTCACTCCACATGATCAAATCCCTCACCTCTCCCAGCTCTGTGCTTTGTCACACTAAATGTCAACCAAGCAAGCACCACCCTATTTGGCATCAACTCCTTCTGTACTCACCTTCCTCTAAAGCTTGATGCAAATCCAAATCTTTCTTTCTTTCTTGAAACAAAAGACCTCAATCACTCAACTTGTAGCAAATCACAAACATAAGAAAATCTGCAGATCCTGGAAATCCAAAGCAACACACACAAAATGCTGGAGGAACTCGGCAGGCCAAGCAGCACCTGTGGAGAAGAGTTGATAGTCAACGTTTCAGGTTGAGATTTTTCTTCAGGACTGGGAAGGAAGAGGGAAGGTGCCTGAGTAAAAAGTTGGTGGGGGGAGGGGAAAGAGGCTAGTCGAAGGTGATATGTGAAGCACGGTGGGTGGGAATGGTTAAGGGCAGGAGAAGGAAGAATCTGATAGGAGAGAGTAGACAATAGGAGAAAAGGAAGGAGGAGGGGACACAGAGGCCAGTAACAAGCAGGGGAGAAGAAGCGGAAAGTCAGAGTGGGGAATGGGAGGTAAGGAAGGAGAATTTGTTCACTGGAAGGAGAAATCGATATTCGTGCCATCAGGTTGGAGGGTACCCAGTGGGACTGTAAGGTGCTGCTCCTTCACTCTGGGGGTGATCACATCTTGACACAAGAGAAGGCCACAGATTGATGTGTTAGAACAGGAATGGCAATGGAAATTAAAATGTCTGGCCACTGGGAAGTCATGCATGTGGTGAATGGAGCAGAGTTGCTTGATGAAGCAGTTCCCTGATTTATGTCGGGTCTCACCAATGTAGAGGAGGCTGCATCAGGAGGACCAGAGGCGGTGATTAGTTGAACTGTACTGAGAAGGAAGGACATTTCAGTATGGTCATCACAGTCAATATCCTTTTGGAGAGGGTTAAAATATGGGTTGAATGGCCTCTTTCTTTGCCCTACATCTCATGACTCCATAGTCATATTGAGTGACTGTGACTATAAACATTCAATCTGTCTAAGACTATTTATTAACCTTGGGTTTGTAACGGGTTAGTAAGTTGTGGGCATGCTATGTTGGCACTGAAAGTTTGGCGACACTTGTGAGATGCCTCCAGCATAACTTTGGGCTATATTGCTCATTGAGGAAACATGACACATTTCATTATATGTTCCAATGGACACATCACATGATAAATAAAGCCAATCTTCCACCATCCTGAAAATCCTTTGATACAATGCAATAGGGAGTTGATTGTTGGCTGTGTTAACTATTGTCAGAAAAGTGTATGGCAGGTTAAGTTTCATTGAAAGGACATTGAAGTAAGAACGTAAGGAAGCCTTGATTTATCTAACTCTCCTATTGGTGAGAGCATATCTGGAGAAACACATTCACTTGTGCTTACTTTACCTAAAGAGAACTATACTTTCCATTAGTGAAGTGGGGAGGGGGTGTAGCAAAGGGTTGCTAAATTTACTGGTGGTTGTCATGTGAGGAGAGATACAATAAAACAGAAACATATTTTCGAGAGTTTGAAGTATTTTATTAAAATATCTAATATAGAGAGCTGCAGAAAACTTATCAGAGAATGGGGCTGAGTAGGTGAGAGAGACAGTGAGGGGTGTGGGGTTATATAAAGAGAGATCTCGGGATGAGGCACATGCATGGGTACTTTCATATTTCTCTCTCCCACAGCCCTCAGTAACAATATCAGAATCAGGTTTACTATCACCGGCATGTGACATGAAATTTGTTAACTTAGCAGCAGCAGTTCAATGCAGTACATAATCTAGCAGAGAGAGAGAGAGAGAGAGAAAAAACATAAATAAAATAAAACATAATAATAATAAATTAACAAGTAAATCAATTACGGATACTGAATAGATTTTAAAAAAGTGCAAGAACAGAAACACTGTATATTTGGAAAAAAAAGTGAGATAGTGTCCAAAGCTTCAATGTCCATTTAGGAATCGGATGGCAGAGGGGAAAAAGCTGTTCCTGAATCACTAAGTGTATGCCTTCAGGCTTCTGTACCTCCGACTTGATGATAACAGTGAGAAAAGAGCATGCCCTGGGTGCTGGTAGTCCTTAATAATGGATGCTGCCTTTCTGAGACACTGCTCCCTGAAGATGTCCTGGGTACTTTGTAGGCTAGTGCCCAAGATGGAGCTGACTAGATTTACAACCTCTGCAGCTTCTTCTGGTCCTGTGCAGTAGTCCCTCCATACCAGACAGTGATGTAGTCTGTCAGTGGAGACTCCAACCTACCTGGAATTTCACTGAGCGCAGAGGCAATTCACTCCACAATTGCTGACCCATGTCCCAGCTGTCTGAGTGGTAGAAATCAACCACACATGCAAAGGCTGGGAATCAGAATAAGATTATCATCAACTTACATCACGGAAAATTTGTTGTTTTGCAGCAGCAGTACAGTACAGACATAAAATTACCATAAATTACCAAACTATTTAAAATAGTGCAAATAAAGGAATGATGACAGAGGGGACAGAGTTATTTCTGAACTGCTAAGTGTTAGTCTTCTGGCTCCTATACCTCATTCCCAATGGTAGTACAAAAAGAAGACAAGTCCAGGATGGTGAGGAACTTCAGTGATGGATGCCCCTCTTGAAGATGTCACCGGAGGTGGGGAGGGTTGTGCCCATGATGGAGCTGGCTGAGCCTACAACCTGCTGCATCTTCTCGTGATGATGTGCATTGGAGCCTCCAAACAGGACTCTACAGAGAATGTTCTCCACTGTGTATCTGTAGAAATTTGTAAGAGCCAACACGTAGAAAATTGGAAGGCCAGTTACAGGGTGTGTACCTCTCCTGAGTTGCCCAGCTTTTGACAGAATTGTTGTTAAACTGTCAGCAGCTGTGGCCAAGGGTGGTAGTTCACACTGTTTTTACCACCTGCTTAGTCTTTAACACACGGGCATTGCAGCTTTCTCAACTCCAGTCCAATCTCAGAGTATTCTTGCCTGTTTCACTTCCCCCCCCCCCACCCCATCACTCGTTCTTCGCAATTTTACCTAAATTGTTTCATGGTATAAGTCTTTATCTCTGTGTGGAGATGGCCTGTACACTCCCAACCAAAGAGGTACAGTTAGTTTTCAAGCCATCTTTCAGTGCTGAACAGGTCAAAAGTTCACTCTCTTACCCAGTGCTTTCCCCTGTCCTTTTAATGGCTATATTCTGAGCCAAGTCTTCCTCTCTCACCTGCGAACAGCACTAAATTGAGTTTTTATATTCATCAATGTAATATTTTAAATTATTGAATGTGTGTCAAGGTTTTTTTATGGGTGACTGGATCGGAGAGCACACTTAAATGGAGTCTTTCAGCAAAATTATGAAGAAGTGTACAGTACTTTGGTGATTTTTTTTTGCTCTGTCCCTCACTGTTCCATCTGCAACAGCTTCTAATATTTCAGGCAAGCTGTTAATATGATTGCTGGACCGATCAATCTGCAAAAGGACCTGCATTTTGGCAAAAGCCTTTTGCAATGCTCTACAGAGTCATGCAGCCAATAGAGTACGGTCACTAGTGCGGTCACTATTTCAATATAGCTCGTGTATCAATGTATTTGTACACAACAAGCTTCATAAACAGCAGTGCCGTAACAACCACCAGAAAGATTTATTACTTTTGTTCTTTAAAATCTTGTCCATGGGCTCTTTTTATGTTTATCTGAGAAACATGTACCTTCTTGGCTTTGACATATGAAGAAAAGAATTAGGACTTGGTCCTTTAAGCCTGTTCCACTATTCATCCTGATCATGCCTGATCGTCTGCCTCAGCACCATTTTCTTGCACTATCCTATCCTTTGATTCCTTTGACATTCAGTGTCTCTTTTGACAAAGTCGCTGAAACGCCATCAGTTTCTGGGGTAGAAAATGCCAAAAACATGTCACACTTTGGGGTAAGAAATTTTTTCGTATCCAAGTCACTTCATCATAAAGAGAACATCTCCAACATCGGAGCTTTCCTCAGTCATGCATAGGAATTTCAGCCTTAGTGTCTGAAATGTAATTTAAATGCATAGTTCTTATGATTCAGAGGCAAGAGGATCACCAACAAATCCTGGACTTAAACTATTTTCCCTCTTCCTCAACTGCATTCCTCACCTTGAAGACATTGCAGTCAAATACAGAAAGCACTGGAAGTCTGCACCACGGCAGTCAGGGAAGTGAGAACTCTTTTCAAGAGGTTCAGCTGAGCCAGTGACCAAGCTGTTTCAGGTGTTGACTGACTTATGTATTCTTTCAAGCAAGTTCTGAATATATTGTGTATGGAATACTCACCAGTTCTTTAAACTATCCTTGACATTTTCTACTGCAAACAGACTGAACTCCTCAACCTGCCTACTCTACAAATAACTATCCTCCACCTGTATCCTGAGATCTCTTAAAGCATTCTTGTAATTGATCCCAGGAATGAAAGGGTTAATGTATGAGGACTATTTTTTAGCTCTGGGCTGTTACTCACTGGACTTTAGATTAATGAGGGGAGATCTAATGGAAACCTTTTAAACATTGAAAGTCCTAGAAACAGTGGATGTGGAAAGGATATTTCCAACAGAGGGCACAGCCTCAGAGTACAAGGATATCCCTTTAGAACAGAATGAGGAGGGAATTTCTTTAGCCAGAGGGTGATGAATTCATTGTCCCAGATGGCTGTGGAGGCTAAGTTATTGGGCACATATAAAGTGGAGGTTGATAGATTCTTGATTGGTCAGGGTGTCAATATTATGGAGAGAAGTCAAGAGAATGGGATTGAGGAAAAATAAATTATCCATATCTGAATGGTAAAGGAAACCCAATTGGCTGAATGGCCTAATTTTGCTCTTATGTCTAAATGTGTAATAGTATAATCTGTGCACCCTGTCCAAAGGTTAAGTTTTCTTCTTGTGAAAGGACTTACAGAGTCCTAGTGCAGTATGACTTGGATAAAGAGCCTTCAGTACAACCATTCCGTGCCATCCATATTGCCCAACCAGTTAGCCCCAATTTTCAGCATTTGGCTTGTATCTGCCCAAGTCCCACTCCTTCCATGAAATCACCCAGATGTTTCTTAAATGATATTATTGCCTATGTCCTCACCTCTTCCTTTGGCAACTCATCCCATATACTCACCACCTTGTGCATGAAAGAGTTGCTTCTCAGGTCCCTTTTAAATATTTCATCTCTCACCCTGAACCCATGTCCCCTGGTTTAGGATTCCCCTCCCCTGGGGAAAAGACTGTTATCATCCACCTTCTCTATGCCTGTCATTATTTCAAATGCTTCTATAAGACTGCCCTTCATTCTCCTACATTCCAATCTCTGCCTATAACTCAGGTCCTCTAGTCCTGACTTCTGGCCATTTTGGGGTGCGATCTCATCTCATCTTGAGCATTTATAAAACAGTTCAGGGTATTCATTTTAGAGGTGCTTTCCCATGAAGAGTTGTATCTTTACTGAGGCACTTAACACAGCCGATATCTGTAGAACTACTTCCCAGAGAGCACCAGTGTCAGTGAGGTAGGGCAGGGCAAACTGGCAACCAGAATAATAAAGCCCGATTAATGCAACAGAAGTCTCAGATTCCTGGAAAATGTGCTGACTAGCTCAATGCTAGAGTCTCTAATTTGATATAGTTGCCTTCATCCCGACATTGGCAGTGAATCACTTCTCCTCTCACAGCTACCTTGCTCCTTTACAACATCTGTTTCCAGTTAATGTTTGGTGCAGGTGTATTCCTATCTATGGACAGCATGAGGTTAACAAGTTTCCAATAATTGATCCATGCTGATGCATGATATTGGATATATAGTGTGTTCTCTGGGCAGTGGTGGTCCATCCATTGTATCATCCCTTCCCCTCACCCACCTCCTCCGTCATTTCCGTTCCTTGTGCAGGAACATTGGGATTGTAGTAATTAGACTCTGATTTACAGAAATGGCATGAGGATATGAGGCCAAAGTTCAATACCCCAAAATAAAATTTAAACCAATTAATCCGTTAGATTTTTATCACTGCTCCATGTTTTCCCAGCAATTCCCTCAGTGCCTGGCCTTTGATTGATTCAGATCAGTTTTGCAAGAGTTCTGATTGTCTGCCCAGTGCTTCAAACCTTGAGATGACATTTACACCACACTCATAAAACAATCAAATTTGCAAAGCTTTTAAACAACTGGGGCATAGTTATATTTAATAAAAGCCTGTCTATAATAACCTGAATTAGCATTTTATGCCATGTAATACCTCTGAGAATGCAGGATTTTATGGAGTCATGTATTGTTGAGCCCATCTTTCCAATAGGTAGGATTATATACTGACTGTCTGCTGGTTAACCCTTCTGTTTCTGGAATACTTCACATGAAATGAAATCAATATAATTGTTCCATTTCTATATGAACAATCCAGCCTCAAATATATTTCATCTTTCATGGCAATCACAGCCTTTACATGTAAAACGTGATTGGTCAGAACATTTTAACCGATTTTGCATCACTTAGGGCCACCCCATTATAGGAAGGATATGGAGTCTTTGAAAGAGTGTAGGAGGGTGCCTGGGTTAAAGGACATGTGCTCTAAGGAAAGGTTGGACAAGCTTGGGCTGTGTTATCTGGAGTGATGGAGCCTGAGGTGAGGGCCAGTTAGAAGCATGTAAGGTTACGAGAGGCAAAGATAGAATAAATAGCTGCTATATTTTTCCCAGGTTTGAAATTTCTAATAAAAGTTAGGTGAGAAGGGTTAAGTTCAAAGTAGCTGTTTTTTAACACACAGTGCCTGGAATGAGTACCGGGAGTGGCTGTGGATTCAAACACAACAGAGACATTTAAAAAGCTCTTAGATTAGGACATGAATATACAGAGAATAGAAGGATATAGGCTTGTGTAGGCAAAAGAGATTAGTTAGGCACTTAACTAATAGTTTAATCATTTTAATTCAGCACAACATTGTGGAATAAAGATCATGTTCCTGTGCTGTACTGTTTAGTTTCCATTGGTTCTTTCAATAACCTGGTGCAGAAGTGCCGACTTATATCAAGAGAAGTGACTGAGACCACAAGATGTAGCAAGGGCTCAGGAATCACAGCTGCGGTATTGTTGTCTGTCCTGATGCAGGATTATATATATATACTCACTGAAGGAGTGTGGGCTTTGAGATTGAGCCTGCATTTAGTTTCCTTGTTTTGCCTTTGACAAGATAGTGGGGAGCTGCCTTCTTGAGGTGTGGGTGCACCCACAATGCTGTTAAGGACAGAGTTCTAATATTTTGACCCAGTAACGGTGAAGGAGTGCCATGGTCCGTTCCAATATCCTGGTGTCACAATTCACCCAAAACTCAGCTGGACCGGCTACATATGGTTACAAATGTAGACTAGAGGCAAGGTATCCTATGATGAGCGACTCCCTCCTAACTCTACCCTCCATCATCTTTAAGTCTCAAGTTAGGAGGCTGGAGATTTCTTCTTTTGCATGCCAGATGAATGCAGCTTCAACGTTTCTAAAGAAACTCAACATGAGCCAGAACAAAGTAGCACCACTTGGCTGACATCTAATCAACCGCCCTAAACATTCATTTCTTTCACCACCTTACTGCCTAAACTCTGCTTAAAGAAGGGCAGCATTTTCAAAGGGACACCACCACTTGCGGTTTCATTTCCTAGATGCACTTCTTTCTGACTTGGAAATATATCTTCTCCATCTTCCTTACTGGGTCTAAAATCCTGGAATTCCCTACCCAAAAACTAGAAGGACTGCAGTGGATCAAGAAAGTCACTTGTCAGCACCTTCTTAAGGACAGTTGAGTGTAACGTGCTCTTCAGGCAAATTAACCCAGGTATGGAGTAAACTTGAGAGTTGAAGGTAGAAAGTAACATTGAGGATTTATTTGAAGAATGTAACAGATGAGTAATAAATGACTCAGAGTGTACTCACTCGAGAGGGCCAGAGTACACAGAGCATTAATTCAATCAGAATGCAAATTCAGGACTCGGCGATGAATGCTAGTCTTGACAAACTTCAGTAGTGCATATAGTATGGGAACCTCGTGCGTATCAAAATCAAGATTTAATAAACTCATAACAGGATGCATGAGAAACCCACATTCAAATAAATAAATGGCACAAAAAATGCAATGAAAACAACGACGGAACTAGTCACTTAACAAGTTCTAGTTAAACAAGTGAATGAGTTAGTGAGTCAAAACACAGTGGCCTGATACTCTCTGATGCCCTGCATTGGTCTGAAGAGTTAACAGCAGTTGGGACACTGTTCCCTCCAAGCTGTATGGCTGTGCAGCAACTGAAATGTTCCCGTGGACATAGCTTTTGTTGCTGTGCAGCTGGAATTGTCTTTTATATGTTAATATAAAGTGCTGCACTGTTTTCAGACAGTGTAAAAATTTCCTTCTCAGAGCAATGGTTGGTTCACTCAGCTGTAAAATATATTAGAGGGAAGGTTGGTAGGGGATGATAGTTTTGCCAATGATTCTTTTTAAGTTCCCGTAAAACAAATCTAAAAGGATACTATGCTAATTCCAATGACACTCCCAGTACATTAGCTGCAAAGAGAAAAAGGTTTTTCCAATGAACAAAGACATTTGCCTTTGAATTACCATTTCACTGTATTCAATAATTTATATGTTAGATATTTGAATTTAATTAACTGGAAAGAGTATGGTGTCTCCATTAGATAAATGGCTTCACCGGATGTGATAAAATTGGCCACCATCTTGGCACATTGCCCAAATATGAAGTTGTAAGAAATCAAAATCAAAGTGGCATGAAAAGCAGGTGGCTGATCAATGGTGTCAGCTTTCACAACTAGCTTAGGTTTATCTACTGTATATCATGTCCACTCCAAAGTTTGTGCTTCTCAGAAATAGCTGATTGTCATCTGTGCATTTTTGCAGTGTTCACGTTTATTGAAAATCAGTCTATTCACATGTAAGTTTCCTCAACCCTTTGTGAGGTGATGTTGTGGCATAGTTAAGTTAGAATTATGGTCTTCGGTTCACTGCACTAACTTACTGTGTAAACAAGCCCTTGTTCCAGGAAGTAAACAATCTGTAGATCCATATGGGTGTGTGACTCTGATCCAATCATTGGAACAAGAGAGCTGGTGGGGAGTGGATGTGATGTGAGCAAATGATTTGAAGACTCAGAAGTGTAAAGGCTGGCATATTGGAAAGATCAAGGCTTGCAATCCAGATGGAAGAGCAAACACACAAAGAAATCCAGATGATTGAAATCTGAAATAAAAGAGAAAATGTTGGAAACACTCAGCAGGTCAGGCAGCATCAGTAGAAAGAGAAATAGAGTGAAGATTTCAGGTCAGGGACATTTCATCTAATCTGAACTTCTAACAAATGATCTCAGACTGGAAGTGTTGACTGTTTCTTCCTGCACAGATGCTACGTGGCCTGCTGAATGTTTCCACTATTTTATGTTTTATTATAGTAGAGTGAACACAATAGTCTGTGGAATAAAACTGGAATATAACTGTGAACAGAAAGCTGGTTTAGCACTTCCTTTTTGATCTGAAGTGTTTGTTTTGGCCACCCTTGATCACTTGTCCCTTGCCAGGGTACAATTGCTCTCAGGAGTCATGAGCATCTGTAGATGCTGGAATAGACCATGTCCCTGTGTGTGCCATCTCTCCAGTGAGAAGTGCTGTATTGCAATCAGAAGGAATTCAGCAGGTCAGGTGGCATCCATGGAAGGAATATTTCAGGACAAGACCATTCTTGTGTCTCATTACCTGACTTGCTACCAAACGAATTCTAAATCCCATCGCAATTTCCATCCATCTGAGTAGCCTCAAATACCACTGCAAGACTGCATAGAGAGTGCTAAAACTGAAAGCCAAAACTTCTCACTCACTTTTCACACCACTTTCCCCTCCCACTCCAGGCTCCCTTCTAATTATTGCTCAAAGCCCCCCACTCCCACCTCCCCAACCATAGTGTTTAACAGCTTTCCATACTGTCGTCTTCCCTGTGTTTGACTGCAGACTGATACATTTTACCCCTTCGAAAATTAAGGAAGCTTTTCTGAATCATATTTCAGATTGGTTTTACGTCCAATAAAGCAAACATCCTTAAGAATGAAATTGTATATTTGCATTAATAGATATGTATGATTTATTTGATTTGCAATGAAGGGCAGAATTTTATCTCAGCTTTCTGACGGAATTTCCTTCCACTGATTATGGAATGAATGTTAATTCATGACTATTGTTTGGTAAGGTTTAAGCATTTAAATCTTCTGCCTCAAATACAGAGAGTTACTAAAGCACCAGAACTGAACCCAGTAGGATTCCTTACATCATTAGAGTGTTGCACATTTTCATGAACATTGGTTTACAAATTGGTGAAAACTCTCAGACATTTTTTCCCTTAATTCTTGACTTTATTTCTTTCCATTTTCTTCTGCTTTCAACAGCCACACCTTGCATCAAAGCCATCAGTCCCAGTGAAGGTTGGACCACTGGAGGGGCTACCGTTATCATTATCGGAGATAATTTCTTTGATGGATTACAAGTCATATTTGGCACCATGCTGGTCTGGAGTGAGGTACGTGAAGGAAGTGCATGCACTGATAATTTAACAATAATCATTGATCTTGATATACAGATTATTTGTTTCCATTTTCCACTCTCCCTTTCTCTCTTCCCATTTGCTTCTCCCTTTCTCTTTTCTCTTTTTCTCGCTGCCTCACTCTGTTTCTCTTTCTCCCTTACACTCATCCTTTCTAGCTCAGCACACTCCCTCACCCTCCCTCACTTTCTCTCACCCTCCCTGCTTCGTAGTTGTTTCCACACTGTGCTTTTTGTTAACCTCCTGAGCCTTGTCAAATATTTTCTGGAAATTAGCAGAAAGGTCAGGTGGATACTGGCATGGAAGTAAAACAACATGGTTAGAGCAGACTATCTCGGGTGTTGAAAGGGTTATGCACACAGAGGAATGTACCAGAGCCGATCATTCCATTCGCTCTCCGTATGTTCCAAGGATTATTTTTAAGTGATTGAAAGACGCATTCGAGCAGGAGCTTACGTGGCCCTTCGTGACTTTGTTGCCTGTCAGGGACAGCGATCCAATTAGTCCAAACCTCCAATATCTACCAGATGGAGTTATTTTCAGAGCTGGATGAAGTATTTCACTTGACATGTTTGCCATGAGTGCTTGACAGGCATGGTATCCGTGGCTGCAAGCTCTAAACGAGTGATATAGTCATAGACGGGTGAATACTTCAGGTTAACTGTGGAATTGACCCTTGGAAGTAGATGCACACAGTGGTCATGACAGAGTTTAAATTTCTACCCTGAAGAAACTTACACATATACACCATACAAATTTTCCCACTTTTAAAGTCACATGTGACAGCTCATAACCTTCAAACGTGAGCATAGGTTTGAATGTCAGTAAAACTAGTTGATATCATAACTAATACTGATCCTGCCTTTGTCTGTCAGCAGAGATCACAGCAATCAAATGGAAAGATGGTTGTTTACTTTTACCACTCCTCCTCACTTACACCATCCCACTGTTAATTTTAATTCCCCTGCCTTATGCCAGTTTAGATGAACTGATTTAGCACAGACACTGGAGAATTTATTTTCAAACTGAGCCTTTGGGAGAGCTTAATTTAAGATATGAATGCATTCAGAAACCATTACCAGCATAACAGTAACACAAAACACTTGGAAGCCAGTTGGATTAAACTTCATAATATTCTTAGTTACCATAATAGCAGACGGGCAAACAAAGCCAAAATTTATTGGAGGAATGATTCTCTCCTTGAAATGGAGGAAGAATATCAGACAGCTCAACTGTTAGCAATTGTCCTAACATCTTATGTGTAATGAGCAAATTTGTGATTCACAATACAAGAATGGATGTACAAATGAGTTTTGACCATAACATCCAACTTCGTTGCTTTGGGTCATAGAACGCAGTGGAGTCAGCCAGATATGAACAATGGATTTAATTGCAGGGTATCCATCTTCCTGTTGAAGTGTTGGGCTAGATAATCTAGGCAGGTTTTTAGGTTTGGTCCTATGAAGTGTAGGGGGCTAAGGTACTGGATACTCTGCCATTGTGTTTCTCATGACATGTTCTCACAGTGTGGCTGAGAGGTGTCCTTGCACCCCTGTACTGTACATGAGGAGCAGAAATGCCAAAGATGTGGTAGTGTCTGAAGAGTGGAACAACATTAGTATTGATATTGGAATACAAATTAATTGCATTAGCATTCTCCATTGGTTGCTATTCCTGATGTAGCTGTATGCATTTTGGATTAGTAAATAAATGTTGCCATTGGGCATGTAATCCTGAAACTCTTTTTACATGTGGACTTTAATCTTTGTGGCTGTCTATTGGTGAGCCCCAGAACTCTGATTAGTTGACACGGTGAGCTTTAGCCATTCATAGAGTGAGTCAACTTATAGACAGCAAGACAGCATTGTTTGTGGGTTTCATTCAAGTGACAAGGGTTCCAGAGAGTGCAGTTGCCAGATGTACTTCTGCAAATCAGCGAGGGAACATTTCTGCAGATGGTCTCACCAATTTCACAGCTCTGATAATACCAACCTGAACTTCCTTGAGAAAATACAGTTGCCATACTGGGTCAGTATCACAACAACACTGTTTCCTATACCCTATTTCTGACTTTTGGGATCAGGCAACAGTTCCATTTGATCATTTGCATGCAGTCTAGACCATGTTTCTTGTTGTCACTCTCCATTTTTCCTCTCTTCTGTTTTCTTTCTTCTTCCAGTTAACTCTTTCACTTTTTACATTTTTACCTTTGTTATCTGACACATGAGACCAATCGCGCTGTCTCCTGGCCATCTGGGGACCAGAGTCAGAACCATATTTACTATCACTGACATACAGTATGATGTGAAATTTGTTTTGTGTTTTTTTTGCAGCAAAAACATAAAATTCTATAAATTAGTAAAATAAATAAATAGCGCAGAAAAAAAGGAAAAAAAAAGAATTACAATGTAATGTTTAAGGGTTCATGGATAGTTCAGAAATCTGAAGGCAGAGCCCTTTTCCTGCTATTGTCCTGACCATATACCAACCTCCCTTAGCTCTCTCTCTCTCTTGGTTTCATTTCTCTCTCTCTCTCTCTCTCTCTCTCTCCCTCTCCCTCTCCCTACTCTCTCCCAGTATTTCTGACCTACTCTTCCGTTTGCTATATCCCTTCACTTCTGTCCCTATATTATTAGTAATAATAATAGTAACAACCATACCTTACTATAACTACAAGCCTGATCCAGTTTTAGTTTACATTACAACCAATCCATTATTATGGATAGGGCAATCCTTAATAACAATCTGGATACAATATTACAGGATAAACAAGCAAGAACAACGTGCTTAATAGATATGGCCACTCCAAACATGCATAACATACAGAAATCAGTAAGCAAAAATCACCAGAAATGTATTGAATTGAAAGGGGAAATTGAAAGGCTCTGCAACATGCAGAAAGTATACATTGTCCCAATAGTAATACCTACAATTGATGTCATCCCAAGTCACTACACAATAGCATTACACAATTAGGCCACACAGCAATATTTATGTAAATCTCTAGAAAGCTACAATACTAAACACCACTGGAATAGTTTGAAAGTTCCTAGCAATTCAGAAATGAGTGTGCTTAGCTATGCCTGTACCTCAGATTTTACCAGCGTGAGCAGAGAAAAAATAAAAATACAATAATAATAATGATGATATCTTACTTATAGAGCACTTTTCATACAGATAAAGTTGTTCAAAGTGCTTTACAAAGGGATAAACTGCAAACATGAAATAAAAGACAAAATGAAGTTAGTTAAAAGCAAGGTTAAATAAACAGGTTTTGAACTGGTGTTTAAAAGTGTCAACTGAGTCTGCATCCGTTATAGTTTTAGATATTGAGTTCCACAGTTTAGGAGAGTAGTTCAAAAAAGCTGACCTACCAATTACCTTTTGAGGGAAATTGTTTAAGTTTGAGACCAGCGTAAGACTTGAAAGCTCGAGCAGGAATATAAAATGCAGGCAATTGAATTGTGCACTTCGGTCACAGACCATTGAGAGCTTTAAAAACAAGAAAGAGAAATTTAAAATCATTTCTTAAAGATCTAGGAAGTCAATGCAGAGTAGTTAGGATAGGAGTGATATGTTCCCTCATCCTGGTTTTAATTAAAAGTCTAGCAGTGATGTTCTGAATGAGTTGAAGTTTGTAAATATATTGCTTTGGAAGGCCAGTAAAAAAATGCATTGCAGTAATCTAGTCTCTTCGATATAAAGGCATGGATTAGTTTTTCAGTATCATTTTTCAGAGACTGAATCAGACATACCTTTGCAATCTATCTTTCTGTTTGTTTGTCTATCAGTCCCTTGCTCTAAATGTCTGTCCCCATTCAGAGTTTGATTTCTATTGCTCCCTTTCTGTCTCTCCCCAGCTTGCTCTCTCCACCTCTCTGTCTGTCCCCAATGTCTCTCTTATGCTATCTCTCCGTCTCCCTCTGTTTCACTATCTCCTGTTCTTTCTCTTTGTTGCATTCTCTTTGTTGGCATTCTCTTTCATTCTTCCTTTATGCCTCTGTCTCAGTCAGCCTGCCCGTCTCTCTGTTGGTCTTTCTCTCTCTGTCTGTCCCTCTCTCTTTCTCTCAGTACTTCTGTCTCACCTCTTTTCTTCACTCTCCCCAGATTTCTGTTTCAGACTCTGTATCCTGCTGACCACCCCCTGGGCTGAGAGAGGTGGACATATGGCAACAATTTCCATTTGAATGACACCCTCTGGCCGTTCTTGTAAATCTCAGACTGGCAAAATTCACCTCTCGTTCCTAAGCCTGGGGCCCACTCAGTGCCATATGTTAACAAAAGAGAAACCTGAATGGCTTAATATCCTCAGCGTAAGCAGTGAGGGATAGATTGGATTTTGTATTATTTATTTTAAAGGTGACCTCCTTAACCCCTCGGATTCTGGAAGGGTTTCAGATTATAACGCCCTGCAACTGGAGCCTCTAAGTACTGGCAAGCCTTTATTGGCCTTGACTCAGATATGAGATTTATGCAAAGCAGAGCTTGTTTTTCATTAAATCAGGCATGAGTGCTGATTATTTACACATTCCCTTAATTGTCCCTGTTAATAAGTATTGTTCAGCTGGTAAACTATTATAATTCAAATGACATTTTCGCACATGTGTCACCAAGGGAAGAACTGAATTGTTTTGTTGTCAATTTAACACCAACTTCAGTTCCGTCGGTTACAAAAGGCAGGATCTCCCAGTGACCACCAATTTCAGTTCAGTTTCCCATTCCCATACTGGCATGCCAGTCCATGCCTCCTGTATGATCACGATGAGGCCACACTCAGGTTGGAGAAGCAATACTTCATGTTCCTTCTCGGTAGCTTCCAACCTGATGGCATAAACATCGATTTCTTGAAAATAAATCCAAGGATCCAATCACAAACAAGAGAAATTCTGCAGATGCTGGAAATCCAAGCAACATACACAAAATACTGGAGGAACTGAGCAGGCCAGGCAGGCAGCATCTATGGAAAAGAGTAAACAGTCGACGTTTTGGGCTGAGACCCTTCATCAAAACACCAAAATGCCTAGCCTGGTGAGTTCCTCCAGCATTTTTGGTGTGTTCCAAGGATCCAACCTGAGACAACTGGAAAATGAAACAGAGTTGATGATTCTTTCCAGAGATCCTTTGTGTGAATGGGTCCCTGTCTGGATATATTAAGTTTGTTGTCTATCTGCAGATCTGCAGATGTTGTGTAACCCATTGGGTGTTAATAATGTTTTGGATTTTGTTAAGGTTGCACAGTAAGTGACAATGGGAGCTAATAGGACATCCTATTTCAAATCCAGCAGCACCCTGTCTTGTATCTTCTGTATCTAGTCTATAGGGGTCAGTTGATTGTATGTAACACACAGTTCAATGTGAATAAAACAGCATTAATGATGCTAGGGCTCAAAGTGCTACGTATGAGCACAGACATACATAAGTACACAAAACATGTGTTCATATTCTTCTACATATGAACATATACACACAGACATAAACTCTCACTTTGTAAATAGTCAATGCCCCAGTGAGATTGGTGTTATATCCTTAACTGTAATACTCTGCTTAGTTGGATAGAAATAACTCACTCTCCAGACTAGAATGTAAAACACTGAGCACCGGGCATGACTCCTAATGATTCTTTCCCTGGTGAAAATAGACCTAGGGAGGAGAGGAGGAGGCAGAAGGACCTAGCAAGTAGATAGTTTGCTGAACATAGCATCACAAGTAGATGGTTGATGAAGAAGACATTTGGCATTCTGGCCTTCATCAGTCAGGGCATTGAGTATAGGAGATGGGAAGTTATGTTACAGTTGCTTAAAACATTGGTGAGGCTGCACCTGTGTACAGCTTTGGCCACTCTGTTGTAGGAAAAATATTATTAAACTTGAAAGAGCACAGTAATGATTTACTAGGATTGCCTGGATTGAAAGCCCGGATAATATGGAGAGATTGCATAGACTAGAATGTTATTCCCTGGAACCTAAAAAACTGAGGGGTATAGATAGTGTGAAAACATAGTCTTCTTATCCCTGAAAGGGGTGCTAAAAACAGCAGGATTTAGGCTTAACATCAGAGGCAAGAGATTTAATTGAAGCATCGAAGGCAGCTTCTTCTTGCAAAGGATGGTGTGCATTTAGAAGGAGCAGCCAGAAATAATGGCTGAGGTGGGCACATTAGCAGCATTTAAAAGGCATCTAGATCAGTAAAATAATAGGAAAGGTTTAGAGGGCTATGGGCCAAGCACAGGCAGATGGGTCTGGCTGACTGGGCAATGCTATTGGCATGGACAACTTGGTTTCCGTGCTGACTCAGTCACTTCAGGATCTTCAGGATGGCAAGTGCAAAAAGAATTGCTCCTGCAGGGTTAAAATGGACAAGAGGTGGGATTGGAAAGGTTAAACAGCAGGCAAGTTTTCAATTTATATTTAATTATGCAAAAATTTGTACGCGATAAGGGGTTGTTTATCTGGCAGTGCAAGCTGTCTGGAGACTGATAATGAGTGTCTTTGCCTTGTTGATATTGATCATGGGGTTCTCTGGTACTGATCACTTACTGATTACAGCACCCAGAAGTTCCACAGCACTCTGTGGAACTGTGACAGATCACCTCAAGTGAATATACAAATTAACTTCAGTAAAGGTTCTTCATACTGGTGTGAAATTTCATATTTCTCCTCTTGCAAAACCATTTTGTTGGTGTTGTGCCTAGGATTGATAAAGTCTGCAGTGTGGGAATACGAAGTTTGTCCATTAGAACTGTGAGAAATATCTACCTCATCAACCTCAGTACTTAGAACAATAATTGTGCTGCATATCTGACACTGGAAAGGACAGTACTGATGTTGTGAGGGTACAGGACTGGAAAGGGTAGAACCATAGAATAAAGGAGAGCAGAATGCGAGAAACATAAAATACACAGTAGTTAATGTAAAAATAACAAATGTTAATGTATGATTCTTTGGGACTCAGATAGAAGAAATCATTTTAGATTCACGGAGCACACAAACTGACCCTTCAGCCCATCTAGTCCATGTCAATTTATTACCCTGTCTAGTCCCATTGACCTCACTTGAACCATAGCCCTCCCATCCACGTACTTACCCAAATTTCTCCTAAAGGCTGAAATCAAACCTACATCCACCACTATTGCTGGCAGCTCATTCCATGTTTTGGTTAATAAGGAAATAGAGGAGGCATTTAGCAAGTATTTTGGGTGTGTCTTCATGGAAGAAAATACAGGAAACCTCCCAGAAAGACTGGAGCAATTCTGGTTTGACTGTGGAACCAAAAAAATAAACATTAAAAACAAAAGAAATGTTGCAGTAATTAATGTTATTGAAATTCAATTAGAACCCAATGAGGAGAGAGGGAAAGAAAAAGAGAGAGAAAATGCAAATTTGTATACCAGTTGGTCAAACATCTGCATTAAAAGTTTTAGGGCACAATTACTAAAGCAATGGGAACAGAGCACTGAAAATATAGTCGTACTGGGAAAAGTCAACAAGGGGTTTATGAAAGGAAAATGATGCGTGACATATCTGCTTGAAATTTTTAAGATTGTTACTAGGGTACCCATTGGATATGGTAAATTTGATTGTTTGGAAGAGCATTGAGAAGGTGCCACAGAAGTAATCAGTAAAATTGGAGCCCAGGACACTGGAGTAAGACATGGGTATGGATACCGGATTGGTTTATGGTTCTGTTTTCCTCTATAAAGAAAGATGTAGTGCAGTTGGGAGTCACAGATTGATTAATAAACGTTTGCAGTTTGTTTTCTGAGAAAAGTTTCACATTCAGATTTAGATGTATTTATCACGTATATCGAAACGTACTGTACAATGAAATGTGTCATTGACATTAACAATTGATACACCCAAGGATGTGCTGTGGGCAGTCCACAAATGTTGGCACACATTCCATTGTCAACATAGCATGCCCACAAGGTTCAGCAGAACAATACCGGGCAAAACGAGGCCTTTTTGCACCCACTCACCCTCTCATACACACAGATAAGCCTTTGTTACTCTAGAAACTAATCATGGTAGGGCAGTACAGTGGCAAAGTGGCACAATGCTTCACAATAGAGACGACCAGGGTTCAATTCCCGCCTCTGCCTGTAACAAGTTTGCATGTTTTCCCTGTAACTGTGTGAATTTCCTCTGGGTGCTGATGTTTCCTCCTACAGTCCAAAGATGTACAGTTTGATAGATAAATTGGTTATTGTAGAATGTCCCATGATTAGGATAGTTTAAATCGGGGAATTACTGGACAGTATGGCTTAAAGGGCCAGAATGGCCTGTTCTGCATTGTATCTCAATAAAATAAATTTAAAAAAGAGAAATACAGGAGCCAGGATAATGGTCTACTTAGTTCTTTTCCTTTAGTGTGGTGCTCACACATGATGTGCTGGCATAATGACAGATGTCATTCATGTACTTCTTACATATAACCCATAACGGATTATATAAATAAACAAAGAACCAAACAATATATTTACAATATTACTCAAATAGTACTGAAATATTAAATAACATAACACTCCTCCCTGCTTAGCTATAAACTCCAATTCGACATGGAACATATCTTAATTCAAATATGTAATGTATTGCTCTCTTGTCATCTCTGTATATAGTATACTATATACTACAACTACTATATAGACATACACAGCACAGTAAATTTTAAATACAGGCCTAAAGATTTAATCATTGTGGAGGATTTCTTACTGTTGTAGAATAATGCCTTTCCTGACAAAGGTGATCAATCTGTTTGGCAGCTGAGACTTATGGCTGTGAAACAATCTCAGGTTCTGGGGCCTCCATTGTGGTGGTTGTAGGAGTTGATTCTGGGACTCCACAAAGTGGTTCTGACTGCTCCGGACACCCTTTTCTCTAACGTCTGACACTGATCTCCTCAACTGATAGGTGTGTTATCTCCAGATGATATTAGACAGAATCTCCTCTGTGTAAGAGAGTGGTCCAATTCTGTTCTTAATTTTTCCAAGTACCCACTTTTGATAACCTCTGTAGTCCCTTGCCATAAGTGCTTGTTCAGGAGTGAAACATCGAACCTCCTTGTTTGTGGAGCCCTCAATCTGCCTCAGCTGTTTGTCCTGCATCCTCATTCTGAGATTGGGTTTGAGGAAATCCGAGCATGAGTGCGAGGGATGAGCCAGGAACAGCACAGCTGGTGACTTGTTGGTTGTGGAGTGTGCTGAATTGCCATATGCAAAGATGCATAGTGAACATCTGTTTCAGCTGTTCTGCTGACATTACTTGCATTTGTTAGACTCTGCGCAAACCTTTATGCCAAACCATTTGTAGCTGGGAGGTACGGTGCAGATATAATATGTCTTATTTCATTCATTTTCAAGAATGATTGAAACTGTTAACCCTATGAATGTGGCCCATTGTTACTGACTAATTGCTCTGAAACTCCAGAACAATTCTCAACGTATCAGCAGTGTGCAAGGCTATTGGGAGCACTGCTGGCCAGTTTGTAGCTGCATCCACTACAACCTAGAAATTTGTGCCCATGAATGGTCCAGCAAAATCCACATGAATCCTCCACCAGGACAATCCAGGGATGGAGAGGTGCTGCTCCAGGCATCTTCTGGATGTGTCGGCATCCTGAAAAGTGCATGGCAAGAGTTCGGTCTGCTGATCTATCTCAGGTCACCAGACAAAGCTTTGAGCCAACGCATTCATTTTGACCATGCCTACTGTAGATTGAAAGTCTGAAGCTCCTCCAACATTTTACCTTTTAGCTTGGATGGTACAACAACTCTCAATCCTCACAAAAGGCAGCCTCCATCAAGGGCAAGTTCATCCTGGCACTGGTAAAAATGGGAGAACTAGAATTTCTGCAGCACATTCCAACCATTAGGTCTGCATGTAGATCTGGGAACTTTTCTGGTTTCCCTTTAGATCATGTCTGCTGTAACAGGAAGACTATCAATTCATATTAAGGAGAATATGTCAATTTGTACATTTTTCAGGTATTTCCTTTTCCATCAGTATTTCCATGATTAGTTGTCCTCTTGAGTTCTATCTTGCAATTGTGTCCTCCATGAAGCAGAGCCCATCTCTGCATTTGTGTGCCTGCAGTTAGTGGAACATCCTCCTCTGAATTGAAAATGAACATTAGTGGTTGATCAGTAATGAAGATAAACTAGTCAAAACGTTTTACACGCTAAACCAGACTCAAGGCCTCTCTATCAATCTGTGCATAGTTTCTTCTCTGCAAAGGCTATGATCACCTCACACTGTCCATTGCTATTTCTTCCTTATCTGTAGTAATGAGTTCAAGGGACTATAAACACTGCAATTCAGATGAATGAGAAGGGATCTTGTTGAAGCATATAAAATTATGAAAAAGGTAGGTAAGAGAAAGGGAGGTAAGTTGATTCCACTGGTGAGTGAGACTAGAACTGGGGACAAAGCCTCAGGACTGGGGGAATAGATTTAGGATGGAGATGAGCTGAAACAGCAGAGTAATAAATCTGTGGAATTCTTTGCCCAGGGAAGCAGTTGAAGTTACATCATTAAATGTTTTTAAGACACAGCTGGATAGATTTTTGCATAGCAGGGGAATTAAGGGTTATGGGGAAGAGACAGGTAGGTGGAGCCAGATCAGTCGTGGTGCAGGGTCTCAGCCGAAACATTGACTGGTTACGCTTTTCCATAGATCCTGCCGGACCTGCTGAGTTCCTCCAACTGTGTTGCTTTGATTTTCAGTATCTGCAGATTTTTTTATTTGTCAGTTGTGATCTTATTGAATGGAGGAGCAGGGTCAATGGGCCAGATGGCCTACATCTGCTCCTTTTTCCTATGTTCAGATGTTGTTACGTAGGGCTGCTGAAGTCAACAGGTTCTGCTTCAGGGGTATGCATGAAACATTAATTGAGGACAACATATGACAGCAGTGTAGGCAGTGTGCCCTACTCAATAAAATCCAAGAAAAGGAAAAGGAATCATTGGCATAAGGAAGCAGGTAGTTTATCAGTACAGTGTCTCAGTCAAAACTACAAATTGCAGCCAGTTGTTGAATTTAAGCAGCTTCAAAAACCAGCAGCCATCCACATCCATCAGATGAAGACAAGTTCTATTCTGCTTCAATAAAGCAGCAATTTTACTGGTGCCCAAGCAGATCAGGGTGAGCTTCCTCAACAGTTATTGCCCAGTAGCACTCACGTATTGAGTAGGAATAATTCTTGTGTGAGCAAAGACCTGGACCCAAAGAATTTTGTCTACTACCGCAACATGTTTACAATGGATACAGTCTCACCTGCTCTCCACTCTGCTTTGGAACATGAGAAACAGCAAAACATGCTTCAGCCTACCTGTTTATCGATTGCAGCTGGATGGTAAACACCATTATCCACAATATTAATAAGCAAGCTTCAAACCTGGGTCTCTGTACCTCCTTCAGGAACTGGATCCTCAGTTTATTGGGAGACTACAGATATTACAGTTGGTGATAGCATCCCCACCTTGCTGGTACTCAAAGCAGACACAACTCAAGGATATGTGCTTAGCCTACTGCCCTACTCTCTCTATCTCCATAATCATGTGGCTAAGTAAGGCATCTGTAAATTCAGATTGCAGATTTCAGCATCTGCAGATTTCCTCATGGTTGCGTCTGTAAATTCAGTGATGACACCACTTTTGTTGGTAAAACAAGTGGCGATGAAGATGCATACAGAGGTGATATATGTTTGACACAGCTTTGTGGGCCAAAGGGCTTGTATTATGCTGCAGGTTTTCTATGTTTCCAGATAGATTGGCTGGTTGAGTGATGTGGAACAACATCAGCAAGACCAAGGATAAAATTGTGGGCTTCAGAGAGAGGAAGCCAGGCGAGTACACACCAGACCACATGGAGGATCAGTGGCAGAAAGGATGAGCAGTTTCAAAATTATGAGGGTCAACATCTCAGAGGATCTATCCTGGGCTAACATATGGACACTATCATGAAGCAGGCACACTGGAGGCTATGCCTCAGTAAGAATTTTGAGGAGATTTGTTATGTCACCAAAGATTTACAAGTTTCGGTAGATGTTCAGTGAAGAGCATCCTAACTGATTGCATCACAGCCTGGTATGAGGACTTCAATGCATAGGATCACAAGAGGCTGCAGAGGACTGTAGACTTTGCCAGCTCTATCACACCATCGAGGTCATCTTCAAGAGGTGGTGCCTTGAGAAGGCAGTCTCCATCACTAAAGACCCACGCCATCCAGGACATGCCCTCTTCTCCTTTACCATCAGAGATGAGGTGCAGGAGACTGAAGACCTACACTCAATGTTTAGGAACAGCTTCTTCCCCTTTGCCATCAATCTTTGAATGGAGTATAAACCTATGAACTGTGCCTCATTATTCATTTTATTTGCATTATTTATGTATTTTGTAATTTATGACTTTGCACTGTACTGCTGCTGTGAAATACTTTTACATCATACGTCAGTGATAATAAACCTGATTCTGATTCCATTGTCATACATTGTCATAGTTTCTTCTATTCAAACATCTATTAATATAAAGTCCCAAGGAGTCGTAACAGCAGGTGTGGGATGTGCACATTGCTAAAAAATCTAGCAGAGTTCTTAGAGAACCTTTACGGAAAGACAGTGGGATGAAGTAACCAGGAGGATAGATTTGGTGAAAGAGTTTGAGAGATGAGGAACAAAGAATATATAAAGAGCAGAAGAGTAAACATATTTGTTTACTTGGTGTGTGCATGCAGACTGAAGTAAAACAAGCAGGATGTTAAACCTCAAACTGAACTAAAAATAGGGAAAATGTGCCTTCTTCTGATAGTTTCCTGAAAGTGGTGACACAGGTAGATAGACTGATGAAGAAGGAAGTAGATATGCTTGCCTTCATCACCGAGGCATTGAGTGTAAAAGTTGTGACATCATGTGAGATTTGCAGAAACCATTGGTTAGGTCACAGTTGGAGTATTGTGTCCAGTTCTGGTCCTGCACCATAGGAAAGCTGGGATTAAGCCAGAGAGGATGCAAAGAAGTATCTTTCAAAGACAGGAGGTCTTGGGTTATAAGGTAAGACACTCGTACATGATGGGGGGGGGGGGGGGGTGTCTAATGACGAATGCCATTCAAACACTTTATACATATAATCAATTATGTAAACAAAGATTGCTTAATGAAACAATATATTTATAATATTACTCAAATATTACTGAAACAGTAAATACACAACACCCCTCTCTCCTTAGCTATAAACTCCAACTCAATATAGAATGCATCTCAGCTCAAGTATGTAACATATTGCTCTCTAGTCATCTTATACATACTGTATACCATATAACTACTATATAGACATCTAAAGCATAGTAAATTTTATATTGTCCTATTCATGCTAAAGATTTAAAATCTGTGTAGCATTTCTGACGCTTGTAGGATAATGTCTTTCCTGAGCAAGAGGGGGTGGGGAGGTGAGACGGTACTGTGAATCAATCTCAGGTTCTGGGGCCTCCTCCATGGGGGTTGACTCTGGGACTGCAGGACGTGGTTCTAACAGCTCTGGGCTCTTTTCCTCTGGATTTTGGCATCTGAACAGTACATGACAAGCTGCTCAGTCCACTGATCTATCCCAAGACAACAGATAAAGCTTCGAGCCAACACATTCATTTTGACCATGCCTAGATGAACAGCATGTATCTCCTCCAACACGTTCGCTCTCAGCTTGGGTGGTACAACTCTCAGTCCACACGGAAGGCAACCACTGTCATCATCCCGATACTGGTAAAATTGGGGGAACTGGAGTTTCTGCTGCTCATTCCAGCCATTTTAGGTGGCCATGCTGACCACCTAAAGGTGTCTCTTTTTGTTTCCCTTTGGATGATTTCCGCTATAATAGGGAGAAGCATCCCCTTTTGTGAATTTTTCAGATACTTCCTTTTCGAAGGGTAACGGGACAATCCATCGACATTAACATGATTAATCATCCTCTTGAATTCGATCTTGTAATTGTGTTCTCCAGGAAACAGACCCCATCTCTGCATTCATGCTGCTGCTGTCAGTGGAACATCTTCCTGTGGATGGAAAATGGACACTGGTATTTGATGATCAATAACCAGGGTAAACTCTCCAATCCAAGTTCTGGTTGAAGCATTTTACACCCCAAACCGGACTCAAGGCCTCACTGTCAATCTGTGTGTCATTTTTTCTCTACAGTGGCATGGGAATGTGCTGGAAAGGCTTTGGGGTGTTCACTTCAATTACTCATAACACGTTACATGACTGCAACTATACCATAAGGAAAGCATCACAGGCAAGCATCACTGGACAATGTGGTTCATATTGTGTGACTACAGTGTCTGACGTCACCTTTTCCTTTGTCTTTTGGAAAACCACCTCACGCTGCTTTGCCCATTGCCATTTCTTCCTGATCTGTAGTAATGAGTTCAAGAAGTTAGCACATTAGCCAGGTTTGGCAGGAACCTGTTATAGTAATTGACAAATCCTAAAAAGGATGGCAACTGTGATATGTCCTTTGGTCTTGGGGAACCCACCACTGCTTGAATTTTCTCAGCACACTTGTGTAATTTTTGAGCATCGATGATGTGACTCAGTAACTGATGCTTGGTTTAAAGAATTCACACTTGTCACGTTATGTTCTGAGGCCATATTATTCTAATCTTTTTAAAACCTCTTCGTCCCCACCAGTAAAATTGACATCTGGATTGCCTTGTAGCACCTGGTCCAGAGCTTTCTGCCAGAGTTCAGGCGCTACTCCAAGAATAAGCCTATTATAGCGATAAAACCCTTTGTGAAAGCTTCTGGTGAGAAAACATCTTCTACTTCCATCTGTAGGTAAGCCTGTATTAAGTCCACCTAGCTGAGGTGTTTCTCTCCAGAAAGGTTTGCAAAGATATCCTCTATTCTGGGCAGAGAGTATTGATCTACTTTCAGTACTGGGTTTATGATGACTTTAAGGTCATTACAGATCATGACAGACCCAGTCTTTTTGGCTGCTGGGACCATTGGTGTTGCCCATGTGCTCCGAACAACTTTGGAAAGAATTCCCTCAGCCTCCATGTGAATTAGCTCACTGACTACTTTATTATGGATGTTATAAGAACCAGATAGGCTTTGTAAAACTTGGATGTGGCATTTTCATTTAACTGTATTTTACCCTTGATGTGTTTGAGTTTTCCAATGCCATTCTTGAACACAGCTGTATTATCATCCAGTGTTTATCCTATTTTGCCTTCAGTTTTCTTGATTGCAGGGGAAATGGCATACAAGTGGTGGATCGATCTGCAGTCAAGTTGTAGTTGTCTTGACAGTCAAGTACCCACAATACTGGCCCTCCTGTTTTTGCCACTTACAAGCCTAATGTTGGTTGTTGTATTTCACTATTACAAGTGTCATTCCCACAGGAGTTTTTTTTCTCCAGTATATGTTGTTAGTTGGATACCTGTAGGCTTCAGTTCAGTATCTTTGAAATGTCATTCAAACTCATTTTGTGGAATGACTGAAACAGTGGAGTCATTGTCAAATTCTATCTTAATTAATTTGCCATTCACTTCTGGTGTAATCTATATTACTTGCCTCTTGTTAGTTTCCACATTGTAAATCTCTAGGCTGCTCAGTCCTGTGTCACTCTCATCATTATCAGAATTTTCATCAACAGCATGCAGCTTAGTTTTCTTTTTGAAACTGCAACAACTTTTATCTTTTTCTCTTCCCTGTGCTTATTCACTTATTGGATTCACTTATTGGCTGTTGTGCATTTGTATGTGTCCTACTTCGTTGCATTTTCTGCAAGTTTTGCCTTTAAACCTTCATTGCTCTGGTGTCTGTGAACCGTGCCGCAATGGTAACACAATTTGTTCAGCCAGGCAAATGTTGCAATTTTGTTCATGGTTCATCTCATTCCTGACTGCAACTCACTAGCATTCCTCTCTACTGTTTCTATTGGTACAGCAATTTCAACAACTCTTTTAAATGTGAGTTGTGCTTCAGTTAGGAGTCTTTTTGAACACTTTCTTGTAAGATTCCAAATTAAATGAACTTTTAGTGAATTATTAAGCCCATCATTGAACTGACAATGCTAAAACAATTTCTTTAATTCAGCCACGTAAGCTGAAATGGACTCCCCTTCCTTTTGATTCCGCTTATGAAACCTAAAACATTTTGCAATCAACAATGCTGCCATTCTAAATGTTCCTGCATTGCGCTTATAACAGCAGTAATCTTCTAATCAAACTCTTAAGCACATGGGTGCTTCCGTACCAGACGGTGATGCAACCAGTCAGAATGCTCTTCACAGTACATCTGTAGAAATCTGTCAGAGGCTTTGGTGACATACAAAATCTCCTCAAGCTCCAAATGAAATATAGCCACTGGTGTGCTTTCTTCGCAATTGCATCAATATGTTGAGCCCAGGATAGATTTTCAACGATGTTGACACACATGAATTTGAAACTGTTCATCCTTTCTATTGCTGACCCCTTGTTAATTGATGCAATTGTGAAGAAGGAATCTGACAGAAGAGAAGAATGGACCATGGGAAAAAGGGAAGAAGGAGGGGCACCAGGGGAGAGTTGACAGGTATGTGAGGGGAAGAGAAAAGGTAAGGGTGTCCAGAGTGGGGAATTGAAGAAGAGGGGAGAGGGAGGGGAAAATTACCAGAGGCTGGAGAAATGGATGTTCATTCCATCAAGTTGGAGGCTACCCAGACAGAATATGAAGTGTTGCTCATCCAATCTGAGAATGGCCTCATTGTGGCAGTAGATGAGGCCATGGACCAACATGTCAGAATGGGAATGGGGATTGGAATTAAAATGATCGGCCAAGCGAAATCCTGCTTTTTGTGAATGGAGCAAAAGTGCCTGACAAAGCAGTCCCTCAGTCTACGTTGGGTTTGACCAATGTAGAGGAGGCCTCATTAGGAGCACCAGATACAGTAGACCCCAACAGATTCACAGGTGAAATGTGGCACACCCGGAAGGACTGTTTGTGGTCTTGAATGGAGAAGAGGGAGGAGGGGAGTGGGCAGGTGTAGCTCTCTTTTTTTTTTGCTTGCAGGAATAAGTGCCAGAAGCAATATTAGCAGGGAGAGACAAATGGACAAGGGACTCATGGATGGAGCAATCCCTGTGGAAAGTAAAGAGTGGGGCAAGGGGAGGCAAAGATATATTTGGTGGTAGGATTACATTGAAGTTGGCGGATGTTGTGGAGAATGATATGTTGGATGCAGAGTCTCATGGGGTGATAGGTGAGGACAAGAACTCTCTTCTCTTAAGGTAGTAGGAAGATGGGGTGAAGACAGATGTCTGGGAAATAGAGGAGATGCAGGTAAGGGCAACATCGATGTTGGAGGAAGGGAAACCTTTGAAGAAAGAAGACATCTCTGATGTCCTGAATATCCTGGAAACAGATGCACTGGAGACAAAATTACTGAGAAAATGGAATGGCAATTTTACAGGAGAGAGGGCAGGAAGATTGGGAAGTCATGATTGTTTCTGACAAATAACTTTTCATCAGAAAGATTTCAGCAGGCTATTTACCTGAAACATAGCATTGTCTCTCTCTATGGATACTGCCCAATCTGCTGAGTATTTCCAGCATTCTGATTATACTTCCAATTTCCAATATCTGCAATTTTTGTTTTTGTTCATGAGAGATCAGTGAGTCAAAGATACATATTAAACACAACTATAACTGGCCTTTATTATTATATTAATATTGCCTTGACAGAATGGCAGAACATAACCAACACATAGTAAAGCTTTGGTCTTTATTTTATCCTAATCCTCCTTTTCAAACAGTATGGGTTTGAATTTCTTGTCCATTTTGCACATAAATTTACACTCAGGCAAGGTGCAAAATGAATGTCTGAACCTTCTACTTAATTCTATTGTGTCAATTATGTTGTAATCAGAGTTTGGAATAATCTGCCAGAAAGGTTAATGGAAATCTTCAATAGCAAATATTCACTGTCAGAGACAAACGGGTGAAGTTAATACCATCTTTTGCTCTGAAAGGAAATGCCTTTCCATCCCCTTTTGTTATCTGAGAAATGTATATTAAAATAACTATCTGGTTACAATAAAACACTTTTATGAACTTTACTTCTGTTGCTCGCTATGTTCAAGGTAGGAAATCAGCCAAGCCATGCCAGATCAGGGAAATACAAAGTTAATTGCTTTACAACTGTGTTGTAAAACACTTTTAATACTCTTTGTCGGTACATTTTAATGTGCATTCTATCAGCAGAGTATTAGGGCAGTGACACGTTTATTGCAGGTTTGAAAAAACCCTGTTTACTGAAACTTGGCAGTCAAGTGCTGCTAAAGAACATCACTTGATAGCTTGATGGCATTTTTACTGTGCTTTATTGCAGCTAATCACCCCGCATGCAATTAGAGTGCAGACCCCTCCCCGTCACATCCCTGGTGTGGTGGAAGTCACATTGTCTTACAAGTCGAAACAGTTCTGTAAAGGAACCCCGGGCCGGTTCATCTACACAGGTAAGCAACCAACTCTTGGATTTTTTTGAAGCTCATTGGGACTGT
The DNA here is from genome assembly GCF_030144855.1 of Hypanus sabinus. NCBI lineage: Eukaryota > Metazoa > Chordata > Chondrichthyes > Myliobatiformes > Dasyatidae > Hypanus > Hypanus sabinus. The sequence continues at coordinate 9,155,905 of NC_082720.1, forward strand.
AGAAGGGCTGATACTTCTTCCTTTCTTTTGTGGTTTTAGGAGTCATCTGTAGGCTTTGGTAGATTTTCCAGTGTTTTTTCCTTTAACATTTCAATTGCTCCATTGTATGATTTTGTCCTTGTTGGGTTCATGCTATTTCAGCCAGAGAGACAGAGTTATTCCACCCTCTGGACAGCTTAGATTTGCCCCCTTCCCCACTCTTTCCCAAACCCCGTACTGGAATGTGTGCTTGTTTGGACATTGATAAAGATAAACTTGTCCTTGGGTGCCACCGTACATGTAAATAGTCTGGCAAAGCCCAGTCCCAGCAGTATATCTTCAGGGGTTAGAAATGAGAGTGGAAAATGTTTGGCAAAAATCTCGGCATTAGTAGAAATGTCAGTTGCTTGGATTAAGGGATGCTGGGAGGGTGAAGAGTAGATAACATTAAAAGAGAGCTGCTCTACTAGTTGGCCTGTCTGATGTAGTTAGCCTTGTCTTGTTCCACTTTACCTTTCCAGTAACCATTCTGAATAGTGTCAACTAAACACATTGCTTAGCCAATGTCTCAGCTTTTTTTCTCTATGGATGTAATCCTTCCTCTGACTCTCTCAGTTTTACACTCAGAGGTGCTTGGAATTGATGGGTTTCACCTAAGCTATATGTTACCACCCTTCCCATCTGCTCCCAATGCCCACACTCACCCTCACTCAAGTCACAGTCTGGGTTTGAAATCAACAGTGACACAGCCACTATATTGACCTCCATAATTGACTTACTGCATTCCATTTGCATTCAAGTGCAACTCCATTTTTATTTTTGGGTATCTCTGAAAATACATGAGGCAAACCTGTGAAGAAAAGATCTAGTTAACTGAGTGATAATGCTCTGAGTGGTCTTGGGTACTTCATCTCCTCCACCTTTACACTGTAGGCTGGAAAACAGGAAAGTCCTCCTATATTATGGTCTCTGATTGGACTTTGTAAGGTGCTTGATGCAGTGTCCTAATTATCTTTGAAGTTTTCAGAGCAAGCAACTTTAAATTGTTGGTGTAATTGAAGTTTGGGAGTCTTATCAAATGTACTACTTTTGCCATTTGCAATCTGCTTGGTGGCCTGGACAGACAGAACTTTATTTATGATGTATACAAAGAAACTATATATAGGAGAAGAAATGAAGCAAAGACACTTGTTCTGCAGAGAGTTCTTCTCACGCGGCATTGTAGAAATGATTCAAAACTTGTTTTTAAGCAGTAAATTTGTCAGATCTGAAGATATAAGTTTTCACTTTCCTGGGTCACATAGGAAAGTGACTGCCCCATAACCTTTTCTGCATCATTTTTGAATCAGCCTGGGGATTTCCCATTAGTGGCTTGGCTGGTCTTCATCTAAGTCATTTATGTTCTCGGTGTGTGATTCTGATTAACTAATTATGTGATGTTCCTAAAATTGGCCTCCATGCATGCTGTATCTCAGGCCCTCACTCACTCAAGTGGCACACAAAAATAACCAGGAAATTTTTTAGAAAAAAAAGTTGAAAGTTCCCCAACAACTTTACTTCAGGGAAGGCAGTCATCCTGTGACACAGGCAATGAGTGCTAGAGCCTTGATGAACCTTCACACAATCTCACAAAGAAGCTGCAGGAATGGTCGTGAGCGAGCTGAAGGAAAGTCCAGGGGAGGAGACACCAAGTGGACTCAGTACGTGCAGCTACTGTTCACTCCACTCATCATCCCATGCTGCAACTGACCCCCACACCACGGACTCTTCATGCTGGCCCTGGTCATAGTGGGTGTTAGTGTCATCAGATATATAGGGAGCCTGCTATAGTTTATGGGATGCTGAATGAAACTGGAATGTTGTTAAGGAGAAGGTGAAACCAACACATGAGCGGTTACCTTCTCAGCTTTCTGGAACGTGAAGTGCCTCTTCAGTACACTGAGCCAAGGTGAATTAGTAAGGTCCTGGAGAAGGATGATCTCTCTAATGCAATATAAAATACATTTTAAAAGTGCCCAGAGGAAAGCTGTTCTTCAATGGATAATGAGAGAACTATATTTCCACCCAAACATTTCTAGTATTCACAGTCTATGTCTTTCACATCTTTAAATGCAGCCACAGTATTGCTGAAACCTTCCCACAGTGCCTTGCATTCTACCTGTCCGTCTATAATTAAACAAACGCATTTTGTTTGCCTGTTTGAATGACTTCTGATATATTTTATTCATTTTAAAAGAAATTTCAAAACGTATTTTCCATTTCTCAATACATTTAAATGACACCTTTATACTTATGCCCGAAGTTAAATCGTTCTGACATTTGGTTGAATTCTGTCAGCAGTGCAACTGCAGGAAGTAATAGTCAAATACATTATCATTTTGTCTCCACGATTGCCTTTTTATTTGTCTTATCTTGTCTGAGAGGCTGCTCCTTAGATTGCAGTGAGGCTTTGGTTCCGTGTTGAAGCACAATGGACAAAGGAAGAAAACTATATCATCAACACTCAACCTTTACTGACCTCATAATGCTTTGGAGTTCATCAGTCTTGTCTAATGTCTACAGGAAGACTCTTTCATGTGTAATCTGTAATGAAAACAGAAAATTCTGGAAATACCTAGCAGATCAGGCAGCATCTGTGAATAGAGACATGGAGTCAACATTTCAGGTTGATGGTCTTCTTACCTAAAGGGTTAGGGTTAGTAAGTTGTGAGCATGCTACATTGGCACGGGAAGCATGGTATTGCTTGTTGGTTGCCCCCAGCACATCCTTGTCTGTGTTTCATTAACATAAACAACGCATTGTACTACATGTCTCATGCCGAAGTATCTCGGCCTGAAATGTCGACTGTACTTTTTTGCATAGATGCTGCCTGGCCTGTTGAGCTGCTCCAGCATTTTGTGTGTGTTGCTTGGATCGCCAGCATTTGCAAATTTTCTCTAGTTTGTTCTATATGTTTTGCTGTTTTGATGTACATGTGACAAATAAACCTATAATAATTAACCTTTATCAATAGAAGGATATATTGGTAATGGAGGCAGTTGCAACAGAGGTTCTATATTCTAAATCTCTCTTCATGTGACAGTGCTGCCATCCACTTACAGGGATAGAAACAGTGCCACTAATCTGTACTGCCTGTAACTGGTCCATATCCCTCCAGTTACTGCATATTCATGTGTCTTTGTAGAAGTCTCTTAACATCGCTGTTGGATTTGCTTCCACCACTAGCTTTGGCACCTATCACTCTTTGTGTAAAACACTTCTCTTGCACAGCCCTGTAATCATTCCCCTTCTTACCTTAAAGCTATGCTCTCTGGTAGACATATCTACTTGGGGAAAGATTCTGGCTGTTTGCTCTATCCATACCGCTCTTAACTTTATAAACTTTTATTAGATTTCCTTTCACCCTCTTCTGCTCCAGTGAAAACAACCCAAGTCTACCCAATATAGATCATATCTTCTAATCTATACATATGGTCCTGTAAACTTCTGGGCCATCTTCAAAGCTTCATATCATTCTTGTAATGGGGTGGCCCAAACTTCACACAACACTCTCAAATGTGGCCTAAGCAAAGTTTTATATAGCTGCAGCATGACTTACTCTTGTACCCAATATCCGACCAACAAAGGCAAGTGTGCCATGTGCTTCTTTACCACCCAATCTATCTGGCTGATGAGGCCAATGTGCACTTAAAATGGAGGAACAAAGAGGATCTCATTGAAATGTACAAAACCCCGGCAGGTTTTGGCAGGGTGGATGCAGGGATGATGTTTCCCTTCTCTGGGGATTCTTGGGCCAAGGGTTACAATCTCAGGATGGGTTAGGGGCAAGACCTTTAGCACTGAGATAAGGAGAAATTCATTCACTAAAGAGAATAATGAATATTTGGAATTCATTACCATGGAGCGATATGAAGATGTGGTTCCTGAATATGCTTATGAAAGAAGTAAGTAGTTTTTCATATACAAAAGGCATGGGAGCATAAAGGAGCAGGCGTATGGCACTAAGATACTGGATCAGGCATGATTGTATAGAATGACAGAGCTGACTCGAAGGGCTGAATAGCCTTCTACTTCCATGTCTGTGAGTAAAGAAATAAAAATAATTGAAGTTAATTATATAAAAGTCCCAGATAGAAATGTTATTATGAATGCTAATATCATTTATACAGTATTTTTCCAAACCAAGAGTCATTAAGAAAATATCACTATTCACTGAGGTTAGATTGCTCACTGATTTCCCATGGTGACTGAATGGAAATCCATCTACCTCACTTGAATCTAAACCATCAGACTCAGAATCTATAGGGGTCTGGCCAGTACTGCAGACCGTCTCAGCTTTCCCAGGACAGAGAGATGCTGAACCTAAGAATTTCTGCAGGGTCCCAGTTTGGAATGTAAGACAGGACTAAAGATGAACTCAATCGCAAACAAGAGAAAACCTGCAGTTGCTGGAAATCCAAGCAACACACAGAAAATGTTGGCGGAACTCAGCAGGCCAGGCAGCATCAGTGGAAAAGAGTACAGCTGACGTTTCAGGTCGAGACCCTTCAGTTCTGATGAAGATTCTCCAGCATTTTGTGTGTGTTGCTAAAGATGAACACAGCCTAGATTCCTACTGTAATGCAATAGCCTACAAAAGCAACTTCAATGTACATTCAGTGAATGCTCTGCAAGGTACTTCAATTAACCATATAACCATATAACAATCACAGCATGGAAACAGGCCATCTCGGCCCTCCTAGTCCGTGCCGAACTCTTAATCTCACCTAGTCCCACCTACCCGCACTCAGCCCATAACCCTCCACTCCTTTCCTGTCCATATACCTATTCAATTTTACCTTAAATGACACAACTGAACTGGCCTCTACTACTTCTACAGGAAGCTCATTCCACACAGCTATCACTCTCTGAGTAAAGAAATACCCCCTCGTGTTTCCCTTAAACTTTTGCACCCTAACTCTCAAATCATGTCCTCTCATTTGAATCTTGTACAATTTTAACATTACATTCCAACTTCTGTACTCAATGCTTTGATTTATAAAGGCCAGCGTTCCAAAAGCCTTCTTCACCACCCTATCTACATGAGACTCCACCTTCAGGGAACTATGCACTGTTATTCCTAGAGCCAGGGAGAAGGTCACCCTTTGAAAGGAGGGGTGCAACTAACTACAAATCTTAAATTTATCAAAACCTTACATCTTCTCCAGCATAATTTCAATTTCATCACTTAAAAAGAAATCCCAGAGACAGTCAATACAAGTGTAGGCAGCTTTCTTAATTGTGCCCCATAATAGCTGTGTATGGAACAGATTTGCCTAATTTGTTTGTTTCTGGTTTCTTCTGGCATCCTGAAGAATGTCAAATACGGAACTGTCAACAGTATGTGCACTGTGTGGCGATGGGTGCAGGGGAAGTGCATTGGTCATACAATTTACCCCACTCTAATAGGGCCAGTGAACACTGGCAGACTGTTGTGTGTCGACATTGTTGTTGTACCTAATTAAAAATCATAAGCATGACCGTGGAAGAAAAATTTGTTTGTAGTACAATCATTCTAACATCAAATTAGAGAAAATGGTTACAAGCCATTTAGCTGGGGTTTCACACTGAGTTCAAGAAATCCCCAAACAATTTTTGATTCATTTAATGAAGATAGTCAGCATTTTTGCAAAAGGAAAATTGAGAAACAATTTTTTTCTCTTTTTCTGTAGTGGAAAGAGTACCATTTAATGGTAAAATCTTTAGCCTCTGAAGTACACGAAGCATAAATCCTGTCGTAATCTGGACCCAATGGACTGCTGTTTTTTAATTGCCTTTATTGGTCTCTTGTAAGTTTTGAATAACAAACTAACTAGCTGTTTAGTAAACCCATCCAACGTCTGTGTGTAGGTCATTCATATTTCCCATGTGAACTTGTTTTAACTCCCACACAGTTTGTACTCTGATTTTTTTTAACAAGCCTCATTATAGTTCTGCAGGAAATAGAGCAATTGGAAGTTCTGAACCTAACACATTCCATGAAACATTCCAAAAAACTGGAGTGTTTTATTTTTCTTCTCTCCCTCTGTAATGTTCCACAGTGAACGCAATGTTCTGGAACATATTATAAAACCACAGTGGCCATGTATTTTCTCAGAGTGGATAAACCTTAGTCCTTCAACTAAGTGCTTAATATTGCTTGTTCGTTTGACCTTATGGGGGTGGGGTGGGGAAGTAATGGAGATGATTGAGGGAAATGGACAAAACTACAAGGCAGTTTTTTTTTTATTTAGACAGTGATTCAATGCACCATCAGCTATGCTTTCCTGGGCTGTAGGAACTGCCCACTTCTGTTGCTTCATTGCTTGTGGCCAGGTCTCATTTAGAAGAAATTATTTTTAATTGTTGCTAGCCAAAATATGGCCTTCAGCTATCTATCTGTCTGAAAACTGCCTCTTAAGCTGACCTGAATGACATTCCCCTGATTTTTTTATATATACATACACATGACCTGATCCCACCAGTTAACTTACTGCATTCAGGGTCATGCACCCTGTGCCCTTACCAACTAGTGAAGTGGAGACAGGGTTCTGTCTTAGATACCAACCAGATGGTCTTAACTTCCCTCACTATGAACAACTTTGCACTTTTGCTCCAGAGCTTCACAAGGCAGACCTGCAGCTCTGTTAGAATGGAGCCAAAGCTAGGGGGTTGTTTTTAATCAAAAGATAGTGTTAAATACTGCAAATATCAGTCTCTGGTCAGGAGAGGTAGGGAGGATGAGTGATGGTACTTAATAATAGCTTTGGTCTCTAAGCTTCAATGGGTGGGGAGATGTAGTTAGTTGATATTAATGGCTGAGACATTACACTTTAGTGTCACGGATATAACCATGACCTGTTTCCCATTCATTGCCATGAAGTCAGCCAATTGTTAACTTTTCAGGAAACATGAGAGATGTTGGAGCCTGGACTAACAAGGAGGAAATCAGTAGGTCAGGTAGCATCGATGGAGGAAAATGGACAGTCGACACTTTGGGTCTAGGTAAAGGTTTTCATCCCAAAGCATTGGCTGTCAATTGTCTTGTTGCCTGGTCCATTGAATTCTTCCAGAATTTTGTTTGTTGTAGTTACTACCTCAGTTATATCTCAAATCACCAATGTAGTTGGGTTCAAATCACCAATGTAGTTGGGTTAACGTTTTGTCCTCTTTGCAATACTTGGTGTCCCACTTTATCTTGTTTCAGTCCTTTCATTCCAATATTTGATCATATTGGAGCTCCTAAGTATGTGTCCATTTTGCCAAATGAACTCCCAGACCAGCCTGAAGTGGGGCTGCCTGCACTGCTGGGATGTATTACTAGGGGTTTTATCACCATAACCAACCTGCCCATCTCCTGTATCTTAAAGAGTGACAGTGACAGTTTAAGTATTTATGATAGAAGACGCCTGTATAACTCTAGAGACTTGCACACTCAAGTACAAGGCCTAAAGTAGTGGTCACCAACCTCTTTAAGCCCATGATCCCCTATCTCAGCCTTAGTGAAAGGTAAGATCGACCTATTAAATCGATTAGTCCCACGCATGTGCAGAAAAGACCGGAAGTAAAACTCCGCAACCCAGAAGTAGAAATAATGTATGTACACCAGGGGTCACCAACCTTTTTTGCACCATGGACTGGTTTAATATTGACAATATTCTTGCGGACCTGCCGACGGGGGGGAGCGGACGTTAATCAAGACCAGAATACAGCGATACTCGAAGCACGTTCCTTATACCCAATCTACTATTCCACAATTCAGTTTCCGTGGCTCTCAGCAGTTAGCTTCTGTCCCGCTTGCTCACGTTTTTTTCTTGCAGAAAAAACTTAACGAGTTTGTCTTTAAGTGCAGGGTGCTTGGACTCAAGGTACCGAAGCAGTTTTGAGGGCTTCATTGCCTCATTAGACAACCTCTGGGCCCGAACTCCAGCCTCCTGCCCACCCGCCACCAGACATTTTGGCCAGGTGCAGCTGGTTGTGGGTGGGTGAGAGGACAAGGTCAGGGCCGGAGGTCCCTGTGCCGGGGCCACGGAGGTCGCAGTCCAGAGAGAGCGACCGACCAAGCGAGAAGGGGACAGTGCGTGTATCTGTCCCCCGTGTAGGATCTATCGGCCGACAAAAGTTTGTCTCGAGGGTTGACTTTCAGTAGATTGCATCGAGGTAGCTGCTCTGCTACTTACGAAACCCTGAGCCCCAATTAGGTTGCCTGCAAATATTTTAGCACCGGGTTCCCCACGAACATTTGGTGTGCTAAACAGGTTTAGAGGCGGCGCCCATCTGTCCGCGCTCCAGGCCAGTAGCAACAGCACTTCTCACCAGCGCGTGAGGTGGCCAGTTACCTGAGGCCAACCAGTGATCCCTGGTGCGAGGGTATCACTGCGTTTAGATGACTGATGACCTCGTGTGTGTTCAAGTTCAACAGTGGGCGTGGCAGGGAATGAGGAAAGGTTCAGCTGACTCATATCGTTTCATATCGCCAAATCATGTTGTTTCCTCACCGCCCGGTTGTTGGGGACCACTGAAGTACACTGTGTCGTGCGTGGTGGGGGAGCTACAAACATGCGCATTGGACAGAAAGTACGGAACTAAAATCCCGCAACCCGGAAACAATCGTCTCAACAGTATTTGTGTATTTATTTATTTATTCGGGATCTACTGGGAAAGTCTCAAAGATTGACCAGTCGATCATGATCGACAGGTTGGTGACCACTAGCCTAACATATCCACTCAACACTTTTTCATATGGAGGCACTAGAGAGTGGATATACTGGAATCTGGAGCAACATACAATCTGCTGGAGGAAATCAGTGAGTTGAGCAGCATCGATGTTTCAGTCAAAACCCTGTATCTCTTTAAAATGAATTCATAAGTTGGAGCTGTTTTGATTTGAATCATAGATTTTGGGGCCAGGGATGTTGATGAAGGGAAATGGAATAGAGGGATTTGGGGAGAACTGCAATAGAAAAAGATATAACTGCTGACACTAGAATCTGGAGCAGGAAGTGATCTGCTGGAGGAATTTAATGGGTGGAGCAGCATCTGTGGGAAGAAAAAATTGTTAGCATTTCAACAATTCCTTTCAGTTCCTTTCTTCTTACAGATGCTGCTTGGCCTGCTAGTTCCTCCAGCAGACTGTTGTTTAAGAAGAGAGAGTATTGGAAACATTGATTAGACCAGGCAGGATCTGTGGAGCAGGGAACAGAGATAGGGCTTTGGGCCAGTGATCTTTCAACAGAACAGGAGAAACAATGCATAGAGTCTTGTGAGGAGTGTAACCAGCAATAAAGACCATTTCACTCACATGGTCCCTTTCTGTTCTGTTCTGTGTAACCTAAAGGTCCATTTCTTCAGCTGCTGGGCAATGGCACACTTGCATTGTACTTTGCCTGACTCTGCTAAGTGTGAGGTCAATGCAGAACCCAATTTTGCCAGCTACTGGCAGTTTCCATCAGGGGCTGCTGGGCATTAATCCAGACTACTTGTTTCTTCACACCCCACACCCTTCCCATCTGAGAAGCACTACTGCAGGTCAAGGTACCATTACCATGGTAAGAGCTGAGCTAGATTAACCTCTCATGGGCTAGGTAGGAATAGTTCAAATCTTTGAAAACTAATATTCCTGCTGCTGGAACACTAGGAAGGAAGCAAAGAAGTTCGAGTAGAGTAGGAAACCAAAAATAGTGGAAGTGTTCTTTACAAGGCATTTGAATGGAGGGACAGTTCAGAGAACAATCCTGTTAAGAAAGTATTTCTAACTGGTGTTGGCAATCCTAGCAAAAGAGAGGTTCTGAAAGCACAGGTGATCTGGAGTTCTGTAAGTTATTTTCAATGATGTGTGCATGGATGGCTCAATTATAGGTTATGCTATCCCATCTTGGACTGAGCCATGATAACCTGCAGGATTCTTGCTTCATTGGCATGGTTCACCATTTCTGCTGGTCATTTATTGGGCAGTGTTTGCAATGCTACAAGGCATCCAGAACAGGAGAAGCAGGAGTTATCTAGGGATCCCTCTCTGAATTCCTGTCCATGAATCTCTGCTGGAACTCTGGAGAGCAGATGAAGACATTCTTGAGTTTTTGAAAGATGCTTCCTATAGTTGGTAAACTATTGGATGGTTGCTGGCATTGGTGAAATTGCATGGGCTCCTTTGTAGGCAGACTTCAGGAGATTGCGGAGCATATGGGATAAAGGGACAGGAGTTGTAGAACTGTAGAGCAGGATGATATAGATGAAGGATAGTGGTGCTAAAAGAGCTGCTGCCTCACAGTTTCATTACATTATTTTGATCATGAACTCTGGAAAGTCATTCACATATTCTTGAGACCACATGGGTTTCTCCTGGGTGCTCCAGTTTCCTCCTACTTTGCAAGGGTTACAGGTTGGAAGGTTAACTGGCCACTGTAAATTGCTCCTGGATGAGTGGCAGATGCAATAGAATGAAATGTGAAATGGCCAAGTCCTGATGGTAAATGGTTGGCTTGAAGGGGAGAGGATCAAGGTGAGTGCTGTGAGGGTGAGTTACGATGTGGCAAACAGGGCCTGAATGGATCTCGACAGAATGGATGGAAGTTTGGAGATCAACAGCTACGGAAGGGCATGGGGTTGACATATTCACTTTGAAGGTTATTTTGTGTCTCAGGGACCAGCTCAGAAGTAAAGAGACAAAATGCAAAAATAACATCCATTACAGATGTGTGTGTGGTTAGCTCTGACGTTCTGTTATCTGTTTAACTTGAACACCTTCTGTGTCTCACAACACTGGGCAGCATACTGATAGTTTTGTGGCTTCCTATGCTGTAAGTTTCCTTTTGATTGTTGCTACTTTTAGGTAAGAAAATAATTATAAGCATAGCTAATCTTGAAAGGTTCTGCTCCTATTATTCATACATCTTAGCTGCTTCCGGCATCTGTTACAACATTGCCCTGACAGTTTCGATCTTTACAGAATTAGTAGAAAGCCTGCGAGGAAAAAAAATGCCTCCGACTCCTTTCTTACCACTTCTTTTCTCTTTATATAGTCTATAGCAACCTTAAGAAACCAACTAAATTAAGAAATAGTACAAAAGTCATGCTATGCACCAGTTTCTAAATGTTTTAGTTTACTTTACAAATTACAGAGACAAGGAGTTGGCCATTATCGGGTTTGCCTTTTTCTAAAGGTTCTTCAAGTATCAAGCTGGAAATGCATTCTTGTGACAATTTAAGTCAATGCTGATTGGTGTCAAGCAAGACAACGTCATGGTCCAACTTCTCAATCTCCTATTACAATGCTGAGTCTCACCCAAAACAAGCTTCCCACTTGACTGAACTTGTCTACTGGATACTAGTCAACCTACATCACCTCCATTTCACAAACAACGTCACTCCGGCCTCAGTCATTGAATCCCAGTATGGTTGAGCTCCAAATCATCACCTCTATGTGAGAAGACAGATCTACCAACGCGACCTGTTGCATAATGCACAATGATGAAAGGGTAATGAGGGTTTGGGATTCTCTACCCAGTTGGCTGAGGAAGCTCTGCCATTGAGCACCTTCAAAACTTGCTCAATGGCCAACTCCTCAGCCCTTCAGTTTCTAATGTAAAGTAAAACTATAAAAATAGTGGATGGCATGATTTTTCTACCACTGAGTAGTGTTGGATTTTAGAAGAATTAAAGGAGATAGATGTTGTGCTGGAAAGTGGAGTGCTGTTGGAAGATCAGCCATGACCTCAGTGAATGGTTAACAGACTTGAGAAACTCTTTGGCTTACCAACCAGCTCATTGCCTTACTGCTTCTTTTAAAGGTCTTAAACAGTCTTAATTTCAGCAGGAAGTTGCCAGAGTGGAGTGAAAATTGGACTTGCTGCATATTCCATTGTCATGGCTAAATGCCAATTCATCATTTTGGAGTTTAACCATAGTTACATAAGTAACAATATATACCTTTATAACAAATTGAATTGAATTGAGCTTCTGGGTGGCACAGTAAAGTTGTGGTTAGCATAACACAATTAAAATGCCAGCGATCCAGGCTCAATTTAGCAACTGTCTGTAAGGAAGTATTATGTTCTATGTGGGTTTCTTCTGGGTGCTCCAGTTTCCTCCCACATTCCAAACACTTACAAGTTAGGGTTAGTAATTTGTGGGTGCTCTATGTTGGTGCTGGGAGCATGGTGACACGTGGGGGCTGCCCCTACCTCGCTCTCAGATTGTGTTGGTCATAGATGATTCACAAACGTTTCTCTTTGTCAATTCCTCTGGTGGTCTAGTGATTCAATAAGTGTAATGAATTGGGTAGTTTCTTCAAAAGATCTGACTGAAAGGTATGTGTCATGTGGGAGAGTAGGATAATTGATATTGGTATTGCTTTATTATTGCCATGTATACTGAAATGCAATGAAAAAATTAGTTCTGCAAACCATTTGTAAAACATTTCTGCATTCTGAGGTAGTATGCTCAAGCTTCTGTATTGGAGGGGAGAGATGAGAGATTGACTGGGCTAGGAAGGACTTTGATTAGTTTAGTTGTTTTTCCAAGGTAGCAAGAAGTCTAAGTGGAACAAATAGATAGGAAGCTGGTTTTCATGATGGAATGGGCTGTATTTTCAACTCTCCACAATTTGTTGTGGTCACAGGCAGAGCAGTTGCAATACCAAACCTGTATATCCAGCAGGAAGTCCAGCTGGCTCATATGCATGAAGCCATTTGGAGGGGAGTTGAGGCCTGGGGGCAGTTCTGTGATGATCTCATTCAATGGCAGGGCAGGTTTGTAGGGTTAGGTAGCCCACTCCTGCTCCTACTTTTCCGTGTTTTTATCATTGTTAGCTTCACAAAATCCTTAGTGAAATGCCACATGTTGTAGCACCAAACCATAAAGACCAGAAACTTTATTATTAAATTCCACTCTCTAAACACATCAGTTTCAACATTTGTGTAGGAATTCAGCATGAATTCTGAGCTCCTGTTCACTCTCCAATCAGTGTTCATAAATCACATGAGGAGGCTTGATGATGATTTTTCCCTCCCTACTTCTAATCCTGCACAAATGGACACAGACTGAGTGATTTAATTTACAAGCAGTTGCACTCTGTCTGCTGTGGTCATCTGGAGCTCCCACTTGTCAGGCGTTTTAACTTTCCTCCCCATTCCCACATTGACATGCGTGTCTTTGACTTCCTTGACTGTCAAAGTGAGGCTAAACATAAATTAGAGGAACAGGACCTCATATTCCAACTGGGTGATCTGCAACTTGATTGGATTTTCCAGCATCTGGAAACCTGCTCCCCCTCTGTCCATTTTCTATCTCCTCTTGATCTACCCACTTCTTCCTATGCCAGATCTCCTTGCTGTTTCCTGTTCTCCATCCTCCCATCTGTTCATCACCCAGACACTCCTCCCACTGATTTCCCTCCCCATCTGCCCTTCCTTGATTCAATGTTCTACCAGCATAGTTCCTGCAGGCCTATGTCCCTTCTAGTCTTTGGAACCACTCCCACTCTCCCCTCCTCATCCTCTTCTCATCTGGATCCATCTATCACTTACAAGCTTGGGCTCCACGTCTTTATACTGACCATCTCTCCTCAGTCTTTCAGTCCAAATTGCCTCGACCCAAAACACTGACAGTCCATTTCTCTCCCTGGATACAGCCTCATCTGCCAAATTCCTTTTGCTTTTTGTGTGCTGCTTGAATCATGGTTTGGGTGGGAAGAATTGTTGTTTGGGAACTTTACCTGAGGAAGAGGAAAACATTGAAAGAAAAGCTTTTTTTTAAATGAGTTTTAATAATGAAAACCTCGAAATTCAAATCTCCTTTCAAACATAAACAAATTTTCCTTATTGACTCCTGTGGGAGAGACTTCTGTTAATTGTGTAATGATAAGGGCAATGCTTGTTTTAAGTGTACTTTTTTCCATGCACAATTAAGCAGCAGATTAATGGCCCAGTTCTCACCTGTTATTGTCCCCTCTGCAGGTCAGGTTAGCACCTCATTACTCACAGCTGACTGCAGTCTCCCTATTGCAAATTGCACATGTGTGCTTGTTAAAACTCTGCTGTAAACATAAAACAACATTTTCTTAAATAAGTCAGTGGCATCCATGTGCTTACTGTGACTAAATTTGAGAAATTCACGGATATTCTGTAAAACAGTGTTTATACTATAAACAGTACAGATCGGTAATGACATGTTCTCCTTGCTGACAGTCAACACGTGCACACCTCAAGGATGTGTGCTTAGCCCACTGCTCTACTCTCTGCACTCATGACCATGTGGCTAAACATAGTTCAAATGCCACCGGCAAATTTGCAGATGACACCACTGCTGTTGGTAAAGTCTCAGATGGTGAAGAGATACACAGGAGTGAGACAGATCGGCTGTTTGAGTGGTATCGCAACAATAACCTTGCAATTAGTGTAATCAAGACCAAGGCATTGATTGTGGACCTTAGGAAGGGGATATGGTGGCTGAAGGTTTTTTTGTGCTGTACAGCTCAGGAAGAAAAATCCTTGTAGAGGAGCCAGGAATGGAAAGGCTGAGCAGCATTATGTTCTTGGACCTAATGAACCATAGAATCATAATGCATTGATAAAATCACGAGCAGGCATGCCAGTGGCTCTACATCATTAGGAGTTTGAGAAGCTTTGGTATGTCACCAAAGACTCTTGCAAATTTCTATGGATGTGAAGTGGAGAGCATTCTGGTTGCATTACAACTGGCTGCAAAGCACAGAATCACAAGAGAATGCAGCTTCATCACAGGCACAGTTATACCCACCATCAGTGCCTCAAGAAAGCGACATCCATCACTCGGCAGACTGAAGACTCACTCTTGATGATTTACGGAAACCTTCCTCCCCTCTGCCATCACAGTTCTGAATAGTCCTTGAAACCATTTACACTACCTAATTATTACTTCTTTTGCACTATCGTTTATTTTGTAATTTATAGCAATTTTATGTTTCGCACTGTACAGCTGCTGCAAAACAATAAATTTCATGTCATATAAGACTGAGATTAAACCAGATTCTGATCCTGAAATTATTTTATACATATGCTTGTTAAAATGTTGCCACTTGGCTCTTTATTTTGCATAGACCATAAGATATTGGAGCAGAATTAGACCATTTGGCTCATCGAGTCTGCTCCGCCATTTCATCATGGCTGGTCCATTTTCCCTCTCAGCTCCGATCTCCTACCTTCCCCTCATATTCCTTCATGCCCTGACTAATCAAGAATCTATCAGCTTCTGCCTTAAATATTAGCTAATGACTTGTCCTCCATGTTGAATGTTTTCCAATGTGGGTACGTTATATGTTTGACATCATGGAGTAAATCCACGTCACTCTGGAGAAAGTCCATCTTCCCCTTGCTGGTGGAAAGTTTTCATCTGATTTGAAACTGTTGAAGAGTTATAGAGGGAAGGAGAGACAAGAAGACAAAATAATAATGGAGTTATACACCATGGACTAGATTCTGCAAGGACGATAGAGCATGCAATGAGGCTATCTGGCACATCCCTCGCATCTGGGTGATCTCATCCCAACCTCTAAGCAGAGACTGATGGAACAAAATAGGCTTGGAAAATAATGAAAAGGATATCCTCTGAGGTTGTGGAAAGCTCCCTGGATTAAAGCTGGACAGGGACAGAATCAGTCAGGGCCACATCAATGTAACTCAATGGAGTTATAGAATTGTACAGCACAGAACAGGCTTCACCTCCCCACTCCCCATGTTCTTGTCAACCTTTTTGTCCATTTATAGAACCATAGAACATTACAGCACAGAAACAGGCCTTTTGGCCCTTCTTGGCTGTGCCGAACCATTTTTCTGCCTAGTCCCACTGACCTGCACCTGGGCCATATCCTTCCAAACCCCTCTCATCCATGTACCTGTCCAAGTTTTTCTTAAATGTCAAAAGTGAGCCCGCATTCATCACTTCATCTGGCAGCTCATTCCACACTCCCACCATTCTCTGCGCGAAGAAGCCCCCACTAATGTTCCCTTTAAACTTTTCCCCTTCACCCTTAACCCATGATGTCTGTTTTTTTTTCCCCTAGCCTGAGTTGAAAAAAGCCTGCTTGCATTCACTCTATCTATACCCATCATAATTTTATACACCTCTATCAAATCACCCCTCATTCTCCTACGGTCCAGGGAATAAAGTCCTAACCTCTTCAACCTTTCTCTGTAACTCAGTTTCTCAAGACCCGGCAACATCCTTGTAAACCTTCTCTGCACTCTTTTAACCTTATTAATATCCTTCCTGTAATTAGGTGACCAAAACTGCACACAATACTCCAAATTTGGTCTCACCAATGTCTTATACAACCTCACCATTACATTCTAGCTCTTATACTTAATATTTTGATTTATAAAGGCCAATGCACCAAAAGCTCTCTTTATGACCCTATCTACTTGTGACGCTACTTTTAGGGAATTATGTATCTGTTCTCCCAGATCCCACTGTTCTACTGCACTCCTCAGTATCCTACCATTTACCTTGTATGTTCTACCTTGGTTTGACCTTCCGAAATGCAATACCTCACACTTGTCCGCATTAAACTCCATCTGCCATTTTATCAGCCCATTCCTCCAACAGGTCCAACTCCCTCTGCAAGGTTTGAAAACCTTCCTCACTGTCCACTACACCTCCAATCTTTGTATCATCAGCAAATTTGCTGATCCAATTTGCCATATTATCATCCAGATCATTGATATAGATGACAAATAACGATGGAGCCAGCACTGATCCCTGTGGCACACCACTAGTCACAGGCCTCCACTCAGAGAAGCAATCCTCCACTACCACTCTCTGACTTCTTCCATTGAGCCAAAGTCTAATCCAATTTACTACCTCATCATGTATACCTAGCAACTGAATCTTCCTAACTAACCTCCCATGCGGGACCTTGTCAAAGGCCTTACTGAAGTCCATGTAGGCAACATCCACTGCCTTCCCTTCATTCACTTTCCTGGTAAATTCCTCGAAAAACTCTAATAGATTGGTTAAACATGACCTACCATGCACAAAGCCATGCTGACTTTTTCTATTAAGTCCTTGTCTATCCAAATACTTGTAGATCCTATCTCTTAGTATTCCTTCCAGTAATTTACATAGTACCGATGTCAAACTTATAATTTCCTATAATTTCCCGGCTTACTTTTTGAGCTATCCTCCAATCCTCCGGCACCTGACCTGTGGATATCGACATTTTAAATATTTCTGCCAGGGCCCCTGCAATTTCAACACAAGTCTCCTTCAAGGTCCGAGGGAATACCCTGTCAGGTCCTGGGGATTTATCTACTCTGATTTGCCTCAAGACAGCAAGCACCTCCTCCTCTTTAATCTGTATAAGTTTCATGATCTCTCTACTTATTTGCCTTGTTTCCATAGACTCCATTTCAGTTTCCTTAGTAAATACAGATGCAAAAAACCCATTTAATCTCTCTCCCATTTCTTTTGGTTCCATACATAGCCGAACACCCTGATCTTCAAGAGGCCCAATTTTATCCCTTACTATCCTTTTGCTCTTAACATATCTGTAGAAGCTCTTAGGATTATCCTTCACCCTGACTGCCAAAGCAACCTCATGTCTTCTTTTAGCCCTCCTGATTTCTTTCTTAAGTATTTTCTTATTCTTTTTATACTCCTCAAGCATCTTATTTCCTCCCTGTTGCCTATACATGTTATACATCTCTCTCTTCTTTTTTATCAGAGTTCCAATATCCCTCGAGAACCAAGGTTCCTTATTCTTATTCATTTTGCCTTTAACCCTGACAGGAACATACAAACTCTGCACTCTCAAAGTTTCTCCTTTGAAGGCCTCCCACTTACCGATCACATCCTTGCCAGAGAACAACCTGTCCTAATCCATGCTTTTTAGATCCTTTCTCATTTCTTCAAATTTGGTCTTTATCCAGCTTAGAACTTCAACCCGAAGACCAGATCTATCTTGCAGAGGATCATAAACTCATCCAGAAGCATCATAGGCAATAGCCTCCCCACCATTGAGGACATCTTCAAAAGGCAATGCCTCAAGGAAGTAGCATCCATCATTAAGGCACCTCATCACCCAGGACATGCCCTCTTCTCATTGCAATCAGAGAGGAGGTGCAGGAGCCTGAAGACACGCATTTATGTTTAAGGAACAGGTTCTTCTCCTCCACCATCAGATTTCTGTGTAGTCCATGGACCCATGAACATTTGGCCCCCTTTTTGCTCTCTTTTTGCACAACTTATTTAGCTTTTAGATTTCCTATTATAACTTATAGTAGTTGTTTTAGAGTATTGCCCTGTACAGTTGCCGTAAAACACAAATTTCTTGCCATACTGGAAGTTAATGATAATAAACCTGATTCTGATTCCAATTCAAGTTATCCTTCAGCCTCCTTCATGCTGGGGAAAATTAGACCAGCCTGTCCCTGTCCAATCTCACCCCATAACTGAAGTCCTCTGTTCCAGGAATTTCCTGATGAATCTCCTCTGCATTCCCTCCAGCACATTTTACGTTAAGTAGTAATAATTTCTCAAGATTATTAAAAAGGAAATATTTTCATTTATCGATCATTGTTATTGTAAAAGCGACAATAGTTTATCAAGCATTCTGATCAGAATAAAAATATAGATAGCTTAAGTGAATAGGCAAAGACTTGCAAATAGAGTAGAAATGGGAGAAATGTGAAAGGGGAAAATAGGACGAAGGGACAAAAGCAGAATCAGATTTAATATCACTAGCAAACATCATGGAACTTGTTAACTTTCCAGGAGCAGTACAATGAAATATAAGATAAATATGGAGAAAAAAACCTGAGTTACATTAAGTATGTGTATGTGTGTATCTACTAAATAGTCAAGTTAATATAAGTAGCGCAAAATACCAGAAATAAAAAAGTAGTGAGGTGGTGCTCATGGGTTCAATATCCAATTAGAAATAGGTTGGCAGAGGGGAAGAAGCTGTTTCTGAATTGCTGACTGTGTGCCTTTAGGCTTCTATACCTCCTTCCTGGCAGTAACTGCGTGACAAGGGCATGTTCTGTTTGGGGGGGGGGGATCTTTAATAATGGACGCCACCTTCCTAAGGCACCACTCCTTGATGATGTCGTGGATACTAAGGGGGGTACCCATGATAGAACTGACTAATTTTACAAGTTTCTGAAACTTATTTTATGTTATGTAGTAGTCCACCCCCCATATCAGACAGTGATGCAGCCAGTCAGAATGCTCTCCATGCTATATTTCTTGAAGTTTTTGAATGCTTTATTTCACAAACCAAATCTCCTCAAACTCCCAATGAAATATAGCCACTGTCTTGCATTTATAGCTGCATCAAAATGTGGCATCCGGGTTACGTACTCAGAGATTTTGACACACAGGAACTTGAAACTACTCACTCTCTCCACCTCTGGTCCATCTATGAGGACTGATTTGTATTCTCTTGCCTTTCCCTTCCTGAAGTCCACAATCAGCTCTTTGGTCTAGCTGACATGGAGTGCAAGGTTGTTGCTGCAATGCCACACAGCTAACTGGTATATCTTGCTCCTGTATGCCCTGTGTCTCCATCTGAAATTTTGCCAACCATGGTTCTATCATTAGCAAACCTATAGATGCTGTTTGAGCTATGCCGAGCCACACAGGACTCTGAGATGTCAGGGTGCCCTTGTGTTTGATTCACGAAAGGTTAGAATGCAGGTAGAACAAGTAATTAGGAAAGGAAAATGAATGTTATGTGTTGTTCAGGGAGTTGAATACAAAGGAAAGAAGGTTTTGCTTCAGTCATGTAGGGAATTGCAGAGGGCAAAAGTGCAGTAGTACGTAAAGTACTGGCTTCCTTATTAAATGAATAATTTTAGTGTGCTGGAAACAGTTCAGTGAATTTGTGGTTTGGATGGGATGTCATCTGAGGAAAGGTTGAACTAGCTAGGTTGGTATCCATTCAAGTACTTGGATTTACATTGTGTTTGACAAATCCCGAAGGATTTTACAACAGATGAAGTACTGTTGAATTACAGTTACTTCTGCATTGTAAGAAATGCAAAGGCTATTTACATACAGCAATGCTCCTCTTAAGAGCAGCATGAAAATGACAAGATAATTCTTTCTTTCAATGACATTGGTTGAGGATATATATGAGCTGACACAAATTAAGAACTTCCTTGCAGTGCTTCAAAAGTTACATTAACTTGGGAAGTACTTGTGGTTTTGATTCTTAATGCCTTATCTGAAAGAAGGCACCACTTCCTGTTCCATGTGTCCACTATTAGATTGCTCTGTGAGTGTTTTGGCTAACATTTTGTGCACTAGAGTAGGACCAGATTCTTCTGACTCTGAGGATGGCTGATATAATGACAAGTTGTGGAACCATTTGTAACTAATAACATTGCAATGTAAGTCTCAGAATTTGTGCAAAAATGCATTTACCTTGTATCTTAATGATGTAATCAAGAAAAAAGTTCTCAATACCATTACTGTCCATAACCATAAATAGTGTAGTGATAAGCTTCAGAGCCATGAGGCAGAATGGTCCTCTGTCCATGTTGACAAACAAGTACCTTTCTGCACTAATTCTATTTATCAACTCTTGGTCTAATGCCAAGTGCTCTTCCAGGCGTTCTTTAAATGTCATGAGAACACCAGTAGCTTCTGAGGCAGTGCATCTACCATCCTTTGGGTGAGACTTGCTTTCCTCAGAACCACTGTAACCATCTTCATCCACACCTTAAATTTACACCTTCTGGTATCAGATGGTCTCTGTTATGAGAAAATAGTTTTGTCCTATCGACCTCATTGATGCCGCTTGTAATTTTGTTTACCTGCATCAGGATCCCCTTCAGCCTCTTACACACCAAGGAAACCAAATCCAATTTCTCCTCATAACTGTAATCTTCCATCTAAGGCAATATCCTGGCAAATCTCCTCTGCTTCTTGTTCAGTGCAACCACATCCTTCCTATAATGTTGTCAGAGGAGTTGCACACAATATTCCTGATGTAACCTAAACAATGTTTTATAACCTCACTTCTCTTATATGTTGTGCTCCAGCTAATGTTAACCAATATCTTGCCGATATCACCACCTAATCTACCTGTGCTGTCACCTTTAGCGAACCATGTATTTGTATTTTGTCTGTTCCTCAATACTCATAGAAACATAGAAAACCTACAGCACAATAAAAGCCCTTTGGCCCACAATACTGTGTCGAATATGCCAAACTCCTTAAAGATCTACTATTCCTTGAGTTTGTTTACCCTTAGTGAACTTCCCAAATTACGCCACTTCACGCTTACTGGTGACTACATTCCATGTGACATTGCTCTGCCCAACTTACCAGCTAATCAATATCAATCTGTACCCTAAGACTACCCTTCTTACAAACCATAATACAGTCAATGGCTGTTTTCCACGAATTTACTAATCTTAACTCAGATATTCATATCCAAGTTATTAATGTACATAACAAACAGTAAGGGTCGAAACACCAATCTTTGTAGTACACCATTCCAATCATTAAAATCATCCATCACCATCATCTAATACTATTGTCTCATATTACTAAGGCAACATTGGGTCCACTTTATCAATGTACCTTGGATCACAAGGATCAGTTTTCCATCTGGGACCTTGTTAAATACATCACTAAAGTTTTGTTTTAGTCTTGATTTCTGTAACTATTTTAACAATCACAATTTAGTTTCATAGCTTGAATTATTGTCTGGATTATATCTTATTCTTTGGGGAAGAAAGTTGCTTCAAGTATTGTAGAAAGCCTCACCTTTGATCCATAAGAACAAAAGGCCACAAGAGATAAAACAGAATTAAGACATTCAGCCCATTGTGTCTGCTCTAACATTTCATCATGGCTAACCTTTCTCTCCCAATCTCATTAAACTTTCACAACCTTACTAATCAAGAACCTATCAAGCTCTGCCTTTAGCCAATGATCTGGCTTCCACAGTCACTGGGGCAATGACTTTTAGCCTCCAGCTAAAAAAAAATACCTCCTTACCTCTGTACTAAATGGGTATCCCTCTATTCTGAGGTTGTGCCTTCTGGGCCTAGACTCCTGCACTATAAGAAACATCCTCTCCACATCCATTTTATCCAGGCCTTTCAACATTCCATTGGTTTCAATGAGATCTGCAACCCTTCCATTCTTCTAAATTCCAGTGAGTACAGGCCTAGAGCCATCAAATGCTCTTCATACGATCACCCTTTCATTCTCAGAATTATTCTCACGAGCCTCCTCTGGACCCTCTCCAATGTTAGCATATCATTTCCTAGATAAGTGGCCCCAAACTGCTCGCAATACTCCAAGTGAGGCCACACCAGTGCCTTATAAATCCTTGGCATTACACCCTTGCCTTTATATTCTAGTCCTCTTGTAATAGAACATAGAATAGTACAGCATATTACAAGCCCTTCGGCCCACAATGTTATGCCGACCCTCAAACCCTGCCTCCCACATAACCCCCCCCACCTTAAATTCCTCTAGTAGTCTCTTAAACTTCACTAGTGTATCTGCCTCCACCACTGACTCAGGCAATGCATTCCACGTACCAACCACTCTCTGAGTGAAAAACCTTCCTCTAATATCCTCCTTGAACTTCCCTCCCCTTACCTTAAAGCCATGCCCTCTTGTATTGAGCAGAGGTGCCCTGGGGAAGAGGTGCTGGCTATCCACTATCTATTTCTCTTAATATCTTGTACACCTCTGTCATGTCCCCTTTCATCCTCCTTCTCTCCAAAGAGTAAAGCCCTAGCTCCCTTAATCTCTGATCATAATCCATACTCTCTAAATCAGGCAGCATCCTGGTAAATCTCCTCTGTACTCTTTCCAATGCTTCCACATCCTTCCTATAGTGAGGCTACCAAAACAGAAATGAATGCTAATGTTGCATTTGCCTTCCCTGCCATTGACTCTACTTGCAAGTTAACCTTTACGAGATTAACCTCCCGAATGAGGACACACAAGACCCTTTCCACCTCAGATTTTTTAATTTTCTGCCTGTTTAGAAACTAATCTGCACTTTTTTCCCTTTTACAAAGTGCATGACTGTACACTTCCTGACATCATATTCCATTTGCCATTGCTTCGTCCAGTCGCCTAATCTGTCTAAAACATTCTGCAGCTTTCCTGCTTCCTCAACACTAGCTGCTCCTCCACCTATCTTCGTATCATCTGCAAGCCATCAATTCTGACATATAACGTAAAAAGAAGTCCCAACACTGACCACTGTGGAAAACCACTAGTCACCGGCAGCCAGCCAAAGAAGTCTCCCTTTACTCCCACTCTTTGCCCCCTGTCAATAGGCTAATCCTCTATCGACGCTAGTATATTTCCTGTAATACCACAGGCTCTTATCTCGTTAAGAAGCCTCACGAGTGGCACTGATTTTCCTTCACCCATCTGGCCCATTCTTTCCTCAAGGAATTCACCAGATTTGTCAGGCAAGAGTTTCCCTTAAGGAGACCATGCTGACTTTAGCCTACTTTATCACGTGCCTGCAAGTACCCTGAGACCTATAGGCATCCGTTAGTCTCGTGAGACCATGGATTTGCACCTTGGGCAGGGTTGTTTGGGAGGCCAGCAGTTGCCCAAGCTGTAAGCCTTCCCCTCTCCACACCACCAATGCTGTCCAAGGGAAGGGCACTAGGACCCAAGCAGCTTGGCACCGGTGACATCGCAGAGCAATGTGTTGTTAAGTGCCTTGCTCAAGGACACAAACACGCTACCTCAGCTGAGGCTCGAACCAGTGACCTTCAGATCACTAGACCTGATGCATTATCCACTAGGCCACGCACCAACCCTGAGACCTCATCTTTAACAATTGATTCCATCTTCCCAACCACTGAGTTCAGGCTCACTGGCCTATAATTTCTTTTGACTCCCTGCCTTTTTGAAGAGTGCAGTGACATTTGCAATTTTTCAGTCCTCGGGAACCATGCCAGAATCTAGTGATTCTTGAAAGATCATAACTAATGCCTCCCCAATCTCCCTAGGCCTGTCTTTCACAACTCCGGGATGTAGCCCATCTGGTCCAGGTGACTTATCTACCTTCAGATCTTGTAGCTTCCCAAGCACTATCTGCCTAGGCGTAGCAATAATACTCACTTCTCCCACCGACACTCTCGAACTTCCTGCATACTGTTAGTGTCTTCCACAGTGAAAGCAAATGAAAAATACTTATTTAGTTCATCCGTTATTTCCTTGTCCCAATTACTATCTTTCCAGTGTCTACACTTGCCTCTCTTTTACTCTTTATATATCTGAAAAAAACTTTTTGTATCCTCTTTTATATTATTGATAAGCTTACTTTCATATTTCATCTTTTCCCTTATGGCTTTTTGATTTCCATCTTTTGGTTTTAAAAAGCTTCCCAATGCTATAACTTCCCATCATTTTTTGCTCAATTATATGCCCTCTTTTTTTGCTTTTATGTTGGCTTTGACTTCTCTTGTCAGCCATGGTTTCATCATCCTGCCTTATATTATTTCTTCTTCTTTGGGATGTAGCTATCCTGAGCCTTCTGGATTTCTCCCAGAAACTCTAACCATCATTGGCACTAGTATCCCCTTCCAATAAACTTTGGCCAGCCTCATGCCTCATGCCTCTATAATTCCCTTTATTCCACTATAATACTGATACACCTAACTTCAGTTCCTCCCTCTGAAATTACAAGGTGAAGTCTATCATATTATGAACACTGTCTCTTAAGATTTCCTTTACCTTAAGCTCCCTAATCAAATCTGGTTCATTACACAACACCTTTCCCCTGGTGGGCTCAACCATAAGCTGCTTTAAAAACCCATCTTGTAGCTGTTCTGCAATTCTCTATGTTGCGATCCAGCACCAAACTGATTTTCCAAATCTACCTGCATGTTTAAATCTCCCCTGACTACCATAATATTACCCTTATCGCATGAGTTTTCTATTTCCCATTGAAATTTATATCTGATATCATAGCTACTTTTTGGAGGCCTGTATACAACTCTTATCTGTGCCTTTTTGCTCTTCCAGTTCCCTAACTCTACCCACAAGAATCTTGCATCCTCAACCCTATGTCACCTCTTTCAAAGGATTCGATTTCACTTTTTATCAACAGAGCCACACCACCTGCTCTGCCTACCTGCCCTTCCTTTCAAAACAATGTGGATATATTGGATGTTAAACTCCCAATTATGATCTTCTTTCAGCCACGACTCAGTGATGCCCACAACATCATTCCTACTAGTCTCTTAATGCACTACAAGATCAGCTGCCTCTCTTTCCTGACTGTCTCACTCTACATTGCAGTTGTATACCATCCCTACCACTCCGGTTCCCATCCCCCTTCCAATTTAGTTTAAACTCTCCCCAACAGCTTTAGCAAACCTGTTCACAAGGATATTGGCCCCCGTCAGGTTCAGGTGTAACCCATCCCTTTTGTACAGGGCAAATGGAGTATAATTCTTAAATAGTTTTGTCCCACATGTAAACCTTGCAGCCAGGAAGGGGAGAGGGCATTTCATCCTCTCGGTCCCCGGTGCCAGAGATGAAAATATGTTGTGATAAAGTCCAGGTTACACAATCTTTCAGAAACCAATTCAATATTGATGGTAATCAACTGACCATGCATTTTATTGACAGTAAACCACAGAACCTCAGGATGAGCAACTCAGAAGCAAAAGGCAGCTCAGTCCAAAGTGTGTAGATGTTTTCCCTATGAAAGTGTCAAGAAATCATGTCATCCAATTGCTAGTTGATATGGAGATCCTTGACGGTGCAATGTGGACTCATCTTGATTCACTGCCTAAATCACACTGTATTTTACTTGGAGATCTTCAATTCTTATCACAGGAGTATCTTTCTCCATTGCAAAAAGCATAGAGGTGCCTTAATCCTCTGATCCTTGGATTTAGCAGAGTTGGCCACATCTCAGGTACCATGATGATCAAAATGAGAGGGACAATAAACCTGAATCCACCCAGTGTAATGATCCCTTTTAATGAACTTGTGACATTTGTCATTAAGACCAGGTTAGGCTCGATTCTCCTAATTACTGAAATGCATACTCATGTACCGTGGGCAAAGGATTCATTCTTAATAATGCATGTTGTCAACAATGACCCTGCAACATTAATATTTTGTTCCATAAATATGTCACAGGGGTATTATTAAACAGAAGTGCACATCAAAAGCTACAGGAAAAGATAAATAAAATTGGTCCAAGATGTAGGTTTTAAAGTATTTTATAGTCCTTTTCTCACTGTTACCATCAGGTAGGAGGTACAGAAGCCTGAAGGCACACACTCAGCAATTCAGGAACAGCATCTTCCCCTCTGCCATGTGATTCCTAAATGGACATTGAAGCTTTGGACACTACGTCACTTTTTAAAATATACAGTATTTCTGTTTTGGTATGTTTAAAAAAAATCTGTTCAATATTTGTAACTGATTTACTTGTTTATTTATTATTTTTTTTTCTCAGCTAGATTATGTATCGCATTGACCTGCTGCTGCTAAGTTAACAAATTTCACATCACATGCCAGTGATAATAAACCTGATTCTGATAGAGGGAGGAAGAATTGAGCCATATAGGGAGGGCTTTTCAGAGCTGAGTTCTCGGCAGCTGATGCTGTGCTGCATTCAGGGAAGGTTAAAAATAACTCAGCTTCTTAGAGAGTTACTAGGCTGGGTAGGATTACAGCAGTATGTTGGGGCATTTGAAAATTGAAGAACTGTTTAATTAGCAGCTAGGAAAGGCATTGCAGGAGAATAGAACTTAGTGCATGTTAGAACTTAGGCAGGAGACACTTGAATGACCTCAGATTTATGGGGAATAGAACAAAGGAGATATAGAGCTCTAGTAGTGAAGTCTAGAGATCCTACATCAATTGATGGTTATTTTGGTGTAAACTGAATTGAGGGAGAACAGTGTAGGGCAATGGAAATATAAAGTTTGAGTGAGGCTACTCTGGTGGTGTAATGAGAATTCATTGGCTGAAATACCTTTATACAAACTGCTCACCTTTCAGCTATAACCAAATCAAGGCAAGATGAGTTTACTAACATGTGCAGAAGTACGGTGAGGTGAAGGTATAACGTAAAACTTGTTTGCAGTGGTATCACAGGCATATATGTCTAGACAACTCACATTTACATATATTAATACCATAATTGAATAAAACACCACAAAAGCAAGAGCTTAGTGCAAAGAGAAAAAACAGATACAATCAAAGACAAGTCCATGGTCCTGGTGTTGAGGAAGTGTTAGCATTATGCCAGTTAGTTCAAGAACTTTCTTCCATTTCTTTGGATCACGGAAAATCCGTGCTTGAAGTCCATTTTGGTTCCCAATCCATCATGGCCTTTCCTGGCTGTATTTACCCTCCAGTTTCCATCACTAAGAAATGATTATAAATTGGTGTTTATAGGAGCTTTCCTACTACAACTGCTGCTGTCTGAAAGGAGTTTGTACTTCCTTCTCGTGACCATGTGGGTTTCCTCCAGGTGTTCGAGTTTCCTTCCATGTTCTGAACGCATACGAGTTAGTGAATTGTGGGCATGTTAAGTTGGTGTTCTATGGACTGTGTTGGTTGTTCACGCAAGCCACAGATTTCACTGTATGTTTCGATGTTAGGATGTACATGTCTCAAATAAAACTAATCTCAGAATCAGAATTGGAATCAGGTTTATTATCACCGGCATGTGACATGAGGTTTGTTAACTTAGCAGCAGCAGCAATACATAATCTAGCAGAGAGAGAGAAAATAAAATAAAACATAATAAATAAATGAGTAAATCAATTATGTATATTGAATAGATTATTAAAAATATGCAAAAACAGAAATACTGTATATTAAAAGAAGTGAGGTAGCTTCGAAGTCCATTTAGGAATCGGATGGCAGAGGGGAGAAGCAGTTTCTTTAAGTGACAGCTGAAATCTGCAGCAACATTCAGTCTGCTGGACGTTGCTCCAGATCAGTACATTGAGCAGATCTGTGATGGGGAAAGAAATCGTCAGTGTTTTCAGTCATGATCCTGCATTCTAATTGAGAGTAGTGAGGGGAGAGAGACAATATAGAGAGGAGAGGAGAGAAGTAGTGCGACAGGAGTCTGAGGTGACTGAAGAGAGTTGAACCAGGAGGTAAAGGGTGGATTTGTGAGGAAGCGGCAGATAGAGGCAGAGAAAAGAAATGAAGTGAGTTGGGGGAGGAGAGACTGGAGGTGGAGATAGGAGGACAACTGTTATTGTTTCTGAAGAGCATGGAGATAGTGAGAGACTATATATATAAAACCAGGGTAGTGTAAGACAATTTTTCTTTTACCACCTAACATAACCCCAATTTTGAAATTTCAGTTGATTTCATGTCTTTAGAAAATGACATCTTTATTAACAGTAATGGCTTAACTTTTAATTTTAAAGTTACATATCCTGATTTTTGAAATTACAAAGAAACTGTGAGATTAATTTTAATGATGTAGTATGTATCAGGGCTTAAACTAGGATTTTCTTGACTTGCATAAATTCACTGAGGAAGGCACTTCCTTACAATTTTTAGAATCCTGAATATAGTTAATTCTTCTTGAGTTTTGAAAGCATCATTTCCTGTTTAAGAAGTGCTGGTTCTTGAATGTTACAAGAGTTCCTCTTTAGTTGACAGCAGATCCATCAGACTAAAGTGCTGTTCCATTGAGGTGCATACTTCTATAGAACCAGAAGTCAAAGAAAGGCAAGTAGGGCAGAGAAAGTGACTTGCAAAGCAGAGCTTGATGGTGAGAGTGCTTATGAATTCTCAGTAGGAAATCAAGAGACAGGATTCATAACCTGATGGTGTATGTACATAAAACCCCTGGGGATGAGGCTGAACATCGAGAGTATTAAGGTTTCTTCCTTCACCAAAGAGTTTCCACCTGCAAATGCATAAGAGTAGCAAATAAATACAACTTGTGCTATCACTTGAAATAACTTCATCAGGAAGATAAATAATTGATAGACCATTGATGCTAAATGGTATAATTTGCCCAAATCAGTTGTTTGTTTGCACTTTGCTGTTTGGAGAGAATAGTTGGCTTATTATTGTCATTTGTTGGAGGTATAGTGGAAAATTTTATTTTGCATGCCATCCATGCAAATTAGTTCGTCACATCAGTGTATGGGGATCGAACAAGGGAAAACAATAACAGAATTCAGAGTAGCATGCTACAACTACAGAGAAAGTACAGTGCAGGCACACGATAAGGTGTAGGTGTAGGTGCACACGATTGAGGTAGGTTGTGAAGTTAAGAATCCATCTTATTGTGCAATGGGTCTTATAACAGCAGGAAAGAAACTGTCCTTTAAACAAATGTCTGGGCTGTTGCTCCAGCACAGAAGTGAAAGAGAGTCACACAGTGATACTACTTGTATTTGTGGGGTTACTGAGTGTTTGTAGCATTAATCACTCAGTGAGCAGTGGTATTTGTAGAAATCTCTCATTGTGTAAAATTATTTGCTGAATTTTGACCACGTGGGAATCTGTGATAATACATGCATTATCTTTCTGTATACTCCTTTTGCAAACATTGTTGGCAAAACATCATTTATTGCCATCCAGAAATGTCCTTGGGGAGGTGGGGGTGAGTTATCCTCTTGAATCTTTGCAGTCCTTTTGTAGAGACAAGTACTGATGCCACACTGTGCATGTGGGTTTTACTTAAGCAGGTTAGTTCACCCTGATGGGTGTCAATTCTCTTGTGTTGTCCTCATCCAGACAAGTGCAGTCTGATTTCCGTTACACACGTTTGGAAAGGCTTTAGGAGGTGAGTTAGTCACCACTATGTATCCAGCTTCTGGCCTTCTCTTGTAGCCGTTACTTACTGTCATGCAGAAAGAGGCTATTAGGCTCTTCCAGCTTGCAATGGAGCACTCTCTTTATTCCATTCTCTCTCTGCTGTAGCCCTGCACTTTATGCTCTCTCACAAACCCATCAACTTATCTTTGATTCTTTTTTCCCTGTGTCTGTCTACACTTGGGGTAATTTGTGTGTCTAACTAAAGAACTCTGCATTTTTGGGGTGTGGGACAGAACCAGAGAGCAGAGAGAGAATATACAAACTCCACACAGACATCATGATGGAACCCAGGACCCTGCAGCTGTAGGGCAGCTGCACGAACTTCTGTACCACTGCGACATTTATGTTACTGGTCCAGTTAAGGTTCAGGTCAGAATGTGTGCTGTTATTTGTGAGTCTCTGCAGGCATGTGGCAACAGACTGAGGGTCAAAATCTGGGAAGTATGCAACCTGAGCGAGTTGCTGAACTTGAAAATATCTGAGGAGACGAATGGTGGAAATATCAATGTTTGCTCATTATTTGATCCTTCCCCTTGCCTCCACACGTGGAGAAGAATGTGCAGAAGTGAAGAATTGTGCAGTGGAGTTTTCAGCTGTGAATTTTCTTTGAGTTTAAGTGCATATTTTAAAAGTGAATTGAATTAATACTTCTGGAAAATCTTGGCACTGTATTTGGAAATCAACAGGGAAGCAATAACGGCTGGACAGGTCAACCAAGTACATGGCAGGCCAAACCTCTTCCTGTTTGCAATATCTTTCTGTCAATTTTTAAATGGAAATTCCTCCAAGTATTGTATTTGTGGCGGGGCCCAAATTTTACAGTGATGGATGAAACACATGGAGAATTTTCTAGAAAGTTATTAGCTGATTAGCTAGAAAGTAAAGGAATGAGCTGATCAGCATCAGTATTATAGAGATGGATTCTCCATCCATTAACTAGACCAGACTATGGATGTGTCACTGTCAATCATTGACATTCTGAGAAATTTGCGCTGATGTTTAGAATCCCAATGCAAATCTAGACCATTTGGGTTAGAGGTTCCCGGCTATGATACAGATGTCAGTCAAAGGAGACTGCTGACAGAGAGACTGGTATTGTGCAAATATGTGGTCAATGTTGACGTGCACAAGTCACATTTGGGGCTCCAGGGGAGATCTTTTAATGGTTAAGGCTGTGATTCATGAACACTTGCAGAATCAACAGCTTTGCCCGCTGACAGACTGGCAGTGAGACTCTTACACTTGGGACTAGTGCTGTTGGTTTGCTGAGGAACAAATTAGACATGCTACCTGCTAGAAAGTGGAGTTGGCAGACTGTCACTTGGGTATGGGTCGAGTGGGTCCTGAGTTCATTATGTCCTGCTATCATATAGCTAGATCATATAAGGTGACAAAAAATGATAACCCTAAAGCTGATGGTATCTAGGTCTTTCCTAGTCTCTACATTTCAGTGTCCTGCAGGGCATTGCATTCACTACTGTAACTGTATAGTTAGGGGTGCTTTAACAAAATTTATATGTTATTTGTTGTACTCAAGTGTCAAGGATAAGTTGTAAATTGGTTAGTTATTGTCAGATGTACATTGAAAAACTTCGGTTTTGCATGCTATTTTATCCTAGCAGTACATCAAGGTAGTACAGGGGAAATAACTGAATGACGAACATAGTGTTAGAGTTACAGAGAGAGTGCAGTGCAGATCAACAGTAAGGTAGATCAAAGTACTGAGTACAGATATAGGATGTTATACTGAAGTTGTATAAGACATTGCTGAGGTCTAATTTGGAGTGCTGTGTGCAGTTTTGGTCATCTGCCTACAGGAATGATCTAAATAAGGTTGAAAGTATGCAGGAAAAATTTACAAGGATGTTGCCTGGTTTCGAGAACATGAGTTATAAGGAAAAATTGAATAGGTTTCGACTTTATTCCTTGGAATGTAGAAGGTTGAGAGAAGATTTGATAGGGGTGTAGAAAATTATGAGGGGTATAGATAAGGTAAATGCAGGCAGGCATTTTCCACTGAGGTTGTGTGGAACTGCAACAAGAGGTTATGGGTTAAGTGTGAAAGGTGAAAAGCTTAAGGGGAACATGAGGGAAAAGTTCTTCACTCAGAGATTTGTGAGAGTGTGGAATGAGCTGTCAGTGCAAGTGGTGGATGTGATTTTGATTTCAACATTTAAAAGAAGTTTGGATAGATACATGGATAGTGGGGGAACAGAGTATTATGGTCCCAGTGCAGGTTGATGGGAGTAGGCAGTTTGAATGGCTCAGAATGGACTAGATGGGCCAAAGGGCCTGTTTCGGTGCTGTACTAATCTATGACTCTAAGTCTACGTTATTGTACTAGGGCACAGTTCAATAGTTTCAAAACAGTGGGATAGATGCTGTCCTTGAACCTAGTGGTGGGTGCTTTCAGGCTTTTGTATCTCCTGCCAAATGTGTGTGCGGGGAGGGGGGGTGGGGGAAGAGGGAATATCCATGGTGAGTGGGGTCTTTGGTGATGTTGGCTGATTTACCAAGGTGGGGAGAAATGTAGACAGGGTCCATGGAGGGAATCTGGTTTGCATGATGTGCTGATGTGTCCACAACTCTGCAGTTTCTTAGTTATTTCGAAGGAGTAAAAATGCAATGAGTTTGTTTGTACTGGTCAGTTGTTCCAGGAAGCTGCTTTCAGTAATCTCCTGGTTGTCCCATCCCTGACTGTCAATTGGTGACTCTGAAAGTGGGTGGGAAGTTGGAGGAGAGGGGAAGGGTGGGAATATGGTGAGAAGATCATGCTCGCTAAAGCAGATATACAGACCAATTACCATTGAATATGGGAGAAGCATTGCCTCTTCCTCTCATTAAACACTTCCCCTGCCTCATCTGTAAACCTCAGGCAAAACTTAACCAGAAGGAATAAAAGATGACAGGGCAAGTAAAGTGACTCAACAACATTCAACAAGTGAGGGTCAGAAACCTTGAGAATTAAGGAAATGAATTGGCAAACTTGGATACGACAGGAATTTTGTACAGTGAAAGTCACAAGTTAAAGTTGTCTTTGGATCACTGGTATATTTACTTTGGAAGTATGTGTATTATAAGAGAGTGAAATTAAGAAATGTTTGGAATGATGCATGAACAAAGGGAAGTTAAGGAAGGAAATTGTCAGCCCAGTGGTTTACATATTGCAAGGTGTTGGAATGTATTATTTGTCATTCAGTTGCTTGAGCCATGAAGAGATCTTCACTCGTCCACCTGAAACATTGATAATTGTTTTGAGTAATTAGCAAGAATTAGTTTTACCTTTAGCTGATTGCCATTAGTGAGATATGAGCCTCTGTCCTGAGGGAGTGACGGCCTTGGAAAGCTTGTGTGTCCACTGCTGTTCCCTCACTAGTCAGGGAGTTAATAAAGCAAAGCACAGTCAGGTGGTAAATCACTCATCTCCTTGTCAAGGAGAACATATTGACTGCAGCCAAGCAGATAACAGCCTGCACCAACACCTTAATTCATCATTTGACTTTAAGAATGGTCTGCAATACATTCGATCTCCCATGTCACTTTGACTTTGAGGGAGGGGTTAAACTACCCCTCTGGATCTGAGCTTTGATCCCCCATTGCTTCAGTTTATACAGGGATTATCAGAGATTCTTGCTTTGATTTGAAGAGTTTGATGAGGTGTTTCAATGAAAATTCACCTTGTAACATATGATTCAGGCTGAGAGAACACCAGACACACTCTGTACCAGTGTGGTTCTGCATGATGCATAGCACACAGAATTAGGTGCAAATTGTTGCCAAAAATGCCTGCTGACCTTGTAGCCTGAGGCTTGGAGAAGAGTTTATTAGCATTTAAGGAACACTTTTCATGACCCCATTTTAGAATTGATAAAACATTTATGCAGCAGAATCATTCCTGTTGCAGAAATCTACACAGCAACTGTCCACAATCAGCAGTACAATAATGGCATAATCATCTGCTGTTCCGTGATATTGTCCAGCTCATCAGGGTAATCTCCTCTGCTCTTCTTTGAAGCAGTACCATAGAATATTTTAAGCCATCAGAGAATGCAGAGGGGGCCTTGATTCAATGTCCCCTCCAGAAGATGTCATCATTAGCAGTGCAGCTCTTCCTCAATGAGATGTTTGTGTTCATGTTTCCACAGTGCGACTTGAAGTCACAATCCACAGGTGAAAATGCTACTGGTTAATATATGGTCAGTGGGAGAAACTGAGTTAGTTTACCTTGGAGTGGAGGAGAGAGCTGAGAGGAGACCTGATGGTGGTATCTAATATCTGAGAGGCATAGATGGTGGGAATCATTATTCTATAGAAGAGGTGTACAAAATTTGGGATATAATTTCAGAGTAAAGGGCAGGATACATAGAGAGAAACATAAAAGACTGCAGATGGTGGAATTTGGAGTAACAAAAAAACATCAGGCAGGATCCGTGGAGTGAAATGGACAGTCAAAGTTTTGGGTGGGTGTCTTCAATCTGGTCTGATCCAGATATTAGTTCTCCACCTGAAATGTCAACTGTCCATTTCTCTCCAGCAAAGATTAAAGAGGATTGTTTTCACTCAGAGTGTCATTACAGTCTATATTGCACTGCTTGAGATGATGGTGGATACTGAGACTCCCACATTTAAGAAGTATCTCAAAAAGCACTTGAATCATCAAAACATATAAAGCTATGGACCAAGCGTTGATACGTCGAGTTAGTATAGAGAAGTACTCGATAATTGGCATGGATATGCTGGGAGAATGGCCTGTTTTTGGAGTGTATGACTGTATGACCTTCATTCAAATAATTTGCATACACATTCCAACAAGTCACAAATGCCTTTAGTGGAGAAGCATTGACAAACAAAGTAAAAGGAATAAAAACAGTGGACATCACTTTTCTGTGCAACTGGTTAGAACAGCCACCTTGTGCTAAAGGTTGCTGATTTATTGGTCCCATTCCAACGCTGAAATTACTTTTTTTGTGCTGAACCGACAGCAGAGTCTGTGCATGTAGATTTTTAATCCTGTATTCAGTAGGTATATTAGACTGACATAAATGAAGTCAAACCACCAGCATGTGCAGTCAGAATCAGGCAAACCAATTCATGCACCTTTTCTTCTGTGCTATTTATCATTAATAGATGAGACACTACTAGGAACTGTAGCTGTAATCAAATTCTTCCATGTTCACACCCCACAAAATACCCCCTTGCAACTGATTCTAACACAGTAGACTATCACTTGAGGAGGGGGTGAAGAGGAGATGGATTTTGAACTGTGCACTCATCATTTAAAAACAGGAGATGGGCTGTAACTTATCAAATATTGAAGGCCAGTTTGAATTAATCAAAACAATGTTCGTCTGCTGACTTTTGGCTTTGTGAAGTTGAAGGCAGAAAGGTGGCTGAGTGGGGAAAGGAGAAAGAGAGAAGAGGTGAAGAAGAGAAGGTAAGAAGAGAAGAAAGAAAGAGAGGTGAAGGGAAGGAAGGGGAAAGAGAAGGAATGCAAAGAAAGAATGTGGAGAAGAGAAGGCCAATTTGTTAGGGAGATTGAAATCACAGGAGAAAGAGAGTGAGCAAGCAATAAGGAGACACATGAAATGTCTCTGCTGCTGCTAGTTTCAGCCCACAAGTTGGGAGTAGGTCATCTGATAAGCTTGGATGCCCATAGCCACGAGAGTGTGTAGGAATCACAGTGCTTGCTGGATGTAGAATCAGTTGAAACCAAATGCTCCAAGCATGCCCTCTGTAGTAACAGCCTCATCACTGAGTCAAAAAACTGTGGCTTCAGGACATTCTGAGGGAGCATTGATGTATATCGTTCCAAGGTACTACTTAAAGAATAAGTGGAAGTTCTTTTTGCTGACCTGCCCAACACTAATCCCAGAATTAATATGTCTGTATTTTAAGCTTTGTCATTGCAGGTAGTCTCCGGGTTACGTACGAGTTCTGTTCCTGAGTCAGTCTTTAAGTCGGATTTGTACGTAAGTCGGAACAAGTACATCCGGTATGATTTAGTGTCAGTTAGTCAAACGTTTGTCTTAGTATATAGTATATATTTTACCTTTCTATGCATATAACACACTTAAGAAACGTATGTATATCAATAATTAAACCACTGGTGTTGCTTAGTAATATTTGTAGCTTTCATTGGGGCAGGGTCTTTCACATGCTCCATTATTCTCACTTTATCCATTATCCTTTAAAATTGTTCCAATCGTTGACCGATTGTAGTCTAACGCTTTTCCAGTGAACGATGGCGTTTCACCTCTTTCCAAACACTTTATTATTTCCACTTTATTTTCAAATGCGATCGCTTCCTGTCAATGGAACAGAAACACTGCAGGCGGTGGGTCCCAACCTGCACTGACTCCCGAGGTCCGCTGGGTCCTAAAAACCACAGCACTGAATTGCCTGGATCCTAAACTGCACCACACTGAGACAGGTTAAATGGAACAAGTGAGGGTTGTGCTGGGCTTGGGTATTTGATCCTCCACAATATTCTGCGTGGGAATTTAAACTGCAGGTGGCAGTGTTTTTTTTTTTGCGAGGTCGAGTTGCGAGCTTGACATCAACCCGGCACAGATGGTACGGGAGTCACTGGATCGACATCAACCCGGCACGGGAGCGTTCTGTCACTAAATCGAACTCGGGAACCTCCGTTCTCTAGCCCGGTGCTGATCTGACTGTGCCACCAGCCGACCAGAATGGGGGGGCTGGGGTCAGGGTGAATCTTACTAAGACAAATTCAAGCCAAATACAAAGTTAAACACTCAACACAGTGTCAACAGTGACTTAAAATGGCGGACGGCATTGCGATCTGACTTAAAATGGTGGACGGCATTCTCCTTTCTTGGTTCGTAAATACGAGTTGTCCGTAAGTCGGCCGTTCATAACTCAGGGACTACCTGTATATTGCTCTTTGTACTTCACCACTGTCTATCCTACTTCATTGATCTTTTGCTGTATTTGGCTTCTGAGATACTTCCTATATTAAATTGAAGAGGAAAGCAGCTCATGGAAACTTGGACTTACTGCACCAGGGTAACTCAGATGCTTCCTCTTTGGTGATTTCCCCCAAAATGTTTGACTCAGGGATAGGTTTGTGCTGTTGGAAATAGATTGAAATTGCCTCAAAGTAACAGCAAGCAAAGGAATTTCATATGCACAATAAAAGTAAAACTTTTCTGCGCAGTTCAGCTTTATCTGATGGCTGAACTTACCTGTATACCTGACATCCTCACACAACAGCATTTGCTGTGGTGGAGAGCTGGTTTGTACTTGGTGCCTGAGCTACTGGCTACCTGAGCAGGGCAGGAGGAAAGCTAACAGGAAAAATCCCGGTTCCTATCATGTGCTCAAAGTCAAAGTTTCAAAGTAAATTTAGCATCAAAGTACATATAAGTCACCCAGATATTCATTTTCTTGTGGGCATACTCAGTAACTCCATAATAGAACAATAACCATAATGGAGTCAATGAAAGACCACACCAACTTGGACATCCAGCCACTGTGCTAAAGACAGCAGACTGTATAAATACAAAAAGAAAGGAATAATAATAATAAATAAATAAGCAATAAATACCGAGAACATGAGGTGATGAGTCCTTGAAAGTGAGTCCATGGGTTGTGGGAACATTTCAATGACAGGGCTAGTTATTACCTTTGGTTTAGGAGCTTAATAGTTGATGGGTAATAACTGTTCATGAACCTGGTGGTGTGAGTCCTGAGGCTGTTGTACCTTTTTCCTGATGGCAGCAGTGAGAAGTGTGCATGTCCTGGGTGGTAGGAGTCCCTGATGATGGATGCTACTTTCCTGTGACAGCACTTCATATAGATGTGCACGATGGTGGGGAGCTCTTTACCTGTGATGGACTGGGCCGTATCCACTCTTTTTTGTAGGGTTTTCCATTCAAGAGCTTTGGTGCTTCCGTTAGAAGCTGCGATGCAGCCAGTCAATGTATTCTCCAGTACACATCTATAGAAACTTGTTAAATTTTTAGATGTTATGTTGTAAACTCCTGAGGAAGTAAAGGCACTGTTCTGTTTTCTTCATAATTGAACTTGCATGCTCGCCTCAGAACAGGTCTTCTGAAAAGATAACACTGAGGAATTTGAGGTTGCTGACCCACTCCACCTCTGATTCTCCAATGAGGACTGGGTCATGGACCTCTGGCTTCCTCCTCCTGAAGTCAATAACCATCTCCTTGGTCTTGCTGACGTTGAGTGAGAGGTTGCTGTTGTGGCACCACTCAGCCAGATTTTTCAGTCTCCCTCCTTTTTGCTGATTCATCACCTCCTTTGATTCGGCCTGCGACAGCGGTGCTGTGCTTAGCCTCACTGTCGTAAGTATAAAGTGAGTAGAGCAGAGAGGTAAGCACACAGCCTCGTGGTGCATCTATGCTAATGGGGCTCATGGAGGAGATGTTGTTGCCAATCTGAACTGACTGGGATCTTCTGAAATGTTAACACTGAGCATTTAAAGTTGCTGACCCTCTTCACCTCTGATCCCCAATGAAGATTGGCTCATAGACCTTTGGTTTTCTCCTCCTGAAGTTAATAATCAGCTCTATGGTCTTGCTGACATTGAATGAGAGGTTGTTGTTATGGCACTACTCAGCCAGATTTTCAATCTCTCTTTGATATGCTGATTCATCACCACCTTAGATTCAGCCTATGACAGTGGAGTCATCAGCAAACTAATGTATGGTATTTGAGGTGTTACACGGTCAAGTAAAAAGTGAGTAGAGCAGGGGGCTAAGCACACAGGTGTTGCTCCTGTGCTGATGGAAAATTGGAGGAGATGCTGTTGCTAATCTGAACTGACTGGGGTCTGCAAGTGAGGAGATTGAGTTGCTAAACAACTGGAATTTCAGTGGAATTATAAAGGCCTAACTGATGTCTTAAGGGAGGGAAAAAAAACTCAGCAGGACTTATTTGTCCTGTCGGAATTCACAGTTAAAACTAATCACAAAATTTATGGAGAAATTGATAAAAAAAGGTTGTAAAATATTGATCGGGAGAAAATAACACAACTCATCTATAATAAGAAGAAAAATGAAGCAATAATTCAAGCCTTATTGATCAGGTTTGCCTCTTTGTGTATTGATCCAGTGCTTTAGTGTATGAGATCGCACCCGAGATTGGATCAGAACTAGCTAACGGCAGGCCACTATCGAGCCCCTTTTTATTTCCATCTCCCATCAGTTACTGTAGAGCAATGCCCAGCGTAAGAAAGGCAGAGCTTGCCAAACCAAAATATTTACCATCTGTGACACTCACGATCTCCAAAAATATAATAATGATAAATAATAAAAATGATTAAAATTTCTCCTTGGGTCTTGTCGAATGGTGGTGCCTTTGAGGACTCTATTCTGTGTCTGCCCCGAGGCCAAAACTGCTTCCTTGCGGTCATTATCTTGAAATATGAGCTAGAGCGAGCTGACAGTGTTCTTAGAGGATCAGTGTTCATGAAATTTCTATGAGCATTGATCCGTGTGATTGCATTGCCCTTCCGTGGATCTTTGAAATTGTAATTTCTGCAAAGTTTGCCTGTATATTCCCCCCCCCCACCCACTAGTGGAATACAATCGATAGGCACTGACAGTCAATAATGGAGTTTGTGCTGTTCACACTCTTCTCAATGAAATGGTAAAGCTCAAAGTTCAAAGTAAAATTTCCCAGTCTGCCTGCCGGGTACAAATGCACCAACATAATGTGTTGACTAAAGGACAGGGCACTCTCCTTGCTGACAATTTCACTGCTAAATAGACTACCCAATGTAAAACTGACCCACACAGACAAAGGCTCATCTATTTTTCTGTAGCAGGTTAGATAAGCTCAACTGAGCTGTAACTACAACCACTAAAAGTGTTTCTGCTTCTCAGAATTTGACTTTTCTAACAGTCTTGGCAGGTTTGAAGCTCAAAACCTATATTCTTCTAATGTGAACCTCATCTTTGCCAATTTTCTTAGACTGAAGCAGCTACTGTGGCTTTGATGTCTGGGATAGCAAGACTTGCTGATAAGAAGAAATTGGGTGAATTGGACTTGCATCCACAAGAGTTTGGAAGAATGAGAAAGGATCTCACAGAAACCTGCAAAATTCTGGGACTGGACAGAGTAGAGGTGGGAAGGATATTCCCAATGGCCAAGGAGTGAAGGACTAGGGGGTCACAGAGCAAAGTTAGCCATTTGAGACTGAGAAGAGGAGAAATTCCTTCTCCCAGAAAGTGGTGAACCTCTGGAATTTTCTACCACAAAAATCATTTGAAGCCAAATCACACATGCACCGGGCTCAAGGACAGAATCTGTCTCACCATAATAAGATTTTATTCAGACCTCTTGCACAACAAAGAACTTATGATCTACCTTATCATGGGCATTGTTACTTATTGACTACATGCACAACACTTTCTCTGTAACTTTAATACCATACCCCAAATTGTTGTTTGGTTAATTGTCCACTGTAAGTATGCTGGTGAGTAGCAGAATCTGGGGGAAGCTGATGGGAATGTAGGGAAAATGAAATGTAGGATTAGTTAGGCAGATGCATGCTGGTTGATACAGACCCAATGGGCTGAATTGACTGTATTTATTGTGACTGACTATAACTTTAAAGTAACCAAAGATCCAATAACTATCTTACATTGATCATTGACGCTGTAGAGATCTCTTATTCAGTCTCACTCAGTTTTCCAGTCATGCTTATTTATTCTGAGCCTTCTCACTTCTAATATCTCATCAAAGGGCATTCTCGTGATCTGCCAGCAGCTCTGAATCAGTGGATGATATTCTTGACAATTCATGTAAAGTACATGTTGATCCTTTGGTGTGTTATAGGAAGCATATTGGACCTTTTCTCTGATCTGTTAATCTGAGGCCTTGTCTGCCTGCTCAGGTGAACATTGAACAGTACATCACAGGAGCAGGTCCTGATGAAAGTAGTAATTAAACGCCTAACTAAACTAATCCCATCTGCCTACACGAAGTCTATATCCCCCCCATTCTTTGCACATTCATGTGCCTATCTAAGAGCCTCTTAAAAGGCTCTGTCATATTTGCCTCACTGGCACCCTTGGTAATAATGCATTCCAGGCACCCACCACTGTCTGTGCAATAGAGGGTTGCCCCACCCATCTCCTTTTCACCTTCTCACCTTAAATGCATGCCCTTTAGTATTAGATCCCGAGAAAAAAGATGCTAGCTATTCTATCTATGCCTCTCAAATCTCTGCCGCTCCAGAGAAATCAAAGTTTGAGAACTTCTCATAAAAATACATACCAGACAGCATCTTGATATGGTTGTAGGAAAGAAAAATATATTTTCACATCTAGCATATTAGTCCCTCTACATTCTGTACTCTAAGCAATATATTAAACAAAACTTTTCTCAAAAATAAAAACACAAATAATAGAAACACTGAGCAGGTCAGGCAGCATCTATAGAAAGGGGAACAGTCAAAGACTAATCAGAGCTGGGACACAAATGAATTGCCTCCTAGATTTTTTATACTGACAAAACATTCAATTGTTCCAGTCCCATTGTCTGCACAGTTATCCTTTTCTGCAAGAAGCATGTCAAGGAGGAAAGGTTGTAGGTTTCTGTGTTGTTGAGCTGGTGCTGATGTGATTGAAGAATAACTTGGAAGTGGCAGTGAAGATACTCAACATTTCCAATCCTGTAGCCATTTCAAAGAACATGTCCACTGACAGCTGAGAGACTGTTATCATCTTGCCACCCTTATCTCAACATGTCTCATCACTCAGTGCCTCTTTATAGTGGAGAGCAGTAGTAGTGTACTAATGTAGAAAAAATCAACGCAGAGAAACTTTCCACCTGCAAGCCCATATTACTGAAGGGAATAGCAGCCTAGATGCTCATAACATTGGCATAGTAAGAAATTGGCAGAAATTTTTACATTAAGCAAATTTAGGGGGTTATGACCTAGTCTAGCAGACATTATTTCCTCAAGTGTGTTCAAGATATTACATTAAATTATTTCTCTTCTTTATTGGCCCTATTATTTTTCTCATGTTATGTGTCTTCTGCATTCTTCCACACAACTCTCTGTCGTGAGCTGAACCATGATCTTGTTGAAAGGTGGGACGAGCATAAAGGGATGAAAGGCCAATATTACTAAAACAAAAATCAGATCGCTGGGAACATCACTCTACTGCTTTGAAGAGAATTCTGTGTACAATTTGGGAGACGCATTTCATGTATTGGTTACACTTCAGAAGTACTTTACAGGATGTAACGTTTTTCCCAACATATTGGCTTGGGTTCAGCTCACGACAGAATTGTGTGCAAGAATACTAGAACAAACATAGCTCTTCTGGTTACTCAGATAAGAAAAATAATCGGGCCAATAAAGAAAAGAAATAATTTATTGTAATATCTTGAGCATACTTGAGGAAATAATGTCTAGTAGGCGAGGTGAGATGATTGAAAAGTGGAAGCCATATGACCAAGCTCCAGGATTATGCTCATCCAGAGTTCACAACACCATCGTAAGGCAACAGAATAAATTTACAATGAACGTTCCCAGTGGAGCCTTTCCCTGAGGCGTACAGATATACTTATGAGGCTTGTACTTTGAGCCAAGCTGACAGATTATTTTAATCACGGCCCATTCATATTTCAAAACTTCTAATTTTAATTCCATCCAAGACATCAAAAATAACAACAAACCATACAGAAGCCTCTAAGCCACATACGATACTTTGTTTTTTGAAATTTTAATTTATGAGGGAAGAGGCAGCAATAAAAAAAAACAGTTGAAATAACAAATCTGGCCAACTATAAATATATGTGCGGTTTTAACAGTTCCGCATTTGAAAAACTCGGTGTTGAAAATCTTGCAGCTCAAGTGGCCGTCAAGAATTTCACTTCCTCTTTGACTTAACAGAGCCTAAATGTTTGCCTATGTTGGAGACATGGGGACAGAAAAAGCCATCCTCTGCAGAAGGTAAACTTAAATAGACTGCTAATTTAAACAAAAACCCTCGACCACAGACAAGTTGTGGTCAGCAACTCTCCATTGTCTTCTTCACTCCAGTGAGCTCAGCATACAAGTCATGGCAGAAGGCAGTGTTTCCAATGTTGGCCTTTAGGGATTGAGCATTCATCTCCTGGCTGCTGCTCTCAGTGATGAGAAGGAGATTAATAACAAG
Organism: Hypanus sabinus; assembly: GCF_030144855.1. Lineage (NCBI taxonomy): Eukaryota > Metazoa > Chordata > Chondrichthyes > Myliobatiformes > Dasyatidae > Hypanus > Hypanus sabinus. The sequence goes on from NC_082720.1 coordinate 9,198,856, forward strand.
CTTGGTAAAAATAAAATATTGTGTTGTGACGGAAGTTGTATTTCGAATTTTGGATAGTGTTCACCGTTTTTGCTCCAGAATTAGTCCTGTGGTCAATCCATTGCAAAATTGTCTTTATTCAGAGATAATTCTTGGATTGTTGTTCCCACTACTGACTCTGGAAGCTCATTCTGTGCACTGCCTACCTGTTTTGATGCCAGTCCTAAAAGTGCACATTTGAGCTCTTGTTCTTTTCACATCCCACAAGTGCCACTTTCCTCTGATTCTCACCTACTCATGTCACATTAGGAGCCTGAACAGTGAGAATCAAGCAAACAGTGCACATAGCAAATAAGGCACTGAATACACTTTGCTGTAACAAGCATATGCACTTGGATGTCCTAATATTCACTAACATCCATCACATATAGACACAGACTACAACATATGCGCAGTTGACCTCTAAATATGTACAGCTTTCTCTGGTACACTTAGGAACTCCCTTATAGGCCCTCTACATAAGGAGCTTGCTGGGTCACGCACCACAATGCAGACAACATGGCCCTTTCTGCACTCCAGTCTGTAATATCAACAGAGTTTACCAGCAATCAGCCCAGAAAGCTGAAAAGACCCATAGTAATACCTCACTCCTTCCTCTACACTATAGAGTCAACAGGATTATCTGCACAGATCACAACACATCACTAAACTCTTCTCATCAATGACCAGCTTACTGACATACCGTAACTTGCGAGGAGTTGCAAGTTTCCGATTTCTTGACTGAGTGGGGATTCTTATATCAGGAGAGAAGGCTGGAGCACCCCTTGGCTGCCTTGGATCATAGATCCTCTCCTAGGCATTCATGAGAATTTCCAGGAACCAGCCAGTAAACCTGTGACTGTTTCCCTGTCCTCCCTTTCCCCTTGGTGGCAGCCAATATATGTGTTGCTGCTCTAATTGCCAGTAAAGAGTGTCCTTCTTAGATTAGTGCACAGCAGGTTGTTAGTTGCTCACAAATAGACATGGTGGTGAGAGTGGCATGGTTTCCTTGCCTTGATTGGCTAAGGCACTGAGTATGAGATTTTGGAAGTCACGTTACAGTTGTACAAATCGTTAGTTTGGCTGCACTTCGAGTTTGCATTTCCCCAACTATAGGAAGAATGCAATTAAGCCTGAGAGGCTGCAGAAAATATTCAAGGAATTCTAGAGAGCTAGAGTAATAAGGAGAAACTGGACAGGTTTAGACTGTTTTCCCTGGAATGAAGGAGATTGAGGGCAGACCTTATTGAATTATCAAATCACATTTTATTTATAACATTATGAAGAGCATAGATATAATGGTAGTCACAAACTTTCCCAGTGTAGGAGTTTTACCAGTGTACCATCCAACCTTTAGTCTTAGCATAACTTAAAGAAAAATGATTATCTGATTATTTAATTGCTGTTGTAAAATTTGCTGTATATACATCAACTGTGGCACTTTCTATTTAATGGTAATTACACATCAATAAATCTTCAAAACCAAAGCAGGGAAGATACTGAAAATCTAAAATACAAACAATAAATACTCAACAGATCAGGTTGTCCACCTAAAACAGGTTTGTTAGCTCTTTTCTCTACAGATACTGCCTGACCTGCTGAGTATCTTGCAGAGCCTTCCATTTCATCTTCCATGGATATGAACTGATATGGATTTGCTAGGCCAATGTAAGAGGTGAAAACAAGCCTTAGAAATGCCCTAATTAATTGGCCACTGCTTTGAAAACTCAAACATTTTGATCAAACACTCCAGACTAAAATGTTAGACATTCTAAATATTATTACAGGATATTGCTTAAGGTAACATGGAAGTTATTAATATTGCAAAAATATTTTTAACCATTCACCCAAAACTGGGAGGAATGGTGGGCCAAGCAGAGAAGTGAAAGTGTCTGTCGGCACTTTATGAATGGAAACTTATGGTTAGGTCATAGTTTATGAATGACCCAGATTAAAATGCTGTCTGCAGCTAGAATAAATTTACCCCTCGAAGCTGTGTGAATAATTTTAACTTTGAAGCATACTGCACACAGAATGTACTGCTCTGTATGGCATTGAGTTATTCAAATACAATAATGCCAAGCTGGATTCCACTGTGGTGCTGCTGGCATTGGGGCTGTTAATTGTTCATCCTCCATCAATGGTAAAATTACTAGGTCATTCATTTCCTGCCTGTTGTAAGCATACAGGTTTGCTGGAGAGCCCATGATGTGACAAGTGACTGTAATTCATTCATTGCAGGTATAGACTCCTCTGGGAGCCAGTATAACGCACTATTGCCATACTTTGTATTTTTAACCATTTTCAGGTACTTTTTAAAGGAAGCTATTAACTAAGGAGATTGCATTTAGTTCAAACATGAGGAAATCTGCAGATGCTGGAGATTAAAACAACAACACACACAAAATGCTGGTGGAACACAGCAGGCCAGGCAGCATCTATAGTGAGAAGCGCTAGAAGCGTGAAAAGTCCTGACGAAGGGTCTCAGCCTGAAACGTCGACGGCGCTTCTCACTATAGATGCTGCCTGGCCTGCTGTGTTCCACCAGCATTTTGTGTGTGTTGTTGCATTTAGTTCAGCAGCTTTTATACCCCCAGACTGTGGCAAAGCCCTTTCTGGACAATCAGGAGTTTTAATTGTAATGGAGAGGAAAGCAGCAGACCAGATGGCTGGCATTAGGCACTAGTTGAAGGTAAATATTGTCTGTAATAGTAGCGAGACTTGCCCAGGATCTTTTAGACTCACCTCTGTGGGCAAATAGGGTTCTAATTGTCAGTTCATTTGGCATTGGGCTAAGCTGTGTGCTGTGGTGCTTGAATAACCTGCAGCATCTATGGTTGGAAAGGAATTTGCTGGTGTTTTGGGTCGAGGCCTTGCATTACAACTTGAATGAGCCTTGGATAGCCAGATACTGAATATGGGGCACAATTACCTTCATTATGTTGCTGTTAGCAATTATAAGACCGTAAGATACATATAGAAGCATAATTAGGCAATTCAGCCCACTGAATCTGCTCCGCTATTCAATCATGGTGAACTTTTTTTTTCTCTCAACCCATTCTCCTGCCTCCTTTCTATAATGCTTAGCCCCCCCACTCCACCAATCAAGAACCACCCTTTATTATGAGGCAGCACTTCAGATCTTAGGCGCTCCAACTAATGGATGCATCCTCTCCAATTACCTGCTGTGCTGAGGAACTTGATCTGCAGGAGGAACAGTTGAGGTGTTGGCCTCAGGGAGTAAAGCAGCCCACTTGCCTCATATGGATAATGACAGAGGGTGAAGGAGAACATTAGCTAGTGGTCCATTCCATAAACCCACGCCCAGCTGGTTCTTCCAGAGTTAGTGCATACACAGAATGCTTAGCTGACACAAAATGGGCAGTTTCACTGTTTAGTGTGGGTGCAAGTATGAAGAATGAAGATGTGGGGAAGTTGTGGAGGATCATTTCTGAAATTAGACTTGTGAATTGATGACGAGAGAGCTCTGGGAGCTGGGGAAATCCTGTAACATTTACTGTCAATTTGTTTAATATTAACCAAGGCTATATAATGATATCAATATTTTTGTTAGAAATTTAAAATTTGATCAAATTCACACGCAAGTCCTTTAGCACTGCTGCTTTTTTTTTAATTATCTGCTTGGCTAGTGACCAAATTGCAAAGAAGCTGAAAATCAATAGCAATAAACTGAGCAAACAGACAGTGACAGCACAAAACTGCAGCACATGTTTACCCAGAGCCAACCTTATCCATCTTAATATCAGCTGGGGACAGCAGAGTGGTTGTCTGGGCTGCCCAGACACTTGTCTTGTAATCGCCCTTGTTACTGGACAGGAAAGCTCTTATTGAACTATGAATGTCCTGCATTACTTGCCAGTGAGGAGATCTTGGCAGCATTTCAATGTTGCATTTGCTGTACACAGTTAGACATGCCATACTAATCGTGACTTCCATTTTTCCAATGTTTTGGTTGCAATTCTGGTTCTATAGTCATGCCAAGCCCCCAGACTGCTTCAGCTTTATATTCCTGATTTCTTTTCTTGTAATGTCTGTAACTGCAGATTCCAGCATCTACGTTGTCTTGTGTCACCAGGCTACTGCTGCTGCGTTCCCATACAGCACATGTCCAGGAGACAAGCCAAACAGGTCCAACTCTTGCTTAAAGAAATTTGGTGAATGAATGTGAGGGTGGCCCAGTGGTGAAGTTGGTAGAGTTCCTACCTAAGAAAAACTTAGCCTTTGGAGGCTAATGCTAACCTTACCAAAGTCTGTACACTCCCTGTTATCTGCTTGTGAGTGAGAAGGCTTCTACACACAACAGACTCACACAAAACAACATATGAAGTAGAAGGCAACTCATTTATTATTGAAGTGTTGCAGATAAGAAATGGCTTCCGACTCCTTTAGTGTTTCAAAGTTCTTTCTGAAGTCATAATGATTAGAAATCAGTCATAAGGAGCCTTCCTTTAGAATGAGTGAATGAAACCTTGGAAACAGTGGATATCACAGGACTTCCTCTACATCCGATGAAAATAGGCAGTGGTCACCCATTAGAAAAGAGATCAACATGCTTCTCGAAATCATAATGATGTTCATAAATGAATAGTTTCATTTAAAGGACGTGGCATCTAGGTTCAGCTACTGACCTGTGCTGAGTTAAGCAGGCCCTAGTTACAAAGGGTTAACTGGTATTTGTACTCCAGGAAGTGAAAATAAACAAGATTCATGCTGCACCTGATCGCCATCTGTACCCCATCTCTATTCACTGGCTCCTGCCTCTAACCTCTGTGCAAGGGTTCTTGCTCTTTCCCACTAATCAATGTCTAGTGCTCCCTTTGTTTCCTCTGCACATCCTAAGAATCCTTTGTTTCCTCTGCACATCCTCCCTTCCATTTTTACTCTCTCTGCTCCTTCTGCACTTTCTTCCCCTCATCTCTGATGGTCTCCAGTCTCTGTGTACTCTCCCCCTCCCGATCCTCCCTCCCCTCTCCTCCCTCTTTCTGCCTCCTCTGCACTGATTCCTGCTTTCTCACTCTCAGTGTTCTGCATCCCTTGCTCTTCTCCTTTAGCATTAACCCTTGTCCAGAGTCCAGTTTCCTTGTTCCATCTTCTGCTTACGTTCCATTAATTCCACTTTGTTGCTGCCTGGAAATTTATCTGACTTCATTCAGCTTGCCAAATTGGAGCAATGGAACTGAATTGAATTAATTGAATTCAATTCACGGTGGCCAAACACTTTAATTCTGATTCCCATTCCTGTTCCAACATGTCAGTTCATGGCCACCACCTGTGCCAAGATGAGGCCACCCTCAGGGTGGTTGAGCAACAACTTGTATTCTGTCTGGGTAGCCTTCAACCCAAAAGGCATGAATTTTGATTTCTCCTTCCATTAAAAAAAGTTCCCTCTCCCTTCACTCTTCTTCTATTCCCCACTTTGGTCTCTTACCTCCCCCTGGGTCCTCTCCTTCTTCCCTTTCTCCTCTGGTCCACTCTCCTCTCCTATCAGTTTCCTTCTTCTCCAGTCTTATATCTTTCCAAGACACCTATCACCTCTGACTTTCCTCCTTTCCCTTCCCCCAGCTTTTTATTCTGGCATCTTCCTCCTTCCTTCTCAGTCCTGAAGGAAGGGATTTGGCACAAAACATCGACTGTTTAATTATTTGCATAGACGCTGCCTGACCTGCTGAGTTGAATTGTTATTTTCTGAATTTGGTGGCTGTAGCCAGATCTAAGCTACAATTTTCCCTTAGTGGAAGAGAGTCATAACATGGAACTGGCACTTTGGCTCACAGATTGACACTGACCCACGAGTGTGTGGATTACTCTTCAACCAGTTTCATTTACTGTTCAGTGCAGTCTGCACAGGGGATATGAGCAATTAGCAAAGTTGGACAGACTTAGGTGTTTTTCTCTGGAATGCCAGAGGCTGAGGGGGCACCTGATTGAACTTTTTTAAACAAAATAAACTTTATTCATAATAAAAAAAATTATTTACAAGAATAAACTGTTCACTAGCTTTAAATTATGTTGCTAATCAATGCTTCCCATAGTGTTATATTGCATTCACACACATTGCTAACATTGCTGCTACTCCCGTGACATTCTAGGGTAGTATACTGTTACAATAATAATTGAGGGTCTTCCTCCCCCCACCCAGCCCTCCCCTCTCCAGCAGGGGAAGAACCCAACACTGTGCTCCTTCCCTACTGTGCCCTTACGATGGCTGCTCAAGATCCAGTGTGTCCCTCAGCGCGTACTCCTGCAGCCAGGAGTGTGTTAATCAGTACCATTCCTCCACAAACATCTCGATGTGCTAACAAATCTTGGGTAGACCGAAGAGTGTCTTTCACCAACTTGATAATCCGTCAGCAGCACTTGATGGTTTTCTCTGTGTGTGTCCCTAGGAACAGCCTGTAGACCAGCGAGTCCTCTGTCACACAGCTGCTTGGGACACACCACTACACTGGCCCTTTCATCTTCCTCCACACCCTCTTCACAAACCCACAGAGGTGACCACTGTCCCTACCCTGGTATAGTCATCCCTACCCTGGTATAGGCATGCAGGAAGGATCTGACCAGAAGGGCCCCTCTCACCACCAGCCAGTCAAGGTCAGTGCCTGTTGGTGAGGGCTAGTGATAAGGCCCTCAGTGCCAAATCAGTGCCAGATGGTTAGCACTGTACTGTAGCTCTGAGAGCACCTCATGCCTGATGACCAGGTTGATCCCAGTTATCTGTAGGCAGCATCTTTCTCACAGCCCCAATTTCTGTTTATCCTTCCCAGTCCTCTCCACCCCCTTGTTGCACGCCTCAGCCCTACTGAACCAGATCCCCAGCACCATCATCTAATCAGATCTGATATTGAAGGGGACACTAGATCAGTCACCCAGCTGCTGAAGAACTTGGCCTCACTCTTTGTGCGGTTAGCCCTGGTCCCTGATGCCAACTCAAACTGGTTGCAGATATTGATCAATCAGTAAACTGTCCTTGGATCAGAGCAGAGGACGGTGATGTCATCCATGCACAGGGAGATTTTCACCTGGGTCCCTCCACAGCCTGGCAGTGTCACCCCTCTTATGCTCTTGTCCTTCCTGATGGCTTCAAGAAAGGGTTCTATACAGCACATGATCAAGATGAAAATTGGGCAACCACACCTGACTCTAGACTTAATGGGGAGGCTATCTGTTTCCCACCCATGGATTTGGATTGTACTGCAGATGCCTGTGCAGAGCAGTTGAATCCAATTCCTGATTCCCTCCCCAAATTCAATTTTGCAGAGTATGTCCATCACATATGTGCATGATATCCTGTCAAAGGCTTTCTCCTGGTCCAAACTGACCATGCAGGCATTCACCCCTCTGACCTGCACGTAGGCAGTAGTGTCCTTCTGCAGCACAAGGCTGTCTAAGATCTTCCTGCCAGGTACAGCACAGGTTTGGTCTGGGGATGGTCTTGGACAGGATCTTATAGTCTGTTCAACAGTGGAGTGGGTCTCCAATTCCTGAAGTCATCCCTTTCCCCCTTCTGCTTGTAGATGAAGGCAATGAAGCCTTTCCTGATGAAGTCCGATATGCTACCAGTTAGAAGCATAGTAGGTCTTGGCCCATCCGGTCCCAAAGAACCAGGTACAACTCAGCCAGTAATCTGTCCCTTCCAGGAGTTTAATTCATCAAAGGAATGGATGGGGCCACAGGGTGAAGATGTTGGTTACCATGAGAAATGTTAAGGGAAGGTAGCAGAAGCAGATACCATAGCAAAGTTTAGGTGGCATTTCAATAGAAACATGAACAGATATACACCACGTGCAGGCAGATAGGATTAACTTCTGGTCAGCGTCACAGTCAGCGCAGACATGATGGTTAAAAGGCCTGTTCTGTGCGGTAGTGTTCTACGTTTTAATGGGGCACTAAGAGTTAGATTTTAACAAAGGCATTGGATAAGGTGTCCTATCTCTAAAAAAAATGTAATTCCCTCTTTATTGTTCATGGGAGCTTTTGCTGTATAAATTGGCTGCTGTGTTTCCAAGCTTGCAACTGTGTTTATGTTATCAAAGACTTCATTGACACTGCAGGACTTTGGGATTTACTGAGGTCATTAAAAACATTACAATATCATTTTATTCTTTCTTTAAATATTGTTCGGAGAACCCCAGTGTCACGGTGCACTGGTATCAGGAGCAGGCAACTTAAACATATGTAAATCTACTTGGCCTGAGCTTTACGATGAGTTTATATCCTTTCCATTCATACTTTGTGTTAGGCTGTTGTAGGCAGGGGTGGAGGGTGTGCCTGGTAGAAATCTTACATTTTGCTCTCAGGGTAATAATAAGGGCTCATCAAAGAATAATGTCTTGTCTCAATTTGCATTATCGTATAGCAGCTGGTTGTAGAAATTTCAGACCCATTATGTCTGACAGTGTTTATCTGATCTGCTTCTTTGCAGTGTGTGAGTTCCAGTAAACCGTGTCTTATTGTCTGACCTTTTCATTTTCTACCGAAAAAGAGAGATCAGTTCTTTGAATGTAATCGAGTGAGCTACAAGGAAGGATACAGGGAAAATTCATGCTTTGAAAATCCAAGCATGCAGGGAACAAGATGCTTTAAATCAATGCCATTCATCTTCTGCCTTGCCCCAATAAAGCTAGCGCTGGGCTCATTTAGAGACAAGGTAGCTGATATAAGTGTATTATCGCAATGTTCAGTAGTGTGTGAGAGCACTGAACCAAGTGTTCTTAAGTTGTCCCTTTATATCTAATTTTTGATGAAGTTATTACAGGTAGTGTCTCTGCTGGACATTGAGCACAGAACGATCATGTTAAATAATAGTGCAGGGCATGTTTTCATTTGAAAAATAATAAAGTGCTTCTTCGCCCCAGCTCTTAGCTACACAGAAAGATGCTTTGACCCCTGGTCAACCTCTCCAATGGTGCTCTGCCAAAGCGTGCCTCTTCCCTTGAACACACAGCTAAACTGAATCACTTTTACCTCTCCAATGATGCTCTGCCAAAGCGTGCCTCTTAGCTTGAACACACAGCTAAACTGAATCACTTTTACCTCTCCAATGATGCTCTGCCAAAGCGTGCCTCTTAGCTTGAACACACAGCTAAACTAAATCACGCTGGCTTATTTTATCTTTTTCAAATTGGTTCGATTTGATTCTGATTCAATCTGAGTGCCCTACATACCTGAACTTTTGGGGTTTCCTGTCACCTGAAGTGCACAAGTAGCCTAGAAAAAAAAGGGGGGGGGGAGAGAGAGAGGGATGGAGGGAGTAGTGAGAGAGGAGGGAGGGAAAGAGAAAGCAGCGAGAGAGAGGTAGGAAGGGGGAGGGAAAGAGAGAGAGAGAGGTAGGAAGGAATAGAGGGAGAGTGCAGGTGAGAGAAAGAGAGAGAGAGAGAGAGAGAGAGAGAGAGAGAGATTATCCTGGAACTTGCATATCTTTCTTTATAGAGCACATTACCAGTGGTGTACAACTTGCTGCCCCTGTTGGTGTTAAAGGTATATGAAATGTTGGAGATTGTGGTGGGTTAATGAGGACAGGGGGAGTGGTGATCAGTGCTTCAAAAACTCTCAGAGAGAACACACTAGAGGATGGTTGGGTTACAAACTCCCGATTGAAACATGGTCAATTTAAAATGACAGTAGCAATTTTGCACTAGATTGGTTCTGATGACAGAAAAATGTGTATTTGCTTGCCATGTGCACGGAGCGCCCGATAGTCAGCTAAGTGGAATAATGCAGGTGAACCCTATCCTATCGTCCACATGGTTATTTTCTAATCCCAAGACACTATTCCAAACTGCACAAAATGGAGGTAAAACCAGATCCCTCAGATGTGTTAAATCTGACTTTTGTCCCTCTTCAGATGTGACATAGATTTGCACTCTGGTACAAATTTGTTGATATAATAAGGTTCTCTGATTCAAATGTCCTGAACTTTAATGCGTGGATCTCAGAGCATACTTGAAGGCAAGTTATTTGGTTAAATGCATTTTTGTCTAGGCCTTTCCTCACACAGTATCACTGTGCAGAGTCCACTTCCGCAGACTCTTATTGGATGAGGTCCCTAAAGAGTGCAAACAGAAACAACTGACAAATAGCCATAGAGTCATACAGCGTGGGAATGGGCCCCTCAGCCCATCTGATCCATGCTGACCAAAGTTCCCATCTCAGCCAGTCATATTTGACAACATTTGGGCCTGGAGAGCTGTGAACACATTTTGGCACTTCATGGAAACCAGCCTCACTCCATAGATGCTAGTTGCACCTCTCGCTGCCTCAGTAATGCAGCCAGCATAACCAAAATCCACACCCGCTTCAGATATTCTCTCTTCCCTCTTGTCCCTTTGGGCAGGAGATACAAAAGGCTGAAAGCATGCACCATCAGTCTCAAAGACAGCTTCTAGTAGAAGACGATTCAATGGTTTTCTAGTATGACGTGATGGACTCTGATCTCACAATCAACCTTGATATGGCTTCAATCTTATTGTCTGCCTGCAGTGCACTTTCTCTTTAACTAACACTTTTTCTTCGCTGTAATCTGATGAAATAATCTGTACGGGTGACATGCAAAACGAAGACTTTCACTGTACCTCAGTGTATGTGACAATAATAAACCAAATGATAAATTTACCAGTTTAAAACTTTGCTGTACATGTATCTGTCAATATTCCTGTCACCAACACAAAACACAAAGAAACATAGTCACCCTCATCCTATTCCACTAGTCTGTTTGTCCTGGTCACAATCTAGTACAGATTGATATAAGACTATCAAACGGTCCCTTAGTATAAAAAGATAGACTCTTGACCTCTCAATCAATCTTACACCTTCTTGCCTGTCTGCCCTGCACCTTCTCTGTAATGTAACATTATATTCCGCTGTTATTTCTTTCCCTTGTGCTTTATTGATGTGATGAAATGATCTGTATAGGTGGCATGCAAAACAAAGTTTTTCACTGTACCTTCGTACATGTGACAATAATCAACCAATTTACCAATTTTAATCTTTGTATAGATATATTAGGTTTGGAATTAAGAAATGCTGTTCTGTAAGTCAGTTATTTGTGAGTATTAAATTCTCTCTTGTGCAATTCTTTTAGGACTTGTTCATTTTCATCAGTATTTGTCTCTTAACCAACTCTTGTATTTAAAAGCAGTCCCAGAGCAGAGCAGGCTCTTTCTACATTTTACGTTTTAGAACCGACACATTCTGTTCTTAATGTAGAGAGGTTTCCAGACAAAAAAGAACAATTTCCTTCGTAGATATATCCAATCAACAATAGAAAACAGATGCCACAAAGACATTGATGACTATGCAGGCCATTTGGAGGGAGATGTGAACATGTCCACATTGAACACACTAGCTTTCTGCATAGAGCAAACTCTGTACTGGGCTTGTAGATCAAAGCAGCAACTCTGCTAATTAAGTCAAGGAAACAAACCAAAGGATTCTAGAATTTGAAATTAAAAATTGGATTGCTTTACTCCCATTTCATTAGCTGTACTATTCTTTGATGTATAAGAACTAATTCCTCTATAATAAAAATAACAAATACTTTTCTTCTTTCCCACAGAGTAATGAACACAGTCATTATTCATTTCAAGCGCTCTTTTTTCCTTGCTTATTCAATATTTTGTATTCTCTTTATTGGTCTGCACCCCACCCAGACTTCCTCTCCCTATATTTCAGCTTGCCAAATATCAATAGGAATGTTTTCAGGGAAGTCATATGGGACGAGACCATTCAGATATGTGGAGCCAAGCTGTCAATTCCTTCAGTTATTCAGTCAGTGCCCTGCTCTGGCATTTCCAAGAGGGTAGTTGGAGTAAAGGAAAGACATTTTCTAAGCACAGCCAAGTGCCACCACACCTTTCCCTTTTATCCAAGCAGTGCTCCTGAATATGAATACTTGTGCTCAGAAAAGATAAGCATTCATAATTTCTTTCAGTGAGTGCTTTAGAGTTTTTGCTAGTGTCATGCAGCCTGCTATTAATTTGGTGAGATGTCAGCTTACAATCACAATGCCCCGGATGTTACGGTTCAATACCACTTATGAACTAGATGCTAGACACCAAACATCAGGCTTTCTAAAATGAAATAGCTTGCTGACACCACTGAAACATTGTTGCTATTCACTCAGGTGTGACTGAGAAGAGCAATGAGAGGCTTGCATTTGTATAGCGTGTTTCAAGATTCTGGACATCCAAATGGGCCTATAGCAAATTAATTACTTTTATTAAAGTATTTTCTGTGGCGGTGTGGTAAGCTCTTAGCACCCAACTTGCAGAAGGCACGATCTTATGGACTGAAAATGATGCCAATAATCTGTTTAAATGATATGTTGGAGGATAAATATTAGTCATTATCATGACATCAAGTAGAACAGCCAGCTCTTCAAAACAATGTATGACCTATTCTATGACCACCTAAATTTACAAAAGTACGCAGGTACAATGAAAAACTCACTTGTGCAACATCACAAATACAAGGCACCATATTCACAGGAAAAAACATAAAATAAACATAAATGGTAGACAATTTTTACAATGAAGAACTCAATTATAACAAAAAAGTTCATTGTAGGACAAAGTGGTCACATGTTGATATACTGAGGTAGTAATTAGGGTAATGTTTTAAGAACTGAATGATCGAAGAGAAACATCTCTTCTTGAGCCTGGTAGTGTGGTGCTTCGGAGTTCTGTACTTCCTCCTGATGGTGGCTTCCAGAAGATGGTATGGCTCCGATGATGGGAGCCATTGATGATAGTTATTGCCTTCCTGAGGTCAGGGGGATGTGCCCATGATGTATTTGGCTGAGTCTATTACTCTGCAACTTCTTATGCTTCGGCACATTGGAGTTGTTGTACCAATCTGATGCAACCAGTCAGGATGATTTTTGCAGTACATCTGTAGAAGTTTGTCGAAGTGGTTTGTGACATGCTGAACCTCCTGGGATGGAAATACTGAACTACTCCCACGGGAATCAAGATCCTGTAAGTGACAGTGAATTTATTTCTGGTCTACTTCTATCTTGTTACCAATAGAATGGAATGTGAGTTACAAGTCTCTCACTCTCCTGCATACTGCAAGCATAAGGAATGGTGTTTTTGATCAAAAATGACCAGCTTCAATTAAATATGAATTAAGGACAATTTGGTAGCGTTAGACTGTAGAGAGACTTAGGTTGATGTGGAATAAGTCAGCATATCAGGAGAATAACGTCATGAAAATATTCAAATGAAGAGTATGTTTTGGGTCATGAGATGCAGAATATAAACAGTAAATGTTTAGATCTCAGTTGGATTCCATATTATATCATCAAAACTTGGAATTATATAACATTGTTAACATTATGAAATGTTTGAAGGTGCTCCAGTAGAATGTTATCAGACATCATTTGGTGCCAGGCTGAGTAATAAGGTATCAGAATAGGTGTCCAGAAGCCTGGTATATGATGGATGCTTTATGGGAAGAAAGAACCCGAGTGAAGCAGAAGTATTTTGAGGAGGAAAACTGAGAACAACAGGACCAGGCAGCTGAAAGTTTGTCGGTGATTGGTGGAATGGCAAATAATTACAGACAAGAAGTTGGGTGGCGGTTTCAGAGACAGTGGAAAGACTGTTACAGAGTTGTGGAGAGACGTGACCATCAGAAACAAGAACCTTTACTAACAGGCAGGATATTGGATGGTTCTGTCTGTAATTAAGTACAACAAAGGAAAATGGTTGAGAAGAGTAGAGTGGAAACATAATGCTTGAGCAAGATAGAAACATTAGACATTTATTCTTTGCTGTATTCCAGTCTTCAAATCTACTCCATTGATATTGGCAGCAGGTCATGTGACAACACCTGCTGCGATCTATCCAGTCAGTATTGGCAACCCTAATTCCGTCTCATGCCAGGATAAATTCTCCATTACATCACACTGAACCTCAAGCAATCGAAAATTCTGATGTAATATCATTTACAGCACATCACAGCCAAATAACATAAATCACATCCCAGTTCTGTGCTTGATCTCTCCACAAAATTGTACAAGGATCTGGTTTTCTCATTTCTTTTTATTTTCATTAATTTCTTCTCTGAAGCAGTGGGACTTCCCAACAACAATGGATGTTAAAAAAATGGTGTTGTTTTGGCACTGTTGAGGTAGACCAGCCAAAATCTAAAAAGGGGTTGGGGCTCTGGGAAGAGAAAGGCATTCTGTTTCTTTCTAGTTTGGAAATAATGCAGATGTTCAGGGAATGTGCCAGATGATCACATGTATTGAATTAACAAATGCCAAGCTAACAAGTCACTATTGTATCTTGAGACAGACTGTCACTAGCTTGGCCAAATTGTTAGTGCTTTTAGACAGTGTTCACTGTATGGTATAGCTATCAGGGATGAAAAATTATTGAACTCTGTCAAACAAAATATCTGTCTTATTGGCTAAAGTAAGTTACATTTCAACATTGGCAGCCTGATGCAATATACACCCAGATCATTCTTTTAAAAATTAATTTTTATTCCAGAAGTTCTCCTTTGTGTTCTGAACATGGGAACTCTAGTCAGATATTCAACCCTGTGAAATGACTCTCCTGCTCAGTACCATGATAATCAATAATTACTCTGATTTCACCGCTTTCCCTGATCATTCCCTTTGGATCTTGTCCTTTCTGAGTGATAACTGGAATGTTTTGAAAGAGAGACTTTAAGAAACTGGGACATCACCTTGGGTTCTTTGGGTTGTACAGTAGTTGTGGGGTCTAACCAAACTGCAGGTTCATTCAGCAAACTATTTATAAGACCACAAGACATAGGAGTAAAATTAGGCCATTCAGCCCATTGAGTCTGCTCCCCTATTCCAACATGGCTGATTTATTATCCGTCTCAACCTCATTCTCCTGACTTCTCTCTGTAACCTTTGACACTCTTACTGATCATGAATCTATCAACCTCTGCTTTAAATATACTCAATGACTTGGCCTTCACAGTCATCTATGGCAATGAATTCCACAGATTTACCACCCTCTGGTTAAAGAAATTCTTCATCTCTGTTCTAAATTGATGTTCCTCTATTCTGAGCATAGTCCTTCTGGTCCTGGACTCACCCACTATAGGAAACATCCCCTCCACATCATCCTATCTAGGCCTTTCAATATTGGATAGATTTCAATGAGAGCCCTCCTCCCCTGTATTATTCTAAACTCTAGTGAGAACAGGCCCAAAACCATCAGTATGTTAATCCTTTCATTTCCAGAATCATTCTCATGAACCTCTTCCAGACTCTCTCCAATACCAGTACATGCTTTCTTAGATAGGATAGGGCTTTATAAAGCTGCAATTTCTCCATAATTTCCCAACTCTTGAACTCTGTGACTCAATTAATAAAGGCAAGTATGCCCCGAGTCTTCTTACCACTCCATCAACCCACATGGCCATATCCCTGAACTTCATAGTTTAGTATATCCCATAATTGCATCCCTGCCCAGCTCCAACCTGACTATGCAGGTAGGCCCATTATTTCTGCCTCTCCTGCCCACTGACTTGTATATACACACCCTGATTCCATTTTGTCTCCCTTGGTTCAGTCACCTGCATTACCGACTCTCAATCACTTCAGTCACTTTGAGATCCCTGGCCCTGTTCTCCTCACTTTTACCATGGATTTCCAGACTCTATACATATTTACCCCCATCAGGAAGGTCTTAAAACTCTGTGATTCTTTCTGGACAACAGACCTAACCAGTTCCCCTCAACTTTCTCCCTCCTCCATCTGGTTGAATTGGTTCTCACCCTCAACAATTTCTCATCTGTTCCTCCCACTTTCTCCAAATCCAAGCTGTAGCCATGGGCATCAGCTTGGGGCTCAGCTATGCCTGCCTTTTAATCGTCAATGTGAAACCGTTTATTATTCCTGGCTTCCCAACCCTTTGTCTGCTATATTGATGACTGCATTGGTGCTGTTTCCTACACCCATGCTGAGCCTGTCTATTTTATCAACTTTGCCCTCCAGCCCTCAAATTTACTTGGTCCATTTCTGACACTTTTCTCCCCCTTCTTGATCTCTCTATTTCTATCTCTTGAGTCAGACTATCTACTGATATCTTTTATATACCTACGGACTTCCGCAGCTATCTTGACCAACCCTTTTCCCCTTTCTTTCATCTCCACAGTATCTGTTCCCAGGATTTGACTTTCCATTCTAACATCTGAGATGTCCTCCTTCAAAGAATGGGATTTCACTTCCAGCACCAGGAATGTTGCTCTCGACCTCATCTCCTCTATTTCCCACACATTACCTATCCACCCACCATCATAACCCCAGGGACAGTGTTAACCTTGATCTTACATCAATCATGGAATTGAATTTAGGAGCAGAAAGGTAATGTTGCAGCTATATAGGACCCTGGTCAGACCCCACTTGGAGTACTGTGCTCAGTTCTGGTCGCCTCACTACAGAAAGGATGTGGAAACTATAGAAAGGGTGCAGAGGAGATTTACAAGGATGTTGCCTGGATTGGGGAGTATGCCTTATGAGAATAGGTTGAGTGAACTCGGCCTTTTCTCCTTGGAGCGACGGAGGATGAGAGGTGACATGATAGAGGTGTATAAGATGATGAGAGGCTTTGATCGTGTGGATAGTCAGAGGCGTTTTCCCAGGGCTGAAATGGTTGCCACAAGAGGGCACAGGTTTAAGGTGCTGGGAAGTAGGTACAGAGGAGATGTCAGGGGTAAGTTTTAACTCAGAGAGTGGTGAGTGCGTGGAATGGGCTGTCGGCAATGGCGGTGGAGGCGGATACGATAGGGTCTTTTAAGAGACTTTTGGATAGTTACATGGAGCTTAGAAAAATAGGTGGCTATGGGTAAGCCTAGTAGCCATGTTCGGCACAACTTTGTGGGCCAAAGGGCCTGTATTGTGCTGTAGGTTTTCTATGTTTCCGTGTTTCTACATACTACCCCACTGGCATCTGTATCCATAGGTTCCACCATCTACTACAGGTTCCTACCACTAATCACATCTTTCCCTTCCCGCCCTCCACTTTCCACTTTTCACAGGAATCGTTCTCTATTTGAGTCCCATGTCCACTCATTCCCCTATCTCCCTCCTGCATTTCTCCCAGCAAGCATGATGTGCTGCACCTGTCCCTACACCACCACCTTTCAGGGCTCCAAGCAATCCTTTCAGGTGAAGCAAAATTTCACAGGAGTCTGTTGGAGTTACCTACAGTATCTGGTGCTCCTGATTTGGCTTTCTCGATAATGGTGAGACTGGCCGCAGACAGGGAGGACGCTTTGCTGAGCACCTTTGATCTGTCCACATAGGAGACGAGATTTCACAGTGGCCAGACATTTAGCTTCCACTTCCCATTCCCAATCTGACATGTTGGTCCATGGCCTCATCTACTGTTATGAAGCCACACTCATATTGGAGGAAAATCACCTCATATTCCATCTGGGCAGCCTGCAACCTATTGGCATGAACATCGATTTCTCTAACTTCCAGCAATTTCTCCCTCCCCCCCTTCTCCCTTTTCCCATTCCCCATTCTAGCTTACCCCTTCCTTTCTCCTCACCTGCCCATCAACTCTTTCTGCTGCCCCTCCTCTTTGTAAGGTTCACTGCCCTGTCTTATCAGATTACTTCTTCTTCAGCATTTTACCTTTTCCACGTATCTCTTCCCAGATTCCCACTTCATCACCTGGCTGCACCTATCACCTGCCAACTTGTACTTCTTCCCCTCCCCCACCTTTTTACTCTGATTTCTTCCCCCTTCCTCTCCATTCTTGCTGAAGGTTCTTGGCCTGAAATGTCAACTGTTCATTCCCCTCCATTGATGCTGCCTGATCTGTTGAGTTCCTCCAGCACTTTTGTGCCTTCCTTTGAGGGAGCTAGGGACTTGAACTTCACGATCCCTCTGTGTATTAACATTGTTAATGGTCTTGGCATTGTGTACTGTTCCTTTACATTTGATCTCCCAAAGTGTAACACTTTATATTTAGCTGGATTAACCTCCACTGGCCATTTCTCTGCCCATATTTCATTGTATCTGCTGGCAACCTTCTACACTATATCACCATACCATAAATCACTGCAAATTTACTCACCCACCCATCCACATTTTCATCCAAATCACTTATATATATTGTATATCACAAACAGCAGAGGACATACTATAGAACACCGTTGGTCACAGACTTCCAACTAGAATAATTCCCTTAAGATATGTTAACTCTCAATATTCAGCACCGACAAAAATAAGTAATATGACTAATTTCCAAATTGAGTTGGAATTCCACTGCCTCTTTTCAAATCTCAACCAAAGTATAGCTCAGGAATCAAGAGGTTCTCCTTGCAAATTCAAAGTATAAAGTTCAAAGTAAATTTTATTATCGAAGTACATATATATCACATATATTCATTTTCTTGTGGGCATTTTCAGCAAATGTATAAAATAATAATTATTACAGTATCAATGAAAGTTTAACTAGAGTGCAGAAGACAACAAGCTGAATGAATGCAAATATAAATAAATAGCAATAAATAATGAAAACGTGAAATAACAAGATAAAGAGTCCTTAAAGTGAGACCATTGGTTGTGGGAACATCTCAATAGGTGGGCAAGTGAGTGTAGCTAACTTTGTTCAAGAGCCTGATGGTTGAGGGGTAACTGTTCTTGAACCTGGCGGTACAAGTACCTGAGTCTCTTGTATCTTCTACCTGATGACAATAGCAAGAAGAGAGCATGGCCTGAGTGGTGAGGAATCCTGATGGTGGATGCTGTTTTCGTGCCTCAGCGTTTTATGTAGATGTTCACAATAGTTGGGAGGGCTTTGCCTGTGATGTACTGGGCCATATCCACTACCCTTTGTATGATCTTCTGTTCAAAGGCATTGGTGTTTCCATACCAGGCCAAATAAAGGAGGAAATTAGAGAAAGTACAGCTTTTGGAATTTCTGATACTCTTCTTGTGTTGCTTTCGATCACTTCTGTTATGTACTGATCCTGGAACACAGTGAAATAAAAAAGCTCAAACAATTCCTCAGCCCAGTTACCCTCCCAACTCTGTATTTATTTTTTTTAAGAGTGGCATTAATATGTGTCACAGGGTAGATGCTCCATGTGTGCAGTACTTTATTACATCTTTCTCTGCAGTGCTGTGTACAGCTTAATGCCCCTGGGCTACCAGATCGGTGGAGTTTTTAAACAAGTTATTTTAATTGCTTATATGAAGTGTCGATCATTCTGCCACTCTTGGCAGCACAACTCAAGAAAACAAATTCCTTTCCAAGTCAAATCAGACAATCTTTTGATTAAGAACTGAGGCAGCGTTGATATGTTCAGGATTTATTATTGTGAAATTATAAAAATTGGTTCATGCAGAGGACCACGCAGCTGAGGGCAAAGAGAGAGTTTTAGTTGCTCAATGTGGTAAATAAATGGGCTACAGAAAGACGTGACTTTGCAAAGTGTTCAATGTCCTTTTCTGAACTGTGTTCACTGTTGTCTTCTCCTGAGCTTGTCTCAATGGATAGAGGGTTTTAGCGGTTCTAAAATGGCTGATGAGGCCTGTCTTGGACTGTACTACAGGCAGGGCAGGGTCAGTTTGTTTGGGATTTATTTGTGCCTTCAGCTGTTTGCACTCCTATGTCAGAGACATGAGGTGTTCAATATTTCCCCACACTCTCCTCCACTTGGATCTGGCACTGAGCAAAGAATGACTTTTATACGAGATGTTGGTGAGGCTGCATCTGGAATATTACGTTCTGGTTTAGTCATCCTGCCATTAGTAAAATGTCATTCAGCTGGAAAGGAGAAGATGTTCCGGAGCTGAGGGACTGTGGTATGGAGAGTGGGTTGAGCAGATTGAGATTGTTTACACTACGGCATAGGAGAATGAGGGGAGCACTTATAGAGGTGCGTAAAATCACGAGGGGCATAGATTCACAGTCTTTTTCCCAGAGTTGGAATCAAGAACTAGAGGTTCCATAGTTTTAACGTGAGAGGGAGAAATTTAATAGGAACATGAGAGGGAACCTTTTCATTCAGAGGGTGGTCAGATGATGGAACGAGTCACCAGAGGAAGTAGTTGAGGCAGGCAAATTAACATTTAAATAGTAACTCACACAAAATGCTGGAGGAACTCAGCAGACCAGGCAGCATCTATGGAAAAGAGTACAGTCGACGTTTCAGGCCGAGACCCTTCATCAGGACTGGAAAAAAGATGAGGAGTCAGGAATAAGACAATGGGGGGAGGGCAGGAAGAACCACAAGGTGATAGGTGAAACTGGAGGGAGGAGGGGTGAAGTAAAGAGCTGGGAAGTTGATTGGTGAAAGAGATACAGGGCTAGAGAAGGGGGAGTCTGATAAGAGAAGACAGAAGCAAAGAAAGAAAGATAAGGGGGAGGAGCACCACAGGGATGGAGGTGATAGTCTGGTAAGGAGATAAGGTGAAAAGGAAATAGGAATGGGGAATGGTGAATCACCAGAAAAAGCAGGCTCTCCCAGTGGCCACCTATCTTAATTCCACTTCCCATTCCCATTCTGACATGTCAGTCCATGGCCACCTCTACTGTTGTGATGAGGCCACATTCAGGTTGGAGGAGCAACACCTTGTATTCTATCTGTGTAGCCTCCAACCTGATGGCATGAACATCGATTTCTCAAACTTCCAGTATTGCTGCCGCCCATCTTGATCCTGTAATGAGTTGATCCTAGGGTTATAACCAGGGTTCTTCATATTGCTTTGGCTCACTTCGTTACCCAATTTTAAAAATTTTACACCAGTTATAGAAAATTAATACAAATATAAAAAACAGTAGCAGTTGGAAATGCTCAGCAGGTCAGGCTGCATCAAAGGGAAGAGAACAAAGTGTCACGTTAGTGACGCATATAGAGGGCTTTTACAAGCAGTTAACATTTACAAGTTATCACAGGGCATCTCCTCAGGATTTTAAATTATTGCTGCTGCTAAAGTTTGATTTTTTAAAAATGTGCCTGCCCAGGGAAGGGCTAAATAATCTGATCAAACAGACATTTAAAAGCTCCCTCAGCTATACATACAGGGCAAGTCCCAATGTAGGATCTTGACCTGACATGTCAACAATTCCCTCACCCCACCCCTCACAGATACTGCTTGACCCACTGAGTTTCTCCAGAGGGGTCTTTGTTGCTCCTGGTTCCAGAATTTGCAGTTTTTTGTGTTCCCTTCATGCCTTGACCTGTGTGGTGAAAGGCTAGTGTAATAACCCACTCGCTCTGTTCTGTCAAAAGCTGATTGGAAGTTAAACCACACCAGTTTTTGAGTCTCTGCACTTGTCAGAGGCCATAAAAAAAACTGCAAACTTGGTGCTTTACTTTCTAAGCCGTTTTGCAGCCAGTCTCATATCTCTCTGCTCTCCCAGCCAACCCCTAAACGCAAACGTCTTGCTAACTGTTGTCCCTTGGAAACTGTCTTCTCCTGCTCACCAACTCGGCAAGATTAAGGAGAAATCAAAATAAGATTAAAAGGGGCAAGGGCTTCCGATGTTGCTTTTTTCTCTATATTCAACTTGTGTGATTTACATGTCATGAAGACATGTTTATATTCAAATTGCTGTTTCTTTCCTGACATTGAACAGAACGTTAATCATTCTGCTGATTTGAGTAGGTTGCAAGCATTTACCACTCGTGCATAGAGTGTTCTGATAAAGCTTCATACCCAGTGCCGGCGGGTGAAGTGCTGTCACTCAAGAGCTTGCCTGCATGTGCACCGTGTGCTGGATGACTGACAACAATTTGGGATTTTCTTTTGGTGGATGACAAGTTAAGGGTTTTAGTGGTGCAATTATGCACTAAATTCAAGGTGCTCAGATGTAAATGTCGTCTAAGCACTCTGTCTTGCCAGGCTTATTACACGCCTTCACTTACAAACCCCCACCTCTCGCCTCTCTGGGAGGGGTTAGGGCTCAGGCGCTGACAGTTCACATGATGGAGACTGTCAATTCACTTTATTTTATGAAAAAAATATTTAAAAGAAGTAGCAGTAAATGATATGTGAATAGTATATAGCATTTAATGTCTGAATTGTAAATTAAATGGAAAAGACCTGACACTAGTTACTGTACTTTACACATTATCGCTCCTGTCTCTTGGAAGCTTTGACACTGAAGTCCATGTCTCTAGCTTTTGGCTCTGTGCTGCCTCTTCATCTGCATGCAACTGGAATTAGGGGGCATTCTGCTCACACATTGTGGTAACTTCTACTTTACAAAAAGAGCACTTGACAACTTGATGGCCAAAAGAGTATCTTTATCTGGGACGGCAAATGATATTTATAATACAGAGGCTTCCAGGTACCTCGTGTGGCCTGGGAGGAGGAATTATATACAATGCATACTGGGAGTAAAAAGAGCGGAAGTAAAGACCCCGCCAACCCCGGATCCCGCCTCTTGCTACCAACAACTCCCTGATTAGTATTAATTTACTTTTAAAAATACTCACATTACAACACTTCTCCCCCTTTAAAATCTAACATTCCCCAAATATAGAAGAACTGGGAAATAAAAACAGTGGTATCATTAGCAACAGGTTACCATTACAAAAACGCCTAAAAAAACATGGCAAATTCAACGTTCAATCTAACAACAAAAGAAACTATCCAATCAAAGATTCAGTCTGTCAGGAGGTTTGCGAGGGTACTGTGATCTACGCACTACCCCAGTGACCCAGCAGGCACCGCTGGTGAGGATGTTTTGGGTGGATCTAGTGTTGGGGACGAGAGGGGTCTGTGTGTCCGCGTGAGAATGTCCATCCTCTTCAGGGGACTCTGCCCCCTCTGCCAGTGTCTCTCCCTCTGGCAAAGTCACTGGTGGACATGCTTCCCCAGTAGTCTGTCTCACCATTGGAAACTCCATGGAACTATCGACCTCTGAGCTGGAATCATGACACAGGCGCACATGGTCCTGATGTCTGCGGAAAACACGCCCATCAGTCAGCTTAACAACGTAGGAGACTGGACCGCTCTGCTTAAGAATAACACCAGGTAGCCATTGCTGATTGTTTCTCACATAGGCATTGTCATCCGTTTTTAACTGTCTCTCTCGCACATGTTGATCATGTCCCTCCTTCTGCTTTTCCTGCTTTCTCTCCACTTTTACCTTCATGTCCAGACGCAGCAGGTCCAATCTTGACTTAGGCCTACACCCCATCAGCATCTCTGCTGGAGTGCGTGCAGTCGTAGTCTGTGGCATGAGGCGGTATTTAAACAGGAAACGTGAAAGCCGGGTACTAAGAGAGTCCCCTGTCATCCACTTCAGGCCTTCCTTCACTGTCTGAACAGCCCGCTCAGCCAAACCATTTGAGGCTGGTTGGAAAGGGGCCGTCTGAATGTGACGAATGCCATTCTGCAGCATGAACTCACTGAACAGCTCACTGGTGAACGTTGGGCCATTATCAGTGACCAGAGTGTCAGGCAACCCGTGGACTGCAAACACTTGCCTGAGTTTGTCTATGGTTGAGGGGGCTGTGATGTTGCTCATGATGTGAGCTTCGATCCATTTGGAATGCGCATCTACCATTATAAGAAACATCTGCCCCATAAAGGGGCCAGCAAAGTCCAAATGTAGCCTAGACCAGGGGTGGACTGGCCACTCCCATGGGTGCAAAGGAGCTGGCGGTGGCATGTTCTGATTGGTCTGACATTGCGTGCATGATTTTACCTTGTTCTCCAGATCCTGATCCATTCTTGGCCACCAGACGTAGGATCTTGCAAGGCTTTTCATTCGAGACACCCCTGGATGAGTCTCATGAATTTCCTCCACAATCTGTGAATGGCCGGGGGGAGGCACGATGACCCTCACCCTCCAGAAAATGTAGCCATCCTGCAGACTCAGTTTGGTCTTGCGTTTGGCATAAGGTCTCAGTTCCTCTCCTTCCACGACTCTGGGCCAACCTTGTAAAAGAAAAGTCTTGACTTGAGACAGGACTGGGACCCTGTCTGTCCATTGCTTGATCTGGGACGCCTTTATAGGAGTCGCAGACAGCCTCTCCAATGAAAACACTGTCTCTGGAGGCACACGTAGTAATAGGCATCTCAGGTAAAGGTAGTCGACTCAGCGCATCGGCGTTTGCATTATCCCCACCCACTCTGTACACGATAGTATACTGGTAGGCTGACAATGTGAGAGCCCAATACTGTATTCTGGCTGAGGCTAGTGGTGGGATGCATCTGGTCTCCCTAAAAAGGCTCATCAGTGGTTTATGGTCCATAGAAATTGTGAATGCACGTCCATAGAGGTACTGATGAAAACGTTTGACCGCAAAAATAATGGCCAGACCTTCTTTGTCTAGCTGTGAATATCCCTTCTCAGCAGCCGTCAGGGTATGTGAAGCAAAACCAATAGGATTCTCTGAACGGTCCTCCATTATGTGTGAGAGAACTGCCCTGACTCCATAGGGTGAAGCGTCGCATGAAAGGGTGATCTCCTTGACTGGGTCATAGTGAATGAGCAGCTTCGCTGAGTGGAGGAGTTCTGTCACTTCCTCGAAAGCTTCCTCCTGCTCTTCACCCCACTGCCACTTAGTGTCATTGTGAAGCAGCTCATACAGTGGGGCCAAAACCTTTGAGAGGTCCAGAAGAAACTTGCCACAATAATTCACCATGCCCAAAAATGATCTGAGTTCAGTGACGCTCTTGGAGCCTCCTTGATAGCTCTCACTTTGTCCTCCACTGGGCAAAGTCCCTCAGCTGTAATCTTGTGTCCCAGGTAGGTCACACTCGGAGCCAGGAACACACATTTTCCACGTTTCAATCGCAGCCCTGCATCTGAGAGCCTCTTCAGCACCTGTTGTAAGTTAGCCAGATTCTCCCCCTCCGTGGCTCCCGTGATCAAAATATCATCAAGATACACTGCTACATGTGGAATCCCCTGCAGCAAAGAGTCCATTGTCCTTTGGAAAATGGCAGGGCTAGATGCCACTCCAAATACCAGGCGATTGCATTCAAATAATCCCTTGTGCGTATGGATGGTGACATACTCCTTTGAATCCTCGTCGAGCAGCAGCTGTTGGTAGGCGTGGCTCATGTCCAGCTTTGTGAACAGATTACCCCCTGACAAGGTCGCAAACAGGTCATCCACCCATGGCAATGGGTACTTCTCCAGCTTAGAGACCTGATTCACCGTAAGCTTGTAGTCCCCACATATCCTCACCGTTTTATCTGCCTTCAAAACTGGAACAACAGGAGCCGCCCACCTTGAAAACTGGACGGGCTCAATGATGCCCAGCCCCTGTAAACGGTCCAGCTCCTCCTCGACTTTGCCTTTCATGGCATAGGGCACCAACCTGGGCTTTAAAAACGTGGTGTGGCCTCAGGGTCGACATGGAGTTTTACAGTCACGCCCTTCAGTGTGCCCAGCTCGTCCCTGAAAACGTCTCTATACCGCTGCAGAATGTCCTCCGTCGTGCGTGCATACTTAATTTCATGCCAGTTGAGCCGGATTTTGTGAAGCCAATCACGGCCCAAAAAACTGAGCCCACTGTCGTTAGCTATCAACAACCTGGCTTCAGCCTTCTGGCCCCCGGCCGAAATATCCACAGATAACACCCCTAAATGAGGTACGGGCTGCCCCGTATAGGTCCTGAGTTGGAGCTTAGATGGTCTGATGGGAGGCAGGTTGGACCCCCAGGTCCTCCTGTAGGTCTCTTCACTAATGACCGATGCAGTAGCCCCTGAATCAATCTAGAACTTAATGTCCTTTCCCTTGACAGTGACTGTGGCATAATATGGTTCAGGTGGTCCCTCATCCGTTTCCACCCCAGACATGTTGTGGGCACACTCTGCCTCTCCGTCTGCTTCTCCTAGGTGGTGTGTGGCTGCCCGAGTCTGCTGAGCTTTCCCCTGCCCAGGCTTAACCTTACCATTTAAACTTTTTAGCTAAATGTCCCTTTTTGCTACAAGCATGGCAGACAGTATCTTTGAATTTACAAACATTTGCATAGTGCGTTCCTCCACACCGAAAACATACCATCCACTTTTCCTGTCTACCAGTCTCCCTCCTGACTTGGAGCACTGCCCATGTCCTTTCTGTATATCCTTGGCATTATTAGCAGCCAACTCCATGCCTTGAGGAATCTCTAGGGCTTTCTTGAAAGTCAACAGTGGGGTTTCCCCCAACAAGCGGCGTTGTACAGCGTCATTATTAATGCCACATACTAATCTATCACAGAGCATGTCATCCAACTCAGCTCCGAAATCGCAATGCTCCGAAAGCTGCTGAAGCTCGGCCACAAAATCGCCCACAGACTGACCTGGCTTCTGGAAGTGGCTGTGAAACTTGAACCGTTGAACTATCACCGAAGGCTTCGGATTGTGGTGGTTCCCCACGAGCTTGAAAGGTTCATCATATGGAATTTCTCCCAGTTTCCACAGTGTTGCTAAGTTCAGCTTGTACGTCTTTGCCCCACACACACTCAGGAGAATAGAGTGCTTCTTAGCCTCCTCAGTAATTCTATTAGCACAGAAGTGGCCCAACCTTTCCTCGTACTCTGGCCACTCCTCGATTTGCTCGTTGAACACACCGACCGTTCCGAACGCGGCCATCCGAACACTTGACTCCTCGCCCGCTCACAGCTCCTGATCGAAAATACGGCCAAACAGTCCACAAAACCAGTTTACCTCATCGCCAAAAATATGTGGTAACTTCTACTTTACAAAAAGACCACTCACAATTTGATGGCCAAAAGAGCATCTTTATCTGGGACGGCAAATGATATTTACAATACAGGGGCTTCCAGGTACCCCGTGTGGCCTGGGTGGAGGAACTATATACAATGTATACTGGGAGTAAAAAGAGCGGAAGTAAAGACCCCGCCAACCCCGGATCCCACCTCTTGCTACCACAGCTTCCTGATTAGTATTAACTTACTTTTAATAATACTCACATTACAACATACATGATGGTGAGTGGCCGGGCAGGTGGGGGATATTGCAGTTTAGCCTGATTCCATTCTGATGCAGGCTAAGAAAATTTGGCATGTCTCCTGTCACTGTCACCAATGCAGCATAGAAAGCATCCTATCTGGATGCATTACAACTTGATCCACCCACTCTTCTCCAGACCACAAGATATTGAAGAGATGCTGGAAATTGAAGAGATTGCTAACGCTGCAGCAACTGAAACTGGAGATGGAGAAAAGGCCACACCTTCAGAAGATAGAAGCTTGTTAGGGCAGGTAAAAAATTAGGGTGAGATGAGGCTATGAAGTGATTTAAAAATCAAACAGAAAGATAAAATTGAGTCATTGCTTAACCAAGTGCCAGTGTAAACCAGTGAAGACAGAAGTGAAGCCAGAGTCCTCAGGTCAAGGTTAAGGCAGCGGATAATTAGAAACTGTGTATGTATGGATGATGGACATTGGGATGCTGGTCTGGAGAGCATTAAAATGGTCATGTCTGGACATAAGAAACACATTGTTGAGTCCTCCAGCAACAGAAGAGCTGAGACAGAGTCAGACAATGGACCATGGAATAAAGGGAAGTAAATGAGGAACCAGAGGGAAGTGATGGGCAGGTTATGAGAACAGGAGAGGTGAAGGGAAGGAGTGAGACGGTCAGCAGAAAGGAGATTGAGACAAAGAAGAGAGAGGTTACCAGAAGTTAGAGAAGTGAATGTCCATGCTATCAGTTTAGAGTCGACCAAAGTGGAATATGAGGTGTTGCTCCTCTAACCTGTGTCTAGCCTCATCATGACCATGGACTGACATGCAGTCTGGGATTGCAGAGTACTGTGAACAGAGACTAATCCATTGTGCAGACCAGCCTCCCTTCCATAGACTTTGTCTGCACTTCCTACTGCATGGGTGAACAGCCAAAATAATCAAAGATTACCCCCTCCCCAAGCACCTTGCTCATTCTCTCTCCTCTCCATCCTCTGCCGTCCAGCAAATTATACCAAAGTTTGAGTGCACATATCACTGGGAGCATCCTTCCCACTGTTAGACTCCTGAACAGACCCCTGTGACACTGAGATCTACCTGTTCCACATATACTGTTAATTATTTATTTATCTATCTATCTATCTATTTATTTTTCTGTAGTATTAGTATTGCATTGAACTGCTGCTGCTAAATTAACATATTTAATAACACATGCCGGTGATAATAAACTTGATTCTGATTAGCAATAGGAAAGAGCTGGTAGTTGAGTTATTCAGAGTCCTTATGTGTAATATTATGTCCTGTACTTATGATGTTTTAATTTTTAGTTTAGAACGGTGACTCCTAATTTTCAGATCACTCATTTTCTTTAATGCACTAAAGCCCTTGCCTTGTTGCTGTGTTATTTAGAATACTTTAAGTAATTAAATAATTCACACTTAAGATGAAATAAAAATGTCTTGCACATTCAAAAGTCAACTGTGGGATTGAACACAACACCATGTTTGAGAACTTTATTTGGCTCCACATCTAATATAATATCAAGATGGATTATTGCTTTTGGTCAGTACCAAAGGTCAGTTTTTATGTAAAGTAGTGGAGAATATCTGAAGTTCCCTTTGCAATTTGATGGGTCCTGCTGAAGGGTCTCGGCTTGAAACGTCAACTGTACTCTTTTCCCGAGATGCGTCCTGGTCTTTGTCAGGACTAACTTTCCTTTTAGTTAGTCCTGATGAAGGGTCTCAGCCCGAAACATTGACAGCGCTTCGTCCTATAGATGCTGCTTGGCCTGCTGCGTTCCACCAGCATTTTGTGTGTGTTACTTGAATCTCCAGCATCTGCAGATTTCCTCGTGTTTGCCTTTTAACTTCTGTTGTACATGGGTTTGTGTAAGGAGATCGGGTGAGGATCCCTTCATCAAGGGTCTCAGTCTGTGCTAGTCAGCTGATTCACACTGCCTCTATTCATACAGCTTGGGATGTGAGTCAATGGAGTTGCTAACAGTGCAATTTTTCACCACTTTCAAAGGCATGGTGCAAAAGGAGAAATTTTAAGATTGCAGGAAAGTAAAGCCTTAAATCAATTTCCTGCCATTAATTACTGGGAACTTGTTTTTGTGGTATAATGTTGTTCCTTTCTACTGACACAGTCCTTCTGCCAAATTACTGCATAAACCTGACACAAATTGTTTGTAATCTTGGTGTCATACTAGATTCAAAAGTGAGCTTCTGACCACATATCAAAATGACTGCTGGAAACCACAACACAACGTCATTTGTCTGACTCTGTCTCAGCTTTTCTGTTGCTGGAGGACTCAACAATGTGTTTCTTATGTCCAGACATGACCATTTTAATGCTCTCCAGACCAGCATCCCAATGTCCATCATCCATACATACACGGTTTCTAATTATCCGCTGCCTTAACCTTGACCTGAGGACTCTGGCTTCACTTCTGTCTTCACTGGTTTACACTGGCACTTGGTTAAGCAATGACTCAATTTTATCTTTCTGTTTGATTTTTAAATCACTTCATAGCCTCATCTCACCCTAATTTTTTACCTGCCCTAACAAGCTTCTATCTTCTGAAAGTGTGGCCTTTTCTCCATCTCCAGTTTCAGTTGCTGCAGCATTAGCAAATGTGTTTTAACTCCTGAAACCCTCATATCCTGTCTTCATCAGTGATCTGCTTGAATATCTCCATTGCCAAATAAAATGACGTTTTCCTTCAACAAAGTTGCTGTGTTTGTTGTTGTTTATAGACCACAAGATTATAGGAAATAATTTAAGACCTCATTTCCTGCAGTCTTGTAAGTTTTCATTTTGCAATGTGCATTTTGAAGGTGATTGTATGCAGATCATTTAATGCTTAACATTGATTGTACTTGGAAGGAATATTATCAGGGATCAGCTTTACTCGCAATTTACATGTATTTAGGAATTTGCTGTGGTGTGCTGGTCAGGGGGCAACATGCAGTAAGAAACAACAACATTTAACAATTACAGAAAATTGAATTTGGAGAGTAAAATGTGGATAAGGAATAAATTGTGTATAAGTACATGAATTTCATCATTTACAATGTAAACAGTATTACAAAAAATGGCTTAAAGTTTTTACAGTGTAGTGCAGTGACTGAGGTGATAGATAGAGGGGGTGAGGGCTAACCAGAAGGGTTGATCAGATTAACTGCTTGGGGGAAAAAACTTTTAAGATGGTGTGATGATTTAGTTTTAATAGCCCTATAGTGCTTTTGAGAAGGGAGCTTTTGGAAAAAGTAGTTTGCAGGATTGGTAGTGTTATTGTAAAGACTGTGGAAGAAGTTAATCCATACACATTTTCTATTAAAATATATTTATTTGGTTAATGTAATAACCCCTCACTTACTGTATATAGGAATGCATTACAGCATTCCTCATCTATATGTTGCCGTCCAATGTGTCCATCCATTTCTACCTTTATTTCCTCCTAACGTTTCCTCCTATCATCTCTAACACAACCATTATCCCCATTTTCCCTTTCTGGAGAATGGTTATAGGGTTATCGCCCTCCCTCAGACAAAGGTAGAATATATTACAGTTAAATGGTGAATGAAGTCAATGGGCTACCAGGCCCCATTTGTTAACTCACAGGCATTTAGGCTTGTTACTTATGATTTACTCTATCACATCCTCAGTTGTAGGTCTTACCTCTTGTGTTTTGGTGCTGACCCAGCGATTCCTTCCTCTTATTGATCTGCATTATTCTTCCTTGTTCCAGCACTGAATGAACCCACCATTGACTATGGCTTCCAGCGGTTGCAGAAAGTTATTCCCAGACATCCGGGTGATCCAGAACGATTGCCAAAGGTCAGTACACAACTTTGCCAATTGAGCAACTGCTGCAAAATAATGCTGCAAGGCTGGGTTAACACATTACTTTCAATAAGCATAAACCAATGCTGGTAGAAATGAAACTGTCATTTGAAAACATATGGAACTGTGATAATTGTCGATTTGGTTGAGAGTCCCAGTCACTGGAAACATAACCTACACTTCTCCAAAATAATGCTGTGGGGTCTTTGAATGTTCACCCCAACGACAGACAGGGTCTGGTAGTGCAGGCCCAATTGTTTGACATGTGTCCAGCATTCTACCCTGAGGGATGAGGCTTCAGCACCGTGGTGAGGTGAGCATTGCTGGCTCACAGCTTCAGAGTCACGGGTTCAATCCCGAACTCCAGTGCTGTCCGTGCAGAGTTTGTATGTTTAATCTGTGACTGTGTGGATTCTGGTTTCTGTCCACATCTGGACAGGCAATTAGCTACTGTTACTGCTGCTTTTCTCCTAGTGTAGGTATGTAGCTAAATGGCACAAAACAAGCAAGATCTGTGCAACAGAATAAAGACTCATAGAAAGTTCATGGGAATACTGTGCTGGGAGCCCACATGGATCCTAAGAACTGACTTGTCTCCTTCTATTCTTCAAGTGAGAATGTGTAGGCGGAATCTCTCATCAGTTGTGAGCTTCAGCACCAAGCTTGCTCCAGACTCTCCCATCTCATTTATGCAGCCTTACATAGGTAGATGGTAGTCAAGAATATGACACCAAGGCCAATTGTTGCTAACTGCTGCATTGGCTTCCTCAGCATAGACTGGCATAATATACCAGGGCTACACTGGGTCACCAGGAGAGATGTCAGTCTGCCATCCAGCAGGCAGGCCTCCTGTCCATATGTGCCCATGTTCACCACTTAACATGTGCCTGGACTCAGCTCCTGGTGGTATAATTGGCTAAAACACCCACTGGGCTTCCATACCACCTGAGCATGACCAACACCTGAAGGGCAAGGAAGGGAAGTGAATGGCAGATGCAGCTTTCATGATACATTGTGACAACTGATTTTCATGAATATACAAAAGTTTCAGAACATTTTCTTAGTAATTGGATGATCTTAGTGATTAAAAAGTAAATTAGCATCACATGTTCATTAAGGATTCTGCTTGGGTAATTAATAAATGTATAGAAATCTGCTGCAGACACCTACTGTTTGGTCAAGTGAAAAGTGAAGGATGTGGAATCGTGTGACTGATCAGTCAGCAACAGTAGAAAGAGATGGCAACATACCTTGTTCAGAACAAATTCAAAGAGGTCTGTTTGAAATTTGATATATGGAAGTGGTAAACTTCTGCAACCCTTAACAATATATGTGATCAAGTATTCTTGTTCCCTTGACTTATATAGAACGTGCAGTACAGTGGGAGGTCAATTGTCTTGAGATGGTAGTTGTGCTCTTTGGGATTCTCCTTACCCTCTTTATCTAAATATAAAATCCCATTTTCTCTTCCTCATTTCTTTGTCCAACCGCCCCTTTAAAGCTTTTCCACTGTTTGCCCCAAGCCTTTCCTTGTTCTGTAAAGGCTTTGCCTGAACTTGGAAGCTTTTGCTCCAAGGTGAATGAACAAGGTGACATTTGCATTTAGATGTGTTGCAAATTATAAGGAGGAACTTAACTTGAGGGTGACATCTGTTGACGGAGCAACCTCACTGCACCCCATCTTTCTCCATGGTAACTGGGCCCCTTTTTACCCTATACAGCTGCTGAGTGCAGTAAAAGAGAGAGAGAACCGGGTTATTGGTGTATGTTTGAAGAATATTGATGCTAACAATTGGTGAAGTAAAATGCACATCAGTAATCCCTCACTGCCCAGATAATCTTTGTATGAAATATTGGTTAATCGATAATAGTTAATCTGCACTGATACTCTGCTACAGTGATGATACCCACTGGTTACGCTGAGTCACTAGAAACTGGATTGCAAGTAACAATAGGGAGCACTGGGACTTTGTTTTACCTTCGTACCTGGGTGGAGGAGATTGCCCACATAGACTGGTAGAATCAAATAGCAAAACCACAGGTGCTTTGGCCCACCAAATCTGCGTAGACCATTAGCAACCCATTTGTACCAATCCCAGACTAATAACATTTTACTCTCTCTACATTACCATCACTGTTCTCCAAATTCAAACAGACATTAGGGGAAACACATAGTTGACAATTAGCCTACCAACCTGCATGTCTTTGGGCTAAGGAAGGAAACCGAAGCATCTGGGGGGAAGTCCACCTGATCACAGGGAAAATGTGATCCACACTGAACACTACTCCACTAGAGTCAGGTTCCAATCTGAGGCACTTGAGCTGTGAAGCAGCAGATCTACACTTTCACCCCATTTTTACAGAAGCTGCCACCCTCTGTCCCACTGGGCTGAAAAGTGGGCAGATTTCATTCAGACCACCACCCAGCTGTTGTGATCATTGCCCACTTAATGCCAGATCTCTGCCACCTGGTCACGGTGATGTACTTAATTGTCACTCAACTGCATCCCAACCTGCTGCCTTCAAAACAGTAGGCAGATTGGGATGGCATGGTAGTACAGTGCTTCACAGTACAGGCGACCGGGGTTCCATTCCCCCAGCTGCCTGTAAGGATTTTGCACGTCCTCCCTGTGACCCTGTGGGTTTCCTTGCACAGTCCAAAGATGTACCAGTTGGTAGGTTAATTGGTCATCATACAGCAAATTGTCCCCTGATTTGGTGGAATTAAATCAGGGAATACTGGGTGGTGTGGCTCCAAGGGCTGGAAAGGCCTATTCCACATTGTATATCAACAAAATAAAATGAAAAAATTATGCAGGAACCACCATAACCCCTCTCAGATTCACTGTTGTGACTGTACTGGGAAGCATTGTGGCCAGCTAGGCCTCAGGTGGTGGATCCCCATCTGATAACCAATTCAAGGTCCTTTACTGAAAATCAGAAATAGTTAAGATAACTTGAAATAGACTCAAACAAATAAAAAAGAATACATTTTCTTAAGAAATCATGTTCTATTTAACTAAGTACATTAAGATCGATGAAGATTAAATAAAATCAATTAACAGCACTTAACTTATTAATGATTACACACATGTAAAGGTCTGTGGTATGACAACTCCCCAATGTCAATAGTTAAGCACAGTGATTCAAAATGGGTCCATTTGTCCAGTTCCCTCAGCTTAGTACATTTGATGACTTATGAGAGGGAGGTCCAGTCCATTCCCTACCCCCATGTGACAATCTGAAATGAACTTACCCCCATGCTCCCCACAGGAGTGTGGGACAGCCACTCACAACATCGTGCCAGTATTCAGAATCAGGTTTAATATCACTGGCGTATGTCTTGAAATTCATTAACTTTGCAGCAACAGTACCATGCAATATGAGAGAAGAAGAAAACTGTGAATTACAGTAAGTGTATGTATATAATAGGTTAATAAAGTAGTGCAAAAAATAGGGAATAAAGAAGCAGTGAGACAATGTTTATGGGTCCTAGATGCAGGTCGGCCTGCATTTACGTGAAGCCTCAAAAGATTATAAAGACCTTCGCTGCTGATACTGAATTACTGATGTGAAGATCACACAGGTTGTAGGGATAACAACCAAACTGTTACATTTTCGTGAATCTGATGGAGGCATAAATATCGATCAGGGTATCTGCCATTCTACAAATAAGGCCATAGACTCTTTGTGGAACACTCAACAGGACACATGGAAAATGTTTCTTTTGAATGGTTGCACCTCTCTCCCTCTGCATGGACCCCCCCCCCCCCCCAAAGGACAGAGTGTAATTAGATGTACATGAGCCAGTTGGTAGGATATACATATACATTTTAAATGGATTAATATGTTTGCCTTCAAAACCTTGCCTGGCTGTGTGCAGAGTGCCATGGGGAAATAAATATTTAAATGTTTTAATTTAAAAACAAACTGACCCAATTGCCAGCAATGCACTGGAAGGCCTCTGATTATGTGGGCCTAAACACATCAGGGTCTGTTGTAAGGCTGAGCTGAACCTCTGTCCAAAGTTCTACTCCCTGGTGTGCCCATGATGAATTACGAGTGAATTATCGCCTAAGCTGAAGTTGGCAAGATTCGTTTGACAGGAAGCAAACACGATGAATAGATAGAGAAAAAAGAGGTCAGTTCATATCAAGCTGACAAACATATTCTACTTGTCAAGGCAGTTCATGCAGTGACGGTACGGGGGCAGGGCTGGAGAGGTTTCCTTCACATCCCATCGACAGATTTGCATTGCGCTTCCCTTCTTTAAAAATCAGTTGGCAGTCAAAGCCTTGATCCCAGCATGTCCCTGGGTTTTATCAAGAAGGTACAGGGACTCTTGTACATTATGCCAGAAGACATGGATTTGATCTTTACATGACAGGGGTATCACAGAGAGATTCTGTTCAGAGTGGTTAGATTGCACCCAGTGTCATGGCTGCCTTCCGAGCAGAGTTTGATAAAAGACAAAATTCAGTGGAGAAAAAGGAGAACAGCGTTTGTATTTTGCTTCTTCGATCTGTAAAATACCAGCCAAATTGATCCTTTGGGAGTAGTAAATACACATTACTTTATCTTGTACTTCATGTCCATGGCTTTCATATACCCCTGAGCCCTGATAGAACAACAATAGTTAATAGACTAAAAAGAGTAATTACAAGCATCTTTTCAGCACTATCAGCTTGACTGACTTTGTCTGACCTTATAATTTTTACCTCAGCTAATCTGGCTGCTATGTTTTTGATTCAATTTGCATAGCCTATGTAGTGTATAGTAATACATGACCTTTAGTTAATGTCACCTGTCAAAGAATTTTACACCAGTGTCGTTAAAAAAAATCCCATTAAAGAATCAAAACCAGATAAACAGGAGCCATAGGCTAATGGCAGCTTACAAAGTGAATCAACATTTCAGAGGGATAGTGACAAGGAACAGAGGATGGGAAACAAGGGGGAGCCATGAAGATGGAAAACAGGGAGAAAGCTGAAGAGTTTGTGCTGGGACAATTTTTAAGCGGCAACCCAGAGAGGAACGGTTTTCTGAGTATAGGTGCAGGACATTGAGACCAAAGTCCAGGTAAAGGATTGAATGAGGTGTTGGAGGGTATTTAAGTGTGTACAGTTCTGTTGGAGTTTGACCCAGCACAGAGGATGAAGTGGTTTCTATAACTTCACCCACTGGAACTGCTTTAACCACTTGGCTTGCAAGCTCGTCTGTAGTTGATTTGGAACAGGAGGGAGCTATTTAATCTCTTACCATATTTCGTCCTTTATCTAGAACAAGGTTGTCTGCTCCTAACTTGGTCTTTGCTCTATATCCCTTAATATCTGACTTTTAACTTGCTTTATGTATATCTTAATTTTCCTTAAAAGCATCTGTGCATTTCAACACAGTTCTCTTATGGTATCAAATTCCATTCTCTTGATGTTCTCTGGGCAATGATCTTTTCTGA
Organism: Hypanus sabinus; assembly: GCF_030144855.1. Classification (NCBI taxonomy): domain Eukaryota; kingdom Metazoa; phylum Chordata; class Chondrichthyes; order Myliobatiformes; family Dasyatidae; genus Hypanus; species Hypanus sabinus. The sequence goes on from NC_082720.1 coordinate 9,235,079, forward strand.
ATTCCTTGTTGAGTGTATTTGAAATTAATTTAGATTTACTTCCAAGTTTTTGGAATTTTCATTTGGCCCCAACAGCTTACTGAGAAAGCAAGTTTCAGATTTCTCCCACCCTTAATATGAAGAAACATTTCCTGATATCATTCTTGAAAAGCCCAGCTATAATTTCAGCCCCCAAAACTAACCCCTGCATCTCAGAGTTTTTTTAGTAACTGGCTTACATTTTTCCACAGTTCCTTGGGGAATTGCACAGTCATTTGGCTCTAATATAGGTTTTCAATTCTGCCAGAGTGGGTTAACTTGATTCCAGGTTTTCATGCCAGGCTTGTTACCTCAGGGCCAAGTCCATCCCATGGCATTGGGCCTTAGTTTTCCATTCAGGAAGATGGATCTTTCAGGTGAAGAGGTTTATAAGTTATTCTGACATGGAGCTGCCACTTTCCATTCCCTCCAGTCTTGTTAAATCCAATTAACTTCATTTTAAATAAATGAATAGTTAGCCAAAGATGCCTGACCCTTCGAGAGTAGGCTATATCCAATGCTTGTAAATTTAGAGGTATGTTTGGATGAAAGTACTATTTAAACATTGTCTTATTCTTGAATGGAAAATTAGATAAAAACTGAGGAGCATGATTTATAGAAGTACCAAAAATCTTCCTTGCTCAAATCTTGCTCAAATCTCACATCTGAGTGTGGCTCATATCCTGCTTGCTCCTCATATGTGCAGTACAGGGGTGATATATAATGTTGATCTATGGGCAATGTTTGCTGTTTCAGTGGTGCAGCTCTTTAATGTGACTATCGTTGGCCTGTGTTACAACTGTGCTAAGAGAGAAAGATTCAGAAGGAGGGTGGTTGGAAAGAAGGCAACTGTAAGAGTGACTTGTAGGCTTTGTGAAGTTCTTCATGAATAATTGACTATTCCCAGTATCTCATAGAGTGAATGAAGGGGAAACTGAGACAGTGTGAATTACTAAAAAGGTTGAGTTGGTCAATACATCAATGACTGGTAGAACTGATGTTAACCAGAAGCTCCAGCGTTGCAATGTTGACTTTTTCTTCATCTTTGATGTTTGATAAATGTTCCACTTCCAGATTTACATGTACCAATTAAAGAAATGTTGCTATAAATCTGAAATAAAGTGAGGAAATATTGGACTCTTTCACCATGTCAGGCAACATCTGAAAAGGCTTAACAAGTTAATTCTGGAAAACCACCCACCAATCTTAGAGGCTAACTCTGGTTCCTCCTCCACAGGACCCTGTGTGTGACCCTGTGGAATATTTGTTAATATATACGTCTGTCATTTATCTGAAGGGAGAGTTTTCATTCTCGCCACATACAATGTCTTTGGTTTTCGGAACTGAGTATGAGAAGTTACTGAGCAAAAGGATTTGGTCAAACATCAGCAGAGTTGATTGTGAATGCAAAAATCTTGACTGTTTTACATCATGAAATGTTAATCTTCTCTCTTCTCCTCACTACTAGTCACATTTACAAACCAACTCCTTTGGTGTTGTCATTAGTGCCAATTGATTAAACAAGATATATTGGTGGTTAAAAGGGAAAAGAGCTAAATATATATTATTGTTGAGTTTGTAGAAGAAGAAATTACTTTTCTGAAAGATAGTTATAACGTGTCCAGATTGTGATATTTTTACATTGCGTACTTTTCCAACATGTGATAGGGCACTGCTTGTCCAACTTGTGATGGGGGACGCGTGTCCAATGTGCGATAGGGAGCTGCTTGTCCAATATGTGATAGTGGTTGGCTTGTCCAGTATGTGATAGGGGACTGCTTGTCCAATGTGCGATAGGGATCTGCTTGTCCAGTATGTGATAGGGGACTGCTTGTCCAATGTGTGATAGGGATCTCCTTGTCCAGTATCTGATAGGGGACTGCTTATCCAATATGTGATAGGGAGCTGCTTGTCCAATATGTGATAGTGGATGGCTTATCCAGTATGTGATAGGGGACTGCTTGTCCAATGTGCGATAGGGATCTGCTTGTCCAGTATCTGATAGGGGACTGCTTGTCCAATATGTGATAGGGAGCTGCTTGTCCAATATGTGATAGTGGATGGCTTATCCAGTATGTGATAGGGGACTGCTTGTCCAATGTGCGATAGGGATCTCCTTGTCCAGTATCTGATAGAGGACTGCTTGTCCAATGTGCGATAGGGATCTGCTTGTCCAGTATCTGATAGAGGACTGCTTGTCCAATGTGCGATAGGGATCTGCTTGTCCAGTATCTGATAGAGGACTGCTTGTCCAATGTGCGATAGGGAGCTGCTTGTCCAATATGTGATAGTGGATGGCTTATCCAGTATGTGATAGGGGACTGCTTGTCCAATGTGCGATAGGGATCTGCTTGTCCAGTATCTGATAGAGGACTGCTTATCCAGTATGTGATAGAGCACTGCTTGTCCAATATGTGATAGGGAGCTGCTTGGCCAGTATGTGATAGGGGATGGCTTGTCCAATATAAGACAGGGCACTGTTTGTCCAGTATGTAATAGGATACTGTTTGTCCGATATGTGATAGGACTCTGCTTGTCCAATATGCAATAGGGGATGTGTGTCCAATGTGTGATAGGATACTGCTTGTCCAAAATGTGATAGGGGACTGCTAGTCCATTACGTGATAGGACACATACAGGGTTATTTCTTCAGTGGTTTGAACGGTGCATGACTGCACAAGTGTGTGGAGCTTGGCCAGTGAGAACAGCGAGAAGAGTTTAAAAAGAAGACAGCTTTACCGAGCGTTGGAAGAGTGGGCGACAGAGTAGTGGTAGACAGAGTAGAAAGGCTTTGGCTCAACATGGCTTCGGCGATAAAGGGTCGAGGCAAGGTAGGTTATCTGTTTAGAATACAGATAGAAAGTATGTGTGTGAGGCCAGTGTTCTGTGCTTGGTGTCTCTTGTGGGAGGTCCTGGAGACTCACAGCCTCCGAGATGGCCAGGTGCGTCGAACTGCAGCTCTTTAGGGACTGCATTAGGGAACTGGAGATGCAGTTCGATGACCTTGTCCAATATGCAATAGGGCACTGTTTGTCCAATATGTTCTAGGGGACTGCTTGTCTAAAATGTGATTGGACGCTGCTTGTCCAATATGTGATAGGAGATATGTGTCCAATATGTGATAGGATACTGTACAAGATGTAATGGGGAGCTGCTTGTCTAATATGTGATAGGGTACTGTTTGTCCAATACGTGATAGGACACTGCTTGTCCAATTTGTGATAGGACAAGAATGTCAATATACTCATTAACAAGGATTTTCAAGTTAATTTCTAATACTTCCACTTTAACTTTAGGCTTTGAAATTTTGTCCGAAGCTTTTTAATATGTTGTCATTACAGTAGCTTTTACATGAAAATACCCTAGGGTTCATAGCATTTCAAGGAGTTCAGATGCTTTATAACCCTAAATTTTGAGTTATTAAACTATTCAGAATATGTAACTTGCCCAATTATGAATTCACTGAGAAGGTAGTTTACAGTGTTTATTGTCATATGTAGAAGTACATGTATGCACAGATTGCAATGAAAAATCTAGCAGTGGAATCACAGACACATATCATTAGAGATGTACATTCACAAGAAAAACCTAAAATAAATATAACTTATCCTAAATTATACACGAAAGAACACAAACAGAATAAAATAAAACAAAGCCCTTTGCAGTGCCCGAAGAGACCATGAATAGAGTTCTGCAGGTTGATTTCAAAACAGAAAATGGTTGGAGTAAAGTAATTGCTCTTGAACCCCGTGACTAAATATATTGCTGGTAAAAAGGAAAAAGCATAAAATATCAACTCAGTGGCACCCTATTAGGTACACCTGTCCATCTGCTGATTAATGTCAATATCTAATGAGCCTATTACGTGACAGCAACTCAAAGTTTAAAAGCATGCAGACATGGTCAAGAGGTTCAGTTATTGTCATATCAAACATCAAAAAGGGGAAAATGTGTTCTAAATTATTTTGAGCATGGAATGGTTGTTGGCACCAGATGGGGTGGTTTGAGTACCTCAGAAACTGCTCATCTCCTGGGATTTTTATGTCTCTAGAGTTTACTGAGAATGGTGCAAAAACACCCAGTGAGTGTCAGTGCTGTAGGTGAAAACAACTTGTTAATGAGAGAGGTCAGATGAGAATGGTCAGTCTGATTCAAACAGACAGCAAGATGACAAATAACCATATGTTACCACAGAACAGTCTCTCTGAACACACAAGCGTCGATCTTTGAAGTGGATGGGCTACCATAGCAGAAGACTACACTGGGTTCCACTCCTGTATCTAATAACGTGTATATTAACATTGAGTGGAATTGCTTTTCTGAAAGACGTTTGTAATCTGCTCTGATCATGATACCTTTGAGTTATGAACTTGTCCAGTATGTGATGGGGCTCTGCAATTGCAGGCAAGAATGTTAACATATCGCAATACCAAAAATTTTGACATTCCAGGGATGAAGGGGTTAACATATGAGGAACGATTGGGTCGCCTGGGACTATACTCTCTGAAGTTCAGAAGAATGAGAGGGGATCTTATAGAAACATACAAAATTTTGAACGGGATAGATAAGATAGAAGTAGGAAAGTTGTTTCCATTGGTAGGTAAGATTAGAACTAGGGGACATTGCCCTACGGGAGAAGATTTAGGACGGAGATGAGGAGAAACTGTTTTCCCCAGAGAGTGGTGAATCTGTGGAATTCTCTGCCCAGGGAAGCAGTTTAGGCTTCCTCACTAAATATGTTTAAGAAACAGCTAGCTAGGTTTTTACATAATAAGGGAATTAAGGGTTATGGGGAAAAGGCAGGAAAATGGAGCTGAGTTTATGGACAGATCAGCCATTATCTTATTGAATGGCAGGGTGGGCTGGATGGGCCGGATGGTTTACTCCTGCTCCTATTTCTTATGTTCACATTCTTATTTGCATTTCAGAAAAATAACATTTGTCCAATCTGATATGTGATGGTCTTTATACTCCTTGTGAACCCTCTTATCCAATCAGCTTGCCCCAATTTCCTTACTTACCTCAGCATTCTACCATTCCTGGTGAGGCAATTTTGATGATGGTCAGTTGTTTTGTGATTGAAATTCACATTTCACAAAAACTTTGTGTGAGACTTTTCAGTTTACTTTGGTTCTAATGCATTGTTTTTTTTCCCCTGATGACACAAGAGTTGGTGTTCTTCAGCTCTTGTGTTTCTTTTTATAGCTGCAAAGAAAGCAAAAATTCTGATGGTTAAGGGAGTGAGAGGTTATATAGTGAACTACAGGGACAAGTGAGCAAAATAAATGTTCCAGCTAGCAAATGGGAAAAAAACAGGAAGTGAAAATTTAAATTAAAACTGCAGATGCCAGAAATCTGATATGAAATAGCAAATGCTGGGAAAGCTAACCAAGTCAGTTAGAAGTTCCCCCCCACACCCCCCCACTCCTTCTTGCTGAAAACCTACTTGCATCTGGTTAATTGCCAGGGTCACCGCCCCAAAGCATTGACCTTTTGCACAGATGCTGCCTGACCTGCTGAGGGTTTTCAGCATATTCTGTTCCAAAGAAAAGTACCTGCAGGTGCTGAAAATCTGAAATGAAAACAAAAAATAATGTAGCATTTGTAGAGAGATAAACAGTCAACTTGGTAAATTGTAAACGCAAGCGGTTCAGATGTTGGAAACCCTGAGCAACACTCATGAATGCTGGAGAAACTCAACAAGTCAGTCAGCATCTCTGTAGAGGAATGGCCAATGGTTTGAAGTGTTCTGCTTTGTGTTTCACCAAGACCTAGCTGCCTTAAAGTACACCAGATATGATGATCAGACCTGAAGGCTTCTCGATACACAGGATGGACCAAACTGCTGATTTGGAGAGGGCTAAGAGGAGGAGGTGTGTGTTTCATGATAATCCTTCTGTGGTGCTCGGATATGGTGGTTTTGTTGTACTCTCATTCCCCTGACCTTGAACACAAAACAGGTAAATGATGACCATTCTATTTATCAGAAAGTTCTCCTCCGTAATCCTGACCACAGTTTACATGCCACCATTGACTATTATCAGGCACTGGCGATGCTGTATGGTGCTGTCACCAAACATGAAGCAAATCATAGTCAGGGATTTCAATCAGGCTTATTTGAAGAAATCCCTGTCAGTTACTATCAGCATATAACCTGCAGCACCAGAGATCCCAACACACTAGACCATTGCTAAACGAAGATAAAGAATATCTACCATTCCATGCCCAGAAACATTCCATGTTTCTGTAAATCTGATTACTTGGCTGCCCTTCTGCTACCTGCGTACAGGCAGAGGCTAAAAAACAAGGCTCCAGAGATTAGGACAACAAAGAGGTGGAGTGGCTACTGGATTGCTTTGAATTGGTGGACTGGGCCATGTTCAAGGACTCATCTGTGGATCTGAATGAATACAACATGGTCACAAAAGACTTGATAAAAGCAGTTGCAGATGAGTGTGTCCTCACAAAATCATTCAGAGTCTTCCCCAGTGGATGAAAGATAAGATCTGCAGTCTGCTGAGGGGCAGATCAGAGGCATTCAAGTCTGATAACCAAGAAAGATACAAGAGGTCTCTCCAGAATGCCCCCTCACAGGTGAAGTGGCAATTCCGGACTAAACTTGAATCAACAAGGGATGTTTGATAGTTGTGGCAGAAACTGTATACTATCACCTCTTACAAAGTTAAATCAAGCAACATAAGCAACAACAGGGCTTCACTCCCTGATACTATCAATGCCTTCTATGCTTGCTTTGACCATCAAAACATGGAAGAACCATCATGAACTCCACAGTCCATGATTGTCCTGTGATTTCACTTTCTGAGATCGAAATGTGAGTAGTCTTCAGGAGGGTGAACCCACGAAAAGTATCTGGCCTAAGTAGATACCTGGTCAAGTACTAAAGACCAGCTGACCAACTGTTTGGAGTGTTTTGCACCAATACAGTGAAAATGAGTTTGCAACTCTCATACTCAATGCTGTAATCCAGTCACAACTCTGTGACAATAACACACGCAGTGCATGGCAAGGACCGCTCACCATCGCAAACTTCAAGAGGGAACATAGCAGTACAGACAACATTGCCGCCTCGATCCCAGATGAGCTTAATGTTTTTTATGCTCGATTCGAGGTTGAAAAGACTGAATCCCCAAGGAGAGCTGCCAATGAGACCTGCTCCGTGGTCATCTCCAAGGCTGAGGTACTTAGAACAATCCAATGTGTCAACAGCTACAAGGCTCCAGGGCCAGGTGGCATCCCAAGGTGCATCCTTAAAGTGTGTGTGGGACAACTGGATGGTGTATTTTACGGATATTTTTAACCTCTCTCTCTCCCAATGTGTAGTTACTTCCTGTTTCAAATTGTCCATTAATTGTACCTGTACCTAAGAAAACCAAGGTAGCATGCCTGGACGATTGGCATCCTGTTGCACTCACCTCAATTATAAGCAAATGCAAGAGGCTGGTTAAAGACTACATCTGCAGCATGCTACCATCCACATTGGACACCCTGCAACTTGCCTACTGATGGAACTGGTCTACCCATGACACCACAGCCACAGCACTACCCACTGTCCTCACTCACCTGGAGAAGAGGGATACATATGTTAGAGTGCTGTTCCTGTACTACAGTTCAGCATTCAGCACCATAATTCCCTTCAGACTTGACAGGAATCTCAGAGACCTCGGCCTGCACCCCATCTTGTGCAGCTGGATGCCAGACTTCCTATTGAATCACCGACAGGTGGTAAGGATGGGCTCCCTCATCTCTGCCCTCTGGCCACACACAGCTCTAATCTGCTGATCGAATTCACAGACGACATGACATTGATCGACCTTATTTCTAGAGATAATGAGACAGCTTCCAGAAAAAGGTACAGGAGCCTCAGGACTCACACCACCACATCCGAAGTCATTTGTTATACCTCAACCATCAGACTTCTGAAACAGATGGGATACTTCACTCAACTTCACTTGCGACACAACCTATTGACTTACTTTCAAGGATTCTTCATCTCATGTTCTAATAATTATTGCAATATATTATTTATTATTATTTCTTTCTTTTTGTACTTGCACAGTTTGTTGTCTTTTGCACACTGGTTGTTCAACCTGATGGTGCGGTCTTTCATTGATTCTTAATGGTTTTCTAATTTATTGAATATGCCCGATAGAAAATGAACCTCAGGGTTGTATATGGTGACAGATATGTTCTTTGATAATAAATTTTCTTTGAACTGAGGCAATTTATCAGGACTCATGATGAAGGATCTCAGCCGAAAACATCTACTAGTTATATCCCTCCACTGATGCCACTTGACTTGGTAAACTGGTTGAATATTGTCACATGTACCAAGGTACAGTGAAAAACTTTGTTTTGCATGCCATCCGTACAGGTCATTTCATCATGTAAGAGCATTGAGTGGTACAAGGGAAAACAACAATAATGCAGAACGGAATAGACAATAGACAGTAGGTGCTGGAGTAGGCCATTTGGCCCTTCTAGCCAGCACCGCCATTCACTGTGATCATAGCTGATCATACACAACCAGTACCCCATTCCTGCCCTCTAACCATATCCCTTGACCCCGCTATCTAAAAGAGCTCTATCTAACTCTCTCTTGAATGCATCCAGATACTTGGCCTCCACTGCCTTCTGGGGCAGAGCATTCCACATATCTACCACTCTCTGGGTGAAAAAGTTTTTCCGCATCTCTGTTCTAAATGGCCTACCCCTTATTCTTAAACTGTGGTCTCTAGTTCTGGACTCACCCATCAGCGGGAACATGTTTCCTGCCTCCAGTGTGTCCTATCCCTTAATAATCTTATATGTTTCAATCAGATCCCCTCTCATCCTTCTAAACTCCAGGGTATACAAGCCCAGTCGCTCCAATCTTTCAACAAATCACAGTCCCACCATTCCAGGAATTAACCTTGTGAACCTAAGCTGCGCTCCCTCAATAGCAAGAATGTCCTTCCTCAAATTTGGAGACCAAAACTGCACACAATACTCCAGGTGGGGTCTCACCAGGGCCCTGTACAGCTGCAGAAGGACCTCTTTACTCCTATACTCAATTCCTCGTTATAAAAGCCAGCATGCCATTAGCTTTTTTCACTGCCTGCTGTACCTGCATGCTTGCTTTCATTGACTGATGTACAAGAACACCTAGATCTCGTTGTACTTCCCCTTTTCCTAACTTGACTCCATTTAGATAATAACCTGCCTTCCTGTTCTTGCCACCGAAGTGGATAACCTCACATTTATCCACATTAAACTGCATCTGCCATACATTTGCCCACTCACCCAACCTGTCCAAGTCACCCTGCATTCTCATAACATCCTCCTGACATTTCACACTGCCACCCAGCTTTGTGTCATCAGCAAATTTGCAAATGTTACTTTTAATCCCTTCATCTAAATCATTAATATATATTGTAAACAGCTGCAGTCCCAGCGCTGAACCTTGCGGTACCCCACTGGTCACAGCCTGCCATTCCGAAAGGGACCGGTTAGTCACTACTCTTTGCTTCCTGTCAGCCAGCCAATTTTCAATCCATGTCAGTACTCTGCCCCCAATACCATGTGCCCTAATTTTGCCCACTAATCTCCTATGTGGGACTTTATCAAAAGCTTTCTGGAAGTCCAGGTACACTACATTCACTGGCTCTCCCTTGTCCATTTTCATAGTTACATCCTCAAAAAACTCCAGAAGATTAGTCAAGCATGATTTTCCCTTCATAAATCCATGCTGACTCGGACTGATCCTTCTACTGCTATCCAAATGTGTCATAATTTCCTCGTTTATAATTGACTCCAGTATCTTTCCCACCACTGACGTCAGGCTAACCGGTCTATAATTCCCTGCTTTCTCTCTCCCTCCTTTCTTGAAAAGTGGGTCAACATTAGCCACCCTCCAATCAGCAGGAACTGTTCCTGAATCTATAGAGCATTGGAAAATGATTACCAATGCGTCCACGATTTCTAGAGCCACCTCTTTAAGTACCCTGGGATGCAGACCATCAGGTCCCGGGGACTTATCAGCCTTCAGACTCAACAGAAACACCGTTTCTTGCCTAATATAAATTTCCTTCAGTTCATCCTTTACTCTAGTTCCTTTGGCCACTATTACATCTGGGAGATTGTTTATGTCTTCCCTAGTGAAGACAGATCCAAAGTACCTGTTCAACCCATTTGCCATTTCCTTGTTCCTCATAATAAATTCACCCGTTTCTGTCTTCAATGGCCCAATTTTGGTCGAAACTACTTTTTTGCTATTCACATACCTAGAGAAGCTTTTACTATCCTCCTTTATATTCTTGGCTAGTTTACCTTCGTACCTAATTTTTTCTTGGCGTATTGCCTTTTTTGTTATCTTCTGTTGCTCTTTAAAAGCTTCCCAGTCCTCCGGCTTCCTGCTCATCTTTGCTATGTTATACTTCTTCTCTTTTATTTTTATACTGCCCCTTACTTCCCTCATCAGCCACGGCTGCCCCTTATTCCCCTTAGGATCTTTCTTCCTCTTTGGAATGAACCGATCCTGCACCTTCTGCATTATTCCCAGAAATACCTGCCATTTTTGTTCCAGATACAAATGTCATAGATACAAATACAGGAAGTGCAGTGCAAGCAAACAATAAGGTGCTGGACCATAATGAAGTAGATTGAAAGGTCAAGAGTCCATTTTAACAATGTATGGGGCCATTCATATCGTATTCTAACTGTGAAATAGAAGCTGTCCTTGGAGGCTGGTGGTACGTGCCCTCAAGACTTTGCATCTGCCAACCAAAAGGTTGGGGGAGTGAGGAGAACAGAGAATGTCAAAGATGGGTGGGGTCTTGGATTACCAAGCCAGACTCAAGTGTACTTGGAGTCGTGCTCACAGTCTTTGGAAGAGAGACGGGTTTTCGTGATGGTAGCAGGTAGAAGGTACCAGTGAAGATGGGGAAGTAAATGTCTGCTTGTCAAACAGGAGCTAATAATTAATGCCTTGTCTGGTTCAATTTTACCACAGAAAGAGATGCACATAGTCCGTTTGAAAGACTGTGACCACGAGGATGTTAAACAGCCATCTAAGAGCAATGAGTTTTTGTTTGGAGGCAATATCCCAAGATAGAATGCTGGAGCAGTTAAATGGAGCTGAAGTAAAGATCAGCTGTGATCAAAGTGAATGTCTCAGGGGGATAGAGGGGCTGAATCAGCTTATTGAAAGATGCAACTGTGGTTAGTGACAATGTATTTCCATTTTAAATGCTGGGATGTGTAATTCAGAATGTGTCCCAATGGTGTATTGGAGCACCAATATTGAACCATTTAGTTTCACTTGCTAAGTATATTTCTGAACAAAGTTACATTCTGTGGTATTGCCAGCAAGTAGATGTATTTGCGAAAAAACTTACATTTACCCTTGGTCATGCCTCAAACTTTGTTATTCAATAATAATGTCCCATACTACCACTGGCTCACTCCCCTCCCTTCCTCTACCCAACATACCCCCACCCACCCACTTGACCACATGGGACCTAGTGAAATGAGCTGGGGTTCCAAATGGGGTCTCTATGATGTGACCTATATCTATTTGATAGATGGATGAGAAACTTGTTTTATAGCTGAAGCTTAATTTGGGAGCATCAGCTGCTGGTGCAGTGTAGTTATGGCAACTGTGCTCCTGTAAATATTCTAGCCTTCCTAATTTCTGTGTCATAAACACTTAAACATCAGCATGACAGTAACTCCACCAGCATTGTGTCGTTCTGTAAGTGACGAGATCTGATGCAATTAAATCTCATTCCTGCTTCAGCTGAAATGATTGAACTTTTATTCCAGCAGATTGCTATTCGGATGTGGAATGTTTTAGAATGATAATGATTCAAACACGTCACTAATGTAAACAGCCACGATGTCTGTAAGTGGATCATTGAGGGCACAATGTATAGTTACTCTTGGAATATATATCATACTAACCTGCCCACATGACAGAGATATTTTCAATGTATGTTATGGTTGTTGTTGAGGTTGTCACCTACTTATTTACCACAACTGGTATGCATTTGCTAAATTTAAATTGAAATTGATGGAGACGCATTAGCTTCTATTGTTTTTATTGTACCCTAAAGGTAAAAAAGGGATGATATTCCAATATAATGCTTGGCTGCTTAGTACTGATTATTTACTATTGGGGAAAATGCTGTGGGGGCAAATTATATAAGTATTATGAGCAAATCCAGTTGTAGCTGGGCTTAGAAGCTTAGAAAACAGAGACATGTGTAACATATTAAAGGAATATCATGACAACTCTTGGTTGTGAACCTATCCTTGAACTTATGTTGGTGGTGGCTCTCTTTTATGATTGAACTCAGCATTATTGGTTGCTAAAGGCAAACATATTTCACCTTCTTCCTAATGTTTGCTTTCTGCTGGGCTCTGATCAGAAATGGTAGTCAAGGCCATTGTAATTGCGATCATTAACAATGAGAGTAATTGGCGTTCAGCCTCCTAACCCAATATTCTTCAACTACGACGAGCTAACTCGAAACTGAACATCAACCCTGTGACCTTTACAACTTGTTCTTAATACAAATCTGTCAAGTATGGATACTCATCATTCCTCAATGTGACTGACAGAGCTTCTCTCCAGTTACGTAGTGATTCATACTGTAGGAAAAGATTATGGATGACTCTACACTAAGCTGGGTGATTTTGTGCTGAAGTTGCAAAGGTTAAAGTCTTATCTTTGAGAAGCAAGGCCAACAATCGACCTGTGATGGAGAATTACTTAGTTTGATAAAGCAGCTGCAGGAATGGCTGCATAGAAGGGTGGTGCCATAGGATGATGTTAGTTGAGCACCTTAGGGCTGACACAGAATAACTCCGTTATCTCAATGCCATTCAGCTCAAATATACCATAGGTGCTGTCTGGCCTTTTGAGTTCTTCTAGCATTTTGTGTGTATGGCACAGGTTTTCCTTTCAGTCTTTGGTGGCAATAGTAAGACCCTTCTTTGGAGTCTGGTTGTCCCACTACTCCAGACAGCTAAGAGACTTCAGCAAGAGCTCAGAAGGCCAATGAAGAAAGGCAAAGCAAAACAGCATGAAATGGAGAATGTATGGAAGGAGGAGGATTGCATTCATGTTGTTCAAACTACCATCTGCTTGCAGTTCCCAGCCTTGTTAATATGGGTGGGCTTCTTGGGTGTATGATACTTCACTGATGATCTTGCTCTGAAGTTTGTTCTACACTGACAGCACAATAAAAACGTGCATTTTTAACCATCTTACATAACAAAACATTGGTTTCTGATTAAGGGTGGTGAGGAATGAAGAGAGGGGAAATTTCAGATGGTGGTGAGGATTTGTAAGTTTCTGTTCCAGAGACTGCAAAGGTTCAGATTCATTCAAAACCAAGCAGCAGATTTGTGGATATGAGGGAAATCAAAGAAAAATGGGGAATAGGTAGAAAATGATGCTGAATTAGAAATCAGTGATGACATTTTTGAATGAAGTGACTGATTGACCTTCTGATCTTGTAATTTATTTCCAATGTTTATATTCTCTCGTTGTTCCAAAGAACTTCAAAGACAGTTAAGTCCCTTTTAAGATGTACTCATTGTTGAGATGCAGGAAGTAGTCAAACTGTTGCTCAAGCACTTTGAGATCCAGGCACAATCCTGACCCTGGGTGCTGACTGTGTGCACATTCTCCCTGGGAATGGTTTGCTCGACGTGCTCCAGTTTCCTCCCGCATTCCAAAAGCACCTGAATTGGTCACTATGTGTATAGGAGAGGGATGGAGTTAAACTCCATGAAAGATCAGTGACTCTGTTTTTCCCTCCACTGTATCTGTCTGACCTTTCCACAATTTCCATTTTTAATTCAAATTGTCCTACTGTCTCGACAGCTCCTCCTCATGCTTCCAGTGACCATCCGCTCTGCAGCACGGGTCCTGCTTTTACCAGCCAGGATCTCTGGGATACACCAGAGAAGGAATGCCAGTTGTTTAGAGCACAGCAAAAGTACTGACCAACAGGGAGACACGATACAGTATTGCAAAGAGAAGCAAGTTACAGCTCAGAGAGGAGAGAGTTAATTGAAATGCACCTTTGCTTCTGCACTCCTTACTGTCCTTTTTAACGTTCAAAAATTTAATTTGAAATATATTTTTGGAGGGAGCTAATTATGTGGGGGAAGATCTATGGCCTGTATTAGATATGAAATGCATTAATCAATGGTTTAATATATACCGAGGATACTGGCCACATTTCTTACTTCTCAGAGCTCTACAAACTCCAGCTAACCTACTTTGCCACATTACTTCTCCTTTGCTTGTCTTGATTTATGAAGTTCTGTGACCCAGTACGTTAAAAGTAATTTCCGCACTGTTGCCAGGCAGCCTGGTCTGAAAGCACCATTTACAGCAATAGTAGTAGATGAGGCCCTTAGCAAGCATGCAGATAGCTGAGACTCTCTGAAAACTCAGTCTGGTGTTGCTGTTTATCCACGTGGACATCCAAACCTCCAAGCTTTGGATTTCTCAGTGAATAAAAGCACATGGTAGTGTCTGCCAATCATAGTCATATTTCAGAAACAGAATCAAGTGTAATATCTCCAGGATTCATCATGAAACTTATTAACTTTACAGCAGCTGTAAAGGAAATACATGATAAATAAATATGGAGAACAAAAAACAGAGATACCTTAAGTATATATATGTCTATTAAATAGTTAAGTTGAAGTAAGTAATGCAAAATACAGAAATAGCAAAAAAGTAGTGAGGTAGTGTTCATGGGTTCAATGTCCATTTAGTAATTGGATGACAAAGGGGAAGAAGCTGTTCCTGAATCACTGAGTGGGTGCCTTCAGGCTTCTGATGGTAACAATGAGAACAGCCATGTTCTGGGTGGAGTGGATACTTAACAATGGACACCGCCTTTCTAAGGCACTGCTCCTTGAAGATGTCTTGGATACTAGGAAGTATTTGATGAGAGAACTAAAGTTACAGAGGGGTGGGGAAAACAGGCCAGTAAAGAACTTGTAAAAGTGTAGTCAGTATATTAATGTAGGACATCTATTCATCAAGTTGTTTCAAGTTGGGGTATAAGCATTGCCGGAAGACCATAGGGAATTCTTCTGTTCTTCTTTCAATGTTACCTTGAGATTTGTTTGACATCAACTGTGATACCGTTTGGTTTGATTTCTTAGCTTTTCAATGCTTGAAAAACAGTGTTCACTGTTCAGTTCTGAGTGTCAGATGGAAGATTGTATTAGTGAACCAGCGCCAGTGTTTATTAGAGTATGTTCAACAGCAAATGATCTTGCCGTGAAGTTTAGTTCTATTGCTTAAATACAGTGAGCTATTTGAGCATCCTTCGAGACAAGCCTAATGACTAATTCCAAACTTTGTTCAGCCAGTGTCTATAGGTGCATAGATACAAAAGTAGGTCAGTCTAGCAATTTTGCTCCACATAAAATGTTGCTTAAAGGAAATATTTGCTCATTAGAAATTTCACTTTGGAAATAATGGTTCACTCAGTAAGAGGAACCATTTATCATTAAGCTCATCAGCTTGTCTAAAGAGAAATGGGGCTCCAGTCTTTCCGTCTCTACTGCCCGGCTGCAGTGCATGCACTGTATTGCTGATCTCCAATGTTGTCATTGTAGGGTGTGGAGCTCTCTGATTGCTCAGATTTCTCCAGGTACTCTGGTTTTCTCCCACATCTCAAAACCATGCTGATTGGCTGATTAATTAGCCACTGTAATTAAGTACAAATGAGTGGGAGAAACTGGAAGAGTTGATGGATTACAGGGAAATACATGGACGGACAGGTTGATATAATTGGTCTTGGAGCCAGAATAGCCTCAATGGGCCGATTGTCTTAAAATATTAAAAATAAACAAACGTAGGTTTTGAAGTCTATTTTTTTCAGTTTGAATAGTAAACTGTTAACGGTTGAAGGCAGGGTTTACCCTGTGTTTCCTCCAGAGAGACTGTACTTGATTTGGTTTTGGGAAATGAACCTGGTCAGGTGTCAGATCTCTCAGTGGGAGAGCATTTTGGAGATAGCGATCATAATTCTATCTCCTTTACCATAGCATTGGAGAGAGATAGGAATAGACAAGATAGAAAAGCGTTCAATTGGAGTATGGGAATTATGAGGCTATAAGGCGGGAAATTGGAAGCTTACATTGGGAACAGAAGTTCTCAGGGAAAAGTACAGAAGAAATGTGGCAAATGTTGAGGGGATAAATGTGTGGAGTTCTGCACAGGTACATTCCAATGAGAAAAGCTTACAAAAGGTTCAGAGAGCTAGGTAATCTTTGAGATCTAGAAGATTATAAGGCTAACAGGAAGGAGCTTAAAAAGGAAATCAGGAGAGCCAGAAGGGACCATGAGAAAGCCTTGGAGGGCAGGATCAAGGAAAACCTCAAGGCATTCTAGAAGTATGTGAAGAACAAGGGGATAAGATGTGAAAGAATGGGACCTATCAAGTGTGACAGTGGGAAAGTGTGCATGGAATTGGAGGAAATAGCAGAGGTACTTAATGAATACTTTACTTCAGTATTCACTATGAAAAAGGATCTTGGTGATTGTAGTGATGACTTGCAGCAGACTGAAAAGCTTGAGCATGTAGATATTAAGAAAGAGGATGTGCTCGAGCTTTTGGAAAGCATCAAGTTGGATAAGTTGCCAGGACCGGATGAGATGTACCCCAGGCTACTGTGGGAGGTGAGGGAGGAGGTCGTTGAGCCTCTGGCGATGAACTTTGAATCATCAATGGGGACGGGAGAGGTTCTGGAGGATTGGAGGTTTGCGGATGTTGTTCCTTTATTCAAGAAATGGAGTAGAGATATCCCAGGAAGTTATAGACCAGTAAGTCTCATGTCAGTGATTGGTAAGTTGATGGAGAAGATCCTGAGAGACAGGATTTATGAACATTTGGAGAGGTATAATAAGATTAGGAATAGTCAGCATGGCTTTGTCAAGGGCAGGTCGTGCCTTACGAGCCTGATTGAATTTTTTGAGGATGTGACTAAACACACTGATGAAGGAAGAGCAGTAGATGTAGTGTATATGGATTTCAGCAAGGAATTTGATAAGGTACCCCATGCAAGGCATATTGAGAAAGTAAGGAGGCATGGGATCCAAGGGGACATTGCTTTGTGGATCCAGAACTGGCTTGCCCACAGACGGCAAAGAGTGGTTGTAGATGGGTCATATTCTGTATGGAGGTCAGTGACTAGTGGTGTGCCTCAGGGATCTGTTCTGGGACCCTTACTCTTTGTGATTTTTATAAATGACTTGGATGACGACGTGAAGGGATGGGTTAGTAAGTTTGCTGATGACACATATGTTGGGGGTGTTGTGAATACTGTGGAGGGCTGTCAGAGGTTGAGAAGTGGTTCATTTTGGCAGGTCAAGTATGATGGCAGAATATAGTATTAATGGTAAGACTCTTGGCAGTGTGGAGGATCAGAGAGATCATGGGGTCTGAGTCCATAAGACGCTCAAAGCAGCTGCGCAGGTTGACTCTGTGGTTAAGAAGGCATACAGTGTATTGGCCTTCATTACTTGTGAAATTGAATTTAAGAGCTGAGAGGTAATGTTGCAGCTATGTAGGACCCTGGTCAGACCCCACTTGGAGTGCTGTGCTCTGTTCTGGTCACCTCACTACAGGAAGGGTGTGGAAGCCATAGAAAGGGTGCAGAGGAGATTTACAAGAATATTGCCTGGATTGGGAAGCATGTCTTATGAGAATAGGTTGAGTGAACTCAGCCTTTTCTCCTTGGAGCGACAGAGGATGAGAGGTGACCTGATAGAGATGTATAAGACGATGAGAGGCATTGATCATGTGGATAGTCAGAGGCTTTTTCTCAGGGCTGAAATTGTTGCCACAAGACGACACAGGTTTAAGGTGCTGGGGAGTAGGTACAGAGGAGATGTCGGGGTAAGGTTTTTTACTCAAAGAGTGATGAGCTCGTGGAATGGGCTGCCGTCAACGGTGGTGGAGGCAGATGCGATAGGGTCTTTTAAGAGGCTTTTGGATAGGTACATGGAGCTAAGAAAAATAGAGGGCTATGGGTAAGCCTAGTAATTTCTAAGGTAGGGACATGTTTGGCACAACTTTGTGGGCTTAAGGGCCTGTATTGCGCTGTAGGTTTTCTGTATTTTCTATGTTTTCAATGTACCATAGTGAACTTGGCACAGAGCTGCTGATCCATCTCTGTGGAGGCAGCTGTCCAAGACTGACAGGCTGAGATCACCTCTATGAGCCCGGGCAAGTTCGATGTTGTTGATGCTTAGGGATCCAGCAGTGCAGTGTGAGAAGTGGCCTCTAACAGGAAAGTGAGGTAGGGGCAAAATCTGTCTTCACTTAAGACAAACACTTCACAGAAGGCCTTGTTATTAATGCATGTAAGATCTGTTTTCCTTAGGTTTCCAAAAAGTGAATTGAGATGCAATGGATGGTGGAATGTCTTGGCTGCTGTTGTATTCAAAATAACTTGGAGCTTCATGTATTCCATCAAGGCAACCAAAAAATTCCTACTCATGTTATCTGGAAATCGGTGGGTTGGCATATGCATTCAAATAACTAAAAGAAAGATTTAGAAGGCTCTCTGCCCAAAACACTGATTATTTACTCTTTTCCATAGTTGCTCCTGACCTGCTGAGTTCCTCCAGCATTTTGTGGGTGTTGCTTTAGTAAGAGCTGACTGGAGTAAAATGTACGAGAGATATAACAGTTAATTTCAGGCTCTCAATTGAATTGTTTGTTTTCTGATTGGGTCTTTCTGCAGTGCAGAGTTACTCAGATAGAGGTGCGAGCCACAAGCTGTGCTACCCTGCATTGCTTGTATTTTGCACAAATATAAGCAGTTTCATTTTTGCCAAAAGTAGCAGGCTTTGGAAAATTGTGCCACTTTGAGAGCTTTTTCTCTGCTTCTTGGCAGGGAATGCTTTAAGTCAGTGACAGCAATTGATTGCTTTGAGTAGTCCATAGCTCCCAAGAAGATGTATATTTAAGTGTAAGGATCTTGATCTTTCCTTGAAGAATAAATCCTTGCTCAGGGAAATCGAAATTAAATTAATTTTTTATTGTTATACTGCATACTGATGTACAGTGAAAATCTTGGAGTTCTTTATGCCATGCTGATAGGTAATTTCATTACATCAGTGCATTACAACATTACATAATCCAGAATAATGTGTTAATTACAGAGTAAATGCTGTGCAGCTAGACATTAAGCTGGAAGTGCCGTAAGGAGGTAGATTGAGAGGCTAAGAGTCCATCTTATCTACTAGGGCATCATTCAATAGTCCCGTAACAGTGGGACATGTTGTCGTTGAACCTGACGGTACATACTTTTAGGCTTTTGTATCTTCTGCCTGATGGGAGGGGGAGAAGTGAGAATGTCTGGGGAGAGTGGGATCTTTGATTATGTTGGCTGCTTTACTAAGTAATGAAAAGTACATGTAGAATCCATGGAGGGAAGGCTAGTTTCTGTGATGTGCTGAGCTGTGTTCATAACCCTCTGCAGTTTCTTGCAGTCATCGGCAGAGCAGATGTCATACCAAGCCTTAATGCATCCTGATTGGCTGCTTTCTATGGTGCATGAATAACCTTGATGCTGGATGGGTTGACAAATTCCTTTGGCCTGCTGAGGAAGTAGAGATATTGCTGACCTTTCTTGTTTGACCTGGACAAGCCACTGGAAACGTTCTCTCCAAGGAACTTGAAGCTCCCTATCTTCTCAACTATCTTACTAACTAAAATCTGCAAAGGAACCTGGAAATCTTGCTGTCATCCTAAATGACACGATGCAGCAGAGCAAATTAGCTTTAAGAAATATCTGCTCTGTATGATTGTGTTATTGGTTAAAGTACCTTATCAACTAATAGTGTGGCAGCAGTGGCAAACTTCAGCTATGCATCATGATTGGTACTTTCTTTACCCTATTAAAGCAATCCCCACCTGGTCACAGATTTTAAGCTTCAACTGGTGGAGAATTGCTAACTTTACCTCAAGACTCACATATGCATGTCTGATCGATGTTTCTCCCTGTCAAACGTACTTTAAACAAGAGCATGGAGGTGAAAAGACCTAAGCTTTATTTGAAGTTATTATAAGTCTTCTAAAACAGGAAATCTCATCAAAGTAGGATAGGTGACCTCCTTTTCTTTATGAAGGACAGTGCTGTTAGTTTAACACTGGCTGTTCCACCGTCAGGATTTACTTGTTAGTGTAGGATTTATATCCTGATACAATGGGCCAGGTAACATATATATCTATTTATTGTTCCACTGAAAGTGGTCTCCTTGTATTGTAAAGTGGGTGTTAAGATATTGGGTCTGTTTCACAGCAACACACTTAAAAAGGACATTCAAGCCATATGTTCCAGATACAGTCAGTCTCCAATTCTAGCTGGATGTGTTCCGAGAAGATTCATCATATGACTTCACACCTCTAACCAGATGAACGGACTTTTCTTGCTTCTGTAGCCATAAATTCAAAGAAAATGAAATGAGTTAAAAGTTATTTAAGTCCACCATTAATTTCTCTTTTTAGATTATATATTCAGCTATTTACTTGTTTCTTATTTCCCCAAGCTACAGTCCTTTCTTATCCCACACACACCTTGCATAACAACACACTGTTGTGGTCCCAATGTATCATGAAGAGTATGCAGGAATAATACAATGCTGTTATAATAAATTGGCCCTGGTTAGTGGTTAGTTGCTCATTTTTGCTGAAAGGGGAGCTCTTTTAGCTCTTTATGCACTGTTCATTAGCACAATTGCACAATCTGATGCTGCATGCAAGAGCCAATCCCTCATGTATTGTCCAGGGCAGAAGATGGATTTTTCACCTCTGCCCTATGTGTACCAGCTTGTTTAGTGCACAATGTTGATATCTGATAAGCTGGGAGTGTTGTGGAATAGAGAGGGACCTTTCTGTACAAGTTCATAGTTCTCTGTAAGTGGCGACATGAGTGGACATGATGGTGAAGAAGACATTTAACACGTGGGTCTTCATCAGTCAGGGCAATGAACGTAAGAGCTGAGACGTGGAACTGTAGTTATACAAGATATTGGAGAGGCCACACTTGGAGTATTGTGTACAGTTTTAGCCACCCTGTTATAGGAAAGACATCATTAATCTGGAATTAATTCAAAGAAGATTTATCCAAATATTGCTAGGACTTAAAGGCCCGAGTTACAGGGAAAAGTTGGGCAGGCTAGGGCATGATTCCTTGGAGCATGGGAGACTGAAAGGTGACCATATTGAGCCGTATAATATCATGAGCAGTGCAGATAGGCACCCAGACTTTTTCACAGGAAAAGGAAACCTAAAAACTAGAGGCAGATTCTTAAGGTGAGAGGTGAAAAAGTTAAAAGAGACCTGGAGGGGGAAGGGGAACAACTTATTTCTATACAGGATTTTTGGTATATGGAATGAGCTGTTGAGGAAGGTGCAATTTGATGTACTTGTGTTGTGAAATGTTCTGCATGGATGGCATGCAGAACAAAGGTTTTCACTGTACACGGCACACGTGACAATAAAAAACAATTCCAATTTTAAGCATACAGAAATTTTTGAGGAAGTCAGGCCAGCTGAAGAGCATGCTTCCATGCGGTATACTGTGATATTTTGCAACAATGCTCAGGGCTAACACCATTCAAAAATAAAAAAAAACATTGCAGATGCTCGAAATCTGAAATAAAAAGCAAAAATCTTACAAACACCCATCTGCCAAAAACAATCTGTAACAGGGAGCACTTCAGCTCTTGGACCTTCATCAGAAGCCCAGACCTGGTACATTAGCTGTTTCTCTCTGCACAGATGCTGCCTGAACAGTAGAGTACTTTTGCCATTTTCTGCTTCTATCATGATTAATCAATATTTTCCCCATCATTTGACCTGCTCAAGCACCACTTGCCCTGACTATTACCTCGCACATTATTTACCCTTATTGGTAATGTGCCTGCCACTTTTTTTACTTAAAAGGGTTCAACCACTTCCAAGAATTTAGATAGTTCATTCATTGCTTTGTACTGTTGTATATGGTGTACCAGTCACCAACAAGCCTATTGTTCAATAACTTCATTAATATGCTGGGTTTTTCAAATAGAAAAAAAGATTTTCTATTGACTTTTATTAAATACATTTGCAAGGGCTCCTGGAGAAACCCAATGACCAAAAAGCAAAGCACTCTGTGACCTATATTTAACAAATCACGGCTTGGAAGACTTTGAGTGTCGACATTGCAGCACTTAACATTATTGAGAGAGTATTGATTAAAAACAGATGGGGGAAGGCAGCAAGCAAATACAGCTGCAAAAACATTGTCTGAAGGCTATAAAGCAGAATATTTCACTCATTGCTCGAGTCTTACAGCTTGCAGGTTATTTGGATCCTCAAAGGAATGTGTTGAGGAGAAGGAAACAATGTATAATAATCCAGAGTAAAAGGATTACATATAGTGTGGGCAGGCTTGTGGTTATGGAATGTACAGGTTCAGGAGAGTGGCTGTATAGGTTGATAGGGTGGTAGAAAGAAAGGCTTTTGGGATGGTTGCCTTTATTAGTTGAGTTACTGAGAGCAAGAGTTGGGAAGTTATGTTGCAGCTTTGTAACCTTAGGCTAGGCCTCATCTGGAGTATTGTGTTCATTTCGGTATACCATATCCTTCCTTTATAGGAGTCTTTGGTGAGGGTGCAGAAGAGGTTTACCAGGAAATGCCTGGATGAGAGGGCATATGCTATAAGAACAAGGTGGATGGACTTAGCAAAACTTGGTGTTGCTCTTGGACAAACTTGTGTTGTTTTCTTTGGTGTGGCTATGTCTGAGGGGAGATCTGAAGTAGTTTATAAGATTATGAGAGGCATAGATAAAGTGGACAACTTGTGTCTTTCTCCCAGGGTCAAAATGTCTAATATAAGGGATCATGTATTAAGGAGACAGATAAGTTCAAAGGAGATGTCTGGAATATCCTTTTTTGCAGAGTGCTGGCTGTCTGGAATATGCTGTCTGGTGTGGTCATGGAGGCAATTATGATAGAGGTTCTAAAAGGTTCAGAGGTGGGCATATGAGAGTGCAGAGAACGGAGAGATGTGGACGTTGTGCAGACAGAAAGGATTAGTTTACTAAGGCATCTCATTACTAATTTATCACAATATCATGGGCTGAAGGGCCTGCTCCAGAGATGTACTCACGAATGTTCAGTGCGTACAGAAGAAATCCATGTAAGGACAGGTTTTCACAGTGAGTTAATCAAAATCAGCATCGAGAAGACTAAGTGCTGGTTAAGAACACAGGATGGGGACAGCAGTGTCTTGATCAACTCAAGTCTACAAGAGGCACAGGATGGGAGGATAGCCGAGTCTAACTGACTGGGCAATTGAGGCCTCGGTCTCATGCTCATCTGAACAGTGCAGCAATTGCTCATGCTTTGCCAGAGTGTCAACATGACAGGAATTAAATGAAATCACATGTATACATTATCAGTAAAACAGTGAAAAAAGGCACTTGCTGCTTTAACAATCATTTAGTTTCCAAAGCACAAGCAAAATTAAATGATAATATAGTAGTAATGGCAAACTTAAAGGTTGCTTAAGTTAATTTGTAGTAGTGGAACATCAGTACTAACTGAGTAGAGGTGTTAAAGCTGACAACCAGCAAAGAGGAACATTCAAAAAGAATCCTCTTTCATTTGAAATAAAAATCAATAACATTGAAAGGAAGTGTTGCTTCAAGCATGTTTTTAGGTATTGAAATACCATTGCGCAGTTTCAATTCTGCTGATGTAACTCAATTGAGTTATTTAGTGAGATTTGTGCCTTGTTGATTACAGTGGGGCAAATTGACTTAAAGACAGTATGTTACAAGAGAGACAGATGAATGATTTGTACATTATGCTGTGACGGGATAGCATTGTAAATGGAAAAGAAGGCTGAGTCCTCTTGACCTGTAGCCAGCCAGCTTGCCTCCTGGTTGTTTGCTGGTAATCAGAGTATTTAATTGAAAAAGGGACTGGGTCACTCATAGCTTTGTAATGGAGGGTCTGTTAAATAATTACTGATGAAGTCTGCAGCAAGTACATCTCAGCAAGCCATTAGTGAGCAATAATTTATCAGGATTATATATCAGGTAGTTATTAATATTTAAATTGACAATGCATGTGGCGAGATGAGTTAAACGGCTTTATGAGCTGTGGTTATCGGGAAATACTCAATTTATGGAGGCCAGTGCAGGAGGCTCACCCCTTTATCAGCGTCAATAAAAGAAACAAGTGTTGCTCTTTATTATTTTGTGTCTCTGATGATTTTTTTTCCCTGTGTCATACAATCTAAAAGTGTGGCCACCAGCCACGTTCTATGTACACTGCAATGGTCACAATGAGGATCAGAAACCACAGTGTTCAAATAAAAGGCTTCAGAGCTTTGAGGTATTTCATTGGCTGCTTAGAACTCTGGCAATAGAGTCGACATGATATAAGTAAGGGCCTTTCCTATCATTGTCATTTTCTTCCTCCTTTCTCAAAGCAGTTATTACATGAACATTTCAGCAGGTAGGCATCCTTCTAATACAGAGCGAGAAGAGAGAGAGAGGGAGACACAAGGAGTATTTAGTGTTTTAATTGTTGCACTTTGCCTTAAAATTCAGTGAGCTACATAAGCCCTACCTCATTTTATCATCGAGATATAGTGGAAACTCAAACAACAAACACAAAATGCTGGTGGAACACAGCAGGCCAGGCAGCATCTATAAGGAGAAACTGTTCCTTTGACATATAGAGTCCATGTGGAACATCAAGCATCTATTTATACAAGTCCTACATTAATTCCATTTAAACTCTAGTGGAATTCAGAATAGAATTTTATTCGGTTGGTATTCAGTTGGGTACTTGCTTCCGGGCAAGTTACTTCTCTTAGCCCTAAGTTAAGGTCTGTATAAAAATCCTGGGATTCTGAGGCCCAGTTACTGTTGGTCATAATCTAATGGTTAATTTAGTATCTTTCCCGCTGAGAAAGAGGTCATGGGGTGCTCCAGAACCTTAAAACATATCATGCAGTACTGAGAAGATCCATCACTGTAAGAGATATTATCCTTTTAATAGGAAACTGCCTATTGCCTCTCCAGCTGGCAAAGACACATTTCAAAGATCTCATAATGTAATTCAAAAGCAAATAACCTCTTCAGTGCTCTGAACAAGCCCAGATTAACAGGATCTTACAAAATAGACAGTGATAGTAGAATTTCTCAGGTTCTCTGAGTATGAGTACTTTGGGACAACATGTGTAATAATATTGCTGGAGATGGTGTTTTATTGGCTTCAGTGAAATTAGGAAATGGGTCAGATTGACTACATTAGACACATCACAGAGCTCACATTGCTTTGAAGTATCTAACTTTCCAGCTTTGGAAAATAGATGGTGGGTTAGAAGGTGCGGGTAAGATGTTTAAAGTGCTTTATGGCCAAGAAGGAGTCCTCGAGCAGGATTCCCGAAAGGTTAATTTTAAGGTTGAGTTGGTGGTGAAGAAGACAGCATCCATTTTGAGAAGACTAGAATATAAAAGCAAGGATGTAGTGCTGAGGCTTTAGAAGGCATTGGTGAGGCCCCACTTGGAGTATTGTGAGCAATTTTGAACCCGTTATCTAAGAAAGGATATGCTGACATTGGAGAGAGTTCAAAGGAAGTTCACAAAAATGATTCTGGTATATGAAGAGCTTTTGATGGCTCTGGGCATGTGATCACTAGAATTTAGGTTTCAGTAGATACACTGAATGTCAGAGAAATGTATACAATATACATCCTGAAATTCTTTTTCTTCGCAAACATCCATGAAAACAGAGGAGTGTCCGAAAGAATGAATGACAGTTAAATGTTAGAACCCCAAAGCCCCCTCAGCTCCCCCTCCCATGCATAAGCAGCAGCAAAGCAACGGCCCCCCCACCAATAAAATGCATCAGTGCCCGCCACCGAGCACTCAAGCGTGTAGCAAAGCATCAGTAAAGACACAGACTTGCAGTACCCCAGACTACCCGTGTACTCGGTAATTTGACATACGGCAGACGCTCTCTCTCTCTCTCTCTCCATAATAAGGGAAAAGAGGTATTCCTGTTTCACAATGAGAGGGGAGACATAACAAACAACTCACTGATTTATGATGTTAAAAGTCTGTTACATTGCTTTTTCCAAGCTCTACACCCAGAGAGTCGGCCCCATGAAGGCTCAGGTCTCTGGACTCACAACCCATGGCAGCTAACCCAATGTTCCGTGTTCTCCTCTGACGCCTCAGTCAGGGGCACCAGCCTTGAATCAGCCCGTCTCCAGAGCCATGAGAATTTGGCATCCTGAAGGTGCACTATTCGTCTTGATCACATCCTTGGGATATCAAAAAGCAGCCAGAGTGGGTCCTATTCCTGCAAAGAACCGAAGTCAGGGTGTAATTCCAGGTCAGGGCCTTCAAAAGAACCTTGAAAAGGAAAAAACGAGACATCAAAGATAGAACTAGAGCAGTTTCCGAAGATGCCAGCAAAGGAGTCACTGATTAGCACCCTCATCACTTCACTCCATTTCTCAAATTTAGAAGAATGACAGGGGATTTCACTGAAAGGCTAAGATAGACTAGATTTGGAGAGAATGTTTTCTATAGTGGGGGAGTCAAGGACCAGAGGGCACAAGCTCAGAATAGAGGAATGTCCATTTAGAATGGAAATGAGGAGGAGTTTTTTTTTGGCTAAAGGGTGGTGAATCAATGGAACCCATTCAGGCGGTTGTGGAGGACAAGTCATTAAATGCATTTAAATCGGGAATTTATAAGTTCTTGATTAGTCAGGGCATGAAAAGTTATATGGAGACGACAGGAGTACAGGGTTGAAAGGGAACTGGATCAGCCATGATCAAAAGGTGGAGCAGACTCAAAGGGCCAAATGGCCTAATTCTGCTTCAATATGTTATGGTGTTACGATAAATAGAAACATTGAGGTCACCATATGATAAATGGAAACAACCTTTGACCTGTTTGATTGTGGAAAAACTCTTCTGTAACATGACACTTCAACTAAAATTTCACTAATTGGGAAAACTTTTCGACAGAGATAAATTTAGCTGGCAAAATTCTGAACTAATCTTGGCTGCAGGTCCTTATTCGAGCCTGGAGATGTGGAGGATGATGATTTGACACTGTTCAATGTGCATGACCAGTGACCTGTCACATTAGAGGAAATGAAGGCATGAACTTGTTCTTCCCTGCATAAGTGAGAAAAGTAGACATGACACATCCTTATCGTTTTGATTTGCAATGTGATATGGAAACAAATAGAAAATAGATCTGGTAAATAATTTAACCCACTTCTACTTCACCTGATACTGGCAAAACTTAACTTTGTTTTGGAAAATGAGTCACTTTTGTAGAGTCAATCAGCTACAGAGCACAGAGACAGGTCCTTTGCCCTCTGACCGATAATGCCTCATCTGGCAGTATCTGCCCTATAACCTTCTATGCCTTTCCAATCCAGTTACTTTCTGCAAGTTGTACCTGCTGCATCAATTCATTCCACATACTCTAGGTAGCAGTCTCTGTGCAAAACATGTTGTCCCTTTATTTCCTCTGAAGTCATTCCACTCTCATCTTAAACACATGTCCACTTGTTCTTGATTTCCAAATTCTTGGTAAAACGCTGAGGGTGTTGACCCCTGATGAAGCTTGTTCTTTTCAAATGATTCCCACCTTACAACAACCACTCTCCCCTTCTCCTCCTCGGCCCCGTCTCCCCTCCTCAGTAAAGGACTGAGTGTGTTCACCCTGTCTATGCTCTTCATGATTTATACACCTCTTCCTCTCCTATGCTCCAAGTAATAAATTCCTAGCCTGTTCAGCACTTCTCTGTAATGCAGTACCTCAGGTCTTGACAACATTCTTGTAAGTACTTTCTGCACTCTTTCCAGTTCAATTACATCTTTCCCAGTTTAGTGACCCAAACTAAACAAATGCTCCCAAGTACAGCCTCACCTGCATCTTCTACAAAGACACAATGACTTTTCAACTTATACACTCAATGGCCTATCAATGGTTAAAGATTCACTGATTGAAAACCATTTAGATTGTATAAAAGCTATGGATTTGTAGAGTTACAGGGCACAGAGAAAGGCCCTCAAGTCTGTACCGAATGCCAAGCACCAATTTACAGTGACTCCATTCCCCATATTCTCATTACCATGAACCTACAAACTGGTGGCAATTTATAATGGACAATTAACCTAGCAAACCCACATGCTTTTGGATGAAGCTGAAGGAAATCTACAATCACAGGGAAAACCTGCAAAGTCCACACAAACAGCACCAAAGGTCAAGACTGACCCTGAGCTGCAGGTGCTCATTGAACTACACCACTGTACTCCCTCACAAAGTTATCTCTACGATTATATATCAGGTTTAAAAATGATCTGCTTAAACCAAGTCAGCAATGACTAAGTTATGAGGAAATACTGGAGTAACATGTTTTGAAAAGGTGGCTACAGATTACACAAGTCTAGTGCAGTTTTTATGTTGGTTTACGTAGTCTAGTGTAGCCCAGTGCTGTCTCACATAGTCTAGTGTAGTTTTGTGTTGTTTCATGTAGTACCAGGGTCCTGAAGGAACATTGTTTCATTTTTACTGTGTACTTGTACCAGCAGTTTATGGTTGAAATGACAATAAACTTGACTAAAGTTTAGAGCAGGTCATTGAATGGCACAAACTAAGGTGAATGTTGATGTATTCTATAGACAATAGATAATAGGTGCAGGAGTAGGCAATTCGGCCCTTCGAGCCAGCACCGCCATTCAATGTGATTATGGCTAATCATCCACAATCAGTACACCGTTCTAACTTACAATTTAAAAAGTTTGATTCACGCAAAGTGCACAAAGCCATGAAATTGTCCTTTGGGTAAAATACTGGAGTAAAAATTAGCTGTGCAACTAGAAGATTAAGGGGATATGGTAGAGTAAGCTTATCAAGAGTAAAATAACGCTTAATATCTTTATTCATCTTGCAAAAATGGCATAATTCTTTAATTGGTGTTAACGTATAAATATTCTTTGCACCCTCTTAATCCACAAGCTAGTTCAAAGGCATTGGATGCCTGTTGCTTGTTTAAATGTCAATCAGTTTTATGTGGCGATCAGCATGACTTGCTCCTCTCGTAACCCAAGATGAGTTCACTTTCAGGTGCATCTGTATGGGGCGATATAGGTACAATATAAAAACAAGTTTGCAGCAGCAACACAACTACATAGATTCAAACAACATAAAGAATGTAACTTATACTTAAAGTCATATATAAATTATACAAGATATTGTAAAAAAAAACAAGATGGTTAGGTAGTGGCTCTTTAAGGATGGCTGTGACAGAATTGAGATGTCCAGTTCTTCTGCTCATGGGGCTGCAGCTTGGCAGGAAGCTCCATAGAATCCAATGAGCAGAGCTAATAATTTGTGATGATAATCACTGATGGTGCTAGTTTTAGAATCAGACTCAGATTTATCATCTCTGACTTACCGGTGCTCGGTGGCAGCAGTACAATGCAAAGACATAAAATTATTATAAATTGCAAGAAATAGTGCAATAAAGGTCTAACGAGCCAGTGTTCGTGGGTTCATGGACCATTCAGAAGTCTACCGGTGGAGAGGAAGAAGCTGTTCCTGAATTATGTGTGGGTCTTCAGCCTGCTCTACCTCCTCCTTAATGATTGTAACAGAGAGTAACAATGGGATGGTGATCCACTGTATTCAAAGCCTCTGATTGTTGGAAAAGGGAACAGTGACATGTGGAGATACACTATCTTTGTTTCAATCTGTTTATTCCTGACAAGGAGAAGTATCACTCAGTGTCATTGTCACCGGACTACTCAAACTTGAAGCAGTGGAATGGTAACAGTTAAAGAGAGTGTCTGTGCATCCAGTAGTGAACAGGTCTCAGCACTTACGTCAAAGAACGGATCACAAACTCTACTGGGCTTGACAGCTCGGTCTTGCCATGGAGCAGTAAGATTTGACTCTAGGGTCACTCCGACAGAAGAGAAAATGATGGGAACTTGATGGGGCTTTGAATGATGTCATTGTCATAATGGACCTTAATGATGTCATTCAGGCTTCACAGCTGCTTGCCTGACAGATGACTCCTTGCCTGCACTTCGGCTCCACCTTAATCAGTACGCTCAGCAGCACACTGCCCAGCCATGCATATCTATCATTACAAACACCTACCCTTATACTTAAAGTCACACATCGCTCTTTGTAATTTTGTTCCCTTCAGTTAAAACCATCGGTAAGTAATCGTTTGTGGCTTGGCAGGTAGATGCAGTGCACAGGATCTGGGTCTGATCCAGGGTTGTACTGTACAAGTCTAGGTCATGTTTATACTGTATTTCATCACCTCCCTAAGCTTGAGAATACAGGCTGATACAAGTAGAGGCAAGAATATGTTCATGGAACAGGGAGGAGTACTGCAGAATGTAGAACTGCACGGAATGGGATTAGGCCCTTTGGCTCCCAGTGTCTGTGCTGAGCATGATGTCAATTTAAACAAATCCATTCTGCCTGCACGTGATCCACATCCCTCCATTCCCTAGATATTCCAGGGCCTATCTGGAAGCCAGTGTCATATCTACCACCTCACCTACCACTGTGTGAAAGAGAACACATCACCTTAAACTTTACCCCTCTCACCTTATATAACAATTACAGCACGGAAACAGGCCATCAAGGCCCTTCTAGTCCGTGCCGAATGCTTACTCTCACCTAGCCCTACCTACCTGCACTCAGCCCATAACCTTCCATTCCTTTCTTGTCCGTATACCTATCCAATTTTTTTTTAAATGACGAAATCGAACCTGCCTCTACCACTTCTACTGGAAGCTCGTTCCACACAGCTACCACTCTCTGAATAAAGAAATTCCCTATCGTGTTACCCCTAAACTTTTGCCCCTTAACTCTCAACTCATGTCCTCTTGTTTGAATCTCCCCTTCTCTCAATGGAAAAAGCCTATCCACGTCAACTCTATCTATCCCCCTCATAATTTTAAATACCTCTATCAAGTTCCCCCTCAACCTTAAAGCTATGCCCTCAAGTTTTCAATATTCCAACCGAAGGAAAGATTCTGGCTGTCATTCCTCTTGATGCCTCTCGTATCTTTATAAACTTCTATCAGGTCTCTACCCAGAGTTTTCTCTCCAGTGTTATTGACAGTTTGCAATGATGTAAAAAAGGAAAAATATGTAGTTAGGCAAGGATTTATCTTAAGCGTTGCCAAACATCCTACAGAAAGGCGCAGTGTCTTTTTGTGATGGAGGTAAACAGCCATTTGCAGTCTGTGTGGCAATAACTTGGACTGAGATCTAACCTTCTGGTGGTGATGATAAAGCCAGCACCCTCAGTGTACAGGCTCCCATTACCCTTGGTCTGCCCCATTAGGCAGGCCATATCACTTGCATGTCTCATCCCAAACTTCTGAATTAACAGGATCCTGAGCTCTGTTATAGAAAGAGTTACCAGGCAGAGAGAGAAAAAGATTCAAAAACATGAACAAAATTTGCTTGGAAAACTTTCCAGCATCCCCTCTGATAACTTTGGCCCATGGCCACTAAAAGAGGAGAAGTAACATTCAGGCCAGTGCTAAAACCTCAAGGAGCACACAGTAGATGGCAGTGGAATCTCACTGTCTCTTGAGCTTTGCACTCGTCCTGCAGGTTCTTCCTGCCCCTCCTGTGGTAAAGTCTGGAGGCTCCACATTCCCCACAGAAAGTAAGGGGAACCAGCTCATCCTTAACCTCCCAAGAAGGAGAAGCAAGCATAATAAAGTGACTTCGGAGGGGGAATGTTCGATAGGATTCCAGAAAGGCTCTTTAAAGATAAAACTGTAACTGGCTCATATAACGAATGCTGCTAAAAGGAAGCTCTTCTCCTTATCCTGAGTCTATCTGTCAAATGGGTTAAACTCAGTAATCTTCAAAGTGAAAATAAAAAAAACCTAACCTTTAACGTTTTTCTGAAAAAGCTCCTATAAATTAATTCAGTTGCTGAAACAGAGGTTGCCGTACAGGAAACATGACATCATTTGCAATCCTCTCATTTCTCAAAAGACAAAAGGTTGTCTCATTGCTCTTGAGTTAGAGCTTAAACAGAATATTATATGATGATAAAGCTGCTAATGAACACAACCTGCACAAAGAATCCATCATATTTTACAAGCACTGTTCCATAGCAATACTGACACCCTGCAACCTTTCCTCCATAAGTCAGCACTTTGGGAGTGCCTTGTCCATTATACAGACAATATTCTACTTCACCTCTCAGCAGTACCATGTTTATCATATAACAACACTCACATGATGTTTCTTTCACTGGTGTGGGGCACAGCATCAGAATCTATAATGCAGATTACCTATAGCTTGACACATGAATGACTCTACCCTGTGCTTCTGTCGGGTGTCCGACCAGTCTGTCACAGAACGAGGTCATTGTGGATCAGCACGCTCGTTGAGGCTTGAAGCAGATTGTCTTTAAGGTGGTGGACAACTGTATGGTGTTCGCTTTTAGTTAAACAACTCCACTGCTGCACATTGTGTAAGTTTATAACAATTTCCTTCTTCTGCCTCAGAAAGGAAAATGCATTAACCCTGAACTATTACAAATTGCATCAGAGGTTCTCAGCCTTGATAGCTTGTGTGCAGCCTCCCTCTTCCACTCATACTTATATCAACCTCTCTTGGTGTTCCCCTTAAAAGAAATGGTTGAAGAGATAGTTACCCATATAGGAGACAGGTTACACGAGTGAATCTGCAGATGCTGGAAATAAATAAAAACACAAAATGCTGACAGAACTCAGCAGGCCAGACAGCATCTATGGGAGGAGGTAGTGATGACATTTCGGGCCGAAACCCTTCAGGAGAAAGGTTAGTTTGTTGTGCTGCAGAAATCAAATTTGGTCACAAGTCAAATTTACAGTAACCTCAGATCTTTCCAGCCTATGCTGCCCAAGTACAATGCTGTTTCAACTTGAATGTTTAAACTTTAAAAACTTCTTTAAATATAACAAACCGAAAAGAAAAATTGGTGGCTATCCTCACAGCTGTGTCACATTTCTACTCTCCACACTCTGGGTATGCTGGCATAGGAAAAGAAGCTATTTCTTTTATGATTTTAGGCCTTTTATGTCCTTTAGGCCTACATGTTAATACAACAGTATTCCTGCTTAATACATTTTTTTAACATCACTATTACACTCCTGAGCAGCAACAGGTGAGTAGATGATTCTTCATGGCAATGAAACCTGAACTACCACCTCCGTCTTGCCTCTCAGAATTATAACCTTCCATGCCTATCTCTGTTTTAGTTCTATTGTTATGGTAGATATTCCTCCAGGCTTTCCAGTTTAAAGAATCATAGAACTCCATGGAATAGAAGGGGCCTGTTCAGCCCATCATGTGTGACTAACTTTCTGAAAGAGCTAACCATATGATTCTATTGTCATGAGTTTTCTACAAAGCCTGACAAATGATTACTTTGCAAATAAAAGACAGTTAGGGCATGAAGACATTCTCTTTCAATTATACAATTGATTCAATGCCTCCTCTCCAATGTCCCACAGATTTTCCATCCTCACTCTCATCCTCTTTCCTGCTTTCTCACTGTATCGCTGCCTTGATGAATTGCTTGGGGCATTCAAGTTGTCCCGACCATAGTTTTCAACATAAGGTACAGTGTTCCCATCTGTCGCAGTTCCCAAACCAACAAAAAGAAATGAATTTGTTGCCCAGCAACCAATTACTCCAGATATATTATCACCACAGATTTCTGTCTTCACAGTTCATTCATTTTTGCTAGAGTTGAAAACAATGGCTACATCTCGGCCCTGAGATTTAGCCCACACAGGCACCTCTTCTGCTGCCAGCTCTGTTTAAAATAACCGAGCTGTAGAGCAGATGGAGGAATATTGCAGAGCTGTTTCCCTGCCTAGTGTTTGTATCAGATGCCACTTGGGTTCAAACACACGGTAGTCTGTGAAGCAGATTGTGTTGCACGGAACGTAGACATTTAGCAAATGGACTAAACTTTGCCCACTGATGCAGTTCAGTGAGGGGAAGTCAGCCCTAAAGAATGAAGACAGGTCAGGGATTTTTAAATGCTGGAGTCTATTTTCTGTGGTGTAGTGAGGGGATTTGGGAGTCCAATAGCCAAAACTGTTAACAAGTAGAAACGCAGTGTATTTGTATCCTAAGTGATGCTGTAGCCATATAGAGCTGCAGTCTGACAATATCCATATTAATTTTGGCCAGTATATCTCTTGAATGATACTTTGGTCCTAATTGTCAGTGACATATCAAAATAGAATTAAGATAGTAGGGAAAGATTTCAAGGTGAGGTTTAATTTCCCAGTAATCGAACTGCAGTCCTTCAAATGCTAGAAGGATTCCTTAGAGAAGGGAAGAAAACAAAATTTATTAAAATTAGCACGAGACCTTTCAGAAGCAAAATCAGGTAATGTCTTTTTCACAAAGGTCTGTTCAAATTTGGACTGCTTGAAAGTTTCAGGATTTGTATTGACACATTCTTTCATGACAAGGATATCAAAAGATATGGATTAGTGGTGTATAGCTAATCAAATTGTTTTGTGAGATAGTATTAATGGGCTGAATGACTGGACCTTTCTTCCTTAATCTCACCTTTTTAAAATCACAGATAATTTCAAGCACCCCCTACAACTCGTTTTTTAGACCTTCCATTTTGATCAATTAGTATTTTTCTCTTAATTTCTTTTTATGATTAACTGTTAAACCACATAATTTAGAACTGGTTGCAACACATTAAGATCTGGAAAGCCAGCCTTGTGGATTCCTAATCGCACCTTAATGTTGAAATTGTGGTTTGATACCCTGCATTCTCCTCCAGCTCACTCTTTAATAGTAACTCTCAACATTTCTAACCTCTCAACCTCTCCTCTTCAGACAATGCTTCAAAGCACTGCTCTTTATCTTACCAGTTCTCTTCATACTTAGTAGTGTTCTACATGACAGATCTTCATCTGAGTATTGTACATCACAGAAACAGCCCCCTTGGCCCACAATGTACCTGATGACTTTTTTTTACCCATCTGTGCAAATCCCATTTTGCTAGCATTAGGACCGTATCCTTCTTTGCCTTTGCTTATTCAAGTGCCTTTCTGAATAGAAGTAAACATTATATTTGTTATTTACCCCACCACTTGCTCTGGTAGTGAACTTCAGTTATCAACCACCCTCTCAGATCTCTTTGAGATATCAACTACTTCCTCTCAGATCTCTTTCAAAACACTTAAACCTCTAAACCCCTTGTTTTTGATATCTCTAACTTTGGAAAAAAGATTCTGACGATTCTCTAATAATTTTACAGCTTCCGTAGTTCCAGGGAAAGCATACCCAACCCATCTAATTTCTTTCTATAACTGAAGTCCTCAAGTTCAGCCAATGCAATGAAAATTCTCCTCGCTACCCTTTTCGGTACAATCAACCCTTTCATCTGTTTTAGAAGAAGGAAAAGAAGAGTAATAGCAAATAACTTTTTATAAAGACTTTCAAGTTACGTACGCTTGGCTGTTTATTGTACAAGTAATCATTTATGACAATTTACAAACTGCCAATTAAACAGAGGCATTCCGTTTATATGCGTTTTATAAAGGTAAACACCACAGCTTAAGCAGCAGATAGCAGAATGTCTCATGAAAGCAATGTTCTTTTATGAACATAGTTAAGATTCTTTACTAGCTGCCCTTTCTTTGGCTTTGACTCAACTTGGTTACACCGTCAAACTGTCAGTTGCCTCTCAGCCTCGCTGTTTAAGAATCCTTTTGCCTACTGAACAAGTTCCAAGTAGTTCTATCTTGAGTACCAGTGTGTAATTTTTAAGAGCTCATAAATGAATAAATGGCAGTTGATTTCTACAGAACTACTGTCATCTGCCTTGAGTAAATTTACTTAAAATATTCTGAAAAGATGACAAGTCTTGGATATGTAAAAGAGAATGATTGCTGATAATTGTAATATCCCATCTTATAGACGGTAATGAAACAGATAAAGTATTTTATTCACTTAACAAGAGCTGAGTAAAATGATGTAGTCACATGATCTGGTATTATGTAGCTAAGAATCTAAGAGTTGAAATGTTCACTAAAAGGTTTATACTTACTTCCCAATTGTTTTTTTTTCCACAATAGTTTTAACTACCCAATTATAAAACGATTTTACTCTTTGCTTCTCGGAGAGTTTTTGATGGCCCTTGAACTATTATCGATGTGCAGATCGTCCAAGAGGAAAATTACCTCACGCAGGCCAAAAAATTAAAGAGCCACTTCCCAGATTAACAGAGCAGATAAAATTAAAAATGAGTGCATGTTTATATGCATATCATGAAGGTTTGTGTAGGCACTGTTTTAACTTTGTCTATGTGCTTGCTATGAAGTTGAGCGTGTGGGTGCATGTGTTTGTATATGTGTGTGTTGTGAGGGTGATTCTGTGTGTGTGTGTGTGTGTGTGTGTGTGTGTGTGCACACATGTAATATGTTGGTTAGGGTATGTGTGCAAGCTTGAGAGCATAGACATCTGTGTGCATATTCATGTGAGTGTGTAAGCTTGTGAGGTGGGTGCTTGTGTTTGCATGTGTGTGTTGTGTAGTGATGGTGACACTGTGTGTATATGTGTGTGTGAGTGAGTGCAACCGTAAAGACATTGGTTTGGGGGGAGGGTGGGGAAGAAATCGAGTTCAGCGGTTAAAATGTCTAAAAAGACTTTTAATATTCCCTGTTCGTAGTCCGATATATATATATAAAAATGTACCTAAGTGTTTTCTCTTATCCATGGATATATACACCAAGTACAATAAAGTACTAAGGAGAAAGAACAAATTTAGGGTAGGGTCAGAGATGAGAAAGACTGTCCACATTTTGTTCACATGAGTTCTACTTGATTCTGTATCTCACCTTTGAATTTCTTGCTGATGTGAATCCTAAATTAGATGGAATATGGCTAGAATTTAGCATATTAACTTTACTATGTGAGGGCTGCATTGCCAAGGACAATGACAGGCTTCACATGCTCATTAAAGTCAGGCAATAAAGCACCATCATCTGTCCCTGTATTACCCTGTCATCTAAATATAACTGGTCTTTAAAATACATTTGAAAAGTTATGAAAACGTATTTAAATGTCAACCGGTGTTATAAATTTATGGAAAATTATCCTTTCAGCTGCAGTTTAAAATTCGGTAATAAATAATGCACAGAATATTCTTTTGGCTTAAGTGCTGTGATTATCTGAAATCCATATTTAAAATAGATGATAAAATTCCCTGACCCAAATTAAGTGCACTGTGCCCAGCTGTAATTGTGTTTGCCATTGACCTAGTGATGTCACCCAAATGGCTGTGACATGAAAGATATTTTTTTTCCCATTTTTGTGCCAATTCTACTGCATGAAGCTCGCCTCTATTACTCTGTGTCACATAATATTATGGCTATAAGGAGGCCTGGAGCTTGTGCTTTTGACACAATGCATAATAGAAGCAGCTCTCCTGTGCTGCAATCTCTTATGGGATTTTTTCCCTTCCCTGAATAACAGGTCCAGGTTCTGTACCATAAATGGTGTTGCCAGGAGTGTTTTAAAATGCCTGAACTTTTCACTGTTTTTAGAAGTGGTTATGGTTTGTCAGCACGACTCCGGATTCCAGCCTTCCAAGCTCAGATAATAATGGTAAACATGAGAAGTAGCAGTATTAGACCACTCTGCCCCTCACACCTGTTCTGGTATTTAACAATGCCTTCCACCATTTTTACTCTAACCCAGGGGTCCCAACCTTTTTTATGCCATGGACCCTTACCATTAACCAAAGGGAACATGGACCCCAGTTTGGCAACCCCTGATCAACCCCTTATCCCTTGTCTCCTTCAGTTTTAAACAAAACACAATTTATCTTTCATGATCGCATTAACCTCCACCCCTCCCTGATTTATTAAGTAGCCCATTGGTAGTTCAAACACAATTAAATGGGCTGAGGTTGTTGGGCTTTCTTAGTTATTGTCATAGAAAAGATAGTTTGTAGGAAATGATACCTATAGGTCTGGGCTCATTTACATTCCTATTTATTTGATATTTAATTGTATGACTAGAGGGCTTGGTGATAAGAGCATGAGCAATATTTGCATTTATTCAAGAGTATCTCAAATGATATCGTTGAATCCAGTCACTATTCTCCACTCTAGCAAGTAGGTGCCAGAAACTCTTTCATAAACTGACTTTAAGATTAAAATTCCCTGTTCTTCCTCTGGCGCTGTGGGTTCACCCCTACCACCAAATGTAGCATCATTGACAGACAGAAAGGTATTCTGTGGAAGTGACAGCCTCTGTGTTCAGAGTTACAACTTTGACACAAGGCTCAAAGCCACAATCAGACTCAAAGATTAAATCAATATTGCTGTGGCATAGTGAATAATCTCAGTTCTGCAGACATGAGCAGCAAAGTTGATCAGCTATCGTATTATCCTTCTGCAGTAATTTAGAAAATGAGCTCTCATTGCTAGGAAAGAAAAGCACAGACTTAAACCATTCTCATCTGGTCTTTATCCTGTGAATTAGCCCTGGACTTGAGCTGACTGATGGACCCAAACTCAAAAGGTAATTTGGTTTATTGTGACATTGTGGTGGACTAATCTGAATGAAGAGAAACAAAATTGTTGCTAAAGCAGCTTATCTGGACAGATAGGGCTGGCGTTTCAGGCTGAGTGGCTGCTCAAAGATTATTTCAGATTTCCAGCATCTGCAATATTTTGTTCATGATTCCCATTTCTAGATTTAGCAAGTTAGCAATTGCTCTACAAAGAATATGCCTGTAACCACCCGCACCCCCCCACACCTTCCCCTCTGGCTTCCATTCAACATTTCCATTCGGAGAGTTCTGTGCCAGAGTTTTTCATATGAACTATGAAAACTGACCATCCCAAGAATCAATCCAGTGACTTGTATTGCAAGCATTGGAAGTCCACCTCTACATGAGCTTCTGGATATTGTCTCATTGAAAGCCTATATACAATTACAGTGAGTTTTTTTCCCAATAAAAAGCATTTTGCTTTTTTTATATACATACTCATATCTTCTTTCATTAAGGCAGGCAGGAAATATTTGTTTAATTTCCCTACCAGGAGTAGGCCATTCTGCCCTACGTCTACTTCACCAGACAGTACAATCCCAGTTGATCTTCTGCCTCAGTGCCACTTTCCTGCACTGATACCTTGATTGCTTTAATCATGAGACCATCATTTAAAGAGCCACTGTTTGAGTTGTGAAAAGGGATAATTAATTAGATGTGCCTGAGTGATACCTTTCAAAGCAATCTAATAGAGTATGTCTTGTTCGAAAAGAATTAGATAAAGTAGGAAGAGAAACAAAAAATACTGGTGAAACTCAGCAGGTCAGGCAGCATCTGCGGAGAGAGAAACAATCAACACTGAGGACAATCAGGTGGAGTCGACCCTGATGAATTGCTGGAATAATGCAGGGCATCAACAACATCATCATCATACAGTACATGATCAGCTTAAAAGTACTAAAGCTGGAATATCCTGTCTAGTGTCTTCTGTAGTCAGGGGTTTGGAAGGAAGGCATGGGAGCAGGTTCCTATTGCTCCTACCCTCAGGCAACGCAAGTGGATTGCTTCCTCTAAAGTGGTTCAGGAATAGAAGATGGGCTTGTAAATACATAACTGGGAATGAGCTAACCTATCGTGCATACAAATATGTTTATCTGTTGCTTGCTGTGTTCCTATATGTGAATATGGTTCATCTTTGAGCTATAGTTCTGTTCAATTTCATTTAAAAGGGAAAGAACCATAGAGTGGTAGTATAAAGAGTAAATGTTATCCAAGGCTGTTGTTACTTTAAGAAACAAAGTTACATGTGTTACATGTTAGTTTGCAGCAAAACTTGTATGTATTACATTTCAGAGTCTATTGAGCATTGCTGTCAGTAGAAACAGACTTAAACCACCTCTTATGTCACTCCACAATGAAGTGAATGACCCTTAAATACACTCTAGTGTCTGGTCATGTGCTCAGTTAGTTCCATGGGTACTATAATTATCAGTCAACAGGTAGTGTGATGTGGTTGATCCACAAATAGTATGTCCTAGACTGCAAGCTCCAGTTGGTCCACAGGTGGTGTCTCCTGACTGGTCCATAGTTAGGATTTCCTGGTTGCGCTTCATGAAATTCCTCCTGATTGGTCTGTGGGTTGTAGGTCTTTGTTGTTTAACGGTTAGTGTGCGCTAGTTGGTCCAAAGGCATCATATCAAAATTGGTACATTGATCCATTGTCACTTTGCTTCTACTTACCCACAGGTGTTCCGACTGAAGTAGTCCACAGCAAGTGTCCTTAAATCAGTAAACTGGCGAATCAGGTTATTTTTGTCGCATGTGAAAAGCTTTGTTTTGCATGTCATTCATACAGGTCAGTTCATCATGTGTTACATCAAGACAGTAAAAGGAAAATCAGTAACAGTTACAATGCAGGCAGGTAATAAGGTGCAAGGACATAATGAGGTAGAGTATGAAGTCAAGGGTCCAGTTTATCATGCAAGGGGTCCATTCAAAAGTTCTATAACAGTGGGATAGAAGATTTATTCATTCTTCAAAGGGTCTTCTGGTAATATATCTCAGATGGTCCACAATGCATTATAGTTACTCATCATACAGTGATGACCACACATAATGACTAGGTCCCAAATTGTGTGACACGGTCGGGTATCAGAATACTGTCACAGCCTATATTTTATGGCCTTGACATTATCCATTGATTCCCCATCCTATTGGTAAGTGGAAGAGTAGATATCTGGCTGAAGGTGAGATCAGTCTTGCTCCCCAAACCAATTTTATTGAAGAGCCAGCTGCTCAACTTGTCCTTGGAGCATTCTTACTGGGTAAGTGGCGTCCGTTGACCCTTCTCAGGTCTATATCAATAGTGTATGCAGGGAAATGGAGACCTCTTCACATTGTTAGCATCAGTGACGTGGAGAGATCTCAAATCAGAAAGAATTATCTCTGTGCAGAACTAAAAAGGCCTGAAGCAGCAGCCTTTCTATATGCATAAAGAACTCTTTGAATTGTAAGTGGCTGTTAGTAGGAACAATTTTACTGTGTACTGTGGAGAATTTAAAAATCTAGTAGCTTGTCATCAGAAAATAGACTGAATGATTTTTGAAAATGTTGACGTTGACAGCTAAATGAATGTAATTATGTTACTAAAGTGTTTTACCTTCTTTCCAGGGGCCTTTATATATACAAACACTTAAATAGTGTCTAGAAATTGGCCATAACTACTAAGTTGCCTATAGTGTCTACATTATTTTATATGAGGTGAATTTTAACTATAATTAAAGTTCCTGTTGTTAGAATATAGAATAAATCCTATAAGTCTCTTACTGCTACCTGCATGGTTTGATATATTGCTTGCACACAGCCAGCGAAGAGTGTTATTTGTAACATTCAAAGCACTTGGCGGGCCAGTCTTCCTCAGATTTGAATACACTTCTCATGCATACTATCACTTGTAAAAGTGCAGGCACCTGCTTCTGCCTTGTCTTTCCATCTGTGGAACAAAAAGGGTGAAAGACTGAGGATTAGCACCAAAAAGCTGCTGAAATTAAATATTACGGCAGGAGCCTTCATATCTGTACCACTTTGCTATTATTATAGCAAAGACTATTATTTAAATAGGGAGAGAATTCAAAGTTCTGAGATGCAATGGGATTTGGAAGTCCTCGTGCAGGATACCCTTAAGGTTAGCCTCCAGGCTGAGTCGGTGGTGAAGAAGGCGAATGCAATGTTGGCATTCATTTCTAGAGGAATAGAGTATAGGAACAGGGATGTGATGTTGAGGCTGTATAAGGCACTGGTAAGACCTCACTTACCATTTGCAGTGTGCCGTTTTGGGCTCCTTATTTAAGAAAGGATGTGCTGACGTTGGAGAGGATTTAGAGAAGATTCACTAGAATGATTCTGGGAATGAGAGGGTTAACATATGAGGAACGTTTGAGTGCTCTTGGACTGTACTCCTTGGAGTTTAGAAGAATGAGGGGGGACCTCATAGAAACATTTTGAATGTTGAAAGGCACAGACAGGGTGGGGGAGTCTAGTACGAGAGGGCATGACTTAAGGATTGGAGGGCACACATTCAGAACAGAGATGCGAAGAAATTATTTTTAGCCGGAGGGTGGTGAATCTGTGGAATTTGTTGCCATGGGCGATAGTGGAGGTCAAGTCATTGGGTCTCTTTAAGGCAGAGATTGATAGGTATCTGAGTAGCCAGGGCATCAAAGGTTATGGTGAGAAGGCGGGGGAGTGGGACTAAATGGGAGAATGGATCAGCTCATGATAAAATGGCGGAGCAGACTTGATGGGCTGAATGGCTGACTTCTGCTCTTTTGTCTTATGGTCTTTGCTTTGCAGTAGAGTCATACATCATGAAAACAGGCCCTCTGATCTACCACAGTCATGCTAACAGGCCCTCTGATCCACCACAGTCATGCTAACATCAGCCCTCATCCCATCTTTCCTCCCATTCTTTTATCCACTGCCTATCCAATTCTCTTACTGTTCACCAACACACTTGGGGCAAGCCACGGTGACCTTAGGACTGGGCTTCCGTGGACTCCTCAGTTAATGATAGGGATCCATGGCATAAAAAAGGCTGGGAACACCTGACTTAGGAAGTGGGAGGGAACCAGAGCACCTGGATGAAACTCATACAGTCAGATGAAGAACTT
Source organism: Hypanus sabinus (assembly GCF_030144855.1). NCBI lineage: Eukaryota > Metazoa > Chordata > Chondrichthyes > Myliobatiformes > Dasyatidae > Hypanus > Hypanus sabinus. The sequence goes on from NC_082720.1 coordinate 9,277,914, forward strand.
GCAAAATCCACATGGAGAAAACATCCACTTGTCAGGACTGAATTCTAGTCTTGAACTGTTGTGCCATTGTGTCTGTGAGTATGTGATCTGTTGGTATGTTTAAAGGAGAAGGGGGAGCAATAGGGACTCAGACCTTAAGCATCCTTATGCATAATAATGATACCTGGTGTGTGTATAAACGCATCTGTCTGAAGTACCTGAACAAAGGTGATTACATTTAAATGTGCTTGCATTCTTCTGGAATGCAGGAAACAGATTTTACACTTCAAAACCCAATGCACTGCTAATGCATTTAGTGCCGCCAACTTGGGAACATTTCTACAAAAAGAATTGCGCTCTTCCTCCTTTCTTCTCATGGAGTCAATTTTAGTGTAAACAACTTCACTTTTACACTGAAAATAAAAAAAAACAGACGATAGACATCTAAAAGAAACACAGAAGAAGATGAAAATACTCAGCAGGTCAGGCCTTATCTGTGGGAAGAGAGACAGAGGTAACATTTTGGCTCAAAGACCCTTCATTTGAACTATCTGAAATAAACACAGAGAATGGTGCAATTGGTCTAGAAGTTTGGGTCCCACAGAATTTAGAGCAAATCATTCAAAACTGGCTCAGAGATAGGTTGGTAGTTGAAGCTTGTTTATCAGAATGGAGGACCAATAATTAGTGGTGTGCCACGAGCACCTGTGTTGGGACCCTTGTTAATCAGTATTTATATAAATAATATAGATACAAATGCACAAGGCTTGATCAGTAAGTTGACAGATTATGCACAACTTAAGGTATTTGATAGTGAGAAAGCTTATTGTAGATTACAAGAGATCTTTATTAGTTAGGGAAATGGCTGAGGAGTGGTATATGGATTCCTATACAGACAGGTGTGAGGTGTTGCATTTTAGAATCAGTGAAGGACTAACACTACGAATGGTAGGGCACTTGGGTGTGTAATGGAACAGGGGGCCTGAAGAGTACAAGTGTATAGTTTGTTGGAAGTGGCGTCACAAATAGGGCAATGAAAGATAATAAACAGAAGAAATGCAGCAGATGCTAGAAATCATGAGCAAGACAAAGTGCTGGAGGATCTCAGCAAGTCAAACGGCATTGTGGCCTGCTGTACGTTAGTTGAACGTGGGGGACCACTTGGTCACGCACCTTCACTCTGTCTGCTGTAAAAGGTGGAATTTCTGGTGGCCACATATTTCAAAGCGACTTCCCATCCCCATTCCAAAATGTTGGTCTGAAGCCTCCTCTACTGCCATGATGGGGAGGAACAACACCTCATAATATTCCTAGGTAGCCTCCAACCTGATGACATGAAATTGATTTCTCTAACTTCCGGTAGGTGATGAAGGGGCTCAGCCCAGTGCTGCCTGACCTGCTGAATTCCTCCACCATTCTGTGTGTGTTGCTTGGACATATTAATGAAAGTTAATATGTAGTAAAGGTCATATGTAAATCTTTTTATTCTCTCCAATAATAATGCACCTTGATTTAATGTCTATATTTTGATTCTCCTGCTATTTAATCACAGTCTCTGTTATATGTAGATCTGAGCATGCACTCCATGTCTTTTGTCTCTGTCCTGTTTTTCACTTTGTTGTCTCCTACAAGCTCCATCAGCCTTGTGTCTCTCCCATATGCTTGCTCTCCTCACTCTTCCTCTTCATGCCTTAGTCCTCTTCATGATCTCTCTTCCACAGATTGCAGTGAGCCTTGCAGCCTGTTGAGTCTGCTCCTCAACATACTTTCTTTCCTCTGTATCCCGATCAAGAAAAAATCTACCAGTCTCAGTCTACAAAATACAAATTAATTTTGAAGCCCTTGCGCCTTTTTAGGAGAAAATGCTTCAAATTCTTCTGCCCTTTATGTGAAAATACATTTGCTGATTTCACTCAAGAAATGAAAAGGCTTGAATGTTAACATTGCCCCTCTGGTTTAGATTCTCCTAAAAGAAAATTGGTTCTCCGTATTTACCATATTGTATCCCTCTCGCTTAGTAGAGTGGACATAGTTGCCCCATAAATGTGAGGTATCATTAGCCCACTCCTGGATGGAACAGTGACACAGCAAATCTAGCTGATGCTTCACAGCACCACTGGCTGAGGTTCAATCTTGTGCTCTGGTGCTGTCTGTGTGGAGGTTCTGACCAGGTCAGTTTATCCGGGTGCTCCTGTTTCCTACTACATCCCAAAGATTTACAAGTTGCTAAGTTCATTAACCATGGTAACTGGCAATGAACATGTAGCTAAATGATAGAATCTGTGAGGGGGAATGATGTGGGGAGTTGTAGATCTGTAAATCTAAATAGATGCTTGATGTTTGGTGCAGACTTAAGTATCAAAGAGTCCATTTGCAACTTCCATATTACTCTATGTAAGTTGAAAAGGCACCACAATTTTAACCAGAACAAAATGTATGTTTTAACCTGCTGCATTTAGCTTTGTGTCTCAGAGAAGATGCTTTAATATTCTGTCATGTACAAATTCTATGGCAGAAGCATAGTAGACAATGGAGGAAGAGTTTCCACAGACATACCACAATAGCTGAGATCTTAGTTATGAATAATGAGCTGCTCTGAGGTTCTGCCGCCCAAAGGCTATTGAACAAGGAAGAGAAACCCTGGAAACATCTTTCCACTGCAACATGGAGAAATTTGGGTCAGGAAGTTATTAATAGCAGGAAGAAAAAGATTAATAAAAACCTTCCAAAGCAAGAAGCTTTTTGGATTGGAATATCTTATTGGGTTGAAAATGTGTAGGATATATTGTTGAATTCTTCCTATCCTGAGGACATTATAGAATCAACATATTTTAGGAGATGCCAGTAATTGTGTATTTACACAGTATATACTATATATTTATATGAAATTATTAACATTTCCTAATCAGTCCTTGTTACCCAGTTTCAGAATTCACATTTTTATTCAACTGTATTTTCCAGTTGTAACCTGAACCTCTGCTGTGATGGCAACTGGCTTCTTGGAATGCTCATTGACAAAGTGAAGGGAGGAGCTGCTCCCCATTTTCCCACTTCCTGGTAGTTTCAGCTTTGCTTTCTGTATGTCCTCCAAAATAACCAGCAAATGCTCCATTTCTTTCATTATCCTTACCAATCAAGCTCTTATGTATACAGGAAAGATTAAAGTAAGCAAAGGTTAAAATAATAACTTGGATGAGGTGGTGGATGGAAGTGTGGCTGAAGGATTGGAGCTGGGGGCAGGGATTCAGATTTCTGGATCATTCAGACCTCTTCTGGAGTAGGTGTGACCTCTACAAAAAGGACGGGCTGCACTTGAATCAGAGGGGGACCAATATCCTGGCAGGGAGGTTTGCTAATGTTACTGTGGAGGGTTTAAACTAGATTTGCAAGTGGGTGGGAACCAAACTGAAGAGGCAGAGTCTGGGGAGGTTGGAGCACAAGTAGAGACAGGTTGTAGGGAGTTTGTGAGGAAGGGTAGGCAGATGTTAGAGCAAAGATACACTCAGCCTGATGGTTTGAGATGTGTCTGTTTTAATGCAATGAGCATCATAAGCGGTGGATGAACTTAGTGTGTGAATCGATACGTGGAACTGTGACATTATGGCCATTACAGAGACTTGGATGTCTCGGTCAGGAATGGCTGCTGAGTGTGCCAAGCTTTAGATGTTTTGAAAAAGACAGCGAGGAAGGCAAAAGAGGTGGGTGCATGGCATTGCCAATCAGGGATAGTGCCACGGCTGCAGTAAAGGAGGAAGTAATGGAGGGATTATCTACTGAGTCAGTGTGGGTGGAAGTCAGAAACAGGAAGGGGGCAATAACTCTACTGGGTGTTTTTTACAGAATCCCCAGTAGTAATAGGGACACTGAAGAGCAGATAGGGAGACAGATTCTGGATTGGTGCAATAATAATAGAGTTGTTGTGATGGGAGATTTTAACTTTCCTAATATTGACTGGCATCTCCTTAAAACAAGAGCTTTAGATGGGGTGGAGTTTGTTAGGTGTACTTAGGAGGGTTCCTTACACAACACGTGGATAAGTCGACTAGAGGAGAGGCTGTACTTGATCTGGTATTGGGAAGTGAACCTGGTCAGGTGTCAGATCTCTCGGTCGGAGAGCATGTTGGAGGTAGTGATCCCTCTATCTCCTTTACTGTAGTGCTGGAAGCAGGTAGGAGCAGACAATTTGGAAAGCATTCAATTGGGGTAGGGGGAAATATCATGCTATTAGACAGGAAATTGGGAGCAGATGTTCTCAGGGAAATGCACAGCAGAAATGTGGCAAATGTGTAGGGAACATTTGCATGTGTTCTGCATTGATATATTCCATTGATGCAGGGAAAGTCTAAGAAACATGGTGTACAAAGGATGTAGAAAATCTACTTAAGAAGAAAAGAAAAGCTTATGAAAGGTTCAAGAGACACACACAAAATGCTGGTGGAATGCAGCAGGTCAGGCAGCATTTATATGGAGAAGCGCTGTGGACGTTTCGGGCTGAGACCCTTTGTCAGGACTAACTGAAAGGAAAGATAGTAAGAGATTTGAAAGTAGGAGGGGGAAGGGAAAATGTGAAATGATGGGAGAAGACTGGAGGGACTGAGGTGAAGCTAAGAGCTGGAAAGGTAAAAGGGATACAGAGCTGGAGAAGGGAAAGGATCAAGGTTCAAGAAACTAGGTATTGATAGAGTTCTAGAAAATTACAAGTTTGCCAGAAAGGAGCCTAAGAATGAAATTAGGAGAGCTAGAAGGAGCAATGAAAAGGCCTTGGCAAACAGGATTAAGGAAAACCCTAAGGCATTCTAAAAGTAAGTGAAGAGCAAAAGTATGAGCCATGTGAGAACAGGACCAATCAGGTGTGATAGTGGAAATGTGTGCATGAAATCAGTGGAGGCAGTGGGGGTACTTAATGAATACTTCGCTTCAGTATTTACCAGGGAAAAGGACCTTAGCAATTGTGGGGATGATTTACAGTGGACCGAAACGCTTGAACATATAGACATTAAGAAAGAGGATGTGCCGAACATTTGACAAGCATTAAGTTGAGTAAGTCACCGGGACCGGTTGAGATATATACCAGGCTACTGAGAGAGGCGAGGGAGGATATTGCAGGACCTCTGGCAATGATCTTTGCATCATCAATGGGGATGGGAGAGGTTCCAGAGGATTGGAGGTTTGCAAGTGTTGTTCCCTTGTTCAAGAAAGGGATTAAAGACAACCCAGGGAATTATAGACCAGTGAGTCTTACTTCAGTGGTAGGTAATTTGTTGGAGAAGATCATGAGGGGCAGGATTTATGAGCATTTGGAGAGACACAATCTGATTAGGGATAATCATCATGGTTTTGTCAAGGGCAGGTTAAGCCTTATGAGGCTGATTGAATTCTTTGAGGATTTAACAAAACACATTGGTGAAGGTAGAGCAGTAGATGTAGTGTTTATGGATTTCAGTAAGGCATTTGATAAGGTTCCCCATGCAAGGCTCATTCAGAAAGTAAAGAGGCATCGGAGCCAAGGAGATCTTGTTTTGTGGATCCAGAAATTGCTTGCCTACAGAAGGCAAAGGGTGGTTATAGATGGTTTGCATTCTGCATGGAGATTGGTGACCAGTGGTGTTCTGCAGGGATATGTTCTGGAATCCAATACTCTTTATGATCTTTATAAATGACCTGGATGAAGAAGTAGAAAGGTGGATTAGTAAGTTTGCTGATGACACAAAGGTCCGGGGTGCTGTGGATAATCTGGAGGGTTGTCAGAGTTTACAGTGGGAAATTGATAGGATGCAGAACTGGGCTGAGAAGTGGCAGATAAAGTTTAACCCAGATAAGTGTGAAGTGGTTCATTTTGGTAGGTCAAATTTGAATACAGAATATAGTATTAATGGGAAGACTCTTGACCACGTGGAGGATCAGAGAAATCTTGTGGTTCGTGTCCATAGGACACCCAAAGCTGCTGCACAAGTTGACAGTGTTGTTAAGAAGGCATATGGTGTAAGAAGGTTTATGGTGTATTGGCATTCATCAACCATGGGATTGAGTTCAGGAGCTGTGAGGTAATGTTACAGCTATATAAGACTTTGGTTAGACCCCACTTGGAGTACTGTGCTCAGTTCTGGTCACCTCATTACAGGAAGGATGTGGATACTATAGAAAGAGTGCAGGGGAGATTTACAAAGATGTTGCCTGGATTGGAGGCGCACCTTATGAGAATGGGTTGATTGAGTTTTGCCTTTTCTCCTTGGAGCGATGGAGAATGAGAGGTGACCTGACAGAGATGTATAAGATGATCAGAGGCATTGATTGTGTGGATAGCCTGAAATGGCTAACAAGAGGGGTCATAGTTTTAAGATGTTTGGAAGTAGGTACAGAGGGGATGTCAGGGATAAGTTTTTCCACACAGAGAGTAGGGGATGTGTGGAATGCACTGCTGGTGACTGTGCTGGAGGTGGATATGATAGGGTCTTTTAAGAGACTCCTGGCTAGGTACACAGAGCTCAGAAAAATAGAGAGTTATGCAGTTGGGAAATTCGCGGCTGTTTCTAGAGTAGACTACATGGTCGACACAACATTATGAGCTGAAGGGCTCGTTATGTGCTGGAGATTTCTATGTTCAATGTTCCATTACTAGGAGAAACTCAAACTAAGGAACATCATTATAAAATGAAGTATCAACGATATAAAACTGAAGTGTATATGAATTTCTTCTCACCGAGGGTGCTGAATCGCTAGAATTCTCTTCCAGAAGGATTGTGATGGCTAGATCATTGGGGATATTTAAAGAAGAGGTTGATAAATTTCTGAAATATCTGAGGATAGAGGGCCATGGGGATCTGGCACAGAAAAGAAGATAAGGCCAGGAGTAGGGTAGGCTCTTATTTCATGTTTGTTGTGCAGTCTCGTATTTTAAAAAAATGTTGAGGATTCAGTTTAAACTTTAAAGGCCCATAATTTGTCAGTGATAATATTTGTAATGTTCTGTAAAGTTCTATCAGTTATATGCAGCAATAAAACATTTCAATTTTTCATCAGAGCTGGATAACTGATATATGCGAATGTAGTGCAGGCATTTGATTGTACTTTTATTCATAATGCTTTCAGATTCTATTGTTCTGGCATGCTTGCATGTAATATTTCAATAAATCAAGAGTTTCTGCTGGATTTTAACCAAAATTCAAATAAGAAAATTCAATGAGTTTTCTTTTGCTTCAGTGGAGTTCTCCCTGAACTAGCAGCAACTTGATTGAGGTCACTTACTTCACTTTTATTGGGATCTTAATGTGCTTGTGTTATTTATGTGACCATGTGGCAGCTGTAAATCTGTAAAAGTTGATCACTGAATATACCAAGTGGTTATATGTGAGAGCATTTACACTGAAAGGACATATCAGCAAATTAAATGAATTAGAGAAAATGATTGCAATTAATGCAAAAATGAAATTACAAACATAGAAACATAGAAAACCTAAGGCACAATACAGGCCCTTAGGCTCACAGAGTTGTGCTGAACATGTCCCTACCTTAGAAATTACTAGGCTTACCTATAGTCCTCTATTTCACTAAGCTCCATGTACCTATCTAAAAGTCTCTTAAAAGACCCTATTGTATCCTCCTCCAGCACCGTTGCCGGCAGCCCATTCCACGCACTCACCACTCTCTGAATAAAAATCTTACTCCTGACATCTCTACCATACCTACTCCCCAGCACCTTAAACCTGTGCCCTCTTGTGGCAAACTTTTCAGCCCTGGGAAAAAGCCTCTGACTATCCACACGATCAATGCCTCTCAACATCTTATACACCTCTATCAGTTCACCTGTCATCCTCCATCGTTCCAAGGAGAAAAGGCCGAGTTCACTCAACCTGTTTTCATAAGGCATGCTCCCAAATCCAGGCAACATCCTTGTAAATCTCCTTTGCACCCTTTCTATGGCTTCCACATCCTTCCTGCAGTGAGGTGACCAGAACTGAGCACAGTACTCCAAGTGGGATCTGACCAGGGTCCTATATAGCTGCAACTACCTTACAGCTCCTAAATTCAATTCCACGATTGATGACAGCCAATACACCGTATGCCTTCTTAACCACAGAGTCAACCTGCGCAGCTGCTTTGAGAGTCCTATGGATTCAGACCCCATGATCTCTCTGATCCTCCACACTGCCAGGAGTCTTACCATTAATACTATATTCTGCCATCATATTTGACTTATCAAAATGAACCACTTCACACTTATCTGTGTCGAATTCCATCTGCCACTTCTCAGCCCAGTTTTGCATCTTATCAATGTCTTGCTGTAACCTCTGACAGCCCTCCACAGTATCCACAACACCCCCAACATATGTGTCATCAGCAAACTTACTAACCCATCCCTTCACATCATCATCCAAGTCATTTATAAAAATCACGAAGAGAAGGGGTCCCTGAACAGATCCCTGAGGCACATTACTGGTTACCCACCTCCATGCAGAATATGACCCATCTACAACCACTCTTTGCCTTCTGTGGGCAAGCCAGTTCTGGATCCACAAAGCAATATCGCCTCGGATCCTATCCCTCCTTACTTTCTCAATAAGCCTTGCATGGGGTACCTTATCTAATTCCTTGCTGAAATTCATATACACTACATCTACTGCTCTTCCTTCATCAGTGTGTTTAGTCACATCCTCAAAAAATTCAATCAAGCTCGTAAGGCATGACCTGCCCTTGACAAAGCCATGCTGACTATTCCTAATCATAATATGCCTCTCCAAATGTTCATAAATCCTGCCTCTCAGGATTTTCTCCATCAACTTACCAGCCACTGAGGTAAGACTCACTGGTCAATAATTTCCTGGGCTATCTCTACTCCCTTTCTTGAATAAAGGAACAACATCTGCAATCCTCCAATCCTCCGGAACCTCTCCCGTCCCCATTGATGATGCAAAGTTCATCGCCAGAGGCTCAGCAATTTCCTCCCTCGCTACCGACAGTAGCCTGGGGTACATCTCATCTGGTCCCCGTGACTTATCCAAATTGATGCTTTCCAAAAGCTCCAGCACATCCTCTTTCTTAATATCTACATGCTCAACCATTTCAGTCTGCTGCAAGTCATCGCTACAGTCACCAAGATCCTTTTCCATAGTAAATACTGAAGAAAAGTATTCATTAAGTACCTCTGCTATTTCCTCCAGTTCCATACACACTTTCCCACTGTCACATTTGTTAGGTCCTATTCTTTCACAACTTATCTTCTTGCTCTTCGAATACTTGTAGAATGCCTTGAGGTTTTCCTTAATCTTGCCCTCCAAGGCCTTCTCGTGGCCCCTTCTGGCTCTCCTGATTTCCTTTTTAAGCTCCTTCCCATTAGCCTTATAATCTTCTAGATCTCTAACATTACCTAGCTCTCTGAACCTTTTGTAAGCTTTATTTTCTTTTTGACTAGATTTATTACAGCCTTTGTACACCACTGCTCCTGTACCCTACCATAACTTCTCTGTCTCATTAGAACGTACCTATGCAGAACTCCACACAAATATCCCCTGAACATTTGCCACACTTCTTCCATACTGTACCCAATTTAAGCTTCCAATTTCCTGCCTGATAGCCTCATAATTCCCGAGATGACTACCTTTGTAGTCCTGCTTCTCAACTTCCTTCCTAACTCCCTGTAGACTTTTTTCAGGACTCTTCCCTTTTCCTACCTATGTCATTGGTACCAATATGTACCACAACCTCTGGCTGTTCTTCCCCCCCCCCCCCACCACTGCAGGAGATCTTGGACATGATCTGAAACATCCCAGACCCTGGCACGTGGGAGGCAAACTACCATCCGAGTTTCTTTCCTGTGTCCACAGAATTGCGTGTCTGACCCCCTAACTATAGTGTCCCCTATCACTACTGCCTTCCTTTTCCTTTCCCTACCCTTCTGAGCCATAGGGCCGGACTCTGTGCCAGAGGCACGGCCACTGTTGCTTCCCCCCAGGAAGGCTGTCCCCCCCCAACAGTACTCTAACAGGAGTACTTATTGTCAAGGGGTGCAGCCACTAATACCTGACTCTTCCCCTTCCCCCTCCTGACTGTGACCCACTTGTCTGTCTCCTGTGGCCCCAGTGTGACTACCTGTCTATAACTCCTCTCTATCACCTTCTCGCTCTCCCTGACCAGCCAAAGGTCATCAAGCTGCATCTCCAGTTCCCTAACGCAGTCCCTTGGGAGCTGCAGCCCGACACACTGGGTGCAGATATGGCCAACCGGGAGGCTGGGCGACTCCAGGACCTCCCACATCTGCACTGAGCACAGAAAACCGGCCTCACACACATACTATTTCCTTTCCGCAATTAACACAAGTAAACCTACCTCATCTCATTACTGCCAAAGCCCTACCACTCTGCTGCCTCTCACCCCGCTGCCCGCTCCGAACTCTGCCCGCTGGATATGGTGGTCTTCTTTTTAAACTTTTCCCACTCTACTGGCTGACGTCATGCGCCTGTGCATTCTTGTCTCTCTTTTACCCCGAGTAGAAAAATACCTTCGCTGTGAAAATCCTTAGCCATTCCACTCGCAGCCTTCTTGCTCCAAATAAAAAAAAAGGCACATATAATACTGCATGAAGAAGAGTATGATTAAAGCACTTGTGTATTTAACTGAAAAGTACAGTAAGTACATTGCTAAAAGGATTCAGTAGCAAATTGCCACAGCTCTGTGCTGTAAGGTCCAGTGTAACATATGTAGGGAACAGATAGGAATGACTTTCTGCATATCACAAGCGGAACCCTTGTTGTCCCTTAGAAAAGGACTGAGACACCACCGTAGCTTTTGTGTTGAAGTCATTCATTAAGGCTTGAACTTAGAATTCAAACACCAATGGGTAAAAGAGGTCAACAATGAGCTGAATGGCCAAGAAGTTCCAAAGTCCAGCCTTTTGCCAAGTTAACTAATCTTAGCAGTGCTCCTCTAAGTGATAAACAGCCCTAGTAGTCCTGATTGAATAAATGAAGTTATCCGGTATTCCAATGTCTGATGGATCTTTCACAGCACCTGTTGATATAAGTTCATGAATGGTAGCTGTTGACAGCTTCAGCCAATGCTGTGAGTTAAGTTAACTCAAACACTGCCGGATTGGTAAGTTTGGGTCAGCCATTCACATAAAGTCAAGAAAATCCCATTACCTTCCCACACTTAACTACCCCATACCACTCACTTGCATCATGTGGATTTGCTTAAAATGAATGAATGTAAATAATCTATTGTGGATCTAAGAAAGAAATCTCTTTTATTTCTACAGGAAGTTATACTGAAGAGGGCGGCAGACTTGGTGGAGGCACTTTATGGCATGCCACATAATAATCAGGTAATAACTGCTTCACTCTTGGATGCTATGCAGGTGAGAGCTGATACTGAGAATTGGATGCTGGAGGGAGAATTCTGCACTCTGTATTCCACTCCCAGTCCTGACCTGAGTTAGCAAACCTTAATGTTGCTTCCTCTTCAAGCTCCAATGCTCCTGAGCTGAATAGGAAAAAAACGTCCAACATTTCCAGCCTGATGGAGTAGGCCAAGGGAGATCTCTCTGTACTCCACTCCCAGCCACTTCATGTTGTGGAATTTCCATTCACAGGCAATTTCCAAGCAATGACTGAGTCTCTCAACACAGTGGTTACTTCAAGACTGGTAGGAAGTAGGAGGCAAGGTTTGTGATGGGAAACAAAAAGCGTGGCCTCACAGGAGATGCAAGTGACTCTGGAAGAAACTGGAGCAACAAAGAACTTTGCTGGAGGAACTCAGAAGGTTAAAGAATCATTGATGTTTCGGGTCAAAACCCCGCATCAGTGGAGAAGCAATGCAAATTAAAGAGGAGAGGCCAGGTGTTGAGGAAGGAGTTAGTGGGTGCTTCTTGGACAGTAGAGAAGTGCAGAATAATGGGAAAATGGAGCCAGTCAAAAGAGACAGAAGAGTGAAGATGAATGTGCTTGTTTAAGGGTCCAGTTGAATCGAATGGAGGACCTACTTACAGAGTTCGTCCCTGGTGTTCTCATGTGGGAAGTGTCAGGGGTTAAAGTGCACTTTAAGTTCCAACGAGTCCTAAGTGATACATCTGGTGAAATAATTGTTTATATGATTCATTAAAATGGAAGGTGGCAGTTTGTCCATATTTAGATCCTTCTGTGCCTTCCTCCCCTGTCCTGGGGAAGGTTTGGGAGGGGAAATAGGTTGCTGAAAATCACTCTGGCCTCCATAAACTAGACTCAAAACACAGAAAGAAGCAGAAGTGTTTATAAGAAAGAACTACTTTTATATTCTCTCAAGCCACATTATATTACTACCTTAAACATGTCTTTATCATTACAGTCAACATTTTTATTGGATTTTTAGTCGTAACTTTCATTTTCTTTAAAATCCCTACTAGGAAATCATCCTGAAGCGAGCAGCTGACATTGCAGAGGCCCTGTACAGTGTTCCCCGGAACCACAACCAACTTCCAGCTCTCAGCAACACATCTGTCCACGCAGGGATGATGGGTGTCAATTCCTTCAGTGGGCAGTTGGCTGTCAATGTGTCTGAATCTTCGCAAGCAGCCAATCAGGGTAAGGTTTAACTCATGGAATGTAATTATTCTTGGTGTTGAACAGCTTGCTATCTTGCCCTTACCTCTATCACATCACTCCCAAATAACAATTTGCAGGTTAACACATGAGCAGTTCCATGAACTAAGCCCTAAGACACATGCAGTAGAATGGTTATAGTGTATCATCACAATATATCACTCAAAGTGCTAACATAAGCCTTCAATATACACACATTGTGACATAGCACTCTTTGGAGGACATGAAGGGTATCCTAACAGTATCAGTAAAATTCATAAATTAGGTTATTATTGTCACGTGTATGGAAGAACAGTGAAAGACTTTGTTTTGCATGATGTCCATACTGACCATTTAAGTGAAGTGCATTGAGGCAGTACAAGGGAAAACAATAACAGAATTGAGAATGAAGTGTTTTATTTACAGAGAAAGTGCAAGACTGCTGTGAGGTAGATTGTGAGGTCAAGAGTCCATCTCATACTATGGGACTGTTCAATTATCTTATAAGAACAGTAGAAACTGTTCTTGAGTCTGACGATGCATGCTTTCAGGTTTTTTGAATTTTCTGACTGATAGGACAGAGGAGAGGCTGCTTTGATTATTTGGCTCTTTTAATGTTGCAGCTCTGTAAAGCTCTCGTTTAACCGCACGGAGTGGTTGTCTCACTATATGAAAGATGTGTAAGCTTTAGAGAGTGTGCAGAGGAGTTTTATCAGGATTCTGCCTGGATTAGAGAGCATATCGTATGAGGAAAGGTTGAATGAGCTTGGGTTTCCCTCATTAGAGTGAAGGAGGATGAGAAGTGACTTGACAGAGGTCCTATAAGATGGTAAGAGGAATAGTCTGAGTGGATAGCCAGAGACTATTTCCCAGGGTGGAAATGTCTAAGACAAATAGGCATAATTAGAGATGCTTGGAGGTAAGTTCAGGGGGAGATGTCAGAAGTAGGTTTCTTACACAAAGAACGTGCGGCCAGGGGTGGTGGTAGAGGCAGATACATTAGGGACATTTAAGAGTCTCTTAAGTAGGTACCTAAATGAAAGAAAAATAGAGGATTGTATGGGAGGGAATGGTTAGATTGAGCTTAGAGTAGGTGAAAAATTTGCGGGCAATAGGGCCTGCACTGCATTGTATTGTTATATGTTCTGTGCTTACTGAGGCAGCAAGCAAAATGGACAGAGTCTGGAGACTGGTTTCTATGATGGGCTGAGCAGTGTATGGTAATATTGGACAGAATAGTTGCCATACCACGTGGTGTTGCATAGGACGCTCTCTACGGTACATCATTAAAAATTGGTGAAGGTCAACGTTAAGTTTCATTAGCCTTTGAGGAAGTAGAGGCATGGTGCACTTTCCTGGCTGTGATTAAATATTGAAGGTTGCTTTGTTTGTCAGGTGTGCATTGGAACATCAAAACATTTAATGAAATGTATAGTTTTGTGTCAATCACCGTATAATCTGAGGACTGTGCTGGGGGCAGCTTGTAAGTGATTCCATGCTTCTGGGCTCAACATAGCATGCCTACAACTCACTAAATCTAACCATATATCTTTGGAACCTTGGAAGAAACTGGAGCACCCAAAGGAAGCCCAGGTGGTGATGGGCAGAATGTACAAACTTCATACAGACAGTGGCAAGAATCGAACCCAATCAGTAATCACTGTCACAGTAAAGCCACTATGCTATGTGGTGTCCTTGTGAGATGTCTATGAGGCTGAATCAGGACAGGCTATCAGTAATTTTGGTTATACCCACACCTCAAGTATTGCAGTGCTTCATAAACTCAAAGGAAGCGAGGAATGGGCAATTAAATGGCTGGCTTAGCCTACGAAGCCCACGTCCTTTGAATGAATATATCACTAAAATGATCTATTTCACACGGTGATTACAATATACGACTCGCATACTTATGAATAGCATACATTGTTTGTAATACAGGATTCCTCAATCTGTGAAAGCGATATATTCATGAAAAATCTTTTATGAATTAGAATTTCAGAAATGGAAAAGACTGAGCAAAAGGCATCCTCTGATGTTTGTTTCAACAAAATATGTGTTGGGGTGAAAATTCATACATTTAACATTCCTAAATCACTGTAAATCAAGCATAGTGCAAATTTCATTCCATAATATTACACACTTATGTTTGTTGACATTATATATTGTTAGTGGTTAACATTTCATAATACACTATGTATTGATAAATTCTAGGTGTAAATTTCTTGCTAAAGCTGCTTTACAAGCTTTTATGAAAATGTACGTTAATTTTGGAAGTTCTGTTGAAGGTCTTAATCATGGTGCCAATGAACCATGTAAATAATTATGGGTTGTTATTAAGTTTAACATCTCTTTAGATTCCTGATTATTTTCCCCACATTTACTGGTGCTCACAATATAATTCCCCTCCAGTTTACGAGAGCCTGACCTACAGACCTATTGAATGTTTCAGAGACAGATGGATGAGCTGCTGGCTGCTGTGAGGCTGCATGCAACTTCTGCTGAGTGGGAGTGAACTAAAACTTTTCCGCATGGGTTCTCTCCCCACCCCACCCCACTAAGTCCCAACCATCAGGGGCTGAGTTAAGCCAAGCAGAGCTCAGAGTGCTGAGCAGAGTCAGTGAGGCTAACTGGCGGCCCATCTTCTCTGTTAGTTCTCCTTTCTGTGATCCTGTCTCATTTGCTGTCATTTATTTTCTACTTTTGAACATTGTGGGTTATGAATAGTTGTCAGGAGTGGGACCGGTTGTAATTTGAGGATGCTATGTAATGTGTTGGGATTCTGCTATTCAATTTTTATGAGTTCCCTATATCCCCACCACTGTTTATGTTTCTTAAAAAAATCTCTAGGATATCCATTCTCAAATATAGTTTTAAAATCAGCATAGAAGCTAACAGCAAAGGCTTTTCATCATTCCCTGTGACAGTGACATCATTCCCAGACGTATTTAACCCTCCAAGCACAGATACTGGTAAGCCACTGGGTCTCAGTTCATAGCCGGCGAACGTGCCCAAAACAGGTACAGAGCCTGAGCCTGATTTCTGTATTTTAGCTTGAAAAGGAGTTTGTGCGGATTGTGAATGAAAAACAGTGGTTAAACAAAGCTATTGATCTATTGATTGCCTAATTAAAGTTGAAGTGCACCTCTGTGAGATGACCTCCTTCTTCTACTGTGTTCTCAGTAGAGGATTAGAGTTCAAGCATGCGACAATATCTCAAAGAGAAACTGATACAACAACCCTGAAACAGAAAATGCTGGGAACACTCAGTTTGTCAGGCAGCATCTTTGGAAAGAAAAAAAATAGAATTCCGGGGGCTGGTTCACCTCTCATCATTTGATCAATAAATCTGACACCTACTTGCATAATTTCTTTGTCTATTTATTCTAAAAACAGATAAGAAAAGAGCAGCACTACAGCTTAGCTCAACCTATGGCTTTAGCTCTGTTGCAATTAGGAAAATCCTTGCAGGACTATTTGTGATGACTTTGTAGGTGCTCGTTATTTTGGTAGTGTCCATGCTTATGGTTCCTTAACAAAGCAAGAATGGAATGATTAATTATTCAAAAGCATTGGTTCTGGCTTGATGAGAAATTAACATAGGAAATGATTGGAGGATCTCACTTATGGAAAAAGATTAGTGCGACTGGGCTTACTTTCCCTGAAGGTACTGAAGAGGTGATCTGATAGAGGAATATACAATTATAAGGGGCATAGATAGCCAGGAGATAATCAGGACGCTTTTCCCCCCATGCTAGGGGTATCAAAATCAAAAAGACTTAAGTTTAAGGTGAGTGGAGGGAAGTTTTTTTTTACACAGAGTGAGGCCTGAAATGTCGACTGTTTACTCTTTTCCATAGATACTGTCTGACCAGCTGAGTTCCTCCAGCATTTGTGTGTGTTTGAATTTCCAGCATCTGCAGATTTGCTCTTGTCGGTGATTACACAGAGTGTGGTTGATATTTGGAACATGAGGAGGTAGTGGTCAGATATGTGCTCTGTTTAAGTGGCATTCAGACAGGAATGTGAACAGGTAAGGCATAGGAGGATGCAGACCACTTGTGAACAAGTAAGATTAGTGTAGATGGGTGAAAGTTCAGCACTGAGCATTGTGGGCTGAAGGGCCTATTTCTGTGCTGTAAATTCAATGAAAAGTACAAATTATTTTCCAGTTCAAAATTCATTCAGAATTAAATATTTGTTTTAGACAATAATGATTGTAATTTTCTACCATTATCATCAACCCAGAGTTATAACTGGATTGTTGAAAATTGTGAGATCAACACAGAGAACAAATTCTAAGGCAGATTTCAGGATGCTTGTGAAATGTTGATATTGTAGATTGGGAAATAATCAAGATTCACTGAAAACCAAAGGGGAGATTGATCAGTACCTAACCTGGTATATTAAATGATACTTCGCACGTCTGCTGTAGCTAAGCACTGAGAAATTACTCCCTTCTTGCCTCTGAAGTATTGCCATCACTCTGTAATTACCCAATGTGACTACACTGTGGTTTATTTTAACTGCTCTTCCCCCTACCTCTTCCATTCTTGACATTTTCCGTGATGTAAATGAACAAATGATGGATTTCAAGCACAAAGCACAGACAGGTGGAAAATCGTCCTTGCAACTAAATCCCCAGGAAGCACACCTTTGCTGCCCTTCCCCCAGACTCCTTCACAGCTTGTACCTCTATTAACTCTGAAATGTTGCTTCCTTCCTATTTTTCTTTAATAAACACAGCTGATTTTGGAATTGGAACATAAATGTAATTTTTTAATCTCCCAGTTTATTGCACATTGTTTATTTAATACAATTCTTAGCGTATTTCTCCCATTCCTGATTAAGGGAATGAGCCTGAGAGGAACTGTACTTTTTTACACAGTCATTTACAACTTTATTTCTTCAATACAAATGTTGACTCTTACAGAGGAGGGAGAACACAAGCTAACTGCTGCTCTCCAATACCTTCTCACAGTGGCCGTTTATTTACTGATACTGCATGGAATGGGCCTTTTTCAGCCTTTGAGCTACACCACCCAGACAATATACAGTGAGCAGTTAACCTGCCAACCTATATATCTTAGCACTGTAGGAGAAAACCAACGTGGTCACAAGGAGGACGTACAAGCTCTTTACAGGCAATGGTGGGAATTGAACCCTAGTCGCCTGTATTGTTAAGCATTGTGCTAACTTCGTGCAAGACTATTGATTAGGAGTGGGCTGCAGTGGTTTAGGAACTTTGATATCATCCTTTTCAATTCAGTGTGAGTTATGGTGTTCCTGTCTTCAAACTTGCTCTTTGCAAGGGTATGAGAAATAAGAGCAGGAGCTCCTCATCAGCAGAGTTGCCCTCATTAACCCACACAGCTACCTCATCAAAAAACTCAGCAAAGTTAATTGAGCACAATTTTATTTTAACAAACATTAACAGATGTGATATATCAAGCATCGGCCAGTTAATTTATCAATTCATTTGCGTTTTAGCTGCTAGGTCTTTGAAGTGAGCTCTTGTGATTGGCAATGGGAATGTGGAGATTTAGGTCACAGACCATTGCAGGCACAAGAGAAAGAGACACTTTGAGTAAATATGTTCAAAATTGTCCTTCATTCAATATAGGTTTTACTCGCAACACAAGCAGCGTGTCTCCTCATGGATATGTGCCGAGTTCCACTCCACAGCAGACAAACTACAATTCTGTGACAACGAGTATGAATGGATATGGCAATGCAGGGATGTCCAACCTAGGAAGTTCTCCTGGTTTTCTCAATGGGTCTGCTGCCAATTCGCCATATGCCAGTGAGTAAAAAAATGCATTAGACCTTCTGCTTATTAATAGTCTCATGCTGGTACACTATCATATCTCACTAATTCCTTAGGAATATTGACATTAGAAGCTGTTGAATGCAACTCACACGCTTCACGTCTTTGTTCAGTTCTTAAACAGTATTCCATTTGATCTGAGACAATTTAATGTATGATTGTTCTCAACTGTTAAAGCAAAGTTATTCTTACATTTTGAGAATTATAATTTACCAAATAGTTAGATCTAGGATTCATTTACAGTTAAGATGGTGATAGATTAAATATTTGTACTGTTGAGAAAGGTCAAGTGGTCTCCAGAATGAGCTGAGTTCTCAGTGTAAGATTACCTATTGGAAAGCCCATTGGTTTTGAGCCTGTCACATTCTAGACATCGTGCTTTGTTACAGAGAGAGGAAGACAGATATTTCCTGGTGTATTTATCTAACTCCAGGGAGGAGGCAATTAAGCTTTAATTGCTTTCAGGACCGGACTAACATTCACACTTCATTGGAAGTTACATTCAGATTATTCCCAAAATAATCATATGCCAGGGAAATCTCTGAGATGTTCCTTGGGGAGTTCTCTCAATTGGACAGTATAACTTCGTCAGATGATCGGCAGGAAAGTCTAGGAAACTCACAATAAATATAAATGCACATTGGAAAGAATTTACAACAAAGCAGATAATGTTCCACAAAAGAGAATAAAATTACTTTTATTAAATCTAATAAAATATTTATGAACATATTTTAGAAGAAAATCTTGATTCTTATATAATTATGGAGTTGGGTGCAAATTTTTAGACTCCCGCCCAGATGTTTATCAAACAAAATGGCTTTCTCTTTTCAGCTCTGACCATCTTCAATTTAGGTAGGGCTTGTTAGATCTAAAAGTTGATTTGTGGAGTGTAGTTCAGCAGCGCATGTAAATTAAGGGAATAGAGGAATATTTGTCAAGGCAGTGTTTATATCTTGCAAGGCTGATAATTAAATTTTCTATGTTAAGAACAATTTTCTGAAGAGTTTTGAAAAGAATTAAGTATATGACTCAGAAATCCACCGTTCTTTAATGAATTATCAAGTGTAATTAAGGCTTTGGTTTTAATTTCTCACAGGAATTTCCACCTCACCATCTTCAGTGGCTCAGATGGTAACAGCCTGATGTGGAATAAGCTGTTTAGACAAAGGAAGTCACTAATGTGATCCCTGGTTCAATTGTATAATCCCTAGCGGGTAAAATCTGAGCAGCAGGAACAGGGTTGTTCCTGGAGTAATGCTGTATTATGATCCCTAGGGATTTCCCAGGGCGATTTTGTTAAGTAATGTTAGAAGCAATGGCAAAAGACATGCCAAGGAATCATCCTCTCCTAATACATTCTTTTAAGAACTTCTGGTAAGATGGCAACACACTCAGATGCTGCAGCCTCTCCGGGGCCAACCAGAGATGTTACTGCCTTTTTAAGAATTCTTTTTTTTACAATCACAAGACACCACTGGACATTAAGAACTTCAAATACTGCAGGTCCACCTCATCAGCAAGTTGGTAGTTAGCGGAGGTGCTGGACATGGTGTGGACCGCGTTGTGGCCTGCTTCAGAGAGGTGTCGGAGTCAGCGTTTGAAAGCAGTGCACAGTCAACAGCGAGTACTTGTCTTAAACGTTTTTCTTGTGATTGCAGGACTCTGTTGGGCATTGGTAATGTTGAATGCTGCAAGTCTGGTTCCCTAGTTTATTGGTAGGATGGATGGCGGGGGACTGCATGACCTTGGCTGTAGTGAGGTCTAGACTTCACGTCATGGTGTTGCCTGTTTACAGCTGCCCAGGAGAAAGGCATCAGAGTCAGTGTGTTTGCTCTGTGGAAGAGAAGGTGGATTGTGTTCAATTGCAGACTGCTGAGAGCTTGCTCTTGCTGACACATTCAGGGGCTCAGGGACTTTGGCTATATTATAGTCTTCTGTGTGATTGTGTATTCAGTTTTATTTTATATGCATTATATGTACCTTGTGCTAGGTATGACTATTGTTATTGTGTTCTACTCCTTGACCCCAGAGGAAAAGTGTTTTGTTTGGTTGTCTTCATGGGTATAGCTGTATCCTGCATGGTTGAATGACAATTAAACTTGTTATGCTGCTCAAAGGTTTGGGTTTGGTAAGAAATAATATAAAGCTAACTGTTACACATGGGATTTCTGATGGAAAACATCATTGAGTCATGGAACAATTCAGCAGAGATACAGGCCCTTTGGTCTGTCTGGTCTCCGCTGAACCATTAATCTGCGTGGTTCCATTGACCTGCACCTGGACCATTACCCCCCATACCCATCTTATCCATGTACCTACTGAAATTTCTCTTAAATGGTAAAATCAACCCTGCATCCACCACGTGCTGGCAGCTCGTTGCAGATTCTCACTGCACCTGAGTGAAGAAGTTACCCCTCATGTTCCCCATAAATATTGAACCTTTCATCCTTAATCCATGACCTCTAGTTGTAGTGTCATCCAACCTCAGCGGAAAAGATCATTAACATAGATGACAAACAAAAACAGACCCAGCACCAACCCTCAGCTGCTCAGACCTCAGACAAAGTTAGGAATGAAAAGGTTGAGCATGGTGTGACTTGTGTCCTGAACTGCTTATATTTCAATGCAAAAAATATCATAGGAAAGGTGGATGATTGTGCTGAAGATGAGGTAGCTGGTTTACATACAGAGGTAATGTGTATTGAGGAGATGCTGTTGACAGTGCAAAACTGCAGTCAGTAGGATGTTGCAATGTAAAAGGCAGACAGAATCAAAAAGAGTGAATACAGGACTGAAGGTATTATATTTGAATGCACACAGTATATGGAAGGTAGATGAACTTTAGCACAGTTGAAGATTGGCAGGTATATTGTAGGCATCACTGAATCATGGCTGAAGGAAGATTACAGCTGGGAGCTTTATGTCTAAGGTTACATGTTGTATCAAAGGACAGGCAGGAAGGTAGAGGGGGCCACATTGCTCTGTTGGTAAAAAATGAGATCAAATCATTAGAAAGAGGTGACATATGGTTGGAAGGAGTTGAATTATTGTGGATAGAGCTAAGGAATTGCAAGGGTAAAAAGACCCTAATGGGAGTTCTATACAGACTCCAAAGAGTAGTAAGGATGTGCTCTACAAATTACAATGGGAGATAGAAAATGCATGCCAAAAGGGCAATGTTACAATAGTCATGGGGGATTTCAATATGCGGATGGATTGGGAAAATGAGGTTGGTGCTGGATTCCAGGAAAGGGAATTTCTAAAGTATCTATGAGATGGCTTTTTTGAGCAGCTTCCGGTTGAGCCCACTGGAGGTTCAGCTATTCTGGGATTATGTGTTGTGCAATGACTGGAATTGATTTGAGAGCTTAAGGTAAGAGAGACCTTAGGGGACAGTGATCATAATGTGATTTATTTCAGCCTGATATTTGAGAAGGAGAAGCTGAAGTCAGATGTATCAGTATTACAGTGGAGTAAAGGGAATTACAGAGGCATGAGAGAGGAATTGTTCAGAGTTGATTGGAAAAGAACATTGGCAGGGATGATGGAGGAGCAGCAATGAATGGAATTTCTGGAAGCAATTTGGAAGGCACAGGATGTATAATCCCAAAGAGGAAGAAGTTTTCTAAAGAAAAGATGACACAGCCATGGCTAACAAGAGAAATCAAAGCCAACATAAAAGCCAAAAAGAGGGCATATAATAGAGCAAAGATTAGTGGGAAGTTAGAGGATTGGGAAGCTTTTAAAATCCAACAGAAGGCAACTAAAAAAAGTCATTAAGAAGGTAAAGATGGATACAAAAGTAAGCTAGCCAATAATATTACATAGAAACATAGAAAACCTACAACACAATAAGGCCCTTTGGCCCACAATGTTGTGCCGAACATGTCCCTACCTTAGAAATTACTAGGGTTACCCATAGCCCTCTATTTTACTAAGCTCCATGTACCTACCTAAAAGTCTCTTAAAAGACCCTATTGTATCCGCCTCCACCAACGTGGCCGGCAGCCCATTCCACGCACTCACCACTCTCTGAATAAAAAACTTACTCCTGACATCTCTTCCATACCTACTCCCCAGCACCTTAAACCTGTGCCCTCTTGTGGCAACCATTTCAGCCCTGGGAAAAAGCCTCTGACTATCCACACAATCAATGCCTCTCATCATTTTATACACCTCTATCAGGTCACCTCTCATCCTCCGTCACTGTAAGAAAAGGTAGAGTTCGCTCAACCTATTCTCATAAGGCATGCTCCCCAATCCAGGCAACATCCTTGTAAATCTCCTCTGCACCCTTTCTATGGTTTCCACATCCTTCCTGGAGTGAGGCGACCAGAACTGAGCACAGTATTCCAAGTGGGGTCTGACCAGGGTCCTGATATTAAAATGATATAAGAGAGGATACCAAAAGTTTCTACAGATACATGAAGTATAAAAGAGAGGTGACTGTGGATATCAGGCCACTGAAAAATGATGCTGGAGATTTAGTAATGAGGAAGAAGGAAAAGGCAGTATTTTGCATCAGTCTTCACTGTGGACGGCACTGGCAGTATGGTGGAAGTTCCAGGTGTCAGTGGTCTTGAAATGTGTGAACTTACCATTACTAGAGAGAAGGTTCCTGGGAAATGGAAAGGTCTGGAGGTAGATAAGTCACCTGGACCAGAAGGTATACACACCAGCGTTCTGAAAGGGGAGGTGGTGAAGCTTTGTGGAGGCATTAGTAACAATCTTTCAAGAATTGCTAGACTCCAGACAGGTTCCAGAAGACTGTAAAATTGCAAATGTCACTCCACTCTTCAAGAAGGGAGAGTGGCAGAAGGATGGAAGCTATAGGCCATTAGTTGGGAAGATGCTGGAGTTGATTATTAAGGATGAGGTCTCAGGATGCTTGGAGGCACATGATAAAATAGGCCGTAGTCAGCATGGTTCCTTTAAGGGACAAATCTGTTGGAATTCTTTCAAGAAATAACAAGCAGGATAGACATAGGAGAATTGGTTGATGTTGTGAACTTGGATTTTCAGAAGGCCTTTGACAAGGTACCACACATGAGATTGCTTAACAAGCTGTGAGCCCATGTTATTGCAGGAAAAATTCTAGCATGGACGAAGCAGTGGCTGATTAGCTGGAGGGAAAATGTGTGAATAAAAGGAACCTTTTCTGGTTGGCTGCCGGTGACTAGTGGTATTCCTCGGGGGTCTCTGTTGGGACTGATTCGTTTTACGTTATATATAATATGACTATATGATTTGGATGATGGAATTGAAGGCTTTGTTGCAAAGTTTGCAGACGATATGAAGATAGGTGGAGGGGCAAGTAGTTTTGAGGAAGTAGAGAGGCTTCAGAAGGACTTAGATAGGTTAGGAGGGTGGGCAAAGAAATGGCAAATGGAATACAGTGTTGGGAAGTGTACGGTCACACACTTCGGTGGAAGATATAAAAGGATTGTCTGTTTTATAAATGGAGAGAAAATACAAAAAACTGAGGCACAAAGGGACTTGGGAGTCCTTGTGCAAGATTCCCTAAAGGTTAATTTGCAGATTGAGACTGTGGTGAGGAAGGCAAATGCAATGTTAGCATTGATTTCAAGAGGACTAGAATATAAAAGCAAAGATGTAATGTTGAGACTTTATAAAGCACTGGTGAGGCCTCATGAGGACTATTGTGAGCAGTTTTGGGCCCGTTATCTTAGAAAGGATGTGCTGAAACTGGAGAGAATTCAAGGAACGCTCACGATTCTAGGATTGAATGGCTTGTCATATAAAGAGTATTTGATGGCTATGGGTGTATATTCACAAGAATTCAGAAGAATGAAGTGTGACCTAATTGAAACCAATGAAATGGTGAAAGGCCTTGATAGAGTGGATGTGGAGAAGATGTTTCCTATGATGGGAGAGTCTAAGTCCAGAGGATACATTCTCAGAATAGAGGAGTGTCCTTTTAGAATGGTGATTAGGAGGAATTTCTTCAGCCAGAGAGTAGTGTATCTGTAGAATAAATATGTCACAGGTAGGTGTAGAGGCCAAGTATTTATGTTTATATTTAAGGCAGAGGTTGATAGGTTCTTAATTGGTCAGGGCATGAAGGGATTTGGAAAAAACAAGAGATTGGGGTTGAGAGGAAAACTAGATTAGCCCTGAAGAAATGGTAGAGTAGAATCTTTGGGCCAAATGGCCTAATTCCTCTCCTATTCCTTATGGTATTATGGACTTATGGTCAAATCCCTGTGGCACACCACTGGTCACAGGCCTCCCTCAGAGAATGAACCATTTACTACCACTCTCTGCCTTCCTCTGCAAAACTGATGTCTCATCCAATTTGCTATCTCATCTTGAATGCCAAGTGACTGAACCTTCTTGACCAACCTACCATGTGGGATCTTGTCAAAGACCTTGCTAAAGTCCATGTAGATCACATCCACGGCCTTGCCTTCATCAGTTTTCCTGAAAACTTCCTTGAGAATCTCTATAAGATTGGTTAGACATGACTTGCAGCAGATAAAGCCAAGTTAACTGTCCCTATTCAGTCTCTGTCCATCCAAATAGTTATATATCCAGTTTCTTAGAATACCTTCCAATAACTTTCCCACTACTGATGTCAGACTTACTGGCCTATAATTTTCTGGCTTATTCTTAGAGTCTTTAATAAACAAAGAGACAATACTAGCTCTCTTACAATCCTGTGGCACCTCACCCGTGGCTAAGGGTGTTTTAAATATCTCTGCTAGGATGCCTGCAATTTCTGGAGTAGCCTCCCACAAGTTCCAAGGGAATACCTTGTCAGGCCCTGGGGATTTATCCATACTAATTTTCCTCAAGAGAGCCATGATTTCTTCCTCTAATCTGTATAGGGTCCATGACCTTATTGCTACATTTCTTCATATCAATAGACTCTGTATCCATCTCCTAAGTAAATACATATTCAAATAAATCCATTCAAAGATTTCTCCCTTCCCTTTTAGCTCCATGCATAGATTACCTTTCTGATCTTCCACAGGATCAATGTTGGCTCTTGCTATCCTTGTCTTCTCCTTCATATTCATGCCTTCTTTTAGCCCTTCTGATTTCCTTCTTAAGAGTTCTCTTGGCATTTCTTGTACTCCTCAAGTACCTCATTTGTGCCTGCTTGCCAATACCTACTATGCACCTCCTTTCTCTTAACCAGGGCCTTTTATTCTGACAGGAACATGTAAATGCTGTTCTCTCAAAATTTCACTTTTGAAGTACTCCCATTTACTAAGTCTTTGCCAGAAAACAACCTATTCCAACCCACACTTGCCAGATCATTTCTGATACCACCAAAACTGACCGTTCTCCAATTTAGAATCTCAACCCGAAGAACAGACCTATCTTTTCCACAATTTCCTTGAAACTAATGGAATTATGATCACTTGACACAAAGTATTACCCTACATAAACCTGCCCTGTTCCATTCCCTAGCTGGAAATCTAGTATTGCACTCTCTCTGTTTGGGACATATGTACTGAAAACATTTGACAAACTCTTTCCCATCCAGCCCTTTTATAATATGGGAGTTCTAATCAATATGTGGAAAGTTATCACCTACTATCACAATCTTATGTTTCGTGCAACAGTCTGCGATCTCTCTACAAATTAACTCCTCTAAATCCTGTGGATTGTTGGATGGTCTATAATATAATCCCTTTGATATGGTCATATCTTTCTTCTTCCTCAGTTCTACCCATAAAGCCTCACTAGATGGACTCTTCAGTCTGTCCTGACTAATCACTTGCATAACATTTTCCCTGACTAGTAATGCTGACCCTCCCCCTTTAATCCTCCCCCACTCTGTTGCATCTAAAACAACAGAATCCCTGAACATTGAGCTGCCAGTCCTGTCCTTTGTGCAACCAAGTCTCCCTAATGGCTACAATGTCATAATTCCACATGCTGATCTATACCCTAAGCTCATCCAATCTTTCCTACAATACTCCTTGTATTGAAGTACATGCAGCTCAGAATATTTGTCCCACCATGTTCAACCTTTTCATTCCTGACCTTGTATGGAGGTTTAACAGCATCTTTCTCCACAACCACTCCACTGTCTGCTCTGGTTAATCCTGTAAACCCCACCGTGCAGCATTAGAAAACCTTTCCACTGGGATATTAGTACCTCTCCAGTTCAGGTGCAAACTGCCCATTCTGTACCGGTCGCTCCTTCCCTGGAAGAGAGAACAATCATCCAAAAATCTGAAGCCCTTTCTCCTACACCAGGTCCTTGGATGCATGTTAAAGCTGTATAATCTTCCTATTTTTGGTCTCACTAGCACATCACACGGGTAGCAATCCTGAGATCAGAACCCCGAAGGCCTTTCCATTTAACTTAGCACCTAACTCCCTGAACTGCAGGACCTCGTCACCCATTCTACCCATGTCATTGGTACTGACATGGACCATGACCTCTGGTTGCTCACCCTCCTACTTAGGAACGCTGTGGACATGATATGAGATGTCCCTCACCCTGGCACCCGGGAGATAACAAACCATCTCCGTGAATCTTGTTCTTGTCCACAGAACTTCCTTTCTGTTCCCCTAACCAATTAATCCCCAATCACTACCTTGTCTGTTTTCCCTTCTTCCCTTCTGAGTCACGGAGCCAAACTCAGTGTCAGAGACCTGTTTGCTGAGTCTCCTCCCCAGTAGGTTGACCCCCTCCAACAGTATCCAAAGCAGTATACTTATCATTACATGGAATGGCCGCAGGTGTACTCCGCACTGGCCACCTATTTCTTTTCCCTCTACCAACAGTCACCCAGATGCCAATTCTTGCAACTTAGGGGTGACAATCTCCCTGTAGTTCTTGTCTATCACCTCCTCATTCTCCTGTATGAGGTGAAGCTCATTGAGCTTCAAGGTTATGTTACTGCAGGCTAACCCCGGAGAACATCTAATGTAGTAGATGCAAAGCAACTCTTCTCATGTAAAAGGCCAGAAAAGACTTTTTCTTAGATCCATTTCTTTATCATTGATCTTTCTGTCAGCCTTTCTATCAGCATTTGTGCTTCTTGTTGTGATTTGTGATCAAGTGACTCACTTCCAGATGTGGAATATAGCTCCAGTGTGACAGGCTCAGATGACTGGCTGTAGGGAAGATTCTACCCCTAGGTGTCTATCTAAAACCAGGATTGTAGCTTAGCTTACATGGCAGGGCTAAGACATTTGGTAAATTGGCAAATTAGTTTATTACTGTACTAGGATACAGTGCATACAGTCATTCCAGATCATTTCATTACCATAATGCATTGAGGCAAAACAATAACAGAATGCAGCATAAAGTGTTATAGGTATAGAGAATGTGTAGAGCAGGTAGACCGTAAGATGCAAAGCCATAACAATGTAGATTGGGATTTTGATTGTCCACTCTAACTGTAGTACAATAATAGGAGAGGGGCTGCCCTTGAACCTGGTGGCATGCCCTTTCAAGCTTTTGAATCCTTTGACTTTTGGGAGGAGGGAAAGAGAGAATCCCCAAGGTGGATGGGGTCCTCAATTATGCCACCTGCTGTATTGTGACGGCAAGAATTCTAGGCAGAGTCCATGGAGGAGAGGCTGGTTTCTGTGATGTGTTGAACCATGTCCATGACTCTCTGCAATTTCTTGTGGTCATGGGCACAGCAGTTGCCCTACCAAACTGTGATACATCCGGACAGGATACTTTCTTTGATGCACCAATAAAAATTGGTGAAGGTCAAAGGGAACATACCAAATCTCTTCAGTCTCCTGAAGAATTAGAGGCACTGGTGAGTCTTCTTAGCAGTGGCATCAATTTGGTTGGACCAATACATGCTATGGGTAATGTTTACTTCCAGGAACTTGAAGTTCTTAACCCTCACCATCTCAGCACTGTTGATATAAACAGGAGCATGTTTAGGGCTAAGATGAGAAGAAATTTCTTTAATCAGAGTGTTGTAGACCTATGTTAATGTCTACAAAAGAAGCCAACTTGCTGAATATGTCTAAGAAGGAGATAAATAGATTTTTAGGCAAAGAAGACATCAAAGGGAACAAGAATATAGTATTGAGATACAAGATCAGGATTGATTGCGTTGAATAGCAGAGCAGGATTGAAGAGCTGAATATCCTACTGCTGTTCCACTTTTTCTTTGTTTCTATTAATGTTTGATATCAATATTAACTCAAATAATTTGGAAATCAAGGGCAAACATGAGGAAGATTAAGCTGGATTCTGTAGTAATGGAATGATAGGTCAGTGAAGATATTCAGTTCCCATTCCAGGGTGAGCTTGTTCATCTCAGACAAGGCAGTGAGTGGGCTGTGACAATTAGCTTCAGTGCCCCAGTGAATGATCAGTGTTCCCTCTCTTCGCTGATAATTACAAGAATAAATATCACCTGAAGACTGTATAGACTGGCATGAGATATTGGACAGCCAAAGCATAATGTCTCTAAGACAGAAAAGAAGGATGCAGAAGTAGTTGAGATAGAAGGACATCATCAAATAACTTAGTATAGTATGGATGCTTGCTTGAAAAAGATTGAGAGGAAAATAATAAGTGGTTTACCAATAAAGACTGAAACAACATAATGAAACACACATAGTTATCCTGAGAGAGGCAGCAAATGCCAGCTTATCATTATAGCCTCTAAAGCATGCTGAGGCTTTGTTTTAAATGGAGTTACTTTCCCAGACGACTCTTAAGTCGGTACTTTGGGGATGGTGATCAAAGAAAACCCCTTGTGCTCCATTTGAGGAACAGCTGTCTTGAGGGTGGGATTCCTCATTGTACAGGAATGTAGCTCATTGTTAACCTAACACACAGATACTGTTGTTGTTTAATTTCATTGTTAGCTTTGATGTTTCCTTATTTTGTGTCTTGTCTTTCCAGCATACTGCACTGTGTGTAGAACTCTGTTAACCCCCAATTTCCCATTTCAAAGAAATAGTTAATGACTTTACTTTAAAAAAAACACATGAGCTAGTTTAGTTCAAAAACAGGCACAATTATTCTAGTTCTTCCGCTTGTGTTCTTTCAAATTTATGAAACAAAGATTCTGCTTCATTCTGAACATCTTGACACCATTGTTAATTAATCTCAAAGGAAATGTAAAGTACCATAGATGAAGGCCAATATGGAACCTAATACTTCTTTAATCCTTCATGAATCAGCTTGGTGTGTCTCGAGGCTTCAGTTTCACAATGAGCCTATAATGACCAAACATCAAAACAGCAGCTGATTTCTATCATACAAACCTTACTTCTATTTTTACATGGGCTCGATTGTACTTTACAATAGGATCTGCAGTCAGTTGTTGGAAATCCAGAAACCGCTCTCTCATAAGATGCCTGAAAGGAAACTATGTTTCTTTAAACAAAAGGCGAGTTGGTGAGAGACCAGGGCCACTAATAGTGGACTTATTCCATCAGACATTGTTTCAATCTGGTTCTGTAATTTAAAGGTGTCATTCTTAATTAAATCAATAATCTAATTGCATGAGTAATGATGAAACAACTTGTTCTCAGTTTGCATTACAAGGAGATGAAGTGACCTTAGCTAAAGATATTTACCTCTCAGTGGTTGCGTACCTCTAATTTTCATCAGTTGATTGCTTTTATTCTTGCCCTGATGTTTAGCCTGAATACCAAGTACTTGCATTGGGCATTTGTACAAGGGAGTAGAAGGGGCATAAGGAGCAGGATGAAGCAGTCCCTTGGTCCTTAAAGGAAAAGATCTACACTGTTACTGTGGAAACAAAGACAAACTAAGTAGCTGATTCACCTGAGGTAACGACACCATGATGTGAGATGAAATTATTCAACCACAAGTGACTTTGACCAGCCCTGCCCACCCATTCCCCAGACTTCTCCAGTTATTCTCCCAAGTTTCATGACAGATCTGTAAAGTAAACTTAGAACAGAAGAAAGCAGGAGCAGGAGTAGGGCACTATATCTCTCAAGTTTGCCCCTCAGTTCAGTATGATCATGGCTAATCAATACTTGTCGCAACTCCTCCTCTGTACAAGTTCCCCCTCATCAATAATCCCTCCGTCTTTTAAAAATCTGCCTACTTTCACCTTAAGTACTTCTAACAACTCAGCTTCCACAACCCTTTGGTGGAGAGCATAGCAAAGATTCACCATTCTCTGGCAAGAAATGATTCTGCACCTCAGTGTTAAATGACTGGCCCCTTACCTTGTGACAAGATTCATCCTTTACTTTTGTTTTCTGCTTCTTTTGAGTTGCAGAACCCTAAATTTGCCATGGCTCTGACACAAATACACTCCTTTAAAAGATGGCACTGTTCAAAGTTAAGGTTTGTGCCAATGTTGTCAGGTAAGTGGCCCAACGGATAGATAGGGATATCAGGGTACAATAGTGGCACTGTGGTTAAGTTACTGGGCTAGCAATCTAATCTAGAGGGCTGAGCTACCACTCTGGAACTCTGAGCTCAAGTCCCATCACAGGATTTAAGATCCACTTAATATTCTTTAATTTGGAAGCAACATCGATTTATAATGATAACCACAGGAATAATAAAAATAACTACAGGATGTTTGAAAATCCCATATTCTTCATGAATATACATGCCTATCCTTACCCAATCTGGCCAATATGTGATTCGAGACCCCATAATGTGGTTGACACTATACAGCCAAGCAAGCCACTCAATTGTATCATTACTGCTACCCAGCTGTGCTCACAATTTTTTTCTTTCTTAACATCTTAAAATGATTCTTAAAACGTCTTGCACCATCATTGATTAACCATCCTGAAAATGGTTGATGAATTGTACAAATATATATATATATTATTTGAGAATATATATGTATATACATATATATATGGCACCCAAAATGGTTGACATATTTCCTCCTTTCTTGTTGCAGTAGTACCGTCCAGTCCTACTATGGCCTCCTCCACCAGCCTTCCTTCAAATTGTAGCAGTACCTCTGGCATATTCTCCTTCTCGCCAGCCAATATGGTGTCTGCCGTGAAACAAAAAAGCGCCTTCGCTCCGGTGGTGAGGCCACAGACCTCCCCTCCCCCGACCTGCACCAGCGCCAACGCTAACAGTCTCCAAGGTGAGCACACACACACACACACACACACACACACATAACAGGCTTAGGCTGGTTGCATTCACTGCACTTAGGCTGAAAATTGATAAATTATAGTACACAGAAAGAAACAATTACTGGAGACTTTAAATTCTATTGAAAGTCATTATATACGTATAAATTGATGTTATGATTGCCCCGTCATATGATATTGGAGCTCTCTCATCGTTCGATTAAACTGCCCACTATTGTAGTTTGGATCCACAATGGGCTTCACTGCAACTAACTGTAGTGTTAGAAATCATTTGAAGTGTCTTACTCACTGGCTATTCTCTTTCTAAATGCACTGAGCCATCAAGTTGTTTTTTCAGTGTGTTACTGAAGAATGTTTCTCCAATGTCAGCCAGTGCGGATTAAGTTTCAAAGGCAAAGGTTAACTAACTGATCATTCAGATGAAGGCAAATCTGGTTTAGTCTAATTATCATGCTGACCCTGCGAGATTATTTGTTGCATTGTATTGCCAATTTTGTAGAGCTCCTATTTGTTTAGCAGCGTAAGAGTTAAATGCAGATCTTCAGGTCTCCAGCTCTTCCTTGAAGTTTGACCAAAACTGTTGATTGGAATGGTCCATATGCCATCATTTTGTTACTGACACTATCCCTTCCAAGACATTTTGCAAAGAGAATCTTTAAAAAGTGATCTAAGGAAGGAGAAAAACTTGCACCCTGAACATAAAAACTAACACAGTGCAGTAAAACCAAACTAGTGTCTTGTCAATGTGTACACTCTCAGTTGTTTTACTTGTTTCAATCAAATTAATGAATAAACTGTATCTCTTTTCATTAGATGTCTCTAACATAATCTCTATCTCTACTTCCTCCCAAGTTCCCGAGCTCCCCCCCACCTTTCTCCTACCTCCCTCCCCACTATTAGACCAATCTCTTGTGGACTATATTAAATGCTCTACTGCAGAGTCATTGCCAATCACCCTCTGTTTTCCATCACACCTGGAACTGAGTAATGACCTCATTTCATGACGGTATATTATTTTGCAATTGCATGTAGCATATTTTGCTAAATGATGCTCTTTGCTAAACTCTATCCATGCTCTTTTCAAACAGGATTTGTATAATTTTATGAGCAATTTTTGGAAAATAAAGCCAATTGCAGCAAAGCTTTGCCTCTCTACCAAGACTCTCCTGGTGGGAGTTAAGGTGACCAGCAGAACTAAACACCTTATCTTCACTTCAAAGCTCCCACCTCTCCCCACCAGGGCCCTCTTTGCACCAATGAGTTTTCTTCTGGTGATGTCTCAGAACGACCTTTGTGAGCATTTCCAACAATTGGATCAGCAATACAGAGTTACAAACCAGAATGCTAAGGCTCATGTCATCTTGGAATTGTTCATTGATTGCTGCTCTCTGTTAGCCCTATCCTGTTATAAAATTGTGTACAAGTCAGATGACAGGAGTTTCAGACTTAAATGCACACTGTACTTCATGATTGGATAGCACCCTTCCCCCAAGGCTTGATTAATTATCAGTTTGCTGAGGACTTATGAGGTTGTGAATGGGTCTGCCAGTTTATTCCAGAGCAAGCTGAACTTTTTTTTTCCCTGGAGCTGTAGAGGTTGAAGAGAAGTAAAAGAAGTATATATAGAAGTATATCAGGTATTCTACCTGATAGAAGTATATAAAATTTTAAAAGGCACAGATCATATAGACAATAAAGAGATTTTTTCCTACGGTGGAAATGTCAGATATTAGAGAGCATGCATAGAAGATGAGAGGAGAAGAATGTATAAAGAAGATTTACATAGGTGGAATACACTGTCAGGGGAAGTGGTGGAAGCTGATATAAGAGGCAGTAGGACAGCACGTGAACAGGCAAGGAATAGAGAAATACAGACTGTGTGCAAACAGATGGGATATGATCAATATCCTAGTTGGCACAAAGGGTCTGTTCCTGTGTGTACTGCTCTATGTTGTAGGTCCTAAGTAAATGATCTTGGGGCAAAAACTGGAGAACTGGTTTGCTGCTTCCATGAGTTGGTGGTGTTGAGGTCTATCCAAACCTGATTGATGCCAAATACTAATAATGGTTGCTTTAAAAAGGTATAATGGTGCACCATTTATATTACCTGTGGTGCAAGGTGATTTTGCAGTCTTGCTAGAGAGCAGCCTGCACTGAAAATAGATTTGCAGTGAACACATTGGTTAAGGTCAAAATGATTCCACCATGAAGCAAACATGAGGATGAAGAAGGCTGTTCCACATTTCCCATTGACTGATGAATCCAAAAGCTTTGTAAGATCAGAAAGACCTACATAATGGTTGTGTGCACTTCTTCTGGAATTGATGCGTTGTGAAGATCATATCTGCTAAGCTTCTGAATGGGCAGAACTCGCTTAATGATCTGGGGAGCATGACTGGGAGGAGATAGTTGAGGAGGATCCTAGCAGTGTATTTCCCTGTGACAGCAGCAGGGAAATCCTCCTGTACTTACTGAAATCAGATTTGTCCCCCTTCTTGAATATGGTCAAAATCAATAGGTACATTTAATGTCAGAGAAATGTATGCAATATAATTCTTCAGAAACATCCACATAAACAGAGGAGTACTCTGAAGGTTGACAGTTAAATGTTAGAACCCTAGAGCCTCCCCCAGCTCCGCCCCTCCCACGAACAAGCAGCAGCAAAGCAACGACCCTCCCCACCAACAAAAAGCATCAGCACCCCCCCACTGAGCTCTCAATCATGCAGTAAGGCATCTTTATTCACTTGCAGAATCACAAAGACTACTCATTCACCTGGTATTTGACATACCACAGGCTCTCTCTCTCCTTAGAAAGGGAAAAAGGGGTGTCCCCGTTTCACAGCGAGAGGTGAGATATAACAAACAACTTGTTGATTTATGGTGTTAAAAGTCTGTTGCATCGCTTCTTTCAGGCTTTGTGTCCAAAGAACTCAAGTCTCTGGGCACACAACCAGCAAGCAGTTCACTGCTTTTGATCTTCCATCTCCCACGACACATTAGGTGGCGGCACCAGTCCTGAATCTGCCTGCCTCCAGAGCCACGGAAATCTGGCACCGTGAAGATGCACTAGTCTTCCAGGCCATGTCCTTGGCATATTGAAAAGCGGATGGTTGTGAGGCCCAAAGAACTGGTCCTATTTCCGCAAAGAATCAAAGTCAGTGTGTAACTCCAGGTCAGGGTTTTTAAAAGAACCTTGAAAAGGGAAAAAACTATCAACAATAGAAATGGAGCTGTTTCACAGTGTCTCAGAGGCTCACTGCCACTTCATTCTTTTCCTGGAAGGGAGAATGAGATTGTGAATTTGTGAAGTGCTTCTTTAGGGTCAATCTGATCTGCTCTTGTGACTTTGTTAAGGCTTCTTGTTGGTGGGGTGTTGGCCAAGCCAGGCTGGAGTATTTGCAGTGAAATGGAATCAGAAATGCATTCCGTTTAAGAAGATTTGAATGCTTTCTAGGTGGTGCTGACCTCAATGGGTTACCTCCACTCTTGGCTCTTATTGAGGTGCACCATTGAGTGTTTGGCTATTGATATCCCTGTCAGTGATGAAGAGTCTGTACTTGTCACTGGCTATCACCAAGTTATTGGACTTCCTATCCTTTGTCCATCCACCGTTTATTTAGATCACAGACCTTATGCTGGTTCTCTGCCTTCACAAACTTGTAAAGCTGCTTCTTTTCCCTCGAGGGATGGTAGTAGTCTCCTGGTAACTCTCCTCAAACCAGTTGGCATGCTTTCTGGTGAACCTCTTCATACCAGCAAACCTGTCTCTGTAAAATCTTACAAATCCATTGGCACAATGAACACACTAATATTGACATCCTTGTTTAAGTCTCCTGCACCTCATTAAAAAAAATCTCCTTGTCCAAAATTTCCATCGGCTCATCTCATTCAGTCAGTGATTGGAACAGGCCACATTGATCACATGCTTGACAGCAGTCTTCAAAACCAGACATATTCTTCCTGGCTCTGCCATGGGAAAGAATACCGGACTCAGAGGGGGAAGTTCTGAAGTCTGGCTCAGAGCAGTGTGGCATTCCCACTGACTGGCACATGACCCACTCGAGGTGAGGAAGAGGCTTCAAGTTGGTACAGAGAACCTTAAGACCAGACAATGGAAGCACACCTAGTCCCAGTGTAAATGACAGAAGGAGTACTCCACTTTACAAATTGTCTACCGTCCCATCCTGTCAAGCAACACAGCCCAGTTCAGCAGTTTCCCCATCAGCCCCCTCAGAATGAGCAGGACCAGAGTGGAAGCAAACCATACCCGATCCTGAGAATAGGCAGGCATGAGTCATCCAACAGGAACAGAGAAACAGGACTGTGGGGATACCCTCCTGCTTGTCTACTAGTAGTGCCAGGGATTTGTTTCTCCCCTGAAACTGTGAGCACTATCAGTGTTTAACACAATGTCTGAAAGGTGGCATCCCTAAAACCCCAGCACTCTT
Organism: Hypanus sabinus; assembly: GCF_030144855.1. NCBI lineage: Eukaryota > Metazoa > Chordata > Chondrichthyes > Myliobatiformes > Dasyatidae > Hypanus > Hypanus sabinus. The sequence continues at coordinate 9,313,783 of NC_082720.1, forward strand.
CAACTACAACGACCTTCAGCTTTCATAGTCAAGGTGGAAATCAAAAGCAACCAAGTTGGCCTCTATAATTGGTAGGCAACAGTAATGGATGAAGGTAGGATTGCAGATAGTTTTAATGTCTACAGTATTGCTGGGGGTGGGGGGTTGTCAGAGAATGTCGAAGCTCCCATATAACAGATTTGTTAGTGGCACCAAAAGCTATGGACATCCAGATGGAGAAAGCAGATTTGCCAGAGTAGATGGGGTGGGAGTGACTGCTGAGGACTACATGGGCAGAATGTTGAACTAATAAAACAAAATTGTTCTTTTTAATGAACTCCTGGCCAAATTAGCATCCGATAGTCGGAAACAATTACATTAAAAATTGTCAGCATGCAGGCAAAACAAAAGAGCGTGAAAGCTTTGTTCAGGCCACCTTTGCGTGTGGGCCAGGAGAGATCTTGATGGGAATTGAAATTATTTTCCTCTCAACCAAGGAAAGCCCACAGGAATTCTCTGATAAAAATCTCCTTGCTAACTTTCCCTCTAATAATCCCAGATCAAAGATACCACACAGAACCGGATGTGTGGAAGTGGGAGGGGTGGAGAGTGGGTCATTTAGGATAAAGCAGAAGAAGAATATTGTCAGGAATTTTACTGATGCTGTCCATCTGTGGGACATCACTGTCAGGCTGGGAGAACTCAGTGTGCGACCTGACCAGGAGCAGTGGTAACACGAGCTCCATGAGAGCGAAACTGGGTGGCAACACTCATTAATTAACCCACAGACTACATGCAGTCTAGCCTTCCCCCCTCCTTGTCTGTTGTCAGTAATTAAGACATTCTTGCCCCCAGTTTTCCCGTTGCATTTTTTCAGTTCTGTGGTTAATAAATTACTTTGCAATTTGTAGTTTGCCTTTGACACCCAACAAGAGAGTTCAATACAATCTTACAAAACTAGTAAATTTCCTTCACCGTATCATTAATTTTCCAAAAATAGGACTTTAGATCTCTTCAACCATATGTTACTACATTATATTTGTTGCAATTGTTGAACTTTATTTAGCTCTGTCCCAGCATTTCATATCATAAGGAAGGAACAAGAATCCCTCACCCTCCTTCCAAAGATAGGGAATCTCTCATCCTACCTTCGGAGATTTATGGATTCTTCATTCCCACTTCACAAGTTACAGAATCACTTATCTTCCTTTAGGACACATACTGACAGTCGATTAGTCCCATGCAAAACTCATGTTAGTGCTGAGGACACAACAATCGCCCAGATTATATTTACTTTTGTTGCTGCCTGAGGGATAAGTTTTACTTAGGAGATTAATGGGATTTCCCATTGCTATTCAATAATGCATTGACCACGCATTCATTCACTTGTGTTGCAGCAATGAGAGTTTGGATTTTAAAAACAATTATGTAACAAGACTTACTGCTGATTCTGTCAAGTCTCTGCCATGACAGAGCAAACATTCTTTGGAGCATGGATAGAGAAGAAAGGAAATTTTACATTATAGAAAGCCATACATTATTGTTTGGCCAATATTCCTGAAAACCCTTTCTGTTCCTGTACCTATCTAAATTTCTTTAAATGTTGTAATTGTACTTGTGTACTTCCTCTGCCAGTTCGTTCCTCATGTCTATCATTTCTGCTGTCGAAAAGTTGCCCCTCAAGTCTTTTGTAAATCCCCTCTGTCCGTGAATATATGCTCTCTACCTTGGGAAAGAGACTGTGACCCTATCAATGTTCCTCATACATACCTCCGTAAAGTCAGCCATCAGCCTCCCATACTCCAGGGAAACGAATCCCAGCCTATCCAGTCTCTCCTCGTAACTCCAGCCCTTCAGTACCAGCTCCATCCTTTGAAAAGCCTTCCGAAACCTTTTCCAACTTCTTGAAATTCGTCCTATCATTGAGTAACCAGACCTGCACACAGTGCACTAACTCTCCAACACCTTGTTCAAGAGAAGCAGGAGTACACCTTTTGGCCCTTACAACATCTTCCATCATTCAAGATGTTCGTGGCTGATCATCTAGTTTCAGTCACCAGTTTCTCCTTTCTCCCCATATCTATCCATCACTCTAAGCCCAAGGAAAAAAAAATCCCTTCTTTAATATATTTAATGATTTGGCTTCAAACTTTTTTAGCGGAGAATTCTACAAGTTACAATCCATAGAAGTAGACCTTTATACTCATCTTAGTCTTAACTGGCTTACTGTTCATCCTTATGCTGTGGCCCCTGCCCTGGACCCCGACCCTACCTGTCCAGTCAGAGATCCACTCTTATTCTTACACTGCAATGAATATTAGCCTAAATGACTCAGTCTCTCCTCACATGCTAATCCTGCCAAGCCAGGAATCAGTCTGCTGAATCGTCACTAAGCCCCTTTCATAGTAAAAACATCCTGTCTCAGACAGGGGGACCAAAATCACTCACTGTACTCAAAGTGTGATTTCACCATACCTGAAGACTTGTAAGACAGTTTTGCTTTGATTCTTAAATCTTCTACAAATTGTTTTTTTTAATCATAAAAATATTAAGGATTCGGAAGGATGTTGGGAGGACTGGAAGCCTTAGATGAGTAGAAGAAACTGAGTGGGCTGGGACTGTTTTCCCTGGGATGAGGGGTGATCTTATAGAGATTTATAAAATCATGAGCATCATAGACAGGACAGATAGAGTATTTTTCCCAGGAAAGGGAATACAGAGAAGCCAAACAAAATGAACCCAGATACAAATCCTAAACCTAAAAACAATCTGGGCAACAAATGGTTGAAGACTGGATGTAGGGTAATGTGCATTTATTTCAGAAGGTTTGTAAAGAAAATCCTGGGAACTATACACCAGTAAGCCTTGCATCTATGAGAGGTAAGTTACTGAAGGGGATTATGAAGAATAGCATACACAAGCTTTTGAAAAGACAGAGCTTGAATAGGGACGGTCAGCGTTGCTTTGTGTGTGGGTGATCATGACTCACAAATTTAACCATATTTTTTGAAGAAGTAATCCAGAAGGTAAATGCTGGCAGAGTAATAGATGTGGTCTATCAGGACTTCAGTAAGGTCTTTGATAAGAACAATAGATGTGGTCTACATGAATACAGAGTAATGAGATTGTTATTATGAAGAGATAAGATGTAATTGATAGTTTTAAAAAATCTTTTTTGACCTTTTATGTACACTTTCTTGTACTCTGCATTCTTCTATGTAGGAACTAATAAAAATATTGAAAAAAAAGGAATGGCAAATAGAGTTTAATTTAGGTAAGTGTGACTATTGCATTATGGGAAGGTAAGGACATTCACAGTGAGCAGTAGGGCCCTGGCAAACAGAGTGGCCAAGGTGTATAAGTACTTGGTTGTCTGAACATGGCATCACAGGTAGATGGAGTAGTGAAGAAGGTTTTTGGCATGTTCGCCTTCATTAGGCAGGGTATTGTATTCAAATATTCCATTGTGGTTGTACAAGGCAGCGGTAAGGTCACATTTGGAATATTGTGTTCAGTTTTGGTCATCTTTTATAGGAAAGGTGCCAATAAGCTGGAAAGCATGTCCAGGAGATCTGTGAGGATGTCGCTGGGACTAGTCAGACTGTTATGGAGAGAGCATGAGCATGGTGGGATGTTGTTACCACTGGAATGCAGGAGAATAAAATTATGACAGTGAATGTGCGCAGTCTTTTTTCACAGGGTTAGGGAATCAAGAACTAAAGAGCATAGGGTTTAAGGTGAGAAGGAAGTTGGGCTGAATGGCTTGTCTCTAATACTGTGTGCCTCTGTGACTCTGTGACATTCTATCAATTTGCACCTCCCAGAGCTGTTAGTAATTACACCTGGGGAACCCAGAAATATTTTTTAAACTTCCCCAACATCCTTTTGCAATTTTAATAATTTTATGATTAAGAAGGCAAGTGTATACTGGCCTTCTCAGAATCATTCTGCTGCCATTTCTGGATTTTGTTTTACTAAGTAAGAAGTGAGAGAGGGTGGTCTTTCTGCATTGAGGGCCACCAGTGCAGTGAGATGGCAGGTTCTGATAGTGCTGTGCTGATAAACAGTAATCAGATGCCAGAAGGGAAGGGAGGAGGAAGGAACTGCAGCCACACACAAAGTAGAGGAGGCCGCTGGAAGCCACCTGTGGAACTTTAGAAGCCTTTAGAAGCCCTAGCTTTGCACTCAGTTCCTCAGCAAAAACTGGGCTCAAATCCCTCAGGAGTCTGGATTGGAGATTATTATTGGGTTCATTTCCCACACACACTCCCTTGTGAACACACACAAACACACACACACACACTCCATCCTCTTCTCTTCAGGGAGGGGATAAAATCTTTCACTCGATTAATCATTGGATCTGATTAGCTGTGGCAAACATTCTGTTGCTCATTTGGACTTAAGAAAGATTAAAGAGTGGGAATGAGAAGCTGTCATGATTTGTCATACATTGGCAGGTCTATATGCTTTTGTTTCCAGTTGTGATGCTGATCACTTTGTGTCACTTTTTCTCTCCAAGTTTCCCATCGTAAGCGTGCCACTCATTTCCTCTCTCTGTGTGGAATTCTGGTCACCATGATACAGAAAGGATGCAGAGCCTTTGGGGAGGGTGCAGTAGCTGGATTTGAGGACATGTGCTATAAGAAAAAGTTGGACAAACTTGTGCAGGAATGGCAAAGGCTGAGGGGGACTGACAAAAGTTCATGACATTCTGAGAGGCGTAGGTAGGGTAGAGAGTCAGAGTCTTTGTCCAAGGGTTGAAATATTAGGTACTAGAGAACACGTAAAGAAGGTGAGATGGAAAGAGTTTAAATGAGATGTGCAGAATAAGTTTTTTCATGCAGTGAGTGGTGGGTGTCTAGAATGGGCTGTCAGGTAGATATGATAGTAACATTTAAGATTATAGATAGGTACCTGAATTTACAGATGATGGAAGGATATGGATCATGGACTAGCAGAAGAGATTTAATTTAGTTCAACATCATGATTAGCACAGACATTGTGGGCTGAAGGGCCTGTTCCTATTTTGTAACTTTCTATGTTCTATGATAATAAGCTGTTGCAGCAGATGCTTCGATTGAAGCCAATTGATGCAGCAAACTGAGTAGTGAACCATTGTGTGTGTGTGTGTTATTTCATCAGGGAACTTCTGAGGTGATATTGAATTATAGGCAAAAAAAAGTATTTATGTAAATAAGTTCACTTGCGCTTCATTTTGAATTGAGCTCACAAGCAGGTAGGCTATTGGGAAAGGGACCAGGGGACTATTCACACCTTAAGCTTTGCAAAAAAGATTTATCCTCACATCAGACTGAGTCACAAAAGTGCAAAAAGCACAGTAAGTTATGAGAAAGCTTAGTCCATTCAACCCTACAAACCTGTCCCTGTCATTCATTATGTTTATGGTTGATCTGCCCTAGATTCTATCCCAAATATTTATCTGTCTCCTCTTTAAATACCCCTGACACAGGAATTTTCTTTATCATTTATTAACTATTTGCACTGACATGCTCCTCTGCATCTCACAGTCCACAGCTGTCAGCCCCCCTTGGATCTCACTGTGGCCCAGTTTGACAACTACTCTAACAATTAGGCATCACAACCAAAACTCTCCAGCACTAATCAATGGGCCTTTCTCCCAATCAGCCCCATTGGAATCCATCCTCCTTTTTTTGTTTTTGTTAATGATGCAGAATGGTAAGGAATGAATGGAGTTTGACACTCCTGAGAGTTTACATGGTAACTGCATAAGCAATGCCAAGTTTGGGGACCCAATACAGCATTGAATTTCTGGATCATAACTTTTAATCAACCCTTATGAATTGTGAATCAAAGATTGAAGTGTTCTCACACGAATAAGGGAAAAATTCAAACATTATAAATAAATGAGGAAAATATAATTGTTTAATAATCTGTTGGGGTAGAAATTCATTCTCTGTGGAATGAGCTGATCACATCACATTGAAACATATGCATGTTGAGTATCAGTGCTAAAATGTGTCCATGTCACAATATCACAGATTTATCAGGTGTAGAAATGAATACATTTCTATTCTGTATCTTCTGAAAATTTTGCATGACTGGATTGTAATTGGTATGTGTAAAACTGATCTTTTGATGTTGCAGAGTTTGCAAAACTTTTCTGCCTTTAAAACTCAGGGTAATATCTTTGCGATAGTTTGCATTAAAATTAATTTATAAACATTCTCGCCAATTCATGCGAGTTTTCTTTTGTTTGTGGAGTTGAATCCCCAATAGGAATTTAAGTGCTTTGTGTTTAAACCTGTTGTGTATGAATATATCAACTTTCCATTTAGTTCCACTGTGAAATGAGCAGCATATATATATGCTATCACTTCAACTGCACAGAGCTCTCTCTCCTGGTACCCTAGCTAACCCTCTCTCGGTCGGATATAACCATCATAATAGAATAGCAAAGTGGAAGCTCACTTTGTATTATTGCTGTTTGTGGAATATTGCTACGACATTTATGCCTGACATTAACCTAATATTGTTTTTGAAATAATTCACAGATTTGGACACCTGAGTGCAGCAGGTTTGAACTCCTGAAACAGGGCCCCACAGTTGAATGGGCTGGCAGTAAACCTTTACTTTGTTTTGTGGAATTGGAACAACTACTTGTGAACCTGGTGTCTAAAAGCAAAATATTGCAAAGGCTGGAAGTCCAAAATAAATTTGACAAACGTTGGAAATACTCAATAGCACCGGTGGGGAAGAGGAATAGGATAAATGAAAAATTTGATAAAAGGCTATCAACTTAAAATATTATCTTTGTTTTTATCTTCATGAATGTTACCTGACCTGCCAGATATTTCCAATATGCTCTGTTTAAGTGAAGTGCCCAAGAATTTCAGAGAGTGTGGGAGGCACAGAAGCAGCAAAAAAAAGTGAATCAATGTGAGAAAGCTAGCTTCTATTTCCATCAATGTGTTACTCTTTCCAATAAAAGTTTCCTTTTCTCATTTCTGTTTTACAGCTATTTCCGGTATGATAGTCCCTCCAATGTAGGTAAATCCCATGCCTTGAAGACTGCATCTATATGCTGACAATTACAATGAATATTGTGTTTCGTAAGGAGATGCAAGTCCCACAGATGAATGGAACATTTAACTCAGGCCTTTCAGAGAACGATTGTGTAGAGTTAAACGATCTCAAATAACACTCTTTAAACCTTCAACCTTGCCAATTGTGATGAATTGAATGCACGGTGACAACTTACACATTATTTACACCGGTCCCCGACATTTGAGTGATGTAAACAAAGCAAAATTGTTTGTTCTACTTTGGTAAATGTTAACTTTTTCCAAACACCTAAAACCCAATTTATTCATTTTAACAGAACATTAATTGCTTTTAGAGTCAGTTTTGGAATATCTGGAAGGAACTCTGTAACAGAATGTGATGTTTAATTTATAAAGAAAATCAAATTTGACTGAGAGAAACAAAAAAGTGTGTGAAGAGAGATGAAATGAGTAGTGGTAATGATTAGGTGGGGAAATGTAGAGAGTTTAGAGTGTGGTAGTTGGTTCCAACCTGTAGATTTGACAGTGGGGTTTTTAAACTGTAACTCGATTGAATCTGGATGTTGCTGTATCCAGTTTCACCATCAGCTGTCACAGTGCTAAAACTGTTTCATAGGAGACTATACTCTGCTTGTAGGCTGGTTGAGATTGTAGATGTATAAAAAACAGAACAAGACATAGGACTAACATGCAGCAACCCTACAGATACTAGCAATGATGTTTGAAGTGATGAACTGCTTAGTGGACTGTGCAGAATCAAATAGAAGCAGGAATCATGTATAAAGCAGTGAGCTGCTATGATATATACTTGGGACCGTGGCTTATTTTGTAAAGGACGTAGTGGCAGGGCAGAATGGCTGTGGTCATTCACGTCTGACTCTGCAGGGTTAGGGAGGTTGGAGGAATGACACCAGCTGGTACCTTAAAACAATTTTAGTGCTTTCCTCTTTGTGTCGCCAATGATAGTGCCAGCTGGTCGCTGCAGTCCCAAGCCAATGTCCAATCAGCCCGGTCCAATGGCCTTGTCTCAGAAGATAAATAAATATATCAGGACTACATATTTTACAACCAGCAATTCACTAACAAGTGTTTGTACATTGTGAAGGACTTTGCAAAACACAATATAGTTTTGGCTGCTGTATTTACAGGAGTGGAAAGTAGACAGAATTAAATACCAGTGCTGCGTGGGGACAAACGCAAAGGGGTAGATTTTTTTTTTAAATTACAATTTTATTAGCACGGTATTGAGAATGCTCTTAATGGACTTTATCAAGGAACCATCAGAGTTCTGATAATGCATTATCCAATAATTTTCCACTGTATTGTGTTTGTATGTAGTTATAAATATTGTAGATTTTTTGTGTATTTTTTCCTTTGCCAAAATTGTTGTTTAAATATTTATACATTTCAATGTCTTAAATGCAATTTTCAATATTAACAAGGAATTTTATTGCATAAACTTATTTTTTGCGGCCTATTTTTTGTTATTGCAAGGAGTTCACTACTATCCATTTTATTTTGCTTGCACATCCTTGCAAAATTAAACATGCATCAGTTTAAAGATGACATTTGTGTTTTGTTTTGTAAAATATGCTTATAAATAATGTATTTATCTTTGGAAATTTGTACATTGCTTTGTTTGGGTTGTATTCTTTTTTCCTATTTGTTTATACTCTGGACTCATTTTAACATGTAAGTATGCTAATACATGGGAGGTGTCAACACAGCAAGCCATTTAAAATTGTACCAGAGTAAGAAATTGTTTAAATGTAATTTTAAAGCTTTTGTTTGCAATATATATAATATATCATTATTACATTTTCCAATTAAGTCGATATTGTGCTAAGTATTGGTTTGAATCATGCTTCCCTTTTTTGTTTCAAGTGTCAAGTGAAAAAAAGCCATCGTCTATTTTTATATTTTTTTTGTCAGTTGAACTGAATTGTCAAGAATTTTAAAAAGTGTTGCAAAAAGCAGCATCTTATTCAATAGCATTTAGTTCTGTAGATTTAAGAAGGTAAATTTTGTTTTTCCACAGCTTATAGAAGTTTTAGAAATTAAATTTATTATTATGCATGGGGTACCCTCTCCACATTGGGCGATGGTCACTTCTTTATTGTATTAAAATAGGGAAGACATAAAAATCATTTAAAATAAATTTAGTGAAATACATTCTTATATCACTTGCTAGTTTTTGCTTTCTCCCTTTCTATCTCTCTTTCTCTCTCTGTCTATATCTCTCTCTCTTTCTCTCTCGATCCTTTTATCTTGACATTAAGCAAAATTTATAAACCAGCAGTTTGGATGCCTTAACAATGCAAAGCATATTCATTTCAGTCAAACATTGTACCCTGTACCTAAATTGTCCATAAACAAGGTGAAATCATATACTTAAAAAAGCACAATGTTAAGTGTTCTGTTATCTTATAAGATGTACCTCTTTCGTTGCCATATGATGCACACATGATGTGACAGTGCTGCAATGCTCCCAGTCTAATATTTCAGTGGCTTTACAAGGACATTTTGAGTCTCACTTCCAACGTGAAAAATAAAAACAAAAAAGAGAAGAAATTTGATGATTTTCATAGGGAGGAATGAGAAAGAAACAAAAGCTGATGCTTGGGATATGGAAAAGATTTGTCATTTTTTTGACCAAGTCCTTGTCCTAGCTTTTCTTCAGCCTCCTAGGCTGAACCAGTACATGGGTGCTTGATATCAACTAGTAGGTGGCATGCTGGCGATGGACTATACACAAAACAGTCGATGATAGACTTAAGACTTGAATATTGAAACGAGAAAAAATTCTCGTGATTGAAATGTGAAGCAATGCCTCCCAGATGCCAACATCAGCTGTATCTCATTTGAACTGATTGCCTTCCACTTCGTTTATGTGAACTGTTGGACACACTGTACAGATAAATGGTTAGACAAACTACTGTAGAGATTGTTATAAATTTTTTGCAGAAATTTGAGCTGTAAAAAAACTTTTCAACTTACATAATATTTAATTAAAGTTACTTCTTGTCTGTGAACCTGGTGTCTGTCTTCAGTTTTTTATTATTTTCTTGCATCAAGACTATAACTTGGAAAAGATAGGAGAGGTTTTCGCACTTCAGAAACCCTTGTTATATCTGAATGAGTTTAAAGAGCAGAGCAGCTGTGATCAAGTGGAATGGTTCCACAACTGATTGGCTCTTGCATTCATAAGTGTTAGATCATTAGAAGCATAGAAAATAGCAGAAAAAAAAGTTCAGCCCTTCTGGCCTGTTTCAGCTTTCAGCATAATATATGTTCTATATTAGAACATTCCATGTTCACCGTTCCCTGGCTGAAGAAATGGCCAAGATGAGCAGCTTTCTGAGGGTAGTCTCAGGTCAATGCTCTTTGTATAGATGTAGAGTTAAGCTTCTTCTCCCCCAACACAATGTCAATAGTCAAAAGCTGCTTACAACTTAATATCTTGATTTTTGCATTATCAACAAATCTTTATGTGACAGGAGATGTTTATTACTAGAAACATAGAAAACCAACAGCACAATACAGGCCCTTCGGCCCACAAAGTTGAGCCGAACATGTCCCTACCTTAGAAATTACTAGGCTTACCTATAGCCCTCTATTTTACTAAGCTCCATGTACCTATCCAAAAGTCTCTTAAAAGACCCTATCGTATCCGTCTCCACCACCGTTTGTCGGCAGCCCATTCCTGTAGATTTAATCAGTATTAATCTCTACCTAGTTGACATTCCTCTGGTCCGCAGCCACTGCTACAACACATGCTCATTTGATACAGGACAAATGCCACACTCATTGTTCCAAAACTGAGTGTGGCAAATAAGTTCAACTGAGTCATAAAGTCATTCAACAAAGAAACAGACCTCAGCCCAATTAGTCTATGTCAACCAAGTTACTCATTGATGCTAGTCCTATTTGTCCATATTTGGCCCATAGCCCATTGAATTTTTCCTATCCCTGTACCTGTTCAACTTTCAGTTAGAAATTGCCAATGTAGCTGTCTCACCTCATCCTATCTTTCTACTCACATATTAAACTTGTGCCCCCTAGTTTTTGTTTGCACAATCCTGGGGAAAAGAAACAGAGCATTCACCTTATCTATGTCTTTCACAATTTTATACACCTTCATAAGATCACCTTTCATTCTCCTAGGATTCCAGGAAAAAATTACAAGTCTTTCCAACAACTCCATATTATTAAGACCCTTGAGTCCTAGTAACATCTGTGTAAATCTTTCCTGCTCTCTTTCCCATAAAATAAATCCAAAATGAGACCAAAATGGAACTATAAAATGCCATATGTGGCCTCAGCAGCATAAAATCTCAACTTCTACACAGTGCATCGAATGATGAAAAGCCTCTGCTGGCAACCAGTTTCCCTGTGACTCTGCTATCAAGGTATCATGAACCTCTCCTCAAAAGGCCAGCTGCTCAACAACACTCACTGAGGCTCAACCTTTCACTTTGAAACTCCTATTTTGATTTGACTTTCTAAAACGCAACACGTCATTCTTACCTGAATTAAATTCTGCCTCCCGTTCCTTGGCACAATTACCCAACTGATTGAGATTCCCCAGAAATTTCTGAAAACCTTCACTGTCAATGATGCCACCCATTTTATAGGCCAAAATGGATGGGCAGAGGAAAAACATGCTCAAAGAAATGGATGTAAACTGCATCTTAAAGGATATGTGGAAACAAAAAATATTTTGGCAGGAAATTCAACTGCCAAATTTCAATTTCTGGCCCTGTATATGACAATTGGTGTTGGAAATGGGAGAGGGGAATGCACAAGTGTAACCTGTTCCATTGATGCTGTAAATGGGAGCGAGGAATGCAAAAGTAAAAACTGTTCCATTGGTGTTGGAAATGGGACAGTGGAATGCACAAGTGGAACCTCTTCCACTGGTGTTGGAAATCAGAGAGGGGAATACACAAGTGGAAGCTGCTCCACTGGTGTTGGGAAATGGGAGAGAGGAATGCACGTGGAATGTGTTCCATTAGTGTTGTGAAATGGGAGAGGAATGCACAAGTGGAATGCGTTCAATTGACGATGGAAATAAAAGAGAGAAATGCAAAAGTAGAACCTCTTCCATCGCTGTTGGAAATGGGAGAGAGAAATGCACAAGTCAAGACTCTTCTATTGGTGTTGGAAAGGGGAGAGAGGGATGCACAAGTTGAATCTGTTGTGTTAGTGTTCAAAATGGGAGAGAGGAATGCAAAAGTGGAAACTGTTTCATTGGTGCTGAAAAATGGGAGACTGGAACGCTTAAATGGAACCTGTACATTTTGTGTTGGAAATGGGAGTGAGAGTGCACAGGGGAAACTGATCCATTGGTGTTGGAAATGGGAGAGAGGATTCCACATGTGGAATCTGTTACATTGGTGGTGGAAATGGAAGTGAGGAATGCACAAGTAGAAACTGTTCCATTATTGTTGGGAAATGGGAGAATGGAATTCACAAGTGCATCCTTTTCCATTGACGTTGGGAATTGGGAGAGAGCAATGCAGAAGTGGATCCTGTTCAATTAGTTTTGGGAAATGAGAGAGGAAGGCACAAGTGGAATGTGTTCAATTGATGGTAGAAATGGAAGGGAGGAATGAACAAGTGGAACCTATTCCTTTGGTGTTGGAAAGGGGAGAGAGCAATGCACAAGTGGACTCTTTTCCATTGGTGTGGAAATGGGAGAGGAATGCACAAGTGGACCCTGTTCAATTGATATTGGAAATGTGAGAGGGGATTGCACAAGTGGAACCTGTTTAATTGGTGGTGGAAATGGAAGAGGGAGTGAACCAGTGCAACATGTTCCATCGATGTAGGAAATGCGAGAGAGGAATTCAGCTGTAGAACGGATTCCATTGCTGGTGGAAAAGGAAGAGTGGACTGCACCAGTCGAACATGTTATATTGGTGATCGAAATGTGAGAAGGGATGCACAACTGGAAACTGTTCCATTGGTGGTGGAAATGGGAGAGAGAAATGCACAAGTTGAACCTCTTCCATTGGTTTTGGAAAGGAGAGAGAGGAATGAACAAGTTTAATCTGTTCTATTAGTAGTGGGAAATTGAAGAGGGGAATGCACAAGTGTAACATACTCCTTTGGTGGTGAAAAAATTGGAGAGAGATATCCACAAGTGGAACCTGTTCCTTTAGTGTTGGGAAATAGGAGAGAGGAATGCACAAGTGGATCCTGTTCCCTTGGTGTTGGAAATGGGAGAGGAATGCAAAAGTGTAATGTGTTTAGTTGGTGGTGGAAATGGAAAACAACAATGCAGAAGTGGAAATTGTTCCATTGGTGTTGGAAATTGGAGAGAGAAATACATAATTCGAACCCCTTCCATTGGTGTTGGAAAGGGGAGAGAGCATGCACAAGTGCACCCTGTTCCATTGGTGTTGGAATTAGGAGAGGAAGTGAACAAGTGCAACATTTTCCATGGATGTAGGAAATGGGAGACAGGAGTTCAGCATTAGAACAGGTTCCATTGCTGGTGGAAACTGAAGAATGGACTGCACAAGTTGAACATGTTACATTGGAGATCAAAATGTAGGGGGGATGCACAACTCAACCCGTTCCATTGGTGGTGGAAATGTAAGAGAGGAATGCACAAGTGGAATGTGTTCCATTGGTGTTGGAATGGGAGAGGGGATTGTACATATGGGAACTCTTCCTTTGATGGAGGAAATGGAATAGTGCAATGCTCAAGTGTAACCTGTTCCATTAGTGTGGAAATGGGAGAGATGAATGGAGAAGTGGAACCTGTACATTTGGTGTTATAAATGGGAGTGAGAATACCCGGGGAAACTGAGCTATTGGTGTTGGAAATGGGAGAGAGGATTACACAAGTGGAATCTATTACATTGGTGGTGGAAATGGAAGAGAGGAATGCACAAGTAGAACCGGTTCCATTAGTGTTGGGAAATTGGAGAATGGAATGCACAAGTGCATCCTTTTCTATTGGTGTTAAAAATTGGGAGAGAGGAATGCAGAAGTTGATCCTGTTCCATTAGTGTTGGAAAAGGGAGAGAGGAATGCAAAAGTGGAACATGTTCCATTGGTATTGGAATGGGAGGGGGGAATGTACGCATGGAACCTATTCCATTGGTGGAGGAAATGGAAGACAGGAATGAATAAGTGGAACCTGTTCCATTAGTATTGTGAAATTGAAGAGAGGAATTCACAAGTGGAAACTGCACCATTGGCATTGGAAATGGGAGAGAGGATTGCATAAGTGGATCATGTTTCATTGGAAATGGGAGAGAGAAGGCACAAATGTAAGCTACTGCTGGTGGTGGAAATTAGAGAGAGAAATCCACAAGTGGAACCTTTTCCATTAGTGTTGGGTTTTAGGAGAGTGGAGTGCACAAGTGCATCCTTTTCCATTGGTGTTGCGAATTGGGAGAGAAGAATGCACACATGGATCCTGTTCCCTAGGGGTTGGAAAATGGGAGAGGAATGTACAAGTGGAATATGTTACATTGGTATTGGAAATGTTAGGGGGGAATGCACATGTGGAACCTATTCCATTGGTGGTGCAAATGGAAGAGAGGGATGCATAAGTGGAACCTGTTCCACTGGTGTGGAAATCGGAGATAGGAATGCACAAGTGGAACCTATTGCATTGGTGCTGGAAATGGGAAATAAGATTGTAAAAGTGGAACCTGATCCTTTGGTGGTGGAAATGGGACAGAGGAATGCAGAAGGGGAACCTTTTCCAGTGGTGGTTGAAATGTAAGGGAAGAATGGACAAGTGGAAACTGTTCCACTGGTGTTGGAAATAGGAGAGAGAAATGCATAAGTTGAATCTCTTCCATTGCTGGTGGAAATGGGTGAGCAGAATGCAGAAGTGGAACATGCTACATCAGTGCTGGAAATGAGGGAGTGGCATTTACAATTCGAACCTGCTGTATTTTCATTGGAAATGGGAGAGTGGAATGCACAAGTGGAAACTGTTCTATTGGTGTCGGAAATGGGAGAGAGAAATACACTAGTCGAATCTCTTCCATTGGTGTTGGAAATGAGAGAGAGTGATGCATAAGTGGTACCTTTTCCAATGCTGGTGGAAATGTGAGAGAGGAATGCCCAATTGGAACATGTTACATCGGTGTTGGAAATGAGAGAGAGGAAAGCAAAGTGGAGCTTGTTCCATTGGTGTTCGAAATGGGAGAGGGGAATGTACAAGTAGAACCTGCTCCATTGGTGTTGGAAATGGGAGAGAGTATTGTACAAGAGGAACCTGATCCTTAGGTGGTGGAAATGGAAGGGAGGAATGCAACAGTGGGTTGTGTTCCATTGCTGGTGGAAACGTGAGAGAGGAATGCCCAATTGGAACATGTTCTATAGGTATTGGAAATGGGAGAGAGGAAAGCAAAGTGGGGACTGTTCCACTGGTGTTGAAAATGAGAGATAGTATTGCACAAGTGGAACCTGTTACATTGGTGTTGGAAATGGGATGAGGATTCTAGAAATGGAACCTGCTCCTTTGGTGGTGGAAATGGAAGAGAGGAATGCACATGTGGAATATGTTCCATTGGTGTTAGAAATGGGAGAGAAGAATGCACAAGTGGAACATATTACATTGATGTTGGAAATAGGACAGAGGAATGCACAACTGGAGCCTGTCCCACTAGTGTTGGAAATAGGAAAGGGAAATGCACAACTGGAAACGTGTTTCATTGATGTTGTAAATAGGAGAGAAAATGCGCATGTGGAACCTGTTCCAGTGGTGGTACAAATGGGAGAGGGGAACGCACAAATGGAATGTGTTCCGTTGGTAGTGGAAATGGGAGAGAGGAATGCATAAGTGGAATTTGTTCAATTGATGTTGGGAAATGGGACAGAGGAATGCATGAGTGGAACGTGTTCAATGTATGGTGAAAATGAAAGAGCGGAATGCACAAGTGGAAACTTTTCTATTGGTGTTGGAAATGGGAGTGAAGATTGCACAAGTGGAATATGTCCAGTGATGTTGGAAATGGAAGAGAGGATTGCCCCAGTAGAACCTATTCCATTCGTGTTGGGAAATGGGAGAGTGGAGTGCACAAGTGGATCCTTCTCCACTGGTGTTGGGAAATGGGAGATGAATGCATACATAGATTGTGTTCAATGGGTGTTGGAAATGGGAGAGAGGAATGCACAAATGGAACCTGTTCTATTGGTATTGGAAACAGGAGAGAGGAATGATCAAATGGAACCTGTTCCACTGGTGTTGGAATTGGGAGAGGGGAATGCACAAGTGGAAACCTGTTTTATTGGTGTTGTAAATGGGAGAGAAAATGGGTAAGTGGAACCTGTTCTGGTTGTGGTAGAAATGGGAGAGTGGTACACACAAATGAAATGAGTTCTATTGGTAGTGGAAATGGGGAGAGGAATGCACAAGTGGAATATGTTCCATTGGTGTTGGAAATGGGAGAGAGGAAAGCACTGGTGGAACCTGTCCCTTTGTTGTTGGAAATGGGAGAGGGGAAACCACAAGTAGAACCTATTTCATTGGCATTGGAAATGGGAGAGAGGAATGCACAAGTGGAACATGTTTCAGTGGTGTTGGAAACGGGGGGGGGAGAAGATTGCCCCAGTGGAACCTACTTCATTAGTGTTGGGAAACGGGAGAGTTGAATGCACTAGTGAATCCTTTTCCATTGGTGTCATGAAATGGGAGACAAATACACAAGTGGAAAGCTGTTTCATTGGTGTTGGAAATCGGAGAGGGGAATGCACAACTGGAACCTGTTCCACTGGTGTTGGAATTGGGAGAGGGGAATGCAGATGTGGAAGCTGTTCCATTGGTGGTGGAAATGGGAGGGGGAAAACACAAGTGGAATGAGTTAAATTAGTGTTGGGAAATGGGAAAGTGGAATGCACGAGTGGAACCTGTTCCATTAGTGTTGGAAATGGGAGAGAGATTTGCAATAGTGGAATCTTTTCCACTAGTGTTGGAAATGGTAGAGAGGAATGCACAAGTGGAACCTGTTCCATTGGTGATGAAAAATGGGAGAGAGGAATGCACAACTGGAACATGTTCTATTGTTGTTGGAAATGGGAAAAGGGAATGCAAAGGTGAAACGTTTTCCCTTGGTGTTGGAATCGAGAGAGAGGAATGCACAACCAGAACCTGTTCTACTGGTGCCTGAAATGGGAGAAGGGAATGCACAAGTGGAAACCTGTTTTATTGGTGGTGTAAGTGGGAGTAATTGGCGGTGTAATGGGCAAGTGGAACCTCTTCTGGTCATGGTGGAAATGGGAGAGTGGATCACACAAATGGAATGTGTTCCATTGGTAGTGGAAATGGGGAGAGGAATGCACAAGTGGAAACCTGTTTTATTGGTGTTGTAAATGGGAGAGAAAATGGGTAAGTGGAACCTGTTCTGGTTGTGGTAGAAATGGGAGACTGGTACACACAAATGAAATGAGTTCTATTGGTAGTGGAAATGGGGAGAGGAATGCACAAGTGGAATATGTTCCATTGATGTTGGAAATGGGAGAGAGGAAAGCACTGGTGGAACCTGTCCCTTTGTTGTTGGAAATGGGAGAGGGGAAACCACAAGTGGAACATGTTTCAGTGGTGTTGGAGATGGAGGAGAAGATTGCCCCAGTGGAACCCATTCCATTAGTTTTGGGAAACAGGAGAGTTGGATGCACTAGTGAATTATTTTCCATTGTTGTTGTGAAATGGGAGACGAATGCACAAGTGGAATTTGCTCAATGGGTGGTGGAAATGGAAGAGAGGAATGTACAGGTGGAACCTGTTCTGTTGATGTTGGGTAATGGGAGAGAGGAATGCACAAGAGGAACCTGTTTCATTGGTGTTGGAAATGGGAGAGAGAATGCACAAGGGTAACTTGTTCCTTTGGTGTTGGAAATTTGAGAGAGGAATGCACAAGTAGAAGGTGTTCAGTTAGTCTTGGGAAATGGGAGAGTGCAATGGTCACTCAATAAAGTGAGGTAAAGTTTTTGAACATTTGATGTCACTGAAATCTGACATTATATTCTTACAGGAAACTCACGTTAAAGCCACTCAGCATAGGAAACTCAGGGCACCTTTTACTTCCAAAGCCAGAGGTATTTAAAGAATATATTACGATGCACATCTTGCAGTTCCTTGAGATCAACGACAATGGCGAGGTGAATGACTCAACACCCTGGGAAACACTTAAAGCGTATATCAGAGGACAATTTATTTCTTATGAAGCAACACTGAAAAGGGCTAAACAAGGTGGATTGGAAGTGATTGAGAAAGAATTACTAGTGGCTGAACAGGCTTGCAAAAACCCTTTGCTCCAGTCAGATTATAATAACATTCTCAAATTAAAATACGAATACAACTCCATTCTAGGGGAACAAATTGAAAACATACTACTTAAACTTAAAGAGCGACATTTTGAGTTGGGTGACAAACCACAGAATTTATTGGCAAGGCAGTTAAAAGGAGAACAAGCAAAATGAGCCATTTACAAAATAAAGTCCAAATCCGGCCTGATGCTCACGGACTTAAAGGATATTAACAAACGATTTAGTGAGTTCTATTCAGAAATTTACACTTCCAAATCAACAGCTACACAGGAAGATTCTGATAAGTTTTTTGATCCGCTTTACTTCCCACAATTAGATGCAGCTTTCAGGGAGGATTTGGATTTTTTGGTATCAGAGTTACAGGATGTCATCAAAGCATTTCCCACTGGTAAGGCAGCTGGTCTGGACGGGTTCGGGCCAGAGTTTTACAAGGCCTTCCGAGATGTCCTTACACCAACTTTGCTGATAATGGTTTGGGATACTGTTAAAAGCAAGAGGCTCCCACCCTCTCTCAATGAAGCAAATATCTGTGTTTTATTAAAAAAAGATAAAGACGAAACAGACCCTGGAAGCTATAGGCCCATTGCACTACTAAATTATGATCTGAAAATAATTACAGAAGTGCTAACGAATCAGCTCGGTAAGCATATAGTAAATATCATTCACCCGGACCAAACGGGATTTATCCCGGGCAGGTACTCCTTTTGTAATGTCCGCAAAATTCTCAATATTTTGTATGCTGATTTTGGGAAAGATGATAGAGCTGCTATACTGCCTCTAGATGCCCACAAGGCATTCGATATGATAGAGTGGCCTTATCTAATTGCAACACTCAAGAAGTTTGGTTTCGGTGACGCTTTTATAGAATGGGTTATAATATTATATACCAATCCAAAATCCTTCATTCGCACAAATGGGGATAAATCCAATCCGTTCTCCCTGCAATGTGGTGTTCGCCAAGGAGACCCATTGTCCCCCCCCTGCTGTTTAACATAGCGCTGGAGCCCCTGGCAATTGGCATTAGGGGCCACCCATACATTATAGATATTAAGTTGGGGAATATTGAGACCCGTGTGACCCTGTACGCAGACGACCTCCTTGTTTGTCTAGCCGACCCAGCAATCTCTATCCCCATCCTACTAGAAAATATAAATTCCTTCGGGAGTATTTCTGGCTATACCGTAAATTGGGGAAAGAGTGAATTCATGCGCTTAGTGGATCAATTTACTGAAGACTTCCTGAAAAAGCTGTCTTTTAGAGTAGAGAAGGACTGTTTCACCTATTTGGGGATTAAACTGACTAAGAACCCAAAGAATCTTTTCAAATTTAACTTTACAGAATCCTTAGAAAAACTCAGAACAAACATCGAGTCCTGGTTTGATACTGCCCTTATCCATGATTGGACAGATTTCTATATCTTTTCCAAAACCTGCCTATATACTTAAATGCATCCTTTTTTAAGAAACTTGACTCTATCATATTACCCTTTGTGTGGGGCTATAAATCACACAGGATACCTAAGGCTCACCTACACAAACCTCTTAAGAAGGGCGGTCTTGGTCTGCCAATTTTCAAACATTACTATTGGGCAGCTAACTCCAGGGCTGTTGCACACTGGAAATATGGAGGTGCTGTGACCAAAGAAAAACCTTCAAGGCTACAGCTGGAAGCATCTGTTGTTAAATATTCTTCACTTCCTGCTCTTCTGCTTTCCACTTATGCCTCAACAGACAAGCCAATCCAACAAAACTTTACCTTAAAGAGTTCTTTATGAATGTTAAATCAGATAAAAGTGGCTCACCAAATTCCCAGTGTTTCCATACACGCTCCCATTTGTCAAAATCACTCATTTAAGCCTGGACAATTAGATGGGGTGTTTGCAGTCTGGAGAGAGAGGGGTATCAAAACTTTCTCAGATCTGTACATTGATGACCAATTTGCATCATTCACACAATTAAGCACTAAGTTCAACCTTCCAAATTCACATTTTTTTCGCTATCTCCAAGTTAGACTCTACGTTAACGAAAAATGCCCACACTTCGAGGCTATTTCCACCACTTGTCACGTTTGGTCGGGGACAACTTTTTTTCTTGAAAACCTCTTGCTCCCTCCAGACTCCAAACAGTTAATATCAAAATTTGTGAGTTGTTTTACTCCTTTGGCTTCTACAGATTTTATTAGGGAAGCCTGGTCTAGGGTCTTGAACTCAGAGATATCAGCGGAGCGTTGGGAGGAGGCAATGTCCTGGGTTCACTGTTGTTCTATTAATTCATGCTACAGGTTAATCCAGTACAAGGTGATGCATAGATTGCATTATTCAAAAACAAAACTGAATCGCATCTTCCCATCTGTGTCTCCTGATTGCGACAGGTGCCGCTCTGCTGAGGGCTCACTAGCACATCTCTGGTTTTGCCCTACATTATACAACTTTTGGACTGCAATTTTTGAGTGGCTCTCAAAAGCCTATTCTAGAGTCATTCAGCCCAATCCTGACCTCGCCATCTTTGGTTGTTCTGCAGTGATTCTTGAGCTGCCGCACGACATGCAGATTGCTCTGCATCTAGGAATGGTGGTGGGTAAGAAACGTATTCTTCTGACCTGGAAGTCTACTACTCGACCTACCTTTGCACACTGGCTCAAGGAGAGGTTGGCTATTATAAAATGGAAAGACTGCGTCTGCACAAACCCAATACACAGAATGTGTTTGGAAGAATATGGTGACCATTCTTGGCTCAGTGTCATATTACCTCACATACATAACATAGTGATCTTGAGCTGTCTAGTCTCATGAGCGGGTGTGGTGCCTAACCGGATTCCTTAATTCATTTTATTTTACATTGCATCCGTGATATCACTATTGTTTCAACTTTTTTTTGAAAGTATATTTGTGTAATCTGGTAAATTGTCTGGCAGCCTTTCTGTTTTTGTTTTTTATTTATTTTGTCTGTGCTTCACCTGGAGCTGCATCTCCTTTGTATTGTTGGGAAATGGGAGAGAGGAATGCACTAGTGGAATCTGTTGCATTTGTGGTGGGAAATGGCAGAGGGGAATGCACAAGTGGAACATGTTCTATTAGTGATGGGAAATGCAGAGGTGGATGTGTTCCAATGATATTGGAAGTGGGAGTGGTGAGTGCAGATGTGGAAGTTGTTGCATTGGAGTTTGTAGCGGCAGAGAGGAATGCACAAGTGGAAACTGTTCAATTAGTGTTGGAAACGGGAGAGTGGAATGCACATGTGGATCTTTTCCATTTGTGTTGGGAAATGGGACACGAATGCACAGGTAGAATATGTGCGATTGATGGTGGAAATTGAAGAGAGAAATGCACAGTTGGAACCTGTTCCATTGATGCCGGGAAATGGGAGAAAGAATTGCACAAGTGGAACATGTTCCTTTGGTGTTGGAAATGAATGAGTGGAATGCATAACTGGAAGATGTTCAGTTAGTCTTGGGAAATGGGAGAATGGAATCCACATGTCGATCCTTGTCCATTGTTGATGTGTTCCGATGGTATTGGAAATGGGAGAGGGGAATGCACAAGTGGAACGTGTTCTATTAGTATTGGGAAATGGAAGAGTGGAAAGCACTTGAGGATCCTTTTCCATTGGTGTTAGGAAATGGGAGAGAGGAATGCAGATGTGGTACCTGTTGCATTTGTGGTGGGAAATGGGAGAGGGGAATGCACGTGGAACCTGTTCCACTGGTGTTTTAAATGGGAGAGGGGAATGCAGATGTTGATGTGTTCCAATGGTATTGGAATTGGGAGAGGGGAATGCAGATGTGGAAGCTGTTGCATTGGTGGTGAAAATGGGAGAGGGTAATACTCTAGCGGAACTTGTTCCATTGGAGTTTGTAGCGGGAGAGAAGAATGTGCAAGTGGAAACTGTTCAATTAGTGTTGGAAACGGGAGAGTGGAATACACATGTGGAACCTGTTCCTTTGGTGTTGGAAGTGAATGAGAGGAATGTACAACTGGAAGGTGTTCAGTTAGTCTTGGAAAATGGGATAGTGGAATACACATGTGGATCATTTTCCTTTGTTTTTGGGAACTCGGGGAGAGAAATGGCCAAGTGGAACCTTTTGCATTGGTGTTGGAAATGGGACAGAGGAATGCACAAGAGGAACTTGTTCTAATGGTGTCTGAAATGTGAGAGTGGAATGCCCAGGTGGTCCATGTTCCAATGGTATTGTAAATGGTAGAGGGAAATGCACAAGTGAAAAATGCTACAATATTGTTGGAAATGGGAGAGTGGAATGCACAACAGGAACCTGTTCCAATGATTAGAAATGGGAGAGGGGAATGCACAAGTGGAAAATGTTCCATTGTTGTTGGAAATGGGAGAGCGGAAAACATAAGTGAAACGTGTTCCATTGGTGTTGTAAATAGGAGAGAGGAATGCACAAAAGGAATGTGTTAAATTAGTGTTGGGAAATGGGAGAGTGGAAAGTAAATGTGGATCCTATTCCATTGATGTTGGGAAATGGGAGAGTGGAATGCAGAAGTGGAACCTGTGCCACTGGTGTTTTAAATGGGAGAGGGGAATGCAGATGCGGAAGCTGTTGCATTGGTGGTGGAAATGGGAGAGGGGAATACTCTAGTGGAGCCTGTTTCATTGGTGTTGGAAATGAGTGAGAGGCATGAAGAACTAGATGGTGTTCAGTTAATCTTGGGAAATGGGAGATTGGAATGAACATGTGGATCCTTTTCTCTTTTTGTTGGAAATGGGAGAG
Organism: Hypanus sabinus; assembly: GCF_030144855.1. Lineage (NCBI taxonomy): Eukaryota > Metazoa > Chordata > Chondrichthyes > Myliobatiformes > Dasyatidae > Hypanus > Hypanus sabinus. The sequence continues at coordinate 9,336,834 of NC_082720.1, forward strand.
AGGAACGTACAAGTGTAACCTGTTGCATTAGTGTTGGAAATGGGGATGAGCAATGCACAAATGGAATCTGTTGCATTTGTGGTGGGAAATAGGAGAGGGGAATACTCTAGTGGCACCTGTTCCATTGGACTGGTAGCCGCAGAGAGGAAACTGTCAATTAGTGTTGGAAACGGAAGACTGAAATACACATGTGGATCCTTTTGCATTGCTGTTGGGAAATGGGAGAGGGGATTGCATAAGAGGAACTTGTTCCAATGGCGTCTGAGAAGTGAGAGTGGAACGCAAAGGTGGTACGTGTTCCCATGGTATTTGTTCCATTGGTATTGGAAATGAGAGAGAGAATGCACAAGTGGAACCTGTTCCATTGCTGTTGGGAATTGGCAGATAGGAATGCACACCAGGAATCTGTTCCAATGGTGTCTGAAGTGTGAGAGTAGAATGCACAGGTAGTACGTGTTCCAATGGTATTGGAAATGGTAGAGGGGAATGCGCAAGCGGGAAATTTTTCATTGTTGTTGGAAATGGGAGAAAAGAAAACAAGTGAATTGTGTTTCATCTGTGTTGTAAATAGGAGAGAGAAATGCACAAAAGGAATGTGTTAAATTAGTGTTGGGAAATGTGAGAGTGGATTGCAAATGTGGATCCTTTTACGTTGATGTTGGGAAATGGGAGAGAGGAATGCACAAGTGGAACCTGTTCCATTGGAATTGGAAATGAGAGAGCAGAATGTACAGGTGAAATGTTTTCCATTGGTGTTGGAAACGGGAGAGAAAATGCACAACTGGAACCTATTTCACTGGTGTCTGAAATGTGAGAGTTGAATGCACAGGTGGAATGTATTCCAATGGTATTGTAAATGGTAGAGGGGAATGCACAAGTGAAAAATGCTCCAATGTTGTTGGAAATGGGAGAGGGGAATATACAAGTGGAACATGTTCCATTGGTGTTGGAAATGGTAGAGAGGAAGGCAGAATTGGAACCTGTTCTATTGGGATTGGAAATGGGAGAGTGGAATGCACAAGTGGAGAGTTTTCAGTTGGTATCTAAAATGCGAGAGAACAATGCACAACTGGAATGTGTTCCATTGGTGTTGGAATTGGGAGAGAGTCTGCAGAAGTGGAACTTGTTCCTGTGGGATTGGAAATGGGAGTGTGGAATGCACAAGTGGAAACCTATTGTATTGGTGTTGTAAATGGGAGAGAAAATGCACACGTGGAACCTATTCTGGTCATGGTGGAAATGGGAGAGTGGTTCACACAAATGGAATATGTTCCATTGGTAGAGGAAATGGGGAGAAGAATGCACAAGTGGAACCTGTTCCATTGGGAGTGTAAATGGAAGATGGAATGCACAGGTGAAACGTTTTCCACTGGTGTTGGAAATGGGAGAGGGGATTGCACTGAAACCTGTTTTATTAGTGTTGTAAATGGGAGAGAAAATTCACGAGTGGAACATGTTTCAGTGGTGGTTGAAATGGGGAAGAAAATTGCCCCAGTGGAACCTATTCCATTAGTGTTGGGAAATGGGAGAGAGGAACGCACAAGTGGAACCTTTTCCATTGGTGATAGAAATGGGAGAGAGGAATGTAGAAGTGGAACATGTTCCCTTGGTGTTGGAAATGGGAGAGAGAATGTAAAAGTTTAACCTGTTCCATTGTTGGTGGAAATGGGAGAGAGGAATGCACAACTGGAAACTGTTCCAATGTTGTTTGAAATGTGAGAGGGGATTGCACAGGTGGAACCTATTCCGATTGTGTTGGAAATGGGAGAGTGGTACACACAAATGGAATGTGTTCCATTGGTATTGGAAATGGGGAGAGGAATGCACAGGTGGAATGTGTTCCATTGGTGGTGAAATTGGGAGAGAGAATGCACAAGTGGAAACTGTTCTGGTCATGGTGGAAATGGGAGAGTGGTGCACACAAATGGACGGTGTTCCATTGGTAGTGGAAATGGGGAGAGGAATGCACGAGTGGAACCTATTCCATTGGGATTGGAAATGGGGGAGTGGAATGCACAAGTGGAGAGTTTTCAATTGGTATCTGAAATGGGAGAGAGGAATGCAGAAATGGAACCTGTTGCATTGGTGGTGAGAAATGGAAGAGGGGAATGCACAGGTGAGATGTTTTCCATTGGTGTTGGAAACGGGAGCGAGGAATGCACTACTAAAATCTGTTCCACTGGTGCTGGAATTGGGAGAGAGAATGCACTAGTGGAAAATGTTCAAATGACATTGAAAATGGGAGTGCGCAATGCACATGTGGAACCTGTTCCATTGGTGTTGGAAATGGGAGAGAGGAATGCACAAGTGGAACATGTTTCAGCGGTGTTGGAAATGCTGGAGAAGATAGATAGATAGATAGATACTTTATTCATCCCCAAGGGGAAATTCAAACATTTTTCCAGGGTCCCATACACTTATTGTAGCAAAACTAATTACCTACAGTATTAACTCAGTATAAATATGATATGCATCTAAAATCACCCTCCCAAAAAGCATTAATAAATAGCTTTTAAAAAGTTCTTAAATTGTTTACTAAAGTGCATTGAGTGGTAACTTAAGCTCAGTCCTAACCCCGGCACTTTAACATGACTTGCCCCTGGTGGTTGAATTGTAGAGCCGAATGGCGTTGGGGAGTAATGATCTCTTCATCCTGTCTGAGGAGCATTGCATTGACAGCAACCTGCCGCTGAAGCTGCTTCTCTGTCTCTGGATGGTGCTGTGCAGAGGATGTTCAGGGTTTTCCATGATTGACGGTAGCCTACTCAGCACCCTCCGCTCTGCCGCCGATGTCATAGTCTCCAATTCTGTGCCCGCAACAGAGCTCGCCTTCCTTACCAGCTTATTAAGACGTGAGGCATCCCTCTTCTTAACGCTGCCTCCCCAGCACGCCACCGCAAAGAAGAGGGCGCTCTCCACAACTGACCAATAGAACATCTTCAGCATCTCACTACAAACATTGAATGACGCCAGCCTTCTGACGAAGTACAGTCGACTCTGTGCTGTCCTGCACAGGGCATCTGTGTTGGCAGTCCAGTCTAGCTTCTCGTCTAACTGCACTCCCAGATACTTGTAGGTCATAACCTGCTCCACACGTTCTCCATTAATGATCACTGGCTCCATATGAGGCCTAGGTCTCCTAAATTCCACCACCATCTCCTTGGTCTTGGTGATATTGAGACTATTGAATATTGAGATATTGGTGAGATTCCCCCAGTGGAACCCATTCCATTAGTGTTTGGATACGGGAGAGTGGAATGCACTAGTGAAACCTTTCCCATTGTTGTTGGGAACTGGGAGAGAGGAATGCACAAGTGGAACGTGTTGCATTGGTATTGGAAATGGGAGAGAGGAATGCACAGGGGGAGCATGTTACATTGCTGCTGGAAATGTGACAGGGGAATGCACAAATGGAACATATTCCATTGGTGGAGGAAATGGGAGAGAGAAATGCACAAATTGAACCTGTTCCATTGGTGTTGGAAATGGGTGAGAACATTCCATAGGTGGAACCTGCTCCATTGTTGGAGGAAATGGGAGAGAGTATGCACAAGTGGAATGTTTTTCTTTGGTGGTGGGTATGGGAAAGGGGGATATACACAGGTTGAGCCTGTTCCATTGGTAGTGGTAATGGAGAGGGGAATGCACAACTGAAACCCATTCTATTAATAATTTTGCAAAGATGAAACTTGCTTAAAATGTGTTAAAATTCTCATTCCACAGTGGTAGTTGTTTGTTGAATAATTAAGAAACCTGGATCCTCTTCACGCTACAACCATTATTGTGATTTTTGGATTTGGTGAGGGTGTCTGATGACTTGGAAGTTTGATGGGGTGTGGAGTTTGAGAAGAGGAGGATGTTGGGAATGTATATTGGGTGTATTTAATTGTGTGTGGTATAGAAATAGTGGATTTGAAGAACTTTTGCACATAATGAAGATATCTGTTGTTACATACCCTGTGGGTATCTTGCGACTGTCACATGACCATGATGTAATTGAGTCTCTGCTGAGCATGATGTAATGGTCTTGTGATGGTGGGGTGATGTAATTTTCCCGCCAGTGATAGTTCATGTGATGGCCTGTTTCAACAGGTATAAAAGGGGAAAGCCCTGCGGTGGTGCAGGTCAGTTCGTGGTTTAATTCGTCAGTGATTCCGTTATGCTGTGTATTCGTGTCATGACGCAGTTTTGTTTTAAAGTGGAGTTTTACTTTCTGTCTTAAGTTTTAAAGGTTATGGCCAGCAGTCACGCCAAATGCTGCCAGTTTCATCTAGTCGGAGAGTGAAGAATTTATTGAAGTACGGAGACCTAAAGGATCGAGTAAAGTTGGTGTTGTCATTGGTAATACAGGATCGAACTTATTGAATCCTCATTCAGAAAGTATTAGTAACCTGCATCCGAAATGGTCCCTGCTATAAGAGCAGAAAGGGCTGGAGCAGGGTTATTCACCAAGGAAATCATCGTAAATCCTTCGGGTAAGGAATATTTCAGCTGGGTTCAGCAGTAACATCACGTCGTCGAGGAATTTGTTACTTCAGGAAAGTCTCTCCTAATTGACTGTGTATATCCTTTGGACTTTTGCATTTACCACTTTTAAGAACTGTGTTTGCATTTATCGCTTTAAGAACTGTTCAAGTTACCATATAGCAGTTAACTTCCAGTTTAAGTTAGTCATCTGTTTACTTTTCATTTCTTATTGAGCAGTATTTAATAAAAGTTTTATTTGTTCATAAAAAAACCTGTCTCAATTCTTAAATTCATTGTTGTCATATCACAACAATGTAAGTGGATGGTATTAAATAGGGGAGCGGAAGGATTAGAGGGATGCTGAGGAAAAACCTTTTTATCATCCAGCAGGTGTTTGCAATCAGGAACACTTTCTCTGAGAATACAGCAATGATAAACACTTTCAACATTTGAGTCACCAATGCATAGAGGTCTATAGATCAAGTGCTAATATTTTAGCTTAGTATAGATAGATACTTGATGGTTGGCATTGACATTATTGGCCAAAGGGTTTGTATTTGTGCTATAGACTCATTGATTCTAATCAAGGCCCAAATTATTACCTCAGTCTATGCAACACCACTCTGTACCAACCAGAGATTTCAAATCAGTTTATATTATATAAGAAAAGTATTTATGTTCAAATCATTAATATAGCTGAAGGAAATGTTGCAAACTTTTCCAGTTATCCTTATATGAAATAATACATCCACTGTATCAGATTAATGTCCTTGAGGCAAGTATGGATGGCGCAAGTTCTGGTAACTGGATGAAGTTGGTCCTGTTCCCATTGGATCAAAAGGAAGTTATCAAAATTAAGAAATGGAATTTGCTGAAATTCCTCCAAATGAAATGGTTCAGAGTGACAGACATTAAACAAATCAAGCAAACAGTTTGATAGGGTCAAATTATGTTTTGAGAAGGGAGGGTGTAAACGACTGTTTGTAGAGGGAAAGCTTTCAAAATTTGCTCTTTCTGCAGCTTCTTGTAAAAGCACAGAAAAGGAGTTTTTCTAGAAAGACAGAATAATATCTTGCTGTAGTGCTCATGATATCGCCAATGCCACAAGGCAGAGGGAAGTAGGGTGCAAATCATCGATCATTTCTCTTCCTAAAATCTTCACATTTCCTGTGACTAGTAAGCAGTGTTTTATAAGACCATAAGAAATAGGGCCAGAGTTAGGACATTTTGGCCCATCAAGTCTGCTCCACCATTCAGTCATAGCTGATCCTTTCTTCCCTTCCTCAGCCCCACTCCCCGGCCTTCTCCCCATAACTTTTGATGCTGTGTCCAGTCATAAACATATCAAGCACTGCCTTATTGCCCAACAGCCTGGCCTCCACAGCTGCCTGTAGTAACAAATTCCATAAATTCACCACCCTTTGGCTAAAGAAATTTCTCTGCATCTCTGTTTTAAAGGGACACCCTCTATCCTGTAGCAGTGCCCTCTTGTCCTGGACTCCCCCACCATGGGAACAACCCTTTCCACATCTACTCTGTCTAGGCCTTTCAACATTTGGAAGGTTTCAGTGAGATCCCTTCTCATCCTTCTAAATACCCGCGAGTACAGATCCAGAGCTATCAAGCTACAGGGAACCTATATGATAACTCTTTCATTCCCAGAATCAGCCTTATGAACCTCTTTTCAGTGAAAACTATCCACATACAGTATAACTCTTCAAGAACTTATTTATCTAAATATTAATCTTAATTTCTCAGTTGTGTGTCATGAACAATGAAATGGCTTCTCTGCTGATTCAATTGCCAAGTTGAAATTTCAAGTTAAACCATTTTGATTGAAGGATATTCAATAACTAATTTATACAGCTTCCATTAACAATTGACCTAGCTGGAAAGTTCCAAAATGTCTCATTTTATGTTGCTGGTTCATTACTGAAAAAAAACAGTAACAGTTCTGGGCCTTCCTGCAATACAGTTCATTTTATGGTGTTTGAATTGGGTGAGTGTTTAGATGAACTGGAAACCAATCTTTCCAGTTCTGGTTGCCTCACTATAAGAAGGATGTGGAAGCATTGGAAAGGGTACAGAGCAGATTTACTAGGATGCTGCCTGGTTTAAAGATTATGGATTACGATCAGATATTAAGGGAGCTAGGGCTTTACTCTTTGGAGAGAAGGAGGATGAGAGGAGACCTGATCGAGGTGTACAAGTTATTAAGAGGAATAGACTGAGTGGACAGCCAGCGCCTCTTCCCCAGGGCACCACTGCTCAGTACAAGAGGACATGGCTTTAAGGTAAGGGGAGGGAAGTTCAAGGGGGATAGTAGAGGGAAGTTTTTTCACTCAGAGAGTGATTGTTGCGTGGAATGCATTGACTGAGTCAGTGGTGGAGGCAGACACACTAGTGAAGTTTAAGAGACTACTGGACAGGTATCTGGAGGAATTTAAGGTGGGGGGTTATATGGGAAGCAGTGTTTGAGGGTCGCCACAACATTGTGGGCTGAAGGGCTGTTCTATTCTATGTTCTTGTCAGGAATGTGGCCGGATGGACCCAAACGCAGGACGCAGACACTGAAGTACTAGGGGGAGGACAGGATGGGGATGCCATGGCATTTAAGGGTAGAGCTGGAGTTCAGGTCGATAGAGTGTCAGGCAGGCAGAGTGGAGCGGGCTCCCGGAGTTCAGGCCCGCAAAGCGGAGCGGGCTCCTGGAGTCCAGGCAGACAGAGCGGAGTGGGCTCCTGGAGTCCAGGCCCGCAGAACGGAGTGGGCTCCTGGAGTCCAGGCAGGCAGAGCGGAGCGGGCTCCTGGAGTCCAGGCAGGCAGAACGGAGCGGGCTCCTGGAGTCCAGGCAGGCAGAGCGGAGCGGGCTCCTGGAGTCCAGGCCTGCAGAGCGGAGCGGGCTCCTGGAGTCCAGGCCTGCAGAGCGGAGCGGGCTCCTGTAGTCCAGGCCTGCAGAGCGGAGCGGGCTCCTGGAGTCCAGGCCTGCAGAGCGGAGTGGGCTCCTGGAGTCCAGGCCTGCAGAGCGGAGCGGGCTCCTGGAGTCCAGGCCTGCAGAGCGGAGCGGGCTCCTGGAGTCCAGGCCTGCAGAGCGGAGCGGGCTCCTGGAGTCCAGGGCTGCAGAGTGGAGTGGGCTCCTGGAGTCCAGGCAGACAGAGCGGAGTGGGCTCCTGGAGTCCAGGCCCGCAGAATAGAGTGGGCTCCTGGAGTCCAGGCAGGCAGAGCGGAGCGGGCTCCCGGAGTTCAGGCCCGCAAAGCGGAGCGGGCTTCTGGAGTCCAGGCAGACAGAGCGGAGTGGGCTCCTGGAGTCCAGGCCTGCAGAACGGAGTGGGCTCCTGGAGTCCAGGCAGGCAGAGCGGAGCGGGCTCCTGGAGTCCAGGCAGGCAGAACGGAGCGGGCTCCTGGAGTCCAGGCAGGCAGAGCGGAGCGGGCTCCTGGAGTCCAGGCCTGCAGAGCGGAGCGGGCTCCTGGAGTCCAGGCCTGCAGAGCGGAGCGGGCTCCTGGAGTCCAGGCCTGCAGAGCGGAGTGGGCTCCTGGAGTCCAGGCCTGCAGAGCGGAGCGGGCTCCTGGAGTCCAGGCCTGCAGAGCGGAGCGGGCTCCTGGAGTCCAGGGCTGCAGAGTGGAGTGGGCTCCTGGAGTCCAGGCAGACAGAGCGGAGTGGGCTCCTGGAGTCCGGGCCCGCAGAACGGAGTGGGCTCCTGGAGTCCAGGCAGGCAGAGCGGAGCGGGCTCCTGGAGTCCAGGCAGGCAGAGCGGAGCGGGCTCCTGGAGTCCAGGCCTGCAGAGTGGAGCGGGCTCCTGGAGTCCAGGCCTGCAGAGCGGAGCGGGCTCCTGGAGTCCAGGCAGGCAGAGCAGAGTGGGCTCCTGGAGTCCAGGCCTGCAGAGTGGAGTGGGCTCCTGGAGTCCAGGCCTGCAGAGTGGAGTGGGCTCCTGGAGTCCAGGCCTGCAGAGTGGAGTGGGCTCCTGGAGTCCAGGCCTGCAGAGTGGAGTGGGCTCCTGGAGTCCAGGCAGACAGAGCGGAGTGGGCTCCTGGAGTCCAGGCCCGCAGAACGGAGTGGGCTCCTGGAGTCCAGGCCTGTAGAGTGGAGCGGGCTCCTGAGTCCAGGCAGGCAGAGTGGAGTGGGCTCCTGGAGTTCGAGTTCAGGTAGACAGGCTCCCGGGGGTTCAGGCAGGCAGGCAGGTCCCCGGGGTTCAGGTAAGGAGGCAGGCAGGTGTAGGTGGCTAGATAGGCTGACGGAGAGCCCTCCCTGGGCAGGCCGCATATATCCCGGGTAGGGCCGCCTCCCAGGTGGAAACACCGGAGGCCTGGGCACGACGCAAACCTCTAGGTGTGTGTGGGGCACAATCCCAGGGTTCGGGCAGAAGAGGAGGTCGGGGCAGAACCCCCGCCGGGCAGCAGCAGACCGGCTGGGTCTGCCTGACAGAGGGAAGGGATAGGAACGGGCAGAACCACCGCCGGGCAGCGGCAGACCAGCTGTGTCTGCCTGATGGAGGCAAGGGATAGGAATGGGCAGAACCACCACTGGGCAGGAACGGACATAGGTATAGGGTGACCAAAACAACAGTCATGATAGCAGGTGTTACGTACCCCGTAACTGGGCCACTTACCAGCAAAGATAGAGAGGTCCGTTGAAGTCTGATGGTACTATTTTCAACAGTATTTATTGGTAAAAATACACAAAAATAATATCAATGCAAACATACAGATAATACATGTCATCAATACTAACTCTAAAAGTGTGGGTATAATAATAATCAATAAGAAATAAGCTCTATCGTTGTCTAGGGGATAATGTATTGTCCGATGGAAATATAAAAGTCACTAGTTCATTCAGGCTGCAGCCTTTTGTTGGAGAGAGACAGATGTTTTAAACTTGCCAGCTTTTCCTTTTTATGATTTCGATCCTTCGAGAGTTCCGTTTTTGTAGTCGGTCCTTTAGCTAAGCCGTTCCGTGGAAAACTCGTCATCCGGGCAAGGATGGACACACACACGAGTCCCCACCGGCTGTCGCTATTAAACGCTGTCACGGGATTTCTAGCGTTTCTCCTGGTCTGAAGGAGTTGTTCCCCAGACCCTCTGTTATCCTTACTCACGGGATCTCAGATGTCAATCAGGTTGGGATGATGCAATCCCTCAACCAGCCCACTCTGGTCGTTGCCTGCGGGCTTCAATGAATAGTACAGTACTCAATACACAATTCTGTATCCAAGAGATAATGGCCTTTAACCGTGGCTTTGTCTTTCGGAGGCCCAGGACACATTCCAAACCTTGAGGATTCTGGGTGTCTCTCTCTCTCATTTCCTGGGTCCCAGACCCGAATTAATAGTGATCTTGCGATTCTCAAAAAGGAGGGGGCTGCTTTGTACCCTTCGGCCCCTCAGAGTTGTGGCACATTCGTAACACAGGAAAATCGGGAAAGGCCGGCAGACAGTACGACCACACGAACAAAACAAACGAGCGGAGAAGCGGGACCAGCGCATGGGAAGAAAGGTGGGGGAGAGGACCAACCTGGCAGTACTGGTACGGGCCAGAGAAGCATGATGAGGAGTGGATCTGAGCCCGGGCAGGATAACAGAATGCAGAGAAGAGTTCGGAGCTGGCGGTGAACAGGAAACAGAACAAAACGACCACCCACCTGGTCCCAGTCCCAAGGCCCCTTATAAGCACCTGCAGCTCAATGAGTCACAGGATTGCCTCCTTGAGCCAGGAGGGTCCTAACTAGTTCATGGGTGACGGGAGGGACAACTGCAGGTCCCGGAGTCCGGAGCCCTCGGACCGGATCGAGACCCAGAACGCGGATTCCGGACCGGACCCTGACAGTTCTATGAATAAACTGGTGATGTTCTATTTCCCTAGAGGAGGAGATTGAGGTCTTTTCCCATACTTAATGCGATACTTGGGGGAGTATTGATGAGCGTCCGATGTGCCCTCCTTTGTAGAAGAGGTTAGAACATAAAGCACATAAGAATAGTGGCAAGGAAAGGATATGTGGCTCCTCACATCTAAGTCACCGTTCAGAATGACCTTTCACCTCAACACTCAGTGATCCATTTTACCTTATTCCCTTTGCAATGTATATCCTATTGAACCTTCCAATGAGTTCAGCTGGTACCAAAGCACTTACAGCCCTCCATAATGGAAAGCACCAAATAGTCTTTCTCTTCTGGATGAAGATATTTCTTTTCAGCTCAACCCTGAACAGCTGACCTTTTACTTTGATTCTGCGAAGAATGTTACCTAACATTTCAAAAATATCTAGATCCACTGGGAAATCAGGAGTGGAATTTAACTTGGATAGCGTGACGTGTTACTCTTAGGGAAGTCAAACCAGGACAAGTCTGATACAATAAATGGATTGGTTGCTGAAGCACATTGTAGAACAGAGAGCACAGTGCATGGGTACAAGTTTCCTGAAAGGGGCAATGCAGAGTGATAAGGAAAGCCGTTGGGACACTTATCTTCATTAATCAGAGTATTAAGTACATCAGCAGAAGACACCAATGTGAGTGCACTTGGAACATAGTCAATGAGCAATAAAAAGGATGTTGCGGGAAAAGGGTGCAGAAAAGTTTTACCAGGATGTTTTTGGGACTGGAGGGCCTGAGTTATCAGAAGGGACTAGATTGGCTGGTGATAGTTTCTCCCCAGAGAGCAGGAGGGTGAGGTGTGACCTTAAAGAAGTATACAAAATCATGAGGAGCATCGATAAAATAAATGGCCACAGTCTTTTCCCAAGGTAGGCAAGGCTAAAGCTAAAGGGCATAGGTTTAAGGTGAGAGGGGAAGATTTAAAGAGGACCTGAGGGCCAGCATTTTCACATGGGGAGTGGTGGGTACATGGAACAAGCTGGCAGAGGAAATGGTAGATTTTGGTAGAATTACCACATTTTAAAGAAACATTTTAAGAGGTACATGAACAGGAAAGGATTAGAGCGATTTGGACCAAATGCCTGCAGCTTAGATAAGCATTTTGCTTAGCATGGACAAGTTGGGCTGAAGGGCCAGTTTGTGTGCTGTATAACTCTATTAATCTATGGAAATGGGTGCAGAATTCACCTGCTATTAGAGCAGTTTCTCTGCCTTTTGGTGTAAAGCCTTGGAAAGTTTGTCCTAGACACACAGCCACAATTTTCTGCTTTGGGATGCTTCCAGAATGGCCTTCACAAATAAAGGAGACAATGGTGATATTTCCCTTGCTCTGCACCGTGGATGTAGCTTTCCCTATGCTGAACAGTAACCACATTTGTACTTCCTTCTGTCAATTTCTTTGAGACACATTGAAAATGTAAATTCTTTCTTTCTAATTCATCAAACCAGAATTAAAGTTCAATTAGGCTTTATTACCAAAAATGAATTAAAGTTCGAAGTAAATTTACTGTCAAGGTATCTTTAAGAGGTGCACAGAGATGGATTTTCTTGCAGGCATTCACAGTAAAACAAAGAAATACAACAGAATTAATGAAAAACTGTGCACAGCTAATGTGCAAAAGAAGGCAAACTGCGCAAGTGCACAGAAAACAAATAACAATTGTAATAAATCAATTAGCAAATAAATAAAACTAAGAATATGAGTTATAGAATCCTTGAAAAGAAGTCCATAGGTTGTGGAATAGTGCATTGTTGAGGTAAGTGAAGTTATCCACGGTGGTACAGGAGCCTGATGATTGAAGGGTAATAACTTCCTGAACCTCGTGGCATGTGACCTAACACTCCTGTACGTCCTTCCTGATGACAGCAGCAAGAAGAGAGCATGGCTGGATGGTGGAAATCCTTGATGATGGATGCTGCTTTCTTGCGGCAGCGCTTTTTGTAGGAAGAGGCTGGTCTGTATCCACCATTTTCTTTAGCCTTTTCTGTTCTTGGGTATTGGTGTTTCCATACCAGACCACGATGCATTCAGTCAGGATACTCTCCATTGTGCTTCAGTTGAAGTTTGTCAAAGTTTTAGGTGACATCCTGAATCTGAGCAAACTTCTAAGGAAGTAGAGGCACTGCTGTGCCTTCTTCGTAATGGCACTTACATGCTGATCACAGGAGAGATCCTCTGAAATGATAATGCTAAGGAATGTAAAGTCCCTCTTCTCTCTCATCCTCTAATATGGACAGGCTCATGGACCTCCTGTTTCTTCCTCCTGAAGTTAATAATCAATTCTTTAGTTTTGTTGATGTTGAGTGAGAGATTGTTGTGGCACCATTCAACTAGATTTTCAATCTCCCTGAAGCTAATTAAAATTAAATGTACCAGCCTTTGAAATGTATATCGACATTGCTACTTTTCTCAGAACCAAAGTGTCACTGCATTTAGGCACTTCCCTCTTCCCAAGTCTGTCTCTTTGTCAGTTCACATGAAGTGTCCCTGGCTTGAAATGCAAATTGTGTTTCTCTACACAAATGTTATTGACCTGATAACTACCTCTAGCAGTTTTGGTTTTCATTTCATTTCCATCATTTCCTCATCTAACAACAAGACAATACTGGAAAGAAAGGAGAGAGATGTGGGTTATATTGGGTCAGGCATTTTCTAGTGTCCATATAGTGACAGCCCATCACTAATCTACCCTGAACACAAGTTGACGTTCAATTTTGTAACAGAAAATGATGCCTTGGTGTTTGAAGAAATTTCCTAATATTGTGAACTAGGGAAAGAGGAACTCATATGCCTGAAAGTACTTCTGCACAAGTTGTGAGCCCTTTTCTGGGGCGATCTGCCATTAATCACTGTCCTATATCTCCTAACAAGTGCTAGTTATGTACATGTGACACAGATAAGATTATGTTAAATTATTAATCACTGTCAAATACATGTTAACCCTTATATCAAAATTAACAGTGCTATTCTTCTTATTTACTCAAACACCAGAAAAGATGTGAATTAATTATTGTGAGCAAATGTATAGGAGTGGACCATGTGACCACTGAAGCCTGCTCCATCACCATTAATCCTTTATCACTTCCATTTTCTGCTCAATCCCCAAAACTCTTCATTGCCTGAGCGTCAGAAATGCATTTCGCCTCACCCTCATTCTGATTGGTCAAACCATTTTCAAGTGCTACTTCCACTCTCTCCAGCTTCTCACTATCCACTTATCATCCCTCCATGTATTCTAGATTCTTGTGTGAAATAAAATTCAAGTTGTTCTAAACTTTGTTCAACTTTACCCAGCAACCAATCCAGAGAAACTATGCTGGACTTTAGGCTACTAACCCAATTGCAGAATTCCTGCAATGATTGATCATTGATTTTGTTTGTCAATCTAGCTCAATGTGGCAAAATGCAAAAGTTCCTCATGGGCCTAGTGAACAAGCAATTTGTCAGAAATGTGAGTCAGACATCTTGAGATGTTTCCCCAGGGTGCAAATATCGACTGAGTTAAAGTCAAAAGACGATATCCAGTTTATTGTCGTATGTACAAGTACATAAATGCATAGGTGCAATAAAAGATGTTTGATCAAATAAAGTCAAAAGAATTTTCATGTACATCATTAAGTTACATGATGTTGAGTGCCTCTCTAACAAACCCACAATATTAAAAACATGAGAAAGTCTGCAGACACTGGAAATCAAAAGTAACTCACACAAAATGCTGGGGAAAAGGTTAGGCAGCATCCATGGAAGTGAACAAACAGTCGATGTTTCATGAAGACTCTCAGCCTGGAACGTCGACTGTTTACTCTTTTCCATAGATACTGCCTTTCTTGCTGATTTCCTCTGGCATTTTGTGTGTTGCTCCAAAATATAAAGGTATTTCTCCTGTCTTTTTGAACCCTCAGCAAGGAGTTCAGACTGTATAATCTTGCCTTCCTAAAAAAGCAAGCAAGTGGGTGAATGGCAGATTTTAGATGAAGTACAATGTAATTTTACACCATGGAGAGTTACGAATCATGTCTAAATGCTTTTCAATAACAGAGAACAATGCTGTCATTTTACTATACCTTCTTCCAGTTTCCATTAGCAGTGTTTGGTGCATGGCTTCTGTAGATATTAATGAGTGAATCTAGCCTCTTGGTTTATTCTCAATTCTCTACTTCTCTGCTCATTTGCTTAATTGTGCTACAAACAGTTGTCCTGATTGAGAGGTGGGTACTTTTGCACCTGCACAGATGAGTATGTATCTAAAACGTTCATGGCAGTGTAAATACAGAGCTGACATTTTGTTCCATGACGTATCTAAATCCAATGGTTACAGCCTTATAAAAGGAAAAGGATGAGATGATTTTTTTCACCCAAACAATGATAATCTTTGGAATTCTCTACCCATGCGGGTTGGATATACTCAGTTACTGAATACAAGATAGTTATATGCGAGGTGATTGATAAGTTCATGGCTTAAGGTAGAAGTAGTCAGTTTTAGAAAACCTAGCATGCTTATTTTTCAACATAGTCCCCTCCTACATTTACACACTTAGTCCAGCGGTCATGGAGCATGCTGATCTTGGACCTCTAGAAAGTGTCCACAGCAGGGGTGATTTATATGTTTGTGGCCTAGGGAAGAAGGAGATGAGATATACAGCTCTCTTTACATGCACACGCAGTTCAACTGTTTGAAAGTTTGAAGCTAATAACTCAACAGGGATGATTGATAAGTCCATGGCCTAAGGTAGGAGATGAGTTATTAACTTCAAACTTTCTGCATAATCACTCAAAGAGTTGACCTGCATGTGCATATAACAAGAGCTGTATAACTCATCTCTTTCTACCTTAGGCCATGACTTTATCAATTACCCGTCTGTGTACACTTTCTAAACTTCCAAGATCCGTATGCTCCATGACCGCTGGACTAAGTGTGTAAATGTAGGAGGGGACTATGTTGAAAAATAAATGTGCTAGGCTTTCTAAAATTGACTCCTTCTACCTTAGGCCACAAACATATCAATCACCCCTCGAAGTTAGATTTTTGGACTTCAGTGGATTCGAGGGAATGGGCTTACAGAAAGTGTCTCTGAAGTTAACGATCATTGTTTATTCCATTGATTGGCACAGGACTAAATAACCACCTCTGCTTCTATTTTATATGTTCCTGTTCATGTATATATAATCCCAAAGCAATCAGAAATCAACTTTGTTGAAATTAACTATGTTCAACCGGTTTTTGAGTCATAGGTGTAACATTAAGCAGTGTTGAAGGAGGAGCTTGATTTGCTAGAGTGGATGTTGCCCACGAGGGTACTATGGTGATCAGCATACATCCAAATCCTCTGCTAAGGCACTTTGTTAGGCTACTAAATACCAGCTATGTGAGTGAAGAATTAGGGGTACCCACATGGAAAGTCAGAAAGGAATGATACTATTCCTTTTGAAGCAGAATTAATAAATCATTTTACAGCAATCTGACAACAATTTGGTCTCCCTCTTCACTACAGTACTATGTTTTCATGTTATTTTACAAACTGGAATTCAAATTCTCGAAGTATCATGGTGGGATTAGATCTCAGCCTTCCTGGATTACTCATCAAATAGCCATGAGTGGCAACTAATGTTAATACAAAGCTCTGCTAAATCAGGTATCCAGGAGTAATCCTAATGTTGACATTAGACACCACGATTCTCAATGAACCCTCAAATTTCTGCAAAGCCTGATTGCTTGCAAGTCTGTGAAGGATCTTCAGCCTGAAATCCGCAACTCCAAATTCCATCCTGGCTTTGATTCATTTCTGACAACTCTATTCACTTTCTTGATCTCTCTGTCTCCATCTCTGAAGCCAAGCTATCTACCGATATCTTTAATAAGCCTACCATTTCCCACAGGTAACTTAACTACACCTCTTCCAATCCTGTCTTGTGTAAAAATGCCATTCCCTTTTCTCAGTTCCTTTGTCTCCATTGAGGTTTTCCTTTCCAGAACTTCAGAGATGTCCTCCTTCTTCCTCAATCATTGATGTTGCCCTCACCTGCATCTCCTCCATTTTCCAGACATCAATGCTCACCCCATCTTCACACTGCTTTATCAAGGATTGAGTTCTTCTGGTCCTCACCTACCATCCCATGAGCCTTTGCATCCAACACATCATTTTACACAACTTGCGCCATCTTCAATGTGATTTGACAACCAGACACATCTTTATCTTTGCTCCACTCTCCATTTTCCTCGGGAATCGCTCCCTCTGTGATTCTCTCCTAGCTTGTATGCTTGCAAGTGACAGAAATGCTAAACCTACCCATTCACCTCCTCGCTCACCGCAACGCCTCAAATAGTCCTTCAGGGGTGAGGCAATACTTCACCTCCAAATCTTTTGGGATGGTCTACAGTATCCAATGCTCCTGAGGTGGCTTCCTCTACAGCAGTAACACCTATGATGTTGTTGGGATAACGGAGACATGGCTGCAGGGAGATAAGACCCGGGAAATGAATGTACAAGGGTATACGAGCTATCGTAGGGACAGAAATGTGGGCAGAGGGGGTGGGGTGGCCTTGTTGGTGAGGAATGATATTCAGTCCTTTGCAAGGGGGGACATAGGGTCAGAAGAAGTAGAGTCTGTGTGGATAGAACTGAGGAACAGTAAGGGCAAAAGGACCCAAATGGGTATTGTCTACAGGCCACCAAACAGTAGCAAGGATATTGGGTGCAAGTTGAATAGGGAGTTAACATTGGCATGTGGCAGGGGTAATGTCACAGTAGTTATGGGGGATTTCAACATGCAGGTGAACTGGGAGAATCAGGTTGGTGCTGGACCACAGGATAGGGAGTTTGTAGAGTGCCTACAGGATGCATTCTTGGAACAGCTTGTACGAGAGCCGACCAGGGACAAGACTATTCTGGATTTAGTGTTATGTAATGAACAGGATTTGATAAGCGATCTTGCAGTAAAGGAGCCATTGGGAGGTAGTGATCATAATATGATGTTTTTATCTGCAATTTGAGAAGGATAAGGGCAGCTCGGAGGTGTCAGTGTTGCAGTTGAACAGGAGAAACTATGGAGCCATGAGGGAGGAGCTGGCCAAAGTTGACTGGAAGGATAGCCTGCCCTAGCAGAAAAGACAGTGGGACAGCAATGGCAGGTATTCTTGGGAATAATGCACAAGGTGCAAAATCAGTTCATCCCCCAGAGAAGGAAGGGTTCAAAGGGGGGAAAGGAGCCACAGTGGTTGACAAAGGAAGTCAGAGATTGCATAGCATTAAAAAAAAGGAAGTATGACAGAGGTAAGGTGAGTGAGAGAAAAGATGATTGGGAAGTTTTTAAGGAACAACAGAACTTAACTAAAAAGACAATACGGGGAGAAAAAATGAGGTACGAACGCAAGCTGGCCAGGAATATAAAGGAAGATAGCAAAAGCTTTTTTAGGTATGTGAAGAGAAAGAAGATAGTTAAGAACAATGTTGGGCCCTTGAAGAATGAATTGGGTGAAATTGTTATGGGAAACAGAGAAATGGCAGAAGAATTTAATGAGTACTTTAGATCTGTTTTCACTAAGGAAGACACAAGTAATCTCCCAGATGTATGGATGGGCCAAGGACATAGGGTAACAGAGGAAATGAAACAGATTGACATTAGGAAGGAAACAGTGATGAGAAGACTGATGGGACTGAAGGCTAACAAATCCCCAGGCCCAGATAGTCTGCATCCTAGGGTACTAAAGGAGGTGGCCCTGGAAATTGCGGATGCATTGGTAATCATTTTGCAATGTTCCTTAGATTCAGGATCAGTTCCTGAGGATTGGAGAATGGCTAATGTTATCCCACTTTTTGAGGAAGGAGGGAGGGAGAAAACAGAACTATCGACCTGTCAGCCTAACATCGGTGGTGGGGAAGATGCTAGAGTCCATTATTAAAGATGAAATAGTGGCATATCTAGATAGCAGTGATAGGATCGGGCCAAGCCAGCATGGATTTACCAAGGGTAAATCATGCTTGACTAACCTGTTGGAGTTTTTCGAGGATGTAACCAGGAAGTTAGATGGGGGAGATCCAGTGGATGTAGTGTACCTCGATTTTCAGAAGGCATTTGATAAGGTCCCACATAGGAGATTGGTGGGTAAAATCAAAGCTCAGGGCATCGGGGTGAAGACATTGGCATGGATAGAAAACTGGTTGGCAGATAGAAAGCAAAGGGTAGTGGTGAATGGGTGTTTCAGGTGGTGACTAGCGGGGTGCCACAGTGCTTGGTATTGGGACCACAGCTGTTTACAATTTACGTCAACGATTTGGATGAAGGCATTGAAAATAACATCAGCAAATTTGCTGATGATACTAAGCTGGGTGGCAGTGTGACATGTGATGAGGATGTTAGGAGAATTCAGGGTGACTTGGATAGGCTGAGTGAGTGGGCAGATACTTGGCAGATGACGTTTAATGTGAATAAGTGTGAGGTTATCCACTTTGGGAGTAAGAACAGGAAGGCAGATTATTATCTGAATGGTGTAGAGTTAGGTAAGGGAGAAATACAAAGAGATCTAGGAGTCCTTGTTCATCAGTCACTGAAGGTGAAATAGCAAGTGCAGCAGGCAATGAAGAAGGCTAATGGAATGTTGGCCTTTGTTACAAAGGGAATTGAGTACAAGAGCAAGGAAATCCTCTTGCATTTGTACAGGGCCCTGGTGAGACCGCACCTGGAGTATTGTGTACAGTTTTGGTCTCCAGGGTTAAGGAAGGACTTCCTGGCTGTAGAGGAAGTGCAGCGTAGATTCACGAGGTTAATTCCTGGGATGTCTGGACTGTCTTACGCAGAGAGGTTAGAGAGACTGGGCTTGTACGCGCTGGAATTAAGGAGATTGAGAGGGGATCTGATTGAAACATATAAGATTATTAAGGGATTGGACAAGATAGAGGCAGGAAATATGTTCCAGATGCTGTGAGAGTCCAGTACCAGAGGGCATGGTTTGTGAATAAGGGGTAGGTCATTTAGGACAGAGTTAAGGAAAAACTTCTTCTCCCAGAGAGTTGTGGGGGTCTGGAATGCTCTGCCTCAGAAGGTAGTGGAGGCCAATTCTCTGGATGCTTTCAAGAAGGAGCTAGATAGGTATCTTATGGATAGTGGAATCAGGGGATATGGGGACAAGGCAGGAACTGGGTATTGATAGTAGTTGATCAGCCATGATCTCAAAATGGCGGTGCAGGTTCAAAGGGCCGAATGGTCTACTTCTGCACCTATTGTCTATTGTCTAACATAAATTGAGGGATGGTTTTGTGGACCACCTTAGCTCCAACCTCAAAAAGCAGAATTTTCCGGTGGCCACCGATTTTAATTCCTATCCCCATTCCTGTTCAAGTATGTCAGTCCATGACCTCCTCTTCTGTCGTGTTGAGGTCACTCTCAGGGTGAAGGAGCAGCACTTCATATTTTGCATAGGTAGCCTCCAACCTGATGGCATGAATATCAATTTCTCCTTCTGGTAAAATTCAGTTTTTTTACCTTTCCTCTTCCCTCTTCTTCTATTCCTCACTCTGACCTCTTACCTCTTCTACTCACCTGTCTATTACCTACCTCTGCTGTCCTTCCTCCTTCTCTTTCTCACTTGGTCCACTCTCCTCTCCTATCAGATTCCTTCTTCTACAGCCATTTGCCTTATTCACCCATCAACTCCCAGACTCTTTCTTCACCTCCCTTCACCTGGATTCACCTATCATCTTTTGGATTGTCCTCCTTCCCCTCCCCCCACCTTTTTATTCTGACATTGTTCCACTTCCTTTCCAGTTCTGATGAAGGTTTCTGCCCAAAACACTGCCCATTTATTCATTCCCATCGATGCTGCTTGATCTGCTGAGCTCCTCCAGCATTTTGTGTGTGTAGCCGTGGATGTCCAGCATCTGCAGGATTTCTCAGAACATAGAACATAGACAGTACAGCACAGGAACAGGCCATTCAACATATAATGTTGTGCTAAACTAACTATAAAGCAAATCAAAAAAACCCAAGCACCAATCCCTCCTACCTACACCATGTCCATATCCTTCAATCTTCCTTATGTCCTTGGGCCTATCCAAACGTCTCTTAAAAGCCTCTAATGTATTTGCATCTACCACCACACCAGGCAGCACATTCCAGGCACCAATGACTCTATGAGTAAAAACCTTACCCCTCGCATCCCCCTTGAACCTATCCCATCTCACCTCTAAAGCATGCCCTCTGGTATTAGACATTTCAGCCCTGGGAAACTGATACTCTCTGTCCACACTATCTCTGCCTCTTAAAATCTTGTAAATCTCTATCAGATCTTCCCTCAGCATCCGACGCTCCAGAGAAAACAACCCAAGTTTATCCAGCCTCTCATGGTAGCATATGGCAGCATCTTGGTAAAGCTCTTTGCATTTTTCCTACCAAGGTGCAACACCTCACATTTATCTGGGATAAACTCCATCAGGCACTTCTCTGCCTATATCTGCAACTGGCCTGCAGTATATTGCGCTGTATTCTTTGCCAGTCTTCTACATGATCCACAACTCTACTTATCTTGGTATGATCCATAAACTTACCAACCCATCTACATTTTCAGCCGGGTCATTTACACACATCACAAACAGCAGATCCCACCACAGATCCCCGTGGAACATCACTAATTACACACCTCCAGCTCAACTAAGTCCCTTCAACCACTACCCCCTGTCTTCTATGTGCAAGATAGTTCTGAATCCAAACAACCAATTTGCCACAGACTCCATGCGTATTAATCTTCAGGATTTGCCTCCCATGAAGGACTTTGTCAAACACCTTTCTAAAATCCATGTAGTCAACATCCACTGCTCTAATCTCATCAATATATCTTGTGTTTAACATAAGCTCTGCTTCTCTTTCCTGTTTGACCAGTTGAGCACCAAAGTCATCAAACCCGTCAGATTCACAAATCTAATCCAAGAGAGACAATCTGCTCTCCTTACCCCTGAATCAATGACATTGACTTTTAAATGTGGATGGAAAATCTATGATGGCTTTGCCAGTTATGTCCAGATCTTGGGTACTGAATAAATTAAACAAAAGTATTGTGTCTTTAGTGCAAAAGAATAAAAGTGTATAATTTATCTCTATTTTTAAAACTGACTACTTTTTATGGTTCTTCATATGGTTTGTGGTGAGTGAGAGGCGAATTGGAAAATGTGCTGATGTGTTGTATGAGCAAGAGTCCATTCCCAACACTGTAAGCATTGCCCTGTGCAACAGTCCCTGAGGGAGGTAGAGTTGTGGCTTACTTCATTGCCCAGGCTCAATGAACCGTATTAACATAATGAGGCCTCGCTTTGCATGCCAAAAAAATCTAGCTTTATCCATCAATATAAATCAAAAATAAATAATCAATGTGGTATACTCAAAATTAAGTAATGCAGCACACATGTGAATTGTCTTTCAGAAGGCGACCATTTGAAAGGTAAAACCAAAGGGCTAAGCTGAGTAATATTTTAAAATTATCCCTTGGGGAAACAGTGGAACATAAAGTGTATGGGAGGGGGTTGTTTGGGGAGAAAATGAAAAATCCAAGTGAAATTGGTGAAAATATTTAATGAAAACCAAACATGCCAAAAATAAATACCAGGGCTGGTGGTAGAGGCAGATCCATTAGGGGCATTTAAGAAACTCTTAGATAGAGGCACATGGATGATAGAAAAATGGAGGGCTATGTCACAGGGAAGGGTTAGATTGATCTTAAAGTAGGTTAAAAGGACAGTACAACATTGTGGTCTGTGATATGCTGTAATGTTCTTTGTTTTATGGTCTCTGTTAACACTGGGAACACAGGAAAATGAAAATACCTGGAGAATAAGAAAGATTAGTATTTAGCCAGAAGTTCTAATCCTGGTGGCCACAGGACAGAAAGTTGTTGACTAATCGAAGCAACCTCTCATTACCCTCTCGTGTGGAGCAGAGTATGTTTAAAAAGTAAATGGAGTAAGTCTTCAATCAGTTTCAGTGAACAGTCTATCACAGGCTTGTCACTTCCTTCCATCCTGCCCGTCTTCAGGAAGGCTAGTAGTATCATGAAGAATACCTGCCAACCTGTCAACCTGGCCATTTCCTTTTCTTTCTTCTACCTTCTGGGTCTCATTAACTGTAAGCATGGCTGGAGATCGAACCATTTCTGGAACACATAGCACTGCCAGCGCTGGTAAGAATGTGGTTGAAGAGCTAGAGATACCAAGAGGAGGAGCAGTGAGCAAGGATCTCACAAAACTCTCCATCTCAGTTTGCCTCTCCTATTTGTCTGTTATGTTACACTCCTCCTGCATCATCAGTCACCTTCTCTCCCCTTCCCTTCTTTACACTGACCAACTCACCTTTAATCAAGAGATCAGAAGTGGAAAGGGTGAGCAGTTTCAAGTTCCTGAAAGTTATTATCTCTGAAGATCTATCCTGGGCTCAACATATTGATGCAATTACAAAGAAGGCATAAAAACAGCTATATTACATTAAGAACTTGAGCAGAATTGGTATGTCACCAAAGACACTCACAGATTTCTACAGATGCACTGTGGAGTGCATTCTAACTGATTGCATCACTGTTTGGCATGGAGGGGCCACAGCACAGGATCAGAAAATGCTGCAGAAAGCTGCTAACTTAGCCAGTTCCATCATGGGCTCTAGCGTCCGCAACATCCAGGACACATTCAAAAGGCAATGTCTCAAATTGATTGCCTCTATCATTAAGGACATCCCTCATCCAGAACATGTTCTCTTCTCAATGCTACCTTCAAGGAGGATGTACAGGAGTCTGAAGATACACACTCAATGTCTCAGGAGCAGCTTCCTCCCTTCCACCATCCATGAACTCTTCCTCCGTATTTTGCATGCTCTCTCTTTGCACTACTTATTTAATATACATACTTATTGTAATTTATAGTTTTTATTACTATGTATTGAAAACAAGAAATTTCATGACATATGCCAGTGATATTAAACTTGCTTCAGATTCTGGTTTGCAGTCTCAGTCCTGATACATCATCAACCCCTTTCTTCTCAAAGGTGACACTCAACCAGCTGAGCTCTTCAACAGATTGCTGCAAGCTTTTTATCCAGTCTAATATTCAATTACATCATGTTCATCAGTTGCCTTATTACTGACATTTTGGGAGGGGGGAATGGATCAGCCCATCATTGGCTAGAAGTTGAATAGGAATACTCCTTGAAGTACCATGGATATGAGGGCAACTCAGAGGCTGGTTGGATTATGCAGTTCTTGGCTTCTCAAACCCTGAAGGATGCAGCATTATGTGGGACATAGACAGAGTAGGTAGCATGAAACTTTTCCTCATAGCAGAGGTGTTTAAAACCACATATTTCTTTTCAGCACTGCAAATCACTTCCATCATGAGGTAATCAGAATCAGAATCAGACTTTAATCGCCAAGTACCTGTGCACATACAAGGAATTTACTTCCGGCAGATGTTGTCTCTCTGCTCATAACAATAATAATGATAAATATAAATGAAAATATAGATTATACATACAAGTAGTGCAATCCAAGTAATAGTTAGCCGACAGTTAACCGGCAGTTAACTGTTCAGCAAAGTGACCGCAGTAGGGGAAAAACTTCTCCAGTGCCTATTAGTCTTAGTCTGGAGGGATCTGAAGCGCCTACCAGATGGAAGCAGTTCAAACAGTCTGTGCGCAGGATGGAAGGAATCCTTTATGATGTTCCCCACCCCCTTCTTCAACCTGGAAGAGTACAGGTCCACAATAGAGGGCAGGGAGGCTCCAATGACGCGCTCGGCAGTCCTCACTGTGTGCTGTAGTCTGGTTCTATCCTGCTTGGTGGCGGCTCCAAACCACACAGTGATGGAGGTGCACAGGACAGACTCAATGACTGCAGTGTAGAACTGCAGCAGCAATTCCTGAGGCAGACCATATTTCCTCAAGAGCCGCAGGAAGTACATCCACTGCTGGGCCTTCTTCAGGATGGAGCTGATATTCTGCTCCCATTTCAGATCCTGAGAGATGGTGGTTCCCAGGAACCTGAAGTTCTCCACGGTGGACACAGGGCTGCCGCGGACTGTGAGGGGGGACATAACGGGGGGATGTCTCCTGAAATCCACTATTATCTCCTTTGTCTTGAACGTGTTCAGCTCCAGATTGTTCCGACTGCACCAGAGCAGAGCAGAGCAGAGGCCATTTGGCCTATTATCTCTATGTTAGCAGTGTCTGAATAAACATTTCCACTTATCTCATTGGTTCTTCAGATAACTATCTTAAATCCTCATCTATTAGCCTTTAAATCTTCCACTGAATTGCTTTGTAAAGCCATTCATAATCCTGAATCTCTTTAATTTTTACTTTGTGGAACATTCTAGGCTTTCTTTATATAAGTTTTTAAAAACTGCAAACTTGTATCATATGACAAAATATAGAAATGTAAGAAAATGATTCAAACTTCTGGCAAAATAATTTTTAATGTATTTCTATAACAATTCTCTGAAGGATCTTTCAGACAAGCATCTTGATCAGAATACCTGGATGGGAAAGTGTTTCCAAATCTCACTGAAGAGTTCTGCTGAAATAACATGCTCAACTTTGCTTTTTATTCATAGAGAACCCTACCATCATTACTGTTTTTATTAATTGCTTTTCTAAATTTTCTTTATCATAGCAGACTATAGGTGTGTCTATATGGACTTTGACAAGGCCTTTGACAAGATCCCTCTGGGAGGTTGGCCAAGAAGGTTCAGTCACATGGCATTCGGGCTGAGGTAGTAAATAGAATTAGATATTGGCTTTATGGGAGAAGCCAAAGAGTGTTAATAGAGTTGTCTCTCTGACTGGAGGCTTGTGGCTCATGGTGTGCCACAGAGATCAGTGCTGGATCCATTATTGTTTGTCATCTATATCAATGATCTAGATGATAATGTGGTTAACTGGATCAGTAAATTTGTGGATGACACCAAGATATGGAGCTTAGTGGACAGCAAGAAAGATTATCAAAGCATGTAACAGGATCTGGACCATTTGGAGAAGATACATCAGATGGTATTCAATGCAGATAAATGTGAAGTGTTGTGCTTTGAGAAGACCAACCAGGGTAGGATCTACAGTGTACGGTGAGCAGTAGGACACTGAGGAGTGCAGTAGAACAAAGGGATCCGGTTAAATAGATCCAATATTCCTTCAAAGTTGCATCACAGATAGATAGGATCATAAAGAAAGCTTTCAGCATATTGTCCTTCATAAAGCAAAGTACTGTGTACAGGAGTTAGGATGTTATGTTGAAATTGTATAAGACATTGATGAGACCTAATTAGGAGTATTGTTGTCATTTTGGTCACCTACCTACAGGAAGAATGTAAAGAAAACAGAAATAGTGCAGAAAAAATTTGCAAGGACAGTGCCAGTACCTGAAGACCCAAGTTATAGGGAAAGGTTGAATAGGTTAGGGCTTTATTCCCTGGAGAGCATATGAGGGGAGATTTGACAGAGGGACACAAAATGATGAGGAGTATAGATAAGGTAAATGCAAGCAGGTGTTTTGCACTGAGGCTAGGTGAAGGGTCGAAAGAGAAATGTTTAAGGAGAACAAGAGGGAGAACTTCTTCACTCAGAGTGTGGTGGGACTGTGGAATGAGCTGGCAGCAGAAGCAGTGGATGCTGGTTCATTGTCAATATTCAAATGAAAGTTGGATAGGTACATGGATGAAAGGGCTATGGAGGACTATGTTCTGGGTGCAGGTCGATGGGACTAGTTTGGCATGGACTAGACGGGGCAAAGGGCTTGTTTCTGCGCTCTAGTGTTCTATAGCTGTATGACTCTTACAAGTAACTGGATGAAGTGGGGAGGATGTTTTAATTAATGGGACAGTCTATAGCCCAAGTGATATCATGAAAGACTCCACACATTACAGATATTCTAAATTCTTCTCCTTTCTGTCAATCATAGGGTACAACAGCCGAAAGTACCTACCACCAGGCTCAAGGGCATCTTCTATCCTGCTACAATAAATGGTCCCTAAATGCAATAAGGTGGACTCTTGACCTCACGAACTACCTGGTTGTGAGATTGTCTGACTGCACTGAACTCATTCTATATCTGTGACTCTTTATTCTGCATTCTATTATTGTTTTTCCTTTCATTACCTCAATACATGTTGTAATGAGGTGATCTCCATGGATGTCATGTAAAACAATGTTTTTCACTTTGCTTCTGTATATCTGACAAGTTCTTCATACAGAGAGTGAGAAATCTGTGGAATCCATTGCCAGGTCATTGAGTGTCCTTAAGGCAGAGATTGATAGATTTGTGATTGGTAAGGGGCTTAAGAATAATGGAGAAGAGGCAGGAGAGGGGATTTGAAAAGACTATTGGCCATGATTGAATGATGAAACAGACTCAATGAACCAAATGGCCTAGCTCTGCTCCTATGTCTTAAGGTTTTATGATCTAAAGCAAAATGAATGCAGCTGAAATAACTATTATAAAATGTCACATTGCAGAGTTTCATAGAAGATATTTTACATTGATCCATTAAACAAAACTTATTAGCTTCAGTGGGAGCCCTTTAGTTTAGTTTTCTGCATTTGGTGGGTGTCTGGTGCTTTAGTTTTTCGTGTTCAGCCTGGATGCTCTGACACTTGCTCTTTAGCTCATCAGTATGAACATCTAGACACCTTGTCAGTTTATTTGTGAGAAGACCTTTACCAAATAAGAAATGTATTGCGGCCAAACTTGTTCCAATCTCCAGTGCACATTCCTTTTTCCAAAGGTGTTCTTTACTTGTAATATGTACAGCAATACTTGTGGAAAAATTTATGCCTTCATCCATGTAATAAATAATTCAATACTCCCTGCTCAAGTTTGAAGATGGAATATGTGAGACAGAATTCAGGGTTTGGAATAGGAAACAGGAAGGCTTGAGGTGTAAGGACTAACGTTTCAGCAAACTTTGTTGTTCTATATTCATTCTAACTGGAAATAGAACACAGAACATATAACACTACAGCACATGCTTTTCTGTCCACAGTGTTGTGTTGAACTTATTAAACCATTGACTCCCAATTCTTCTAATCCCTCTACACTGTACATTGGCCATATCCTTCCCTAGTCTTCATGTGCAGTGGTATCTAAGAGTCTCCTAAAAGATCCTGTGTTCTCTGTCTTTATTACCATCACTGGCAACGCATTCTAGTCTCTGTATGAAAGACTTGTTTCACATGTCTCCTTTTTAACTTTCACCCCTCA
The DNA here is from genome assembly GCF_030144855.1 of Hypanus sabinus. Classification (NCBI taxonomy): domain Eukaryota; kingdom Metazoa; phylum Chordata; class Chondrichthyes; order Myliobatiformes; family Dasyatidae; genus Hypanus; species Hypanus sabinus. The sequence continues at coordinate 9,364,385 of NC_082720.1, forward strand.
CCATACACCTTAGTTGTTACTCTGGATCTGATACAGCACCAAAAAACACAAAAAGATAAAGAACACAACAATAAAAAAGCAGAACAAATACAAATACTAATACTTTAGATTGCTTATGTTTGATTGTATGTCTATAAAGTGACACTATGCACAAGAACGTCTGTACCACGGTGACTGACAAGAAATGATAAAGTAGTGTTGTGGGGGGTGTGGAGGGCTGTGTTAGTGGGTGAAGGTGTCAAACAGCCTTACAGCCGAGGAAAGTAATTGTTTTTGAGTCTGGCTCGGATGCTATTTAACCACCTTCCTGATGGGACTGGGACAATCTGTCCATGTACCTGGACCCCAATATCCCTCTATTCATATTGGTAACTGAATTTGAGACCATGGATAATATGCCAGAAGAAACCCTCCTTATGAATTACCTAAACTCAGAATGAGCCTTTGAATCATCAATTGCTAATAAATTATGCTAAAAGCACAAAATCCCCTTTGATACAATATTTTCAGTATTCTTGCCAAATGGATATTAGCCAGAATGTTTGAACAAGCTATAACTCCGCTGCCTGAGAGGAATGCTGGAAGGAGATTGAACAGTAACTTTCAAAAATGATTACATCTCTACTAAAGAAGAAAAAAGTCTGTAAGGCAGGAAGGATTAAGTTTGAAGGAGGGGCTAAAGCCCATCTACTTCAAGTTTCAATGTGTTGTGCATTCAGAGATGCCCTTCTGCACACCATTGTTGTAAGGCATGATTACTTGAGTTACTGTCACCTTCCTGTTAGCTTGAACCAGTCTGGCCATTCTCCTGTGACCTTTCTCATTAACAAGGCGTTTCACCCGTAGAATTGCTATTCATTGGATTTTTTTTTGTTACTCACACTATTCCCTGTAAAACTTGGAGACTGTTTTGCGTGAAAATCCCAGGAGAACAGTCTTTTCTGAGAGACAGTCAGATATTATTCCACGATCAAAGTAAATTTGATTATTTTTCCCCCATTCTGATGCATACTAGGAGAAGGAGAATTCCAAGGGCTTCTGTAGAAATATTAACAGCAAAAGAATAGCAAGGGACAAAATTGGCCTATTTGGATATCAGCGTGGTCATCTACGTGAGGAGCCAAAAGAGATGTTGGGGGGGGGGGGATCTTAAATGGATTTCTTGCATCTGTATTCACCTTGGAAAAGGACACTGAGTCAGGGAGCTGAGGTAAAACAGTACTGAGAACATGGACTCTATACAGACTACAGAAGAGGAGGTGCTTACTCTTTTGAGGCAAATTATGATGGATTAGTCCACAGGAGCTGACAAAGTGTTCCCTTGAACCTTGCAGAGGCCAGCAAAGAAATTTCAGGGGCTCCTGGCAGAGGTACATAAAATGTTCTTAGTCATGGGTGAGACACCAGAGAACTGAAGCATATTGTTCCATTGTTCAAGAAAGCCTCTAAGAATAAGCTGGGAAATTATCGGCCAGTGAGGTTTATTTCAGAACTGGGTGAATTATAGAAAAGTATTTCAAGGGACATGATATATGATAATTTGGATAGACAGGTTTGGTTAGGGATAGTCAACATAGCTTTGTGCATGGTAGGTTGTGTATAACCAATCTTGTAGAATTTTTTGAAGAAAGGCAGTGGATGTTGTTCTTGTGGATTTTAGCAAGGCCTTTGACAAAGTCCCACATGGAAAGCTGCTCCAGAAGTTTTAGTCGCTTAGCATTCAAGCTGAAATAGTAAATTGGATTTGACATTAGCTTTGTGGAAGAAACCAGAGAGTGGTAGTAGATGGCTTTCTAAATAGTGGCCTGTTGACTAGTGGTGTGCTGCAAGGATCAGTGCTGGGTCCATTGTTGTTTGTCATCTGTTTCAATGATCTGGATGATAATGTTGTCAGTTGTATCAGCAAATTTATGAATGATACCAAGACTGGGGGGCATGGTAAACAGCAAGGAATGCTATTAAAGCTTATAGTGGAATATGGACCAACTGGACAAATGGACTGAAAAATGGTAAATGGTATTTAATGCAGGCAAATATGGGGTGTTGCACTTTGGGAGATCAAACCAAGGTAGAAGTTACACTGTGAATGATTTGGCTTTGAGGAGTGCAGTAGAACAAAGAGATCTGGGAATATATATCCGTAATTCCATGGTAGTGGCATCACTGGTAGCTAGGGTTGTAAAAAGAACTCAAGGGGTGCTTTATTGAGGCAGTGAGAAATATAGACTGAGTCCAGACAGGGGAAACTAGCTCCCATGAGTGCTGAACTGAGCCTACAATTGTTTACAATTTCTCTCAGTCACATGCAAAGCAATTGCCTGCAATCAAGATAAAATGTTTCCTAAGTGTCAATTATATGAGATACGTCCCACTACAGTGATATCTTCTGCAAACTTGTAGATGGAGTTACAAGCAGAATTTGGCCATACATTTCATATGGGACTAATAGGAGATGCTAAACTTCTATTTCATCACGAGGAAATAGGCATTGTTGACATTGAAGAAAAGGCTGTTGCCATGACAGGATGTGACTAAATTCTCTATTTCCTATCTGTAGTTCGACTCATCGTTATTTGAGATATGGCTCACTAAGTGATATCTTCAGCATGACGGGATTATGGGATTGCGATGGGTGATGATGAGATTAATTGGAGAGATCTTTCAGATAATTTCTTCTTCTGAATGTCCTTCTTTGGGACTATAAAATGCTAAGTCTATTTTTTAGCTTAGAGGGCAAGTAACTTTACCAATACAATTACCTCAGAAGTTTTTTCAAGAACTGAATAAATATGTAAGGAAATTTCTTTGGAAAGGAAAGATGTCAAGAATATCATTGGAAAAATTGACATGTAAATTTGATTTAGGAGGGTTACAACTTCCAAATTTTAAGAATTATTATAAAGCAAATCAACTTAGATTTATTGTGTCTTTTTTTGATGAAGAAAAACCAGCATGGATTAGAATAGAATTAGATAAGATAGGAGAAAATATACCAGAAGATTTTATATATAAATGGGAATCCAATGGATACGGGAAAAAAAAGTATCTCCTATATTAAGACACTTGATCGATTTATGGAATAAGGTAAATATGGACGATGAGATAAAGAAATCTTTATTAGCAAACAGAACTTTAATTCAAAATAGGCTTATTCCTTTTACAATGGATAATAAACTTTTACATAATTGGTTTCAAAAGGGGATTAAATATATAGCTGATTGTTTTGAAGGAGGTATATTGATGTCGTTTGATCAATTATAAAATAAATATAAAATATCAAATAACACTCTTTTCTGTTATTTTCAATTAAAAGCCTATTTATGAGAAAAGTTGGGACAAACAATGTTGATGCCAAAACCTAGTGAAATAGAAATATTAATTCAGAAAGGAAAAATTAAAAAAATTATATCTTGTATGTATAATTTGATTCAAAAGCAGACAATTAAATTAGGAATTCATAAATCAAGACAAAAATGGGAATCTGATCTGAATGTTAAATTTGATGGAAAAAACTGGTCAAGATTATGTTCTGATAGTATGAGAAATACAATAAATGTTCGACTTAGATTAATACAATATAATTTTTACATCAATTATATATCACCCCAGAAAATAAATAGATTAAATTCAAATATGTCTGACCAATGTTTTCGATGTAATCAAGAAATTGGTACTTTTTTACATTCTACTTGGTCTTATTTTAAAATTCAACCATTTTGGATAAATTTAAGACTTTTATTGGAACAAATTATTGGAGTACAACTCCCACATAGTCCACTATTATTTTTATTAGGAGATATTGAAGGGACAATAATGAAATTTAAATTGAATAAGTATCAGAAAAAAATTTATAAAAATTGCATTGGCAGTAGCCAAAAAAGTTATCGCAGTTACTTGGAAATCTGATTTATATTTAACTATGGATCGTTGGAATAATGAAATACATAGTTGTATTCCACTTGAAAAAATTACGTATAATCTAAGAAATGAATATGATATATTTTTGAAATTTTGGTTCCCATACTTACAAAAAATAGGATTAAATACATAGGTCCTTTGAAGATAAAATTATAGTAATTGGGGAAAGTAAAAATAAATATTAAAATTATTTTGAACTCCATGGAGCATGTGGGGATCCTCCGATATCCAGGCAATCTTTCTCTTCTTTCCTTTTTTTTTTCTTTCTTTAGATAAGGGTTAAGGGGGGAGGGTTAAGGGGAGGGGGGAGAGTTAATATTATTTTTCTTACTATATTATTACCACATTTATTCTTTGTAATTTCTAAAATTTAATAAATAAATAATATTTTAAAAAAGAGGGCAAGTAGGGAATACCATCTTGTTTCAGATGTTTTTTCAGCATTTAGTAGGATGCTTGGAGCCAGGCTCTCATTTTTATCTTCTATCCTTGGGAATATGAACACATTGGAAGAATGAATCCTGGTCTGCTAAAACTTACATTGATCACTGATGCACCATCAATAACTCTCGGAGACGTGAGGTGAGATATAGGCTTTTATTGGCTGGAAGAAAGAACAAGTAGCAAGTGACCACCACACAACATGTGGAAGGGGCTGTGCCTCCAATCGCCTTTATACCGGGGTCTGTGGGAGGAGCCACAGGAGCAGTCAGCAGGGTATATGTGTAGGTGTCCAGACAGGTATATGTAGTTCACCACAATCACATAAAGCATGTCATCATATAATTTCATAAATGGCTCCTTTAGATATGCAAATATCAATGCAAAAAACACACTTTCATGCAAAAGTGTTGCCTATAACTGGATCACATAAAGTTTTGCATGTTTCTCCTCCTATGTTCCGTGAAATCTCCACATCCTATTATTTCAGCTTTGGGGGTTTGACCCCACCACCTCATTTATCTTGAACACACTTGGAGTTCCTGCATTAGCCTGCACCCTATACGTTCAACATGGCAAACTGCCCTCTTTGTGTTTCTCAGTGTTTCTAAGAAAGGAAAAATAAACTTGCATTCACACAAATATTGTTCTTCTTAAAGAGACTGGGGTACCTTGTGATTTCTTTCCAAACAAGCTAAAGCATTTCAATTTATTGCATTCAATATTTATATGTCAAAATTGTATTAATGATGAACCAGCAACCCTGGAAGAATATAATCTTGGAACTTCTGTAGCATGTGGCCTGACAAATTTCCATCCAGAAACATTAAGGCTGTAGATTTTAAGCTCCCACTATTATCATCTACCAAAATGGAGCTGCACAGTTTACAGCACCAGAAACCCAGGTTCAATCCTGACCTCTGGTGTTATCAGTCTGAGATCCACAAGGCCTTCAACCTATGCCCCATTACGCTGTCACCATATTCTCAGTATCTCTATCAGCTAATCCTCAGTGTAATCACGTTATCATAACTTTAGTGTAATTTTATCAGGCTTTCCTTAATGTATCTCTAACTGCATATCCTCAGTGTAATCCTATCGGTGCATTCATAATGTAATTCAATCAGCATATCCTCAGAGTAATCCTATCATTTAGCCCTGATGTAACCCTATCGACTGATCCTTGATATAATATTATCAAACTATCCTTAACCCTATCAGTATAAGCTCTTTTTAGTCCTCTCAGCAATTCCTGAATATAATCTTATCAACATATCCTCAGTTTAGTCCTATCAGCACACTCTTCTTGTATTTTCTTCTTAATGTGTCTATCTAGTTTTTCATTATTCACATCCATGCATTAAAGTAGGTAAGTGCAAGTCTGATTAAGGCATTGAATGTCAGTCTGCCCATGATGCACTGTGTGGTCCCTACTGTGGTGTAACAGGTCCTTCTGAGAAAGAGTTACACATCCAGTCTCTTAAAGAGCTAGACACTCAGTTGTCTCCGTATCACCTGTCCATTTGTATTTTCCAAATTTAAAAACTCTTTGAAATTCTGTCTTCAATGTTTCTGGGATGTTCTACAGAAACACATTCATAGAGTTACATGGCATGGAAAGAGGTCTTTCAATGCAATTTTGTGCATGCTGACCAAAGTGTCTATTTAGAAGATAGGACAGTAGCGCACAGGAACAGGCCATTCAGCCCACAATGTTGTGCTGAGCAATCTAAAAAACGCATCAAAAACACCCAAACACTAATCCCTCCTACCTACACCAGGCCCATATCCTTCTATATAAACATATAACAATTACAGCACGGAAACAGGCCATCTTGGCCCTTCTGGTCCGTGCCGAACACTTACTCTCACCTAGTCCCACTGACCCGCACTCAGCCCATAACCCTTCATTCCTTTCCTGTCCATATACCTATCCAATTTTACTTTAAATGACAATACCGAACCTGCCTCTACCACTTCTACTGGAAGCTCATTCCACACAGCTATCACTCTCTGAGTAAAGAAATTCCCCCTCATGTTACCCTTAAACTTTTGCCCCCTAACTCTCAACTCATGTCCTCTTGTTTGAATCTCCCCTACTCTCAATTGAAAAAGCCTATCCATGTCAACTCTATCTATCCCCCTCATAATTTTAAATATCTCTATCAAGTCCCCCCTCAACCTTCTACGCTCCTAAGAATGAAGACCTAACTTGTTCAACCTTTCCCTGTAATTTAGGTGCTGAAACCCAGGTAACGTTCTAGTAAATCTTCTCTGTACTCTCTCTATTTTGTTGATATCTTTCCTATAATTCGGTGACCAGAACTGTACAGAATACTCCAAATTCGGCCTTACCAATGCCTTGTACAATTTTAACATTACATCCCAACTCCTATACTCAATGCTCTGATTTATAAAGGCCAGCATACCAAAAGCTTTCTTCACCACCCTATCCACATGAGATTCCACCTTCAGGGAACTATGCACCATTATTCCTAGTCACTCTGTTCTACTGCTTCTTCAATGTCTACCATTTACCATGTATGTCCTATTTGTATTATTCCTACCAAAATGTAGCATCTCACACTTATCAGCATTAAACTCCATCTGCCATCTTTCAGCCCACTCTTCTAACTGACTTAAATCTCCATCCTTCTTATATCTATGTGTTTATCCAAACATTTCTTAGAAGCCTTAAATGTATTTGCCTCTACCACCATTCCAGGCAGTGCATTCCAGGCATCCGTGACTCTCTGAGTAAAAAACCTACTCCTCCCAACCCCCTTGATCCTACCCCTCTCACCTTCAATGAATGCCTTCTGGTATTAGACATTTCAACCTTGGGAAACAGATACTCTCTGTGCACTCTATCAATACCTCTCAAAATCTTGTAAACCTCTATCAGATCTCCCCTCAGCCTCCACTGCTCTAGAGAAAGCCAAGTTTATCCTGCCTCTCATGATAACACATGCCTTCTAAACCAGGCAGCATCCAGGTAAATCTTCTCTGCACCCTCTCCAAAGACTCAACATACTTCCTATTGTGGGTTGTCCACAACTATATACAATATCCCAGATATGACATAACCAGAGTTTTATAAAGTTGCAGCATATCCTCTTGATGTTGGAAGTCAATGGCTTGACTAATAAAACCAGGCATTCCGTAGCCCTTCTTATCCACTTTATTCAACTGTGTAGCCTCTTGGTCCCATTTCCTTCATTTGGCCCACATCCCTCTAAAGCTTTTTTATCTAATGAAATGCTTTTTAAAATCTTTTATTCTACTTTCCTCTGTCAACTCCTCTGGTAGCCCATATTACATACTCTCCATCCTCTGTATGAAAAGCCCTAATCCTAACTGCTCAGATCTGCTGTAGCATCTCATCTTATACCTATGCTTTCTAGTTTTATAGCCCTCTATATTGGGATAAAGACTGACCAAATACCTTACCTACGTCCCTCATAATTGTTAAACCTCTATCGAGTCACCACTCCAGAAAAATTCCTATGCTCCAGGAAAAGCCAGCACAGCCTTGTCCAGTCTCTCTTTAAAACTTAAACACTCCAGTCCTGATGGAGTCCAGTACTTGTGAATCTTTACTTGCTTAATCATAAACTTCCTATTTTGTGACATCTAAACCTAGCTACAATACACTCAATATGTTTCCAGCAATGTTTTGTACAACTCGAATGTGATATCCTTACTCTTGTACACAATGCCAGGGCTGTTGGGCAAGCATGTCATAAACCTTCTTCATCACCCTGCCTACTACCTAGAGCTATTTACTTGTACTGCTGGGTCTGTCTCTTCAACATCAGGACGCTGACATTCACTGTGTACGTCCTGCCCTAGTTTAACTTCCTAAACTGTGCCACCGAGCACTTGTCAGAGTTGCATTCCATGCAATCCCTTTGTGTACCTACTCAGTTGATCAATATTCTGTTGTAACCTCAGGCAGTCCACTAGACACCAATATTTGCAAATTTACTAATCATGTCTACATTCTCATCCAAGTTATTAATACATATGCTAAACAATGGGGGGGGGGGGTCCAGCACTGATCCCTATGAAACACCACTAGCCAAAAGTCACCAGTCTTATGAACAATGCCTGCTTCCTTTCAGCAGACCAAGACAATTTTGTATCCCGAATATACACAGAACAGGTGACTTGTTGGCCAGCTACTGCCTCACAGGTGCAGTGTGTGGTATTTGCTTATTCTCCCTGTAACCATGTGGCATTGGTCAAACTGGACTTGGAGAACTGTGAGCAGCTTTGGGCCCCTTATCTAAGAAAAGATGTGCTGGTACTGGAGAGAGTCCAGCTGAGGTTCACAAGAATGTTTCCGGGAATGAAAGGGTTAATGTTTGAGTAGCATTTGATAGCTTTGGGTCTGTACTTACTGGTGTTTAGAGGAATAGTGAAAGTTCTAGACAGTGTGGATATGGAGAGGATGTTTCTTAATAATGAGTGAGTCTACAAACTTAAATAGAGGGATGTCCATTTAGTACAGAGATGAAGAGAGAGTTCTTTAGCCAGAGGCTGGTGAACCTGTGGAATTCATTGCCACAGATGGCTGTGCAGGCCAAGTCACTGATAATATTTAAAGTGGAGGTTGATAGTTTCTGGATTAGTCAGGGAATCAAAGGTTATGGTGAGAAGGCAGGAGAATGGGGTTCAGAAAGGTAACAAATCATCAATGATGGAGGAGACTCAATGGGCCATGTGGTGTAATTCTACACCGATGCTTTGTGGTCTTATGGTTTCCTCAGTATTCCAAAGATGTATGGGCTTGTAGACTAAACTGCCAGTGCATATTGTTCCTGGTGGAGAGGGGAGTGGTGGAGTATCTGAAAGGGAGTTGATAGGAAAGGTTGAACAAGTTAGGTCTTTACTCCTCGGAGAGTAGAAGGTTGAGGGGGGACTTGATAGAGGTATTTAAAATTATGAGGGGGATAGATAGAGTTGACGTGGATAGGCTTTTTCCATTGAAAGTAGGGGAGATTCAAACAAGAGGACATGAGTTGAGAGTTGGGGGCAAAAGTTTAGGGGTAACACGAGGGGGAACTTCTTTACTCAGAGAGTGGTAGCTGTGTGGAATGACCTTCCAGTAGAAGTGGTAGAGGCAAGTTTGATATTGTCATATAAAGTAAAATTGGATAGGTATATGGACAGGAAAGGAATGGAGGGTTATGGGCTCAGTGCGGGTCAGTGGGACTAGGTGAGAGTAAGCGTTCGGCACGGACCAGAAGGGCCAAGATGGCCTGTTTCCATGCTGTAGTTGTTATATGAAAATGTGCAGAGAATTAAAAAACAGCTATATCAGTGGAAATGGGTGATTGATAGTTGATGGGGTGGCACAGTAGCGCGATGGCTAGTACAATGCTTTACAGTACAGGCAACCCAGGTTCAATTCTTGCCACTGTCTGTAAGGAGTTTGTATGTTCTCCCTGTGACTGTATGGGTTTCCTCCGGGTGCTCGGGTTTCCTCCCACAGTCCAAAGACGTCCCAACTGGTCATCGTAAAGTGTCCCCATGATTAGGCTCAGATTAAATTGGAGGATCGCTGGGTGGCACAGCTCAAAGAGCCAGAAAGGCCTATTCCACACTGTATCTCAATAATAAATAGTTAGCATAGAGCCAGTGGGCTGAAAGAATGTTTCCATGTTGTACCTCTCTATGACTCTATACAATAGAACATGCATAGAATAGACCCATTGAATTAATGAAATGTATCTTGAGTGCCGAGTAAACTTAGAATGTACATTCTTTTCCTCAGACACCCAAAGATACAATGAAAGCATTGGTATATTCATCATGATATCAATTATATCTGCTCTCATTTAGATATGGCTCCTGAGATATGGCAATAATCCACATGCCAAGGGCAGTGTTTAGACTGAAACCTCCAGTCAAGGCTTTGAAATCTGCTTGCTGCATTAGTGACTAATTAGAGAGTGAAATGTCTGTCTAAAAGGATTTTCTGTGCTTCCTCTTCCTTTACTCTCGAGATGAGAGCATTCTCCTATTACAAAGTTTCATCTGCATTCTTCGCAACTTAGAAGAATTTGAGGGGGGTGGGAGTGAACTTTGAAATATACAAAATCCAAAGGGGATGTGACTGTGTAGATGCTGAGATGTTTCCATAAGTTAATTGAAAGAACATGCTGATGAGAAAAAGGAGCAGTTATTTATAACTGTGGTACATAGGAATTTCTTCTCATTGAGGATTGTGGACATGAGATCACTGGGGGATTTTAAAGAAGTTGATAAGCTTTGAAAGATCAAGGAATTGAGGACTATGTGGTCTTGGGGCAGAAGAGGAACTGAATGCCATGGCCATATTGAATGGCAGAGCTGGCTTGAGAGGTCAAGTCCAGCACATAGTTTCTTGTGTATTCTGTAATGTAGTGCAGGATGAAACAATTTGTCTAGATAGAGTGAAGGGTATGTATGTGAATAACCCCCTTGTTGTGTGAAATCAAGTTCATGGGTTCAGTGAGTAGGGACAGAACACTCACTACTGCTAGGTAGTTAACTATTTATTTACAGGAAAAGACAGACACTGAACATTGAATACACCCTTCAAGTCACACCTACAAATACATATCAGAAGTGTGCACTTGCACACTCGCTCACTGCACTACACTTGCACTGTTCCCGCAGCACTGGTTGTGTCCCATTCCGAAGTGACACAGAGAGATAAGAGATCAGGCAGGTGCTTTCTGTGTGCTAGGTTTATACTTTACCGGCACTGTATCATATTTAGTCATATGACAGCCAGTGGAAGGGCCGCCAAGCACCTTAAACAGGCCAATCCCTAGCTAGCATGGAGCAGCAGCTTTCAAAGAACAGATAAGATTAACATTTCCTGAAACATTCTACTCCCTGAATCATGCAATGATGTGACACTCAGCCCATGGGCTTGTATAGCCCCCACAGATGCCCCACTTAACACTATGATACCCCAGATTATCAGCTCACCAATTGTTACCCAGTATACTGCAGTGACCCACTAACACTCCAAAGCCACGCAAGGCCACCAACTTATATCAGGTCATATTAGTTAAGGATCTGGACCCTGACTTTCCTGATCTTACTTATTGGCTGCTGGATATACCCAGCCTGATGAGTAGTGTTGTCAGACTTGTCGGGGATGTAGGTTTAGCACTCCTGGCCAATCACAGTGCAGGTACCATCTTTCTCCAGAAGTAGTTCAAGGCCATCTGATTTTGCAAGGCAAGCATCTGAATAGCCCAGAATGTGGTTCCACAACTGACACTCTTGCTGCACCTGTACCACTACATATCAAATAAGTAAAGGCATGCACTTGGAGGAGAAGTTAACACGTGTATTCACTTTTCAGAGGGAGCAACAAATCATTGCACATCATTGCAATGATTTCAGTTCTCAGTCAATAATTAGTGCTAAAGGGAGTCATTGTGCTAAAAGAAATAGATCCATACATTACACTTCCTCCTCCTTTAGATTAATGTAACACAAAACTGTATATGTAACTAAACATTCAATTTCCCTTTAACAGACCATATTCAAAGAAACATGCTTTCACAATAATACTGTTTTCTTGATTTTTCTCTTTTTAAATAACAGTCCATAATGATGCTATACTAAAAATTCAGTCTTTTGAGTGGCGCTCTGTTTCTTTCAGGATAGCACCTCTGGACATGTGGAGTGGCATCAGGTTTGGCTGGTGTTTTATCAAAGACAACTTTCTCCGTTGCAGGTGTCACGTTGCAGTTAGTGACATGATCTTCACTGAGAGGTAAGTCTGATGATTATAATATGTCCATCTTGTTGGATGCAGTTGACTCAGGTGTGTTCTTCAATTGAACATCCAGTATCTGGTTCACATGATGTCTCCATGTCTGATCTCCAACATCCACTGTGTTTATCAGTGGTCTAGTTCTTGTGGCTATCCTACCTGGTGTCCATTTGCCTTTTCTGTAATCACATTCTAGGACTTCCTGTCCAACCTTGAAGCACCTTGCTGATTTACTTGGCAACTGGCAAAACTGTTTATTCTGCACTTCCCTCCAGAAGTCTGGTTTCAGGAGTTCTATGTGAATCTCAGATTCCTGTTCATGAACAGTATTGCAGGTGTTTGATTTGTTGTTGCATAAACAGAGTTCTAATACACAACAAGGAAGTTGTCCACCTTGTGCTGCAGAGAGATGTCCTCCTTGTCCATCACTTTAATGGACTTCTTGAAGATTTCCATAAACCTTTCAGCTAACTCATTCGATACTGGGTGGTGAGGAGTTCACTTGAAATGCCTGATACCATTTTCCTTCATGAACAGTTGAAATTCTACTGATGTGTATTGTGGTCCATGGTCACTCACAATTTATTCTAGTAAGCTATTTATAGAGAAGATAGTCCTCTGAGTGGAAATAATATTTTCTGATGTGGTTGACTTCATTGGTATAACCTCTGGCCACTTCAAATGAGCATCCACAGCAATCAGGAACATGGAGTCCATGAATGGCCCAGCAAAGTCAATACGCACTCTTTGCCATGGTGAAGATGGCCGCTCCCACAGGTGTTACGGTGCCTGTGGGGGTGTATTTTGAACTTTGTGGCATTCTGAAAAGCTTTTGGCCAAGTATTCAATCTGTTTATCTATTCCTGACTACCACACGTAGCTCTGGGAGAGACTCTTCATCTTGACTGTACCCAGGGGTCCTTCATGCAGTTTCTCTAACACTCTAGTACACAGTTTAGAGGGAACCACAACCTGAGATTCACACATCAGCATTCTTTGACACACAGACAGTTGGTCTCATCTCATTGAGAACTCTGGAAGCTAGGATTACCATGAGCTGGTCAGTCTTGCATCATGATGTCCTCAACTACTGACAACATCCGGTCATTCCTTATTTCTATCTGTATTTCAGAATTTGTTACTGGTAGCTGGTCACTAATACGATGTGGAACACTTCTGCTGAGTCACAGAATGAAGTCTTTTTTTTTCTTCAGTAGTCAACAGTGGAGGTGTGGCAAGCCATTTAGCACCGCTGTGTTGTTTCGTGCCCTTGAACTCTATGTCACAGAATGGGCTCCTAAGAAAAGGGCCCAACATTGCACCCTGGTAGCAGACATCACTGGGATTCCCTTTCTGGGATTGAAGCTGGACACAAGGAGCTGGTGGTCTGTCATTAGGGTATACTTTTGTCCATAGAGGTAGTGGTGGAATTTCTTTACTCCTCATATTAGATGAAGGGCCTCCTGGTTGATCTGGGCGCAGTTGCATTCTGTGCTGGTCAGTGATCTTGAAGCAAATGCAACTGGACGTTCAGATCCATCATTCATAGTGTGCGACAAAACAGCATCAATGCTATAAGGGAACACCAATCCGAGAGGTAGAGATGGGTCATAATGGGAAAACAGTTCATCTGATGTTATTAGTCTCTTTCCTTGTATGCTCTTTCACATGTGCGTGGAATGGGCTGCCTGCGGTGCTGGTGGAGGCGGAAATGATAGGGTCTTTTAAGAGACTTCTGGATGGAGAAGCTTAGAAAAATGGAGGGCTATGGGTAAGCCTAGGTAGTTCTAGGGCATGTTCAGCACAGCTTTGTGGGCGAAAGGGCTTGTATTGTGCTGTAGGTTTTCTATGTTTCTATCATTCTGACCATTTTCACTTTGCTCCTGTGGGTGCAGCACTGTAGCAATGTTTGGGAGAAACTAGTGGTGGTAGTTTACAAGGTCAAAAAATGACCTGAGTTGTGTCACATTTTCCAGCTTGGGTGCCTGTAGCTCTGCTTCAGTCTGCTCTTGTGACTTGTGTAAGCCAGGCTTGTCAATGACATGTCCACAACATGAGATTTCTTCCTTGAAAAAACTCACATTCCTCTCTCTTTGCACACAGACCACATGCGAGGGCTGGTTGAAAAGCTCGAGGTCCAAGTTAGGAGGAGTCAGTTTTAAAAAACCTAGCACATTTATTTTTCAACATAGTCCCCTCCTACTTTTACACACTTAGTCCAGTGGTTGTGGAGCAGACAGATCTTGGACCTCCAGGAAGAGTCCACAACGAGGTGATTGATAAGTTCATGGCCTAAGGTATAAGGAGATGAATTATACAGCTCTCTTTACACACACATGCAGTTCAACTCTTTCAGTGATTATGCAGAAAGTTTGAAGTTAATAACTCATCAGTTAATAACTCATCAGGGGTGATTGATAAATTTGTGGCCTAAGTTAGAAGGAGATGAGTTACTAACTTCAAACTTTCTGCATAATCATTCAAAGAGTTGACCTGCATGTGCACGTAGCGAGAGCTGTATAACTCATCTCCTTCTCCCTTAGGCCACGAACTTATCAAACACCCCTGCTGTGGACACTTTCTGGAGGTCCAATATCCATATGCTCCATGACCACTGGACTAAGTGTGTAAATGTAGGAGGGGACTACGTTGAAAAATAAATGTGCAAGGTTTTCTAAAATTGACTCCTACAACCTTAGGCCTCGAACATATTAATCACCCCTCGTACTCTCAGCCTGGTAGCTACTTTACCAAGGTTCTGGAGGGTCTCTTCATCATTCTTGTCAGTCACAATGATGTCAGCAAGGTAACATTTTGTTCCTGGAATATCTTGGAGCAATTGGCCCATTGCTCTTTGCTAAATTGCTGGAGCTGATTTGATGCCAAAGACAGGACAATTATACTGTAACAGACTCATGTGAGTGTTGATAGTGAGGAACTTCCTGTTTAACTCCTCATTCTCCATTTACAGATAGGCTTGTGACAAGTCAATCTTTGAAAACCTTTCCCCACTTGCCAAAAATGCAAAAATGTCTTCTATACGCAGCAGAGGATACTGCACAGTACACAGAACAAGGTTGATGCTCACTTTGAAGTCCTTGCATATGCAAACCATTCGGCCTGCTCTTGATCACTGGGACAATGGGCATAGTCCAATAACTCCACTCAACTCCAGACAGAATATCAGAGACCTCCAAGCTCGAAGTTCAGCATCCACATTAGAACGTAATGTGTAAGGAACTGAATGCGTTTTATGGAATTTTGGTGTTGCTGCTTCATCCAGTTCAATTCTGGCCATCATGCCTTTGAGTTTACCAATACCATTCTCAAAAACCTTCTCATTAGCATATTTGAACCAACAGTTATTTGCACCATGAGAAAATCTGATACATCCATAACATTTTTGTTTTTTTGCACCATTTAGGGACATTTTGTGCGTTTCACATTCTAAACTCTTTTTCTGTGGTTCTGCCATATCCTTTGCTACAGATTTTGGAATGGTCACTGCCCATTCCAAGGTTAGGTCTCTTTCTGACAGTAGCCGCTTTTTTGTTCTGATGAAGGGTCTCAGTCCAAAACGTCAACTTTTTACTCTTTTTCATAGATGTTGCCCAGCCTGCTGAGTTCCTTTAGCATTTGGTGTGTGTTGTTTGGATTTCCAGCATCTGAAGATTTTCTCCTGCTTATGAATACCGTAAATTCCTGTGTATAAGCTGAGAATCTGGCCCTAAATTTTGGTCCTAAAATTAGGGGGTCAGCTTATACAGAGGGTGCCAACTTCGGAAAAACGAATACATGGAAGACAGATTGTATTTATTGGCTGTTTTTGAGTCAAATTCGTTCCACTGTCGACACATGAATTCTTTGAATGGTTTGTTTAAACTCACATCTCGTGGCTGGAGCATGGATGTCAAACCACTGGGGATGACTTCAATGTCCGTATCTTCAGCTTTCAATGCTGCTTTTGTCTCACTTGACAAGTGCGCTTTGAACATGTCCCAGACAAATAGTGACGTTTTCTTCCCAAAACCTTCGTGACGTCGATGCCACACCTCTTTAACCCTCTTCAAGCAACCCGCTTCGTCCATCCAGCAGCATTCTTGAACGTAAACAACAACATCCCGCGGGGATTTTCTGAGCAATCTTTGTTTTTTGTCTCAACACAGGATCACGTCTAGTCATTAATCGGTGCTCCAACTTTACGTAACTTTGAAATTTTCGCTGACCTCATGGTGTTTTTTGGCCAATTTCAACGCTTGAATTCGAATCATTTCTCTGGTAACGATGTATCCAGACATTCACTGGTGATTCACCCACTCTAAAACTTTTTCTTCCAGTTCCGGCCACTGGCATGCTTTCCCGTGGTTTGCACATTTTGTCTTTGGCATTTCCCTCAGCGTGTCCTCTGCTTTTCTCCACTCTCTCACTTGTTTCTCATTTACACTAAACTTCTTAGCAGCTGCAGGATTATTCATTCCTTTAGCAAAATCAACAACCTTCAGCTTGAAGCTAGCATCATATCGCATTTGTTTTAATCTTTTGTACATGGTGGTCGCAAACTCAGTACTGAGTACACATACTGATCCCGCCACCCCGTGTTATGTCTTAACGAGATTACAATGAGTGCTAAATGGTTTCACGAGGGTTACATTTCAGAGGATTTTTTTTAACCATTTGAGACCTAATCCAAAATTTCCCTCTCTGATTTATTTATTAAGAATTCATTTATAATGCATGTAGGCCTGTTTTCTTAGCAGGTACTGGTTCACGAAATTTCCAGGGTCCGGACCTGGCAAAGCTAAGTACTGGCATGTGAGATCTTGTGATCTTTTCTGGTTAAATCAAAAATCTCTAGAAAAAGGGTTGGTTTATACAAAGGTAGCATGAAAAAGTCACTTTTTTAACTTTGAAAATGGGGGGTTCTCTTATACTCTGGGTCGGCTTATACTCCGAAATATATGGTAGTCCCTTTTGAATGCTGTGACTATACATGCCACAACAGACCTGCCCCTTAATGCATCAGAAAGTCCATCTCTAAAATCACTGTATTGGGAAAGTTTGCTTAGTTCTGTAATATATTCAGAAATGCTTTCATCCTTTGACTGGTTCCTTTTGTGAAATCTAAGTCTCTCAGTTTTGGACTTGTGATTTTGCAAAATTGCAACACTTTCTTTAAATGTCTTGCTTCCTGGCTTTTCAGGAGTTACTAAGTTGCATAAGGGACTATGTTCTAGCATCCATTAAACTAAGAAGTGTGGAGACTTTCTGTACCTCATCCACCCCAAAAGCCTTACAATATAGTTCTCTACCCTCTTGATATACAATTCCCAGTCCTCATTAGCACTATCAAATTTGTCAACTTTCCCGACTCAGGCTGTTGTCATGTTATTTTTACTTTAGTTTTGCTAGTTGTGCATCTCTCACTGTGTATTGTGCACTGTAACTCATGCATCCTTTAATAGCATCTGCAACTGCCTTCTTTGTATTTAGACAATAGACAATAGACAATAGGTGCAGAAGTAGACCATTCGGCCCCTCGAGTCTGCACCGCCATACTGAGATCATGGCTGATCATTCACTATCAATACCCAGTCCCTGCCTTGTCCCCATATCCCTTGATTCCCCTATCCATCAGATATCTATCCAGCTCCTTCTTGAAAGCATCCAGAGAATTGGCCTCCACCGTCTTCCGAGGCAGTGCATTCCACACCTCCACAACTCTCTGGGAGAAGAAGCTCTTCCTCAACTCTGTTTTAAATAACTGACCTTTTATTCTTAATCCATGCCCTCTGGTACTGGACTCTCCCAACATCTGGAACATATTTCCTGCCTCAATCCTATCAAATCCTTTAATTATCTTAAACATTTCAATCAGATCCCCTCTCAATCTCCTCAATTCCAGCATGTACAAGCCCAATCTCTCCAATCTCTCTGCGTAAGACAGCCCTGCCATCCCAGGAATCAACCTAGTGAATCTACGCTGCACTTCCTCAATTGCCAGAATGTCCTTCCTTAAACCTGGAGACCAAAACTGTACACAATATTCCAGGTGTGGTCTCACCAGGGCCCTGTACAAATGCAAAAGAACATCCGTGCTCTTGTATTCAATTCCCCTTGTAACAAAGGCCAACATTCCATTTGCCCTCTTCACTGCCTGTTGCACTTGCTCATTCACGTTCATTGACTGGTGAACTAGGACTCCTAGGTCTCTTTGCATTTCTCCCTTACCTAACTCGACACCGTTCAGACAATACTCTGCCCTCTTGTTCCAGCTTCCAAAGTGGATAACTTCACATTTATTCACATTGAATGACATCTGCCAAGTATCTGCCCACTCACTCAGCCTATCCAAGTCTCCCTGTATTCTCCTAATGTCCTCTTCGCATGTCACACTGCCACCCAGTTTAGTATCATCAGCAAACTTGCTGATATAGTTTTCAATGCCCTCATCTAAATCATTGACATAAATCATAAAGAGCTGCGGTCCCAATACAGAGCCCTGTGGTACCCCACTAGTCACCTCCAGCCAGTCCGAGAAACACCCATTCACTGCTACCCTTTGCTTTCTATCTGCCAACCAGTTTTCTATCCATGTTGAAACCCTGCCCCAATGCCATGAGCTCTGATTTTACTCACCAATCTCCTATGTGGCACCTTATCGAATGCCTTCTGAAAATCTAGGTACACAACATCTACTGGCTTACCCTCATCTAACATCCTTGTTACACCCTCAAAAAACTCCAACAGATTAGTCAAGCATGATTTGCCCTTGGTAAATCCATGCTGGCTCGGCCTAATCCTATTTCTGCCATCTAGATGTGCCACTATTTCGTCCTTAATAATGGACTCAAACATCTTCCCCACGACTGACGTTAGGCTAACAGGGCGATAGTTCTCCGTTTTCTCCTTCCCTCCCTTCTTGAAAAGTGGGACAACATTAGCCACTCTCCAATCTTCAGGAACTGATCCTGAATCTAAGGAACATTGGAAAATGATTACCAATGCATCCGCAATTTCCTGAGCCACCTCTTTTAGAACCCTCGGATGCAGACCATCTGGACCCGGGGATTTATTAACCTTCAGTCCTACCAGTCTACTCATCACAGTTTCTTTCCTAATGTCAATCTGTCTCAATTCCTCTGATATCTTATGACCCTGGCCCATCCATACATCTGGGAGATTGCTTGTGCCCTCCCTGGTGAAGACAGATCTAAAGTATGCATTAAATTCTGTTGCCATTTCCCTGTTTCCCATAACAATTTCTCCCAATTCATTCTTCAAGGGGCCAACATTGTTCTTAACTATCTTCTTTCTCTTCACATAGCTAAAAAAGCTTTTGCTATCCCCTTTTATATTCCTGGCTAGACTGAGCTCATACCTGATTTTTTCTCTGCGTATTGCTTTTTTAGTTAAGATCTGCTGTTCCTTAAAACTTTCCCAATCATCTGTATTCCCACTCATCTTAGCCCTGTCATACTTCTTTTTCTTTAATGCTATACAATCTCTGACTTCCTTTGTCAACCACTGTGGCCCCTTCCCCCTCTTTGAATCCTTCCTTCTCATTGGAATGAACTGCATTTGCATCTTTTGTATTATGCCCAAGAATATCTGCCACTGCTGATCCACTGTCTTTCCTGCCAGGGCATCCGCCCATTTAACTTTGGCCAGCTCATCCCTCATGGCTCCGTAGTCTCCTTTATTTAATTGCAACACTGACACCTCTGATCTGCCCCTATCCCTCTCAAATTGTAGATAAAAACTTATCATGTTATGATCACTACTTCCTAATGGCTCCTTTACTTCAAGATCACTTATCAATTCCTGTTCATTACACATCACCAAGTCCAAAATAGCCTCGTTCCTGGTTGGCTCAAGCACAAGCTGTTACAAAAATACATCCCTTAGACACTCCACAAACTCCCTATCCTGGGGTCCAGCACCTACCTGATTCTCCCAGTCCACCTGCATGTTGAAATCTCCCATAACGATTGCATTACCTTTAGCACATGCCAATGTTAACTCCCTAATCAACTTGTACCCAATATCCACGCTACTGTTTGGGGGCCTGTACACAACACCCATTAGGGTCTTTTTACCCTTACTGTTCCTCAGCTCAATCCACACAGACTCTACTTCCCCTGTTCCCAAGTCACCTCTTGCTAAGGACTGAATCTCATTCCTCACCAACAGGGCCACCCCACCCCCTCTTCCCATATTTCTGTCTCTACGATAGCACGTATACCCTGGTACACTCAATTCCCAGGCCTGATCCCCTTGCAGCCATGTCTCCGTTATCCCAACAATATCGTAGTTCCCCATTTTCATCTGAGCTTCAAGCTCATCTGTCTTATTTCTGACACTACGCGCATTCAAGTATAGAATTCTTAGCCCATTCCTCCTCTCTTTGCTTAAAACACTGCCTACTGTACCTAACCCAGCTCCTTGAACTTCCATCAGGCAAATTGCACCCTGAATTTTGATGACCTTCTCAAGATCACCCAAACCTTGTACACATTTAACCCCATGCACCTTCTGACCAACCCTCTGGATCTGGATCCCTGCCCCCTGCACATCTAGTTTAAACCCCCCTGAGCAGCACTGGCAAATACTCCTGCAAGAATGTTAGTACCCCTCCGGTTCAGATGTAGACCATCCCTTCGAAACAGATCCCAATGTCCCTGGAACAAAGACCAATTATCCAAAAACCTGAACCCTTCCTTCCTGCACCATGCTCTCAGCCTCGTATTAATGTGCATAATCATTCTATTCTTCGCCTCACTCGCACGTGGCACAGGTAGCAATCCCGAGATTGTCACCCTGGAGGTCCTGCCTTTCAGCTTCACTCCTAACTCCCTGAACTCTCTAAGCAGGACCCCCTCACTCACCTTACCTACATCATTGGTCCCTTCATGGACCACTACATCTGGGTTCATGCCCTCACTCTCAAGAATAGCCTGCACCCGATCTGAGATGTCCCGGACCCTGGCACCAGGGAGGCAACATACCATCCGAGACTCCCGATCTGCCCCACAAAATCTCCTATCTGCCCCCCTAACTATAGAGTCCCCTAAAACTATCGCTCTCTTCTCTTCCCTCCTCCCCTTTCTAGTTGAGGGTTCAACCTCTGTGCCAGAGGCAGGACCACTACAACTCATCCCCATCAACAGTATCCAGTACGGTATACTTATTGTTAATGGGAATGGCCGCAGGGGTGCTCTGCTCTCTCTGCCTGCTCCCCCTGCCTCTCTGGACCGTCACCCATCTGCCTACTTCTTGGTTTTTTGGTGTGACTACCTCCTGATAACTCCTATCTATCTCTGCCTCCACCTCCCGAATGATCCGTAGTTCATCCAGCTCCTGCTCCAACTCCCTAACTCGGTCTGATAGGAGCTGCAGCTGGACGCACCTTTTGCAGGTGTGGTCATCAGGGACAACTGTATTTGTTCACTCTTTCCTCTTGCTGTCTCTCTGCCTTCCTCTGAGTTCTGTTGTCTCGTAACTATCGGCATGGTTGGTGATATGCAACTCACTCCTGCAAGGTGTGAGCCAGCCATTGTCTGATTGGATCTCCCAGGGATGACAAGTGCTAGAGACTTTTTATTGTGCTTTCCTGGTCTGCATGGTGTCACCATCAGGATCCCAGAATTGTGAAATATCCAGCATTGTGAGCACATACTGTTTCTTGTTCTCTGGTGGCATAATCGATGCGCCATATTTGACCAGCCACCCTACCCCTTCAGATGTGTCCTGAAAGACCTGCTGGCCACCCCTGGGTTTAACCTGCTGTCAGGTAGGGCAGCTCACACCTGCCGCCCTAACCTCGTCAAATTCCAATGCCACCCTCGAGCTTCAGTCCATTTCCTTGCTCCATCTCTCAAGATGCCTGCTCTTCTGTGTGCTCATATCACCGGGCACCTGCAATCCTCCTGTGGAAACCCTGTGGCTATCATAATCTGTGCTGTTCAATTGACAGCAGCATTATGTATGGGCTCCTCAGTATCCTGAGAATTGTAGCATCTACATGGTAGTCTTTGATGTGTTCCTAATAAAGTGCCCCCAGAGGGGTCAGCTGTGCACCTCCTAGTTCTGCACCTGGTAATGAGGCACCCACACCACAGCCAAGGCATTGGTGTACATCCTTACAGGCACTGTCACCTCCCAGAGGGTCTTGGGTCAATTGGCCCTCCCTTACACAGAGTGGGGTGCAACAGCCCTCCACTGCTGTTTACTGCTCTGCAAATGGCTGGAGCCTTCAGTAAACCAGACTTGCTGCTTGAAGACTCATTCTTCAAGGCCATTCTCAAACGATGAGGTGAGATTGGCTGGAATGGACTACTCCATCCCAGCTTCCCCCAAAACAGAATGCCAAAACTGAAGCAGATGGACAAGCTACATTGACAGTCCTGTTCTTCTTCATTAAAGGAATCAGTAATGGCAACACCCCTGGGGCCCTCGTGCAGATCCAACAGTCCAAAGCATTAGTGCAGAGCAAATGTATGATGTGGCCACTGCATGGGCGAGGGGTCAATGGTGGGACCATCATCAGTGGTTGTTATCAGGGAGAGTCTTGATCTGATTATGGAGTGGCTCACCCTATCAGAACCCTTCTCTGCTTGGTCTGCCATGTACCACTTCCACTTGACAATAGAAGACTGCTGGGCACAGCCCACACTGTAGTCACATTGTCAGATTGTACTCGGCGCATGAGAAGGAGGTGTGGCCGCAGCACAACTGACTCAGAGCCTAGTAGCAGGCCAACAGATGACACTCGAAGGATGTGTATTGGGTTGTCACCTCAGGGTGGTTTATTTATTTATAGACAAAGCAGACGCTAAACTTTCAACAAACCTTCAACTTGCATTCAGTTACAAATAAGGTGCGCTCTCGTGCCCTGTCTCACTGTGGCGGGTAAGAGTGGCACTTACTGCAACATCTCTCGATTTGTCACATCGAAGGGTGGATCACCTGTGAAGTTTGACCATCACAAGACTTTAATTTCCTACTTATTCTCTGCAGAAGAAGCTGCGGAGACTAGTGGACAAAGTCAAATACATCAGAAGCACATTTCACACAACAAGCATCTGCAAGAGCACAATCTTCTCCCCCATCAAGACACCTTCAAGAGACATCAAGATGTGGTGTCTCAAGAAAGCTGCATCCATCAACACCTGGGGCAGATCCTGTTCTTGTTACTACCATTGGCAAGAAGGTGCAGGAGCTGGAAGACCAACAATCAATTACTTAGGAACAGCTTCTTCCCCTCCACTATCAGATTTCTGAATGCTCCTTGAGCCCTTGAATACTCCTTTCATTTTGCACGATTTAGTTGCGATGTAATTTATAGTATTCTGTATGCCTTTGCACTGCAATGCTATCACAAAGCAGCAAAATTCACATCATGTAAGTCAGCAGTAACAAATATGATCCAATTCTGATTCTGATTCCAATTCATCCAAAATTCTTTCCCTTTCAAATGTATTCCTGGTTCCCTTTAGAAAGTTACTGGTAATCTGTTTGCAGCATTGTAGAAAGCAGTAAATTCCAGAGCAGAATTAATTCTTCTCAGTTCCTCAATGATGCTTTAGCAAATTGCTTTAAATTTATGCCCGATGGCTGGCATATCCCATTGATTGGGTCTTGGAACACACCCCTTCTTCCCATTTGTCCAGAAGAAGCTTGCAGCAAAAGATCTCTGAAGCTTCCTGTGTTGTGTTCAAGAGGTATTCACACTCACAATAAACCCACCAATGGTCTCCTCTCCTTGGTGAGAGAGGAAAATGACCCAGAGTTAAAAGTACCCCACAAAGGGCATTTTATTAATTGGATTATAACTGGCTTTCTGGCACAAAGACATTGACACCAAAATAACATAGCTCAGTAGCTTGACAGTGCACATTGTGTAGATGGGTAAAGCAGCACTGAAACTAAATGTGATTCCAAAAAAAAATAGCAATTCCATTGTTTGTGATTAATCCAATGTTCATCTTTTTTTCTGTATCTTTCATGTGCATGAGTACAGATGCTGTGTATGAGATCCTATTTTTATAATGCTTTGATCCACTTTACATTGCTGAGACCACAGCAAAAAAAACCCAATAAAACCTACCGTGTTATATTTAGTTAAATATATATATATATTTATGCATATTTTTTAACTACTTACAACTACCTCATGTAAAAACAACATATGTTTGATGTACACAATAAATGGTTTTCCTTATTAATCATAATTACCATGATCAACAAATTAGATAGGTACTGTGTGGTTTTAAGTTTCTAGGATAGTTTGCAGAAATGATCAGGTGAATTGCTCTGACTGAGAGCCAATCCATACACAATGAGTTAAATGGCATTGTATTGTACTGAAAATATTATGTGAGTCTATGAGTTCGAGATTAAATTTCTTCCTTTGCAAAATGGACTGGGCATTTTGATTTGTATTCCACATTAGAGTACAGATCTTGGCATGGTATCAGAGGTACATAGAAAACCTACAGCACAATACAAGCCCTTCGGCCCACAATGCTGTGCCGAATATGTACTGAACATATGTTCAGTAGTCCTATTCCTGCAACCTTCATTTAGAATCTTGTTGGTGTAAATTGGAGTTTAAAGTGCCACAATGCAGTCATAGTGGAACTATCTTGGTAACATCAGTGTCAGATAATGTAGAGGAGGCTTGACCTAAAAGCAGAGATACAGAGGTGATTTAGTGGACAGAGATACCTTTAATGATAAGCTGCAAAATATCAAGCTATGGGGCCACAAAACACAAGAGAACCAATACTAAACACCACAGGGAACAAGGTAACTGAAGGCTACAAACAACTGGCTGAGGCTGGCTGTTTTGATGAGTGAACAAGGATTATGTGTGAGAGCTGGGTTTAAGCAGGCTGCAGGTGGTGAGTTGGAAATGAATAATCGGTGACTCCTTTTGGTTGAGTGGAGGCTGGGAGGTGCCTGTCTGTACAGGTCTGACAGGACGTGCCACCCCTCCCCCCAAACTACAGCCAACAATTAATGGCCCAGGATGATCCAAATGGGTCTGATGGAACTCCTCAATGAGCAATGGATCTAAGGTGAAACCGAGAGGCACCCAAGATCTTTCCCAGTTGACCAGATACTGCGTGACAACGCTAATCCACCAATAGGTGAACTGTGTACAATAGAAACTTAGTAACACAGAAAACGTACAGCACAATACAGGCCCTTTGGCCCACAATGCTGTGCTAAACATGTCCTTACCTTAGATATTACCTCGGCTTTAGCCATAGCCCTCTATTTTTCTAAGCTCCATGTATCCATCCAGGAGTTTCTTAAAAGACCCTATCGTATCTGACTCCACCATCACCACCGGCAGCCCATTCCGAGCACTCACCACTCTGCGTAAAAAACTTACCCCTGAAATCTCCTCGATACCTACTTCCAAGCACCTTAAAATTATTCCTTCTCGTGCTAGCCTCTTCAGCCCTGGGGACACACAGAAGTGACATATAATGCATGACCGTACAAACGTAATGCAACAACTAGAGTGATTTTAACCCAAGACAATGGTTCTTTTTTAAAGAAGATTGCTTCTGTCAAACTTCATAACTTAGAAAACCTATTCCAGCTCAATGAATTTGTTCTACACAACTAAACATATGAATAAGAAGGCTGATACTGGCACAACACTCCATGGAATTTGCTCTGGTTCCCCATGCACATTTGTACTGAGGCCACCAGCAGTAATGTTAGACAACAGCAATGTATACTTTAACACTGGTTCTGCACAATCCACCTCTGCATACAAAGCTTGGAAACATTGCCTACTTGCATATTGAAGCAGGACTTAACCAGAGCTTGCAACTTGCTTTGTTCAGGGTGTTTGAAATAAATGAAGAGGCAATGTAAGTAATAGCTACAGTATTTGACATATTATTGGCACATGTATTGAGGCATAGGGAAAAGCATTGTTATGCATGCCATTCAGGCATTTCAAAAAATAAGTACTTAAGGTCATGCTAAGGAAAAAACAAGAAAAGAATGGAGATTATAGTGGTACAGTTACAGAGAAAGTGCAGTGTAGGCAGACCATGAGGTGCAAGGAACTTCAAGAGCTTATGTTTATCAAACAAGAAGTTCCACTGAGGGACTTATAACAGGAGATAGAGGCAATCCTTGAGCCTGAAAGTGCATGGTTTCAGGTTTATGTATCATCTACCCATATGGATGAGTGGAGAGGAGAGAATGACCAGGGTGGGAGGGGTCTTTGATTCTGCTGGCAGTTTTCCCAAGGCCGCAGGAAGCACAGGCAGAGTAAATGGAAAAGAGGCTAGTTTGTCTGCTGTATTTACAACTTTCAGCTATATTTCTGGTTTTAGGCAGAATAGTCCCCAGACCAAAATGTTGCATCCGGATAGAAGAGCAGGCTGATAATGGGAAGGAACGTTTTATGTGATAGGTAAAGAGAAAACAGTGATATACTGTAAAGTAGGAGGGAGAAAAGGATATAGTAATGGCGCAAATAAACTGTATTATCCTGTAAAAACTCACAGTGATCAAGGAGCAGATTGAGTGCCTTGGAATGTCTAAAAATCCATTGACAAAATGTATTACAGTAGGTGATTACAAATGTCACTTCACTATTTAAGAAAGGCAAGAGGGTGAAACTAGGGAATTATAGTCTAGTCACCCAGACAACGATCTGCTAAGAAATTATTACAGCATAAGAGATATTGTTGCACATGTGTACATGTCATTAAAATGACCTGACTGTCTGCAGAAGATAATCATATGCAAATATTAGCGTAGCAGCTAGTGAGATGCTATTACAGCTCGGGGCATCGGAGTTCATAGTTCAATTTTGCATGGAGATTGTGGATCCTCCTGTGAACATGTGGATTTCCTCTGGGTGCTCCAGTTTCCTCCCACATTCAAAAGGCATACCAATTAATAGGTTGGTTGGTCATTGTAAATTGTCCTGTGATTAGGCCAGGGTTAAATCGGGGGCTGTAGAGTTCATTGGGCAGGAAGGGCCTGTTCCAGACAGTATCTCTAAATAAAGAAATGGAATGAATAAACTCAAAAGGTAGCAGCACAGGATAGAATTTATTGAGATTATTATCCTTTCTTGTTTTGGGTGCTATGATCCTGATATGTGCTCCCAGCTCCTTCAACTCTTTTAGGGCAATAAGCAGGTAAGAGAAACAAATCATCAGTGGGACTGGGAAGAAAGGCCCACCATAATGACCCTATTTCTGCTGATGTATTGGACAATATAAATCACTCCAACTCTACAGCATAACATTGAAAAACGCAACATTGTCCAAGATTTGCCATTAGTTGCCAATACTTTGTGTTGATGAGGACAATCCAAGTAGAAAAGTTGAGTTTATTGTTATATGCACAAGTTCATGTATGCAAAGGGGGTAATGAAAACCTTGCAGCAGCATTACAGGCACGTAAAGTCTTATAAGTAGCATTCACAAGTACAACATAAATTAAATGTAATTTGAGCACAACATTTACAAGAAAGAACACAATTAGAAGAAAAATTACAAAGTCCATTTTCATGCCAAGTGCTCAAGGTGATCAAAATAGGAACATCAGAAAATGAGCCTTTTAATAACAATTTTCATTGGGTAAATTTTGCTTTAGAGAAGGCCTCCCTCAGTGAGGACTGCTGTTGACAGCCACACAAAGCTGTAGCTTCCAATAAGCTTCCAGCATTGTTTCTACAGTAATAAAAAGGTGTTTTTTTTGACTGCTGCATTCAGGCCTGCATGGTCCCTGTTACCAGTTGCCTGTATTGCTGGGTCATTGCTGCCAGGAGTGGATCATGGAAAGCAGGTCAGCCTTATTTAAACACTCAGCAAATCAGGCAGTAGCTGCGAAGAGTGAAACAGATGAACAATTCAGCTTGATGTTCTTTCATCAGAAGTGGGGCTGTTAGAGGTGTTAATTTTCAATTAAAGTGTGGGTGGGGTGCAATGGGGTGGGGAGGCAGGAGGATTGATCTATTTTAAGCATAATGCATGATTGGGTATGATTGGGTCAATAATATTAAAGACCCTCCATCAAGTTTAATCAATGGCACTGACAAGGATCCACAACATGAAGATTGGCACTGCCACAGTTACTCTGTTACCAGGCTTCACAACTAGCAGATTAAAGGGGAGGCATGACAGTGAAGCATTTGATCTGTTAGGTTTATAATTCAGAAGCCAATTCTTTCTAGAGATTTGGAAATAAAACATAGAATATAAAACATAGAACAATACAGCATATGGATAGGCTCTTTGGCCCATAATGTCTGTGCTGGACACAATGCTGAATTAAGATAATATGCTTTTGTCTCCATATGATCCCTACCTCTTTACTCTCTGGATATTCACATGTTTATCTGACAGCCTCTTAAATGCCACTCTTGTATCTACAACCACCACTATCTCTGGAAGCCCGTTCCAGGTCCCCAACTACCACTGTGTAAAAACGTGCCCCAACTACCTCCTTTAAAAACTCTCACACCTTAGCTGAATGTCCTTCAGTATTTGACGTTTCTATCCTGGGAGAAAGATTCTTATTGTCTACTCTCCCTGACCAGAATGTAGCTACAACGTGACTTCCTGATTCTTAGATCATAAGACCACAAAATATAGGAGCAGAATTGGGCCATTTGGCCCATCGGGTCTATCCAATCATTTCATCATGGCTGATTCATTCCCTTAGCCCCAATCTCCTGCCTTCTCCTCATATCAAACAGCATTATGAAGGGCCCCACACACCCCTCATACAAACTCTTCTCCCTCCTGCCATCTGGGAAAAGGCACTGTAGCAGTTGGGCTCTCACGACCAGACTAAGTAACAGTTTCTTCCCCCAAGCTATCAGACTCCTGAATACCCAGAGCCTGGACTGACACCAACTTACTGCCCTATTGTCTGGTTTATTATTTATTATAATGCCTGCACTGCTCTGTGCACTTTATGCAGTCCTAGGTAGGTCTGTAGTTAGTGTATTTTTTTCTGTGTTGTTTTTTACATAATTTCGTACTGTTTCATGTAACACCATGGTCCTGAAAAATGTCTCGTTTTTGCTGTGTACTGTACCAGCAGTTATGGTCAAAATGACAATAAAAAGTGACTGACTTGATATCCTTTCATGCCCTGACTATCAACCTCTGCCTTAAATATTCCAATGATCTGGCCTCCACAGCCACCTGTGGCAATGATTTCCACAGATTCACCACTCTCTGGCTAACAAAGTTCCTCATCATTTCCATTCTAAATGAGACCATCGCCTCTGGTCAGACTCCCCCGCCTAAGGAAACATCCTCTCCAAATCTACTCTATCGAGGCCTTGGTTTCAATGAGATCTCCCCTCGTCTGCTGAGTGCTTCAATCAATAAAGGCCTTGTGGCTTTAATAGCTTATCGACTGCATGAAAATATGTACTTGGACCCAGATATCCTGCTGTACATCAATACAGTTAAGGATCCTGACTTTAACTGTATACTAAATGTGGAATTGAAACTCAGTTTGTAACCTGGACCTTGACAGCAGGGACAACAGGTTTTGGTATCAGTGATTATAAAAGGACTGGATTTTTCTAAAAGCCAATCTAGTTCACCATTGAACTTTGAGAGGAATAAGTGGTTCAACAAGCTGTCCAGTTTGAGGGTAATTGGAAAGGGGGAATAAATCCCTGTATGAACCTGAAAAATGTATATAGTAAAAATACTCCCAGCCTGATGCTATGACTGTGGAGAACTTGACTAAACATGAACTCAGATCACTTGTCATCCTTGATAGTTACTTGTGAAACTCCAGCACCTCCCTCTGGGCCGGAAAGATGCTAGTTTTCCATGGGCAACGTGGATTCTCAAAAGCATTAAGCACTTCATGCTATTCTGGAGGTCTAGAGCTCAATTCAGTTACATAGCAGGTGCATCTGACAGCCTCAAATAGAACAAACATAGGGATAGTGGGGATTTAAGGTTTCAATTAGCTAATGGAATAGTAGGGGATCACAGAATCCCAAGTCGACTTTACTGCATCAGCTGAACGTTTCAAAGGGAAAGGCTTTAGGTTAAGCCGGAGAATCTAAGACACCAACCCAAGGGAGCTAGCTCAGCTCACAGGCTGGCTTCTAATGGAACAGAAAAATAGACAAATGACTAATTGGCTCCATCGTCTTGCGCTCATGTGTCTTGGAAACTATTTACCTACTCAGCAATGGCTTCTGTTAAAGGATGAGTCAGACTGACTGGCACATTTGTGCCTGTTGCTGTTTTCCTCGAGGTTGGGGTGGGGTAGAGGGGTAATTAGATTTTTCCCAGGACTGAGAAGAAGGAAATATGGAAGCTATGGAAACAAAGGCTTGGTCTCACTTAATAGCTTACTGCTGTTGGCAGGAGCAAAAAATAATATCAACAGCAGAAATACAACTGAACCATTCCTTCATATTGAATGCTAGGGTGTTGCTCTGACACTGGATGCTGATCCATTGATTATCAGAGAATAGGGAATCACCAGAATGTGTCATGGGCGGCTGTGAATTGAGTTGAATTGACTTTCTTTCTTACATCCTTCACATACATGAGGAGTAAAAATCTTTACGTTATGCCTCTGCCTAAATGCGCAATGTACAATCATAGTAATTTATAATAAATAGAACAGTCAATGTAACATAGAATTACACTCAGATCAGCATGAGTCAATCAGTCTGATGGCCTGATGGAAGAAGCTGTCCTGGAGTCTGTTGGTCCTGGCTTTTATGCTGCGGTACTGTTTCCCAGCTGGGATAGATTGTGGTTGGGGTGACTCAGGTCCCCAGTGATTGTTTGGGCTCTTCAGTCAGAGATGAATGGCTTTCAAAGGCAGCTAAGCCGTTTTTTTTTTGACAGATGCAGAGAGGATACAGTATATATAGATAATTATGACATAATGTAAGTGAATTGTATTAGTGTGGATGAATCTGATTCCTTAGTTACTGTTTCTATAACATAAACCTTCAGATTCCTACGTGGTCTGAGCATTCAGGACTAGTTCCTCCCAGTTGTACTCCAGCCCTCCCTGAAATGTGGTGAGCAGCATTTTGTGTGGGTATGGTCAATGCAAGCTTGGGATTGGTTAAGACTTGATATCCTGGCTGTTTGTAGGATGGACTTGGATAGGTTTGGAGAGTGTGGCAGCAGAAAAGCAATGATTATACTTATTTAATATCTTCCAAATCTTCTTTGAGTCAACAGGATTGTAGTCAGTCTTTCATCCTTCATTATCTCTACTCCAGCAGCAGGATCCACCATTCTGCTTGGCAATCTCTAATGATCTTTGTCTGTGTGCACACTTTGAGACTGAGCTCCAAGTGGTTATTGACTCATTCACTGTGTGGACTTTACACCTGCTGTTGTGAAAGCAAAGGTGTACTACCAACCTGCCACAGTTGCACAATGTCACCTTACTTTTATTATCCTGGCAGCGCTACTCAGACAGCATGTGGTGTAAAGTGAGTCCAAGAATGGAAGATTGGTTTGTATGATGTGCTGGGCTATGTTCACGATCTTCTGCAGCTTCTTCTAGTCTTGGACAGGACAACTTCCATACCAGGTTGTGATGCACCTGAGAAGAATGCTTTCTACGGTGCAAGTATAAAAATTAGTGAGGGTTTTAGGAGACAGGCCAAATTTCTTCGGCTTTCTCAGTAAATAAAGGCACTGGTGGGCCTTCTTCGCAGTGGACTCTGCTTGGTTAGACGAAGTCAGGTCATTCGTGATATTCACCCCGAGGAACTTAAAGCTTTTGACCTGTTCCACCTGTGCACCACCGATGTAGATGGGGTCATGTGGTCCGCTACTCCTTCTGAAGTCAACAACAAATTCCTTTGTCTTGCTGACATTGAGGAATAGATTATTGTCTTCGCACCATGCCACCAGGTTCTTAATTTCCTCTCTATACTCTGACTCGTCATTACACAAGATAAGGCCTACAATTGTAGTGTCATCAGCAAACTTATATATTGAATTTGATGGAAACTCGGCAACACAATCATGAGTGTTCAGTGAGTACAGCAGGGGGCTGAGTACACAGCCTTGTGGGGCACCGGTGCTCAGAGTGATTGTAGAGGAGAGCTTGTCCCCTATTTTTACAGCCTGGGTCCTGTCTGTGAGGAAGTTGAAGGTCCAGCTGCAGATCTGAGTGCTAAGACCCAGGTTCTGGAGCTTAAGAATCAGTTTATTTGGAATGATGGCATTAAAGGCAGAGCTGTAGACAATGAAAAGGGGCCTTACATATGCGTCTTTATTCTCCAGGTGTTCTAAGGAGGAATGTAGTGCCAGAGAGATGGCGTCTGCCATTGACCTGTTGCTCCGGTTGGCGAATTGCAAAGCATCGAGGTTGACCGGCAGGTTATGGTTGATGTGTGCCATAACCAATCGCTCGAAGCACTTCATAGCAATCGATGTCAGAGCCACAGGTTGATAGTCATTCAGGCATACCACCTTGCTTTTCTTCAGCACCAGGAATATTGTTGCCTTCTTAAAACACGAGGGGATCTTAGCCTGAAGCAGGGAGCAATTGAAGATATCAGCAAACACTCCAGCTAGCTCGCTTGCACAGGCCCGGAGAACCCATCCGGGGATGACATCTTGGCCCATCGCCTTCCTTGGACTTAGCTTCAGGAAGGCTCTTCTAACATCTTCCTCGGTGACGATGAATCTCAATGCCACTAGGTCCAGTTTATCCGGAGGGGGCTGGATGTACCTCTTCTGTTCGACTCTTGCATAGAATATGTTAAGTTCATCAGGAAGAGAAGTGCTACAGTTATTGATATTCCCAGCCTTTTCTTTGCGCCCAGTGATCTCATTTAGACCCTGCCATAGTCTACTGGCATCCCTCTGGTTAGCCTGGGCTTCCAACTTGGCTCGATATTGCCTCTTGGTGCCCTTAGTGGCATTCCGGAGGTCATGCCTGGATTCCGTGTAGCGACTGGTATGCCAGGACCTAAAAGCCGCAGCTCTAGCCTTCAAAAGGGACTGGACGTCATAATTCATCCAAGGTTTCTGGTTAGGGAATACCCGTAAAATTTTGCAAGACACACAGTCCTCTGTGCATTTCCAGATAAAGTCCGTGACAGCTGAGGCATATTCATCGAGGTTAGCTGTCGAGTCCTTGAATACTAACCAGTCCACCGATTCAAAGCAGTCACGGAGGACCTCATCCGTTTCCTCTGTCCAATGCAACACCACTTTTGACACCATGACCTCCCGCTTCAGTTTCTGTTTGTAAGCCGGGAGGAGGAGGACGGCCTGATGGTCCGATTTTCCAAAGTGAAGTCATTGGACGGAACGGTCGGCATCCTTGACTGCTGTGTAGCAGTGGTCAAGTATATTTGGGCTTCTAGTGGAGCAGGAGACATGTTGGTATAACTTTGGCACCACTTTTCTGAGGTTGGCCTGGTTAAGGTCCCCGGCTGTAATGAGCAAAGCCTCTGGATACCTGGTCTCAAGTTCACTGATGTTGGCATACAGTGTATTCACAGCACACTCCACGTCCGCCTGGGGGGGAAATGTAGACCGCTGTCAGTATGACTGAGGTGAATTCCCGTGGCAGATAATAGGGACGACACTTCACCGACAGATGTTCCAGGTCTGGACTGCAGGAGCTTGTCAGTGCCAGTGTGTCCGAGCACCACGCAGTGTTGATCAGTAGGCTGACATCACCTCCCTTCGTCTTGCCTGAAGACGCCGTGCGGTCCATCCGATGGATGGAAAATCCCTCTGGTTGGATGGCACAGTTGGGGGTGGCAGGGAAGAGCCAGGTCTCTGTGAAACAGAATACACAGCAGTTCTGCATCTCCCTGCAGTAGGTGAGTCTCCCTTTAAGATCATCCACTTTGTTCTCTATGGCTTGCACATTAGCTGGTAGGATGGTGGGCAGAGGGATCCTAAAGCCCTTCCGCTTCAATCTGACCAGCAGCCCAGCTCTTTTCCCACGCTTCCTCGGTAAATAGCGCATCTTTCCAGGTTTCCATCGATGCAGTGTGTTGTTGGCAGCTCTTTGAGGTTGGTGGACACATCCCGCGGGGATTGATCGGCAAGTCGCGTCTTCTGGTGCTCCAGGTCGGGCCGAGTGACGGGGGAGGCTCCGCTGCCACTTCCAACTGCCGGGGGCCCAGGCTTTGGTTGGGTCGGGCCCCAAAGCCAACACTTAATCCCGGTGGGCTGGGCTGACGGCTGAAACACCACAAAGCAATCAAGATCTTCCATCTTGGAAGTCACACCTCAGTGAACATAGGGATTGATGAAGAAAGTCGTCATTGTTTTCAGCGCACCAGCATAGTCTTTGAGTGTCTGGGCAAAGTGGTGTTGAAAATCAAGACCACTTAAACTTGGGCCCTATCAGGCTGCTCAGCTAATCCACTTTACTGTGTACTTGTGATCAAGGGCTCCCAATTACAGACAGCTTGAACTGCATCAGACCATCAATGCTGCCTGCAGAAAATCATGCTATTTGCTTGGTAGAATCAGCAAAGCAATCCCAGGCCACCCTCCTCTACCTCGAGACTTAACTTGTTCTTCAAGACCAAGATTCAACATTCAAGCTTTAAGGTTGCTTGTCATTTCCAGTACACAAGTGTAAAGGAGAATGAAATAATTATTACTCCAGATCCAATACAGCACAAAATAAAACACAATAAGATGAAGAATGCAAAAATGATATAAAAATAACTATATAACATAGCTTGTATACATAGATTGATTCTATGTCCATAACATGACACTGGGCTGTACATAAGGTGACTGACAGGAAGTCACAAAGTAGTGGTGGAGTTAATGGGTGGAGGTGTATATCCCTGATGACAGGGAGTCTGGTGCCAGTGCTGCATTAGGCAGCTTTGATGACCTACTGTAGAGCCTTCCTGCCCATCACAATGCAGTTTCCATACCAAGCAGTGACGCAGCTTGTCAGGATGAATTCTATCGCACATCTGTAGAATGACGAGAGTATAGATATGCAATGTCCAGCTCTCTTCAGCCTACTCAGAAAGTAGAGGCATTGGTGAGTGTTCTTGGACCATGAGATGTTGTGTGTGATATGCACTCGCAGGAGTGTGAAACTGCTTGCAGTTTTCACTGCGGTGCCGCCGATGTGAAGAGTGTTGTGACTGCTGCAAGTTCTCCTGAGGTAGCTACCCACCTCCTTTGTCTTGCTAATATCAAGCAAGAGGTTATTTCCCCGGCACCAGGCTTTGAACTCTTCCACTTCCTCTCTGTAGCCCATCTCATCATTGTTGATGATGAGCCCCGTCACTGTTGTGTCAATAGCAAACTTGACAATTTGATCGCTAGGGTGTTTGGCCATGTGGTCATGTGTGAGTGGGCTCAGCACATTACCCCTGGATGGGGTGGGGGACCCACGTTGAAGGTGATGGAGAAGGAGGAGCTGTTTGTGCTTCCTGACTATCTGAGGTCTGTTCGTTAGGAAGTCCAACCTGACAGTGGTGTATTTAGACCAAGGAGTAGGATTCTTTTCATCAAGGTCCGTGAGACAATAGTGTTGAATGCCAAACTGAAATCCAGAAACAGTATTCTGACACATGTCCTTGTTTTCTAGGTGTGTCAGGGCCAGGCAGATGACAGATACAATAAGACCTCACGACATAGGAGCAGAAATAGGCTATTCAGCCCATCGAGTCTGCTCTGTCATTCCATCATGGCTGATCTCGGCCACTTAACCCTATACACTTGCCTTCTCGCCATATCCTTTGATGCCCTGATCGATCAGGAAACTAGCAACTGTTCCCTTAAATATACCTCCACCGCAGTCTTTGGGGGGGCAGGCATTTCACAGATTCACTACTCTCTGGTTAAAAAAAATTCTCCCTATATCTCTAAAGTGTTGCCCCTCAATTTTGAGGCTGTGCCCTGTAGTTCTGGGTAGCCCGACCACAGGAAATATCCCCTCCACATCTACCCTAGCTAGTCCTTTCAACATTCAGTAGGTTTCAATGAGATCCCTCCAAATTCTTCTAAATTTCAGTGAGCATAGGCTCAAAGCTGTCAAATGCTCCTCATATGTTAACCCCTTTATTCCCAGAATCATCCTCGTGAACCTCCTCTGGACTCTCTCCAATGACAACGCATCCTTTCTGAGATATGGGGCCAAAAACTGTTGACAATACTCCAAGTGTTGCCTGACTAGTATCTTATAAAGCCTCAGAATTATCTGCTTGTGTTTATATTCTATTCCCCTTTAAGTAAATGCCAACATTGCATTTGCCTTCTTCACCACAGACTCAACTTGTAAGTTAACCTCCTGGGAGACTTGCATGAGGACTCCTAAGCTCCTCTGCACCTCTGATGTTTGAACCTTCTCTGCATTTAGTTAATAGTCCACACTATTGTTCCTTTTTAGCAAAATGCATTACCATACATTTCTAAACACTGTATTCCATCTGCCACTTTTTTGCTCATTCTTCCAGTTTGCCTAAGTCCTGCTGCCATTTTATTGCTTTCTCAGTACTACCTACCTCTACACCTATCTTTGGATTTGCCACAAAGCCATCAATTCCAGTATCCAAATTATTGACAAACAATGTGAAAAGTAATGGTCCCAATACTGACCTCTGAGGAATACCACTAGACATTGGTAGCCAACCATAAAAAGTACCCTCTATTCTACCTCACGACCTCCTGTCTGTGTGCACTTTCTCTATCCATGTCAGTATCTTTTCTGTAATGCCATAGGATATTATCTTGTTAAGCAACACCTCATGTGTGGCACCTTATCAAATGCCTTCTGAAAACCCAACTTAATGACATCCACTGCCTCTCCTTTGTCCACTTTGCTTGTTACTTTCTCGAAGGGTTTTAACAGATCTGTCAGGCAAGATTTCCCTTTGCAGAAACTATGCTGACTTCGACTTAATTTATCTTTAGTCTCCATGTACCTTGAAACCTCCTCCTTAATAATAGACTCCAACACTTATGCAACCACTGAGGTTCGGCTAACTGACCGATAGTTTCCTTTCTTTTGCCTTCCTCTCTCTTAAGGAGTGACATTTGCTATCTTCCAATCCTCTGGGACCATGCCAGAATCAAGTGATTCTTGAAAGATCATGACCAATGCATCCGTCATCTCTTCAGCAGCCTCTCTCAGAATTCTGGGATGTAGTCCCTCTAGCCCATGTGACTTATCCACCTTAAGACCTTTCAATTTGTCTTGCACTTTTCCTTTTGTAATAGCAATGGCACTCACTCCTACTCCCTGAACCTCTGGCATAGTGCTATTATCTTCCACAGTGAAGATTGATGCAAAGTACCCATTCTTTATCTTCCATTACTACCTCACCAGTATCATCCCTTACTTCCCTTTTATTCTTTATATAACTAAATTTTTTTAATATCCTGCT
Source organism: Hypanus sabinus (assembly GCF_030144855.1). Lineage (NCBI taxonomy): Eukaryota > Metazoa > Chordata > Chondrichthyes > Myliobatiformes > Dasyatidae > Hypanus > Hypanus sabinus. The sequence goes on from NC_082720.1 coordinate 9,401,917, forward strand.
TTATATGATTGGCTAGTTTGCCCTCATATTTCATCTTTTCCCTTCTAATAGTTTTTTTAGTTGCCTTTTGTTGGATTTTAAAAGCTTCCCAATCATCCAACTTCTCACTCTGTTTTTCTATCTTAAACGCCCTTGCCTTGACTTTTATGCAGTCCTTAACTTCCTGTGTCAGCCATGGTTGCCTACCCCTGTCATATGAGAACTTCTTCTTCTGTGGGACATATAGAACATAGAATAGTACAGCACATTACAGGCCCTTCAGCCCACAATGTTGTGCTGACCCTCCCATATAACCCCCCCCCCCACCTTAAATTCCTCCATATACCTGTCTAGTAGTCTCTTAAACATCACTAGTGTGTCGGCCTCCACCACAGACTCAGGCAGTGCATTCCATGCAACAACCACTCTCTGAGTGAGAAACCTTCCTCTAAAATCCCCCTTGAACTTTCCTCCCCTTAACCTAAAGCCATGTCCTCTTATACTGAGCAGTGGTGCCCTGGGGAAGAGGCGCTGGCTGTCCACTCTGTCTATTTCTCTTACTATCTTGTACACCTCTATCATGTCTCCTCTCATCCTCCTTCTCTCCAAAGAGTAAAGCCCTAGCTCCCTTAATCTCTGATCATAATCCATGCTCTCTAAACCAGGCAGCATCCTGGTAAATCTCCTCTGTGCCCTTTCCAATGCTTCCACATCCTTCCTATGGTGAGGCAACCAGAACTGGACACAGTACTCTAAGTGTGGCCTAACTAGAGTTTTATAGAGCTGCATCATTACATTGCATCTCTTAAACTCTATCCCTTGACTTATTAAAGCTAACACCCCATAAGCTTTCTTAACTACCCTATCTACCTGTGAGGCAATTTTCAGGAATCTGTGGACATGTACCCCCAGATCCCTCTGCTCCTCCACACTACCAAGTATCCTGCCATTTACTTTGTACTCTGCCTTGGAGTTTGTCATTCCAAAGTGTACCACCTCACACTTCTCTGGGTTGAACTCCATCTACTACTGCTCAGCCCACTTCTGCATCCTATCAATGTCTCTCTGCAATCTTCGACAATCCTCTCCACTACCTACAACACCACTAACCTTTGTGTCGTCTGCAAACTGGCCAACCCACCCTTCTACCCCCACATCCAGGTTGTTAATAAAAATCACAAAAAGTAGAGGTCCCAGAACAGATCCTTGTGGGACACCACTAGTCAAAACCCTTCAATCTGAATGTACTCCCTTCACCATGACCCTCTTGCCTTCTGCACGCAAGCCAATTCTGAATCCACCTGGCCAAACTTCCCTGGATCCTATGCCTTCTGACTTTCTGAATAAGCCTACCACATGGAACCTTGTCAAATGCCTTACTAAAATCCATGTAGATCACATCCATTGCACTACCCTCATCTATATGCCTGGTCACCTCCTCAAAGAACTCTATCAGGCTTGTTAGGCACGATCTATCCTTCACAAAGCCATGCAGAATGTGCCTGATCAGACCATGATTCTCTAAATGCCCATAGATCCTATCTCTAAGAATCTTTTCCAACAGCTTTCCCACCACAGACATAAGGCTCACTGGTCTATAATTACCCGGACTATCCCTACTACCTTTTTTGAACAAGGGGACAACATTCGCCTCTCTCCAATCCTCTGGTACCATTCCTGTGGACAATGGGGACATAAAGATCCTAGTCAGAGGCTCAGCAATCTCTTCTCTCACCTCGTGGAGCAGCCTGGGGAATATTCCATCAGGCCCCGGGGACTTATCCGTCCTAATGTATTTTAACAACTCCAACACCTCCTCTCCCTTAATATCAACGTGCTCCAGAACATCAACCTCACTCATATTGTCCTCACCATCATCAAGTTCCCGCTCATTGGTGAATACTGAAGAGAAGTATTCATTGAGGACCTTGCTCACTTCCACAGTCTCCAGGCACATCTTCCCACATTTATCTCTAATCGGTCCTACCTTTACTCCTGTCATCCTTTTGTTCTTCACATCTTTGAAGAATGCCTTGGGGTTTTCCTTTACTCTACTCACCAAGTCCTTCTCATGCTTCCTTTTTGCTCTTCTCAGGCCCTTCATAAGCTCCTTTCTTGCTACCTTATATTCCTCAATAGACCCATCTGATCCTTGCTTCCTAAACCTCATGTATGCTGCCTTCTTCCACCTGACTAGATTTTCCACTTCACTTGTCACCCATGGTTCCTTCATCCTACCATTCTTTATCTTCTTCACCGGGACAAATTTATCCCTAACATCTTGCAAAAGATCCTTAAACATTGACCACATGTCTATAGTATATTTCCCTGCGAAAACATCATCCCAATACACACCCACAAGTTCCAGCCTTATAGCCTCATAATTTGCCCTTCCCCAATTAAAAATGTTCCTGTCCTCTCCTTTTCCATGATAATGCTAAAAGCCAGGGAGCGGTGATCACTGTCCCCCAGATGCTCACCCACTGACAGATCTGTGACCTGACCTGGTTCGTTACCTAATACTAGATCTAGTATAGCATTCCCCCTAGTCGGCTTGTCAACTATTGTGACAGGAATCCATCCTGGACACACTTAACAAACTCTGCCCCATCTAAACCCTTGGAACTAAACAAGTGACAATCAATATTAGTGTGGTGAACTATGTGCCTGTCGGGACACGCCCCTGCTGACTGCTCCTGTGGCTCCTCTCACAGGCCCCTGTATAAAGGAGATCTGCGGCCTGACGCTCGGCCTCAGTCTCCAAGACATTGTATGATAGACACTCACTCCTGGTTCCTTCTTCCAGTCAATAAAAGCCGATATCTCGCCTTACGTCTCAGTGTGAGTTATTGATGGTGCATCAATTAGGGAAGTTAAAAAATCTAAAACCCTGCCTCCTGCACCAACTCCTCAGCCACGCATTCAACTGCCATCTCCTCCAATTCTTACCATCACTATCACATAGACAATAGACCAGACAATAGGTGCAGAAGTAGACCATTCGGCCCTTCGAGCCTGCACCACCATTTTGAGATCATGGCTGATCATCTACTATCAATACCCGGTTCCTGACTTGTCCCCATATCCCTTGATTCCCCTATCCATAAGATACCTATCTAGCTCCTTCTTGAAAGCATCCAGAGAATTGGCCTCCACTGCCTTCTGAGGCAGTGCATTCCAGACCCCCACAACTCTCTGGGAGAAGAAGTTTTTCCTTAACTCTGTCCTAAATGACCTACCCCTTATTCTCAAACCATGCCCTCTGGTACTGGACTCTCCCAGCGTCTGGAACATATTTCCTGCCTCTACCTTGTCCAATCCCTTAATAATCTTATATGTTGCAATCAGATTCCCTCTCTATCTCCTTAATTCCAGCATGTACAAGCCCAGTCTCTCTAACCTCTCTGTGTAAGACAGTCCTGACATCCCAGGAATTAACCTTGTGAATCTACGCTGCACTTCCTCTACAGCCAGGATGTCCTTCCTTAACCCTGGAGACCAAAACTGTACACAATACTCCAGGTGTGGTCTCACCAGGGCCCTGTACAAATGCAAGAGGATTTCCTTGCTTTTGTACTCAATTCCCTTTGTAATAAAGGCCAACATTCCATTAGCCTTCTTCACTGCCTGCTGCACTTGCTCATTCACCTTCAGTGACTGATGAACAAGGAGTCCTAGATCTCTTTGTATTTCTCCCTTACCTAACTTTACACCATTCAGATAATAATCTGCCTTCCTGTTCTTACTCCCAAAGTGGATAACCTCACACTTATTCACATTAAACGTCATCTGCCAAGTATCTGCCCACTCACTCAGCCTATCCAAGTCATCCTGAATTCTCCTAACATCCTCATCACATGTCACACTGCCATCCAGCTTAGTTTCATCAGCAAATTTACTGATGTTATTCTCAATGCCTTCATCTAAATCGTTGATGTAAATCGTAAACGTAGCACTGGCAGCAATCCTGAGAACGCCATCCTTGAGGTCCTGTTCTTCAGCTTTCTGCCTAGTTCCCGAAACTCACACTTCAGGACCTCATCCCTCTTCCTGCCGATGTCGTTGGTAACAACATGTATCATGACTTCTGGTCGCTTTCCTTCTCATAGCAGTATGTCATGCACCCGGTCAGAGACATCCCGGACCCTGGCACCCGGGAGGCAACAAACCATGCAGGTCTCCTTCTCACGTCCACAAAATCTCCTGTCTGCTCCCCTGACTATAGAGTCTCCAATGACGACAGCTCTCCTCTTCTCCATCCCATCCTTCTGCACCACAGGGTCAGACTCAGTGCCAGAGGCCCTGTCACCATGGCTCACACCTGGTCGGTCATCCTCGCCAACAGCATCCAGGACAGTGAACTTATTATTCTGGGGAATGGCTACAAGGGTGCTCTGCACTACCCGTCTATTCACCTTCACTCCTCCCCCCCCGGACTGTCACCCACGACCTGCTTCCGGCAGCCTAGGTGTGACTACCTCCCTGTAGCTCTCATCTTTGACTGCCTCATTCTCCCTTATGAGTCGAAGGTCATCCAGCTGCTGCTCCAGATACCTCACATGGTCTTCCAGATCGCCCAGCCGCAAGCACTTCTGGCAGATGTGACTCTGCGGGAGAGGGGAGTTCCCCCAAGATTGCCACATCTCACAGGAGAGGCACATCACCGTCTCAGGAGGCATTGCAAAGACTAATTGCGAACAAACTCATTCTCCACCTCTTAAGTCAAAGCCTCAAATCTCCACTCCTTCACTGGCCCACTCACTCACTGGCCGCTTCCCACAGGCCGCTCTGCTTGAGCTACCCCTCTATTTATTTGTTTGAGCTTTTCAAACTGCTTGGTCACCTGACCTCGATTGCCCAATCAGCTGCTTTCTGCTGAGCCTGAGCTATTCAAATCTTGATTGTCTAATCAACGGCTTTCTGCTGTTGTTATCTTGCACCTTGCAAACTATTCCCAGAAACCTCAGCCATCTCTGCTCTGCCATCATCTCTGCCAATTTCCTTCTTCAATCCACCTGGGCAAGGTCCTCTCTCATGCTTCTGTAATTTCCTTTACTCCGTTGCATACTGATACATGTGACTTATTCTTCTCCCTCTCAAATTGCAGTATAAATTCAATCATATTATGATCACTGCCTCCTAAGGGTTCGTTCACATTCAGCTTTCTAATAAGATCTGGGTTATTACACAACACAAAATCTAAGAAAGCCTTTCCCTGAGTAGGCTTAAGCACAAGCAACTCTAAAAAGCCATCTCATAGGCATTCAACAATTCCCTGTATTGTGATTCAAGAACAACCAGATTTTTCCATCCCCCACACATTGAAGTCCCCCATTAGAATTGTGATATTATACTTATTACATGCCTTTTCCAGCTCCCTTTGCTATCTCTACTTCACATCTTGGTTACTATTTGGGGGCCTATATATGATTCCCAAAATGGTTTTTATACCCTTGCATTTTCTTAACTGCACCCACAAAGATTTGATATTCTCTGAGCCTACGTCACCTCTTTCTAAAGATCTAATTCCATCTCTTACCAACAAAGCCACACCACCACCTATGCCTTCCTGCCTGTCCTTTCAATACAAAGTATATCCTTTGATATAAGCTCCCAACTATGGCCTTCTTTCAGCCTCAACTCTGTGATGCATGCAACACTGTCCACTTTATTCCAAATGCTGTGCTTACTTAAATACAGCACCTTCAGTCCTGTATTCTTCATCCTTTTGAATTTTACCTCTGTGGTGCAATTTAACTCTTTGCTCTGTCTGCATTTGTACCCAGTCATTGGCTTGTGGATCCTTACATTCATATTACACCCATCATTAACTTGTAAACCTGCTGGCTCATCCTCAGCTTTATCATCCTGGTTCCCATCCTATGCCATCTGTTGTAGAGTGGTTCTGTTGTTAAGCATATTGGTGAGTGTCCAATGTGGCAGGAATGGAGTTTTTGATATGTGCCATTATTAGCCATCCAAAGCACTTCTTAGGGCCACGGGACAGCAGTTATTTAGTTCTGAAGGTGCTGAGTACAGGGATGATGTCTGTTGATAGGTACAAACTCCACCCAAGTAGGACCAGTCAGCTCATTTGAAACGTTTGGCACTGTGGCTTTTGTCAAGTCTTGCCTTAATAGAGAAGGAGAATGTTTCTAGCAGCCATGTTCGAAAGGAGGGCAAGCAGACAAAGTTTTATCCTCACACATAGCCAAGGTCAAGCAGACCTTTGCGAATGCCTGCAGAATGAGAAATGTGTGGATCGCTTTCTGCCTGTATGGAGAAGCATGCAATTTAAAACTGTCCCACACTCTTATACACGGAGCACTTGAACCAGAGATAAATGAATTGAAAATATCAATTAATGTAACCTAGATTCTGCAAGCTATCTCCAGTCTGTCACCTGCTTTTACTGAAGTTGGATTCAGTTTTTCGTTATTTTTATTTGTTCCACCTGTATGTTCTTTTAGAGCCAGCAGTCTCAAGTCACACGTCAGAGATGCAAGCCCAAAATTTAAGCTGCAGATTTGTTAGCGTGCTGCAATGTCAACCACCAGACACATTTACTCTGTACCTTAAATGCAGCCATAACCTCCACGTGTACCTAACAGGAGCATTGACAAATAGAGGAAAGATACATTGAGATGCTCTAGAGATAATGAAAAAAGCAAAGTTTGATGGAAAGTCTTAATGATGGTAAGAAGTTGGGTCTTGGGACTGAGGTAGCTAAAGGCACGGCTACTGACACAGTATCAAGGTTATTGCATTCAAATTCCAATCCATTGCATTGTTGGAGTGTGGAATGGAGTCAATGATCAGGGAAACAGGGATGATAGCTTCACTTTCTAATTACTAGTAAGAGGAAATAGATGCAATGGACACTGGACATTCTCTCTGACAAGTTAGTCTTTTAGGGAAGAGGTGTAAAAGGGCAGTAATGCAGAGACTGCTGTTATCAGCACTCATATTGAGACTGACACTGTGTTTTCTGATGGTGATGCCAGGTGATAGCCTTTGGAGAATGGTGATAAATTGAAGAGGTCCATCATTGGTCACAGGAAGATACCAGAGAAAACTGCACATTCACGGGAAGAAAGGTCATTGATGGTGATTGGCTGATAGGACTGGATGTACACAAAAGAGAGCTGGGTCATGGTGGAGAAGACTGATTAAGGAAAGAGCTACCTTTGGGCTAAGAAGTACAATACAGAACTATGAAACAGTTAAATATAAGGCATTTATGTAGGGGTGGGAGACCAGGTTTTGGTGATGTGAATAGTTTATGAGCCAGGGCTTATTACAAAAAGTTTCAACGGGCATTCATTTGTCCAAAGAATGGAGGAAGGATAGATCTCTCTTCCCCCAAAAGTGCAGTTGCATTTAAACAAGAAAAAGATGTTTGCTAGTCAAAGGTATTAAAGGTTATTGATAGGGCTAACCTGGTGATCAGGTACTATCTATCTGAAAGGCACGGTAAGTTCAAAATGATCACTCCTTCACTCCTCTTTTTTCCTTATCCCCAAGTTAGGCCCGGGGGGAGAGTTTCTGGAGGAGGAGGACTTAGGCAAAAATTGCCAAATTCCACAAGTGGAATCACTTGAATCTATGGGGTGAGAACGTGGGAGGAATGTGCAATTGTCAAGCCTGTGGGCTTCTTTGTGTTGATGGCACTCACTCTAAACTATACAAGATAGAGTGTGCTCCAAATCAAGATCAGACCAAATGCACACTTGTACAACATTTTTGAGAATGTCGCCAGTACTCAGGGGCTGGAGTCATGAGGTTGGTTAAGCTAGCATTTTATTCTTTGGAACATAAGAGATGAAAGATGACCATATAGAAGTGTATAAAATCATGAAGGTAGTAGACAGGCTGAATGCACATCGTCTTTTTCCAAAAGGAAACAAAACAAAACAAAAAAAAACAGAAGGAATAAAATTAAGGTGAGAGAGGAAAGATATAAAAGAGACCTGAGGGGTAACTTTTTCACCCAGAGAATGTGGAATGAGTTGTGAGAGGATGTTGTTGAGGCAGGTACAATAACAACATTTTAAAAATATCTGACAGGAAATGTTCAGAGGGATATGGGTAAATTGGGATGAGTTTCAATGAGCATCTTGGTTGGCATGGACAAGTTGGGTTCATCAGTTTGTTTCTGTGCTGTTTAATTCTATGACTATGATTTGTTTTTAAAGATGTTTGTTCCATAAACATGGTACTAATGTGCTGAGGAGACTGTGATGGCAAAAGGAATAATTTTACTTTCTATAAAGTAAGTAGATATCTTGGAGTAGATAATACACCCAGTTTGGGTCCCCACCTGGGCCGTTAGCTAGTCTCATCATCTTTCACATCATGAAATCTACTCAGAATGGGTCAAGATGTGGTCTGCTGGAGCTGCTTGGAAGCTGAGCTTTTCATGTGGACTTGGTTCAATGAGGACAGGAATGAGTGTTCGAAGGGTATTTAATACCTGAGAGGCTTGAACAAGATTCACCCGCTGGCTTCCCTGCAGTACATACTTCCACCTTCTTGCTGCCCCACCCCCAAAAAATCAGCTACTCAGACACCAGAAATCTTGGGGTCAAAACCCGCAAGCAATTTGGTTGAAACACAGCCCCTAAGACTTCTGATTGCAAATACATCTCCCTGAGAAGTTCTCAATATTCCAACTGAAGAACTCCAGTGTAACTCTACCTGTTCTTATTTCTCCTCACTTTCCTACAAAGCCCACAAGGTAAGATTAATCCCAGTGCCTGTTTTGGGAAGTCTCTCCTTTAAAAGAATGACCTTTGAATATTATTCTAAGGTGTACATTATCGAGGCAGTTCACTTCCTTTGCTGACTGTTGTTTAATGTTGACTGGATGTAGTCCTGGGAGACTTCGGAAGATAATATGCCAAAGGACTTGCCTCAGAGACAAGGAAAATAAATAATCCTTTGAAGAGAACCCCTAGAATTACTTATTGGGGATTCCCAAGGGGAGGATCAGAAGCCAAGGGTTTCTATAAGCTGCTGAGTGATTGACAGCAGCACCAACATCTTTACAGCCAGTATAGAGCAGCAGCTAATGGGAGTCTGAGGAAAAAAAATGAGGGAAGAAGAAAGAGACACAGGATATTGAACGGGATGAACACAGATGGAAGCAGCCCATAGGGAAATCAGTCTGTCAACAAACAACAGAAACAGGGTGGAAATGCTTTCAATAACTCCAAACCCTGTGGTCTTGGTGCTCTGCAAATAAATTACCAACTCTTTAGCTAGAGTTTGCAAATTGTTATTGACACCATCTAAGCGACAGAGGCAGTGATTTCACTAAATTGTATTTATTTCTTTATTTAGAGATATAGTACGGAGAAAGCCCTTCTGGCCCTTCCAGCCGAGCCTCCTAGCAACCTACCAATTTAACCTGAGCCTAATCATGGGATAATTTACAATGACCGATTAACCTCCTAACTGTACATCTTCGGACTGTGGGAGGAAACTGGAGCACTTGCACGAAACCCATGCACACACAGGAAGGATCGTATAAATCTTCACAGAAGAAACCTCTGTGCACAAGGAAGGTTGAGACACAAGAGGAACTTGTGCACCAGGATATGAACTCAATATCTAAGCATTGTTACAGTGAACTGCAACACCATTAATATTATGTCGTGCACATTCATTTGTGTACATGTGTAAGCATACACAAGAAATAAACACACACAGGCTTACACACACACATACACATGCATGCACTCACATAAGCACAAACATGCCCACACACTCACACTCACACATATACACACACTCATCACACCTTTGTAACTATTGATTCACCTGCTGTTACCTTTGATCTTAAGGGTAAAAGGTCAAAATGTGATATAATTTGTGCTTGTGAGCTGCTACTAAGAGTATCTCCATGAGGCCGACATGGTAGTACAGAGGACAGCACAAAACATTACCGTATTAACGAGATTGATTCAATTCCCGCCGCTGCCTGTGAGGAATTTTTACGTTCTCCCAATGATCGCTTCAGTTTTATCCCGCAGTCCAAAGACCTACTGGTTGGTAGGTTGATTGGTCATTGTAACTTGACCCATGATCTGGCTAACATTAAAATGGGGGATTGTTAGTGGTGCAGTTTGAAGGACTGAAAGGGCCTTTTCGTGAGTATCTCAATAAATAAGCAATATGTAGCTAAAGAATGCCAGCTCGTTATAATGAATAAAGACTTCTATATCACCAGCTTGGTGAGTTGATTTACAGTCACAACAATATACAGTACAGAAACACAGTTGAACAACATACATGTACACTTGCATGCACATACATGTATAACACAGACCCTCAAACTCATGCAGACACAGCACGTGCATTCATCCATGCAAACTCATGCGTGCACACTTTCACAGCACAAACACAAACACATGCATGCACACTTTCTCACAACACATAAATATGTGCGTAACCACACACACACCACACACATTCACTTGCACAGTTACATACAGACACTAGAACCTCATCTCATCTATCTCATACACCCCTACATACACACTCACACATTCTCTCCAACACACACATATTCACACACATACTCACACACACACTTAAACACACACTCCTACTTACACACAGATACATACACTCTCACAAACACACTCACACACATACACACATTCACACTAGAAACTTAGCTAATCTATCACACACACACATACAGTTACACACACAAACTGGAACCTCATCTGATCTATCACACACACATGCACACACACATACACACACATACAGTTACACACACACAAACTAGAACCTCATCTGATCTATCACACACACACTCACATACTCATACAAATGGACACACACACGCACACTAGAACCCCTACTGATTTATCATACACACACTCACACACACATACACACTCACTCACTCACACACAGATACTCACACACACTAGAACCTCAGCTGATTTATCACACACACACACTCACACTCACTCACACACACACACACACACACACACACACACACACACACAGAAACACAGTGGCTGTTGTGTTATTTGGAATATCCTTTGCAGGGATTTGCAGACTCCTTGATGATCAGAGGCTAAATCATGAAATGTTCACTTAGTTATTTTGCCAGCAAACCAGTGATCATTCTGCAGCGATGACTGGAACAAGGTTTGCTTGTCATTTCTAATCTCTGGTGAGACATAAAAACATATGTCACCGACAAAATGCCATCACTCATTAAATGAATTGTGTTGGAGTGACTCCCGGAACATGGATCCTGTTATTCCTTTGCTTTCTGCTTTAAACAGGCCCCTAAATGTTATATATCTGACTTCAGATGACCTCTAGAATCCTTAAGTATCCAGATGATCATTTTTAATTTCAGCCACATTAATTGATTTACCATATTGGTGTCAGATTTGACCCTTCTTTTGTGTTCACATCTGGAAGAAATTAGTTGTGTTGCCATCATAATTATGGTTTGATATCTTTAGTTAAAAATGAAGAAGACTTATTGTGAGGATATGGAAATTACCCTCAACAACATCAATAAAGAGGCTGAGTGCAAAGGACAAAGAGGTGCTCTGAAGGACTTAACAGGAGTAAATATATTATTATTTAATAAAATACAGCCAGATCTGGAAATACTCAGCAGATCAAACAACATCTGTGGCTAAAACATTGTACATATACCATAGAGCAGCACAACACAGGAACAGGCCCTTCTACCATCATATTGTGCCAAACTAGTTAATAATCAAATACTCATCAAACCTAATTCATTCTGGCAACATAATGTCCCTACACTTCCACTCCCTGCACGTTACGATCCTGTTCTGTGGAGCAGGTAATGAGACAAACTCTCCAAATGCTCTCTGGCATCCATTTATTGAAATTTGCAAGAGTGTTTGATGACCGGCCAAATCAGCTCAAACTCCTGATGAATTAGAGCCACTGGTGTGCCTTCTTCATGAATGCATCGAAGTGTTGGGGCCAGAAAAGATATTCTGGGATGTTGCCACCCAGGAACTTGAAGCTGTGCACCTTTTCCATGATTGACTCCTCAATGAGGACTGATATGTGTTCTCCCGACATCTTTGGTCTTGCTGACATTGTTCTTGTGACACCACTTAACCATCGGTACACCTATCTTACTTCTGTACAGCTCCTCTTTGCCATCTGAGCATTTACCATCAAAAGTGGTGTCACCTGTGAATTTACGGATGGCATTTAAGTTGTCATGAGTTTAGAAAGAGAATAGAGCAATGGGCTAAGCACGTAGCCTTGTAGTGCATCTGTGATGATTATTATGAGATGTTTTTACAGATCCACATTGACTGCCTCTCCCAATAAAGAAACTGAGGTGCAATTGCAGAGGGAGATATAGCAGCCTAGGTTTTGAAGCTTGGTGATTAATGTTGAGGAAAGGATTGTGTTGAATGCTGAGTTGTAATCAATAAATAGCAGCCAGATATAGGTTTTCCATGTTCTCTAGATGCTTGGAAGCAGAGTGAAGGGCCAGTGAGACTTTGTCCGCTGCAGGTCTGTTGTGGCAGTAGGAAAATTGTAGCAGGGCCAGTTCCTTGTTCTGGCAGGGAGCTACAAGGCTACAAGACTACTAGTCACAATCAACCTCTCAAAACATCTTCATCACTTCAAACACCTTTTTATTTACCTGGCAAGGACTGACCCAAATCTGGGGTGAGTGTCAAACCAGAGAGTTAAAATATTTTGTTAAAATCCATGAAAATCAAAAGAAGTATGCAGACTCTGGATATGAGAAACACAAACAGAAAATGTTGGAAGCTCTCAAAGGGTAAGGCAGTATCTGTGGAAGGAAAAACAAAGTTAATGTTTTAGATCAAGGACGCTTCTGCAGTTTTGCTTTTGCCTCGAAATTCTTCCCCTGTCAATTGCCCTAAGCATACCATGTCTGCACATTTTCTATGCCTCTGAAACTCATTCGGTTGACACGAATTGCTGAGGTAGATTACAACATTCTGAATATGTCATGAGTTTTGAACTGTCTTGCAAGGATTAATTTTAATTACACAATTCCAAAATCCATTGATCTTCTAAACTTTGGAAAAAATGAAAGTTCATCCATATGATCTTGTTGAAGTTTAGCCAGCCAATATTCTTATGGAAAACATTTCACTGGACACTGATATCACCCGTTTTCAAATTTACTGCAGACACAGGATTTCAATGTCACTTTGGCTGCACATGACTCTATTTTTTATTATCCTCATTACAGTATTTCACCCACCCAATATACTGCAGCCCTCCCATTATTCACTCTTCAAAGGACAGTGGTTTAAGTTTCCCTTATTCATAAATATAAAGGAATTAAGTTGCATTATTGTATTTCACACAATCTGAATCTTGGCCATTCAATCCAGAAGGGAAATTATTAATCAAATGCACAAACAATCACTTCCATGCAACTTGCCATAAAGGGCAGTGAAGAATTTGGACCCATAATTATCTGAGCAAAAGGCAAATAGCTAACCACTCATTATTTTAATCCATTCCATAATGCAATCTTCTTTCCTCAGATCTTTTTAGTTTAAGTCTTCTGCTCACACAATCAGTGCACAAGAAAAACAAGGTTGCAACAAGATTAACAAAGTGTCAAACCTTTTTTAGCAACACACACAAAATGTTGGAGGTACTCAGCAGGCTAGGCAGCATCTATAGAAAAGAGTAAATTGACGTTTTGGGCCGAAACTCTTTGGCAGGACTGGAGAAAAAAGCTAAGGAGAAGACTTTAAAGGTGGGGAGAGGTGAAAACTGAAGGAGGTGGAATGAAGTATAGAGCTGGGAAGTTGATTGGTGAAAGAGACAGAAGGCCATGGAAGAAAGAAAAGGAGGGAGCAGCACTAGAGGGGGCTAAGGCGAGAGAGGTAAAAGGTGAAGGGAATGGTGAAGGAGAAGAGGGGTGGAGGCAACACCAGAAGTTTGAGAAATATATGTTCATGCCATCAGGCTGGAGGCCACTTAAGCTGAATATAAGGTGTTGCTCCTCCAACCTGAAGGTGGCCTCATCACAACAGTCAACAAGGCCATAGATGGACATATCTGAATGGGAATGGGAAGTGGAATTAAAATGGGTGGCCTCTGGGAGATCCCACGTTTTCTGGTAGGTAGAGTGTAGGTGCTCAGAGAAGCGGTCTCCCAATCTATGTTAGGTCTTACTGATATACAGGAGGCCACACCGGGAGCATCAGATACAGTAGACGACACCAACAGACTCACAGGTGAAGTGTCAACTCATCTGGAAGGACTGTTTAGGGCTCCTGATTTGGTAGTGAGGGAGGAGGTGTGGCACTGGTTCTGCTTGCAAGGGTAAGTGCCAGGAGGGAGATCAGTGGAGGGGGACGAATGGACAAGGGAGATCCCTGCAGAAAACAGAAAGTGGGGATGAGGGGAGGGGAGGATATACCTGGTGGTGAGATCATGTTGGAGACAACAGGAGTTTCAGAGAATTATTTTCTGGTGAGGTGGTAGGTGAGAACAAGAAGAACCCTGTCCCTGATAGAGTGATGGGACAATGGGGTAAGAGCAGACATGTGTGAAATGGAAGAGATGCGGTTATGGGCAGCATTGATGGTGGAGGAAGGGAAGCCCTTCCTTTGAAAAGGGAAGATACTTTCTTTGTTCTAGAATAAAAAGCCTCATCCTGAGAGCAGATGTGGTGGAGACAGAGGAATTGAGCAAAGGGTTGGCGTTTTTACAGGTAACAGGGTGGGAAGAGGCATAGTCCAGGTAGCTGTGAGAGTCAGTGGGTCTATAATAAACATCAGAGGATAAACTGTCTCTGGAGATAGACAGTGAGATTGAGGAAGGGGAAGGAGGTGCCAGAACTCGACCAGGCAAATTTGAGGACAGAGTGAAAGATGGAGGCAAAGTTGATAAAGTTGACGAGCTCCACATGGGTGCAGGAAGCATCACTAATGCAGTCGTCGATGTAGTGTAGGAAAAGTGCGGGACGGTCACCAGTGTGGGCTTGGAACATAGACCGTTCAACGTAGTTGACAAATAGGCAGGCATAGCTGGGACCTATGCAAGTACCCATGGCTACTCTTTTTGTTTGAAGGAATTGGAAGAGCCAAAGAAGAAATTTTTGAGAGTGAGGACAAGTTCTGCCAGGTGGAGCGTGGTGGTGGAGGGGAACTGGTTGGGTCTGATGTCCAGAAAAAAATGGAAAGCTTTGAGGTGTTCCTGGCAGGGGTGGAGGTGTATAGGGACTGGACATGCATAGTGAAAATAAGATGATGGGGCTAGGAAACTATTCTTAGGCAACTTTTCATTGTATGATGGTATTGGGCTCACCATCTGTAAAAGGCCTAAGCTCAAAAGAGACCTTAAATCCTATCTGACATAGATACCTACGGGTAGTCTTCACAATAGAGAGGTTACACTGCATCCACTTACTCTCCAAAGTCTAGCTTACTTCCCCATCTAGTCTCTGTGGTGATGTCTAACTTCCAATACTCATGGCTTCAGTGGTGGGTCCCCACCAAAGAGGAGATAATGAAGTAGCTTAAGCACAGTTTGTTTTATTTTTAATGATGTACTTCAACATTTAGACAACTACTTCTTAACACACATTTAAAATTCACAGAGTTTCTGATTTATAAAAGATTTCTGAAATCCAAAAGAGCTATAAACTAAAAAGGATTTTCAAATTCTTACCAGATTTTTATGAACTAAAAGAATGTAACAACGATTTGCAGACAAACTAGTCATTCATCACAGAAATCGAAGGTTGAGGAATGAATTCTAGTTCTTCTTGACGTTGCTCTGTCTTTCAGTCATTCTTCTCATCACTCCTAACAATCCCCAATACTTTCTATCATTTATACCATTTTGCTTCTCGTTGACGTTATCTGCATGTGATGTTTTTCAGATACCTTTGCTGGGACAAAGTGATTCACACAGATGGTCTAAAAGCTTCTGGGGACAGAAACAGACACCCAAGTATGACGAGGGTGGAATCTCTTGATTACACAATTATCCCAATGATTGATGTGCTAAGTCACAACATAAGTTGGGTCTGGAACCTTCCTTGATCTCAATCATAATGATGCAAGTAACTTAGCTGTAGTTGTCCGGTTTGATGTAAGCCAGTTAAGATAACCCCCTGACGAAGGGTCTCGGTCTGAAACGTCGACAGCGCTTCTCCCTATAGATGCTGCCTGGCCTGCTGTGTTCCATCAGCATTTTGTGTGTGTTGTTGTAAGATAACCCCCATTGTCTTGCACTAAGCTAATGCAGATCAGAATGTCTTATGGTTACCATAACACTTGACAGCCAGTCACCTACTGTGCTCTATAAACAATGCTGTTTGTTTGTGGAACATCCTTTTAACTTTAGGCTGATTATTGCTTGCAATTTACATTAAGAATGGAAGACTGGTTCTTGTTTAAACAATAAGCTGAGCAAGGAATATTGGTGAGAAGTTTAACTTTGTCACGAACAACTCTGACCTTTTGGAAAGCTCATGTAGCTGTGCTAGGAAGCCAAGGTTAACAATAAGCCTTTCGGGTGGAGAGTGAATATCTATCACAACGGAAGGCTGTTTTAGTTGAGCCAATTAGAGAAAGGAGGATTTGGGGAGGGTTCAGAAGAAGTATACTAGGATGCTGCCAAGATTATAGGAGATGTTCTATAAGAAGATGTTGGAAAAAAACTTTGGTTGTTTTCTCTGGAGCAGCAGAGGCCAACAGAAGATCTGATAGAGGTTAAGAGAGGCATCGATGGAGTGGACAATCAGATTTTTTTCGTACAAGTGTTGAGAAGTCTAATACCAGAGGACATGTGTTTAAAGTGAGAGGAGATAGATTTAAAAGAGATGTGTGGGACAAGTGGTGGGTGCCTGGAATGTACTGCCAGGGTGGTGGTGGAGGTAAATAAAAATAGAAGCTTTTATGAACGTCTTAGTTAGGCACATGAACATACAGAAAACAGAGGGACATGAAATTGCTTAGGTAGAACAGAGTATATTCGTAGATTTTTAATTCCCAGCTTAATTGCTTTAGCACAACATAATGGGCAGAATGGCCTGTTCCTCATGCTACAGTGTTCTGTGTTTTATGTTCTAATTTTAAAGATTCAGAGAGAAGAAATTCTTCACCAGCTCCATCTAAGATGGATGGACTCTTATTCTGAAGCTATCCCCAAGTTTTAGGTAACCCCACTTGGGGAAACACTGCCTTTGCATTCCTCCTAGAACCTTATATGTTTCAATATGATCATCCTTCATTCTTCTATACTCAAGTAAGTATAGGTCTAATCCTCTCAATCTCTCTGTGCATGTTAATATTTCCATCCCAAGATCTCTGACATTCAACTTCGCCCTGTGGCCTTTAGTGAAGTTCAGCCGAGTACCTTACCCTTCCCCCTCCATCGGACTCCTGTAAAATACAGATGGCCATCCCTGACTCCCCTTATTGCAGCTGTTCAGGTGACAGGAAATCACTGTTTTAGCATTTATCACCCAAAATTTTAAGGTACAGAATAAATTATATCTTATTGACTTTAAGTAGAAAATGATAAATTATTAAATACAATATTTACTTTCTTTCTTGACAGATGCATATATTGCATGGCTTCACATTGTGGAAGAATGTTTCAAAAACATAACCACCCTTATACGTCATTCTTTAAGTATGAAGATGTAAACTGTACCTATAACTTTGATGTTTCTCCCAGCACTTTCCTGTAAAGTTGCAAGGATATTGTGTTATTCAGTAATTCATACCCCTTACAATAAATTCCATTCACCTTCCTAATGATCTGCTGTAACTGCATGTATCTTCATGCTTTGCACATCAGGACTCCCAAACCCGTTATTTTGCAAATTTTGTTGTTTCATTCTACTTAAGTAATAATGGTCTTCATTCTCCTTTACAAAGTGGGTAACCTCACATTTTTCGACATTGTGTTACATGTGCTGACTTCTAGCTCACTTATTTAATTTGCATATACCCTCTGCAGACTCTTTGAGTTCTCCCACAACTCAGCTAATTTGCAAATGATCTACACATTGCAATTTTTCTCTCTAGCAGTCAAATAGCATGTCTGTTTATTTTGCACAGAACTATGCATTTTATCGCTTACTGTAACATCTTATGGAATGCCTCTTGGAAATTGGCATATGTTACATCTACTCAATTGGCATATGTTTATCTACCATCTTTACGCCATCTACAAAGAACTTTTGAAAAGTTGTCGAACACATTCTTTCTTACATAAAACCATGCGACTTATTTTATGTTTCCTCATAATACAGAAAAGGCCATTTAGACCATCAAATTTGCACTGGCTTTCAGTGCACTCCCATCAATTCCATTTGACCACTTATTACTCTCTCACTCACACACACACACCTATCAATTCCATTTGACCACTTATTACTCTCTCACTCACACACACACACCTATCAATTCCATTTGACCACTTATTACTCTCTCACTCACACACACACACCTATCAATTCCCTCTCCTTAAGCTACCAAACTCTTACCCTTGGAATAGTTCACAGTAGCCAAGTAACCTACCAACCAGCACAACTTTATGATGTGGGAGGAATGCAGAGTACCCAGCTGTAGCTCATAGATTCAATCGCCACACAAACAACTCTGGAGGTCAGATTTGACCCTGATTTCTGGGGCTGTGTGTCAGCTGCACTAATTGCTGAATGATTGTATCGGACTGTGGCCATTTCAGCTCTCCTCTCTCAGTCCTAATGCAGAGTTTTGACAAAGTGTTGACAATATCTTTCTTCTTACAGATACTGCATGCCCTTTTGGATTCCTCCATTAGATTACTTCTTGCTACAGATTCCACCATCTGCAGTCTCTTGTGTCCCAGTTGTACTATCTTGTTCACCTTGTGGATTATCAGTGTTTTTTCAGAAAAAGTTCTTCCTAATAGATTCCCACATTTTCCAAATGATAGGCATTAGGCAGGAGCCTTTTCTTTACTGCTATTCCACTCCCTTTTTTCTTGAATAGTGCCTTTACATTTCTAATTTTCCAGTTCTCTGGACCTCCACAGAATCCATGGAGTTTTGGTAGATAACAGTCTTGCAGAAGTGCTACATTGTCAGAGGAGCCATGAGTTTATAATTAGCCCAGTGCAACATGGCTAAAGTGCCTATTCCTGTGCTGTAATGTTCTATAACCTCACTTGCCCTCTGAGGCAGCTGTAAAAGATCACACATGCCTTTTCAAAGAAGTAAAGGGATGTTACCTATGGAGAACAAAATCAATAAACCAGTTTATGACCATGTGAAATTTAATGTTTTATTTCTGGGAGAACATCAAAGCTATAGGTACAGTTTACATCTTCATACTTTTTACAGGTATTAAGGAATTCTTCAGAAATCTTTGGCTATGCCCGCCCATGATTTACTCCTTAATACCTGTAAAATGCACTGCTTGCAACAATTACATCATTTTATATAAACAACATTAAAGAATTTCCCCACCAATAGCCTGTAAGATATCCCAACCAAGAGAAATAAAATTTCAATTTAAATAAAAGTTGGAAATAAATTCAGTAAGAACCTGAAGCCCAGAATGGTCTCCAGCATTTGATCAAGGAAGTTGGGTCAAAATCTGTGTTGGATCTGAGGAATTAGTAATACTGAATCATCTCCCCACATGTTAGCCAATCTGTTTTCTGTCCAGACACTGAAGCAGCTGATGAATATCTCTTACTCTGCCTCTTCTTACTTCATGCCTCTGTTCTATCTCTTTTATTTGTCATGCTGGTTCAGCAACGCTCCTAATCTAATTTCTTGTAATAGAGCCACTGGAGTAAAATGCTCAACTACTTAGCTTTCTTTATGGTACTTCCAGCTTCTAATGTCACCTATTCATGTTTAATTGAAAAACATGTGTGATTGCTTGTTTCATCTCAAGCTAAGGGTATTTTGCATCTTCTAATGTCTCTCATTGTAACCTCTTTATTTTAAATCTTTCGCTTAGTCTATGGTTACAGTTCTGTGATTTTACCTCAGTCTGTTAGCACAAATTCTTTATTTATTTAGAGATACAGTGTGGAATAGCAACCTCTGATTTAACCCTAGTCCATTCACGGGACAATTTACAATAACCTATTAACCAGTAAGTCTTTGGACTGTAAGGAGAAATGGAAACACCAGGAGTAAACCCGTGCATTTGACGGGGAAGACGTACAAACTCCTTTCAGAAGATGACAGGATTGAACTCTGAACTCCAACCCACGATAGCGTCACACTAGCCGCTATACTACGGTGGAGCCCCCAATGCTGTGTGCAACATTCCTGGAGAGGGACAAGGGAAAGGGCAACAGAGTAGAGTCTCAGAGCTCCAGTCACTTGGTCTGAAGACTAATCTCAGAGCTGTCAGTGTCGAGTCTGCCCACACTCACTGTGGCTGCAGGTTTTCTCCAGACGTGGGCTTCCTCCCACATCTCAAATATCTGCTGATTGTTAAGTCATTGTAAATTAACCCCCACATGTGAAACAGAAATGAGGTTTGTTAACAAACTTCTAAGTGAGAACAGGATACAAGTAAATAAGTGGGGGAATAGGATTGATGGGGTTGCTTTGGGAGCTAGTATCCAATGGATGGGGTTTTTGTCTTCCTTCCAAGTCTCAAGGGAACATAGGAATCATTGATCTGTTTTTTGTTCTCTCTGAGATTATGGAAAGAAGAGTTAAATCTGTAAGTAGGAGTATCTTTAATCTCTGACAAATGGAATTATATGGCAGTGGGTGATATGTGGACCCTCTTACTCCATTGTACAGACTACATTTAGGAAGCAAACAACTCCCCCCACCCCACCTAATCTATGACAACACAGCTACTACTGCTGGGAAAAGGCCCGATGATCTGAGGTAGGAGCTCATATATCAGCGCAATTTATCGATCCACCTGGCATTCAGTAGAATTTAGCAGATCGAGAGGGGATCTAATTGGAATGTACAAAATATGGACACAGCTACGCAGCTTAGGCTGCAACGAGGTTGTCGCTTTTGGGTGGGGGATTCAGAATGACTGCCTCAGGTCACAGAAATCTCTTTGCAAAGGCTGTTGAACCTGTGGTGTACACTTTCATAGACGTCTTTACACACCACATGCTCAACTTACTTAAGTAAGTATTTAAAATTCTAGATAGGAAAGGCATCAAAGTACGTGGCGAAAGAGCAGGAGAATGGTCGAAAGCTTGATAATCAGCCATGGTAGAAAGGGTATAAGATCTACTCCTGTTCCTATACCAGTATTTCACAGAGCTGACTGAGCGGTTTCAGGAACTTTCATCGAACTTTAATGCTTTCCAGCAGAAAACCCATAAAACTTGCATTTATTTTTTTGCATTTCATTTACATAATAAATTATTATCATCTTCCATATTGTAACTGTAATTATCACATGAAAAGTGAAAAAAACGAAATGCATTCTTTGGAATGAATTTAGAAATCTTCCTCTTCTGTTTCATACAAATGGAAGACGTTTAGTTTAATGCTCAGTAAGTAACCATTAAAGTGCTCACTGGGTTAAAATGTTGCTTTTTCATTGAAGCCCCAGCACCAACACAGGCCTGACCTTGGCTGCTACCAATGCTTGACCAGTGTTCCATCATGTCCTATATTTAGTGCTTCTATGGATTTTTGGGCATGGCTGCATGCTTATTATCTGATATAGAAAGAGGACTTTGTCTCATGTTGTTCCAGTATTTATGGATCTTATGGTTTGGCCCACTCTGCTGTTTATGTGAGCATGAATGTCCCAGTCACTTACACTTCTTCCAGGAGGAATTTACAGAATTTTCCCAGGCTGATTTCTCAATTCCTAATATAAAAGTCTGTCATATATTTCAGAATGGACAGAAGATGTAGAGCAGTGTTAAAAAGAGAAGAGGTTGTTTTTAAAATTCTGAAAAACTTTTTTGAAAAAACTCTTCTCCATGACCTTTGCATTTAGTTGCTTTGGGAGCTGGTAATCAATGGACGAGGGGTATGGGCTCCGTCTAGGTCACAAGGAAATACAATGTTAAAAAATCTTTCTCCTGATTTCAAACTAAGTAAAGCTTTGTGAGTGAGTGTGACTAAACAGTAGCACTTCATCCTTACACAAGGCATTCCGAATACTTATGCATATTCCCAGTTCCACTGTAGTGAAAATTCAGGCCACCCAAAGAAAAATGTACCTCGGCCAAACTATTATTATGATTGGCTTCAGACTAGCTGTGTAGTTAATTCTGAAGCCAGATTCAGTACCTGCCTGGCTTCTGCCCTGATTTAGTTTGCCTAACAGCCAATGTTACAAAAAAATGTTTCAGAACATTTTTCATGAGGTTTAACCCTTCATTGTCAGAGAAACTTTTGCCATTTTTGGGCAAACTGATTGTTGGTTAGATGATTAAGAACAACTTTAATGGCATGGTTAATATTGCAAAGCATCCCAAGCACTTGAATGTTATCAAACAAAACAAAACTTAGTTTTGTTAGAAGCCAGGATTGTCTTTTTATTCCTGGATAACTCAAGAGCTATGAGGTAATGTTGCAGCTCTATAAAACTTTGGTTAGATGTTACTTGGAGTGCTGTGTTCAGATCTGGTCACCTCATTGTAGGAAGAGTGTAGAAGCTTCAGAAAGGATGTAGAGATTTGCCAGAATGCTGCCTGGATTGGAGATGATGTCTTGCGAAGAAAGGTTGAGCTTTTTGTTTGGAGGGAAGGTCGTGACTTGATAGAGCTGTATAGGATGATAAGAGGCATAGATAGAGGGGACATCCAGTGCCTTTTCACCAGGGCAGCAGTAGCTAAATACGAGAACACTATTTTTTTCGATAATTGGAGGAAACTATAGAGGGATTGTCTGAGGCTGTTTTTTCGCACAGTGCATGAGGTGCCAGGACACTGCGTGAAAAACGCAGTGACAGGGTGGTGGGTAAAGGCAGATATATTAGGATCACTTAAGGGACACTTAGATAAACATGCAGATGAAAGAAGAAGTGGTGTGGGGGTGCTATGGTGGAGTGAATAGTTAGATTGATCTTGGAGTAGGTTAAATATCACATGATGTGCTGTACTTTTCTACAATCCATAATCTAATGTTGCAGCTATATAGGACCCTGGTCAGACCCCACCAGGAGTACTATGCTCATTTCTGGTCACCTCACTACAGGAAGGACATGGAAACCATAGAAAGGTTGCAGAGGAGATTTACAAGAATGCTGCCTGGATTGGGGAGCATGCCTTATGAGAACAGGTTGAGTGAATTCTGCCTTTTCTCCTTGGAGCGACGGAGGATGAGAGGTGACTTGACAGAGGTGTACAAGATAATGAGAGGCATTGATTGTGTCAGAGGCTTTTTCCCAGGGTTGAAATGGCTAGCACAAGAGGGCATAGTTTTAAGGTGCTTGAAAGAAGGTACAGAGGATATGTCAGGGATACGTTTTTTACACAGGAAGTGGTGAGTGCGTGGAATAGGCTGCCAGCAACAGTGGTGCAAGCTGATTCGATAGGGTCTTTTAAGAGATTCCTGGATAGGTACATGGAGCTTAGAAAACTAGAGGGCTATGGGTAACCCTTGGTAATTTCCAAGGTAGGGACATGTTCAGCACAGCTTTGTGGGCCGAAGGGCCTGTATTGTGCTGTAGGTTTTATACGTTCTATGTTATATCTACAATCCATGATCTATGATCTATGCTCTATGTTCTATGAAAACTGAGAGAGCAGTATCTGAATGTGCTTAGCAGCTGAATCTGGCAGCAAAAGACTAAAGCAGTTGTTCGTGATACTTAGTTATATTCTGTCTGTTGGACAGGTGAGTGAAAATGTGGTCCACACCATGGCAGACAGCTGTAGCTCTGCCGGCCTAACTTCATTCCCGACTCCACACAATTTGCACTTTCTCCCTGTGACCACATGGGTTGCCCCCAGGTGCACTGGTATGTTAATTGCCCCAGATGGGTAAGTTACTAAAGAAAACAAAAGGGAGATGAGATGGAATGAATCTTAGGGGTAGAAGTAAATAAGAGAGAGGAAATGGGACCAATGGCATTGCTCAGGTGTTGGCAGAATAGGCCAAATTGCCTTCTGAGTTTCATAGTAAGTTAGCAACCATGAGGGGAAAGGGTAGTGTTTTTGGAGACCAGGAAAAGAAAGTTTTCATATCATCAACTTGATCTGGTAAGCAAAGTGGGTATTATGGCCAAGAAAGCACAGCAGTACCTTTACTTCATCGGATGGTATATTCCCAGTGACCATCACTAATTTATACAGATGGACCATAAAAAGCATCTTATCTGGATACATCACAACTTAGTATGGCAACTGCACTCCATAAGACTGTAAGAAATTGCAGAGAGTTGTGGACACAGTACACTCCCATCTATTATCCCTGTTTATGCTTCCCGCATTTCCTACTGTTTGGGAAAGTAACCAAAATAATTGAGGACCCCTCCCACCATAGTCATTCTCTCTTCTCTCCTCCGTCATTGGACAGAAGATACAAAAGCTTGAGACCACATAACAGCAGCATCAAGGACAGCTTCTATTCTGCTGTTATAAGACACTTGTACAACAAAAATGGGCTCTTGATCTCTCAAACACCTTGGTTGTTGCCCCTGCACTCACTTTCTCTGTAACTGTAACACTGTATTCTGCATTCTGTTGTAATAGCTCAATGGACATGCTTTTCACTGAATCTCAATACACATGATAATATAAACCAATTAGCCAATTCCCAATTACCATATAGCATTGGGATGAATCAGCATTATTCATAATCCAACCTCTTGTATTTTACTCTGACTTTCAGGGAACTCTACAACATCCTTTCTCAGCATTGTGGTTCATATTGGGTTCAGCCTTTACCTCCCCAGTTCAGTTCAGGCCTCTAAAACTCAAAACCAGTCATGAATAATTATGTTATAATGCTGCTAATAATAAGCATTTTTTTACGAATTGCACTTCCTGAAAGAAAGATGAAATAACTTGTCGGTGAGCTGGAAAGTGGTAATCTAATTAAGGCTACAGATGATGTCATGAACTGCAGGAATAAAGTGTGAACCACTAATAAATGTCTCATGAACTCCATTCTTATATTAGAGTCCTTAGCTCACTCTCTGAGATTTTATATACTTTTTAAGCTTTTAGTTTTAAAAAGTTAATGAAATTATTCTGCCAGAGAAGGTTTTTTGCCTTTTCTGTTGGTGGTATTTACTTCTCATAGACAATGGTGGATTATCCACAGTAATTCATTAGACATCAGAGAATCATATAGTGTGGAAAGAGGCCCTTAGGCCCATTGAGTCTGCTCCAACTAACAAGCACTCATTCATCTTACAAAGTTCAAAGTTCCAAGTACATTTCTTATCAATGTACACATTATACAACTTTGAGATTTGTCTCCTTACAGGCAGCCGCAAACCAAGAACCCCAAACAAACCCAATAATAAAAGACCAACAAACACCCAATGTGCAGAGAGAGAGAGAAAAAATTTGTGAAAATAATAAAAATAAGCAAATAGCATTTAGAACCAAAGTGAGTCCATAGACACGGAGCCCAAAGCAGCTGGAGCAGGCCCACACCCTCAGCCTCAGTTCATCACATCGCAAAATAAAACATAGTGGAGTCTGCAGACACAAAACCCGGAGCAGCCGGTGCAGGCCCGCAGACTCAGTCTCAGTTCATCACACCGCAGAGTAAAACATTGCAGAGTCTGCAGACGTGAAGCCCCGAACAGCCAGAGTAAGCCCGCAGACTCAATCTCAGTTCATCACATCGCAAAATAAAACATAGTGGAGTCGACTCAGTCTCAGTGCAGCAAAGAGCCAAGTAAACATTATGACTTTTCTCTGCCTTGTTCGCTCTGATTCTGACTCCGTCTCAAACATGACTGAAGCTCGCTCCTGCAGGCACGCTTCACCTTCAACAGCCTCTTGCTCAATCATTGTTTGCAATGGTTGTTTACCATTTTTTTATATAAAGAAAATGTCATTAATAAAGTATTTAGTTATATTTCTAACCCTACTTTATTCTTCATATATTCCCATCTACTTTTGACCCAGATTTTAGCCCTAACACACACTAGGGAAAATTGACATTGTCTTTTGAAAGTTTGAGGAAACAGAAAGAGGTCTGCCACAGGGAGAATGTGCAAACTCCTCCAAGACAACACCCAAAAATCAGGATCAAACCCTTGGTCTCAGGATTTGCGTGCCAGGGCCTCTACCATCCATGCCATTGTTCTGCTCCAATCCAGAGACGACCACATGAAGCCCGTACACAGGTCAATGATTTTCTGCTCTAACAATATCAAAGCAAGATTTCGACTTAAAATAGAGACAATGTCAAGAGTGTTCAACAAATAAAAATGTGAAATCTTGAAGGCTTGTTCTTCATTCTACCTCTTCATAGCCCTTGCTCTTCATTTGCATTACATTTTCTCTGGAACTGCAACCCAATATTCTGCATTCTGTTTTCCTTTAACTGCCTTGGCATGATGTGTATGCCATGACGACGTGCAAAACAAAAGCTTGTTAGAAGCTGGAATATGGCTGGGTAAGTAAGGGTAGACTTTATTTCCAAATGGACAATTGTGCTCAGGTTGGGGTTTATTAGAGCTATTCAGTCTTCATGTTTAATTCCAGATTTAAGAAACCAGATAAAAATCCAAAACTTCAGGGTAAGATTTAAGTAGAGTTTAATCATTTTCCAGGCATTTGAATTGCTGCTATACACATAGGAATTTTACTGGAAACTAACATTTGAGATCAAGAACAAAAGAATACAATTTCAAACTAACAAATACCAATTCAAAATTAATATTTCCCTTCAATGAAGTGTGATGGATACATACGATAGACTCCCAGAAAGATCTTTAGAAAAGAGTAAGAGGAGAGAGGAGAAAACATGTGGATGGGGGAGGGAGAGGAGAGAGAGAGAGAGAGAGAGAGAGAGAGATTGCGTGTGTGTGTGTGTGAATGTGTTTGTGCTCGCGTGTGAGTGTGTGTGTGAGTGTGAGTGCACACGTGTGTGTGTGTGCACGCGTGTGTATGTGTGTGTGAGAGAGAGAGAAATAAAGAGGAAGAGGAGAGAGGTGAAAGAGAGAAAGAGAGGAGGGAGGAAGAGAAGAGGAGGAGAGAGAGGAGAAAGGGAATAAGTATGAGAGAAAAGGAAAGGGAAAAGAGGAAGAAAGATGAGGATGGAGAAGAGAGAGAGTAGGGGAAAGAGGAGAGGAGGGAAAGCAAGAGGGAGGGAGAGAGAGATAGATACTGGAATCATTTTAGAATTTAATACAAGTGGGATATACAAGGACCATTCTGGATACCTATTGGCATATTGTTTTCTTTGCTCTGAATTAACCTTGTGTGTTTGTGCCTAATTAGAAATGAATAGTTCTTGTCTCTCACACCCTGTGGTAAGTCATAGGCCTCCATATATACCAGCTCCAGGGAATCTGTACACCGGTAAGTTATTGATAGCCACAAGAAGGGATAGAGGAAGAGAGTGTCTAGAGCTTTGGCTTCATGTGTTTTTGTCCATTCAGCTCTTGAGTCAATGCTAGTTCTCAGACAAATTCCATTTTCTCACTTATTTCCCTCCCATCAGCTCACTCCTCCAGCTTAATTCACCTGCCACTCACCCACACCGGGGCAAACTTACACAAACCAATTACCCTAGCACTACGTCTTTGGGAATTGGGAGGACACAGGAATGCTCCCAGGAAAGCTTTGCAATCACATACAAACTTCGCACAGTCAGAACTGGAGGTCACGATTGAATTGGGTTTACTGGAGCAGTGAGTCAGCAGTATTACCTGTTGTGCCTCCACCTCATTTATATCACATGTCGGAGTTTGGTGGTGAGAGGGGTATTAGGACTAAAGTGCTCACTGTGAAAGGCGGAAGAATTTTAATCAAGTGCAAGGCTGTCACAGGCGATCACTTTAACAGTTCTGTAAAGCTCTATCTTTTTCTCAGCATTTTAACAGTTTGTAAATCTACCATAGATTTAACAGAGGAAAAGGAGTTATACTGATTGATTAAAAGCAGCCACTAACGTGCCAGGAAAGGAAAGGGGGCAAGTGCAATAATTTGAATTTATATTGGAAATCTACAGGGTGGAATCTACAGCAGTCATGATCCGCCTGATTTGCCACCTGAGTAGATGTGCATTAGGAATAGAACCCACTGAAGATTAGCCAGTTGCCTGCATGAGCATTCTGGCCTTAGTTCCGCTCAAATGTCTCGCTGGAGAGTCACTTCCTCCATGACCATTCTGGCCTTACTTCTGCTCAAATGTATCCCTGGAGAGTCACCTCCTCCGTGACCATTCTGGCCTTAGTTCTGCTCAAAAGTCTCCCTGGAGAGTCACGTTCCCCATGACCATTCTGGCCTTAGTACTGCAAAAACGTCTCCCTGGAGAGTGACTTCCTTCATGACCATTCTGGCCTTCCTGCTCAAATATCTCCCTGGAGAGTCATTTCCTCCAAGACCATTCTGGCCTTGGCTCTGCTCAAATATATCCCTGGAGAGTTACTTCCTCCATGACCATTCTGGCCTTAGTTCTGTTCAAATGTCTCCCTGGAGAGTCACTTCCTCCATTAAGATTCTGGCCTTTGTTCTGCTCAAATGTCTCCCTGGAGAGTCAACTCCTCCATGACCATTCTGTCCTTCCTGCTCAAATGTATCCCTGGAGAGTCATTTCCTGCATGACTATTCTGGCCTTCCTGCTCACATATCTCCCTGGAGAGTCACTTCCTCCATGACCATTCTGGCCTTAGTTCTGCTCAAATGTCTCCCTGGAGAGTCACTTCCTCCATTAAGATTCTGGACTTTGTTCTGCTCAAATATCTCCCTGGAGAGTCACTTCCTCCATGACCATTCTGGCATTAGTTCTGCTCAAATGTCTCCCTGGAGAGTCACTTCCTCCATGACCATTCTGGCCTTAGTTCTGCTCAAATGTCTCCCTGGAGAGTGACTTCCTTCATGACCATTCTGGCCTTCCTGCTCAAATATCTCCCTGGAGAGTCATTTCCTCCATGACCATTCTGGCCTTGGCTCTGCTCAAATATCTCCCTGGAGAGTCACGTCCTCCATGACCATTCTGGCCTTAGTTCTGCACAAATATCTCCCTGGAGAGTCATTTCCTCCATGACCATTCTGGCCTTAGTTCTGTTCAAATGTCTCCCTGGAGAGTCACGTCCTCCATGACCATTCTGGCCTTAGTTCTGCACAAATATCTCCCTGGAGAGTCATTTCCTCCATGACCATTCTGGCCTTAGTTCTGTTCAAATGTCTCCCTGGAGAGTCACTTCCTCCATTAAGATTCTGGCCTTTGTTCTGCTCAAATGTCTCCCTGGAGAGTCAACTCCTCCATGACCATTCTGGCCTTCCTGCTCAAATGTATCCCTGGAGATTCACATTCTCCATGATCATTCTGGCCTTCCTGCTCAAATATCTCCCTGGAGAGTCATTTCCTCCATGACCATTCTGGCCTTAGTTCTGCTCAAATGTCTCCCTGGAGAGTCACTTCCTCCATTAAGATTCTGGCCTTTGTTCAGCTCAAATATCTCCCTGGAGAGTCATTTCCTCCATGACCATTCTGGCCTTAGTTCTGCTCAAATGTCTCCCTGGAGAGTGACTTCCTTCATGATCATTCTGGCCTTCCTGCTCAAATATCTCCCTTGAGAGTCTTTTCCTCCATGACCATTCTGGCCTTAGTTCTGCATAAATATCTCCCTGGAGAGTCAT
The DNA here is from genome assembly GCF_030144855.1 of Hypanus sabinus. Classification (NCBI taxonomy): domain Eukaryota; kingdom Metazoa; phylum Chordata; class Chondrichthyes; order Myliobatiformes; family Dasyatidae; genus Hypanus; species Hypanus sabinus. The sequence continues at coordinate 9,431,662 of NC_082720.1, forward strand.
TTCCTCCATGACCATTCTGGCTTTGGTTCTGCTCAAATGTATCCCTGGAGAGTCACTTCCTCCATGACCATTCTGGCCTTAGTTCTGCACAAATATCTCCCTGGAGAGTCATTTCCTCCATGACCATTCTGGCCTTGGTTCTGCTCAAATGTATCCCTGGAGAGTCACTTCCTCCATGACCATTCTGGCCTTAGTTCTGCACAAATATCTCCCTGGAGAGTCATTTCCTCCATGACCATTCTGGCCTTCCTGCTGAAATATCTCCCTGGAGAGTCACTTGCTCCATGACCATTCTGGCCTTCTTGCTCAAATATCTCCCTGGAGAGTCATTTCCTGCATGACCATTCTGGCCTTCCTGCTCAAATATCTCCCTGGAGAGTCATTTCCTCCATGACCATTCTGGCATTACTGCTCACATATCTCCCTGGTATTTCCTCCATGTCCATTCTGGCCTTCCTGCTGAAATATCTCCCGGGAGAGTCATTTCCTCCATGACCATTCTGGACTTCCTGCTCAAATATCTCCCTGGAGAGTCACTTCCTCCATGACCATTCTGGCCTTACGGCTCAAATATCTCCCTGGAGAGTCATTTCCTGCATGACCATTCTGGCCTTCCTGCTCAAATATCTCCCTGGAAAGTGATTTCCTCCATGACCATTCTGGCATTACTGCTCACATATCTCCCTGGAGAGTATTTCCTCCATCTCCATTCTGGCCTTCCTGCTGAAATATCTCCCGGGAGAGTCACTTCCTCCATGACCATTCTGGCCTTCCTGCTCAAATATCTCCCTGGAAATTCATTTCCTCCATGACCATTCTGGCATTCCTGCTGAAATATCTCCGTGGAGAGTCATTTCCTCCATGACTATACTGCCATCCTGCTCAAATAGCTCCCAGGAGAGTCATTTCCCCCATGACCATTCTGGCTTTAGTTCGGCACAAATATCTCCCTGCAGAGTGACTTCCTCCATGACCATTCTGGCCTTCCTGCTCAAATATCTCCCTGGAGAGTCATTTCCTGCATGACCATTCTGGCCTTCCTGCTCAAATATCTCCCTGGAGAGTCATTTCCCCCATGACCATTCTGGCTTTAGTTCGGCACAAATATCTCCCTGGAGAGTGACTTCCTCCATGACCATTCTGGCCTTCCTGCTCAAATATCTCCATGGAGAGTCATTTCCTGCATGACCATTCTGGCCCTACAGCTCAAATGTCTCCATGGAGACTCATTCCTCCATGACCATTCTGGCCTTCCTGCTGAAATATCTCCCTCGAGAGTTACTTCCTGCATGACTATTTTGGACTTGCTGCTCAAACATCTCCCTGGAGAGTCATTTCCTCCATGACCATGCTGGCATTCTTGCTGATATGTCTCCCTGGCGAGTCACTTCCTCCATGACCATTCTGGCCTTACTTCTGCTCACATGTCTCCCTGGAGGGTCACTTCCTCCATGACCATTCTGACCTTACTGCTCATATGTCTCCCTGGAGAGTAATTTCCTCCATGACCATTCTGGCCTTCCTGCTCAAATGTCTTCCTTGAGAGTCATTCCTCCATGCCCATTCTGGCTTTCCAGCTCAAATATCACCCTGGAGAGTCATTCCTCCATGACCATTCTGGCTTTCCAGCTCAAATATTACCCTGGAGAGTCATTTCCTCCATGACCATTCTGGCCTTCCTGCTCAAATATCTCCCTGGAGAGTCATTTCCTCCATGACTATTCTGGCCTTAGTTCTGCTCAAATGTCTCCCTGGATAGTCACTTCCTCCATGACCATTCTGGCCTTCCTGCTCAAATGCCTCCCTGGAGAGTCATTTCCTCGATGACCATTCTGGCCTTAGTTCTGCACAAATATCTCCCTGGAGAGTCATTTCCTCCATGACTATACTGGCCTTCCTGCTGAAATATCTCTCTGGAGAGTCATTTCCTCCATGACCATTCTGGCCTTCTTGCTCATATGTCTCCCTGGAGAGTAATTTCCTCCGTGACCATTCTGGCTTTCCTGCTCAAATGTCTCCCTGGAGAGTCATTCCTCCATGACCATTCTGGCCTTCCTGCTCAAATATCTCCCTGGAAAGTCATTTCCTCCATGACCATTCTGGCATTCCTGCTCACATATCTCCCTGGAGACTCATTTCCTCCATGAACTTTCTGGCCTTCCTGCTGAAATATCTCCCTCGAGAGTCACTTCCTCCATGACCATTCTGGCCTTCCTGCTCAAATATCTCCCTGGAGAGTCATTTCCTGCATGACCATTCTGGCATTTCTGCTCAAATGTCTGCATGGAGACTCATTCCTCCATGACCATTCTGGCCTTCCTGATCAAATATCTCCCTGGAGAGTCATTTCCCCCATGACTATACAGTCTTCCTGCTCAAATATCTCCCTGGAGAGTCATTTCCTCCATGACTATTCTGGCCTTAGTTCTGCACAAATATCTCCCTGGTGAGTCATTTCCTCCATGACCATTCTGGCCTTCCTGCTCAAATATCCCCTGGGAGAATCATTTCCTCCATGACCATTGTGGCATTATTTCTTCTCAAATGTCTCCCTGGTGAGTAATTTCCTCCATGACCATTCTGGCCTTCCTGCTCATCTGTTTCCCTTGAGAGTCATTCCTCCATGACCATTCTGGCTTTCCTGCTCAAATATCACCCTGGAGAGTCATTCCTCCATGACCATTCTGGCCTTAGTTCTGCTCAAATCTATCCTTGGAGGGTCACTTCCTCCATGACCATTCTGGCCTTGGTTATGCTCAAATGTATTCCTGGAGAGTCACTTCCTCCATGACCATTCTTGCCTTCCTGTTCAAATGCCTCCCTGGAGAGTCATTTCCTCCATGACCATTCTGGCCTACCTGCTCAAATGCCTCCCTGGAGAGTCATTTCCTCCATGACCATTCTGGCCTTAGTTCTGCACAAAGATATCCCTGGAGAGTAATTTCCTCCATGACCATTGTGGCATTATTTCTTCTCAAATATCTACTTGGAGAGTCATTCCTCCATGACCATTCTGGCCTTCCTGCTCAAATATCTCCCTGGAGAGTCATTTCCTGCATGACCATTCTGGCCTTCCTGCTCAAATATCTCCCTGGAGAGTCATTTCCAACATGACCATTCTGGCTTTAGTTCTGCACAATTATCTCCCTGGAGAGTCACTTCCTCCATGACCATTCTGGCCTTGCTGCTCAAATATCTCCCTGGAAAGTCATTTCCTCCATGACCATTCTGGCATTCCTGCTCACATATCTCCCTGGAGACTCATTTCCTCCATGAACATTCTGGCCTTCCTGCTGAAATATCTCCCTCGAGAGTTACTTCCTGCATGACCATTTTGGCCTTCCTGCTCAAATATCTCCCTGGAGAGACATTTCCTCCATGACCATTCTGGCCTTCTTGCTCATATGTCTCCCTGGCGAGTCACTTCCTCCATGACCATTCTGGCCTTAGTTCTGCTCACATGTCTCCCTGGAGGGTCACTTCCTCCATGACCATTCTGGCCTTCCTGCTCAAATGTCTTCCTTGAGAGTCATTCTTCCATGACCATTCTGGCTTTCCTGCTCAAATATCATCCTGGAGAGTCATTCCTCCATGACCATTCTGGCTTTCCAGCTCAAATATCACCCTGGAGAATCATTTCCTCCATGACCATTCTGGCTTTCCAGCTCAAATATTACCCTGGAGAGTCATTTCCTCCATGACCATTCTGGCCTTACTGCTCAAATATCTCCCTGGAGAGTCATTTCCTCCATGACTATTCTGGCCTTAGTTCTGCTCAAATGCCTCCCTGGAGAGTCATTTCC